>NC_045710.1:15707678-17030238 GCF_009834535.1 Camelus ferus | reverse complement strand
GGCCCAATGTAGGGCAGTTACTTTAGGGAGCATGTCCGGTCCCTTCCGTCGTGTCTTTGTCCCAGACCCGCTGACCTCTACACTGCAAGCTGGTGAAGGGGCCTTGGGAGCCTGACCTGTGGCGGGGCTTTCTGCTTCGGGAATCTGAAAACACTGGCTTTGTGGTCATCTGACTTGAATTACCTCCTGGCTCCCTGACATGCCAGCTGTAGGATCCCATGAACGTTATTTAATCTATCTAGTTTCCCCCTCTGTGAAAGGGACTAACACCTCCTTCCCCGGGTTAGGGCAGCAACCTTCCTGGGTTAGAAACACACTAACACAGGAGCATGGCCTTGTGGGGCAGGCCCTGATACGCAGCTGGCGCTGGAAATGCTTGCTGCTCTGACTGCCAGTGTGATTATTATTACTGCTGGCTTTGATGGAGAGGAAAAGCTGGGGGTCAACCCCAAGGGCGGGAAGAGCAGCGCCATGTTCTGGGTGTCTGGGGGACTCCTGCGTCATCAGACACTCATCTCCCGAATTGTTTGCTGGGCCACCATTTTTCTTGTTGCTGTCTTGTAAATGAGACATACTTCCTAGACGAAGTTCTCTGTGAGGACAAAGAATACTGTACTTTGGATGCAGGGTTGATGGTTTGCATCCTGGCTGTCACCTTTCACTTAATATCTTTTTTCTTTATTTCTTGTTTTTGGAGGAATCAGGTAAGAGTGGATAACAGGTGGGAGACACAGTGAAGGAAGTCCCTGGAATGATTTGAACTGGAGGGGTGTCAGGTGTGTTTTTCATTAGGTCGAATACGTGAGCTGTGTGGAGCTTGTTCCCTTTAGTGTGAATAAAGGGGACGCAGGGCTGTGGGATGTCCCCACCATGCCTGGGTGGCCTCGCTTTGTTCATTTTCACTGGGGTGAGTGGCACACACTTCACACCACTCATCACTGGATGTAGGGGTAGAAAAGCCCATGAGGCTCACCCCCCGATTCACAGGTAGTGCTGGGACCCTTCGGTGGTGTCCCCAACACATCATCTGGGCTTTGCTTCCGTTTCTCTCGGGATGGGGGACTCAGTTTCCTTCAGAACAGCCTAAATGGTCCGAAGACTGTTGAAACTGGTTACAAAGAACATTTGCAGGGGTTTTTAAAGTACTCCTTATCTACATTATGTCATTTAGTCCTCATACCTCCTCTGCAAGGGCACATTCTTGTGTCTAGAGTTTCATAGATGAGAAAGTAGAGGAGGGACTGGAGGCGAGAAGGTGCCCGGGATCAGAGAGTGAAAATACAGAGCGGGCTGGTGTCGAGTCCAGGGCTTTCAGGCCCCAGTGCGGTGGAAGTCCTCGAATCTGATGAGACTGAGGCAGGTGGTTGGTCGATCGATGCAAAAAGTTAAATTATTGGGATAGTGGTCACACAGCTGTGTGTCAGAACACACAGAACTATGCACCCAAGAGGGTGAATTTTACTGTATGTGAAAAAGGAATAAAACCAAAAGCTAGACGGTGGTAAGCACGGGTGGTCACCGCATGACCCTGTATGTAAGAGCTGTGACGCCTTAGACACTGGGTGGGGGGCGGGGGATTGGAAGGGGCACAAAGGAACATTCTGGAGTGAGGGGAGCCTTCCATATCGTGGTGGTGGACGCAGCCACACAGCTGTATTGTCAACGCTCATCAAAATACGCCTTTTACATGGGTGCTTTTCATCGTGTGCAAACTGTAGCGCAACAAAGTAGATCTTTAAAAGTCAGTAAGATCAAGGAGTCACACCAAAAACTGCACACAAATGTGTACATTTACAGGCACTTCAGATGCTTGTTTCATTCGGAGACACTTAGCTGCTCATCTTTTGTTGAAAGGAAAGATATTTCCTGTGCTTCTGGGCGCCCTTGGTGGTGTTCCTTGTGGCCTTTTGTAACTAGGATGTGACCTCTGTAATTTACAGTTTCCTTAAAGTGGAGGGAGGATTAAAAGTCACTTGGAAATAATCTGGGTACAGAATCCTAGATTTTTGTGACTTTTCTATGTACATTTTTTTTCCTTTTGGCCAAATTTTTACTGTTGTCTTGCCCACTGCTAATTGAACAGCAGCTTCTTTTAGCTACTCACTTTTATTCAATTTTTCAAAAATTTCTAAAATGTTCACTTTACTTTTTTCAGAAATAACTTCCTTTCACATTCATATTTTATCTGTTTTAGGTTCTTATTTAAGTTCTGTAAATATAATACCAAGAAACAGCTGACATCTGCAGGTTTGGGACTAAACACAACTGACTTGGGAAACACTCCAAAAGTCGGAGCACAAGTACAGGAAAGTTCTAGAAAGGATCCTGCCAGCTGTGCGTGGAAGGTCAGCAGGTTTTACAGGGGGTGGATGGTCTTGACTCATCTGGAACATGGGTTTGGAGAGCGTCAGTGCTGGCCTGTGCTCCTGGCCGTTCTGTTTGAGCCCCATCCTGCCATCTCTTGGCATCCGTTCCTGGTTCTAGTTTATCTAGAGGAAGTAACACCCGTCTGCCTCTTGTCCTCTACCCAGCAGCCCTTCTAGTATTTGAATTCAGCCGTCTTGCTCTCCCTCAGTCTCCTCTTCAGCCTAACCCATTGCACTTTTCCAAGAAGTCCTCAGGTGACATGGTTTCTGGACCTCACATCATCCTAGCGCTTTCTTTGGCTGCAAACTGAAACGTGGTGCTCAGGGTGCCTTCTCCCGTTTGACACTCATTTTCCTCTGCCCGCTCTGCCCTGTTGCAGGACACAAATGCTAGAGGAATAAATTCTACAGCTGTAATTTAAGATTTGGTGGGGAGGGTGGTCTCCACTCCTGGAAAATCTGGACATCAGGTCTTAATAAAAGAATTATAGTCTACATAAAAATTGAAGCTAATATAGAGAAACCCACTGCTGCTTAGGTGGCAGGACAGCTCTCCAAAGACTGACGGAATGTTCCCCGGCCTGGCAAGATGTGCAGCTTAAGGGAGTGGGGAGAGGGAGACAGAGAGGCCGTTCCAGGGACCATTCCACTGGAACTGCTGCTCAGGGCTGCCTGCTGACCATAACCATGTCCCTCTGCGGCCTGCGCACCCCTTATGCCGTCTCCCTTCCCCACTGCTTCTCTGCTCCTGTCCCCCTGCCAGAGCAGTAAAGATCAGCACGATTATTAAGGTAACCAGAGTCTGACCCATCCTCCTCTTTGTCTGCCCTCTTCTTTTCCTACCAGGATGGTAGGTGGTGTTGATTACTTCTGATGGGTAATTGCATGTGCCTTGTGATGGACATCTGTTGTCCTTCTGTCTCCTAATTCATCTTTTCACTCAGCCAAACATGATGGCTCTGGCTGGATGTGCTGGTACAAGTTGCTGGGCGTACAGAGACAGTAACCTCGGGTCCTGCCGGTAAGGGGGGCCCGGCTGGGTTTATGTACTTTCTTAAGGAAAAAACAGGAAGAAAGAATTGTTGTCTGGATATGGGCCTGGCACAGAGCAGTCCCTCCATAAATAATGATTGAATGTTGATGCATAAATGACTAAGTTGAATCACATGAAATTGCCAATATCCAGCTGCTTCCAACATGTCGACAATAGCGATTTCATTTCATATGGTTCTGTCTAATATACAAATAACAGATGTGCTCATTATGGAAAGCCTGGAAAATATTAAATAGTATGGAAAAATATTACGCATAATATTATTCCTCAAGGATACCTACTGTTAACATTGGGCCCCTTTTACAGCTAGATAGATGAGACGATTGATTTTTCTCCTGTATCATGAGTGTATTTGTTGTTAGAAATGATGCAACTGAGGCAGAAGTATAAAGCATAGACGTTAAAGGCCCCCTTCCCTCTGCTGCTCCCCCCACCATGGGCAGCCATTGCCAAGTGTATGGTGTGTATACTTCCAGAGAGCTTTCTATCAATTTGCATTTTTATGTGATATATAAACATTTAGGCTTGAGAGATTATTTATGTAAGTTTATGCTAATTAGGGAAGTAAACCTCTTAGCTCTGATGTCCACACATTCCTCTCTGATAGCCAGTGTCCCCCTCAGGGTGGTGAAGTTTCCCTGTGGTCCTCAGTCCCTCCCTCTTTCAGCCAGGAGTTCCCACTTGGGGGTCCAGGTGGGTGCTTCTCACATGCACCTGCGGCCGCCCCTCTAGCTGGGGAGGAGCCATTGTCTCCAGGTACCTGCCGAGGGCTGACATCCTTTTTGCTTATGGTTTTTGCCTGTTTCATCATCATCTTGTCGGTGAACAGAAGTTGAGTTCAAACTCCGCACCTCTGAGGGTGCGGGGGTCTTCGGAAACCGTTCAATCTCACTGAACTTGGTCTCCTCCTTGGTAAGGAGAGGAGAACAGAGGGCGTGAACCCCGTGAGTAAGAGCCAGATGCAGGGCCAGGTGCTGGGGCTCCACGGCTGGGTCTGCTGCTCCCAGCTCTGTGGTCTTGGCCAAGTTGCTTAGTCTTCTCTGTGCCTTCTTTACTGAATCTCTGTTGAGCTAATAAAGCTCAGAGAATAGTGCGCGCTGCATGAGTTTGCCGTGATGGTGATGAGGACGTGGCTGTTCCTACAGGGCTGTGGTGAGGGGTGTCTGAGAGGGTGAGTGGAAGCACTTTGTAAACCGCAGAGCCCCATTCAGATGCAAGTGTTGCTATGATTATATGCATATCTGTAACTATGTCAAACCCAAAGCTGGATCCCTGTTGGGAGGAACATTTTGCTTGAGTGGTATGTACAAATCAGGATGAGCTTGTTCCTGCTGCTTGCTGTCCCCTACTGCTCACACAGCTTCTGCCAGGAGGGGCGGTCCTGGGGCTACGACTGAGCGTTTCCAGGGAGGGTGCTGAGGCCCAGCAGGGAAGTGACTTGCCTGAGGTCCCTGCGGTCCCACAGGGAGACAGTCTCAGGGCCTCTGTCTGTAGCCTTGGTCTCCTGGCCCCCAGAGTAGTACTCTCCCAACCCTTCGAAGAGGAAACACTGCTCTACTCTGTCCCCAATGCCCAGGTGGTGGGGCAGGGACCTGCGACAGGTACAGGAAACAGAAAGGAGATGCAGGGTCTGCTCATGAGTATCCTGTGTGGCTCTGCTTCGGGAACTCAGGTGGAGACGGGAACTTCAGACGGGTGTGGGTGGGATGGGGCACTGGGCGCTGGAGGCAGGTGACACTGGGACGTCAGATGACAAGAGTGAGTGAAGAGCCAGTGGGGTGTCAGGAGGCCTTTGGTCAGGTAGGAGGCTGTTGGGCGTGTGGTTGGGTGGGGAGAATGGCAGGAACAGGAGGTAGAGATGGAAGGAGGGCAGGCCGCCTGGTATGGATGTGTTTGGAGGGACACTCTGGAGTTCTGGCCCGATGAAAGAGGTTCCAGTGTAAAACTGGGACGGCCTCAGGCTCAGGTCTTCTGGTGAGCTGCTCTTGGTTGCATGATTGATTTTGCTTTTGTTCTTCTATTTGTGGGAATTCTGTTTGTTTCCCTGTGGCCTCTCAGTCGTTACCAGGCCAGGGTTCTCTCCTGAGAGACCTGGATCCAGAGCTGTGTGGTCTCCTGGAACATGATTGCCTTCTCTTGCTCCCCTGGCTTTATAAGAAGGAAGTCGGAAGCTGGGATTTTTTTTTTCCCTAACTCTTGAGAGGCTACATTGAGAGACTGGTCTGAGAGTGAAGATCCTTGGAGGATATTTCCTCTGGCTCAGTATAATTGACTTAATTTGCTGTGTGTCTCATTTTTCCCTTTGGAAAAAGGAGAGATGCTGCCTGACTCACTCCTTCCTAAAATACTGTGTGCTCAACTTCTCCCTCCGGAAAGTCTCACATAGGCGCCTTTTGACATAACATCATTCTTACTTCCATCACAGAGGTGGCAGAGTCCAATACCTTTCTTTTCTCTGGGTCTGAGAGTGGGACTCATCCCAGATTGGCCGAAAGGATGTCCTCAAGCTCTCAAGGGGCCGCTATGACACACAAGACCTGTGAGAGTACAGAGAAGAGGCATCCTTCTGCCCTGGTTGGGAAAGGTCTCATGGAGGAGGCAGTACTGAGCTGGGCCAAGAAGGAAAAATTAGATTTTGAGCCCTGGATTGGTAGGGGGAAGATTGCTGGTGGGCAGTGGTCTGGGGATGAATGTATACACACACACACATACACAGAGAACTTTTGACTGCAGAACTGGGTGTGTGAGATAGTAAAAGAAAAGCTTGGAAGGTAATTTGGGTTCTGAAATGGACAACCTAGAAAGCTATTTGAGATTGCTTTGACCACATTCTCTAGGCAGTGGAGAGCAGTGGAGTCCCAGAAGAAGACAGAGTTTTTGAGGTAATAATGGTGAAAATTTTTCCAAATTTAATGAAAACTATAACCTATAGTTCAGGAAGCTGAGTATAACTCAAGTAAATATACAGTGTAAAAATAAAGAGAATCACACCAAGGCACATCATA
Source organism: Camelus ferus (assembly GCF_009834535.1). Lineage (NCBI taxonomy): Eukaryota > Metazoa > Chordata > Mammalia > Artiodactyla > Camelidae > Camelus > Camelus ferus. The sequence continues at coordinate 17,023,813 of NC_045710.1, read as the reverse complement.
ATCAAGATGCTTAATACTAGGAATTAAGCAGAAACTTATAAAAAAAAAAAACCAGAAAGAAAGAAAAAAGACACATTACATAGAGGAGCAAAGATAAGAATGATAGCAGATGTCTGCTCAGAAATTATTCAAGACAGAAGAGTATAGAACTGGAAAATAGGTCAATCTAGAATTGTGTACCCAATAAAAATATCCTTCAAAAAATGAAGGTGAAATAAAGACTTTTGTAGACAAACAAAAGGTGAAAGAGTTTATCACAAGCAGACCTGCACTACAAAAACTATTAAAGTTTTTCAGGCAGAAGAAAAATTATACTGGATAGAAATTTGGGCTGCACAAAAGAATGAAGAGGCCTCTAAGTGGTAAATATGTGAGAAAATACAGAAGTTATTTTTCTCATTTTTGATCTGTTTAAACAGCTGTCTAAAGCAAAAATACAAACAATGTACTGTAGAGTTTATAACATACAAAAGTACGACATGACAACAACAGCACAAAGGACAAGAGGGGAGAAATGAAAAGATACTGTTACAATTTTCTTATACTGTATGTAAAGTAATAACATTTAAGGAGACTGAGTTAAGATGCATACAGACATACCTCGCTTTGTTGTGCTTTTATTGTGTGATTTACAAATTGAAGGTTTGTGGCAGTCTTGCATTGAGCAAGTCTATTGGCACCATTTTTCTGACAGCATTTGCTCACTTTGTGTCTCTGTGTCACATTTTAATAACTTTTGCAATATTTCAAAGCACCAGCGAAAAGATTATGTTTGCTGAAGGCTCAGATGATTGTTAGCATTTTTTAGGAATTAAACATACGTACCTTAATTTAAAAATATTTTTTTAGACATCCTGTTGCACTTAATGGACTACAATATAGTGTGAATGTAAGTTTTATATGCACCAGGAAACAAAAAATTTTGTGTGACTTGCTTTATTTCAATATTCGTTTTTATTGCATTGGTCTGGAACCAAAGCCATAACATCTCTGAGATATGCCTGTATTGTACATCTCAGAGCAACTATTAAAAAAGTGGTAACAAAGAGGTATGGCACATAAGTCTATAATGGAGATAAAGTAGAATGATAAAATCAAAATATGGCAGAAAAAGAGGGAAATAGTAACAAGGAACAAATGAGACCAACAGAAGACAAAAATAGTTTTAGACCCAACCATATTAATAATAATATTAAATGTACATGATATAATGTCCCTATTTAATAGGCAGATATTATCAGATGGATAACAAAGCAAGGACCAACTATAAGCTGTCATAGAGACACCCATTTTTAATATAAAGACACAAATAGATTTAAAGGATGGAAAAAGATATTTCCTCTGCACACTTGCATGTTCCATGTAACATGTAAACACTAATCAAAAGAAAGCTGGGGTGGCTGGCTATGTTAGTATCAGGCAGTGTAGACTTTGGAATAAGAAATGTTACCAGGAATAAGGAAAGACATTTCATAATGATAAAGGAGTCAATTCATCAAAAAGACATAATCTAAACATGTATGCACCTAATAATAAAGCTTTAGAATACACAAAGCAAAAAAAATGATAGAACTAAAATGGAGAATAGACAAATCCATAATTATGTTTGAAGATTGCAACACGCCTCTCTCAGTTATGGCTGAAACAAATAGACAAATTAGAAATATATAGAACACTTGAACATTTCTAATGTCCAGCTAGACCAAAGTGATATTTAGAGAACCCTCTACTTAACAACTACAGAATATTCTTTTCAAGTGCACTAAAATTTTCATGAAGACACACAGTCTGCTGGGTTGTAATACAAGATTCATTACATTAAAAATTAAAATCATACAAAGTATGATATTCTCTGACAAAAATGGTGGATTGAAATAGCAATAACAGAAATGTATCTTGAAAATCCCAAAATATATTTGGAAAATTAAACAACACATATGTAAATAAACCATGGGTAAAGACAGAAATCACAAGTGACATTAGAAAATGTGTTGAATTAAATGAAAGTGAAAACACAGCATACCAACTTTGTGGAGTGCAGGCAAAGCAGTACTAAGAGGAAAACTTACAGCATTAAATGCTTATGTTAGTAAAGAAGAAAGGTCTAAAATGATCTATGCTTCCACCTCAAGTAAAGTAGAAAACAGTGTTATCTCTGACCTTGTGTTTTATAATTGGAGTATGCTGGGATAATGGAACATGTGGGTGTGCAGAGGAAATAAGCACAATATGTCTTCCATTCCTCCTTGTCATTTCATTTTCATATAGAGTTTGCAGTGCCCTTGGCAGCTTAGAATTCTGGTGAACTCACAATGTTTGGATTTCAGCAAGATGCAAAGCAAGTACAAAGTAACATTTTGTATCTATGACTAAGTGGAGGTCCTGACAGCCCTGAGAGGCCATGCTTTTGTCCAAACTAGACCTTGCTTCTAAAGCAGAAAGTAGTGACGTTCTAAAAAATGTGAATGTCCAAGGAACCCCATCATCTATTTCTTACTTGCGTTGCTTCCGTGTGTTAGCCAACCACTTAATGCAGAAATTCATGACAGGGAAAGAGAAAAGTAGGAGAAGCCATAGTTCCTTTTCTTTTTAGTCCTTCTTTATTAGTAAGCTGACGGTAGATAGTGTTAGTAGAATGTGTGCATATCAAGAAGTGAATAAAAGCAGTTGAGTTAGTTTTCTGTGGTCTTTCTACTGTTTTGATAAGAATGAAATACATGTACATATGCATATAAACCACAAAATACTACTTGTTTCATTGCCGTGATTCTGCATACAAGTTAAATGCTCTTACATTTGCATTTAAAACTGTCCTTGTACAATATAGTAGATGGTAAAAATTCATGCTAATAATTTTAAAATTTAACTTTTCTTAGAACATCAAATAGCAGATAAAAATCACCACGACAAGTCAAAAGAAAGACGAAAAGGAAAGGGCAAAACTTTGTATTTTAGTACATTTTTTGGCCTTTTTTTTTTTTTTTTTCCTTTTTGAGTAAGGGGATATTCATTTTCACTTCTCAGTAAACCTCTATGTCACGTAGCTGACCCTGTCCCTAAAATCGAACAAGGCAGTCAACAAAATTCATTCTCAGTACTTTCACCTTTGTATCAGCTGTCCTAGCCAGCGCAATAAAGCGAGAAAAAAAAGTCATCCAAATAGGAAAGAAATGAAACTGTTTTTTCAGTTGATGTGATCATCTATGTGAAGAATCCTAAGGAATCCACAAAAAAGCTGCCTAGAAGTGAGTTTAACAAGTTTGAAAGTTACATGATTAATATTTAAAGATCTATTGTATTTTTCTATACTAGCAACAAACAACTGGAAATTGAAAAAAAAAAAAATCCACTTAAAGTATCATCCAAAACCATGAAATACTTAGCGCTAAATTTGACAAAATATCTGCAAGATGTAAAAACTGTAACACATCGCTGAAAAATAAGAAGACCTAAATTATTGGAGAGATCACAGATAATAATTAATATTGTTAAGATGTCAATCCTCCCAAAATTGGTATAGAGTCAGTTCAATCCAAATCAAAAATCCCGTCAGTCTTTTTTGTAGAAATTGAAAAGATGATTATAAAATTTTTATGGACACATAAATTAGAAAAACTAACTTTTTAAAATGTGAGGTGTTACATCACTTGATTATGAGATGTAAAGTTACAGTAATCAAGACTGTAGTATTAGCGTAAGGACAGATACTTAGATCAATGAATTTGAATTAAGTCCAGGAATTAACACACACACATCTGTGATCAAATAATGTTCAACAAAGGTGCCAAGGTAATTCAATGGAAAAAGGATAATCTTTCAACAAATGATGCTGGAATAATCAGATATCCATATGGGGAAAAAATCGTAATTGGTATCTCACCCCACATATTAACTTGAAAAATTAACTTGAAATGGATCATAGTAAGATTTAAACTATAAAACTTCTAGAATAAAGCACAGGAGGAAATCATTGTGATTTTCTTGGATTGGGCAAGATTTAATAAATGGAGGTAAGTTGAAGCTGTCAGCCTTATTTTCCACGTGCAGAGGCTGAAGAGGGAGGATTTAGGGGACTTGCTAAGGAATGATAAAGTAGAAACTTGTCTGCCTCCAAAGCCAGTGCTCTTTTCATGGTGTCACACTGCCTCCCGTTGTAGGGGCTGGAGGAGGACTTGGGGACAAGTGACTAGAGGTTTATCGGTGTCCCTAGGCACCAGGTGGCACTTTGGAGGGGGGAAGTCCTTGATAAGTATGGTATGGGCAGTTGACTCCAGCAGCCACTGGCCTTGCCACAAGAGGCTTCCCAGTAAGAATTGGGAAGCCCTTCGGAGAGAGGGACTAAGCCCTTCGGCTGGGAGCGGGGTCCTGGGGTGGAGCTGCACCTCCAGCCTTGCAGCCCAGTCAGCACACGGGGGACCCCAGGAGCGCTGACAGGCAGTGGGGGAGGACTGAGGAAGAACACTGTTGAGAGCTGTGTGGGGAAGGAACCTGACTTCACATCAGGATGAACCTTATAGGACAAGGCCGAGGGACACAGAGTCACGTTTAAATAATAAAATGCAGCAATAAGGTTCTACTTCAGTCCAGCGGTTCCTGGTGCCCTGGAATCCCCAGTGCAGATTCCTGGCCCTCCTCAAAATACAGTAAAGCAGAATGTCTGAGGGTGGAGCCTTGGAACAGGTTTGGGAGCCATTAGACCCACTTCCCAGGTAATGACAAGATGTATTAAAAGAGATGAGGAAAGCTGGCCCATTGGGAATAAAGTTCGGTAGTAATACTGGGAATTCATCACACTCCTAGTCGTGATTGCGGACACTGACTGACACTTGCCATGCACGCAGCACGGCGCTGTGCCAGGCGCTTAACACGCACAGTCCTCACGCGTTCTCAAACCCACCCTGAGGTAGGAACCAGTTTTTCCTCATTTCACAGAAGAGAGCAAGCCTAGAGCAGCGGTGACCTGCCGAGGCCACAGCCAGCAGTAGTAGTTGGAATTCAAGCCCAGTTTCTAACTGCTGTGTTTTACTGTCCCCAGGTGTTTTCCTTACTGAGAGGTGGGGTGTTTGCGTATATTTGGCGGAGAGGGGTTGGGCTGGGACAGATGGTCCTCTGGGGCCCGTGGAGGAAGGATGCCACAGGAAGTGTGGCACCAGGCATGAGCTGGGACCCAGGTGCCTTTGTAGGCCGACCACTGGTCATGCTGGTGCTGGGCTTCAATCCTACACTCAGGCGGGGAGAAGATCTCGTGTCTTGTGTGTCAAAGGTGTAAGGCCGGTAAGTGGGAAAATGAGGTGAAAACCAAAGGGAAATATTTTAAAAGTCGGGAACTTCTCAGGAAGCCAGGGCGTGGTCTTAGAACTCTCTTGGAAGCCTGGGGTATGTGTTCCCCGGTGAGACAGTCCCTGCCGGCGGATGTCCGGACCCTGAGGGAAGGGATGGACGGTGGTTCTCACCAGTGGACCAAGTATTTGAGGGGAAGAGGAAGAAAATCAGGGGCAGAGGAGTCGGTAGACCAAGTGAGCCATGTGGCATTGTTTGTAAGCGGCTGTCAGATCGACCGTAAGAGGCCCTTTATGCCAGCAGCAATTACTCCGCAGAGCCCCAGTGACTGGCGGCTGGCAGGGAACCACTCAGGACTGGTTGCAGTCACTTTGCCAGCTGGACTGGTCCTCCCGTCTTCCCAGCACAAGGAGATGATGACTCTAGGGGGAGAACCTGAACCAGCTCCGGTTTATGAAGAGCGTGCATCCTTCGTATGTGTTGATTCTGCATGATGAGTGACCAAGGGTTGGCTTGGCAGCATGGATGAGGGGGTGAGGAGGGGGCGTCTCCCTTCACTCCTGGTGGCTGTGATCCTGTGGTTCTGAATTCCTGCAGTTCACTGAGCAGAGCAGGAGGGCAGAGGGCGAGGCCGTTGGATGCTGTGTCCAGATCTGGTTGGAAGGCCTTTGGAAGGTTTATCTTCCCAGCTGGCCCTTTGGGAGATCTGGCGGGAGGTGAGGCGTGTCCTGTAGAAACAGGTGCACAGGGCAGGTTCTCAGTGGACTCTGGACAAGATATTGAGACTCTGGGGTGGGGCTGCCCACCATGCGGTGTTTACTGAGGGCCTTTCAAGTGCAAGGAGGGAGCTTCCCTGAAGAGGAATCTCTGTTTCTAAGGGTCCCTGGGTCTGCTGGTGGTTAGGGTGTTCCAAGTGAGCAGAAGGAACAATAGAATTTTCAAATAGTGTTCATTGTCTTTTCTTGCCTCTACACAAAGGGCTTCACTGCAGAAAGATGATGAGACAAAAAGAAGAAAACAGAAATTATCCGAAATCCCCCCTCCCCTACGTGGTAATAACCACTGTTGACATTTTGGTGTTTCTGGTCCTGCTCTGTTGATTTCATTTCTGCTCTGAAAATGAGATCAGAAGGTGCTGTGTATTTAAATTTTTTTTCTCAATGATTTATCTTGCACTTGTTTTTTCTTCAAGAAACTAGAGGAGAAACACAAGAGTATGATTGCTCAGGAGTGGGGTGTCAAGGAAGACTCTGCGGAGGAGACAGGGTTTGGTGAGAAGGGTGGAAGGTGGTGGGCGATGGTTTGGGGTCAGGGGTGCCTCTCCCATTGTGGGATCCAGGGGTGTTTGCCTGATGGACTTGAAGCCCCAGGATAACTATGACATCAGCATTTCCATCCTTTCTCAGTCTGTCCACACCTCCTTCTTTTTCTCCCTTCATTCCCTCCCTCCCTCTTACCCACCTCCCTCCTCTCCTTCCTTCCCCCATTTATTCATTCCTTCACCCAGTAGTAGTTGAGTGCCTCTTATGTGCCAGGTGTTTGTCCAGTGCTTGGGACACAGTGGTGATTGGAACAGATTTTGTCCCTGCCCTTGTGGAGCATATGATATAACAGACACGTCTGTTTTACTCAAAGGCAAACATTTTAAGACATTTAAAAATAGTAATACAAACAGGGATTTTTATGCAACAGAATGTGGAATCCACATACCCCAGCAAGGGAAGAGGCGGGCTTCTTCCCCACCTAATTTAGTGGAAAAGTTTGAGGGCGCTCGGAATGCGGGCTGTGACATATGCTGAGGTCAGAAGTGCCTGCTGGTGACAACATTGGGGACATTAGTGTGGCTAAAGCAGATGACTTATATCAGGGGACTGTGGAAGGTATTTAGAAAAGGTTATGGGGCAGAGTGTGCAGGACCTTGAGTGCCAGAATGAGGGTTTTGAACTTTACTTTTTGGAAAACTGGCAGCTTGTTGAAGTGTTTTGAGCAGAAGGTGGAATTTGCAAAAAGCTAATATTGGAAGATTAATGTGATACCAGGAGGTGGATTAGCAGGAGCACAGAGGGTCCAGGGAAGCGAGTCTGTGTCCAGCCCTGAGAGAGGTGAGGGTTCGGGCCAGGTGATGGTAGGAGAAAGAAAGAAGAGGACAAGAAGACTCAGAGGACCAGACGGGATGAATGACCCCTGGGGGGGCGGAAGGGCCCAGTGACAGGGAGCGCAGGCTGGCGCTGGCTCAGACGGTCAGCAGAGGTTCACTGAGGACTGCTCGGGGCTGCGAGCTGTGTGCCAGTTACCTGAGGTGCACAGTCGGGTGAGCTGTGGTCCCAACCCTTGGCTGCAGAAATGGGACCTTCCCCTCGGGGCTGGTTGGGGTTGGCTGTGACAAGCATGGGTGTTCCCACTGACCCCAGCTATACATACACGGAGTCTCTGGGAGCTTTGTAACAACGCCAGTGTCTGGGCCTCTGGTTTCACTGTTTTGCGGAGCTGCCCGGCATAGCCCTCAGGTGACTGTAAGGTGCTTCCAGGGTTGGGAACCACTGACGGAGGATGAGGGCAGCACACTCAGGTGACGATAATTCAACAGTTGCGGCCGAAGAAATTTAGGAGTGGTGATAGTTTGCCGGGTCTTCAAATTCGAATTTTGGAATTTGAAAGTCTTCATGTGTCATGGGACTAAGCCAGTCCATGGGGAGGACTGGGCCATGGCGAGCAGGTTCCTCCCAGACCAGGCTCTGATTGTGAGTGTGTGCCACCTTTGCCAAGAGCTGGGAGATGGGGGACACTGGGTGAAAGGATTGGGACAATGAGAAGGAAACTTGGAAAGTGACTTAAAATCTGAATTCAAAACCAGGGAACTGAACTAAATGCAGGACACATGAAACAGCGTTAACTGATGGAAAACATCTCAGTGGATATGGCTTTGAATGGAGGGGATGCTGGTCAGACAGGATAAGATGATGAGGAAGTGTGGTAACACAGGGTGAGGGTGCACCAAGGATCAGAAGATTATTAGAAAAGGAAAGAGAGTCAGTGGACAGAAGGGAAATAGGCAAGAAGCTTAAAGAGATGACATAGAGCAGTCACGTGTTTATAGTTTGGTTTAAAGAACCAGGAAGTTTGGAGGATCTTGTATTGTTTTGATATTTATTACATCACCTAAGACAGTGATTGAATAAAAGAGAATCACCTGGGGGAGTGGGAAATGTAGATTCCTGGGTCTCAGCAGGCAGGGTGGGACCCAGGAATCTGCATTCTTAACCAGTTCCCCTCCGGATGCCAGTGCACCTGGCTCAGAAACTAGAGAAGTAGCAACTGAGGAATAAGCATTGAAGGGTCGAGTCAGAACCAGTGACTGAAAAAACACATCCGGATGTCTCCAGGCAGGCTCGGAGAGGCTGCAGGGAAGAGGGCTGCTGAGTAACCCCTGAGAAGCACTAAGGGAGACAAGAGAGGGAATCGAATCCCCAAGGAGAAAGCTGTGATGCAGAGAGGAGAGTGACGCTGGTTTCTGCAGCTGAGAGTCTGCAGAAAGTTTTACTCGCAAGATCTGAGTCATCATGAACTGAGTGGTAGGGAGTCCTTGGACTCCCAAGGGTTTGCTGTGTTTGTTCTCAGGGATGTCAGTGTTTTTTTTGAAAATGGGGGATCCCTTTCTCATTTTCACATGCTCAGTTTGTGTGACGATCTTACTGTTGGAATTCTAAAAAAATCTTCTGTCTCCAGATGATGTGTTCCTCTGGGCTAGTACATTTGTTCTCAAGTTCAAAGGCAATTGCAGAAAGTCAGGATCTGTGCACTAAATGCAAGTAGGATGCTTAGAGGTGAGAAACCAGAGCAGGCAGCATGAGGCAGGAACCCTTTCGTTCCGGTGACTCCCATAAGCGTATAGTTTATTACTTTTTGCCTTTCCTTCATTTAACATTGGCCCTCAGTTGGAAATTGGTGTAAATTTCCTTTGCTATCCAGCATCCATGTATTAAAATGTATGTAAAATGATTGTGAGTGTGGTCACTATGTGTGAAAACCCACAGTTGAGTGCATCCAGCCCAAGGTTTTCTCCCTTCTGGGGACCTGTCCTCTTCTCCCTCAGAATCAATCTGTGCTTCCTCTGATTCTCGTAGCTTCTTTATCCCTGGTAAATTTGAGTTCTTGAGGTCCTTTTTCATTCTCTAGGACTCAGCATGGGGTCCACCACTCAGTGAGAACTTAGGAGGGTTGAGTTAAAAAAAAAAAAAAAGTCTCAGGGACTGGCGGGGAGGGTTCAATCCCCGGTACCTCCATTAAAAAAAAATAAAGTAGGAAAAAAAACCCTGAAGCATTTACATGATTAAACCTTTTAAAATTGACTCCTTCAAGTAGAATGGGAATTATTTGGCCTGCAGAAAAAGACCAAGGTGACTAATGGGGTCACATCTGTACGAAGATACAAAGTGCCGTGACCTGATGTTTTCTGTCTCTGCCGTGAAGCTGTAAGAGGAGACGGGGTTGGAGGTTGGGGTTGATTAGCTTTGTGGTTCTTAATCATCTGGGCTAACAGACCCTTTAGAGAATCTGGTGGAAGCAGTGGACTTTGCTCCCAGAAAAGGGCAAAAACACAACTTTCCCCCTAATTTCAGGGATTCACTGACTTCCCCTAACCTGATCCACAGACTTTAAGCGACTCATCCCTTGGTCGGTAGAAAATGCCCACTGTGAGATGTTTATTCCTGCATCTCCTCCTCCAGGAAGACAGACCAGGTGGCGTTCTCTGGTCTTCATCATCTCTACCCCTGTGATTTGGGGCTTCCTCCCATGTCGACATATTTATCAAGCTCCTGTGTCCTTAGGTTCAACAAGTATCAGTAATGTTCCCCTCTTAGCCCACAAGGTCTACAATTGATATAAGAATAAATCTTCTAGTTCCATCTTTGTCCTCAGAATTCCTTGTTCTTCAATAAAAAAGCTTAGGAAAGTTTCATGTGAAGACTCAGGAATAAATAAGGAAGAAGGCATTGCCCTGGGCCAGGGTTTCTCACCCTCGGATCTGTTGACATTTGGGGCCTGACAGCTCTTTGTTGTGGGGATTGTCCTGTGCACTGTAGGATGTTGAATTACTTACTTCTTATTTATCTATTGTTACCAGAATGTCAGCCCATGGCTGCAGGGACTTTTTCTGCCTTAGTCACTGCTGAATGCCAAGCGCCTGCCTGGCACAGGGTGGGCATTCACTAAATCTGTGACTTGGTGAATGGATGGATGGATGGTTCTGTTTAGGGAATCGGGGTGGGGTGTTGGAGATAATCTTGAAATAGTAACAACAGCTAACAGTTTCTGAAGGATAGCTAAGGGCCAGTTGTGTGCTGCGTGCTTGACCTGGTTAAGTCAGGGCATCATTACAACATGTGGTCCTCCACTGGGTGAGGTGGGGTTGGAGCGGGATGTTCTGGTTAGAACTGTAGAGCCTTGAAATAGCACATCTTGTTAGAGGATTGGAGAGATGCCCGGTGTGGCTGAAGTGAAGGGAGCCTGGTGGGCAGCGGCCAGATGTAAGATACAAGGGTGACACTGGAGCCCAACTGACAGGGCTTCCCTGTCCCACGTCTCTGGGGGAGCCATCCCATCTGAGTCTGTGGAGTGGTGCCCACCCAGGAGGTTGTGAAGAACCTTGTGTAACATGCCATGATGGCTGCATGGCTATCCTGGAAGTCGTCTTTGTTTTGGAAAAGTGTAAACATTGAATGTATTTTAGCAGAGGCATGTCCTAACTATTAAACATGCAGGAAGCTTCTGGAGGTCCTTTTGTTTTGAGGCCTACAGTGGAAACTTGACAAATGCCCGCTTGGAAGGGCGAGGCACAGAGCCCTGAGGCTTGCACCTTGCATTGTGTTGAGAAGGGTTGTATTTACTGGAGACCCCAGTTGCCTCTTGGCACCGTGATGCTAGTGTTTGCTCTGGGGCAACGCAGAGTGTCACCCCACGGTCTGCAGACCTCACCCACGCAGATGCTCCAGGTCCTCACTGTGCTCCCTTGGGACCCCCAGCACCTTGGACTTCACCCAGCCTCTTCTGACCCTCATCAGCGAAGGAGACAGTAATGCAGGGAAAGGAGTCTTGGATTTGGGTTTGGATGGTGCAAGAAAGCAGTGGTGGACCTGCTCCAAGGCCACACATGCCTGGTTAGGCTGGCTTCTGATACTCAGTCCCTGGGCCAGGACAGAGATTGTGTTTTTGTTTGTTTGTTTAAATGTCTTGAAATTTAAACTCTGTGCTTATGTTTTAGAGGACAAAGAGGAAGGAGACCTGGGCACCAATTTCAGCATCGCTGGCAGAGCAGGGGCTCGTAATATACTTTCTCTGAGCTTCAAGGCTCCTCTTCTGCAAAATGAGAGTAAGAAAACTTTGCCTCTTGTGACAAATAAGATAATGAAGGTGCAGTCTCTTGTAAAGCTTCATTACAGTATTATTATTAGCTACTAATTTTCCTTCTCCTCTATGGAAGAAAAGAAGGGAAAAAGTCATTAAGAACATCTTTTGTGTCAAGCCCTCTGTCAGGTGGTGTTGCGTAGAATCTCTCTTAATATTACCGGAACAGCCTTCAGGGTTATGGTGAGGGTGAGGAAGCCAAGTCTCTGAGAGGGTAAGTGACTTGCTCCAGGCCACACAGCCTGCTGGTGGTGGGCGAGGTCTCTGTGACTCCTCCTGCCAGGCATTCATCCACCACTGGGCCCCTCCAAGGGTCTGCAGTGAGCGTGGCTGCACAGGTGGGGACCCCCAGGCACTGTGGCTGCCGCCGCAGGCTCTGACCAGGTTTCCTTAGGTTGGGGAGGCTGGTTGCCTGCAGAGGTGCCTCCTCCCCTGCTCCTTCCTGCCCTCCAGCTCCTCAGAGAGTTTTTTCCAAAACATCTAAGGTTGTTTTAATGAACAGGGGCCTTTCCCCAGCAGCAGAGCATCACAAGTTCCCCAAGGGCAGCCGATGAGGACGTTGACACCCCAGAGCTGCTGCCTCTCCCTTGGTCTCTTCTCCCCGGTTTGGGGATGTTCTGGAATCTGCAGGCCAGCATGAGCTTCGAGGGTGAGGGCAGCCTAGGCACTGAGCCACCAGCCTGCCTCCGATGGGGTGACTTCCATTTTAGAGCCCTGCTTAGAGCCTGTCCCTGTGGGCAGGAGACGGTGACTCATCAGATTTCCAAGAGGGATGATTTTGTAAAGGAATTTTCTCACGGTCGCGTTTCTGAGCTGGGGTATTATAAACACGGATCCAGCTGTCATGGCTTAGAGGCAGCTTTAGTCAGAATGTTTACCCACTGGGGAGATTCATTCATTTTATTCATTATTTTTAAAATCTTGTGTTTAAAAGGAAAAAAGAATCATTCTTTTGAGAGAGGACTGCCGCCCAGTCTAAAGGAGGCCACGGGGACACAGAGGGGCGACCTTGATGGCACCCCAGAGCAGGGCTTCTCAGCCTTGGGGGTGTGGCGGCATCACCCGGGGACTGAAGTCGGCTGGTGTGGGCGGCCAGGGGGTGGTGCTGCCGCTGGCCCAGGGCCACACCAAGGAGATGGGTGAGGGTCTGTGCATCAGGGCTTCTGCTCGCTTTCAGAACAGGGGAGAGGAGCCGCTGCTCTCCAGATAGAGAGTGAAGAAGCCCTCCGGCCTCGCTTGCTCACCTCGCTGGCTGGGGTATCAGAGCTCGTCTTTGCATTTCCGAGACCCCGTCTCTCTCTGGTGCGAGTGTGAAGCTGTCTAACCTCTCCCTGAGTGACTGTGACCCCCACACATGCCCACCTCTCTCTCATCCTGTGTGCTCTGCATTATACTCTGGACATTTCCCAGACTGTCCCCTGATCTGCTGTCCTGGGGTCTGTACTGTCCTGGGGGAGTAACCAAGCCTTGTTCCTCTCTGTTCTCAGGATGGTGGGCGAGGGTGGGGAGCAGCGGATGAGATGTTAATTAGAAGGCTGGGTCCCTGGGAGGTCCTGGGGGCTGGGAGGTTGGCTTTATGATGACTTCTTGTCTGCTGACCAGAGGCTGAAGGGGTCAGGTGAGGGGTGTGTCTGTGACGTGGCTTCACTACCTGGTCCGTCCAACCCAACAGCTCTTGGTTCCTGAGTCCCGGTGCCAGATGAGGCCTGGGGTGGGCTCTGGGGACACGGGCGAGGAGGACAGCAGTGCCCCATCTATTAAAGGGGACTGAACCGTGTGCCAGGAGCATGGGGGAGGGGTGGAGAAGGGAGGGAGGGGGACGGGAGGCTGAGCAGGGCTCTCAGGGAGGAAGAGGGGCTGCCAGGTGGGCCCAGGGTGGCTGGGGTGGGGTGGGGAGATATTTGTGCAGCAGTGGGTGCAAGGAAGGGAGCCCTGGAAGAAGAGATGAGTTCTGAAAAAAAAGCTCTTCCCCCCTCCCCGGGGTGGGAGCACCAGAAAATTAATCCCAGGCCAGCAGAGCTCAGGGCTCAGCTTGGAGAAGCCCATTTGTCATAGTCACGTGAGAGACACATTTCAGATTTCTCTCTAGGGTTCAGGCTTTCCCTGGCAGCCAAAGATTTTCCTGGGTCTGCAGTTCTTAAACTATAATGAGAGGCAGTACTAACTGATGTGTTAGAGAAATGACAGCCCCCACTTACCCATCACCGTGTCCTCCCCGGGACCTGGGCCTTCTCCAGCCAGCGGTGGGCTCCCGGGCTGAAGGATGGTGTCCTGGTCCCCATTGATTCCTCGGTGCCAGCGCTGTGCGTGGCTCACTGCTGAGGGAGCTCAACTCTTTTTTTTCAAACACGTTTTGAAGAGCACATCCCTTTTGCTAAGTGAGACACATTTACATTCATAAATATGAAACGGGAGATGGAGGAATGTCAGAGCCTAGAGCTAATGACCTCCCCATATGTATGGAAGTTGTAGAAATCTGCAGACATTCTACTTTGTTTCAGATTAAAAAGGTGAGCAGCTCACAATAAGTGCTTTAGGGCTGGTATCTTGGTGGAAATTTTAATTTTAGTTTATAAAATGTCTAATATCCTTCCTGGGGAAAGATGAGTTATAGATGTGTAAATAAGCCGAGGGGTGCTTGTAGGGTGGGGTTTTGCATCATAGAATAATAAGAGATGAGTGCGGGAAGAAACCTTAGCCTCTAGTTTTGAGCTCTTGCTTAATCTCAGTTCCTTCTGTCAAATCGGAATCACATCACCTGCCTTGTGAAGATGAAGCCAGATGAGATGGGCAAAGTGCATGCCAGTGTCTAGGACGTAAGGTTGTGATGTGACGTGATGTTACAGGTGAGGAAGCTGAGGCCACGTGCTGGCTGCTGCCCAAACCTTGCCCGCCCGCCAGTCCCCTAAGCTAGCTCAGCCACCATCACCCCAGGGGACTGTGTTGCAGGCAGCTCCTCTGGCTCACTCTCGAACCTTCCTCCCCAGAGTGCACCCTGGCTTCCTTGGCTGGAGGTCTCCTTGGCTTGGTAGCATCACCCTGTCGGGTCTGTGCCCTGGACTTAGAGGCTGAGGGGCCACCTGTCGGGCTTGGCTGAGCCTCTTGCCCTCTTCTACCCGGCACTGGGGGCAGCTGAGTTCCTCCAGGCCTCGAAGCCGAGGCAGAGTGAGAGAGAGGAAGGGTGGGCCAGAGCAGCCGTGCCCCTGAGGGCCCATTCTGCACGTGAGGAAAGTTTAGAGAACTGGGGGAGCTCTGAGAGACCCATGGCCTGGGGCTGTTGGGAGAGTTGTCTGGAAACAGATTACTCCCTGGAAGACAGAAGGGAATTCCCTGGCATGGATGGCACCTGCAGGACCCCTGTGACTCTCCAGGGCACGGCCCAGGTGCAGCCGTTTGCCTCCACATCCCTGCAGCCGAGAGCGCAGGTTAGGAAGGGGATAAGGTTTCTGTGACCTGGGTGCTCTGGCCAACCTGGAACTGACCTGCTGTCCTTCTCGCCAGCCTCCTTCCCCTGGCCTCCCTGGACCAGATTATCTCCAATACCAACCCAAGACAGTGTCAGGACTGAAGGGTGTTGGAGATGAGTCCATCCCTTAGCTCATGGATGATGAAACTGGAGCTCAGGGAAGTTATCTGACCTGGCAGGTCGCCAGGGCTTCTCTTGAATTTACTTTCCATATCGTCTGTACCTACAAGTGGAGCGCAAAAGTGGATTTTATTTTCAAATACCTGCAGCTCAAAGAGAGGGATGCTATCCTGCGTAGACGATCCCCAGGCATGAACCGAACCTGAATCCCATTATACTCTTTATTCTCTGGCTTGAAGCTTTTGCACTAGTGTTGCTCTCTGATGGTCTGCCTGCAGGTTTGGTTTTCTTAGGTGGACGCCTGATGGGGAAGGACAACAGTAATTCCTGACACAGGCTCAGCACTGGACATTTTACAGAGTCCCCCTCATCCATCCTCCTTAGGTGGTCAGGGAGGGCCTGTCCGGGGAGGGCAGGAAGACCCCTGAGTGTAGAGCTTTGTCCCCAGCCGTGTGACAGCCCAGGCTGGTTGTGGGCAGGGCAGAGGCAGGCCTGTGCCCCAAGTCAGCCTGCTTTGTCTGGAGCCCCTGGTTCAGCCGTGGACTCTGGCAGGTGTGGGGTCCAGACATGTGGCTCCTCTCTGCGCAGCTCTGCCCTTGCCCTCTAGGACCCCGGCCCCATCAGCCCGAAGACCCTTGGCCCAGTGACCCTTGGCCTGGTGGCCACTGTATCTGGGCTTTGGCAGAGTGGCACTGCTGGGTGAGGATGGACAGGTACAGCCTGACCTTGTCCATCAGCTTCCTGCACCATGAACTTAGGGGCTGGTGGGTTTCTAAGGCCACATGGCCTCGCCACAGGATGGTGGCCTCTGGGCTGGTGGAGGTTCCCAGACCTCAACCTAGACTGGCTTCGAGACCCAACAATCTGTGATTTGCTTTGACCCACTGAACATAAATTATGAATTGGAAGCTTTTCAGATTATCAGGTGTTTAATAAGTGGCCTGATCATACTGATCAAGGTCATACTGATACTGACCACTCAGATGGCAGTGGGCAATCATGGTCCAGAAGAAGGTGCAGGAGACGTCCCAGAGGACTTTGAAACTACCTGCCTGCCCCACAAATGGTGTAGGTGATCAGGGCTGCCCAGGCCCAAGAATACAGCTGATTGTTAGTTGCTGGAACCAGACATCCAAGAAGCTTGTGAAATCTGCAAGCAGTGACTTGATGACCAGCACCAAGACACACTTAACCTGCTAATAAATTAATTACTCAGTGGCCCTTTGTTGAGTGCTTCCTGGGCTCAGGCTGGTGCCCACATACAGACTCTTCAGGAAGCTTCTGCTGGGGGTGGTGGGTCCTCATGATGAGCACAGACCAGCAGCGCTGATGAAACACAGAAACCATCAGAGGGGATACAGCATTACCAAGAGTACCAGAAAATTAATGTCTGAATTAACTTCCTTTCTTGCCTCTTAAACTATCTTGTTTAAAAATCTAAAATCAACTTCCCTGTATTTTTCATCTACCCTAGAATTTATTCTGTTCCCCTGGGCCAATCTTTTCTCCCCCATGGTCAGAAACTAAGAATATCTGCCTCCCTGCCTGCCAGCTTCTAACTTCTGCTCAAGAAAACCACACCCTTCAGAGAAGAGCTCTGTCCCCCTCTGGCTGGACCTCAGGGTGCCAGGGATGTGGCTCTTGATGCCTAGAGAAGCCCTCGGTGCCAGCGCACCGAGTTCACAGGACAGACGTCAGGTCCCAAACTCCCTTTTCCCCTTGCTGTCGCTTCAGCTCTTCGTGAGACCTGGACGCTGGCACTGGCCACCCCTTCAGGTGGGGTTGGCTCAGAGGACGTGTGTGAATCCCAGAGCCTGTCCCCTGTGGCACGCGTGTTCGGTGCAGCTGCACTCACCCTGCAGCTGTTACTGGATCTGGGCTTGGTTCACTTCCCTCCGCAACTAATCAGCACAGCACCTAAATGCACCTAAGAAGTCAGGGTGCAGTGAGTGGTGGTTGAACGAGTGGGTGAATGGATGAGTAGCAGAGGGGCTGCTCAGGGATCACAGGTGGGTGGGGTGGGCCAGCTTTGCTATCAGGTAAGGAGGAGGGAAGATCTGCAGTCCCCCAGCCAGCCTTCCAGGCCTGGAGCCACTCCCTTGAAAAGACCTCATTCATCCATGGCGGTGGGGCAGGGTCTGCTCCAGGGCCTGAACACCCCTTCCAGGTCAGAGGCTCTGCTGGGGACCTCCCTGGACACTGGGCAACTTGGGGTTGGATTTTGGTCGCCGCCTGCCCACCTCGTCCATCCCTCTCCTCAAGTCGTGCCTTGACCACTGTCCTTTCCTCTTCTCCTCCTCGGGGTGCAGATCCTGGCCAACGTCTTCCTTTACCTGTGCGCCATCGTCGTGGGCATCATGTCCTACTACATGGCAGACCGCAAGCACCGCAAGGCCTTCCTGGAGGCCCGCCAGTCGCTGGAGGTGAAGATGAACCTGGAGGAGCAGAGCCAGCAGCAGGTGAGGCTCTCGGGGGCGGCCTGGGGCAGGACTGGCCTGGAGCCCGGGTTCGGGGCCTGCCGGAAGGGATTGAGCCCAGTTGTTGCGGGGGCCCTGGGCTCCTTGGGGCTTGGAGTTTGAATTCTTTTTCTGCAGAGGCATCTCTCTGTGTTATTCCTCTCCTGCCTCCCTCTGCCATTCCCTCCTGTTTCGAGGGCAGATTCGTGCAGTGCACCTACTGTGTGCTCAGGGCTCCTCCCTCTGCAGTGGGGGGACCCATGCCCTGGCCTCAGGGGCCTTGCTGGGTGAAGTCTATCAGCCCCTCACACCTCCTCCCAAGAGGGCTGTTTCCTTTGCGTTCAGAGCCACCTCCCCACTGCCTTCTCTTGCGAAGTCGTTCATGAGGATGTAAAACCAGCCCGACCCCTGGGGACACCACTGTTTACATTTTTCCATCTAGAGGAGTGCTTGCTGTCCCCGCTTTTTGTTTACTGGCTTGGCTCCAGCCTGATCCACCGCCGCAGAAACTCCCCACTCTCGTGTGACTCAGTCTCCTAAATAGTCTTTGGTCTGGATTCCTCTCAGATGCTTTTTGAAGGTCTTCAGAAATTACATCCACCAGTGTCCTGTTATGCATAGGTTGACTTCCCCTGAACAAACAAACTCAGTAGGTTGAAAATACATGATTCTCTGCTCTGGGAGCCGCGTTGTTTTGTGTTCAGAGGGTGCTGTGTGCTCTGGGTTCTGTGATTCACGAAATTGCTGTTTTCACAGACCCTGCCTCTCAGGTGGGCGGGGCTGTAGTTTCAGAGGCGACTCTGGGACCCTCAGCCGGGGGCCCCATCAGTGGGCCTCACGTCCTCCAGACAGTGCAATTTGAAGGCATACACTGAGTCATTTTGCTTATGTGTCCAGCATCCTCTGTTCTGGGATGTTCTTTCTCTCTCATTTTACCAGTGGGATCTAGAAGCTTCTGAGTTGGGCCTCGGACTCACCTCTTTTAGAAGGGGAACTTCCCCGACCTCGTTGTGACAAAGGGCCTATCCTATTTGTCCCCTTCTCCTCGGCCCTGTATCCTGTGGTTACCGAGTCACTGCTGTGGTTTGAATGTATTTAAAGAATCCCGCTTTACTGGCTTCACTGAGTCTCTCGAAAGATGTTCTTTAATTTCTATTTTTTTATACTGTCTTGGCTTCTGTTTGCATTTGAGCTCTCATACTGTGGAAGCCTCCTTCTGGGTTCCCTGCATTAAAAAAACACGCATGTATCACCCCTTAGGTAGGCTGGGGAGTTCTTTTTTATATAGTCTGTGTGGTTTTCAGTGCAGCCGTCTGTGTGGATCTTGTCTGTCTCATAATGTATAATCCAGGACATCTTCAATCACATTGAACAGTGCTTGCTGGGGGCCTCCTGGTGTGGTGAGGAAGGCCCTGTGTCTCACCCTGGACTTGTTATTCTCTGTGTAGTTGATTAGACAAGTTAGCCACCCCATAGAGCCGTACTTTCCTCATCTGCAAAGTGGGGGTATTGATACTCATCTTGCAGGGTTCCCTGAGGGTCAAATGAGGAACAGGCAGAAGTGCTGACTCAATAAATTAGAGAAATGGACAAAGGGGAGGGTGTAGATCAGTGGCAGGGTCCTGGGTTCAGCACTGTGTGTGTGTGTGTGTGTTGAGGGGAGGTAATTAGGTTTATTTATTTTTAGAGGAGGTACTGGGGATTGAACCCAGGACCTCATGCATGCTAAGCATGTGCTCTACCACTTGGGCTATACCCTCCCCCTCGGTCCTGGGTTCAGTCCCCAGTACTTAATAAATAAAAACCTAATTACCTCCCTCCCCCAACAAACAAACCAAAAATTAAAAGAAATGGACAAAGACAGCTGGAAATGGTGATGGTCAGGTTGAAGGGCATGGCCCATGTGGGCTTTCTAATGCTCAGGGCCATATGCTCCCTCTGAGCAGGGTCAGTGCAGGGAGCCTGGGGGTAGGCCGGCAGCGAGAACCACCACGTGTGCTCCAGGACTCCTGGACACCACGGAGCAGCCAGAGGGCGCCGGCAGCCTGCCCGGGCTCTGCTGCTGCTCCTGTGCTGGCTGCCCAGAGCCACGGTGGCAGGGCAGACACTAGCCCGGGAGAGGTCCAGGAAGGCAGAAGGGAGGTGCAGGGGGAGGAGGGGCACAAACCCACATCCCTAGGCCTACCTGGGACACAGCAGGTGCTTGTAATGTCCATCAAGTGGACTCTAGCCTGAGTGACCTTGGGCTGTTTCCTTCCCCTCTTTGGGCTTCAATTTCCCTCTGTGTAAAGTGTAGATGATGATAAATTGGGAGTAAAATGGGATAATGTGCATAAATCCCTTTGCGAGTGAGAGAAGCACTATCACCATCGTTGGGGCTGGAATTCTGCCGCCCAAGAGTTTCAACCTGTTCATATTTAAATTCCTTAGGGCTTCTGGGACCACGTACATGAGAGCTGCTTCCATTCTGACTTTCTGTGTCCGTGACAGGTTTGGGCGTCGTGGTTATACCAGACTTATTAATTAGAGAAATATTCCCCCTTTCTAAACCCTGGAAGAGTTTAAGGAAGATTTAGGGTATTCCTTTAATGTTCAGAAGAATTCACTAGTGAAGCCCTATTGAGTCTGGAGTTTCCTTTATGAGAAGATTCAGTTTCCTCTAAAGATAAAAGGTCCTACATTTCTTTTTGTGAATTTTGGACAGTTTTTGTGTTTTATTAGGAACCTGTCCATTTCATCTAAATTTTCAAATTTCTGACATATTGATCATTATATTTTCTCTCTTTGTTTCATTGTCCCTGGGCTTTATGTTGTTTCTTTTTTCATTACTGATGTTGGTAATTTGTACCTTCTATTTTTTATTTTTTCTTAATCTGTCTTACTAAGGTTTGTTAATATTTTAGCCTTCACAGTGAAGCATCTTTGTCCATTTCTATAATTCATTAACTTATGCTTCTTGTCATTTTCTTCTTTCTTTGGGGTCAATTTGGTGTTCCTTTTTTTACCTGCTTGAGATGGGACCTAGCTGATTTTCAGCATTTCTTTTCTAAAACACGCTCTTATGCTATAGATTCCCCTCAGTACATTGCTTTATCCCACAAGTTTCGATATATGTAATATTGCTGTTGTCATTTAGCTCAGTTTTGTAACTTCTAAAATTCATATTTTCTAAAAATGTATGTTTTCTAAGTCCACTGAGATGCCTTTGATCCATGAGCTACTTAGGAGTACATTACTTAATTTCCAAACGTCTGGGGAATGTTTAAAGGTTATCTTTCTGTTACTGATGTTTAGCTTAACTTGACTGCGGTCTGACAGCATGCTCTGTGTGATATTAGTCCTTTGAAATTTATTGGAACTTGATTGTTGACCAAGCTTGTGGTCAGTTTTGATGCACTTAATAATGTGTATTCTACGAAATGTCTTTCAAAAATGAGCTAAGGTCAATAAATGTCGATTATGACACATTTACATCCACCCCAAAGTACTTTTGCCTCTTTGGTCACAATACAAGGAACTCACAATACTTAATTCCCCTTCTCCTACACTTTCGTGTATTTTATTTTATTATTTATTTCAGGGTTTTTTTTAATTGAGGTATAGTTGGTTTACAATATTTAATTAGTTTCAGGTGCACAACATAGTGATTCATTTGTAATGTATTTTAATTCGATGTATATTTTAAGTCCCACAAAACAGTCTTCCACAGTTAATCACCTGCATTTGCCCATATTTTACCCTCTCAGTTACACTCCATTTCTTTTTCATGGCTATGCTTCCATCTTCTTGATGAATTCTTTTTGATACTGCTTTTCATGTAGGTCTGTTGGTACTAAATTGTCTCCATTTCTAATTGTTGGAAGTGTCTTTGATTTCAATTTTGAAAGTCACTTTTTGTCAGACATAGAATTTTGGGTTGCTGGATTTTTACTTTCTGCCCTTTTTAAAGGTGTCTTTCCATTATCCTCAGGCTTCTATCATAATGCCAGCTGTCAGTCATACTGTTGATTTATATGCACTGGGAAATGCAAAAATTCACGTGACTTGCTTTCTTGCATTATTGCGGTGTTCTAGAACTGAGCCCAAAGTATCTCCGAGGGGCGCCTGTACAGACTTCTCACACACACACAAATGGTAGCGCGTTCACTCCTGCACTCGGCCTTTCACCTCCTATCTCAGAGAGGGTTCCAGGTCCGTATTGCACTGCCTCATGCTTTTCATGACTGTTGTACTCCATTATATAGAGGTGCCATCACTTATTTAACTGGGCTCCTGTAGGCAGACATTTAGGTTGTTTCCAACCTTTTGCTACTGCAAACATTGCTGTATTAGATGTCTTTATAGGGACGCTGTATCATACGTGTACAAATATATCTCAAGACTAAAAACCTAGAAGTGGATTTACTGGATCAAAGGGCATGTACATTTAAGAAGTTATACATATTTATGTGTATATGTATATACGTGTGTATTTATGTATTACTACTGTGATAAGTATACATAACGTAAAATTTACCATTTTAACCATTTTGAAGTGTATAGTCGAGTGACATTCAGCACATTCACAGTGTTGTGCAACCATCACCGCTGTTTGTTTCCAGAGCTTTTTCATCATCCCAAACAGAAACTCTGTACCCATTAAATAGTAACGCCTCGACCTCCCCTCCTCCCAGCCCCTGGCAACCACTGTTCAACTGTCTTTATGAATTTGACTGGCCAAGGTACCTCAAAAAGTGGAGTCCTGTATTTGTCCTTTTTTGACTGGCTGATTTCACTTAGAATAACGTCTTTAAAGTTTGTCCATGTTGCAGCATGTATCAGAATTTTATTCCTTTTTAAGGCTGAATAATAGCCCATTGTGTGTATGTAACACGTTTTGTTTATCCATTCATTTGTTGACAGGCCCCGCGTCTTAGCTATTGTGAATAATGCTGCTATGCACATTGGTGTACAAGAATCTGTTTGAGTCTCTGCTTTCTAAGTCTTTGGGGTATAAACGGGCTCATCTAGTGGTTCTGTATTTAACTTTGAGGAATCAGGCACGTGCATTTTTAATGTTGATAAATATTACCAAATTGTTTCACGAAAGTTCAAACAATCTACACGCCTCCCAGCAAGGAAGGAGAGTGGACGTAGGCACGTGAGTTTTCCTTGTTTATCTAGAAAATATTTTGCTTTTGGAACCCCTGCAGCTCTCCCCAAGGATGCCTATTTGAAAACCCCAGCTGCAGGGAACAGGCCCCAAGGCAGTGTTAACATCCTGTGAGCTATTGCCTGCTGTTCCCTCATTTGGCTCAAGTAAACACAGGTTTGGAAGCGTTTTCTTTTTTAGTTGTATGTTTGTTGTCATATTTGATCAAAATAGACAAATGTAAAGAAAAATACTGATAGAGGCATATTCCTTCAACTCTTCTTTCATTCTGTGTTTTGAAAGTGTTACCGTGATTACAGCAGTAACATCATCTCTTATGTGGCAGGTCAGAACCAGATACTTAGGTCTTACGTCCACTTCATGTGGTGACTAAATGTAAAAGGTGTGTTTAGCACCGTCCTGAATAGTGGGCCCTGAACTGTGTACCATCGTATTGTTGTTGTTGAATACAATTTTGAAGGTACAGAGAAGTTGAGAAAAACCTCCCATAATCCAGGGGTTTCTTTTTATTTATTTATTTATTTTTTTGAATACAGTGTGTTAAATTGGGTTCTCAGCTAGAAAAGGCTTTCAGGTTTGCTGGATTTTTTTTTTCTTTTTATTGAGGTGAAACCCGTGTAACATAAAAATAACCATATTTTAGTACAATTTAGTTCATTCACAATGTTGTGCAACCACAACCTCTATCTAGTTCTGAACTCTTTTCATTACTCCAAAAGAAAATCCCGGACCCTCACTTGATTTTGAAAACCAAGCAGACAGGTCCCAGCTTTAGGACAGCCCAGAGCTGCAGTCTCCTGTCCCGTAGGACAGAAGACCCAGAACTGTGCACATCTCTGGTGTGTGTGTCCTCCTCTCCCTGTGACCAGCACCAGAGGGGAAGCCCCTGCCAGCGCGCCTGGACTTGGGGTTTGCATCCAACGCTTCTGCCAGCGACTTCTGGGGGACAGACGGCAAGACCTGACTTTCCCACCTTCTCACCGCATGATGTTGGCACTTTGCCTCTCTGGTGTTCAGTGTAGATTACTGAAAAATTGGGATTAAAAATAATACCGTTGTCATGGGGTCGTTTAAGAATCACTTAAAGTAACAACACCCAGATGGGTCCAGATCCAGACACCATGAAGCCCTATAGTGTATTAGCTGTGGTGACACTGGCTAAAGGAGGAGCCAAGAGGCAAAATGGGACCGGCTGGGGCGCCCTTGGCTGTGGTCCCAGTCAGGACAGAGGTTGCTCCCTCCCCGGGTGTCAGGGCTGACGTTGCGAGTGGCGTGGGCTCTGGGCTGATTTTACATCCCGGGAACGTCAGCTGCTGTGTGTGTGGGGCTGAGTCAGGCCGGTGGTAGAGGTTGCACAATCCCATTTCATTTTCCTTCTGTGAAAGCCTCTCCGGAGAATAAAAATGAGATAATAGATGTGAACACACTTTGGAAAGAGCTGCAGAAAGTCCTTGTTGGAGAGGAAACCGAAGCTGGTTTGGACATGGCTCCTATTTAAGGAGCCGTTTGAGGTCAGTGCCACACCAGGCCACCTGTGTACTCACATTTGTTTAAGTGCCTTTTTAAAAAAGTCCCAATTAAGAAAAAAACTTTGCAGAGGAGGCTCCCTTTCAGAATTTAGTTCTCATGGTCCGTTCCTCACTTTTTCTTTTGTCAGAGTGTGTTTATCTTGTTTTCTATGCTGCCTTGGGAGAAAGGTCTCCTCTCTGGGCCTCGTCCTCCTCAGCTGAACGATGAGGCTGGTGTGGGATCCCATCCCACATCCTCTGATTCCGTCCCTTGGCTGCTGCCACCCGGGAGGTTGTGCTCTCCCTTGTGAAGAGGACCCACCTCCTGATGACAGCGGGCAGCGCCTGATGGGTGGGCCCCAGCCTCATCCAGGGAAGGTGCGAAGCAGCCCCGGGCCTTCACGCACAGCCTCTTCTCCGCTGTGTCACCAGGGCAAGCAGGTCTGGCTTGTTGAAGGCTGTGTTGAGATGAGGGAGCACCTGGGTGATGAGAAGATGAGATGAGGTCTTGGATTCCAGTCATCTTGGCTTGTCTCCTCCTCTGCTGGGAGGGCTGGGGCCTGACCACTCTGAGGTCCTCGTGGATTTAAGGTTCAGTGAGCACGACCTTGGCATACGAGGCGCTCTTGTCTCATTACTGACCACATATCTGATGCTTTAGGCAGCCTGATGGCACTGACCCCCCGTGACACACAGCCTCCCAGGTGGACTCCAGGCCTCTATGCAACCTTTCCTTGACACCACAGGCCCACTAGGGTTGAGTAGCAGGCCAAGAGTAAGGAGCTAGAGTTGTTTTTCTTTATTCCCACGTGACCATACTCTAGGGTATGGTTGGGGACCTTGAGGGTTGCTAAGCGTCCTGCCTGCTACCTGGCAACAGCTGACATCCAGGAAATCCACCCCATACACACCTGTCACCAGGTACAGACCCAGAATTAGGAGACTTTCTGAATCACATCCGCAGAATTACTTCCCGGAGGTGGGAGGTGGCGGAAGGAGGATGGGGAGGATGGAGGGATGACAGGGACAGGGCTGAGGCAGGCCTGAGGCAGGGAGGAGAGCTGCCCTTGGTCCCCACCTTCCTGGGGAAGGACGCTGCGGCTGGGTATCTGGGGGAGAGCCCAGGGCTGCCTGCACAGGGTTCTAGGTCAGAAAACCATTCACCGTCACTTGACCCCGGTGAGGACTAGTGGCCAGATCAGCTTCCTCTGCGGCACCCTGGGGAACATGGTGTGGGGGAGCGCTGGGTGGTCCCCCTTCAGCTCCTGGGGGTGGGGGGTGTGCAGACAGAACAGCCACTGTATCTGCCTCTCCTCCTCCTTCAACCCAAAGCCCAGGGGCACCTATGACCAGGGATAGTGTTTCTTCTTCGTGCAGGAGTCTTTCCGTAGGTGGATGACCTTCTGCCCTTGAGCAGGTCTCCAAGGGAAGACCTCTTAGCATGAGAGTCAGACTTCTCTCCCGGGAGCCCCAGAGCTTGGCACTCGGAACGCTGCCATTCCGTAAGCTCAGCTTCAGTCTCTTGTCTTTCTGAATGTCTCTGCCCTTGCCCTCCGCCTGAGCCTGCTTCACTGCTCCCTTCTAGACCTCTAGCTGTGAGGAGAAGGCCTGGAGTGAGCTGTGCCTCTGTTGGTGGGGGGAGGGGAGGCAGGGTGACTGGGAGACAGAGACAGAGGAACCCTAGCCTGGGGGTTGGGTTTCCAGTGTCAGCCCTCAGATGCCCTCTGTTGTCCTGGCAACAGTGAGGTTGGGCTGGGGCCCTGCCTCCTGGGGAACCAGTGGGGGTGGGGGGAGAGGAGGAGCATGCCCCTGCCTCTGCCTCCTCCCACGACGTCGTGTTATAAGCACCTGATGTAGGTGGGACAAACCCATCGACAAACCCTCCTTGACAGGAGGCACACAGGAAACCCCCGACACCAGCTTGCAGAGGGACTTGCTATCTTACCTTCTCCACAGAACCACTCACGGGTATCTTTCAGTGTTTATCTTAGCCTCGAAGGCCTCTTGGTTTGAGAAAAGCCAGAAGGTGAATTTCCTGTGGCGTGAAGTAGGAATTAGTGCTTCTGCCATTTCCAACTCCTACCTCTTGGATTTCACAGAATGTTCTTCATTCTAACATCCCAGGATTCAGCAAAACAAATCCACGTTAGATGATGCAAGTGATGAGCCCACAGAGGACAGGTTGTTCTAAAGCCACGGGGGGGCCCTGCCGGTGGGGGGGTGTTTGCTGTGTCAGGTGGACCGGGCGCTGGCGGTGCTGGCAGTGCTGCTGATGGGCGGCCCCGGGTGTGGGCTGTGTGGCTTCTGAGCTGGGTCCCCGCCTGGCTCTGGAGGGTCAAGGGCCCTGGCCACATCCTCCAGCAGCACTTTTCTCTCCAAACAGCTGTAGAGTCTATTGTCCAGGTCCAGTGTGGTCAGGGTTGTGGTGCGTCCCCACCCTCATCTGGCTGTGAGAATGAAGTTTTGTTGAATAATAGGAATAGTTTTTTTTTTTTTTTAACAACGACTTTGTGCCAAGCCCTGGGCTAAGTTTTAATTGTTACAACAAACCCAGAAGGGGAGTTGGCCCGCCCTGGCCCCTCTCCTCCCAGTGAGGGCCTCTAGTCAGAGATCTACCCACTAGGAGAAGCAGGTGAGCCATCCCTGGACTGCACCCGGCCTATCAGTTTCTGTATGACCTGCCCAGAGCTTCAAAATTTTCTAATACTTAAAAAGTTGGTATATAAAATTTTATATAAAAACTTGTATTTCTGACTGCCTTGGAAATGGGAGGGTCTGACAACACAGGGTTCAGAGTAAGACCTGCATTCACGTCCGAGCCAGGCCACTTACTTGTCACATGACCTTGAGTCAGTTACTTATGCCCTTTGAGCCCCAGCCTCTTTGTGAAATGGGAACAGAATATGAGGTTTTCAGAATGTCTGAAACAGGGCATTTATCCTACAGATGTTTCAGGCATACTTCTAGGCACTGGGGATACAATTGTGAGCAGAACAGATTCTACTGGGGGAGACAGACATTAAACAAATGAGTATATGCTGTCTTAGGAGGGACGGGCAATGGAGATAAAGCAGGGGAAGGAGCATAGAGTGTGCCAGAGGTGAGTGGGGTTGCTGTTTGTATCACGTGGCCAGAGGAGGCTTTCAGATGAGATGAGATTTGAGCAGAGACCTGAAGGCAGTGAAGGTGTGAGCCATGCTGTGTTTAGAGAGATGAGCAGTAAGTGCAAAGGCCCTGAGTTATGTTCACAGGACGTCAAGGTGGCCAGTGCAGGTGGAGCAGAAGTGGGGGGATGAGAGGTAGGAGGTGAGGCAGAGAGGTCATGGCCAGACCCTAAAGGGCCTCGTTAGGACCTTAGCTTTTCCCCTAAGGGAAATGGGAGACATTGGAGGGTTGTGGGTTTTAAATGGATTGGTCTGACTGCTGATAGAGAAGGGACAGCTGTGGAAACAGGGAGACCTGCATTACTTCGGTGAGAGAGGAGGGTGGCCCAGACCAGTATGGGGGGGATGGAGGATCCTGCATATGTTTTGAAGGCAGAACCAACAGGATTTACTGCTGGGAAGAACTGGAGATGGGAGAGGGGGAAGTCAAGGATGGCTCTAAGGATTTCAGCCTGGAGGTGAGCTGCTGCTTCTGGGTCCAGGAAGGAAGCAGGTGGTGTGTGTGGACATTGTAGCACTCCTCTCCACGGATCACAGATATTACCTCAGCATCCTTCTCAACACAGTGCTCCAGGCAGCTGCTCTCTGTCTGGCGGAGTTGGCACCAGAGCTGGACTTGATCGCTGCTGTTGTATTCGAGAGCTGCACTGTCCGATATGGTAGCCACCAGACATATGTGGCTATTTCAATTAAAATTAATTAGAATTTTAAAATAAATACCAATTCCTCCTTTGCACTAGTCACATTCCACCTGCTCAGTAGCTGCATGTGGCTGGCCCCGATTACAGAACATCTCCCTGACGGCCGAAGGTGCTGTTAGTGCTGTTCTAGGGGACGATGGCTCGCCCCTCGGGCTGCATCTCCTAGTTGACAGCTCACTAACTCACCAGACCTCCAAGGAGCACCTGCTTTGTGCCATGCTCTCTTGGTGAGGGCTCCAGATACTATACAAGGGTGGCTATCTTTAGGCCCAAAGGGCTGTCCCCGGAGATAGTGGTCACCTTGGCCCGTATAGGAGCCAAGGCAGGTGACCTGCAGTCCTGTGTGCTCAGCGTCCCCTCCCTGACTCTAGCTGGGTATGAGTGCTGGGCTGAGAACCCTGAGATTGAATGTGACCCTGCTTCCATCTTGGAGCCCATCTACCTGGGCAACTCTGGGGATGCTGGCTTGGAGCCTGTTTGGCATGGGAAGGTCTAGTTTAAAGATAGGCTGGTTTTTGAGTTATGCAACCTCTCCCTCCTCTGAACTCTCCCAGCCTTTGGCTGAAGACAGCAAAGTGGTCCTGCCCTGTGGGAGCAGCCAGTCAGCACGTGACTTGACGGCCCTGCCTGTCAGAGCTCTTGGAAGACTCCTTACCTTGACAGTTCTTTGAGTGACTTTGAGTGACTGAGGTCGTGCCCATGTCTTTTGGAGGGGGCTGCACATGGCCCCCTAGTCTCACTGGCAGTCATCTGCTCATACACAGACAGCTGCGCTGGAGCATCCAGATTTCACGTGTTGTGGTCCTCTGTCCTCTCATCAGGGAAAGGTGAGCTTTTTGGGCCCTGACCTCCCTGGCTAACAGGCCAGGTCCTCCTTTGCATTTCCGTCTTCCTGCTGCCTCCTCTGCTGAGGGGGTCAGGCTAGGGTGGGCACCTGGTGGGGTCCAGTGATCTTTTGGCTTCTAACTGGCCTGAAAACTCAAGAATCTGGATAAACAGACATGTCTACAGTCAGCTGTGGGTAGCGACATGTATGTGTGTGTGTGTGTGTATACATAGCACATATGTAGGGTACACACGGGATACACAAGGACACACACATACTTTAAACGGATTTCACCCATTTACTTCACACAGACACTGCACACGCACGGACGCACCGGCCACCTGGGCACTGCCAATCTCTTTCTCCATTTAAATCTGTCTCCCTCTGCCCCTTTCACAAGGGTGTTGCAGAAACTTAGCTTCTCACCAGCCAAGCTCATTTATCCAAATCCCCGCTGGCCACCCTGCTGTAATTAACTCCTGAATGCCTCCTCAGAGTATCAGCTGCAATGACTCGGAGCCCCTGGGAGCAGTGCTGGCCTCCTTCTCTGTCTCAGTCCTGAGTCACCGCCAAGGAGAAGGGGGCTTGATCCGTTCCTTCCCAGAGCCTGGCCGAGGTGAGGACACCCCAGCCCAGGAGGCTGGGCCTCCTGGGCCGGGGCCACGGTGGTCTCTTCTCCCAGGGGCCAGGACCCCCCAACCCCACCTGAGTCTGCTCACCCCATCCCAGGGCAGGCCTGGGTCCTTCTCCCCAGGATCAAGGCAGTTTTCTGTTCTACCCACAAGACCTACTGGAGACTTTCTCTCTTTCTGGACCTTATTTGGTTCTTTTCCCAGAGAGTCAGGGCCTTGACTTCCATTGCCATGTGTTTCTAGGATACCCGTCAGAGCCTTGCAGGGCCTGGCAGAGGCTGCGTGAGGCAGTTGACCCGCTTTCCTCCACTGTGTGGAGCCTCATCTCGGCACCCGTGTCTCCAAACCCCGCCTCTGGGCCAGCCCTCCATCCGTGGTTCCCTTCCTGCAGCCTCCTCTCTGGGGATGGGAGGTCACCGCCTCTCAGGGCAGCACATTCTTTATTTGAACTGTTCTGACTTATAGAAAATCCTTCCTCTGCTGGAAGCAACAGTCTGGTCCCCGCCGTTTTCCCTCCGGGGGCCTCCAGGGCCACACATCCCTTCCCCACATAACAGCTCTCTTCAGTCTGGAAGAGTCCCTGTGACACCACAGAGCCCTCTCTTCCCTGGGCCAGAACGCAGCGCCTCAGCCCACCCTCGGGTGCCCGGGCTCCAGTTCCCTTACCGCGTGATCAGTCTCTGACCAAGGCCTGGGCGATCTGTTTCCCTGAGGGGGGAGGACTCAGCAGCTCCACCACCTCCTCTCTCAGGACCTTAAAATGCTTTCTCTTCAGCGAAGCCTGCTTTGGAGATGGTCATTATGATCTCCACATCTGTCTCTTCAACGCCCAACTTCCATTCCTCCTTTCAGTCCAGACCATTAGGTTTTAAAAGTAGCTTCAAGCTAATGAAGTGTCATTTTCAACAGTCCAGTTTTCTGGCAAACTTCCGCTGTGTCACTAAAAGTCACCATCCACGTGTGAAGCAAGCACAGGGCACCTCAAGCCTAAAAAGGCACAGTCTTGAGAAAAGCGGCCCCTGCACAGATACCATTTTTGTAAAAGGAACATGATAGGAAGGGGTCTGGAGATGATTACAGGAATTCATGTAATGAGTGCTGAGCATTGGAATTCAAAATACCAGCCGTTTTAAAGAGATGGGGCGTGCTGATTTCAATTCAGTTTTGAAAATGACATTACAGAACAACTACTTTAAAGAATAAAAAATGGTTAAAGGAGAAGAAAAAGTAAATGAAAGATTATCCATATTATTGAATGCCCTCCCCCTTCCTCCTTCATTTATCATGACAGGCTTTGACCACATCTTCTCCACGCCCAGTCCTTTGGGACTGTGATCATCAGTGGGTTTTGGCTTTCTTAGAGGGAACTGGGTGAGCGCTGGACCTCTGCATCTTTGACCATATGAGTCCAAGCTTCTGGAGGTGCGTTGCCATTTCCACCTTGACATGAATCTCACTGCTGCCCTGTCCTTGGGTTTCAAGTGTTCTGTTTCTTTCTAATCCCCAAATCCCAGTTGGGGGTTTTGCCTCCTGCTTGGGCATGGCATTGGAGGCAGGAGTCTCCAGTAGTGATCTTGCTCTGGGTGCACCAGTCAGCCACTCCCCGCTGCACCACCACGGCTGTGCCTTTCCCTTGGTTTCCTTTCCTTTAACTCCTTCTCCTCAAATGGTGCTTCCAGACTTCCATGTGGTTACCAGTTGCCTGAGGATCCTTGGGCCTGGCTGGGTGAGCCCCAAGTGGTGCCGAGGCCACAGCTCTGCAGGCTGGAATCAGGGTCATGAGGCCTTAGGTCTCATGGGATGGACTCAGCTGAACCAGGGGACCTCCCAGAGCTGGGGCTCGCTGCAGGTGTCTGATCCATTGGGTAGCAGTGCTGAGTGATTCCAAGTTACATCTGAGGATGTGGGACAAACCACTTCACCCTCCACGCCTCGATTCGGTCACCTGCGAAATGGAGGCGGTATTACACATGGGTGAACATGTAGGGTAGATGAGAAAGGTATAGCGAAGAAGAGGGATGATTTTGATACTGGTCACGAGTGTCCATTTGCCCGGTGAGTTCTGGTGCTTCTGAGAACTGCAGAAGGAGGCCAGCCCAGGGTGCTGGTCTGTCACTTCCGCCTCCCCGATCTGCTGCGGGGCTGTGACCTCCTTGCTGTGTACCTGGCCCTCGGTCTCCTTTCTCGGGTTATGTCCAAGCAGACGTGGGAGTCCAGAGCCGGCCCAGCTGCCTTGCAGGGATCATCTGTTTCTAAGAAAACCGTGGTAGTTACAGACGAGCTGGGAGTCAGAGTCATGGCTGGAGGTTAACAGGACGTTTTGTGTTTATTTCCAGTTTAAAACATAACTTAAACACGAAGCAGCAGGGGCATAGCAATCGTATCGTAATTTTGAAAAACATGTAAAGTCTTCTCTCAGTTCCGTCTCCCACATGAGATTACCCTTCTCTCCTGTGAATGTGTCCTTCTGCCTTTATTTAGGTGCACTTACGTCCAGCATCACATTCACAGAGCAGTTTTGTGGCTTGCTCTTCTCTCTCATCATTTTCTTGTAACAGTTTTCATCGAGGTCATTTTTAAGGTTGCATCATCTTCCATCCAGAGGATGTATTACAATCTAATTAGCCACTTGCTGGGCATTTGGGCTGCTAAAGAGTTTTTCCAAAAGTGTAAGTGGTGTTGCAATGAAGTTCTTCTTGCACATAAATCTTTTCACTTCATTTGGATTATTTCTGTTGGATAAATTCCCAGAAGAGCCATTAATAGGTCAGAGGCTTGGAATTTTTTATGGCTCCCAAAACATATAGGAACTGCTATTTTAGGAGACCTCGCCACATCCAGCAGCTCTGGGCCTGAGGCCGCTCTGGGTGGCCGCTGTCCCATCCACCCCTGTCCCCTCCTTGGGACCCACCAGGCAAGTGTACTTGGATCCCAGCCTCTCTCCTACTCCAAGGACACATATGAGGTGTTGGGGTCTTTAACTTGGACTCTGAGAATGGATGTCAAGGATCCTCTTTGTGTATATGAGGATTTTTCTAGAAGACCCATCGCTAACATCACACACTCTTAAAAGGCGCCGGGATTCGGAAATGATTTTAGAAGCTCTGAAATATAAGGGCAAACAAAGCCAGTGCCGTTAGTGACACCGGTAAACCGGGTGCAAGTGAGGAGGGGGACGAGCACGCCTGGGCACGGCGAGGGGGCTCTCTGGAGAGGTGGCAGGCGGGTGAGGTGACCGTTCCCGAGAGAGTGACGCTTAACCTTTTGAGGTTGATGTAAGGTTTCTGTAAACCACATGGGTAAACGGGCAGCCTTAACTGACAACCACAGCTGCTTTCTTGTAATTTTAAACATTGACATTTAATGATTATCTGCTTTCAGAACTCATCTATTCTCTTGGAAAAGTTACAGAAGCATATGATGCAAAAAGTGAAAATTCCCCACGTCGTACCCCCAGAGATAAGTGGGCGGTCTTCTTGCTCTGTGGGCGTCTGGGGAGCCTGCTTTTGGGTGTCAGGGCTGCACTGCTTTTTGCTGCTGCCGCCGTCTCTCTCCTGCCCTGGCTGCCCATCTTGGAGCCCAGGCCTTGCTAGCAGCAGGCAGTGTGGGCCATCCCTGGGGAGGCCTGGCTTGTTTCTAACGAAATTGGGGCACAGGGCACCTCACAGGACTGGACTGTAGTCTGACCTTCCCAAGGTTCCCGGGGAGCCAGAGAGGCTTTTCTGGGAGGACAGGGTTCTGAGGGAGGGCCCAAGGGGGTGGGGAAGGCCTGACCAAGGGCTGTGGCTGCCAGGCGCGGCCCCTCTGTGCTCACTTGCTGGGGACCCCAGCCTGCTCTTCACACATGGGCCTCTTCCTTACATTTGTGTGCACCCCACATGCACATGTTGTGGGCGGACAGAGGCTGAGATTCACGTGGAAGGCAGGATCCCTCTCTGTGTCCCCTCATCACCCCACTGGAGCCGGACAGAACCCATAGGACCTGGCTGAGGGCCCAGAAGCTTTTCTGCGACCCTGACCTCCCACTGGAACTCTTCATCTGCGAACCTGTGGCCAGTTTCAAAGCCTGGGGGAAGTTTAGACCTTGTCTTTCTGAGACACTTCTGGCTCAGTGCCCTCAGCAACACTTCAAGTGATGCAAGAACAGCTGAAGTCTATTGAGCACTTGCTGTGTACAGACACTGTTCCAAGTGTATTATGGAAACGAGTCACTCAGCCCTCCTGTTTTACGGGCGAGGACACCAAGGCAGGGGAAGGTGTCGTAATGGCCTTACTCCCACACAGGGAGTAAGTGGCAGGGCTGGGGTCTGAGCCAGGTAGTTGGACCCCCTGTCCCTGCCAGCCTGGCACGGGCAGGGCCGCACCTGGGATGGGCCAGGACCCCCGGGGTTCCTGTCCTGGCCCTCACTGCTCCCACCCCACCCCACCTCACACCTTCTCCCCCTCAGGACCCCAGCAGCTCCAGAGCTGGCAGGGCTGCGTGTCTTTGACTTTTCTTGAAAATCCTCCCAGAGACTCATCTTCTTCCCAGGCTGAGAGCTCTCTCCATAGTGGCTGGCTTAGGTCTGGGGAGAAGTCCTCAGACCCCTGGCATAGGGCCTCCCCTCCCTGCACGTGGCTGGGCTGGGGGTACCAAGCACCGGGCCCCGGGGTCTTCAGCACCTGCTCTGCCCTGGCTCCTGGGCCCCAGGAGACCCAGTTGCTACTTCCTGGGCTCAGGTGGAGCCAGGCAGGGTGCACTGGGGTTATTTTGCCTTCTCATTCCTAAGCTGTACTGCTGCCATTTGAGAGGTTCTTCACAGTGGGAGAGACATTGCTGCGCAAATGGGAGGGTAATGGGAGTAACCGCGGTATGTGCTTCAGGCAAGAGCCAGTGCTGGGCACACTGGGCAGAGGGGGACTTAACTCTTAGAGTGGTGTTCACTGCAGGAATTGACTTTCTCCATGAAAACAGAGGACACAAGGACCTCCCTATGCAAATGGCAAGCAAGCCAGGGGCTCCTGGCCAGCAGACCTTCCTGGGCAGAGAAGGGAGGGGCTGCCCTACAGCTGAGCTGTTCCCCAGGGGAGGTGAGGCCCCAGCCCTCTGGCCTACAGGGGGCAGAGGCCTGGATACAACACCAGACTCTTGGGGGGCCTGGTGGCTGCCCCCCATCCAGAGGAGAGGAGTCAACCTCATACCTCAGGGCTCCTGCCCCAGAGCGGGTGTGTCTAAAAGGCAGGGAGAGCTGGGTTCTCTGGTTTCAGGGCTGAGGAACAATAGCAGAGAGCGGGAATGGGCAGGGCCCACGCAGGGCCCACCCCCCTCCACCCTCCTCCACCTCCTCCAGCCCCACCCCCCACCCCCAGTCCAGGCCCACGGTGGGTGTTCTCCGTGTCACTGCTGAGGCCTGGAACCTGCAGCCTCAGTTTCACTGTGGTCCCATGACCCCTAGTCAAGCCCCAGGTGCTGAGGACATAGGCAGTAGCCCTTGGCTTTCTGGCCACCCGTCCTGGACCCAGATAACTCCTGTGCCTCAGGTGACTGGACACAGCACTCCTGGACTGTGAACCTCCCCTCCCCGCCCCACTTCTCCCCTTTCAGCGGCTGACCCTGCGGCACTGGCCTGGTCACCCGGAACTGCTACACCTCTGCACCTCGGGGTCAAAGGCCGCGCCCTCCAGCCACATGTCTTGTCCCCCCAGCTCTCTCTGCCTCCTCCTGCCCCCCCCCACTTTTCCCAGGCTGAGCTCATTTCCTGTTGCCTCGTCCCATGGGCCTCAGTTTAGTCACCTCTGTGCCATTAGCCACAGTTCTCTTGCTCGCTTACAGTTTCCATCCTACAGACCTGCCCTCGAGGTTCCCCCTCAGACATCTCTCCACCACCCTTCCCCGGGCACCGCCATCACTTGCCTTTCCTCCGCAGGGCACGGGGCCAGTGCTTCCTGACAAGGCGCCTCTGCCTGGATTTCTCCCTCCTGTGATCTCCCACTCTAGCACCTCTGCTTCCCGGGGTGGGTCTGTGCTGCAGGGCCTCCGTGGAAGGTCACCTGGTTCCCAGTTGACATCTGTCACCAGGGTCAGGGCATTTCTTCCCCGAGTGTCTGTGCCTGCCTCTGCCCTCCCTACTAACCTTCCTCCCCCACAGGAGAACCTTATGCTTTCCATCCTGCCCAAGCACGTGGCCGATGAGATGCTGAAGGACATGAAGAAGGACGAGAGCCAAAAGGACCAGCAACAGTTCAACACCATGTACATGTACCGCCACGAGAATGTCAGGTGCACTGGCCGTGGGCGTGGGCTCTGAGCACAGGACGGGGGTTTTTGGAGGGTTGGCTGAGCCCTGTGGGGCTCAAGAGACTTCCCAGGGACTAGAAGCATGGCCACACCATGGTGTGAGCCTCAGCCCCTGTGGGAGCCGCCTTGCTGAGGAACGTTGGGGCTGACAGGCCACGTGGTCCAGCCCCGTCATTGTGTAGACACCACCCACAGGATGACCAAAAGTCAGAGCCCTGAACGCGCCCTGGCAGTGCCAGGGTCCCACTGCCCTGGGGCTCGAGCGAGGGCCTGGTTGCCTGGGCGCTGGAGCAGGAGCTGGCAGTGGGCCTGGCGTGGAGCCCAGCTTGCCACCCTCGGCCTCAGCCTGTGGCCTCTATCCTCTCACAGCATCCTCTTTGCTGACATCGTGGGCTTCACCCAGCTGTCTTCGGCCTGCAGTGCCCAGGAGCTCGTGAAGCTGCTCAACGAGCTCTTTGCCCGCTTTGACAAGCTGGCGGCCGTAAGTACCCCGATCCACCTGGCTTGCCAGGTGGGGGCGCCACCCTTGTGGCCTGGGCCTTCCCCCCGCCCCCGGCTCCCACCACATCCTCCCACCTGTCCTCCTTCTGCTTTCTCTTCGGCTCTGAGGAGGGACTTACACCGTGGTCCACACCCTGCCCTTCCAGAAATACCACCAGCTCCGGATTAAGATCCTGGGTGACTGTTACTACTGCATCTGCGGCCTGCCTGACTACCGGGAGGATCACGCCGTCTGCTCCATCCTCATGGGGCTTGCCATGGTGGAGGCCATCTCGTAAGTGGGGTGCCTCTGGTGAAGGGGGGCCTCCCAGAGCATACGTCCCAGCCCTGGACCCGTGTGGGAGGCAGGCCTTCCACGTTGGTCTGTGTTGGTGGGCCCGGCACACCCCAGGCCCCTGAGGAGTGCTCTCAGGGTGTAATGTGGGTGTTGCAAGGTCGGTAGGTCCCTCGGTCCCAGGCTCAGGGAAGCTGGGCAGAGCTTGCCTTCCTCACAGCTGAGGGAAACTGCAAGGCTTCTCTGAGGGGTGCTTTTCTATGCTTAGTCCACTTTTTTTCTGCTGGAAGTTGCAGACATCATAAAATTCTGCCACCTTACATTTGCTTAATTGTCTCCCCAAGTGTTCCCCATCTCCTCTCTCAGTGTTTTCTCATCATGACCCACCCCCACCCCCCAGGACAGATAGGGTTAAGGATGTCCATGTCCATCTCTTGGATCAGAAAGTCCAAGTACAGCAGTGAAGTGACTGCTGAGGTCACAAGATATATGGGGCAGCACAGATGGGACTGGAACCCTGGCCTCTGAGCTCCTGGCCAGGGCTCCTGCCTGCACTGCTGGTAGGATGGTGGAGTCACCTGGCTCCTCTCCAATGCTGTCACTGCCCCTGAGCCTGGTGCTCCTTCCCATCAGCTCACGGCCTCTGGTGGGCCCTGGGTGGCATCAGACCCTGCAGCTCCTTGCTGAGGCTTCTCCCACAGGATGGAGTCCAGGAATTGGGTGTGTTGCTTCGCTGCCGTCTCGGAGCGGGTGGTTTTGCATTTTTACCATCTTCTAGGTTAAAGCCCCCTCCAGGATTGGCTGGAAAGAAGCAGGTGCTGCCTTTCCCCAGGGGCCTTAGTTCAGGGCAGAGCCTTTTACCTCCACTCCTGTCACCATCAGGCACGGTTCTGAAATTCCTGTTTGTCTCCTTCTGGATTTCCCAAGCGAGGAACTGTTCCCACTGTGCACATAGTGCGTCACACAGGGCCTGGCACATAGTAGGTGCTCAGAGAAGCGTCAGCTGCTCGGATGAGTACATGGATGATTAGAAGAGAGCAGTTGGAGGTTGCTCAGGGGCAGAGGGTCCCACTGCTGTTCATGCCCCCCACCCCCACCCCAGATCACACTGGCCTGTGATGGCTGACTCTGGGCTCAGGCTGTAGCCTGCTGTAACCTCGGCTGCAGGTGGCTCAGCTCAGACGCAGGCAGAAAGCGGTAGGGCAGCCAGTAGGCCCTTGGCCTGGAGAGGAGGAGGCCTGTGCAGAATTCCTCCTGCTGGGGGAGAGGGGGGCTGTCCACCGTGCCACGGGCAGCCTGACCCCTCCTCCCTTCTGTGTGGACCTGGAAGGTATGTGCGGGAGAAGACGAAGACCGGGGTGGACATGCGTGTGGGGGTGCACACAGGCACCGTGCTGGGGGGCGTCCTGGGCCAGAAGCGCTGGCAGTACGACGTGTGGTCCACCGACGTCACCGTGGCCAACAAGATGGAAGCCGGCGGCATCCCAGGGTGAGTGCGTGTTCCATCCCCGGGGCAGGTGTGGGGGCCGAGGGAGGGGACTGTTCCATCCAGGAGCAGCCTTCCTTCTTGGGTGTCGGCCTCCTGGGCCTCTCCTGCCTGGAGCTCTGCAGGAGTCGGTCATCTTGCCCCCTTTACCCATCGTGGGGCCGCCGGGCTCTGTGGTCACACATGGCTATAGCTCCTCCAGGGTGCACATGTCCCTGGAGGGCGTCGTTATCAGCAACAGGCTCTGAGGTAGCTATCCATGGTTCTGATGCACCTGCGCATCTCACCTGAGCTCTTTGACAGACTGTGCAAATCAGGCGGGGCTGACTGCTTTCCTCTTTTGCAGTTACATTTGCTGCTTCAAATTGCTGCCACCTCAGGGTGGACCAAGGATGCAGTGAAACCTTCCCCTCCTGGGCCAGGGAGCTTCCCTCGAATACAGCCAAAATTCCCTCCCTAGTGGTGACTCCCCAGAAAGAGTTTCTTACCCCCTGACACAGGTGTTGCAACTGATAATCACATGAAGTGGGTGATAATCAGACTTCATGGATCTTAGTGTTCAGAGCAGACTTCTAATTTCTTATCTCATTTGATACCCTCGGAAGCCTGTGAGGACAAACTGTCTTACTGATTAAACACT
The DNA here is from genome assembly GCF_009834535.1 of Camelus ferus. Classification (NCBI taxonomy): domain Eukaryota; kingdom Metazoa; phylum Chordata; class Mammalia; order Artiodactyla; family Camelidae; genus Camelus; species Camelus ferus. The sequence continues at coordinate 16,984,925 of NC_045710.1, read as the reverse complement.
GAGGCTCAGAGAAGGGCAGGTACCATGCTGCCCACACAGCCAGTGAGGGTCAAGACTTCCCTGCCACTGCTCTTAGGAACAGCACGTTCCACGTGCCCTGGAGATACAGGCCCAAGCAGCTGCCTGGTCCAGCCACTGTCCCCTGACTGTCTGCAGGGTGGGGCGGGGCTGCCCTCCTGCCTGTGCTCAGGGCCTCTCTCGCCATAATCCAGGCGCGTGCACATCTCCCAGAGCACCTTGGACTGCCTGAAAGGAGAGTTCGATGTGGAGCCAGGCGATGGGGGCAGCCGCTGCGATTACCTGGACGAGAAAGGCATTGAAACCTACCTTATCATTGCATCCAAGCCAGAGGTGAAGAAGACGGCCGCCCAAAATGGCCTCAATGGCTCAGTGAGTCCCCATCCACCCCTGGGCTGGGGGGAGGGAAGGGAAGGGGTTAAAGGTGAGATCGTTGAAGAGTTGGTGGGACTTAGAGGTGGCAGAGTAGGCGAGAGGAGGTGCAGGTTGGCAAAAAAGCAATTCTGAGTCCCGTTGAGCAGGAGGCTAGTGGGAGCCTCCTTTCAGAGCAACAGTTGGTTTCTAGGAGAACACTGGAATCAAGGTGATTATGCTGTATCCCAAGGCACTGTCTGGAGGGGAGACCACTGGAAATGTGTAAGTGGCACTCAGGAGGGCGGCTGGGTTAGGATGAGGGCCACCTGCCCAGGGATGGGAGGCAGTTGAAGCCACAGAAGTGACGTGGATGCTGGGGAGAATGGCTGGAAGCAGCAGGATCAGGAAATAAGAAGGAAGAGGACAGGAAGGGAAGCCCCCTGTAGTCCTGCCCTCTGCTTGGCACTGGGTGCAGGGCCTCCCTCATGCCCTTAGCAGCTTCCCCACTGACCACACACCTCCTGACAGTCCATCTGCTTAGAAGCCATCAGTGGCTGCTACAGAAATTGACCGCTCTATTATCCTCTGCTGAATCTGGAAAATACTTCTTTCCTTGTAATCTTTCACCTAACCCTGCAGTCATGAGAACTGAACAGCTGTGGGGTTTGATGCTCTCTGGGATGGCATGTCATTTGGGACTGGCCCACGGCTGAGGCTTTGCCTCGTTCTGACTACAGCAAAGCCCACTCTGGTGTAGCATCAGAAGCTGTGGCTAAAGAGGCGACTCCTGATAAAGTTTTAAAAGAAAACTGGGCACCTTTTCTTCTCCTGCAAATGTATACAATGAGCAGCAAATCAGTCCAGCAAATTGACAGAAGGTTCATTCATTCAGCAGATCTAAGCGTAACCAATTTATTGGCTGTTTCTGTGCATCTATTATTTTACTTAATCCTTAAGACAACCTGTGAGAAGGGCTGTCATTACACCTGCTTTGCAGAGGAGGAAACTGAGGCCCAGAGGGCTGCACAAGTTGCAGAGCCAATGGGTGGCAGAGCCGGGGTCTGAAACCAAAGCCTGAGTCCCTGACCCTCCAGCCGCATTGCCACCCAGGTGCCTATGGGTCCCTCCCATGTGCAGGAGGTCACACAAACCTGGCACCAGGAGGGACATAAAGGTAAATACAACCGGGCTCACCCCCAAATAATTTAAATCCCACTGGTGCTGGGAGCTTGGGGTGAGTTGGAATGGGGCCTGGGCCATGGGCTGTTGGGCCGTGTGGCCTGGGGCCCACAGGACGGGAGCACAGACGGCAGCTGTTGAGTGAACTGGATGGAGTTAGACTTTGTCTTAAATCCTCCACCAGACAAACGAGCTGGTCTGTTTCTCATGGAAACATGGGCAGTGTTCTCCTTAAAACTACTTTTGCTGACATTTTGAGGCAATCCAGGTTTTCAGTGTCTTGTAAGTTGACTTATAACTTTCTTAGTGCCCTTCTTGAAAAACACATTTCTTGAGGTGGAAAAGCTGGGTGGAGAGTTCTGCACCTGGAAAGTTAAGCCCGTGTCCCCACCACTCACCTCCGGCCACCCTCCCCCTGCTCTTGCTGGCTCTTTAACTCACTTTTAGTTCATTTGAAAGATGAACCCGTGGTATCTCATTATTTTAATGACATTTCTTTAGTTATCAGTAAGACTGGACACTTTAAACATGGTTGTCAGCCTGGTGACTTTCTTCTGTGAACTGCATATTCATATCTAACCTCGGAGGGCTTTTTCCATCTCTGATTTGTAGAAGCTCTTTGCTTACGAGAGAAATGAACCCTTTGTCATGTGACGTTCATCAAGTCCATCTCAGGCACCCACTCCGTGCCAGCGCTGTGGTGCACGTGTCTCGGGGAACTTAGAAGGGAAGCTGCTGTAGCTTATACCCGTTGTCTTCCCTGCAAGGCGCTGCAGCAGCTGTCAGCCCTCAGTGTGCGTTAAGTGAACAACTTAGCATGGTTACCGTAAGGCCACGTGATCGGCTCAGCAGTTGTTTAGGAAGTCTCCAGCTCGAGATGTGCTCAGAGGAGGCGATGTGAGCGGATCACCAGACTTGCTCCACAGTCAGGGAGTCGGAAGCAATAAAGCACAGACGATGCAGAGGAGATAACGAGGGAGCGGTGTATGAGCGATAATGGGGAGGAGGAAGGGAAGTGATAAGAGTGGCTTCTCTGGGCATCACAGGAGCAGATCCAACTGTATCTGCAGAAACCTCTCTCAGGTTTAGTTACTACTTGGGTTAGTTAGTTAACAGAGTGATGAGGAGGAGGGTATGAGGAGAATTATCACAATGAATCCTCTCCAAAGTGTGAAAAAGACATCTCCCATCTATGCTAACCTTGATATCAACCTCATCCAGTTGTTTTAAATGCCATCTCCAACAACTCTCCAGTTGAGATCTCAGCCCAACCCGCATCCCTGCACTGACCTTGCAGGCACATAAGTCTCCATGTGTGCGCACCACAGGTGGCCAAAGGTGATGGTCCAGAGCCGAGCCCACTATCCTCTCTCTGCTCTGAAACCTGCTCTTCCCCAACTCTACCTGACTCAGTGCCAGTTCCATTCTTTTAACTGCTCAGACCAAAAACTTTGAAGACATCCTTGACCCCTCTCTACAATCTGTGAGCCCCTTCCTGCAAGATAGGCTCTAACCCCCCTCTTCTCATCCCCTCGTAGCCCCTGTCCCCGTCCAAGCCACTGTCATCTCCCGACCAGTCATCCTGCTCCTGCCCCAGCCCTGCTGCCCTCTGTCTCCACACAGCAGCCAAACACCCTCCACTGGTCTCACTCAGAGGAAAAGCCAGAGCATCCAGTCAGGCCATCAGCGTCCCGGCCCCGGGCTATTGCTCAGATGCTCCAAGGTCCCACTTCCTGGATCCCAGCCCCAAGAGCTGCATGATTTGCCCCTTCAGGTCTTTATCAAAATGACATCTTCACGGGGACACCTCCCCTGACCTCCACAACAAGAATGTGAGCTCCAAGGTCAGGACATTTTGTCTGTGTCCCCAGGAGTTAGAATAACTCTGTCACATAGTAGATACTCAGTAAATACTTGGTAAATGAATGAAAATGAGCTGTTTCCCTGTGTATGGTATTTAATTTACTCTGTCAAGGAAAAAATACTAATGATTGGGGAAGCTGGCTTGTGGAATTTACTCAGACTTTTGGAAGGTATTTGACAAGGCTCTACACCAAGAAAGATCTCTGAATCACTGTGTCACTGAGTTACTGTTGCAGAAATGGGAATTGGAACAATAGGATCTTTCTCTGCTTAGAAAAATCTTAATAGTAGAAATTGATACTAGAAAATTATAGCATTTTAAAAGTAATGTTCTAGAGGAGGTACTGAATAGTGAGATTTCTAAGTCTATGAGGCTTCTAAACTCTAGTGAGAAGATTCCAGACTGACAGGAGCTGAGCCCCTCGCCGGGGTGGGCAGCTGGCAGTGTCCTGATGGTCACTTCCGTCTGCTGCAGGCCTTGCCGAATGGAGCGCCGCCATCCTCAAAGCCCGGCTCCCTTGCCCTCATCGGGACCAAGGAGCCCGACGGGAGCATCCACACTAGCGGCTCCACGTCGGAGGAGCCTGAGGAGCAGGATGCCCCAGTGCGTGCAGGGCTGAGGCCCGGGATGTGGGAGGGGACGGGAAGGGGGGAGGCAAAAGGTGCCGCAGGAAGAGTCCTGTGCTGGGAGGGGGAGACCTGGCCACGGGCCTACGCTCTGTCCTTTGTAGCTGTGTAACTGTGGGCAGGCCACCTTCCCACCTGCCCCACCCCCCACCCCGTCTCATCATCAGTTACGTGGGGTGGGGGTGGGTGAAGTCAAAAGAGGTGCTAACGTCCGAGGCCTCGTCTACCCCTGACGTCCCAGAATCCTGCAGATTTGAGGGCAATGAGGACATCCATGAAGATTTCTTTAGGATCCAAGACAATTTTGGAAGTGAGACCTCAGGGCTGACTCGGTCCAAATCCCACAAGTCCTGTGCACAGATGAGGGGTTTCCAAAGGAATTGACAGGCTGTCCCCCTGAGGTCAGGGTCCATCTTGGGAGAGTGTCCGTTACTAAGGAGCTTCCTGAGTGTATTCACTGACAGAGGGAGATGCTGGGCCAGGAGTCTCGGTCTTGCAGTGGCTGCTATGGGCTTGTCGGCAGCACCGCCAGTCTCACTGCGAGGGAGACAGGAGAACTGCCCCTGGGGCCTTGCGACAGGTGCTGGAGGACGAGGGCAGACAGGGCTGAAGGTAAACTGGGTTTTTCTTGAGCACCACAACATTCAGTAACTTTCCCCTATTGTGATTTTCTTGATAGGAAGTGGAAATGCAAATTCAGTGTTACTCACTAGCAAGGACACAGATAGAGGTTTAGCATCCTGTGACTTTTTGCGTCCTCACAATTAGCCAGTGACACACTGCTCCAGATATGCTTCAGGGACAGAGGTTCTTGGTGCTGGAACAGAACATCCACTTCACGTTACAGAGAAGAAAACTGAGGCTGGGGGAACATGAATTGTATGGGGTCAGACTGTCAACCAGAGGCACACCTGAGCTTAAGCCCGGGGTGTCTTGATGCTGGCTTCCAGGACGCCTACAGACAGCTCTGATGAGGCCAGGACTGATGACTCTGGAATCACAGCCTGGATCCATGTGTTTGGAGTTGATGCTTTTCCTTTATGACCACGAATAAAAATGGTAGCAGGTACCCCAGCCCCGCCACCCCACTGGCGACAAGGATGTGATTTTTCTCTCCATCATGTTCCCCCTAAGGTCTTCCTTCCCAAAATAAGCCAGATCTGAGCTCCTTTAAGAGATCCCTTAAGCCTTAGGGGTGGGGGCCCTTTACGTCTTCGAGGATGCCTATGTGTGTGGCTGTGTGACACCCCATCCTCGTAGCAGGAGGTGACAGGACTACAGTGGCCTGGCAGCCATCTCAAACTCCAGGTCTTCCACCCGTGCGCCTGGCAGCTGCTCCCCCACACCCTGCCATTAGTGGGCAGTCACTGCACAGCTTCTGTTAGGGATCCCTGGGTCTGGGACCTGGGGTCCCAGGAAAATCAGGAAGGACTGAGACTTTGGGTCCAGACCCAAGCAGGACAGAGCCATGTGGGAGCATTGGGAAGGCTTTTCCCATGAAATGGTTTTTGAGAGCCAAGGGCTTAATCCTCGTGTGATCCCTTTCAATCCCCTTCCCCCAGCACCACCCCGTCTTTCCCAAACTCCGTCTTTTCCGCCTCCTTGTCCCCGACCCCCATCCCCCAACTCTGCCCCGCTGCCTTGCAGGCCGACAACCCCTCATTCCCCAACCCCCGCCGGAGGCTGCGCCTTCAGGACCTGGCTGACCGCGTGGTGGACGCCTCTGAGGACGAGCACGAGCTCAACCAGCTACTCAACGAGGCCCTGCTGGAGCGGGAGTCCGCCCAGGTGTAAGTGGCCCCCGATGTCCAGCCCTTGGCACGTGCCTTACCCGGCCCCAAGGCGGGGACTGGGGAGTTAGTTTTTTTTTTTTTTCCCCAGTGGCTTCTGGGCTTTATGTTTTGCTTAGAAAGCTCTTCTCCACTATAAGTTTACAATTCCCTGGGGAGTTAGTCTTAAACACTGCCCTTCCTGGCTGGCGAGGCCGATGTGGCATTTGTCACGGGCTTGTTTACCCTGCAGAGTGAAGAAGAGAAACACCTTCCTCCTGTCCATGCGGTTCATGGACCCCGAGATGGAAACCCGCTACTCGGTGGAGAAGGAAAAGCAGAGTGGGGCTGCCTTCAGCTGCTCCTGCGTCGTCCTGCTCTGTGCGGCCCTGGTGGAGATTCTCATCGACCCCTGGTGAGGGCAGGGCAGGGACAGGCCAGGGAGGGCAAACGGCGAGCAACCCCAGGGAATGTGGGGCTGCATCTGGACCCCCCTCCTTCTCTCTGCCCCTGGGTCCCAGAACAGCACTAGCGTCAAAGTGAGGGTCACACCAGGCCTGAGAAAGCTGAGGGACAGAGGAGTCTGGCAGGGAGGGAGACCTTGGCTGGATGGGCCTGAGTGGTTCTGGGACAAGGAGACAGCGGATGGGGACGCTCAACCTTAGTCACCAAGGCCCATCCTGCTCCCTTTCTTGGCTCATCTTAGTAAAGACAGAGTTCAGAATCTGGTGCAGACTGCTCGCCTCTCACAACGGCAGGTCCTCCGGGGCAAGGCGGGGTGCTTCGGAAAGATGGCTCCCCTTCCTTCCCCCCATCCTGTTCTCCCAGCAGCCGATCAGCAGCTCACTCCAGATCAGGGACCCCCTCCTGGAGAAGTGGGTGTGGAGCTCTGTTCTTATCACAGTTCGGGGAACTTCAAGAGCCTTGGACTCATCACACGGTCTTAGGTTCTGGACACGGCTTTCTTGCCTGCTTGTTCTATGACCTCGGGCACATCCCTGAGGGTTCCTGGGGCAGCAGTCTACTCAGCTGTAAAGCCAAAGATGATGCTGATGGTGACAGTCTGAGATAAAACACGTGCCCTAGCTCACTCAGAACTGTTGTGAGGATCAGAGTCATTCATTCACTTCACAGAGTTTCTGGCTGTCTGCTTTGTGCCTGGGGCTGAGGTCTAGGGAGGCAGCAGTGAGCGCTGTCACTCTCAGCAGCCCTAGGCAGTAAGGGAGCTGCTCTGTTCCGTGCTGTCCCCTTGCATCCTAGCAACACAGCCAAATGCTCGTTCCTAAGAATCCCTTCCCTGGTTTTAATGGGCTCTGCCCAGGGCCTCTGTGAGTCTGTCCTTTGGGAAGAATCCCGGGGACAGTTATAGCTGGGAGGGTCACAGGTCCCCAGGCCCTGCACACCCCACAGTCGGCAGCCCTCCCACCCCTGTGTGTCTTGTCTGTCCAGCTAGCAGCGGCAAGGCCCTGGCATCATACAAAACTTTTCTGGTACAGGCTGTGCCCTGCTTACAGGGCCTGCCCCCTCTCCCTTTACTCTCCTGGCCGCTAACCCAACTCACGACTCCCTCTGGTCCCTGTCCTGATTGCTTTCTCTCTGTTACAGGCTCATGACAAACTATGTGACTTTTGTGGTTGGGGAGGTTCTGCTCCTGATCCTGACAGTCTGCTCCATGGCTGCCATCTTTCCACAGGTAAGAAGCTCTTTTCCTTTTGGCTCGGAGCCCTCGAAGTGAGCCTCAGCCCTGCAGAAGTGGGCATGCACGGAGCTGTGTGTCCTGTCAGGTCCTCAGTGGTAGATTATCTTCCACTGGGGTGGCTCGGGCATTTGTCCCGTTGTTTACTACACACTCCTTCATCATCACCTCCGCATCTGCTTTGGGCTAGGCCCTGGAGCACACTCGGGGGAGTGAGCCAGAGTCTAGAAAAGTAGGAACCTGTGTAGAAAAGCTGCGGAGGCCCAGTGGGAATGTAAACTGGCTCCAGTGGTGAAGGACCCTGAAAACCGACACGGGGACTGAGACCTGCCCCTGTGAGCACTGGGAGCTAGGCAGACTTTTGATCAGAATGACAAGGAAAAGTAGTGTTTAGGAAAATTAACCTGGCAGGTGGTGTGCAAGTAACTTGGGAGAATTAGGTCTACTGACTCAGGAGAAGCCGGGCAAAGACAGCTGGCTCTAAAAATTCTCCCCTGACCTGGCTTTGCCACACAGAGACAGGGAGGGGACTGCCGCTGGCAGGTGCTGCCCCCACTCCTGGCCAGCAGCGAGTCAGCTCCAGGAAGGGCACGTGCACCTCCGGCAGGACTGGCACAGGCAGAGCCGGGCTCCCCGCGCTCGCTTCTCAGTTCTGACGGTCAGTTTGGGTGACACGCACACAAAGCGCTGTTTTCTAGGTTTCCTGGGAAGTGTGGGAGCAGCCAGAGTGGTTAGCAGTCATGTTTGCAGGCTCAAGGCCCTTGACATTCCACCCTTCTAGGCCTTTCCCAAGAAGCTCGTGGCCTTCTCGACTTGGATCGACCGGACCCGCTGGGCCAGGAATACCTGGGCCATGCTGGCCGTCTTCATTCTGGTTATGGCAAACGTCGTGGACATGGTGAGCCCCTGCTGTCCTGTTGAAGGGACTCCCACTTTCAGAGGAGGCTTCCAGATCGGTGGGCACCAGCCGTCTGCCAGCCCCTTCCTCCAGTGCTAGACACGATTCTGGAGTGGCACATAGGTCCCTAAATGATCATCCTGGCCAAATTGCGGGGGCCTTCTCCCCAGCCGGAGACTCCCCAGTGAGACTGCCTTGTCTCCTCCAGCTCCTTGCCCTCCCCAAGTCCAGGAGCCCAACACCAGGTCCTGTGCTGGGTGCTTTCCATACATTGACTCATTTAATCTGTATAATAATCCCAGGAGGTCGGTATCATTTGTAGTTTCTTGTAAAGAAATGATGCTCAGAGAGGTTACATAGCCAGTAACAGCGCTGAGAACTGAAACAGTCCTAAATCCCAGTCCTGTGTTTCTTCCTCCATATCTTGCTGCTCAGGGGGCCCCCATACTCCTAAGCATTCTGCGTATCGTATCTTAAGCACTCCCTACTGTGTGGCTAGTGTTAGGCATCCTTCAGGACAAGAGAGGTAAACCTGTTCCACCAGAGACGCTCTCCTGTCTGGCCTTCATCCCCTTGAATGAGGCCAGACCTTCCAGAGGTGGGTCACTGAGGGCAGAGCTTCACAGAGCCCAGATGAGATCTCTTCTCTGCTCTCCTCAATTCATGTGGGTCCCAGGAGGGGGCAGCCAGATGCCTCCTTGAGGAGAAGGGACCGCTGTTGGAAGCCAGCAGCCCTTTACTGGGCACTGGGGGCTTGGCGCTGACACCGATGCGCTCTTGTCAGCCCTCACGGCTCCGCTCCCTCCAGTGCTGATGGTACCATACATGCCCTCCTACAGAGTCGGGGATTTTTTTCAAATATGGTATTACATTACTTGCTTCATTATCTTTAACAACTGAAGCCCAGGAGAAAACTCAGTATAGGGACTTATTCTGGCAGCAGTACAGGTGACAAGCCTGTGGGCCAGCTGGTCAGAGTCCAGCTGGAATGGAGTGAGGAGCTCCAGAACCTAGCGCGCCCACGGGCTGCTGGTGCCCACAGCACAGGGCAGGGAAGCCCGGACCTCCTGGTGTCGGGACACACCTGGAGCCTGGTGCCCAGGTCTGGGGACCTCTGTTTAACAGGGTCATGGATTCTGGCAGGACATCTGTGGATCCTGTCACCAGTCGGGGGTGAAAAACTAGAGGTGTGAAAACTTTCCTCATGCTTGTCATGCTGAGAGTGTCCCCAAAGCCAGGCAAGTGGCAATGGATGAAAGTTATGAAGTCAGTTTGATTCAGTTTATAGATGCGCTTTCCATTGACCACATCCACCCAGTGATGGGATCGGCCACCAGACTTCAGAAATGAAGGGTCATGGGGACTGGCTGCTGTCACAGTGAGGCTGAGGGGAGGCTGGCTGGCTGGCCCCCGGCCACTCCAGAAGCAGCAATGTGATATGGGTTTGAAACCTAAGACTGGACCCCTAGCTCTGCTTTACCACTGGCCGATAGTGCTACTCTGGGCAAGTGTGGCCTCTGTCTTCTGTGTGATGGTGGCGGTACTAACAATACTCTGAGGATTGTCACGATCGTCCGAGGAGGTGATGGTAAAGCTCTTAGCAGGAATCACTAACGTCTGTTTTACTGTCCCTTGGCACACATTCCCTTCTTTCTCCGTGTTTCTGAGGGAGCCGGGGGAAGGGGCAGCCACCCTGCAGCCCAGCTTTCTCTGACCAGTGTCTGCTGTTCCCTTGCACCCGGCGTTCGCCCGGCGGTCCTGGCCTCCAGCTCAGCTGTCTCCAGTACTACTCGGGGCCCAGCAACAGCACGGCGGGGGTGCAGGTGGAGGACGGCTGCGTGGAGAATCCCAAGTACTACAACTACGTGGCTGTGCTGTCCCTCATTGCCACCATCATGCTGGTGCAGGTCAGCCATATGGTGAAGCTCACGCTCATGTTGCTCATCGCCGGGGCCGTGGCCGTCATCAACATCCACGCCTGGCGCCCCATCTTCGATGAATACGACCACAGACGTTTCCAGGAACATGAGTACGATGGGGCCTGTTTGGGGATCTATATGGTCTCCTTCCTCCCCGCCTCCCAGTCCCCATTTCAAGGTCATGGGCCTTCCCTCAGCTGTCCATCTCTAGGGCTCATCAGAGGCTTGCATGGGAATCAGGGCTTATGGCTTCTCAGACATGCCACTGGGTGGCTCTAATCCCGGGAGAGATCCTTTCCATTCTTGAGGACTGGAAGATCTGGGTCACCTCAGTGTTTGGCTGGGCACCAGCCTCTTGTACCCAGATGGGGCCCAAGTGTGCTATTATCTGTCCCCACAGCTTTCCGACAGTCGCCTTAGAGAAGATGCAGGTGTTCTCCAGCCCTGGGCTCAATGGCACTGACAGGTAAGGGTGACTGCTTTCCTGTCCTGGTCTGTGCTTGCGGCCCCTTTCTTCTAGAGACAGGAAACACAACAGGCCAAAGCCCCACAGTCTCATCCTTTCAAAGGCACATGATGTGGGATGTTCAAGCTAGAGAAGTTAGTATGTGTTTCTAGAGGAGGCCGGGGCAGACTGTAGCACTGACCTGGCCGCGCTGGCCTGTCCTGAGTCAGAGAGAGCGAAGCGTGGAGAGCAGTGGCAGCGGGGTTCAGAGGGTGGGGTAAAGCAGTTGAGGTTGGGTTGCGGTGAAGAGAAGGAACAGCCAAACGAGTGATCACTGATTTACTGGCTGCCAGAACAGCAGAAGGATAAGGAGGAAAGAAGACTACTGTATCCAGACTAGAAGACCTGGATCCTTTCCCTGCCTCGGTGACGCTCTAGGGGGCCTCAGGCAGGCCCATTTCCTGAGTCTCAGTTTCATCTCTTGAAGAGGGTGTTAGACTAGAAATTCTTCAAAGTCCTTTCTGCCTCCAAAGTTTTAGAATTCTATGATTCAGTGACTTAACTAGACTTTTAAGTAAGTTAGAAAAGAAAAGATTACCTAACAGAAGATGGGTAGAAGACTTGAATAGGACCTTAACAAAAGAAGTCTAAATGGCCACTAATAAATGAAAGGCTTCAGGTAATCAGGGACATTCACATTAAGACCACAGCAAAAGATCATCACATACCTACCAGTTTGGCCAGAATTAAGAAGTCTGATAACATCACGTGAAATGTAACTCATACACTCTTGATGGGAGTACAGCCATTTTAGAAAATAATTTGGGGTTATTTAGTAAAGCAGTTCCACTGCTACGTATATACCTTGGAGAAATTAATAGACATATGTATGTCCTGGGATATATGTACAAGAATATCCAAAATTGCACTGTTCATAATAACCACACACATACAACATCCAAAACCAAATGAAAACAACCCAAGACATCAGCAGTAAGTGGATATATAAATTGTGGTATACTCACACAACAGAACACTACAATAGAAGTAATTTACAGCTCCACACAAAAATGTGTGAAAGCTACAAAAAAAGCACGGTGAAACTGCCCTAGTCCCATCACTGAGATGTTAGTCTCCCCCTTCTCCAGATTCCTACACGGTTGCAGCTACTGCTGTGATCAGGTGACACAGAGTTTATTAAACGTCTAGGGAGCAGCCCTGAAGCCCTGGTGTGGATTCCAGGTGCAGCTGGGTGGGGCCAGGAGCTGGCTGGCTGTTAAGACAGAAACCCAGTGATTTCAGAAAGCTGTACTGGGCAGAGTGTGTCTGGACTTGATGTGAAGGCGCTTAAGCTGCTGGGAGAAGTTTCTGGGGTGAGGTGACAGGAAGCACACCACCACACTAGAGGGGACAAAACTCCCTTCTGGGAGGGTAGCACGGGCCCCCAGAGCAATGCTCTCGCCCCACAGGCTGCCCCTGGTGCCTTCCAAGTACTCCATGACGGCCATGGTCTTCATCATGATGCTGAGCTTCTACTACTTCTCCCGCCATGTGAGTGCCGCACACACCCCTCCTCTTCAGCAGCACCTGGGGTGCTGGCACATGACCCTGGTCAAGCCGCCCCTCTGCGTGCTCTGCTTTCTTCCTCAGGAATAACCGAGCAGCAGTTCTTTATCGCTCCCTTCTCGCCTCCTGCGGGGAGCTGAAGGAAGCCTGGTTAAAATCTGTATTCCCGAGGCCAGGGACTCATGGATCTCCGCTCAGCCTGCCCTGGGGGTCACTAACACACTGACCGCAGAGCCAGAAAATAAAGGGAAAGAAGCTGATGAAGTTTTTGGTTAAATGGAAAATGAGGAAGAGGGCGGGGAAGTACCCCTACAAGGGACACGTCCGTGTTAGCTCGGGTGCCACCCAGCGGCTCGTCAGGAAAGTGCAGCCTCCCCAGCCACTTCTTGGCCAAATGGAGCGTCCTGGATATGGGGCCTCCTCCCCCCGCGCCGCCCCCGCGCCCCCCCCCGCCCCCTCCAGCCCTGGGCTAGAAGGTCTCCACAGCCACTCCCCCGCCCCAAGGCAGACTTGTAGCCAAAATTAGGTCCCAAGAGGCCCCACACACAGGCTAGGACCCTCAGCAGAGCTGTAGGCTGGCCTTTCTGACGCGGTGAAATCTTTCTGGGTCTCTTCCCTCGCCATTTAGCCGTCTTCCCTTCGGTTTTTCCATAATGGAACCTCTCCATTTAAGTTCCCATTTTTCATCCTTCCATCAAACGGCCAGCTCAGAGCACACACCTTGCCTGTGTCTGTGTCCATAGGTGGAGAAACTGGCACGGACATTGTTCCTGTGGAAGATTGAGGTCCACGACCAGAAGGAACGTGTCTACGAGATGCGGCGTTGGAACGAGGCCTTGGTCACCAACATGCTGCCTGAGCATGTGGCACGTCACTTCCTGGGGTCCAAGAAGAGAGATGAGGTGAGGGGTAGCCTCCTGCTGGAGCCTGGAGCTGTGAGGTTGTCTTCACCTGGCTTTCTGCCTTCTCGTGACATGGCCCAGGAGGGCTGGACCTAACCAGCAACCACAGTATTAAAAGCAAGAATCCATGGGCTTTTGGTAACAGGCACCCCTACATTGTTTCTATGGGCCACATCCCTATGAGGCTGCTTCAGATGGCTAAACCCCACCTTTCTGTGACTCTGATTGGCTGGCTGGTTCTCACGCCTCACTGCCTAGCTCCACCCTACTCTCCTTCTCATACTAGGGCTGTTGCAGGGACTGGAGAAACTTTTAAAAAAATTATTCAAAGTTGTGATGAGTTACTTTCTAATAATGCAGAGCTGGGATAATCTGAGATGTGTGTCCAAAAAGATGAGTGCACATGTCACGGGTGTGGAAGGCAGATTCCTTTGTGAAGCACATCATTCAGTTTGTCAGACTTTGAGCCCTCTGGCCCTGCCTCTCTTAGGAGCTGTACAGTCAGTCTTACGATGAGATTGGAGTCATGTTTGCCTCCCTGCCCAACTTCGCTGACTTCTACACAGAGGAGAGCATCAATAACGGGGGCATCGAGTGTCTGCGCTTCCTCAACGAGATCATCTCAGATTTTGACTCTGTGAGTGCCCCTCCTGTCCTCTTCCTCCTGCCACGAAACCAGCCTCTTCCAGGTTACAGGCTGCAGAAGTCAGAAAGAATCTGGAGAGTTACTCTAGCTCTTTTATGTTTATAAACACCCCTCCCCAAGCATATGGCTTCTGCAGCCATCTGCAAACGGTGGGTGCCAAATGGGAGCCTGGGCCATCACCCTCAAGTTCACAGGGGGAGGACTGGCCAGAACAAGACCCTGGGGGCCCTGATTCCTCCAACCCTCAAATTCAGATTCAGGAAACATTTATCAGGTAACCCGTGTACCAGGGAAATGCTTTTACATACATGCTCGACTGCCCTAGGAGACAGCACTTTCCCCCCCATGTTGATGGTAGAAGCTGAAGCTCAGAAAATCAGGGTGTTTGTCCAGGATCACGTGGCAGATACGCAGCTGAATGAAGCGTTTATAGGAAAACCTCTCTTGGATGTCTTGAGGGGTTGTAAACAGACAAATCTGTCATTTAGTTGGCTCATTCATCTCCCCTGACTGTGCTGACAGTTCTCTCTTCCTTAATACTGGCTTCAGCTCTTGGACAACCCCAAATTCCGGGTCATCACCAAGATCAAAACCATCGGCAGCACCTACATGGCAGCTTCAGGAGTCACCCCCGATGTCAACACCAACGGCTTCACCAGCTCCAACAAGGTAGCTAACCAGCTCAGTGGCTAGATATGGGACCTTGCCTCCCGAGGTAGGAGAAAGGCAGCCCATGCGTAGCATGGAGGATGCGGTAAGTTGAGTAGCTGACATCAAGTGCTGCTGTGAGAGGGGTCCCAGACACACACCCACTAGCACCATGTGGTACAAATATAAAATGGAGTTCAATGAGTTGAGTGAGCAGAGAGGAACACACACAACCCCCCAGTACTGTTCCATAGCTTAGGCCAGGCATGAGATGGTTTGTGTAACTGTGGCCACATCCCATTAGCACCCTACACTTTAATCAGAACTGGGAACAGGACCCATCTACACAATTCTGTAACATGAAGATGTCCAGGTGGGGGAGTTGGATCTGTTAGAAGAGGGGAGTCCCTGGTGCCCACTGGCTGACAGCCTGTTCTTGTTAATTAGGACCTGTGGGGCCAGCCCTGTTTAGCTTCCAGAATGAGAGGAAATGAGCTGGGGGCCCTGGCCCCGAGGAATGTTCTTAAGACATTATCCTATCTTGCAACTGTGCTACACGATGTAAGTCCTATTGCTGTCTCCATTTGATGGATGAGGTTACAGAAACGTGTCAGGGGTGCGTCGTCACCCTCAAGCGCTCATCTAGTTGAGGAATCAAAATGAGGACAACTTTACAAAACTCAAAGGCCAGGCACAGACAGGGTGGTGACGAGACACGAATCCTGATCAGGTACCTGGCAGACAGGAAGCAGCTGGGCCAGCTGTCTTCCCTGCCTCCACTGCCCAGTCTTTGCCCTGGACCTTGAAGGACCCAGATGAACTCTGTCACAGTGATGAGCTGGAGCTAGAGGTCCCTGGCCCCTCTGTGGGAGGAAGGAGGGGCCCGGACTGGACCTCACCGCTGCTCTCTGGCGCAGGAGGAGAAGTCGGACAAGGAGCGCTGGCAGCACCTGGCGGATCTGGCGGACTTTGCGCTCGCCATGAAGGACACGCTCACCAACATCAACAACCAGTCCTTCAACAACTTCATGCTGCGCATCGGTAAGGCCTCTAAGCCCCCTGCTCCTGCCAGGCTCCTTCCTGAAGCGGGGGACTCGGCAGATCCAGAAGGACAGAGGCTCAGAAAGACCCGAGGCATTTCAGTTGGGGAGGGTCACACTCATCAAGCTGGAAGGGACCTTAAGGGTCTTTAGGTCCAGATCATCAAACCGAAAACATGAAATAATGATCAGCCATCCCTGTCCCATGCTGTTTATGATGGCCTTCCTTCTAAATCTGGCTGGGCCTTGAAGTCTACCCTTTCCAGGGAATCTTCTGTGCCTGAGGGCTTTGGTCACCTTAGTCCAGTCTGTTAGGATTATTGTCACCTGCCACCAGTACTGGGAAGGGGGTCTCAATCCTGGGCGAGGTCACAGGAGACTAGAAGTACCAGGTGTTGGGAGAGACACGGGCAACTTCTGAACTAAATTAGCACATCAGGGTGGCCAAGCACGTAGCGGGGAGGATGAGTTAGGAGACATGATTTCTGTCCTCGGGTAACTTGGAGTCAGGCTTGGTGAGGAATGTCATGTAAACTAGGAGCTTTGTGGTTGGAATCAGGTGGCAAAGTCTGTGCTGACTTCTGTGCCTCTACCCCAGGCATGAATAAAGGAGGGGTGCTGGCTGGGGTCATTGGAGCCCGGAAACCACACTATGACATCTGGGGCAATACAGTCAACGTTGCCAGCAGGATGGAGTCCACAGGGGTCATGGGCAACATTCAGGTACGTCCAGTCTGTGTGCTCTGTCCAGGGAACAGAAACCAGAGCAATGCCTGTTCTGCCGGGCACTACTGCCTCCCTTCTGTTGGGCCAGCGTATCAAGTTGGCAGTGCTGAGATGAAGGGTACGTAGGAAGAGATACCTCAGCAGAAGGGAAAAAAAATACTCCACCCCCATGTGCAAAATGTAGGTTTAAACTCTGGACAAGACTATCCTGCTTCTTAGTGCGAACTTTCTGACATCATGTGCCTCCGACAGCTTCCCCCAAACCACCTAAGCTCTATTGTCTGGGTCTGGCAGGGAAGCTCCATAAAAAAGGCGAAGGGGACAGCAAAGCAGGAGTAAAAGTTCCCCAACAAGACGGCCTGTGGCTGACCTCCTAGGAGAGCGAGCACAAAGACTATCTTTGGGGAGGGGAGCCCCAGGCAGACCCCCTCCTCCCGCCCTCATCTCTCCCCATCCGTGCAGGGGAGAGTTGTGTGGATGGGGAGTTGACTCATGTGTGGGTACCACCACCGCCCCTTGGTCCAGGCTCACTCTCACCCCAAGCTCTCGTCCTGGCTCTCCCTCTACAGGTGGTGGAAGAAACCCAAGTGATCCTCCGGGAGTACGGCTTCCGCTTTGTGAGGAGGGGGCCCATCTTTGTGAAAGGGAAGGGGGAGCTGCTAACCTTCTTCCTGAAGGGCCGCGACAAGCCAGCCGCCTTCCCAAACGGCTCTTCTATCACGCTGCCCCACCAGGTAGTGGACAACTCCTGAATGGCCTCCAGCCCCACAAGAATCCTAGTGGGAAGGGAGTTTATTTTGGGGAATCAAAGAAAGGCCTTGGGAAAGACAAATGACCAAGTCCCAGCATTCCCCAACTGTTGAAGTGCACACTCACATAGACTTTAGATTTAAAAATCTCCTCAAGCCTTCATTTGTTCGTGGATGTGTGAGCTCTGAGGGTGGCCAGGCTCTTCCTGTGTGCCTGTAGCTTCCCCAGAGTAGGGCTCTTAGGCATAGTCCTTGAACAATCCTTCCAGAGCCCAGGTTCCGACCAGCCCTCCTTCCCCCGAGAGGCCATGGCCACTGTGAGCAGGAACTTATGGGAGCTGGAACAAGGCTGCTGCCTTTGGGCCGGGCTGGGCGCACAGGCGGGGAAGTTCTGCTTAAGACGAGGGCAGCAGGTGCTCTGCTCCCCAGCTAGACCTGTGAAGCAGTGCTTTCCATCCGCTGTGGTCTCAATTAGGTGAAATGGCCCTCGTCCTGATAATCTTGAAAGGTTCTTCTGGAACCCCAGTCACCTTAGTCATGACAGCAGAAAGTGCAATATTTTCCTTTTACCTGGGGGAGGGAGGGAAAGGGACTTTATTTCTGAAAGAAAAATATATAAATAGATCTTCTACATTTATATTTTTAACTTTCTGTTAAAAAACACTCCAATATTGCCTTGCCTTCTGAGCTCTTGCTACAGTCACCTTTGCTACTGCTTTAAAAGAGAACTTACAGGTATTGATAAAAAAGAAGACTGTTTTATTAAAAGCTTTATTCAACTTGAATGTGATCGCTGTGCACATTCTGTTACTAGCCCTCATCTGAGAAGTGCTTGCCTCCACCCCCACCTCCACCCACTGGTCCTCAGCACATGCCTGGAAGGCAATAACCTGAACCAAAACCTCTCTCATTCTTAAGCTGCTTCCCTATAAATGGTGGGTCAAGCTAGCGTGACCAGTCCTCTGCACTCCTCCCAGAGTAACCTGGAGCTCCCACATGTGGAGCTTGTGTCATGGCCCTCAGGTCTAAGATGTGACCAGTTTTCAGTGACGCCAGAATGCAGCTCTGGGCCTTGGGCAGTAAGGGCAGCAGTGACTCATACTATCTGTGACTGCGCCAAGGGCGGGGGACAAGAAGTGACATGGCAAGACAACACAGGTTTTCACATCTGTGCACTGGCCCTGCACACATTCCCATAAGCCAAGGAACAAAAGCACCAGCAGAGGCCATGGTACAAGAGGTACATTAACTGAACTAGGAGGTGAGGAAGACAACTAAGCAGCCAGAGCCTACGGCTTGCAGGAGAGGAACCACTTCTGTTTGCAATGATCAAGTTATGAGTAGACCTCTGACCATGCTTTTTTATAGCTGACTTAATACACTGTCTCTACTAACATGTTTTAGGAAATGATATTAAATACATAGAACTCCAATTATTTTATCCATAGTGCTTTCTCACACATTTTTTGGAAAGCAGTGACCTAGAATATACTGCTCCAAACCAAAGGTTAAACACACTTCCCTTCTTAACTATATGATTCAGGTTCATATCATTCTACTCACCTAAAGTGTTCCAAGAACGTTCTTTTCAAAAGCTGCAGATAGAATAATGAGGCAAAATTACTTAAAAGTTTCATAAAAGCTAGAAATACTTTTAGTTGAATGGTACATACACCCTCTTCCCCTACAAACCACTGTGATTTTCAGCTAAAATGTACGATCAACTCAGTATCTCAGAAGAGGTGACACTGATCGTTATAACGTGTCACTAGGCGATCATAGAGAACTATCCAAAAATGCCAACGTCTACAGACACACACTTACCCCTCATCAGCCTGAGGCGGTGGCTGTCTGTTCTTACTGCAAGGACAGTCCCCAAGCAAGGAGTCAGAGCCTTTCAACAGGTTTCCATGCCCAGGACCTTGCCTACAACTGTGATCGCTACTAGTTTACTCACTTCTGAAGTGCTCCCAATGACACTAATATTCTAGGAGACCAGGCTCATATCCAGCTTTTCTCCTTTTCTTGCAAATGAAGTAAACACTTGATGCAGGGGCTTTGTAAAAAACATATGTTCATGGGCTGCTCGCTGTTCTTCCCACGTGGTGGCTGATGCATCCGTCCCTAAAAAAGACAGATTCTATCAATCCCATTCAGTGTGACTATACGGATGAGAATCTGGTCATTAACATTCTGGACTCATGTAACTTTTTTTTTTTTTTGATCTGGAGCTGAGAGAGGCTTGCCCCGTAATGGTTCAGTGAAATTTTGAGACTAGAAACTTAAGATTCTGCCCAGAGAAATCTAAAACCTGTGATGTGAAACCTGCGGCGGCCTCAAAATTTCTGCCTCCTAAAAACGTTTTATCCTTTTTTTCATTATTGCCCATCACATTTCTACAGTACATTTAGCTGAAACAAAGTCACAACAAATGTCTCTCAGCCATCCCTGAACAATTCTCTGGGGAGCTAAGTGTACGCGGGCTTGCCACATCTACCTGGCTTCACAGTGAAGTGAGCCCTGGCTCCCTCACCAGTGACCCTGTGACCAGCCGCACGAGCTGTCCCTCTCTCAGGGGTCTCCCTCCGATGAAAACAAACCATAAGCTGAAAGAACACTGGCAGGGTTAGACAGAGCAAAGGAGGAAGGAAAAGTAGGAGAGTTATATTCACTACTTACAAGGAGGAGAGGAGAAACAAAGAAAATATTCTTGGTATTTTCCTGTCCTTGTATGTTTCCGTCTATGGTACATCAATAGAAGAAAGTTTCTCAAGAGTTTCAGCTGATGCAGTCTCACTGCTTCACCCTTTCTCCATCAGCCTGAATAACTCGGGGCCTGCTGTCATTTCCTCCTGGAAGCAGCCTTCCCCTTACCTCGATAAGTAACGGTGACATCAGTTGGAAGGGCTGTTGTGAGGTCCTTATACAGCAGCCTGGCACAAAATGGGAAGGACTGGTCCTTCGGCTCCACTTTGTAAGTAAATGACAGCAAGTTGCACAGTGAGTTTCTCTGCAAGGGCCCAGCCAGACAGGCTGCAAAGTCACTCTAATGGTGGGAATCAACAGAGACACAAAGTATACGACAATTACAGCTCCAAAGGAGTGGTGGTGACGCTTCAGACATGTCTACCAAAAATAGGGCACATTAATTAAATCTCAGAGAAATAAATGAAGGACAGGCAAAGACCTGAAAAAAGAACAAGTGATAGAGATTAGATAACTAAGAGTTGGTGGCAGCCTAGAAGGCATGCAGGAAGCACTAAGTAAATGGCCAGGGGTTGGGGCTGCAGGTGAGATACTATTTCTGCCAAGAATTTCACTGACATCATACATGTGGTTAAGATGCCTCATGCCTACATTCACATTTCAATTTAAGTTTATCAAACTGACAACCAGGAGCTTCAGAGTTATCCAAAAGCATAAAGAAGGAAATGCTAATAAGCTTTTAAGAGTCACTCATTCCCTATTTGCATTCATTTCTTGTCGGTTTTTTTTTCCTTTTTTTTTTTTTAACCCTCAACCCTAGCCCCTAGTTCAACTGCAATCCTAAGAAAGCTAGCTAGCGCTTAGGCAAAGATGGACAGTATTCCTCTATGGTATTTCAGAAACCATTATTCTGCTTTGAATCTGTACCCAAGGTTCAGCAAGACACTTGGCACACAGTGGGGACTCTATAAATCTCTCCTGAATTGAAAGTACAGCAACTGTACTCTACCACTTTGTGAGAGGAAGGAAGGGTCAAGTATAAAAACCTGAGGACCACCACTCATGAGTGATAACCCCTTAACCAGTATCCATGCTTCAACATCATCCAAAGTTTCAGCAGAAGAGAAGGTGGAAAATCATTTGTATGCAAATAAGAAACAAGCATTAGAAGGATAATGGTCAAATTTCTGGCTCAGAGTTAAACATTTTAAAGTACAAAAGAAAATTTGTCCCTTTTTTTCCTTTTAAGCCTATGTGGGCTCACAAAACGCTTTAAGATCTCAGATACCTGAAGTCGATCTGCCTGGTACTTCCTCCCAGAGTAAGCATTTAGGTATTCGCAAAGAATGAACAGGAAGTGCTGAATATTAGTCTGTAAGTATTTTGCAGCTATCTCCTCTAAAGGAATGAAGACTGGAATCGAATGGTGATGTATCCGAAGTGGTTTCTGTATGACAAGGTCCACAAAATAGGAATCCAGGAGATTCCCCTCAAAAGCAGTGCTGATACAAACACAGACTCCTCGGCTGGTCAGTTTCCCACTGATCCCTGAGAGAAACAAGAGGGTACCTCTTAAGAGATGTCAGGCAAAGGCAGTATCTTATTCATCTGTGCACCCCAGTCCCCTCAGTACTGCCCACTACATACATTATGTACTCAAATGATTGTTGAATGAATGACTCACTGGCTCACTTTGAGTTTGAGTGTTAAAACCACAGAAGAATGGTGGGAAAGAAAACACACCCTCAACATCAAATTATTGAGGAAGAGATTTTGAAATTTTCAATTTACCTATGCTTTTTTTCCCTGAGTGTCAAGTAACTTATGGTAGTCCCCAGTAGTCCCCACAATCCTCTTATGATATAGATGGTAGGGAGAATAAATCTCCATTTTAATGGTGAAACAGAGACTTGAGGGGTTCAAACTATTTGACCAGTGGCATAAAAAAAGCCAGCAGTAAGATAGGTTCTGGTACAGGGTCTAGTACATGTTGAATTGCTAAAACGAATAGTCTAAGCCAGCCAGCAACCAATCTCCTGCTGCACAGAGAGGCCAATCGTGTAGGTAAAGTTGCCCATGAATAGCATGCCACCTTTGTGTGCGTATGTTAAGAGAAGCAAAAATTAAATGTTCATGAAATAAGTCCAGGACTAATAACACATCTTGCAAACTAACTCACTAGAAACAAGAGGCCCAGACTGAAACAGATCAAAACAATTATACCTGTAAAACGATATGCCTGTAGAATGGCTTTCACATTTTCCTGTTTTCTCTCCAAAATTTCTTGCTCACTAATCTCCAATGTTTGGTCAGGCTCTACATTGGCAGCAGATACTTTAACCTGCAAGATATGTAGGTCAAACTGGGTACAAAGGGACATAAGAAAAGTCCCTGCCCTTACCTCACTGGAAAAGAGTAAATGCAGAGTATTTTTTTCATCATGTCACGAATCAAGAACTGCTACAGGGGGGAGGGCATATATAGATTAAGTGGCAGAGCGCATGCTTAACATGCATGAGGTCCTGGGTTCAATCCCCAGTACCTCCTCTAAAAATAATAAATAAATAAACCTAATTACTCCCCCCAGAAATAAACAAAAATAAATTTAAATTAAAAAAAAAAAAAGAAACGGTACAGAGGCCAGCAGCTAGTGCTATGAAGCCACAGGAGAGGAAGAATCTTGTGGGTTACGGTGCCAGGAATCAGAAGTACAAACTGTACTGGCCTGAAGAATGGATTTGGTTGGAATGGAGAGTATTGTGAGAGGAGAAAGAAAAGGAAGTGAGGAAAATCTAGGGTGAGCAAAAACAGCTGCGAAGAGGCAAGGCTGGGAAAGTTGGTGTGGGTCAGACTGTCTAGGTTTTCGAGTGCCAGGATGAGAGATACTGACTACGCTGCACACTGTGAGCTATGACCCAGTAGATGGTATCAGACTAACTCTCCCTCTGAGACAGCTTTACAAAATTTTGGATGAAATACCAAAAGGAAGTAATCATGCAAGTAAACAAAAAGAAAATGGCCCGAAGGCATTAGAGAACCACCAAAATAACCAGATTGAAGGCTAAAGATAAATGCCCTAAAGTGAGCTGGGGTTTTCCCTGAGGCTCTGCCCCTCAGAATGTTGGCTGATTTCTAGCACAAGGCATATAGGCCAATTAGAAAGCTGCAGGCTAGACTCTGTAGCTATCTCAGGTGCCAGGGAAACAAACTGAAGGCCAGGGTTACCAAAGAGCCTTCCTATGGGCCAAAACATGGAAAAGGGAACCCAACATTCTACATGCAATTTGCCCTGCAGGCATTTGCCCAATCCTAAACTGCCTATGTGTGAAGAAGTGCTGAGAAACCAAACAGAAAGGGGCTACTGAAAGTTAAAACGCTAAGCAGAGGTTTTGGCAGTCAGGGCTTGCCAAAGAAGAGGGACCTTAATGGATCTGTCTTCAACACACCCAAGCTTTCAATTGAGGCCCCTCTCAAAAGGACTACACCCTAGGAAAAAGGGCAAACCAGAAACAGGCCATCCCAATTGATTAAGGCTGTATGTCCATATGCAATCTGCCTGTCAGAAAAAAAGTGAAATTCTTTCTGGAGAAGAGAGCATAGTTCAGAATCACTATATTTTTTTCATACAATACCCATCATTGAATAAAAAAAGAATATCCAGGCTTATCAGGGAAGAGGAACATATAACTGAAAACCAAGGGGAAAAAAGACAACACACGCAGACCCAAGGGGATTCAGCTATTTGGGTTATTAAGCATAGTCATTAAAATAGATTAAAAGTCGAAGAACTCACACCAAATGGCTGGAATCCATAAAAAAGAATCAGATGAAAAAATCTAAACCCAAAAAATACAGTAAACAAAATTAGGAATTTAACAAGTCTGAAAGCTAAGTGGACACATGAGAAAAGATAAGTAGAAAACAGATACATTTTCATACCTGTATTAAAGCAGAGTAAGGATATAAGACATGAGTCACAATAAAAGAAACTCCAGAAATAAAGAATGAGGCACATGCATTATTTAAAGAGATGGCCATATTTTCTAAATAAATGAAAACCAGCAAGTAATTAATTAAAGGAGTACTACAAACACCAAGCAGGATGAAGAAAGAAAACCAATCTTAGCCACGTTATGATATAAAACTGCTAAAAACCAAAGAAAGGATCTTAAAAGCAGCCAGAAGGAAAAAGGCACATTATATTGAAACAATAAGACTAACATCTGACAGAAACTATGGAGCTAGAAGACAATGGAAAAATGTATTTAAAGTATGAAAGAAAATAACTTTCAATCTATAATTCTGTACCCAGCAAAATTATCCCTTAAATGTGAAAAAGAGTGAGATCAGGGTGTTTTCAGGCAAACAAAAAGATAATTTATTTCCAGCACACTTATACTGAAAGTACTACTTACACTGAAGGAAAATAATCCCAGATGAAAATATGGAAAGGTAGGAAGCAGTAAAGAGCACTGAAAAGGGTAAACATATATGTAATTCTAAAGGAATAGTGATTGTACAAACAATAAAAGTGTTTCATAGAGTTTAAGTATATGTAGAATTAAATATATGACAATAACATGAAAAGTTGGATGTGTGGGAGAGAAAAGATGTTAGAAGGTTCTATAATTACCCAGAAAGTGGTACAAGTACTAATCTGAAGTATACTCTAGTAAGGAGGGGGAAAAAAGCATGTTTTCTTGAGGATAACCACTAAATGAATACTAAAGGATGTTTAATTAATAAGGTAATGGAAAAGTGGAATAATAAAAAATAAAAAGATCAGTCCAAAAGGTGGCAAGAAAGGAGAAAAGACAAAGAACAAATAGGATAATAAACAGTAACACAGTAGACTGAGATCCAAGTATGTCAGTAATCATAATAACAGTTCATGCACTAAATACTCCAATTAAAAGACAAAGACTGTCAGGCTTGATTAAAAATGCCTAACTATATGCTACTTACAACAAGAGCTGTTGCAATTGTAATCATATTTGACAACGTTTACTTTAAGGCAAGAGGTTTAATTAAAAGGGAATGTTTCATAATAATAAAAGGTTAACTCAACCAGGAAGATAGAACAATCCTAAATTTGTTTGTAGCTACTATACAGCAAAACAGAATGAAAGGTAAAAAAAATGTACAAATCCATAATTACAGTGGGAGATTTCAACACATTTATCCCAGTTAACTGATAAAACAAGTTGACAAGTAAATTAGTCATGTGAAATATTAGATATTTTATTTTGAGGATATAAAATATTTGATACTATAATATAAAGTACTTGAACACCATGATGATCACATTTGGTCTCTTTGATATACAGAGCGAATACCCAAAAATGCAAAATCCACATTTAAAGCACATGGAACATTTATCAAAACTGAACACATGCTGGGTCATGTTCTTTAATCACAATGGAATTAAGTTATAAACCAGTAACTAAAAAAATTACTAACAAATCCCCCAATTTTTAGAAATTAAGCAATGTATTTCTAAAATAAACCCATGGGACAAAGAAGATATCACAATGGAAATCAAAAATATTTTGAATTGAAATGATAGTGAAAACATGATATACCAAAACTTGTGGGATATAGCTGAAGTCATGTGCTACAAACTGAATGCCTGTGCCCCTCAAAATTCATGTTGAAACCTAATGCCCAACATGATGGTATCTGGAGGTGGGGCCTTTGGGAGGTGATCAGGTCATGATGGGGGAGCCCTAATAAATGGGATTTGTGCTATTACAAAAAAGATGCCAAAGAGCTAGCCTGCCCCTTCCGCCATGCAAGGTTACAGTGAGAACACCACCATCACTGAGTCCTCAGACACTGAATCTGCCAGTGCCACGACCTTGGACTTCACAGCATCTACAACTGTGAAAAATAAGTATTTATTTCTTGTAAGTCATCCAGTTTATGACACTTTTGTTATTGTGGCCCATATGGATTAAGATTCTACACTTAGAAATTTATAACCTTAAACACATACAGGAGAAAAGAAAGACTTAAAAAACAAGTATTCATCCCAAGAAGCTAGAAGACATGCCACGTACATTGACTGGAAGACAAAATACTATAAAGATTTCAATTCTCTCCAAATTGATGTATAGATTCAGTGCAATTCCAATCGAAACTAGGAGGTTTCTTCTTGGAAACTGAGAGCCAATTCCCAAATTTATGTGGGATTTTAGGGGCCAAGAATAGCCAAGATAATTCTGAAGACCTATACCAAAGTTACCAAAACTTATAGTAATAAACCCCTGGTACCAGCACAAAGACAAACAGACCAATGGAACAGAACAGAATCCAGAAAACAGGTCCACAGTGGACCCCAAAATCCACTACAATACAATGGGAAAAGAGTGGTCTTCAAGAAGTGGTACTGGATAAACTGGATACCCATGTGGAAAAAAAAAGAAATCAAGTATGGCCTCTGTTTCACACCATACACAAAAACAAGTTCCAGATGGACTGAAATTCTGACCAAAGTAAAAACTAAAATAAAGCTTTTAGAAAATAATACTGAGTATCTACACGATCTTAAGTTAGGCAAAGGTTTATTAAAAGGAAATGAGGATGGTAAGCATAAAGTTAGATTCCTAAGTCAAACTTCATTAAAAGGAAGACTTTCTTTTCATCACAAGATGCCATAGAAAGTAAAAAAGGCAAATCTTTACGAGAAGATTCAGAATACAGACACACAACAAAAAACTCATATCCAAAATATGTAAAGAACTCTACAATTTAATACAAGATACAACCCAATGAAAATTTTGCAAAAGGCTTGAAAAGTTCACTTCATAACAGAAGATTTTTCAAGTGTCCAATCAGGTACTTAAAATCATTAGTTATTAGGCAAATGCAAATTCATCCACAATGATTTACTATTATACTCTCACTAGAATGACACATTTTTAAAATTCACAATATCAAGTATTGGTAAAGATGCTGGGAAACCTTACACACTATTGCTGGGAATGTAAAATTGGTACAATCACTTTCAAATACTGTTTGGCAGTATTTACTAAAGGTAATTTGCATACCCTGTGACCCAGCAATTCAATAGTAAAGCGTATTTTTTACATCAAAAGATAGAAACAAAAACGTTCACAGCAGCACTATTCTTAATAGCCTCAAAGTGAAACAAGCCAAATAACCTAAATATCACCAACAGTACAGTAAGTAAGTAAGTTGTGGGATTTTTCTAAAATGGAACCAACTATACAGCAATAAAAAGGAATGACCACAGCACGCACCAATATGGATGAATCTCACAGAGATAACATTCAGCAAAAGAAGCCAGACATAACAGAGTTTACACTTTTTAGATTTACATGAAGTTCGAAACCAAATAAAACCAATGTATGGTAACAGAAACCAGAACAGTGGCTGAGGGAACAGAAGGACACAAGAGGGAGCCTTCTGGGCACTGAAAATAATCTGTATTCTGATCTATGTGGTACTTACCAGGAGGTGTTCATTCTGTAAAAAGGGCTTCAAATTTGTGCCCTTTATACACAAACACACACACGCACACATACATATATATTTTTTACTTTAATAAAAAAAGTGAAGGAAGGCAGAGAGGGAGGAAGAGAAGAAACAGGGGAAAGGGAGAGAAAGAAGAGGAGGGAAGGCAAGAAAAAGAAGGCAGGCTGACTTTAACCCATAGGCAATGATTGGTTACTGACACTTTGAACAAGGAAATTTGTCATTTAATGAAAAAATGCAGTGTTTTATGAAGATTTTCTTGGCTATACTTATTGAAGTATTAATACTAGAAGAGAACCAACTAGCAGACTGCTGCAATAATCCTGCCACCCAAATCACCTGGTAAAGGTTTAGGATGTGTGGCTAATACAGGAGCTACGGCAAGGGAGGTAGAGGAGATGGAAGCACATAGACAATCTAAAGAAGAATCTGACAGGTCTTGCCAACTGGACCTGGACTAGAGAGAAAACTGAAAAGAGGGAGGAGTCAAAGTTTACTGTGAGGTTTCAAGTTGGGTAATAGATAGTGCTAATGACAAAAGTACCAGTGACTCAAGTCGGGCTGAGGTTGAGGTAACAAGCTCATGTCTATGAGGGCAGGTGAAGAGACTACTATAAAGAATTCACCTGGCCAATCAGCAATGCCTGCCAACTGTTAATGGATATCGGTATTAACTGACTCTACAGCTTTGATCATTTGAGGAATCAAGAACTGAAATTGATCCAGTAAGAGCACAGGTAAAACGCATTATACAGATTTGCTAATTCCCAGATCATGTTTGTTTTTTCCCACTCTAGGAAAGCCTGCCAACATCAATCACCCTTCTACTCACTCTGGCTTGACGTTGTTTCACTTCGGCACTCAGTTTATCTCGCAGAAGTCTCAGTTTATGAATCTTGGTTCCAAGAGCACTTTCCACTGCCTGTTCTCTCTGTGGCTCTTCCAATTTTTTATGGGATTTACTTAGTTGAATCTCTAGTCTTTCCAAGTGAGCTAAAACACCTGAGGAAAGTAAATAGGGAATTTTCACAAGTTAAGGATTTCTAACTCTGACAACAGGAAGCATTTCAGGGAATAACAGAGGGTGACACTTTTCTTTAGAACTTTGTGGCCTGCCAACTTGTAGATGTTGGCAACAATTTATAAAACAAAAGGAACTGACAACAGAAGTCAATGATCAGCAACCTCTTAGGCCGAACACTGACCTACAAGCAGTTCCTGACCAAGACATTGTTCAAAGAGGGCATTACCTGAACCTAACTAATCTCAGTTATCCATAATAGTGATTTAAGGAAAACAGGGTCACCAAAATCACTGACTCTCTCAGAAACTTTTTTTAATGTAGAATTGTTTTTTAAATTGGGTTTTAAGCGTGCTTTCCCAAAATGCTAGTGCGTAACTCCGGATTTAGACATCCAAACAGACTTGAATAAATACTTTGAAGCTCTGAAAGCATCGGACTATAAAGGTATACACTAAAGAGAACTGTCCACCATTATTACTGGATACTAGAGAGGAAAACAAGCTCACTAATGGACAGAAGTTCAGGAGCAAATCTCAGTTTCCAAGAGACTGACTACAGATCAATAGAGTAAAGGTCACAGTTTCATACTGCTAATCAATTCTAACAACAAAGTATCTGTGAACATTCCCTACATATTAAGACACTTCTGCTAGATCCTTTACTTGAAAAGCATGTAAACAATTAAATAAAGCATTTATTGACTATTTCATATACACTATGCATATGCTAAATGCTTTACTTGAAAAGCATGAAAAGAATTACTTATTTAATTTTCACAATCATCACCACAATGCTATTATTCACCCCCATTTTCTAGATGAAGCAACTGAGGCAGAGAAAGGTAAAAGAACTTGCCCAAGGTCAAAATATTTATAACAGCAGAGCCAGGACTCAAACCTGAGTCTAACCAATACCACTCACTGCCTGTACTGCCCCTTCCACAGGAGTAATACATAAATAGCCCCCAAAAAATCCTGGGAAGAAGGTAAAGAAAGCTCACTGGCTAGAACTGTAGCTCTGGATACATTCGGCATACTATGAAGGCAACCTATGGGTCTAAAAGGGGGCAAGAGGCTAGAAATATTTAAAGTAATTTTTCCTGTCCAATGATCTTAGCTGCCTGTCCCTTAAAAGTGTTCAATGT
Source organism: Camelus ferus (assembly GCF_009834535.1). Taxonomy (NCBI): domain Eukaryota; kingdom Metazoa; phylum Chordata; class Mammalia; order Artiodactyla; family Camelidae; genus Camelus; species Camelus ferus. The sequence goes on along the minus strand of NC_045710.1, from coordinate 16,955,509 downwards.
TAGTTCCTTTCACCATTCTGCTCCCAAACAGGACAAGTCACACATCAGTAAGAGGATGAAAGGGCTTTCGACCTGGGAGTTATCTTCAGGCAGCAGTAGTAAGGGGGGAAAAGCGACCCTCTGAGTACCTCCTTTGGACTCGCCGTCCTGACTTTGAGCATTCGCCAGCTCCATATCCAGATTTCCAGGCGCCTGCCTATGAAGTTGTCCAGGCATCAGTCATAGGGTTTTCCTTGGCGGCAAAAGAAAATGACACGAATCTACCCACATTCAGATAAATCCATACGGCAGGCACACCACACAACGCAGGCACCACCCGTGCGCCCCAGACACCCCCAGTGTCGTCGCTAGGACTCCCCTTCCCTGACCCGCCCCGTCCGTTCCCGGGGTCCGAGTCGGCGGCGTCCTCGTCTGCCTCCGGGCCCCTGCGCGCTCCCGAGGACACGGGGCCTCTGGTTCAGCGGGGCTTCCTTGCACAAGGAAGGAGCTGTAAGTCTGTTCAGCCTTCCACCCTGGGTATGGCCCCGTCCCCACTGGGTCGCACTTTTCCCTTACCTCCTTTCCTCTTGCTCACTCAGGCCAGGGCCAAGACTTCCCGCCGTCTTTGCCTTCAAACCCGAGCCAGCCGGTCCCAGAGTGCTTTGCGCTCCAGCCGTACAAAGACATGGCGGCGCTCGGGGCCCCTCCCTGATCCCGGCATGCACTGGGGAGTAGGCCCGGCCTTTCTGTGGGGTAGGAAGATGGCGGCCTGTGGCGTGGAGACGCAGATCCTGGTACAATATTTGGTGTTACGAAAGGATCTCTCACAGGCTCCGTTTTCCTGGCCAGCGGGCGCATTGGTAGCACAAGCTTGTCACGCAGCCACCGCAGCCTTACACATTCACCGAGACCACCCGCACACGGCAGCTTACCTCCGGGAGCTGGGGCGCATGCGCAAAGTGGTCCTCGAGGTGAGGCACGGGGCGGAGGGGGAGGGGCGCTGAGGTAAAATAGACCGGAAGTGGGTGTGGTCTTGAGTCCCAGGGCCTAACTTCGTGGAGTAGGCGTGGCGTTAGTGGGGAGGGGTGTTTAACTTCTAAGTTTTGTAAAGGGTTCTGGGGCTTGAGCTATTTCCTAGGCAGCCTTACCTCGGCTGCGCGGGGCCTGACGGTGTGAAGAGTGGACGTTGGGCCCTTTATTAATGCTTTCGCCCCTCTCTGGTCTCACCTGCGTCCCTCTTAACTAGATGTCTGTGAGGCGGAGGCTAGTAGTGAGACACCTGCCTTTCTACCTGTGCCCTGGGCCCGCCTAATTTAATGGCTGCACCGATACTGTCCTTAGCCCTCTCCGTAAAACCGATCCAGAAGGGTAAGGACATGGGGTTCCTTATTGCAAGTGAACACAAACTGAAGCATTTTCCTGGGTATGACAACAAATTATTTGAAAATATATGTGAGCCCTAGTATAAATTGAACTTAGTATCAGAAATACCGAACACCAGGGGTGTAAAAGAAAGGTAAGGTTCTTTTTACAGATGGCCAGATTTTACCCTTACCTTCTGTCAGTTCTGCCTCTAGAAATGTATCCTAAGAATATAAGATGTATTCTTATACATCTTAATACCCAAAGAGTATTGTACAAGGATATTCATGGTGGCACTTTATAATAAAAAATGTGGAAATTACTAAATTACTAAATAAGTTTTGATACCATGGATTGGCTAAATGTAAGCCCTTGTAATGGATTATTATGAAACTAGCATAAATCGTGTTTTTGAAGCATATTTAGGTGGTATGGATGAGTGCTCATGATGTGATGCTAATTGAAGTATATTCTACATACAAAATGATCCTGATTTTGAAAGGAAAAACTAAGGAAGTACATCCAGGTATTAAGTTGGGGGGTGGAATTCTGGTTATTTCCTAATGCTTCTCTATTTTTTTTAGTGTTCTACATTAAGCACATATTTTATACTGAAAAAATACTGCTTTCATTTTAAAGCAATTTTATTCTAATTATAAAATTATTTATTTTAATAAATAAACAAATCAGAACACTAGAGTGGAGGGGTCAGGTAATTCCTTCATGGTTAGCTGGCAAAAACAGATTATTTTTCAAAAGAGAAAAATTGCTGTTAGGTAGTGAAACATCAAATAGTAACCTGTAGGAAAATGTCTTAAGAATCTGTAAGTAGGCAGAAAAGAAACAGCTTTTCCTTTAGATTCTTCTTCTAGAACTTTAATGGAAAGGCTTCAAGAAATCATGTGGTTTAGACATCCCTCACTGTCTTGCTTTCAGTCAGATAAAATGTTAACCCCTTTTCTCAGATGAGACACCTGAAGCCCACAGAGATTAAGTGACTCCTCTGAGTTTAAAAGACATATCCCATGATTCTATTGTTAGCTATGACTCAAGAAAGGGACTTAGGAGTCAATACTGATTAAATAAAGGTGCTGCTGTAGCCATAAAGACCAATAAAATAAAAGACAATGCCAAGACTACCCACTCCCACCCCAGGCAGTTTATCTAAAGTCCTTCAGAGAGTGAATGGCAAATGGAGCGATGAAGCTGTTGCTTCTAGAAGCCTGCTCTACAGCTCCATCTTTGGTAGACTTGTTCCTCCACTTTCAATTAAGTGGAGCCCCCCACTTTTTTTCCTTTGCCTTTTGACACTTCCTAAATAGGCTAGTCAGTCTGTGTTCTGCTCCTTGCAGGCCCCGGATGAGACCACCTTAAAGTTGCTGGCTGAGACACTGCAACAGAAGAACGTTGACCACACGCTGTGGCTGGAACAACCAGAGAACATCCCCACTTGCATTGCACTCCGTCCCTACCCCAAGGAAGAAGTGAACCAGTATTTGAAGAAGTTCCGATTATTCAAATGACTGATGTCTTCAATTGCTGATATGTTTGAGTATCAGCTAGATCCAGAAACTGCATGCCATCCATCCCTAAGCATCATGTACTCCTTTCAATCGCAACTCCCTCTTCCCTTTAAATTATGGCAGTTTCCTGACACATGTTCATATTAAACACATGTTCATATTAAAGTTGTCATTAATTAGTATTTCCTCTTATTTTTACTAGTAATAAGTTCAAAGGGGGAAGGTAGGTGAGTAGCAATACCGTCTTGGGTCATTGCTCAAATAGAGGATTTGGTTAGACTCCTATGTAGGTGTCAAGGAAATGCCCTCCCTTTTTTGTTAGGAATAATAGAGTTCTTCCAATCACCCAGGTTTAAAACTTTGTCTTTGAATTCCTTATTTCTTATCCACATCCAGGTATTTTAATCATTGAATTTAGGGCACCATCAGCTTTAATATACACTGACATTTTATGTGTTGTTAAGAAAGGAAGAATGCTGCCAATTAAATTGAGACATGCAATTAACTATAAGATGTATTCCAGTGCCACCACCCTGAATTAGGCTCTCATTTTTCTCATGAGTGTCCCACTGGTCTGCTTACCTCCAGTGTATCCTGGTTACAAGGTAGCAAACGTTCTGCTACCAGGTTCATATAGGATCATTGAGCACTGTTTTAAGTATAGGCTCCAACTTGCCCATGGAATAAAATCCTTAGGTTAGCCCTCAGGACCTCCACGTTTGTATTTCAATACCTGTCTTTTTAGGTGAATCTTCTATTCCCTTATCCAAACTTAATGCTTCAACAAAGACACTCCAGTTGCTGCTCTTCTGTCTCTGGCCTGGGAGTCAAATGTTAATACTCAACCCCTCCCTTTCCTGCCTCTGGACTTAAATTATTTCTGGCTCAAGTGCTATCATCTTCACAAAGTCTTACCAGCCAAAAATGATAGCTCCCTTTTCTAAACGTCTGTAACACTCTGTACGGTCCTTAAAATATTCCTATAAACATTTGGAGACATCTGTGAAGCAAAGTGTATAAAGGGTAATTTGTTCAACAGATAACTGTTGCATGTCTGCTGTGGCAGGCTGTACTGAGAGCTGAAGAGATAAAGATGAATAAACGTTTTTGCCTTTATGTAGTGAAGAATCTAGTGAAAAGACATATATATAGATAGATAGATAGATAGATAGATAGATAGATAGATAGATAGATAGATAGATAGATAATTCACACAGAAGTGTACTAGGCAATATGGGTACACTTCCCCCCACCCCACACCTACGCCCTCTAGATATCAAGGCTGCTAAGATACTAGACAGGAAGATTTTTCTTTACAGGAGACAAGTCACTTGAAACTAGGAGAGTGGATAGGGTCTCCTAGGGAGAACTGGTAGAGTTCTGAAGGCAGAACCAGCACCAGGAAGCCAAGTGAATGGAGTCTCAAGGGGGAGAAAGCAATTAAGTGCAGCAGCAGAGAACTGCAGTAAATAAGAGCCGAAAATACTCAGCACTTGGGAACATGTTGGTTAACTTGGTGAAAGCAGTTTAAACAGCATATACGGGTGGGAATCCGATTGGAATCTACTGAGAAAGAATGGGAGGGAAGGTAGAGGGAACTGTTTTAAGAAGCTTGAATAGGAGGAGAGAGGACAATGATTGAATGGGGACTGGAAAGGTGAATGCTGGGTCCCATGGTGGGGGGACAGGTTTCTTAGATGCTTGGGCAAGTTGATGGGTGAGGAGAAGGAGAAGAGAGATTGAATTTACTGAATAGAATAACTGGTAAGAGAAGTTCAGGAGAAAATAAGAGGTAGGGTCAAGGGCATAAGGAAGGGCTGGCTTTGCACAGAGAGAGAGGACACTTTTTTGAGAATAGAGGAAAGGAAGTGGGGGAAAGTATGAATATACATTAAATTTATAGTGAAAGAAACACCTGTTGACTGAATTTCCTATGAAGTGGGACACATATAGCCTCTTATAACAAGGAACAGACTTACTGAGCACTATGTTATATAGTATAGCATAGTGGTTTAAGTTCAGATTCTTGTATCAAACTGCCTGAGTCCAAATCCTGCTCTCATACATTCAAGCTGTGTGACCTTGGGCAAGTCACTCAACTTCCCTGAGCCCCAGGACCTTCATCTGTAAAACAGGGATTTACAGGCGTGCTGTGTGGATTAAATGTGTCAGTATGTACAGACCCCTTGGAACAGGGCGGGGGCACTTGGTGCTAGAACCTGAGTGTAAAAATGTAAGACTCAGCCCTCAAAGAGCTTTCAGTCACATAAGCCAGTGTCTAATTCCTTTTCTGCTAGGGACTGATGCCCTCCACTCCCTGCTATTTCCATTCAAAACAGTTAGGAAAACGTTTCCATATGACACTGTATTTTTAAAAAAAATATTTAAGTTCAAATTCTACAGTAAGACAATGATAAAGCCAAAGAGAGTTGAGTGTCTACACAGCTTGGAGAGAAGAGCTAGGCAGATCCCTAAAGCAAAGATCTGAGCACAAATAGCATAAATTTTTACCCAGGTGAGGAAAGGACAAGGCACTCATGTGCTGACCCAAATGAGAGCAAGACAGTAGCCAGGAAGTGGCAGCTTTTCTCATTAGAATCAGATAAGATCATTATCAGAGCTAGACCAGTGGTTCTCAAAGTGTGGTCCCTAGATCAGCATCACTTGGGTACTTGTTAGAAATAGAAGTTCTCTGGCCTTACCCCAGACGTACTGAATCAGAAACTCTGGTTCTGGTAACTAGAAGCAGCCTGGTCCTGGAGGCAGCCAGCCTAAAAGGTATACGGTAATGTGTGTGATTTAGATGGACACATTATGGTAATGTACAATGTGCTTATAAGGAGGAGCCAAGATGAAGAGCAAGAATCTGGCACTAAGTACACAACATCTAGCCTTGCATACCACATTTACAAAAAAAATATTCTCCAATGGAGCAAAGATTGTGCTGCAAAAACTAGAAAAGGTGACAAATCCTTGAAAAGACTCTCCGATGCTTTGGTAAGTTTCTTACATTTGAAAAATGGTTTATAATTAACAAAGTGCTTCTATACGCACTAATCAATCCCGACGGTTTTGTGAATGCTGGCAGTCTTGTCTTAAGTTTACTGATTCAGAAAGGCTTTGACTTGCCCAAGATCAGAGTCAGTGGCAGGACTGGGATCAAAAAAACAAGTCTTTGGCTAGTTTAATTTTCTCTTAACCTCCCACAGTTGGTTACTTATTTGGTTTTCAGTCATCTAGATAGTAGTTAGAGAATGGTTTGAAAAGGGGTCATGAGTAGTTCAAGTGCTGTAAAGTGTATCTTCTATTTTAAATTGGCTAATTGACATTCTGGATTATAAGTCAGCCTCCTGTGACTGTGAGTTGTGTGACTCAATACCCTAGGGCCCAATTATCATTGGATGAGCTGACAAAATTGAGTTTTTGAACTTGTAAAGCTGAGGATCAGTGCCTTGGTCATTGCTTCTCATGGGGCTGGCAGAATGCAGAGGGTGCCCCTGGAGGGGCATGATAAAATCTCATTCTGTGGTGGTTTTTATCAACATATCCTCCATATCCTCTCCACAGATCCTGAGATGCCACCCTAGGGTGTGCATTGTTTCCTGCTTAAGAATCGTGGCAATAGTGAACCACTGATACTGACGCGAAGGTGTTAGTGTGGAAAATGGCTGAGAACCACGGTCCACAGCTACCATGACCTCACAAGTTTTAGCCATCCTCTGAAGTCAAGGTAGCACAGCCCGAGTTTCTTCTCTACGTTAAGGTCCAGATACTGTAGGTCTTAATTCTGGCCTATGGTTGGGTTTTAGCCTCTTGGGCTTTGCAAGGGCCAAAAAAATGGTACCCAAGTTCTGAGCCTAGGTTCTTGAGTTATAAGATAAAAAGCAGATGAAGAAACAAGATCTCACTTTTATCATCAATAAGTTAGAAAAGAGCTTTATGAGATAGCCTGAATGAGCTTGCTAATTTCCTGTCTTAAGGGAAAGTATGAGTAGACTGAGCAGATACTCACCAAAGTTGTTCCATCCCACTGGTCACATGGAGAAGTAGAGAGAGAGAATAAATCCCCCGCATTCAATCTATTAAACCTTGATAGATTAGTTCCACCCACTTGAGAAATATGGACCAAAGGCAATCATCTGCCAACTAGGTCATTCATTCAGCCTGCATGAGGAAGAGAAGGAGTGTAGCAACAGACTGGGAGCATTGTTACTTAAACTCACTCTGTAAAGGAAGAAGTGAGGATACAGCATTCTACCTCCTCCCAGCACTACATATAAGGAATTCTGAAGAAGTGCTAATGATCCAAGAGGAAGACTGTTCTGGCAACAAGTACAAGATGTATTTGTTGGGAATGGGGAGGAAAGTTGGGACATCAGAAAGGAGTCTGAATGAAATAATCAGGGCAAAAGACTGTGATGAAGTGGCTGCAAAATGAAAATTGAGCTGTAAGAAATATGGTGTTATCTCCTCATGGTACAAATGGAAAGAGCAAGGCAGCTGACAGTCCCAAAAGATTTGAGATTAAGGCTGAACTCTGCTACTCAAAGGCTATGCAACTTTGCCTTAGTTTCCTCACCAGTGAATATTTCTAACAAGAATTAAACCATCAATTCAAGTTTGAGGATCAATTTAAACAATACCCTACAAAAGAACTATATGTCTGTCACCACCACAGACAATGTAGTCTCTTTCAACGCAATCATTATACTCCGTGTTTTTCTCCTGTGTTGCATTATTGAGACATCAGATCAGGTCCTTGCACTGGCTGGGATGCACAGTACAATAATAGCAGTGTTTATAGGTATCCTTGATTTGCTGTTGACTGACTTGGAATGCTTTTAAACCTTTACTGTTAGGTATGTTAATTTGTTGAGAGTTTTAGCAAACACTTTCTATCAGAATAAGGAAGCTCCCTTCTGCTGCTAGTTTGCTAAATTAAAAACATTTTTCATATATGTGCATTTTTTAAAAGTCAAATAACATTTTTGCATTTACCAAAATGATCATAAGGTTCTTCTCCACTGTTACTGTGGTGGATTGTATTTCAAGACTTCAAATACTGAACCATCTTTGTCCCTGGAATAAACCCTGCTTTGGCATGATTAACATGAGGGAGGCAGCCTAGTTAAGAGACCTGGGATCCAGTCATCTCTCAGTCTCGTGGCTTTAAAACTTATGCTGACTTCCGAATTTGTATCTTCAGCCCCAACTACTCCCCTAGATTTCAGCCCTGTCTCTACCCAACTGATTGGACATGTCCTCCTCTTGGATGTCCAACAGGAATCACAAATTTGTGACAGAAAATAAATTAAACCTGCTTCTTACCCCATCTCTGTTAATGGAAATTCCATCCTTCCAGTTGTTCAGGCAAGAACCCTTGGGGTTGTTTTTGATTCGTCTCTCACTTCACATCTGGTATGTCAGCAAATACCGTTGTGTCTACTTTCAAAGTAATATCCAGAATCTGACCGCCTCTCACAATTTCCACAGCTGTAACTCTAGTCCAAGTCATCATCTCTCGTCTGTACTATGACAGTAGCCTCCTGCCGGTCTACCTGCTTCTGCATTTGCCTTCTCTACAGCTATTCTCAACACAAAATCCTGAGTGATCCTTCCAAAACCCAAGTTAAGATCACATCACTCCCCTCCTTAAAATCCTCCAATGGTGCCCCCCATCTCAGAGTAAAAGCCAACGTTCTTATTCAGGTCTGCAAGGCCTCACACCATCCTGGCCCTCGTTACCTCTGCCTTCATCTCATACAATTCTCCGCATTCACTCAGCCTCAAGACTGTTGTTCCTCTGCTTAGAAAGCTCTTTCTCCATGTTGCCATGGTTCACTCTCTCACCTCTTTCAGGTTGTCACTCAAAAGTCACCATCTCTGAAGACCTATTCTGACTTTCCTGTTTTAAATTGCAACCACTCCCCTCCGGTAGTACTCTCTACCCCTCCTTCCCTACTTAATTTTTCTTCAAAGCACTAATCATCTAGCACATCACATGTTTTGTTCATTTGTCAATCAACGATCAGTAGAATGCAAGCTCCACAAAGGCAGGGGTTTTAGTTTTCTTCACTGATGTAGCCTCGGTGTCTAGAACAGTACCTGGGAAATAGTAGGTATTAAATGAATACTTGTTGACTGAAAATATATATATTGTTATTACTATTACTTTAAAATATTCATTCTTTAAAATAGCTATTGTTCAGTATTTTAAAAGATAAACCCTTAAGAGTCCCAAGACTAACCACAACTTACTTTTTGCAGTTGATAAGAGTGACTGAAGTCATCACTATATTTGAGGTTATAAAAATCACATATCAAAGACTGATTTTAAAAACTAGAACTGGTTCATTGTACTATTCTTTCTACTTTCATATACACATGAAAATGTCCTTAATAAGAGGCTTTTTAAAAGCTTTCAAGAGAAGGTAAAATGAAATTTTAAAGCCTAGGCTTAGATATGTATGAGTCTTTAAACAGAGTATATTTTATGCACAGCCTTTTCCCCAGCTGGTTTTGGTTGAACTTTAAAAGTCTAGCTAACTGAATAATTATCATTTAAAATACAATTGCTAACATCAGAAAAATGTTAAAAAAAAAAAAAGAAAAGCTAATTTAAAAAATTAATGCCTATTTTATTAAAGTTTGCAAGCTAAAAAGGAAACTTAACAGGAAATATGCAGCCTAAAATTTAGTATAGGCAGGTGTGTAATAAATTACTTTAGATTTGAAAGCAAAGCAGAACTGCAGGACTGGCTCTTCAGGTATGAGGAAAGGAATTCCAGGTAGACATTTGTTCTGTTAGAGGAAGGTGTTCCTGTACAGTGACCTGTCCCATCTGTCCACTTTCCAAGTTGCTTAAGTTATTCAGCTTCCAGAGGCAGTGATTTTAAAGGCCAATCTCACAGAAATTTCACAAAAAGCCATCTTATGCTTGTTTAATTTCATCATGAATCACTTCTCAGTGGCATTATATTGTAGGTGAAAGATACAGTAGGGCATTCTATATATTCATCTTGGGAGAGAAAACTGGAAGGGATTGTCTCTCCTGATCTGCCTTTTCTGTTTTCTCATTAACTGTAGTCAATCCAAGGGGGCGGAGAGTGGGAAGGGATAGACGGGATTTCAAAACTGTAGAATAGATAAACCAGATTATACTGTATAGCACAGGGAAATATACACAAGATCTTATGGTAGCTCACAGAGAAAAAAATGTGACAATGAATATACATGTTCATGTATAACTGAAAAATTGTGCTCTAGACTGGAATTTGACACAACATTGTAAAATGATTATAAATCAATAAAAAATGTTAAAAAAAAAAAACTGTAGTCAGTCCAACCAGCTGACCTTCAGTGGGGAAGTAATTTCTGAGGAAAGTAAAGGGTTTAACAGTTAAGCTATGTAAATATGCTGCTTGGGACTGTAAGTAATGAAGTACTACTTTTGAGTAACTTTTATATGAATTAATTTTTTTAGACACCATCCTTAAAAAGTGGTAGTATTAAAGATAAGATGTTCTGTAAACTCTCGAAATATGTAGAGGCTCACATTTCATGAAAAAAGAACAATTATCAGGATAGACTCATGACTTCATCTCGAACTCCTGGACACTCTGCAACCTTCCTTTAGCTTAACAACCCAGACTCTAGGAAGACAAGTTAGTGCCTGGTCTATCCATCAGCTCCTTTCCCTTATTAAAAATACTGCTTCTGAATCTATTTCTTTAATCAGCAGTTGAGAGCCTACTAAGTGTAAGGCACTGTAGGGGAGAAAAAGAGGTGTGAACCTCTTCTTCAAGAAGCTTACAATGTGGTGGAAGAGAAAAACATGTATATATAACTGAGTGCCAAATGGAGACCCCAGCACTGCACAAGGCAGTACAGAAGTGGGGCTAAACTAAGTGTGGGCAAGGAAGGCTTCCTGGAAAGGGCATCTAAACTGAAGCCTTGAAGGACAACTTGTAAGGAGAAAGAAGGAGCATTATAGACTAGGGAAAGAGAATGAATATGGCAATGGAAGAGGGAACATGCATAGTAAATCCAAGAATAGAGACTAGATCAGTGTGGCAGGATCATTTGTTTAGAGAGGGTGTAGAGGATCTTCAAGCTTAAAAGGCAAGGAGATTCAGATCAACTATAGGCAAGAAGTAGTCACTAACAGATTTTGAAGGTTGTGTTTAGAGAGACTTCTCTGATGATTGTGTAAAGGACGAATGTAAAGGCATGAGGATAGTTACTATAATCACTCCCAAAAGATAATTAAGTCCAGAATTCAATCTCTAATCAGTGGGCTTAGAAAGAAGAAGACAGCTATGAGGCATTCCAAAAGACAATTTGCAATTTGGTAATATGAGTGGGAGGAAGCCTTGAAAATGACCACTAACAGAATGATGATGTAATTAATTCAGGTAAGGAACACAAGAAGATATTTATGGGGAAATGAGTTATTTGGTTTGGGACTTAAGTCTGAGGTGCTGAGGGTAGGGGTGCGATCCATCCATGTGGTAATGTTCACCAGTTGGAAATTGAGGACTACATCCTGGGTAGAAGAGCGGACTTAACGATGCATATAAATGTAAACTGTACTGGGTTCCAGGGAAAAGATGAAACTGTTCAGGGAGAGTATAGGGACTTGTTTGAGAACTATTACCCTCACACACATTTAAAATATGGGGAAAAATCAGTATTTTAACACATTCAGTATTAGTGCCCAATTTTATTTTCAAAATGGAATACCCCTACAAGTTTTTAAGGAACTTGGAGTTCTAGAGAGAAAGGTTTAACTCATAAGGATTTCCAGAGCCTCTATGTGTCATTGTCTAAGCATGCTTTGATCTCTAATAGTTGTACTGGGCAGTGGAGACGATGACAGATTTCATCACAAAGCCCAAGGATCGACTCTTGGGTCCAGCACTTACCAGCCACCTGACCATACAGCTGAGTTTCAGTTTCACCATCTGTGAGATGGGGCTATGACCTACTCTACTAATTGCTTCATAGGATTTTGAAGGTCAAATGACATATTGTATGGGAAAGTGCTATACAAATTAAGAAACTATTAGCACAAGAGTATTAGCCTAGCAATATAGCCTGGCAGAGTAGAAATGACAAGAATTTAACTGATTATAATAATCTCCATTATTAGGAAGGAAGCAAATTCAGGCAAGTGTCGCTGTACTTCCCACACTGCCCAGCACAGTGTCAGTACAGCAACGGCTCATCAAAAATGAAATAAATACTAAAAACTCGATCTAAGGTTTTTTGTTTTATTCCATACCTTCGGATGTCTGGGTATCTGAGAGGGAGGAAAATCTGATGGAACAGAAATTATTCCTTTTAGTTCTTTTCTCAAGCCAATGTCTCAGGTTTACTACGGATATCTTTCTGGGCATCACTTGGTCCTGCTGGTTGCACAAACTACCTAAGTTCTGAGACAAGCACAAATGATTAGACCAGAGCTAAACTTCAGCATAGGAGAAAGATTTATTGTCTGCAGGAGGATCAAAAGCTAGGGAAAAGTGAATGCTTCCATGATGCACTCCAAGAAACCAAATTTCTTGCCTCACAAAAGGGATCCTCTGTCAGTCGTTTTATACCTGCCCCACAAGGAACCCACATTTCCTCAAATTCTTTTAAGCTAAGGGGATGAGGCTGCAGTTTCATGGAGCCCCTTCTTCATTTCCTGTTAAGATATGCAGGGACAGGATACCTCTCCCAAAACTGTACTGGGATACCTGCTACGTTATGCCAAAGCTCACCCCCATTTAGGCCTCCAAAGGGCAGCCTCTGACTGCATCCAGAGAAGGGGCCAGGCCCTCTCTTCTCAGCCCTTGAGTTTTCACCCCTCTTCTCAAAGCCTGTTTTCAAGAGTTATTTCATGTAAGAAAGCACTGCCTAAGGTCACACAACCTTATTAAAGATGAAAGTCTGCAGACTCTGAATGAGTCCTTAATTATATAGTCCAGGAGAGTGAATCCAGAATTTGGAATTAGAAGACTTGGTTTCAAGTCCCAGTTCCACTGGTAGACAGCATTTGTGTCATGACCTTTCTCTTTACAACTCCCTCAAAGGACTGCAGAGGATTGAATGAGATAATGTACCTAATTTTGCATCTTAGAAATTGTTTCAGTGCAAAGTTATTTTCCCTGAATTTAAAAAAAATATTGTCATCAGCCCCAACAGACTGTGTAAAAGATATAAAACCTCTACCTCTGGCTGGATAGGGCTAGTCATGGAAGAGAACTTAGCCCCTGGCTGACACAATTTTCAAGTGAGGATCTCAAAGCCTAGTTCATGTTCCTCCTGGAGCCAAAGGCTAATTTAAATTACTTTCCAGTCCACTGGTTGACAAAATTCTATTCACATGTTTGAGAAGTCAAGCACACTGGTTAACAATTTAAAAGAATCGCTCTCTGGGGCTCCTTCCTGTCTCCAAGCCCTCCTTCACACGTGCCATTCCTCAGAATTTTCACCCTGCTCTTCACTGAGCTACTTGCTCCTCATCCTGCAAACCTCACTTCAGATGCCACTTCATCCTCAAGGAAACATTCCTTCACTCTCCAGGCAAGGTCTCACTCACAAAGCGACTTCTAACTCTCCTTTATATTTCTTAATTCTATCGTGATTATAACCATGTAAGCACTCCCCATGTGACTATAAGCTCTGGGAGAGCAGGGTTCGTATCTGTTTGGATCCTTCCATATCCTTAGTGGCTCAGATAAAGACAACGCAATATATTGAATGAGGCCAGAGCTTTGTGTTTCTTCAATCTTGTTAAGAGCTCTTGCGACAATGAGCATGAAGTATATAAAGAAAACTAATTTAGTGCTGGCAGAAAAGGTTCTGGACGGAAAAATGCTTCCTTTGGCAGTTTTCTCCAATAAAAATAATTTATGGGCTTAATTAAATCATCAAGATCCTTTTCAGAGGTACAGGAATGGTCAAGGATCGACCTTGCTCTGAATTATTCACTTGAATATTCAAGTGGAGCAGTTCTTCTGGGAAGAGCAGTTAACGTCAATAAGGAAATTAGCACAATTTCCTTTGTAAACAGACAACTGTCCTCTCTTTTTCTTTGATTGTTAGGGCCCAGGAGACAGTTTCTAAGTACAGACCCTATCTTAGGCAAAACCAGGAAGAAGATGAAGTTCTGTCTCAACCTCACTTTTTCCTCAATTGTTACTACTTGTTTTTCTAATGGCCTTCCCAACCCTACCTTGGGATAAATTTAAATCAATGTTCAGCCTCATGTAAGAGAAGTATCATTTTTACCTTACTCTGATTTTTGGTTTTTCTCTCTTCAGTTTTGTTCCCCCAAACATATATATGACAACAGCTACCAAATTTGTGTGTATTTTTGTGTGTAGGAATGTGTATGCGATAAACACTCTCCCTCTCCCTCTAGAATCACAGTTGCTCACCTACTCCCCCTCCTAATCTTGGCCCACCCCACTTGGCCAAGTGTTGGTGGATTTAGGCTGCCTTTAAAACACACAAACAAGAAACAGGGCTTACATTTTGTAAAAATGTCATTGTCAGGAAGGAGCCTCCTCAAGTAAGATTCAACATCTGTATACTGTGTATAATAATACTAAATGTTAGTATATAAAAACGAATGATTGAGGCAGAGATGGTATCTTGTAGCTAAGAAGCACTGCTTGGACCAGGTCTCCTGGGTCAAGAAACAGCAGGGCCAGAATGCTTAATTATCAGACAAGCGGCCAGAGTTAGAATTTCCTCACAGCCTACTACCACGACCTCGCTGTGAACTCAACTTTCACTGGGCTGGTTCTTATTAGGGTGACTTCGAGGAGCCCTGGCTTCAGGGATCCTGTCTTTTATTATCCCTTAATTATTCATTAGTCATCTTAGGCTTTGGCAATTCCTGCAGGACGTAGGTTTCATTTCTTCCCTGTAAATGAAGAGGCAACCCACAAGGTTGTTAGACAAATTCTATTCAGTAGCTGGAAAAGTGAATTTCCTGTGGAATGACAGGAATTACATAGAAGCAAGCAATTTTATTTTCCTCAAATGTAGCAATAATTTTAATCTGTACATACATAAAACAAACAGTGCAATTATAAAACCTTGAAGGTGACATGCATACTTTAAGGTGCAGTTGGGATGGGGGAGGATGTTAGCATCTCCAATTTTCCTTACCACTTTTTTTTTTTCTAGTTTCTTATGCAAAAGTACTGAATCAGGAAACTTCATCTGGAATGCTGAAGTTAAAGGTGAACTTCCTGAAGTCTGCACGTCTAAATATCACAAACAAAACAGAAATGACCTCCTAGAGCAGTTTGGGAGGGACTAGAGTAATATGGCTGGGCTTTCAAGCTGGGAATGAATGAAATCAGGGATGCATTTTCTCACAAACTAAAAGAGATAATGTTTGTAACTGAGTGTCCTATTTCTGTTTCATAGTTGCTACCCACTTGAACCCTTCCACCAATCTTTTTATTCGGTAGTTTCTGAATAGATGCTGTCCAGTGGAGTTACTCGTAACTAGGGGTGGTGAGATGCAGAAAGGAGGACCTGGGAAAATGGCTTCTTCCTTGATGTCTGAGTCCATGCTCCTCTTCCATTGTTAGTTCTTATGGCCTTTTCTCTGCCACGGAAGCAGAGGTAGCTGGTGCACAATGTCAGATGTCTTCGTTCACAGGCCCAGAGGTGCAGTAAAGGTGACTGATGGGGGTCTACCTTTGCTTCTTCCACAATACCTTTCTCAAGCTTTCCTGGCCTTGAAGTGGAACTTCTAGAACTGGAAAGTCAGTTCACTGGGTCCTTGACTCAGAGGCCAGGATGAGACAAGATGTGGCAGAGTGACAAGACATAAAGGGAAAATATGGTACCAATTAGCCTCAGAGCAGGATAGAGAGATTTATATTTGCACTGATGAAAATTCAGATTCCCAAAGTCAATCAAAAAAAAAAAAAAGAAGATTTTCTTTGAGTACTAATTTTTCTCTGTACAAGTAGCCTGTGCACTTCTGGTGATAACTCCTTGTGCTGCTCCCGTCGGATGGTCCCAGGGACACTCTAGGGCAGGATGCTCTAGCTCATCTGGAACAGCTCATCTGGAACAGCTCTTTCTGGCATTTTGATTTGAACCCCAAAGTAAATCCATACATGGCGTCACAGTTATTAAAATAATAAAATATTACTAGCCAAATGTAACTGCAATTCAATGTTATATTTCACACACAGAAATTTAGAAAAAAATCAAGAATATGATAATAAAACCATAAAATTAAACAGAAGGAAATCAATTTCTACAAGAAATCAAATATATTTACAGTGAGATTTAAAGGGAAAAATAAGCTACTTGAATCATAAACTTAATTTTTATTTTAAATAACTTTAGCTACCTCAGCTGTTAATACAATAAAAGCAGAAAGAACAGGCTGCCTTTTTTCCAGATCTAATCAGAAAACTGTATCTACAATAATTGACATTAACTCACTTCTTGTCCTTCACCCATCTCATCAAAAATTATTGCATTTTCCCCCAAACTGTAATTTTTGGATTCCTCTGTGAATATACTCATTTCATCCTCGTTCCTGGAGGCATCTTGGTTTAAATCCATCTTTAAAAAAAGGAGAAGGGGTACATATGTGGAGGCAAAATATTCTCTTGAAGCCAACAGATATAGAGTTGCTAGAAGAAGCTGACTGTACACACAAGCTGCCTGGGGTTGGGAAGGGGAGCGCTGTTGACTGAGGGGCATGTGACAGCCTTTGGTGGACGGGCACAGGCAAAGCCCCACCGGGCCCTTCTTCCTGGGTGGGGTCGGGACTGAGCCAGAGGAGGCGGAGCTTTATCTTCCCCTTGGAACTGGTCGTTTTGGTTCTCCTCTGAAAGCCTTCATCCAGATAAGAAGCCAATGACTGATTACAAAAATAAGAATAATTAAATTTGGCTCAAGAGAGAGATTGTCCAACTGTTCTGCCTTGTTATTTTTTCAATATCCAAGGCCTTTACAAAGAAAGAAACAAAAACATCTCTCAATCTCCCAACAAAAGTGAACTCCTTTTTTTTTTGCTCCAAATGCTACGACCTGAAGAATGGCTGCAGATTGAGATATCAAAAATCTCAGAAAAATATATAATATATTTGTATATCTCTGTATGTCTATTATTTAAATTTCACATTCCTTTAAAAGTGGTTATTCAGTCAGTAGCTGCTGAAGGAGGCTCTTCTGCTGGGCCTGGGGGGTCTGTGGTCCTGCCGTGGGCTTTTGAGTTCCCAGTGGACCAGGCTGGTTCAGGTAAGGGTCCCCGCCTACCAGATTCACTGTACACTGGACATCAGCAAACACCTGAACCTGTTGCACCTGCTGGAACACAAATAAAAGATGTGTTTAGACAGAAGGGTCTGCCCCCCCGGCTTATGAGTGGGTACTACTTGAAGTGGAAACTCACTAGAGCATTCCTCTAGTCTGTAGTCACCACAGAGAAGAACTCTTCTGTCTTCTTGTCCTACAAAAAGAAAATCGCTGCACTCATTTTGCTCAGGGTTCTGGAAAGTTCACACTTTAAAAATAAAATCAAAATTGGAATGGTCAAGCCTCCTACAGGGTTGCCATCAATACTGAAAGTCAGCATCACTGCTAATATTGCCAAGATTGGGAAAAGCCCAGTTGCAGTCTGGGTATCCAGTGGCGGGTTTAAAAATACATATATTATTTGGAAAACTGGTTTTAAAAGCATTCTATGGATGACTCTAATAGGATAAAAAAAATCTCTATGATGTTAGAAAATGAAGGGCTTTAACTCAGTATTAGCAAAATAAAAACCACCACACCTCAGTAATAGGACATCAGTATTACTGAAATGAATGTCCAGAAGATTTGTGTAGTATCTAATTACACTATTACATAGCTCCTTTACATACTGCCTTTAGAATTACAGCAAAATATTAGTAGAACAATTTTATATTTAACTTATTTTTCCTGATAGACAATCTATTTAAACACATAAGCTAAAAATAACAGTAAACAACTAGCCGAGAACAGTGTGAATTTTCCCTTTAACTATTCTCAGTAATAATACATATATTCCTTTAAAAACCTAAGGTTACATAGATTTAACACTTCTATTGGGAAAACAAAGCCAGAAGTTAGCCTTTACCACCCAGTCTTACTAAAATTCATTTGTAGAACTGGTGTGGCCAATATCACACCTATGAATGTTCCAGACCAAGAATGGAGACGGCTTCTAAGGCATCCAAGTGCATCTAACCAAGTGTCTCAGCATTTGGCAAACTTGTGCCTCACGTTTAATAGGTTCATGAAGTATTTTAGATTAGTGATGCATTTTTTGGTCATTCATCACTAAATTCATGCTAATTACAGTCAGCTTTTCTGAAAACATTTCTATCCTAATTGAATAAAAGTTGTTTTCCATCAGCCTTCATTGGCCAGATGTCAAATGTCCCGACCACCCAATTTCTCCATCAGTCTTGCCCCTGATGTTTTCTCCTCACGATGCACCTCCATCCTCACTCCGCTCTCTTGGGTGAGGCAGAAAGTCCTTCGCTGAGCTTTTTTAGTGTCTGATGAATTAAACCTCCGCTGAGCTCAGGATCGTTTCTCTACTCACCCTTCCTCTCATCCTCCACTTTCCCCCAGTTTCCCAAATACTGCTTCTTGCCCCCATAGGCTCCCATTTGTTTTCTTCTTCTTTTGGGTTCTTCCTCATGTATCTAACATCCACCAGCTCTCTGTCTGAGTTTATTCTCTAGCTGCCTCTGCGCCCTGCACTCACTTTTGTTCTGTGTAGCTCCTCATTCCTCCTCTTTTCCTTCTAGAGCTCCAACCTTGGCCTTCCTCTCTCTCTCTCTGTCAACAACCCCCTACCAGCCCTCTTCTTCCTTCTCTATTCTCTGTGTTCTTTCCTGTGTTCTCCCCTGACTTGCCTCTTCCCTATCCCAGCCCTCCAAATGCAGGCTGCCCCCCACCCTCCCCCAGCCCTCCTCTCCTTGTTCTTTCCCTTCTCCTTTTCTGTACATCTGTCTCTATATTTCTGTCTAACTTACTACCCAGCTTCTGTCTGGCAAATACAGAAACATTAGAGCAAACAGAGATTTCATGATGCGCTACCACAGAAAGAAGATCCTGCCACTGAAACTTAACATGAGCACAAACTATAGTGCATTTAGGCCCTGACTAACTTTTTTAACATAAAACTTCATGTTTGTATGTTTCAACATGTGAAATACTGGGACAGAGTGTAAGGTGTTTCAGTTCCCAAACACTTAAAAAATTCTTGATAAAGGCATGATAAACTAGAGAAAAAATTCTGCTCCTTTAAAAAGAATGCTTTTCTAAAAATGATAGTCTATTCTGAACTTTAAAAAACTGAGAAGACAAAACCAAATTCCAAAATGTAGACATTTCAGCCATTTTGAACAATTACTTAAAAACATGGTGCTTTAGACCAGACCTCAAAGGATTTCTGACATTGCTACACCTTCACAGGCAGGCAAAGCAAGACAAAACAGAGTTTACAATTTTTCAGGTGAGAAGAGTGGTGTGAGAATTGAGTCCCAACCTCTGAAGATTTTCCAGCATAGTTTTTACTTCAATTTAAATACTGTCCCAGGACTCAGAAACTTTAACACTAAGCTGTTTTGTCTTAACTAATCTGTTGAGCTGCCCAGCATTTGTCTCTGTAGGTGTGAGACATGTAATCATTTTCCCCATCACAGAATCCTCTCTCTTCACCCTCACAGGACTCAGATCCTATTTCCTGATGCTCCAACTATGAACACTGTCTCCTAATTGGTTTTCCTTCTCCTGAACTGGCCACCCAGTGCTCCTGCCTTCCCCCTGTCCTCCCTCAAGATGAAGCCGAAACTAGCTTTTATCACTGTTCCCCTTCAGGGATGATGCTTCATCTGCAGAACTGAATCCAAATTCCTTAGAGTTCAGCATTCAAGGCCCCTGGAACTTTGCCCCAAACTACCAATTTTAATTCTTACGAATTCTTATTACAAACCTTCACCTTCAGTGGATTTGGTTTCCCAGGACTATGCTGATATTACTGTTCCCTTATCTCTGTGCCCTCTAACTTCCAATCCCCTAGACTTCCAAGCTCACCCCCTTCCCCAGCCTCCAAAAAGCACAATACCTCTCTCCTTTGCTTGCCTGGCTAACTGTCCTTCAAGACCAAGTTCAGTCTCATCTCCTTTAATATAAATGCTCTTCTGACCATCTCAGTAAGCTTTCCTTTTAATGCTTACAGTTCTTGTTACTTGTAACATAAATTTGAGTTTGCCTTCTTTAGTTATGTGATAATTTATGTTTTATCTTTCAACAGGCTCTAGCTGGTATGGTAGTAAGAGCATGAGCTTGGTGTTAGAAAGACCTGGGTTTGAACCTCAGCTCTGCCACTTTCTAGCTCTGTGATTTGTGTATGGAGTTAAATCTCCTCAGGCTCTATTTCTTCATCTGTGAAAAAAAAAAAGGAAAACTAACTAACTAACTAACTAACTCCTTCCTAGGGTTATAGTGAGGCTTACACGAGATAAAGCAGATAGTGCCTAGCACAGTGCCTGGCAAATCATTAGCGTTCCACAAATGAAACTTCCTTTCCTCATTTGTCTGCATAGTTCAGCTAAAGGGCAAACATGTGTCATGTTTCCTTCTATCTCTGCCTTAACATAAGGCCCGTATTAAAAAAAAAAAAATCTATTAACAGACTAAAGACTAAATCAAAGTTACTTAAGTGAATTAAAACTTCCAAAATTTCTTAGTTTAGGTTAATATAGGAAAGTGGCCACCCTTGCTGTTTGTATTGTTTTGAAACAAACTTCTTAAAGGAGACAGAATACACAGCAGGCATTCTGTTTTGTCTGAATTTATTGAGATCTTTTGAGGTATTCTGATTATACATGAGTTTTAGCACTGTGTTTATTTACAAACAGCAATCAGTGGTCTCCATTTGTGATCCCTTATCCTGTCTAAACATTGGATTAAACCTTCTCAAAGCTTATCTCACTTAACTTTCTCAATAATCCTGTAAGCAGGTATCCTGTTTGTTAGTTCTGTTGGTTATATGGCAGCTCAAGAAAGTCCCCTAACATGCCCAGGATTACAGCTAAGGACAGTGTAGCCAGGACTCAGACCCAGGTTTGACTCCCAAGGTCATGATTCTACACAAAGTTTCCTGTGTGTCTACAGTAAACTGGACAGTTCTGGGCTTAGAATTTTCTTACTGACCTGGGTTCCATCGGCTTCTGTTTTGAGAAGGTCACTGGATGAGAGCTGGTTGCAGTAGAGGCCTGTGTGTCTCAGTGCTGGATCATTTATCTATTAAACGTAAGTACAAGACCAAATTACAAGCTAGTTGTTTAAGTTGAAGACCAAATGTAAAACAATCTTACTGACAGAAAAGTAATAGGAGGAGAGCAGAAATAAAAAGCTTAGCAATTTACTGTGCTGTCAGAAGTCAGGACAGTGGTTCCCTTGGTAGGAGTGGAGAGAGAGATGTAAGGGAGTGTGGGGAGAACCTCAGGTGCTGCTGGTAATGTTCTGTTTCTTGATCTAGGTGATAGTTACAAAGGTGTGTTCTGTTTGTAAAAATTCATCTTGTTGTATACTTTTCTATATATTCTTATATACGATACTTCAATAAAAAGTTAATTCACACACACAAAAGTTAATTAGCAAGACTTCCACTTCCAGTCAAGATCCAAAGTATATGAAATGAAAGCAGTAAAGACACTGGACAAAGGCAATGAAGGAAAGCTGTCCCTAAGGGTTGGGGAACAATTGAGATAAGTTCTACCACTGCACCAGCCTACTGCCTAGACAGAATTTCCAGGCTGCAGCATGAGAAAAGTGAACCCAGAAAGAGCCTGGCTGGCTCCCTGAGTTGAGAAGACACAGCTAGAATTCAAGGGCAGAAGAGAGAGAACTGTACAGAGAGAAAGCTCTGAAGATCTGCAGAGGGTCCCCTCAAGTCTGCAGCTTAGTACTCCTCAGCTAGCTAATGATTGTTAGGGAACTACCCAAAGCAGAGGAAAGAAGCACCAAGAAAGATTTACGTGGAATAATTCCCAAAGATCACTCAGAGCTGGGAATAGGTCCTGATCCCACCAGCCAGGGTGGAAAACATCATAATTCATGTAGTATCAGGAAACGAACTAGTATGATTTTGCTTTACTAGCAGGGTAAAATTAGCTTATACTAAATACTGTTCTGGTCCTACTAAACAAAAAAGCAAGACCTGAAAGGATCAAACTGTTTATTTCCAAGTAATTTAACCATTTCCCAAAACAAACCTCAATAATATTTATAGGAACAAAAACAAGGTAAAATTCATACGTCTGGCATCCAGTAAAAAAATACCAGGTATGCAAAGTAGCAGAAAAATATGACCCATAATGAAAGGAAAAATCAGCCAATTGAAATCAACCCCCAAATGACACAGATGATTGAAGTGACAAGCAAGAATACTAAGACAGTTATTATAATTGTATTCTCTATGCTCAAGAAGATAGAGGAAAGTGATCATGTTAGAGATATGGAAGATATATAAAGGATTCAAAGTGAACTTCTAAAGATAAAAATGTCTGAGGTGAAGAACATACTAGATAAAATTAACAGATCAGACATTACAAAAGAAAAAGGTCAGTGAGTCTGAAGTTATCGCAATAGAAACTATCCAAAACGAAACACAGAGGAAAAAATGACTGACCTCACACCCCCTAAAAAACCTCCAAGCTGAAAATCAGTGAGCTGTGGGATGATTACCAGTGGTCTAGAATATGTGTAATTAAAGTCTCTGAAGGAGATGAGGTGGGTGGT
The DNA here is from genome assembly GCF_009834535.1 of Camelus ferus. NCBI lineage: Eukaryota > Metazoa > Chordata > Mammalia > Artiodactyla > Camelidae > Camelus > Camelus ferus. Next base: position 16,932,830 of record NC_045710.1, on the reverse strand, counting down.
GACAGAAAAAAATATCTGAAGAAATAATGGCAATATTTTTCCAGATTTGATAAAAAATTATACACTCATGAATCAAGAAGCTCACTGAACACCAAGCACAAGAACCATGAAGAAAATCACACTACGGCATATCGTAATCAAACTGCTTAAAACCAGTGATAAAGAGAATAATCTTAAAAGCTTAGAGACAAAAAAAAATCAATCATGTACAGAGGAACAAAGATAAAATGATAGCTGATATCTTACGAGAAATACTGCATTGGAGCAACATCTTTAAAGTACTGAAAGCTAAAACTACCAATCTAGAATTCAAGGAAAAGAACTTTTCAAAGATGAAGGTGAAACAAAAACTTTTTCAGATATGTGAAACCTGAAAGAATTCATCACCAGCAGACCTGCACTACAAAAAATGTTAAATGAAGACCTTTGGGCAGAAGGCAAATGATACCAGATGGAAATCTGGATCTACACCAAGGAATGAAGAACACTGGAGATAACTACGTGGTGAAATATAAAAAGCTACTTATTTAAATTTTTAAAAATATAATTGACTATTTAAAGTAAAAATACTACTGACAGTATATTGTGGGGTAACATTGTAAAATGATTATAAATCAATAAAAAATGTTAAATAAAATAAAATAAAATAAAAGTTGAGCAAACTAAAACAAACAAACAAACAAACAAACATATATAGACATGATATGTATGACCACAATAGCACGTAAGGGGAGAAATGGAAATAAACTGTTGTGAGATTCTTATATTTATAAGAGGTGATATAATAGCACTTGAAGGTAGATAGTGACAAGTTAAAGATGTATACTATAAACTCTGAAGCAACCACTAAAACAACAAACAAAAGTTATATATAGTTAATAAGCCAACAAAAGAGATAAAATGAATTAGAATATTCAATTAAACCAAAAAAGGCAAGAGACGGGACAAAGAGGAGACAATAAGATGAGCGATAGAAATCTTTAATATCAATATTGATAATCACATTAAATGTAAATGGGCTAGCCACTCCAATTAAATGGCAGAGATTGTCAAATTGAATAAAAAAGCAAGACTCAACTATATAAGAAATACACTTTAAATGTAATATTCTTTTACCTAATTCATTATATTTTTATTATTTTCTATTAATATACCAGAGGACAGTGAATAATTCTAATAACTGAATAACAACAAGGACAAGAAATAATCCTATTTAGTTCTTTCATTGTGCTATAATATATGGATCACTAAGTTGCTAGTTTTTTCCCTGCTGACTTTCTTAGGCTTACTATAAAATAGATGGGGAATAGATTTTTTAAAAAATTCGTATCAAAAAGGAATTCTATAGAAAAGGTAATCAGTGTTTACATGTTTTTAAGACTTGCTATAAATTATGGCTATGTTGTCCTAGCCTAGACACAATAGTCTACTTTGCAGTTGCTGATAGAATAGTGACAAGGAATTACCCCAATGATTCTCTTAAATATCACTTTGAATTTAATCATTCTCTCCTTACAAATTTTTAGATGATTCTAAGATAAACTAAACATTTAGATGGTCTGCCACATCCCTAAAAATGTTACCATGTAAATCTGATCTAAATATAATACAAATATCCCCTTAACACTCATTAGGCTTTTCAATATCTATTCCTGCCTCGGTCATGCTGTGATAACCAGTCTTAGGGCTCTTTTCTTTTTCTTCCTTTAGGCAAATTTTCCACAAAGCCTTTCCTAATCAGACCATTTTTCAGTGGTTAATTGCATATACCCCTAATCTGACAGAAGTATATGTATGGTCCTATGAGTGTCCATCTCTTACATAGCTATTTCATCTTATTATTCAACTAATCCTTTGTTCATGTTGTGTCTCCACAACTTGTTAATATCTCCCACAGAGCTATCTTTGTAGGTAGTAAGTACTCAGTTTGTTGAACTGAAAGGGAGAAATGGAGAAAATGTGTTCCGAATACAAAGGGGTAAGTTCCAAGTCAATGTACTATACATATCATTTTATAATAAATATAAAATACTAAAATCTCGTGAGACTAAAATCTTATAAAGTCTGTCAAAATTTCCATTGTATATCTTTATAAATAGTAATAATCAAAAGATAGTGGGAAAGAATAAAGAAGTGATTATTTCTGATGAGTAACTGTGAACATACTTGATTTTCCTTGGAAAAGTGAATTGTAGTGTGGTGTGACATAGAGTGGTGTGTGTGCATGTGTAGCAAGTGTGCCAGTTGTGCCACTTACCTGCTCAGGGCAAACAGTGTTCATTCCTGGCATCTGCAAAGAGCTCATTTGCATCTGGCCCATCATTGGGTTCATGTTCTGAACATTTGTGTTTCCACCAGCCATGGACACGGTGATGCTCATATTGTTGTACACTCCTGGCTGTGCAGGCGTGGGCTGGTTCTGGACAGCTTGACTGAACACACTGTTAACTCAAAAACAATGCCAATTACATCCACTGATCATGAACATGGGAAGAATGTGACTTGGACTCTTTTTCTTACTTATTAGACTGAATTCCAAAGAAAATATTTTACATTCTTAGGTTACATGTAAGACTTTTTATCTTATTACAATATATAAGAACTAAGTATCATTCAGATGCATTCTAAATTCTGCCCAAGGGGTTTAATAACTTAAAAGAGCTCATTTTAAGTTACACTTATGTGGTCTAGTATCAGAGTTGTTAAGCTTCAATTATCTGAATAAGAAGGGAAGTTTTCCACATAAGTACATCTTTCAGATAACTGAAGTTTACCCACTTAATAATCAAAATCATTCTAAAATGTATTACACTATTTTATCCTCTTAAACAAGGAATATCTATTTAAGCAAAGTGCCTAGCATATATACCAATCTTCAATAAACGTTCTTTGAATAAATTAACAAAGAAGTGAATGATTCAAAGGTAGCATTCTTCTTATATTGTGATTGCTTGTGTATCCTCTTAGTAAGGGGAAGATGGTATCATGTTCCATTTATTCCTTGTCTCTAGTAATAAGTGACACATAGCAGGCACTCAGTAAATATTTCATGAATGAATGAATTGTGGACATGGGTTGTTACTCAGTGCTGCCAACTGATGAGGTTCAGACTACTTTTTATTAATAGATTTTTACTGTATCTATACCAATGTTTTTAGAAGTGTAGTTCAGAGACCATCTGCAAGAGAATTTCCTGGGATTCACTGAAAACTGAGACTCTCAGGCCTTACCCCAGCCCTAATGAACCATATTTTCTAGGGGTGGGCATGGAAAGCTGCATTTCTAACTATTTATGCACATTAAAATTCAAAAGCCTTTATTCTGTGTCCTATTGCTTGCTGTCACTTCTCAAGGTTTTAGCTTCTGGCTACTTTCAATATGCTATAAACTAAGAAGAAACCAGAAATACATAACCAGATATTTTTATTTGGAAAATTTAATGTTTTTGAAGGTTTCAAAGGTCTTCTCAAGCCTAAAAATAGCTTCATGTCTTTTCTAGGAAGCAAAATGCAAGGGCAGTTACGGTTATCAGAAGGCTTGTTTGACAGACTCTCTTCCTCATCGCCAAATTCTGGACTGTCATTATGCCAAAGATTTCAGATGTTAAGCCAATTTCTATTAGTAGGTAGAACAGTATGGAATAAACTCCAAATAAATACAACTTGAAACTTTATATCTGAACCTTCCAAATTCTAAGTGATAACAGATACAACTAAAGGAAAATAATATGAATTGTGTCTTTTGTAAGTTCTACAAAACACCAAATGCTTTATGATTATCAATTTTTAAACAATAAGCTACTGGTAAAATTCCACCTATTTAATGTTAATTCTGAAGAATTTTAATTTCAAAAATTATTTATCCCACCAATAGTTTATCTATCCCTTGCTAGCTCTTGAGAGGTAAGCAGGATGTACTGACATTTATGGTTTCCGGTAGATTAAAGTAATCATACTGAAATTAACAGGCTGAGAAACAGCCTATTCATCATGTCGGAAGAAAAGTAGTGAATTTCCCCCAAGTAATTATAAAATACAAATGCTCAAAGAAAATTATATGCCTAGGAAATGGTCAATAATGCATCTGTGGACCATTAATGTCTGCACAGTGTGTATGCTTGTCAGACAGTGTCCCCACAACTGAAGGTGAGAAAAAAACCTATTAGTCTACTGCCCATTTTCTAATGAGAACATTTCTGCCTTAGACAGTGCTCATTTGTCAACTGATACATAGATCACCACTGTGGAGACAGAGGGCTATGTAAGCTAATGCATACAGAAGCTTCAAGGACTGCAATGATGTCATACTTAGTGAAAAAATTTAGGATTTAATTTCTTTTCAAATTTATATGTGGGACTGTATATTAGCTTAAGTTCTTTCAAACTACTCCTGCCAATAGTGCCATTTTAGTTTCTTCCATCATGAGAAGAAGACCAAGCCCTTCCACGGCATCAATCACCGTTCCAGGTTCTGGAATGAATTGTGAGGTTTAAGGGCACCTTAGGCCCAATGGCGTGAAGGATCCTTCCCTTAACCTGCTTTCCTGATTGGCCTCATGGCAATTATCACAGTTTCCTTAAGCTAGCACCAGGTATTTGGTAGCCCCTGAATTGTTGGGGGAAAGAGAAAGATGAAGACAAAGTGGGTTCCACAGGTATTGTAGGAATTAACAAGCAGGGAGGAGTTTCTGGTCAAGTAACTCTGAGAAACAAAGGGTTAAAGAACAGTCCTTCACCTTTAAAATGCTAGTAAGCCCTGGGATTCCCCTCTGTGACTAGAATTACACCAAAACACTGCCTGGTTCCAGGACAAATAGGTTTGGTTGACCCTTTATTTCTCTTGCCACCGGAGAGATAATGAAAAAGAATCACATTACACCCTCTCTGAATTCTATTACATCTGTTACATCAATCTGCTTAATGATTCTTTATTTAATGTTTTACTTCTCTCCAACTTACTCCTGTCACCAACGACACCCTTGGCCGTTTCCCCCTGTTCCTTATAGTATCCTGCACTGTGTGAAAGAGACAGTGAGTGGTCACAAACTATACACTGTCTGTGTTGCCTAATAAGCTTTTATACATGAACCAAATAAGCAAGTGTGAACGTTTGAAAAGCTGGTGATAACTATTCTCTTTTTCAAATGATGTGGGAAAGTCAAAGTTCACAGAAACTGCTGAAGTACAACAGAAATTCAAGTCCATATTGAATCAGAATCCAAGAAATGATTCAGGAAGCAACAGGGAATCTCTGTACTTATCTGTTCAACAGATGTATATTAAGTGCTTACCTGTTCTAAATGATGGACATACAGAAGTAAACAAAAACAATGCCCTTGCTCTTCTGATGCTTATATTCTAGTTGGAGGAGACAGGCCATAAATAGACAATATATCAGGTGATAAGCATGATAAAAAGCAATAAAGGGAAAGGATGGACCAAGAAGTGGGAAATGGTGTTTAGAAATGGTGGTCAGGGAAGTTTAATATGGTGACATTCGATATCTGTGTCTAATAAGGTGACATTTAGGAGAGACTTGAAGTGTGAGAGAGCAAACCGTGTGGCTACTGAGAGAAGAACGTTCCAGCAGAGGGATTTAAAAATGCAAAGGCCCTGAGTTTGCAATGTACTTGGCACATGTGAGGAACAGAAGAATAAACAGAAGCCAGTGTGGCAGAGTGAGTGATGAGAATAGCAGATGAAGTCAGAGAGATATCCAGGAGCAGGATTAGGTAGGGCGTCATAGGCCCTATACTGTATTTTGAATAAGTTGGAGAGTTTTGAATAAAGGACTGACACGCTCCTCAGGTTTTAAAAGCATCACTCTGGCTACCACATGGAGACTACACTGTAGTGTAGCAAGGGTGGAAGCAAGGAGAAAGGAGGCCACTGCAATGGGCCAGGGAAAGGATGATGCTGGCTTACACTAAAGTGTATAAATAGGACAGGTAAGGAGTGAGAGCTGCTAAGAAGCTGATGTGATTTGCTGATGGATGTTTGATGTGGGATGTGAGACGAAGAGAAAAGGTATTCTTTTGAATAACTGGAATGGAGTTGTTTACTGAGGTGGGGAAAAGTAGGAGAGGAGCAGGTCTGGGGTAGTAAATCACTTTAGTCTTTGCCACGTCAAGTTTGAGATGCCTATTAGACTTCTAAGTGGAGATGCTGATTATGCAGTTGTATATACAGTATGTGTTCAGGGAGAAGTCTGTGCTAGGCACTTAAATTTGGGAGTCATGAGCATAGAGACAGGCATTATATCAGTAAGACTGAATGATATAACCACAAGAGCAAGTAGATAAGGGGAAGAGGTCCTAGAATGAGCTCTGAGGCCCTCAAATGGAGGTCAGGGAGGTGAGGAAGATCCAGCAGAGACTGAGAAATAGGAGGAGAATCACCTTTCTCAAGAAAGTCATTCCAGAAATCAAATGAAAAAAAGAGCTTCAAGAAAGAGTAAATGTTCAAATATGTCAAGTGCTACCAATGATTGCATCTGACATTGTAGAGGACATTAACAACCTTGGCAATACTTTTGGTGGAATGAAAGCCTGATCAGTTCAATAAGGAACAGAAGGAGAGGAAGTGATGGAGTATCGTCTTCTAGGGAATTTAACTGTGAAGGGGAGCAGATCTGTCAGTATGACTGTATTTTTCTCAAGGCACATTTAAATGCTTAGGTGTAGGTATGAAGCAAGAGCTGAGCTGGATTTCATTAAGAAGCATTTTGCTAGGAACAAGTGCAACAGAGGGAGAGCTGGCAAGCTGAGAGTGCCTGTGAGGGAGTAACTGTAACGATGGACCATGGAATCTAAAGTGACTTTAGGAAGCTGGGATCAGAACACAGTGTAAGACTAAATTCTTGCACATCACAGAGACTCTTCTATTTCTACCTCGTTTACACCAGTCCTCACTGAGAGCTACACAGTTCTCTAAAGTAAGATTTCCTCCCTCACCTTTCAATGAACTTTAAGAGAATACCGTCTTAAGTTTTCAACTTTAACTACCTTACTTATTATGTTGTCAGATCAAACAGTTTCCCTGTCATTAGAGCCAAGACACAACCAAATTAAAACCCTTATAAAATTCAAGTGATGTGTGAAAAGTTCAGCAGCCAGGATCTGGGAGAAAATGACTTTAGTAAAATAATTCTAAGCAAAATGGGCAAGATGAGGCCACTGAAAGTCTAGATTCAAAAAGCTGCATAAGGCAGGATACCCTGAGAAGACTTAAAACCTCTGTTGTTGCTGTGAAATCCTTCAGACAGAGGAGAGTGAAATTCATGTACCTACTGAATTCTAACATTTTGCCATTCTTGCTTTAGATTTTTAAGATTTTTAATTACTTTTATAAAGAATGACTTTTTAAAAAATACTTATTCCTACATCTGTCCAAGGGAAGCTCTGTTACTCGCTGGACTCAGTCATACTCTTCAGGTGTGCTGGGATAGGATGAAAGGTTGGGGGCCACTACATCACTTTTCTGTTCTATAAACACAAAGCTTGTCTTAAAAAGGACTTGAAACTTAAAGAATTTAAAAATCACTATTTGCTGATACCATAAAATTCAGCTCCCTGAATTTGCAAGTGGGCAGTAGCCAACAATCTTTTATTTGGCTTGTGAAGGCACGGCTGTTCTTATGTGCTGCAGAGTATCAGGGATGCTTATCTGTAAAAACTGCCCCCTTACTTGTTGTTTCCCATTGCTCCTTGCTGCCAGGCCTTCATGTCTGGTGACTGGTAGCCAGAAGCGGGTGGATTCTGCTGGAGCAGAGAGCTCTGAGGAGGAGGGATTGGCATCGGCACCATGGAGCTCCCCGGGCTTAGAGATGGAGCAAAGCTGGCCTCACCTTGGGGAACCATTCCTACAAATCGACACAAATTAATTTATGTGAATACACTATACATTTATTAACCCATAAAGAAAAAAAAACCCAGAAGGATCCACCATAACATAGTTAGAAATAGTTTATTCAATAGAATAGGGAAAAAATTTCAATCTCTTAAAAATAAAACAGGAAATTTCAGTAAAAACAGATAGATAAACCAATGTATGAAATAAACTTAGAAGAATGCTTCCAGTCACTAAGATACTTATTTGGGTACCATGATTATGTATGATTTCCTAGTCTATTCTTTTTTTTCTTATATGAATTTTTAAGTGTAAAAAGCAAATATGAACATACATGAAAGATTACTTGCGTAATAAAAATAAGCTGAAAAGGATATGAGATGACAGATGTTCACTAAACTTAGGATAATCATTTCATAATGTATGTTAAGTCAAATCATTATGCTGTATACATTAAACTTACACAGTGCTGTATGTCAATTATATCTCAGTAAAACAGGAAGAAAAAATGAATAAGTCATGGAGATGTACTGTACAGCATAGTAATTATAGTTAATAATACTGTATTGCATATTTGGAAGTAGCTAGGAGAGTGGATATCCACTTGAAAGTTCTTACCATGAGAAAAAAAATTTTAACTGTGTATGGTGATGGATGTAAATGAACTTATTGTGGTGATTCTTTTGCAACATATACAAATTTCAAATAATTACGTTGTACACCTGAAACTAATATAATGTATCAATTATGAATCAATAAAAATAATTTTAAAAAACTTTAAAAAGTAAGTTGAAAAGGGAAAAAGGTAAGAAAAATCCACGCAGAAAATGAAAAGTGAGAGAGTTCTGTCGGACACTCCTCCTCACCTGTCTTTATGGTCCCTTCTTCCCTTGTCTTTTTTTTTTCTTTAAGCTTTATTGAGATATAATCTACACAGCATCAAAGTCACCCAATGAACTGTGTAAGTCAATAACTTTTAGTACATTTATAAAGTTGTTCAACCATCACCACAATCCAGTTTAGACACCTGGTCACCCCCAAATTCCCTCATGCTTCTTTGTAGTCAATCCCCATTCTCACCTGTAGCCTCAGGCAGCCACTGATGTGCTTTCTGTCTCTACAGATTTGCCTCTTATTGGAAACTTCATATAAGTGTAATTATGTGAGGTTTTTTTTGTCTGGCATCTTTCACTCAGAATAATGTTTCTGAGTTCAACCACTCTGTAGCATTTATCAGCAGTTTGTTCCTTTTTATTCAGGATAATGCTTATTAGCAGCCATTGATGTAACTGTGTTGAAAATCAACTGACCATAAAAGGAAGGGTTTATTTATGGACTTTTTATTCTGTTGCTGTAATCTGTATGTCTATAGTTGTACTAATACCTCACAGTCTTGATTACTGTAGCTTTATGATAATTTTTGAAGCTTGCAGTCATCAAACTTTGTTCTTCATTTTCAAAATTGTCTTGGCTACTCTAGGTCCTTTGTATTCCTATATATTAGGAGAAGCTTATCAATTTCTCCAAAAAGCATGTTGATATTTTTGATAAGGATTATGTAACTATAAGATCAATTTGGAGTAAATTACCTTCTTTTTAGTATTTGTCTGATTTCATTTTGTGTAGTTTCCATTGTTATATCTTCAAGTCCACTAACTTTTTCTTTTGTAATGTCTAATCTGCTGCTTACCCCACCCAGTATATTTTTCATCTCAGACATTGCAGTTTTTATCTCCAGAAGTTTGATTTTGGTTTTATTTATATCTTTCACACCTTCAGTGAACATGTTCAAGCTTTCCTCTAGCTTCTTACACATACCTAGTAAGTGCGTGATTTATAATTGTCTTAATTCTATCACCTGCATCATTTTCTGAGTTGGTTTTGATGACTGATTTTTCTCCTCATTATTAGTTTTATTTCCCTGTATCTCTGAATGCCTGGTAATTAAAAAATTCAGATTCCAGGCTTAGTGAATTTTACCTTGTTAGGTGCTGAATTCTTTAAATTTCTTTAAGTCTAAATTTACGTGGTAACAGTTTTAATTCTTTTGGGTCTTGTTCCTAAAGAGTCAAAAGCAGGGTGTAGTCTGGTGCTTTTTTTGCCTTGCTCCTGAGGCAAAGACATTTCTGAGTATTCTACTTGACACCTATGAATTCTGAGGTTTTCTTAGAAGAAGAACTGAACCTGTGTGAACTCTGAAGCTGTTCCTTCTAATCTTTTCAGGTGGTTTTCCCTGGCCTTGGTTTGTACACATACACACTGATCAGTTCTCAACTGAAGACCTGAGCAGGACCCTTTCCACATCCTTGTGGTTCTCTCTTTGTATGGTTCTCTCCTCTCTGGTTCTGTGCCCTGAAACCTCTACCTGCCATGGTTTATCTGGACTCCAAAATCCATTGCCTCAACTCTTCGAAACCAGTCGCTCCTGTTGGATTCCCTCTCCCTGCATCACAGTGTAGGCAATTTCTAGAACTACTGTTTGACATTTTTTGTTTCAGATGGAAAAATAAATCTGGCCCCTGTTACTCCATCTTGACCACAAGTGGAAGTCTCTAAGAATTTAAAAGAGCAAAAATGGGTCTCTTTTTGTTTTCTGTTACGCTTTGCATTTCTTCTTTTTTTCCTAACAAAATATATTTCACAGTTAAATAGTACTGAGGTATAGACAGTTATAAAGGTGCAGGAAAAAGAATGTCATAATTTGATTACCCATAATTTAGTATAATTCCTTCAAATCTTCCTCTATAAAGTCTCACATAATTTTGTGACCTGCTTCTTTCCCTTATCATTATATCATAAGCATGTTTCTTGCCCTTAATGTCTCTTTGTAAACATAACTGTAGATGCCTTTGTAATATTTTGTGTTCTGTCATTATTAATACAATGCCTTTTCTCTTTTTTTGTTTGGTTAATCTGACCCGAGATGTAGTTAATTTATTCACTTTGTTTTCTATAGACTTCAATTTAAAAAATATTTAACATTTTCCATGTAAGTTGAAACAACTGTAGACTTTTTATAGTTTTTCCTTTCACTAAATATTTACTTCTTTTCTTGGTAAAGTTTATGTAAATAAAGCTACATATTTTCTCTGCTTCCTCCATAAGTAATTTAATCTCGTAAATAATTTTGACTTTGAATTTATGGAGAAATTATTTTTTCACTTATGACTCTAGAGGGTGGGTTTTTCCTACATCATCTTCATTTTTATATTGACTGTCTTTGCATTAATTCCACATTTTAAATTTTAACTCTTCTGGTTGTGATCCTTAAAAAAAACTTGTCTGTTCCTAATGCATTTTTGACTTTATTTACAATGAAATAATTTCTTTCAGGAAAAAAATATATATGTGAGGGGGAGAAAGATACTTATCACATTCTGGATATTACTCTGTGGGGTCAAAGTTAAACAATAAATAAGACTGCAAGTACATCAGCATGCTTTTTGACTTTTCTTTCTGGCCTCATCTCACATTCTAACTGCCCATGTTTCCCTTATCAGATGACCTAGTTTCAGAAGAAAGAACCAGTCTGTGAATAATGAATCTGAAGGGGTAGAGTTCTGGGCCTAGTTCTGCCACTACACTGGACCTCAGATTCTTTGGGCCAGATAATCTTGTTCTTTCTAGTTTAAAAATTCTACAATTCTGTCTTTGTCTAGATTATGCTGTCTCCCTGCTGGACAATAAATAGCATCGCAGACATCTGGCAGCAACTAGAATCAGGACTCATTCTTATACTAAAAGATTCATTGAGCATCTACTCTCCCCACAGACCACTATGCTATCAGCATTTGAGAAAGATTTAAAAAAAAAAAAAAAAAAGGTCATACTTTGCTCACTCAAGGAAACTGCTCTTTAAAAAGAAAGGAAGCTGTTGAACAACTGTCCATAAGATGGGGTGGTGAGTGCTTGTGATCAGGAGCGTCAGGGAGGGCTTACCAGAGGAGATACCTCTGAGAGGAGGGAGGGACAGGAATGAGACAGGTGAGGGAAGGACATTTTAGACAGAGGATACAGTATATACAAAGAGCTGTAAGTAAAAGAGAGCAAAGTATGTATTCTTTCTTGGAACTTGAGAGGTTTGTTAAGTTGGAACATTGAGACATGGAAGGAAGGGGAAATGGAGTTGACCTTAGCTCTGGACAAGTTTGGGGTGCTGGTGAAAAATTCAAGTGTGTCTGTCCAGCAGGCAGCTGTATACATGAGCTGGTTTAGAGACAGAGAACAGTGATCAGCGTGAAGGAGTAGACGAGATTACTCACAAGAGAGTGGAGTAGCATGTTTACTGCAGTTCACAGAAAAGGGAGCTCTGGATTGGCTTCAAGGAATTAATGAAATAAGTACAAAAACTTAAAAAAAAATTTTCCCTCCTATTTTCTTTGAATATTACCGTAGTATAAAATAAATTTTAAATGTCTAATTCTGTTCTTGTGCACTCATTATCATGGCATGATAGACTAGAAAAATTTTCTGTTTTCAGAAATAAAAGAAAGCCTACTCTGTCATTATTATCACCTACACATTTCTTCATTTACTTTGGGCCTATATTAAGCTAAAAGATGCCAAAGCAAAGGACTATAGCAAAGCTAATGTAGCCTTCCTTTGGTTTTAGTATCATCAACTTTTTCTGCAAAGGGCTCATTAATAAGTATTTTTGGTTTTGCAGACCATAAGGTTTCTGCAAGAACTATATAACTCAACTGTGTGAAGTCAGCCATAGACAGCATGTAAACTAAAGAGCATGGTTGTGCTCCAGTAAAACTTTATTTATAAAAACATGGGTTTGTTGTTTTGTTTCATTTTGTTTTTTGAGAAGGCTTGATTTGAAAAGGTTGGAATTTTTCCTGAACTTGAATTTTACCAACACAAAACCTGGTCTTGGAGCATTCTACCTGGTTGTTGGAACAAGTTTATAACTTAGAGTAATGGAAGAAAGGAAAAACATTGCATCTTTAAATGTTCTTATGCTCCCCAGAAAAACTAACAATCTTCCCCGTGTTATTTTCAGGCAGTTCATGGAAGACCTGAAAGCTCTGCCATTTTATTTCAGTCCAACTGGATGAAACACTATGCTCTCCACTATACCCAGCTTCTGGGGTTTGATTGCAGTACAAATACTGATTTTATCAAAGGCAAATTCTTACTTTGTGAAAAGTATATTTTGTCAATCAAAAGTTGGACTGAAAGAAATACTCAGGTACCAGATGGAGCACTTACGATGGATGGCAACACATCTGGTTATACTGTCTGGAGAGGAAGGAGCCCCATCCCCTCATTATCTCAATCAACTGCATTCTGTATTGACTTGCAAGAGATCAAAGACTAGACGCACAACCCTGAAGGAAATCTAGTCAACTTCACAGGAACTGGGGCTTTGGAGCACTGCCTTTCTCAATGGCTTTGTCAAGAAACAGGAGCAGGACAGAAGTTCTCCTTTCCTGGCTTTCCAGAGACAAAGTGTTAAAGAGCATGACTGAAAACTGACAGAAGTACTGTTTTTTTTAAAATTAATTAATTAACTTTTTATTTAGGTATAATTGATGTATAAGTTTCAGGTGTACAACATAGTGATTCACAATTTGTAAAGGTTATAGTCCATTTATAGTCATTATAAAATGTTGGCGAATTCCCTGTGTTATATAAGATATCCTTGTAGCTTATTTATTTTATACATAATAGTCTGTACCTCTTCATCCCCTCTCCTAACCTGCCCCTCCCTCCTTCCCTCTCCCCACTGGTAACCACTAATTTGTTCTCTGTATCTATGAGTCTGTTTCTTTTTGTTATATTCACTAGTTTTTTTTTTTTTTAAGATTCTACACATAAGTGGTATCACACAATATTTGTCTTTCTCTGTCTGACTTATTTCATTTAGCAAAATACCCTCAAAGTCCATCCATATTGCTGCAAATGGCAAAATTTCATTACTTTTTAATGGCTGAGTACTATCCCATTGTATAATACACTATAGCTTCTTTATCCATTCATCTGTTGATGGACATTAAGGTTGCTTCCATATCTTGGCTGTTGTAAACAATGCTGCTATGAACACTAAGGTGCATGTACCTTTTTGAATTAGTGTTTTCATCTTTTTCAAATATACACCCAGGAGTAGAAATGCTGGGTCACATGGTAGTTCTATTTTTAGTTTTTGAGAAGTACCATTTAAATTTTTTTTAAGAGAAAAGAATCCTTGGGGAATTTATTAATGTTTGGCTTATTTGTAGTTGTTTTTTTCTCCCAATGAATGAGATAACTCTTTAGAGTTAAGGCACTGCAATCAATATCAAAAACACTACTAAGAATCTATTAGCTGTTTGGCTAAGTTGCCATTTTGGAAGAGCAATGGGGAAATATAACTACGTAAGTCTTCTAATGTTAGAGTAAGTACTTCCATAGGCTAGAATAAAGTGAAGGATCCTCGTCAAATTCTTTGCACACAGAAATCACGAGACACATGAAAATACGACTCTTTTGAAGGCCACTCCTGTTCAAACAATCTTATAATTAAAACACAGATTTATACTCCTTTTCTCACCCACACATATAGTGTGAGTGATATAAACCAGCCAAAGATGACTTCATTGTCTTGAGGACAAAGAAACTGATGTGGCATAATTTTGATTAAAATGTCTTAGAGAATTCTGATGCTCTCTGACACATGTTTCCCTAGATATTTAATTTAATAGTCAAAGGATTTTAACACTTGTTGCCACCAGAATGAAAAGTCTAAATTGATTTGGCTGTCAAAGTTGATAAGCATATTGCCATGTAAAAAAATCTCTGTATGACTTCAACATTTTATTCAAGTCAAACAGCAGCCTTCTCACTGAAATTCATTTTAAAGCAGGCTTAAAATTTACATTTTCTTTCATTTATAAAATGAAGGGATTATTTCCCAGGAATTTGTCATTAATTTTACATCAAAGTTTGATTAAACTTGGTAGATTAATGAAATGTGTTTTATTGCCCCTACCTATTAGAATCTCCAAGATAGAAGAAAAATTTTACAAAGACATCATTACCCAGGACAAAGAGAATAGGAGAGAGACAGTGCAAATGCAAGGCTGAAAAAGAACACATCTTTTGGAAGCCAGAAAGTTGCCTGATATTGCAGAGGAATAGCTTACAACCTAAGCAGCTAAGAGTGGTGACACCAATGAGAAGTCTGAGGTAGTTTGTGAAGACTGATTATCCTTATGTAAACTATCAAAAACTCTCCAAGGTAATAAAAAAAAACCATATGTAAATTTTGAGTTAATATACTCACACCCATTGTCTGATGTGGAGTTTCATTAGATTCTTATAGGAACCCACAGAAGAAAGTAAGAAAGAATATGCTTTGCAGACAAAATGTCAAAAATTTTAGAGTCAAACAGGTCCTTATGGAGCCTCTAATTTAATCATCTTAGCTGTCAATGAGGGATGAGCATGAAACCACTCAACCATTTAGTGGCAAAAGCTAAGTCTAGAGCCTGGATCTCCTGACTCCCAAGTCAGCATCTCTCTCCTTCAGCAAATTGCCTCAATGTCAGTGAACTGAAACGCATTGAAGAGAGACCTGAGCCTGTATGTGGTGCAGTCATCCCTTGGTATCCATGGGGGATTGGTTCTAGAATCCTTGTGGATATCAAAATCCATGGATGCTCAAGTCCCTTATATAAAATGGGAAATATAACCTATATCCTTCCGTATTCTTTGAATCATCTCTAGATTACTTATAATACGTAATACAGTGTACATGCTATGTAAATACAATGTAAACAGTTCCCAGAGCATGGTAAATTCAAGTTTTGCTTTTAGGAACTTGCTGGTATTTATTTTTGGGGGGAATATTTTTGATGTAGGGTTGGTTGAATCCACAGATACGGAACCTGTGGATACTGAGGACCGACTGTACTTATAAAAGCAACATAAAGGTGCAATCCTCATACCTGATCCTGGATACTGGAAGACATTCTGCTGCATCTGAGGATTGATTCCAGTGCCAAACTGTCCTCCCATGTTTCCTGTCATGCCTCTGTTCACCATGCTGTTGCGGTTGGCCAAGGATGCCTCAGGATTTGCTGCCAGTTGTGAAAATGGGCTAGGAGAAGCAGGTGGGGTTCCTGGATTTGTACCATAGTTTGGTGGGTAGGGGAATTGCTGTGGAGCACCCTGAGGAAGACGGGGGTTCCCCATTTGAACTGGCAGTCCAGATGAGGGAGGGAGGTTGTTCCCAAAGCTTTGTTGCCTCATTAGCATGGCTCTCTGCTGCTGTATTAGCTGCCTCTGTCGGTGCTGTTGACTGTACAACTCCCGCTGGCGCTGTGCCAACATCTGGGCATTCAGGGGTGGCTGAAGAGGAGAGAAAAACATTGTCTCTTACTGATATGGAAAGCTTACAGGATAAAGCCTACTAGCTTGGAGCAACAGAATATGTAGCAATGATCAGTGCACAAGGGAAACTAGAGCAGAAAAGGAACAAAACCTCTTAAGTAATAGCCACAGGAGAGAAAATGAATTAAGTACACTTTATAAAGTCACACAGAACTGATAAAAATTCAAAGAAAGTATACATTGATTAGTATGATAATACAGGCCATGAAAACTGTTAAGAGAAACATGAAAACCATAAAGAAGAGAAAGAAAATGTGCTCAATGACCTCTGTCTTATCTGGCATTAGGTTGGTAGGGGATGTTTCACTTTTTCATTTCCAAAAAATTTACTATGTTTCTAGTATGGAGAAAGTTACTTTTCCCTTTTCTCATGGGGATCATTTATTCCACTTTACTTAAGAGAATAAAATGTGATTATAGGTGATTTTAATTTTTTTCATTATACTTTTCTGTATTCTCCAAATTATCTATAATGAACATGCATTATCTTTACAATCAAAAAAACCTACAAATACCAATAAAAAAAGGAAGAATCAGAAACTCATGATCCAATGCCAAACAAATGACCACTTAAAAAGAAAACAATTGATTAGAAATCAAATAATAAACAGAAAGAAATGAATCCAGGTATTTTATATCATCGCTACAGTACAAGACAGCTTCAGGCATTAGAGTGTTTTAATAGCTAAAATATTATAAATGATGAAGTCAGTGGTAAAATTTGGTTGAAGTCACTTTCTGGTCTAACTTGCAAAGCAACATGGCATGTCAGTAAAGCCTCCTTCACAAAACATTCGTTCAGGCTGAGGAGCTGATTAAAGCATACAGCTCCACAAAAACAGAGCTGTCAACCAGACGCAGTCCGATCTAGAAGAAACTGTCGCAGGCTACTTCCTGACAGAAGTCATGTTTATGTGAAGTCCCAAAGTGGGGTCTCGGTTCCTTACAGCCTAATTATGCTTGCATGAGTGAACCAATAAGATTTTTAAGACAGAGAAACCCACATCTGGATCCATGAAGGTACTAGTATCTGCTGTTTCTATCAATGTTTATCTTTTTGGTTAGTATTCATCTAGGTCCATTTTATGGAGGGGGGGGTATAGCTCAAGTGGTAGAGTGCATGCTTAGCATGCATGAAGTGCTGGGTTCAATCTCCAGTACCCTCCCCAAAATAAATAAACCCAATTACCTCTCTCCAATCAAATAACACAATAACGTTTTATGGAGAAGTTTTGTTTGAATTTTCTCTAAAATCCCTCATCTTCTAAATTTTTGTAGACTTGGTTAGGAAACCATAAAAAAGTGGTTGAAGCAAAAATATTAAAATATGTGCGGAAGTTGAGTAGGGAGTAAGCACTAGACAACACTTAGAAGGCTACCCAGTTCTTCTCATGTGCAATTCTGATGGCTCTGAGTTCATACAGAAGGACTGTTAAAACAAATTAAAAATAGAAAAGGCTGATGCTTAGACTGAGCAGAGAACACAAGGTAGTTAAGATAACTAAGCAACGTGACTGGGATTGATCAGGTTTAAGGTTCCATTTACACAGTTTCATATTCGAGGCTTCTTGCTTACTGGTCCTATTCAGGACAGCAATAAGAGTTTTCTGCTTAGTTATCTGATATCTAATAGCAATGACAACAGTAACAATAAAATGAAACAAAGAACCCTCAGCTTTAGATCAAGTATCAGTAAGGGGTATCACAACTTGATTATAAATTCATTCTAGAAGAAAGCTGTACTATAAACATCATTAAAAGATCAGTTCACAGACCATTTCAAAGACACTCAAGTCAACACTGTAAGAAACACAGCTTGGGTTAGAGAAGTACTAACAATGCCTGGTCTGCTCACGCTACCTGAGGTGTAATTTGCTGCTGCATGCCTGATCTCATATTGATGCCAACAGGAGCGCTTGCTGCAAACTGGTTCAAGATAGCTTGACGATTCTGGTGTATCAACTAGAGAAAAAATGGAAATAATGAGATATATTTCTATATATAAACACAGAGTATGGCCCTTTTAGAATAGCACAAACTTTTTATTGATTACTAAGAAGTTTATTGTGGGTTTAGGAAGATTATTTCCCACGTTTATTCGTCAAAAGGTTGGCAATTCCTAACATTTATCAATATTTTTTCTTACAAAACTCTAAATATGGCAGAGCATTTAAAAGTAAAATACAAAAACACAACATATATGTATATGTAAACATATATAAACGTATGTAAATGCATATATGCTTAAATATGGACGTGTATGTATTCTACTTTTAAATGCTCTTCCGTATTTAGTGTTCTGCAGTGTTTATACATACATAGACACACACAAATGTGTTTATTATGCTTTTAAAAACATGTTAATACTTAGTTTATTTCACGTAAGTACAGCGCTGGACACAAAAGAAACATTAGCCCCAGGTCTTAAACTGTTGTGAGTAAAAAAGTAAATATACAATAGGGCACATTCTATAAAGGTCTGAAAGATGAATGGAAAAGTTGAGGTACTTTTGACTTGGAAGGTATCTGTCTGATGGGTACATGTTTGGGGAAAATCCAATGTGATTTCATTAGCTGGAGAGAATTATGTAAGAAACAAATGGTCTGAGAAAATGGACTATTTATTTAACTAGAAGAAGTAATTACTTTAGACCAGCATTTCCCAAATTGGTGTTCTAAAGAACATTGTTCTGCAGGATATTAATAGATGTGCCAGGAAAATAGCAGGCTGTGCTGTACTAACATTGGAAAGAATGGGTTACACAAGGTGAAGCAGATTTCTTTACTGTAGTAATTCTATGAGCCCTTAATTGCCCAAAGCACATTGTGGAGCTCTAAGAAGGGATAAACTATGCAATTTATTTATCACAAACTTTTTTCCTGACGTATTATTATTATCTTCTAGAACAATCTTCTATGGAACACTAGTTTTGAAGATGCTGACTATATCAGGCTTAGGATTCCAGGTCATAGGCATGCCTTAACTTTCTCAGGTAACAAAAGTATCTTTAGAAGTGATACCTCCTGATAAACAAGCTATAGCTTAAATGATTTTTTGCTGAATAATTTGATATGAAGAAACTCTTTAGAGAGATAATAGTAGCAATAATATCAATATTATTCTGTGTTTATATGGCTCTTTATGATTTATAAGTTACTAATAAAATATACTGATATATTGATATATTTTAATACACTTAATATATTTTAATATACTATATGCAACTTGAGAGAATCCAAAGAGCTTCAAACAGTGATTAAAACTCTCATCTCCAAAGAACTCAATTCTTAGCTCTAGTTTCATTAATTTTTTTGACTTTCATTATATTAAAAAATAAACCTATTTTAGGGGGGAAGCTCAATATAATATAAATATTAAAATTATAACTTTTAGGCACTGTGGAATATGATAAAACATCCAGAATCACTTCAAAAATAGAGATACCCATATCATGGTTTTAAAAGTCAAAGAGACTTTTAAGTATGAAAATCTACATACTTCTTAAACTCAACAGAACTTGGATATAAATTTAAATAAACCATCAGTTTTACAAAAATTTATCAAAAACTTAGTATATGCAAGATACTACATAAAGTTTGAAGGCTAACAAAGGTGAGCAAACTTCTGTCCTCTGGGAATTCTCTGTTGAGTGGTAGAGGCCAACACAGAGCAGTGCAATGTCCAAGTACTATGCGGCACGTATAGAGATATGTACAGCAGCACATAGGGAGCAACTAACTTAGCCCAGGACGGGAAGGCAGGGACCAAGAGCACGAGTGCGCACAATGGGACCTTGAAAGATGAGAATGCCAGGTG
This sequence comes from Camelus ferus, assembly GCF_009834535.1. Taxonomy (NCBI): domain Eukaryota; kingdom Metazoa; phylum Chordata; class Mammalia; order Artiodactyla; family Camelidae; genus Camelus; species Camelus ferus. Next base: position 16,912,787 of record NC_045710.1, on the reverse strand, counting down.
GCAAAGAGGATGACAGAGTTAACTTGAGGTAGAAAGAATAACAAGTCTAAAAACAGGAGAGATGGCAATGAAGATAGGTGAAAATACATTAATACTTAATGATGAAGAGAAGTAAAACTGCCCAGAGAGTGGGAGCTGGAATTCCACACTTACAGCTTTATATATTCTTTGAATTGTGAGAAAATGTGAGAATGAAATGGGTGAGGGATGGAGGAAAAATGCTTCAGAAGTAGTAAAAATGAGAAAACAATCATAGAAAACAAATTAAAACCTTAGAAAATAAAGGTTATTTTTAGCAGTAGAAGGAATTATTCTAAATAGCAGCAATCTACAAGCACTTTCTGTTAAAGAAAAATCGATCTATTCCTGCCCTTGGAACAACTCTGGTTCGTTTTCCCCTCCCTTTCACTATCTGTGTGTACAACCTGACTACAACTGTCTCACTCTGATATGCCTTTTCTCTCTGATTACTAAAATGCCACCCATTTTCCAGCAAGCAGGTCAAATTCTACTTCTTCCAAGGAACTCTTCCTAAAAGGATTACCATATCCTTTACCTCCTGGGGAATCTCAACTTTTGGGGGGTTAGGGAGTGGGAGGAAAGGGGCTGGTAGTTCTTAGACCTGTTACACAAATTCAAATGCCTATAAAGGCCAGCTTGAAAGGATTGTTGTATTGCAAAAGGAGATGTGGGGCCTGAGACTAGTGGAAGAGCACAAACCCAGCCTATGTGTATAACATGCACACACGCGTACACTCACGCAGTTCAGGCTCACTGTAATCTGTCTGTCTGAATGGGTTTTTTCCCCAACGCCTTAGCAAGAAGCCTTTCTACAGAAAATCTAAAAGATGATTACATGGCCAAGAGGTTCTCAACCAGGGGTGATTCTGCCCTGTCAGGAACCGTTGGCAATATATGAAGACATTTCAGTTGTCACAACTTTGGGAGAGGTTGCTACTAGTACCTGGTGGGTAGAGGCCAGGAATGCTGCTGAACATCTTTCAGTGCACCAGAAGCCCCCCTTAACAAGAATTATCCAGCCTCAAAGTGTTAACAGTGATGAGTTTGAGAACCCTGATCTAGCCACCACATAAATTCTTGCTAAGACAAAGAGTTCTTTAAAGAAGCTTATTCTTTTATCAGGCAGTTTTCACTGTCACAAAGTTTTGCTTTTTAGAACTTAAAAAAAAAAACAAACAAAAAACAAACACTTCGATCTACAGTTGGTTTAATCCATAGATGCAGAACCTGCAGATGTGGAGGGCTGACTGTATACTACGTTTTGAATACCCCAAGCTGATTATAGGTTCTGAAAGTTACCTGTATCTTTTATTCTCTGTATTTCTCCCAGTACCTAGCATAGTTCCCCTAAATATGTTTTGTGAAAAATTAAATACAGGGGAATTATTAAGCATTTCTTGTTCTTGTGCTTTCCAATGATAATTGACAAGTTATGATAAGAAGTAGCTTATCTTCAATACTCAGGACATAATACTATTCCTTTTCACTGTTTCTCTTTTCTTCCTTCTCTTCCTTCCTCTGTGTCCTTTATCCACTCCAACGTTTAAAAAATTATTCCTTTCTTTGTTATCCTACCACTAAATTTAAATGGAATGGAAGCATATTTTATATTATTTATTATATGTATTGAATCTAACTTTATAATAATAGCTAGTATTTATTAAGTGTTACTGTATGTCAGGCCCTGTGCTAAGAGCTTTACATGTATTATTTCATTTAATCCACACATCACCTATGAGGTAAAGGAATTATTTATTAGATTTCTTTTTACAGATGAGGAATCAGAGGCTTTAAAAGGGCAACTAATTAGACTGTCAACCCACCTAAGATAAGGTTAGAACTAGGACTTGAAACGAGAGCTAATTCTTAGCATCTGATGCTGCCTCTCTAATAGAATTCAGCTCCTTCTTTCTCTTCCTTCCTCCATTAATAAGGGTCCAGGGAATTTCTTTAAATACTTTTTTTTTTTTAACCCAAAGCAATACAGACATATGGTTAAAAAATACAAAAGATTAATAAAGCAAGAAGCAACAATCTACAGCCCTGGTCCCACTTCCCAGAGACAATACTTTTGACCACTGGTTTTTTGGTTCCTGATGACTGTAGCTGCAGCTTATACAATCTTAAGTATTTATGCCATTATACCTACTCACTACTTGTTATGAGAGAGAATGTTTAACTCACCCACAATTCCCAGGACCCCCAAACTATCCTTTCTTTCATTCTCCTAACAGAATAACATCACTAGACTTCATTCACTCTAACTTTAAACAACATAAACTTTATTTTCTGTTCCAACAATCATAAACAGTATTTCCTGATGCTCTACTTTAGAAATAAAGCTATGTTTCTCTTTATTAATAATTGTATGATGTTCATCCTAAATATTTTTTATCTCAAAAATCAAAAGTAAACTGCTTTTAAACTGTAAGTGTCAAAGCACTTTGTTATGAACCAGCCGTCTTTAACTGAATGAGTGTCCCTTATTCTTATTCTAGCAGACCAAGAATGACTTTTTGAGTCTTTCATAAAGGTTCTAGGAGTGTACTTGACACCTTTATTATAGCAATTGGGCTGTCTTATTACAGAGAGAATTAGTACATACCTTTAAGCAGGATTACCTGCAAAACAAGAGTACTCACCTGCTGTTGTCCCTGTAATCGCTGTTGAAGCTGAAGTCTAAGTTGGTTGGGTGCAGCTGGAGGTCTGTTTAGAGTTTGCCTGGGCTGCATGCCCATGCCAGGTGAAAAAGCACCTCGGGGAGGTGTTACTTGAACAGGCATAGTCCCCAGTGAAGGTTTTTGCCTGACCATGCCTTGGAAAGGGCTAGAGAGATTGGCAGTAGGTGAAGGAGAAGAATAAGGCTGGGAATAAAGGTTGGGCCTTTCTTCCATCATCAAAGGTGGTGTTGCTTGTTGTGGTGGAAATCTCTCTGATAATACATCTAATCCACCACCCTGTTGGAAAATAAGCCAGAACATTTTTCAAATAAGTTTCTGCCAATAAATTACATGCTCTTCTATAAAATTTTAGATCCAAGACCATGTTATCTCTAGTTTCATCATAATATATTCATGCTGAATTCATGAAGCTCTCCAGAAGTTTGCTACTTAAAAGAATCACTTATAAAAGTTACTTTTAAATGGAGTAATAGATTAACTGAGATGTTTAGTATCTCAGTAAAGAGATGAAGATATCATTAAAATAAAGGCCCTAAATCAATTAAATGAAGCTACCAGGTTTGAAAAGAACCTCATTGCAAAGCCTGAGAATCAACAAATGTTACATTTAGTAAGAAGTAGATCCCTGAAGGAGGGTTTAATTATGTATTTTTCTATCTCAAATACGGAATTCATGCTTTTATCTCATTTGAAAAAAAATTCATAGCTGACCTAACAGAATGTCAGAGTTATGAATTTCATACTTCTGAATTATTAGTCACTGTAAGAAAAATAATTTAAGTTGTGGCCTGTTGTGTGTGTATCTGTGTGTGTGTGTGTGTGTGTGTGTGTGTGCGCGACTGAACATAGATTCATGGGGCATAACTCACACTTTTTCTGCATTCTGATATGATGTATTCTGCACTATTCTACTCCATTAAACAAATGCTGGCTATGATGCACTAAGTTGACTTTTTTAACCCCCAAGTCTGAAAAATATTAACCTGGAAGTTGGAATGTCATGGAACATACAGGCTGAAACATATAGGGCCTAGCATGAATGAAGGATAAATTAAATCCTAAAATTAGAAGTGATGATAAAAATCTGAATTCTATTCTGTGGGGAGCTTTTAAAATTATGTTCCACAGTGAAAGGCCAAAACTCTCTAATTCTAATTCTTTCTAATTATTATGATTTTTTTGTTTAAAAAGCTTATTATTATAGATTTTGATAACTTTCATAAGGGTAAATTATAAAACAGCTAAAATACAGTGAGAATAATACCAAAAAATCCTGGCTAAAAGATCATTTTCTAACTTCTCAGGACTATATCACCTAAATAATGTCAACTTTAATAAATACCTGAACAAGTTTGTCAATTCCCAGAGCTCTGTCCAGTTCAGCCAGCTCAGTTTCATCTTTGCCACTGAGAAAGGATACCAGCTGCTCAAGAAGAGCTTTCTCATCATTTCTTCCTTCTACTGTTGTTGGTGGACAGAGAAGCTCATCTAATTGTGAACTAATACACTGGCTGCAGAATCAAAAGATAAGAAAGTTTAAGACTGATATAGCAAATGAGTATTCAGGATTAAGAATGCAAACACAGTCTCATACATATACATATATATGCACATCTAGCTCTAGAAAATTCTCTGTTGAGATGCTTTTTCAATCAATTCTTATGCAATGAAATTTTCTATACTTAATGTGCAGAAATTTATGAATGTTGAGTATGTAGCTTGAATATATTTTTCATTATTTTGTCAATCATTGAACTTTGTTTTCATATTCTTCATGTTAGCTTATAGTTTTGCCTGAAAAATTAGCCAGAGTTAAGAGAAAATAATTTTTAACAAAAGTAAAAAATAAAAATCAAAAACTCAGAAAAAATCATTTAGCCTATATCAAGATTTATCCTACTTACTCTATTTATTCTGTGGGTGCCGTTAATTATTGATAATTGAACCATAATCAAAATAGTACACATTATATTACTAAACTTTCAAAGATGGCCAAATCATGTTGATGACATGATTACCATTTATAAAGTAAGTCAAACTAGAAAAATGAAATATGCTCAATGTTAAGGGACAAAACAAATCATTGATTACATGTAGAAAATATGTAGTCTAATTCAAACTGATACCAACTGATGCATAAAACTTAGAAATATATAAAAAATAATACTAGTACTGATGCTACTAATATAATTATATAATTAAAAGGATTCTTCTTCTGGGAAGGTAAGTGGGACTACAGTTCACAGTTAAGGCTCTAAACCACGCTCAATACTATCGACTTATCCTTTGGTTGCTATATGTGAGATGTACTCTATCTGTTGGAATGGAGCTACCTGTGTGGATTAAGTTCTAATCAAGTGATTAAATTCTAACCAAGATGAGACACTGAGTAGATGTAGAAAGTACTTTCCCTTCTTATATGTTCTTGCTCCAAACAATGAGAAAAGCTGGACAAAATAATTATATAAATAACAACTCAAATGCAACATAATTGTTGTACTGAGGCCAATTCATCCACAGGTCCCAGAAATTTTATGGTAATCAATCAAAGCAAAATAAGAGATGAAAGATAAAACAACAGCTGCATACTATATCAATCTCTTGGTAATTACAATGTACACTAGCCTTGTAGTCATGCAGTATATAAATCTGTTTGATTTGGTGTCCTACTCCATCCATTTCATTTCTATTAATATCTCACAAAATACCAATACAGACAAGAATCTAGTTTGGGAAAAGTAGTTCTTTGCTGTAGAAGTTGGTATCTGATACTTTTTAATATACAAAATGTATTACTCACTCTTCTGGTTTATTCTGATTTACAGCTGTCACTGTATTATTTGCCCATGGAACCTGGTCACCTGTTCCTGGTTGTCCAAATTGGTTATCAATTGCTTCCAATTCTAGCTCAGGTAATCCTGGTTAAAGAAGAAAAGGTAACAAGTCAGGACATATCAAATGGAAGATACAATGATAGTATTTTCCAAAAGTAATATTGTATAGTAGAGTGAGATTTCTCCTATAAAAGACTACCTCAATGATACTAAGGTCACTTATTCAGAAACAAGCTATCTAGAATGTGGCCACATAGTAAGTAAATGAGAAAGTGAGAAAAGGAATCAAAGAAAATCTGATGTTAAAAGTTTGTATATATTACCATCAGAGAGTCACTTAGGGCTTTGTCAGAAATTATTTATTTTAAAGATTACTATAACAGTTTTAGTTAACTTCTTTTTCAACTATAGCATATTAGAATATGCTATAAGTAGGGACAGTGTTATGAAATGAGAGCTGCAAGCAAAAGATAAAACATGTTCTATAAAAGGCAGGAACAGAAACTAAAGGGCACGGCAGTCTGGGGTCATTTAGCAAATGGACAAGCTCTACAGCTGTTAACTGAGAATATTGCTATACAATAACAGTATAATAATTGATGATTATAATGATGACAAATAAAAAAGAGGCTGAATTATGTTTTGTAATGGAAGAAAACAGTATACACATTTTAGTTTTTGTGTGGGCAATTTTTTGAAATCTTTGAATATTTCTGTACTATTTATATTAGGAAAAAAACTGTAAATAACCTAAATTCCAGAAATTTACTGACTGATTAATGAATTATGGTACAGATATTTACAATATGCTGATAAATGAACAAGAAAAAAGTATAACCCTAGACATTATGTTCAGGATGATCCTCTTTGTATAAGCTATTTCATATATATTAATAGAAAAAAATTCTGGTAGGCTGTATATCCTTGGTAGATCTTAGGTTGTGAGATTAACGACTACTTTTATTTTCTTTTAGTGTTTCTAATGGTTATTTGTAATCTCTTAAAATGAACAAAATTCGTATGTTGAAGCCCTAACCTCTAGTACTTCAGAATGTAATTATTTGGTGACAGGGCCTTCAGGGAAATGATTAAGGTAAAACAGAGTCATTTGGATGGGCTCTAATTCAACATGACACAGCAAGAAGGAGGCAGTCATCTGCAAGCTAGTGAGAAAGGCCTCAGAAGAAACTAAACCGGCTAACCCCCTAATCTCAGATTTATAGCCTTCAGATTGTGAACAAATACATTTCTGCTATTTAAGCTACTGGTCTGTGGTGTTTTATTATGTCAGTCCTAGCAAACTGAAAAATCCTAAAACTAAAACTAAAACTGCCTTAGTGCCTTAAGAGAAATGTAGTTAAGTAGAATTCCTCATTCTAATGAATGGAGAGTAAGCAGATTTAAGGATGACCCCAAATTTTATTTAGTGCTGGATATTGATCATTATTAACTAAACAAAATATGTTAGGCTTTTATGTGAAATATACTCAATGTGTAATATGAATGAAATACAGGAGTCCATATAAAAACACATTCGCTTCTAAATGCAAAGTACCATAGCTAGTAATTAAACTAGTCTTCCCTGTCATGACAAATGACAGAGAAATCAAATTCTGTAGGATTCTGGAAAAAAACCAAGACAAACAAAAACCACCAAACAACAACAATAGATGGTGATGGGAAAGTAATCACTTAATTCCTCTCGTTACTTAAATTAGGAAGTTGATCAAAGAAGATTATCTAAAGCTGTTCCATTGCTCTGCTCACACATTAATTCCTCAATTCTATTCCATTGAAAAAATCTAACCTACACAAAATAATTGTATTTAAGGGCCAAAGAAAATTTACATGGCTGTCTACTATCAATACTGAGTATTATAAGATAGTTTATTTGACTCAATAACAGGACATAGCATCTCATTTTAGTAGTATTGATGGGGAAAATGTTAAGAAAACAAGTTGGATAAAATATTTTTTAAAATAAAATAAGATTCATGTGTTAAATTTGATGACTAGGGGGAAAAACCCCAAACAAATCAATCATTGATTCACTTAGAAGTTTCATTTGCCTAGGCTGATGCTTAAAAGAAGTTGGTTCTTATTCTAAAATTCACGTCATCCTTTTAGGACTTCCTTTAGAAACTGACTTCTATAAAAAAAAATAAATAATTGAGGATTTGCCAGAATGTTTTATGAATTACACAAGTTATCTCTCTTTGTCCAGGGAATAAACACACTATTTTTGGTCATGTTTGTGTCCCTACTGCAAACATGAGTAAGTATGCATATGTTTACACAAGACAGGCACAGTAATTTTTAAAGGGAAACATCAATGCATCTACTAGTCATTGTGTTGGAGAGAGGCAGCTGATGTGAGGGTAGAAAAAGCTCTTAGGGATTCCTGATCAAACTATTAATATGCTTTTTTAATTATCTGTGCAAAGGACTCAACATCATATGTTCTCCATTTTAAATATGGTTAAAAGAAAATGTTTTATCCTTATTAGCCACAGTGATCCCAGAAAAAAAAAATTATTAAAAAAAAATTTAAATTTTTGCACACAAAGTACAAAGCGTTGTCTAGCCAGGAGAATGGCTCTTGCACATTTTATTCCACTGAGTTGATTCAGTATATAGTGATTCTGATTTTCACAGTTAATTTTCTTCAGCTGTTGGTAAAGAGGCTTCTGGTTCAGTTTTGTATTGCATTTGGCTGTTAACTACGCACAGCAGTTACAGTATTTTATGTGACTAATTTCTCACTCTACAAAAAACTATAAATCAGTAAGATAAAAACTGAATAACCCAATAGATAAGTGGTTAGAGAATATGAACAAGTCACATAAAATCACTGGAAAATGATCAGTCTAATTCACAATTAAAGAAATACTGATTAAAACTACACTGAGATACTTTTTAAAAATCCAAAAGATTGGCAAAGATGAGAAAGCGCACAATTCAATTTATTGGAAAGGATGTGTAGAAAGAGGAACATTATCAGTTAGAGTGTAAACTGGTATAAGAAGGGCCATTTGGCAAAATCTATCTACCCTTTGACCTAGCAATTCTGCTCAGAACTTACAATTCAGATATACTCTCAAATGTGGTAAATTATCTCTACATAAGATTATTCATTATAGTTTTATAGTAGTAAAAGTTGCCTACCAACAGCCACAACACCTAAAAACAACCTCAAAACAGGGAAATTAAAATGGATTTTTTAAGTAGTGAAAATGTTTTATGTGAAATTCATATTTTTAGAATTATGCAGTACTTTTAATGTACTACAGATTAAGAAGATTTAAAATATAATCATCTCAGAATGCATATATTCACGGAATATCAAAACCTCAGGAGGTCATTCACTTACTCCAGTGATGCTGTCAATATTCAAATATTCTTGGAATTCTTCTAGAGCTGTCTTAACCAGTATACAAGTCCTTCAAGAAAATATTTCTCCTTATAATTACATCTAATTTTGGTTCTGATTACAAAAAAAAATTATTCTTTTTGTATGAACACATTTGGCTCCAAATAAATTCACAAAACTTCTAAAGTAAAATCCACCCTGAAAGGATAGGAATTTGAAGACAGTCAAAGGGACATAGCAGAGGTTTGAAGGTACTGCCAAGAAAGCACCTTATGCATATTTGGATCAATATCCTCCTAAGCTGTCTCTTGATGTGCTTTGCAGTACATTTCTAACACAATTATTTAAATCACTTGGTCACACTGCCTGAGTGCGTGTGTGCATATAAACAACGTGTTTTAAAACCAGGCCTACTGAAATTTAAATCTTGGTTCTGCGGATACTAACTGGATAACTTTGGGTAAGTTTTTATCTGTGTGTGTGTGTTTTCTTTTCATTCTCTAGACCTTAGTTTTCTCATATATAAATAGAGCTAAGGAGAATTTCTAGTTAAATGTGACAGATTTGTCACCTATTATTTTATTCCCCCTCCAAAATTACCACTGAAATAAAATAAATAAGAGGAAAATAAATCTACAGCTGAAGGAGAGGCAAAAGCAGCAGCATGACAGCTAAATAGAACAAGGAAGAATTTCTGAAAGATAAAACAGATGGAAACTAACTCATGACAAAATTCAACTAAACTAAAAAACTTATATCAGGACAAAGAGAAGATTTTCCAAAATGGGATGTTTTCTCAGAAGAATACCAGAACAACTCCAGGCTCAGTGGTCATTCGAGCGGGTAAAGGAACAGGCCATGGGTGAGTGCCAGAATAATTAAAGGACAACTGAACAGCTGCCACCAGGCCCTGCTCTGAGTGCAGCTGACTCTGGTGTCTGCCCATGGGATTAAAGTGGTGAGTACATGACTCAAAGTGGGAGTTCTGCCCAGGGAATCTCCCAAAGTGGGTGCGAGGGCTGCCACGAGGGATTTCCCCAGCACCAACCCCCACTCCTTCACAACGACAACTGAGAAACAGGGCTTCTATAATCAGAACCTACATTCACTGCCAGAGCAAAAGGGTTTCTCACTTTAGCTAAAGGAATACTCTAACTACCAAGATGTTTCATTCTAGGCCTTTTTCAGTGTATATGGACAGAAAGCCCAAATTCACCGAACAGTCAAGAAAAGTCAACATGAGGAAAGAAAGATAGCAAATTTAACAAAGAAAGAACGAAACTTGGAAGAAAAAAGGATTGACAGGAAATGAGCTCTGAAGTAAGTATGCTAAATTTATCACCACACAGATATAAAAGTCTATCATATCCCCAAAGAGTAATTCTATGAAAAAAATTGCTAGAAATTAAAAACATGATCACTACAATTAAAAGAACTCAACAGATGGACTGAAGAGCAGACTAGATATGGTTGAATATTCAGTTTTGATCTGGAAAATCAGACACAGAGACTCTCTCGGAATGCAGTGCAAACATGCAAGGAAAATAAAAATATGAGAGAAAAGATAAGTGACACGGCAGATAGATCAAGAAGTTCTAACGGTGTATCTCAGGTGGTGAAATATGGTAGTTAAATTGTCCTATGTGGGACATTTGCACTTGACACAGTTCAGCTTAAGACTGAAGTAAGGAAAGACTTGATTAACCGTGGTTGGGCACAAGGTTAAGACGTGGAGTCAGCCATTTGATAATGGACCCTGGCTCCAGTGAGAGAAGGTTGCGGGCAGTGCAGAGGCCAGAGGGGCAGGGAAACAGAGGCTGTTCTCTTCCCTTTATAAGCTATCGTATTTTTGTCCCCATCTTCTTTTTTCTTTCTTTTGCCTTCTCCAATCCTTTGTTCTCTTTTCCTTTCTCCTGCCCAACTTGTTTCCTTAGCCTCATGACTCTTGAAATAATTTTCTTGTCTATATCAAAATACTGTAAACTGGCTTTCTGAGGCTGTCATCCTCTCCTTCATTTACCTCAGTATCTTCCCCTCTGTGCTTCTGGCCTTTGTCAATACTATGGCACAAGTTTTAACAGATACTGGCCTATTTACATACTTTTTTACATGAAGCTGTATTTCAGGAGGGGAAATCTCAAGAGAGAAAAAAGAGCTATTTGTGTCAAGACAGATTATGAATCACATTCCACTTTCACAGACTTGTAGAGCTAGAAGGCACTTTCTACTTTTATTAACTTTAATTTTCATCAAATTAACACATATACATAAATATAAAGTCAGAACTAAAAGATCTATTATGAATAAAAGCAGTCTTCTGATCCTTTGGTTACTCCCCTTCCAACAGAGGCAATATTCACAACTCGGGTATCTCCATTTTAGATTTCTGACTCCTCATCACGATAGAGTTTTAGTTCTCCCACATCTACACCTCTTACTACCTCCTGTGTCCCCAACTCCCTAACAGCGATCACAGTTTTTTACAAAATAAAAATTAATATTTAGATTCTTATGACTATGCAAATACTATCAAGTACTATGTTCAAACATTCTTATATCGTTTTTATTTTTCTGGAGTTAACAATTACCTTATTTTTTCATTTTCCTGCTTTTCTAGGAGAATTTTTCATCCGCTTCAACATTTTTGACATAAACCAGTAATAGTTCCTATAAACTGAGGAGGTTTCATTTCTCCCTTGGAGGCCTCCTTTTCAGAGGACTCAGGCTCCCTGTTTCAGTCTACACTGGTTGTTCCCTGGTCTTGTTGATCACCTATCATTCCTGGACTTCCTTTCAGATCCTCTGTTTTCCCTATACCTTTGTAAGTTTCTCTATTTTGGCTTTTTCTCTGTTTGCTGAAGTACATCCTCTAGGACCTTAACTAGAAAAGGTGAATATACCATGCAAATACCTGAGCCCTTTTATATCTGAAAATGTTTTTATTCCACTTTCATAACTACTAGACATTTGGATGCCTAACTGTAAGTTAGAAATCATTCTAACATCAGATATTTCTAAAGTAACATTTATTGAGGTATAGTTTATATACAGTAATGTGCATCAATTTTCAGTGTACAGTTTAATAAATTTGGCAAAGGTATAAACCCACAACCTTCTACCTCCGTCAAGAAAACAGAATATTTCTGTCACCTCTAAAAGTTCCCTCAAGCTCCTTGGCTGTCAACCTTCCCTACTTCACCTGACCACTGGCAACCAATGATCTAGACTTTTCTCATTCAACATTTTTTTTAGAATAGTTCATGCCATGTACCAGTAGTTTCTTTCTTTTTATTGTTGAGCAGTATTTCAGTATTTCATTTTATAAATAAACTATATCATTGTTGATGAACATTTAGACTGTTTCTAGTTTGGGACTATCATGAATAAAGCTACTATGAACATTTGTGGTCAAGTTTTTTATGAGCACATGCTTTCATTTCTCTTTCTCAAATACCCAAGTGTTGGATTGCTGGGTCACATGGTAAGTGCATGTTTGACTTTAACAGAAACTGAACAATTTTCCAAATTTGTTGTACCATTTTACATTCCCACCAGCAATGCAAAAGTTCAAGTTGTTCCACATCTTTGCCATCATTTGGTTCTGTCAGTTTTTAAAATTTTGGGTACTTCAATGGGTGTGTGGCAGTATTGCACTATAGTTTTAATTCACATTTTTTTGGTGATTAAAGACATCTTTTTATAAGCTTACTAGCTACTTTCATAACACCTTTTTTTTACAAAGTTTATTTTAAAATCCTTTGCTCATTTTTAAAATCGGGCTATTTCCCCTATTAACATTCTGCATTAGATGCAAGATGCATTTGTTAGAAACGATGAGCTAATATTGATACATATGCATTAACTAAAGCCCATAGTTTACATTAGGATTCAGTCTCTGTGTCACACATTCAATGGATTTTGACAAATGTATAGTAACACGCATCCACCATTGCAGTATCATACAGAATAGTTTCACTGCTCTAAAAATCCCTTTTTCCCCCAATTTATAGGACTGGTATTCAAGGAAGACAGTTTGGGAAACAATCTGACCTAGTATTATGTTTCTGAAAGACCTACTATGGAATGTTCTGGGTAAGAACACAAAATTGCTCTCCTTAACATCAACTTCTCACCTTAACATTAATTACAAAAAAGTAGAGGTTATACTATGACTGAGAACACACATGATAAGTGAAGTTCATGTGTCTAAAAGTAACTGTGTATTACTCATAGTGGCATTAATGAAAAGATATTTCATTCTCAACAAAAGGCCTGTGCAGTAATGGTGAGAGACAAAGCACTAATCCACATTATCATCAAACATTTAAAATGAGGTTCTGTCCTCAACACATACTGTTCAGCCTGGAAGTGGGTCTAGCCGTGGTGGACTGAAGTGAAGCTGGCAGGATCTCCGACTTGACGGTGACACTGGTGACCGCACCATCCATCCTCTCTGTCTCACATAAGCCTGGCAATTGTGCTGCCTTCTCCAGCGTGGGTAGTAACTGATCAAACTGGTCAAGGTCAGCTGTAAACTACGAACGGAAATGAAAGTTAGAGGAAATATGTTCTTCATTTTTACCTGAAATGATGTAGAAAACAAGTCATTCCTTTAAACTATCTGAACTGAGTGACTATGAGAGAATAAAGAAAGAAGAAATAATTAGAGAGATTGGGGCCTCAGATGAAATAACATGACTTAACACTGGAAAAATTGGATGCTTATGATATTAATATACTGCAGGATATAAGATAATACACACACATTATCTTGGTATAAAATTTATACATTGGAAAAATTTTGACTGAACTGGAAGGAAACATTTAAAGTACTGTTAGGACAGGAGCATCATGGGTGATTTTTTTCTGTTATATTTTTCAAAATTTTGTAAAATGACCTACTATATGATGGAATAAAAATACATTTGCACTGATATATATTTTCCATAATTTAAAAAAGTCTTGGAAACTTTTTAATAAATAATATATCAGCTTCAAAGATCCTAGAAAAGTCACTTCCCATTAAGGATGTACTAGAATAAGAAATATATTTTCTAGAATAAATAGAGAGTTCCTATATCTGTCTGAGGTTATGCACAGGGGAAAATTGGTCTTTACTTCACAATATATTATTCCATTATGATTACCTTAAGATAGCTCATCAACATAAAATGTCTACCTGTTTGGGTTTCATTATTTAATTTAACTAAATTTTACGTTTCTAAATTGTATAACAGAATTATATGTATGCATTTTTTAAAAGTCTAGCTTCTTTCATTTAACATTACATTTCTGAAGTTCACACATCTTGTCTCATGGAGCAGTAGTTCATTTTGTTTCCACTGCTGAATAGTATCTCATTGTATGAGCATGTTACAATATACTTATCAATTCTACTATGATGAATTTGGGAGTTTTCCTGGTTATTGGTGAATACAAACAAAACTACTATGAATGTTTTTGAATATGTCTTTTGTGACATGTGCAAAAAGTACTAACTATAAAGGAAAAAATTGACAAATTGGACTACATTAAAATGAAGAACCTCACTTCATCAAAAAGCACCATTAAGAGAAAGAAAAGGTAAAGCACAACACAGAAAGTATCTGAAAATATATAACCAATAGAGGACTCAACCAAAATATGTAAATAACTCTTACAGGTCAGTAAGAAAAAGACAGCATATTGCCAAAATGGGCAAGACACCTGAACAGGCTGTTTATAAAAGAAGATATCCAAATGACCAATAAACATTTATCAGGGAGAGGTAAATTAGAACTATGAAATACCACTACACAGACCCCAGAACAGCCAAAATTTAAAAGACTGACAATAGCAAGTAGTAACAAGGACACATAACACCTTGAAGGAATCTCATACATTAGGAAAACTGGCATTATCTACTAAAGATGAAAATACACATATCTTATGATCCTGCAATTCTGCTCCCAGGTATAAACTTAGCAGAAATGCATGTATATGTGCACCAAAGGAGACTATGTCCCAAGACTACATAATGGCATTATTTTATAAAGCTGCTACTTTTAAAGTTAATCTTAAAGAGTGAGTTTTAATATAGTTATTATTTAAAGCTGTTTCTTCAGCTTAAAAACACGGCATTAGTTTACTGCTGCCAAGAAATATGAGAGACAGCCTTCTCAAAGAGCACACATGTAAAGAAATAACCAAAATAGTGTCATTACAAATAGTAAATAGAGACAAAACAAAGCACCATGAGAGTGAGAGGAAGGGAATGTCTAACTAGGGCTACTGGGGAAGGCTTTACAGAGGTGATGTCTGAACTGTCTGTGAAAGATGAGTAGAAGTTCAGCAGACATAGAAAGGAAAGCAAGGCAGGAGATGCTTAGGAGAGACATGGCTTATCCCAGGAAAGGCAAGGACTTCCATGTGCCTAGAATGCAGTACACCTGAGGGAAGAGAGAGATTTCTGTGAAATGAGGGCAAAAAATAAAGCTGGCTCAAGAAACTGTAGGACCTATACATACTCAGTGTGAATCTTGCTTCAAAATGGAGAGCCTTATTGATTAACTGCTTTATGAATGCATTTTCAACTATTTCATGGATGTCTATATTCTGTCTAAATAATCTGTAAGCTCCTGGAGGGGAGGGATCACATTATCTGTTTTTCTTAAATTCTTTCAAAGTCCACAGCAATTATTCAATTAAGCTGTTACTTTTCACTCCACCCCATATCCCAGCCTAAACACAGAGGTTCCTGATCCAAAATAATTTATGTAGAGGTTTATTTATATTTACTGCTGTTTCAGGGCATGTTAAATACCCTACTACCCAGAATACTCAAAGTCCCTATTCTGATGGAGGTTGGGGGTTGAGGGTGGTTAGAATCAGACGAAAAGGAAAACAACTTTAGAAAATACTTCAAAGGAAATGAAACTGCAAAGCAAGCCAAACTAGGCAGCCTTGTCCACCTCCTCAAATTTCTCTCTCATTTCATTAACATCAGAGGTTCCTAAGCTTAGTTACGTATCAGAGTCCTCCAGGGAGCTCCTTTAAAATACGGGTTTCTGGGTTCTATTCTCAGATTCAATATTCTGGATTCAATAGGTGAGGAGATGAGAGGAGAGGGCAGGGAAGGTATTTTTAAAAATATCTCCAAAGATGTGAACTCTGATTTTATGGTAAGAAACAGCTACTTTCTTAGAATTCCACATTAGTAGCCCTCCAAGGTTCCAAAGGGAACTCTTGAGGGCATCCTATGATTTTTTTTTTAATCATCGATACTAACCTTTTAATATATGCCCAATGGGTAGGACAAAATATAGCCTGAATCCAAATATGGTCTATGGATGGAGTAAAATCAATGAAAAAAAAAAAACAAAACTAGGAATATTCATTTTGTGAAGCAAGGAATTACCTACCTGGCTCTGCGACTCCAGTTTAATATCCTCAGGAGCAGGTTTGGTCATTGGGGTTGGGTTTGTGTTACAAGAATCCATCTGTTCTTTCTTTTCCACTTTCACCTTTACATCATCCAAGCTCAGGTTTGGAGTTGATCTTAAATCTTTCTCATCTTTATCTAAAAGGTAGCGTAGGAGCTGATGGTCTTTTGATTCTTTTTTCTTTGAAGCATCCAGTTCTAGTTTTATACTGGAGTTCCCTTGTACCTGTCCAGTCACTGACACAGAAGTAGATGCACTGTCCTTTTTATCAGGCTCCACTGACAAAGTGGTGATATCCGAGGGGCTACCCTCCTGTAAGAGCCGGTGTAGAATTTTGTGCCGCTCTGTCAGTGAGCTATGAGAGGAGGGGCAAGAACCGCTTGAAGAGTTAGCAGAGGCAGAGTTGGAAGTGCCTGTGCAAGATAGTACCTCTTTGCAACTTGTGTCTATATCAGCATGCCGTAACTGCTGCTCTGCAGTTGTTGTCAAAAGCTGCACTAGTTTGTGACTGGTTTGAGAATATTTATTGTCTCCATCTGAGAGTCTGTCATTGTTATGCAGAAGCCCAGAATCCAGAGGTTTGCCATCATTAGAGCTGTTGTCAGACTGAATCATTTCATTTAAAATGGATGCAATCTCTTTGTTATCTTTGGACTCAGCTTTTGCTGGTTGGATATTTAATCTGCTAGGTGAATTCTGTGAGCTCATCTGCCTGAGGACTGGAGAACTGGCAGAGAAGCCAACAGAGTTATTGGGTCCTTCATTCATACTCTGTAAAGGTGTTACTGGGATGTTTGAATAAGATCGGTTACTATTATTACAGGCAGTACTTGTCATGCTAACAGGGGAGGTTAATGTCGGAATATTAGGAGGAAATGAATTGTTTGGCATCCTGGGCCTTGTTGCCAATCCAGAACTAACTTGTCTCCTTGGAGACATGAACTGTGCAAGGGATATTCCTGTACCTTCCATAGGAGAATTATTGAGGTTTAAAGAGGGATTAGTGCTCTGGGAACTGGCCTGTCCCTGGTTTAAGGCAACACTGGCTACAATCTGATTTCCAGGTGAGCATCCAAAAGTCCCTTGGCTGTTGCTAGAATTACTATGACTGCTGCTATGAAGGTCTGAGCTCTGTTGGCGGTTTACTCTGGTGGATACCATGTTGCTGTTTGATGGTGGCAATGCAGATGAACGGGCCACACCATGAGCTGGAGAGATATTAGGGTTGATGGAAGGGTTTACCCGAGGAATTGACATTCCAGAATTAGTGTCCTCTTGAGGAGAAAGACCACTGTGTTCCCTAGGGAGGGGAAAGACATTATTATTCAAACATCTTCACTGGTTTCCATTACAATATTTTCATGATGCATATTATGAAAGACTATTAACAACCTCACTAATGTTGCAAACTATCAAGTAAGAAGCTTCTGTATTACTTGAAACTAAGGAAAAACAGTGGATGGTTAGTACTACTGTGAAATATCAGCATCACTTAAAAGGAAATAGTGCCTAAGGTCCTGTAAATTTGATAATGGTTTCAGTTAAATGGGAAAGAAATCTTTCTCGGCCTTGGGAAAAAATCCAATACATGTACTTTTAAACTTCTCAAAATTTAATACAAATAATTAAGACTAAAATAATACTTTCAGTTGAAAGAGAATCTTCCCACACCTCTGTTTACAAAGTATTTACTCATGACTCCCTTGCTACAGCTTTTAAGTATTTCAACTCCAAAGAGGAAGACTGGGTAAGGAAAATACTGTGTCACTGATGTAAAAATTAAAAAGGGTGACATGCAGACATAGCAGATGTTTTGAAAGAGAAATCACAATATGAAAAAAAAGAACTGTGCTAATTCCACTCACAAGCATAAATTAAACTAAAATTAGAATCAGCAGAATACTGAATTCAAATTTTCATCGAGTTCTTTACTCAAATCCATAATTATGACAACAGATTTGTGACTGGTATTACCATGTTCCAATAAGCAAATATATCAGATGAGGGAAAGATGAAGTGAGGGAAAACGTCTTTGTTTTTGTTTAATGCTAAATTTTAAATAGTTGTAAATGCAGGGTTTTGAATAATTCATAGGATAAAAGAATGGTTTCATGAATTTACCATATATAATAGTGTAAAACATATTTTAAGAGGAGAACAAATGAGAGGCAATGACATTCAAAAATCTCAAGTTGATTGTTTAATAATTTGTAGTTTCAGAAACTGTTAACGTAAACTCAGGAGCCATTGAGTATGCCCTAATGAAAATAAAGCATTTCTAAAATTAAAAATAACAATATTAACAAACTCAAATCTATTATAAGACCATAAGTTCATATAAGGAAAGTTGGAAATTTTTAGCCACCTTTTTGGGTTTTATCCCTAAAACATATGTTCAGCCTCACCTTTTCCTGTCTTCCTTTTTGAACAACAAAGCTATTCTTAGGCAACAAAACTAAAAAACCCAGTATGAATATACTGATTATATACTCATCATACTAGTTAACATCTAATTTAAAATCTGTTTTCTAGCCATTAAGAGTATAAAAATTTTTTTTTCTCTAAGAAGAGATATGTGAACTGACTTATTTCATATGAAGCTCTCCAAATAAGTAGTACCTGTCGATGATATGAATTCCCATGATGAAAGGTTGCATGTCTGGACTTTGAGGATAGCAAAGTTTACACTTGGTGTGAGCGCTAAGCATTGTCCCATCATTCAATATGAATCTATAGGATGGGCTGGAGGCAGTGCCACGAGTCATCACTGTTTCAAACAAAAGAGAAACCTAGTTAAAATTCTGACACTTGTACTTTGGGCAGAGGAGAGTTACCAAGCCTTCTTTCTACCTAGAAACTCATTTTTCTATGCCCTTCCAACTGCTGCCTGCTCAGACTCAAAATAAAAAATGTTCAGATAAAGCAGGTATTTGAGGGGGGAAATGATTCCAGATGAAATATACCACCTGATGACCACTTTTAATTTAGTCCTACTTGATTGAGTGCCTCCTCACAGAAGTAATGATTATGAAGAAACCTCAAACCACACTTAAAAAAATCAACCTTAATCTTTCCCTATAATGGGGCAGCTCCTTAAATTTATTAAATGTCCAACAAAAATACCAAGAAGTAACTTTCTTCCCTCCCGTTTTCAGTATCTCTAATAAGTATGCCCCCGACCCTGCCCCACCCCATCTGGCTGATTTTTAAAAATAGTTTTATTGAGATGTAATTAATATACCACAAAATTCACCCTCTAAGTTTTGATTAGTTTGCAGAATTATTTAACTAAAATTCAAATTTAATTTTTCACTCAGGAATGTGAATCACAAAGGTCCCCACTTGAGAAATTATTAGTTATATATATGTATTATTTTTGATGTCTGAAAATTAGTAAGCAAATTAAGGTAAAGCCTGATTTACTAATATAGAACAAATGACTAGTAATGATTACTGATACAAAACAAAAACTAGGTTAAGGAAGTCAAATAACTATGTAAATACCATAATTTACTTTTGTCTTAAGCTTTATTAACTACAGACAAAATTCTAACTACGTTGGTAAGTATTTATTAAATACTTAAAGGCTATACCAGACTACTAAGTAAGTAAATTTCATTCATATTTCAGTAATACAATAGAAATCTATTTTAAGAAAGATTTAATAGGTATATTCATCTATACCCAGGTCAAAAATCATATCCACTGAAACGCAAGAATTACAACCACAAATGATTATTATGATTTAGTCTGTAATAAACGTTAGTCCTATTTTTCAAAGCCATTTCAGAAAGGGCTTCAATTACACTTTAAAGACATATGAAAAAGACAAAATGACCAACTGATAAATAAGTTTTGAGGCTACATCTTACTTTAAGTAGAGAAAAGACAGGCTCTATTTTATTGTCTTGGGTATGCCATATAAACCCAAGAGGGCATAATCTGCTGTAAATCCATACCATACATAAATCTGCCTAAGTACAAAAACCAGGATATAAACTTAATTGAAAGAATTCCTTATCTATCTGGAAATTTCAGCCAAATCACTGGCACATTTACCAAATATATCACATGGAGAAATTTAGTATCTAATGAAATAATAAATGATGAAAAAGAGTCTTTAATAGAAACTGATAACATCTGTGTAAGGATATAAATGTTTGCTATGTTAAAACTCTAAAAAATATTAACAATTCCTAACAGTTAATATCTTTTGATAATGTATTTTGGAAAATACAACTACAATTTTAAAAAGTGGCATTTAAGGTAAATTATTAACCTAGAATAACGAAAAAGCTACAGATACATAAAGGGCCAGTCCAGATACACTATATTTCATGTTATTTTGCTTCTGCCATTTTGTTCTATTTCTTCATTACTATTTATTGCTTTTTTAGGATCACTCCGCTGGAAAACATTCACTGGCTCTTCAACACTGAGCTGACTGTCTGTCCAATATGACAGTCACCAGGCACATGTGGCAAATTAAATTTTAAGTTAATAAAATTTAAAATTCAGTTCCTTAGTCATACTAGCCACATTTAGAGTACTCAACAGGTGCATGTAGCAAGTGGTTACCGTATTGGACAGTACAGCTCTACAATCTGACATCATTTTGCATTTCCAATCTTATTCCTCATTGCTTCCCAAATATTTCTTCGATATCTCTTTGAATAGGAGGCAGATAACTTTTTACACACTTATTTTTCTCCTTCAGGTAGAATAAACATAAGGGCTAGTAGTAGTATCCCATTCTTATTCCATTTTCCACAGAAATTGTATGATGCTTTGCACATAAAATCATCCAGTAAGTACTTCTGATTTTCAACTTGAATCCCACCCATCTCAATAGGTTAATATTGACTTGTGATCAACTACCATAACTTTTCTTTAAAGAACAGATTTTAAATCTTGGCTATGATTATCCTGTATCTCAATTTATGTTTTTGCTTATGTGGGAAATCTAGACTTACTTTTGTAATGGAAATTAATGAAGAGAAATTTTTTTCGTTTTTTGACAAGCCCTTTAAAGGTGAGAAAGAACTACAAACTCAGGCTAGCATGGGAACATTAAGATACTTAATGTGGATTACAGAAACATCAATAGTCCTTTAGTAATTATGCTGCCTTAAGTTGTAGGATTATATCTAAACTAGTAAAAATTTCAAAATTGGGGAATACCTATTAATTTAATACAGGAAATGATTACACTTTAAGTTTTGGAGTTAGATTATTTATTTTGGATGATAATGTGTGGAATAAGACTTAGCACATCATAATTCACAATCTTTGAAATGAACAAAAGGCAATATTAAATATAGTAAAAATTTAATTAATTAGAACCTAATTAAGACTGTCCAGTTAACTAAAATTGAGAGATAAACAGGAGGGCAGCAAGGACCAATCAAAAGAATTAAAGCCTAGGAATCAGATTTAGGTTTGAATTCTGTCTTTGTCATTTACAAGTTTAGGATTTAATAATGCAAGTTAACCTTTGCCCATCATCACTAAAATGGAGCCAGTTTATTGTGAGATAATATTTAGCATGGAGCCTGGTACATAGCAGGTACTGAATGAATATTTTCTAAATGAACACTAAAGAAAAAAAAGTAACAAATAAGCAGCTTCCAAAGTATGTATGTCCTGAGTCATACTCACTCACAGTCTGCCAATCCATAGACACTACTTATACTAATAGCTTCAACCCTATATAACAATCACTAATATTCTGCATTAAGACATGAGTATAGGAGCCATAATTCTTTCTAGAACTGGATGGCTAAACATAGCTCTACACACCAAACTTTCCCCATAGGAAAGATCTGGGCTTGGACAAAACTATTTGGAATTTCATTTGATCACAGGTTCTGGCCTTGTTTTCTTATCTAGCTTTGTCAGGTTTTGATCCCTGACTCCTGTGTTCATTTCTAAAATGTTTAGAGTACTTAGTGAGGAGGGATGTTATTGATACGGTATTATGACACCCCAGAAATTCTTCAAAGAGCCTTTAAAATGGCAATTGTAGGAGGAAAAAGGCATAGTAGGCCTACAAAGCAAAGGGAACTGTTTTCTCTGGCCTTAGCAGCTACAGATATAGAGCTATTTGGGTTTTTGACTCCATCCAGTTTGGTGCTGAGATAACCTCAACAAGTACGCCTTACTGATATTAATCAAATGGGTAGGTTTAAAATGTGTGTGGCAGGGTACTACAGGTCAATGTTGGCAGAGATTTCTCTTTCTTTTTGTTATTTCCCTAGATATATATACAGGAAAATGCAATTCAAAAACTTTTATTAAGGTAAAGAAAAAAATTACCCTAGGTGATCTAAGACTTTTAATCCCCAATGGGTAAACTCTACTCAGAACATCAAAAATTCTAAAAAAGGAACATAAACTCATGTTCTAAATATTTTCAATAAAATTTGACAGAAAAAGATTTTCAGCAAATTCTGTGATACAGACCATGGACATTCTAGTTAATCATTCATATGGGTACTTCTGTTTTACAGCAATGCTTCCCCACTTCTTGATACTACAAACTCCTTCCTACTGTCTCATGATTTTTTTAATGAAAATAACTTTATTTTGTGATTATAAAGTTAAGATAATAGAGAAATAAACAAAAAGTGAAGATAAACTCATATAATCCCATCACTCAGAGATAACCACCGTTAACATTTTGTGAATCTTCTAGTATTGGATAGATATACAAGAGTGAGCTCCTTCTACAAAGGCTGTGTTTTCTTAGCTTTTTAAAAAAATATAACAATATATCATGGACATCTGTCAAAGGCAAGAAATGATCCATTACATCATTGATAATAGGTAAACAGAACTTTTGTAAGACTTTTCTAGGCTATTTAGCCTCACATTTCCTATGACTACTACTTTCCTTAAGTGCTAATAGATGTGCTACAGGAAGTAGTATTCTGAGGAAAAATGAGTCTCAGTAACAAAGTTAAACAGGAACCTATATTGGAGAACTCCCTAGAAACTTAAATACCTTAAATATGTCTATGAATCCCCCGAAGTCGGAAAATGAAACATTTCTCATATTTAATTCAGTATGAAACACCATTCCTTAGTTATAGCTATTAATATCAATGTAGAACCTAGGTTTATGTTTTCTAAACGCTTCTGTAAGAAAACATTTTAGACTCTGATTCAGTAATGTGGGTGGAGTCCAGAAATCAGACTGAACAACTGCCCCAGATGAATCTTACCAGGGATCTTTGGTAAGCATTTAATCTAGATCTTTTTCTAAAAGAATGGTTCTGAATTGAACAGAACTTGGGAAGCTTCTCCAAACTATATATCTGCATGGACCTTCTCTTGGTTTAATAATTTCCTCAGGTGATCCTGATACCCATTTTCTCCCCAGTCTCAATGGAGAACCACTGCTTTAATGTAGTTCATGCTGAATGCTCCCACATATTCTTTGGCTAAAATGCATTTTCAAATTTGATTCTGGAAAATAAAATAGTCAACACCCTTTAAAAGTAGTTCATGATCTGTCTCTGTCAAAAGCAGCTGAAAAATTAAGATAAGAACTTAAATCTTTAAAGCATATAAGTATTTTTTTTAATAACAGCCAATGCCTTCAAAAAGTAAGCTAAAGGCAAGACAAAAGACAGATGGAGGGCAAATTTTTTTCCCTAAATATTAATCACTGTAGAGTTTTACATTTTAAAAGTTTACACAATATTCAGGATACAGTGGCACAATTTGTTTCATTTTTTTCACACTGTCCCTAAGTGAAGAGGCAGCAAGCATACGCAAATGCAAATTTACACCTCTCTACATTCTTGATAGACCAGTGGTTCTCAAACCTTGTGTGCTGAAGCATTATCTTTGGAGCTTGTTAAGATACCTCGGCCCTCACTTGAGATTTTAATTCAGCAGGTCTACATCTTTAACAAGTGATTCCCATGTAACTGTTTCATGGACCACATTTTTCTTACCAGGTTAGATACCACTGAACATAACATATCAGAAAAAGATATGTTTAACCCATGAATGCTGTTTGGCAAGTTGTTTAGAATTTCTAAAACACTAGAATCAGAGTCATGTGAATTCTGGACAATTTAATTTTAAGAAAAGAAGTTATTTCTAAAGAGGAATTTTTTTTTTCTAAAAAAAGTGTAAGAAAAGGACATTAAGAAATGACTAATGGAGAAGAGGTGTTGAATTATACTTATATTTCTTTACATTTCTCTCTAAATTGTTCCATTTCATATGTTAATAGCATATTATTTACTTACTACACTTTAATCAATCTATTTCATAGAGAATTTCAATGGTTTAGAAACATACTTTAAACCATGGCTCAATAACATCTATGGGATCTAGACTTGCTTTGCCTTGGTCGAAATGTATATAAATTATAGGTAAATAAAGTTAAAAGTCTTTTAAGTAAAGCCTTGGAAGGTCTAATTTATAAAGGTAAGGCAAAAAATCAAAGAGTATCACATACTTCAGCACTTCAGGCAGTGAGTAGAGACAGTGCTCTGAGTCTCCTACTAATGCAAAAGTCAAGTGCCACTCACTGCTAGGGGAGGGAGTCACAAAGTTTGCAACCAGTGGATGCATTGGTTGCTTAGTGTAGTGGTTTCCAAACCTGACTGCACTTCACGACTGCCTTTTTAAAAAATATATATTCTTGGTCATTTCCACTGAAATACCATCTTTGAGGACGGTATCAATCTAGTAGGAAGCCCACCGAAGAACCATTAGTCTGGAGGAAGCTGACCCAGAAGTAACCACACTAGTGAGATTCATATAGATGGCTTCCTGGAAAAAAAAATAATCAAGCTTCTTCCTCTACATACCATTAGGAAGCAGCTGACCTAAAATGTAATAAATGGAAAATCATCTGTAAACTTAGGAAACCTAGTGTTATAGGAAAATGTTAAGGTTAAGAAGGGTGATGAAATAATGAAAAATATTTTTTAAATTGTTTTTCAGAAATAGCCATATAAAGAGTCTCTTTCCAAAGAAATTATTTACTTAGAGATTAGAATAAATTACACTGGGGAAGGTGTATTAGGCTACCATAATTACATGACAATATTTTTAAAGTACATCAAAATCCCTCATCTCTGAATCTCTATAAACTTTCTGGCCTTAACTCTCAGATAATTTCCGTATCTTTCCTATAATACTGTTAAGTTCCTTAAGGGCAGGGAATATACTTGTTTCATATTCCCACAGTACTTACTATGACACAGCAGCTGTTCAATTATTAATTAATAATTTCATATAACTTGAAACTTCAACCTGAGCCAGGAGATACAGGTACTATAACTGTCATGAAGTAAACATGCATGATATAGATCTGTATTTTCTAGGAGCCCTCTGATATGCCTATTCTGCCAGGAATGATCTTCAAAAGCCAGATAAAAATATCGCTTCCTCTCTAAAGCCATCCCTGATTCTCCAAGTTGGAATTAATTTTTTTTCGTCTTTGGTTATATCTGTTATATCCCACGCCACACTGATCTTTAAACCTGTCATATACTCTCCTGACGTATTTTGAGTTCCCTGCAGGAAAATCCCTGCTTTGGTCATCCCTATGTCCCTGGCACCTTACACAGTGTTCTATGTATGTGAGGAACTTGATACATGTCTGCTGAATGAATGAATGAATGATTGAATGAGTCAGTGACCACCACATGATATCCTGTTCTTTAAAATGTGCATCCCAAAATTCAGGATCCACTCATGAATTACTTTGCTTACCCATTTCTTCCTTTCCTAAAACTGATGATCGCAAAAACTGTGATTGGGAGAAAATACTTATCAAGCCATAAATTCTATATAAATTATTCAATATTAATAAAGAGCAAGGTTAGTGAAAATAACTGAGAGAAAAACATTACCTTCTTGAAACAGTTGTCTGGCATAAGATGGCTCTCGGCCCTGAGGTTGGAAAAAAGCATAAATGCACTTCCTCACTAAATCTTCCCAGCCAGTTCTGCCAGCAGCTCTCAGGGAACTAGTATCAATAGAGATGATTTTACCTATACAAAGAATGAAAGTTTATCTTTATGATAGCCTCTTGATATAAGTGATTCATATTTCAAAACTAACAACTGCATCTAAGAAATATTCTGCCTTGCCCCAAATGATTAATGAACAAAAGCATTAAAAAGCACTACTAATTTTTATTACATATGGTAACGGAGGATATCAACTCAAATCTATTGTGCTGTTAGTGCTTCCTCTTTTAAACTAATTCCTTCTTTATATATTCTACTTGGTTTGTTCAGAAATAAAGTACTTATTAGACTTCTATGTATGTAGGGTCTTGAATCTAATTATACCTAAGTCTGTCTGATCAGGCTGTCACCCTAGTCTTGGCATAAATGTAGATGATAGAAAGAAAATAAACTAAAAGTTACATAAGGGAATTTTGTTTATTTTAGAACAGTTTGGGGAAAGCCTGGTGAATATTGTGATTGAAACTATACACAATTTTGGATTTTTCTAAGAGTTTTATTTATTCAATCTTTGTCTCATCACATCAAAGACTAAGAGTTGGTTGTAGCAGAGACTCCACTGTTATATGATCTTCATATGCAATACTCCTCCTCACAGGCAGTGACTAAGGGAGGCATGCATGTGTTTATGTGCTCATGGTCAGTATTAGCCCACATGAGAGGAAGGGAGTCTGTAATTGTGGGACTAAAGGGGAGAAAGAGTAAATTATCAGCAATGGTAACAAATGATCAGGTAATGCAATGACTACCTTAGAAGAGAATCATAAATAGGTTGATTTAGCATACTTCTGCTTGCTAGAGGAAAGTTTAACCAACCAACCAACCAAACAAACCACTATTCAACATTTCCTGGTAGAAGACTTCTTTTTAAGGGACACGAATCACCTTATATACAGTCGTAAGCACTACTAAAATTTAAGGAATTAAATATCTAACACTATTGCTAGCTTATTATTTTTTATCTAAATCAATTCTATGATATAATGCGATGTTAGTTTTATATTTTAAAAATACTTTATATTTCTCTGGCATCTTTCTATTTTATTTCTATTTTATATTTTCTCTAGTGTCTTTTGTGTAATAAGTGTGTATAGTATGGTGATGTCCCTTTAATAGTGCTTAGGTGGAAGGCAATGCAATATAAAGGAAGAGTTCTATGTTAGTGCCTGAAGATGTCAGTCTTCTTTAAAACAATCTAATTTAGAGTTCAATTTATAGAAATGCAATATGAGGAAAAGCTGAAATACATTGTTCCTAAATCATCCTCATAATTTTTAGGCCTCCTTTGTCTCCCACATTTATTCTGTGGCCTGACCATTACCCCTTCCCAACAGGCTTTTATTCTGCTATTTCACAAGCCTTTATTTGGTTTTACTGACACAAAAGACCAGTTTTATTTTTTAATGGACCCTATTTTTCCTTTATGTAATAATGTTTTTGGTTTTCAATAAGGGTTTACTAAATTTTTCCAGTGCTGTGCATTGGTGGAAAACGGAAAGGAACTTGTACATGGTAGTCTCACAAAGGGAATGAAGAAACATATGGGAATTGATCATTACTACCCTCAGATGCTGTATCTCCAAGCTCCAAGACATTCTCTTTACTATATTCTATTATCTGTGCTAATTTATCCCCACCTACTCTTTAGTAAAAGCAGTTGAGAGTTTATCTTTAAAAACACAAGAATAAAGCACACATTAGATTTCTGGGACTAAAAAATTAGTACGTATTCTAACAGCATCTTATAAGCAATGATAAAGGTGAAAAAATACATTAACACTAAATTTTCATGAAAAATAAAATTTAGTAAAAATGATTTTTAAAATCTTGGTCTGTTAAAAAATCTATCTTTAGTATCTGTCTCTATTTTAAAATTAGAGCAGTGACTGATACATATATAATTTTCACTGATGTAAAAGTATGAAAACCTGATGTGTTAGAGTGAAGATAAGAGTAAACAACATATGTAAAATACTTTATAAAGAACAGTAACAATTTGTTTTTACTGAAAATGAAATCTGAAGTAGGCCTTTAAAATGCAGGGATTATTTTCAGGCCGTTGCTCTTCCTCACTTTGTGGCTCTCCTGCCCTTCTCTCAGTTCTTCAAACACACTTCGCTGTCTTCCTAAGGGCTTTTACAGCTCTGCTTCCTCAGTCAGGAGCACTCATTCTGCACCATGACTCTTCCTCAGTGCACCCTTCCAACACTCATACTCTGCAGAATTGGCACCACCTCATCTTTTGGGGCTGGAGGGCACGGTATCAGCTCCTCAGACAGGCCTTCATTAGCCAGCTAATTTTAAAGCAGGTCCTCCCTATTAGCTTCCCATATACCATTTCACACTGTTTCTATCAAAAAAAGTACCACAATTTGTAATTATATTGTTGCATTTTGCTCAACTATGTAAACGCTGAGCAATCACACAGTGATAGGCACCTCTAAGCATTCAATCAGTATGCGCTGAATAAATTCAAAGAAAGAATAAAGGGAAAGAGAAAGTACTAGATACATTTAAGCACAATATTAAAATCAACATTTTGTATCTATTTACAAATAAATATATTTACATCTACATTGCCAAATTTCTTTCCATGATTATGAAAATAATTTATAACCTAAACAAATATAGATATGTGAATAGTTACAAAATAATGTCTCCTCAGACCCACAACAATGATTGTAGTATCTAAAAATGCGCACTATCAAGACCACCATTTAAAATGTTTTCTGTGCAGGACTAGTGAACAGAAGCCAAATAGCAGAGAACAGAGGGACACAATCAGTTTTAAGGGCATAGTCACATCATTAATACCGACACAACATTCTAAACTTTGCAGTTAGTACCTGTAGTATCTTGCTTGGTCATAAAGGATTCTACACCCGTAATAGCCGGAGGCCGAGGTAATCGCCGTGCAATACAAATCAAACATGACTGGAAATCTGCCCAAAACAAGAAGGGTAAATTGAAGGGAAAAGGGTAGAAGATGGTCGACATCTATCATCTGTCATTAATGGTTTTTATAAAAACAATATATATTATAGGATTTGACACAATACTGGAGTCACTCTGATTTAACAGTATAATATTAGAAATAAAACTGCTTGCAACCAAAAACTGGCAGCTTTGGGTAGAGATTTAGTTTGCATAAATTATCCCTTCCCATTGAGTGTTCTCACATAAACTGGAAGAGACTGATGCATCTCATACTTGGATAACAACATGAAGGAGCAGTTTTGGCTAGACTTAAGCAACACAGTGGTTTTTAAAATACAGTTTTATAGTCAGTTTCCTATAGTCATCAGTACTTAATGGCTACAAAGATTCCTATAACCACTATGTAGATAATAATTATTGAATGAAAAAAAACAACATTTAACTGTTTCTGAAGAAGCATTCTTTTGCCCTTGACAGAGGACATTTATATTTTTAGGATCCGTAATTTTTTTGAAGTCCCATTTCCAAATTTTTTGAGAGGTTACATACAATATTACTCAATTAAGAATAGACTTCAATCATATAAGACAGACTTGAATGTGTATTTTGTAAAAAGTCCTCAGTTGATTGTGGCACCCATTCCCTGGTGAGACCCACTACATATACTGCCTTTTTTTGCACCTGACTGATTTCTCGTCTGCTACCTTCCCTCGTCCTTAACTCCAGTTTCCAACTTGTGGTGTTCCTAACTTAGCTCAGTTGAAGCTCACATGGAAAATTCATCCAGTGTAACGTATTTAACTAATACCACGTTGATACCCTGTTCATATTAGAGCTTCAGCGGTGTTTTCATCTGTTCATAAGCTTTTCCCTTATAAATTACCTTGTATGGCCTC
The DNA here is from genome assembly GCF_009834535.1 of Camelus ferus. NCBI lineage: Eukaryota > Metazoa > Chordata > Mammalia > Artiodactyla > Camelidae > Camelus > Camelus ferus. The sequence goes on along the minus strand of NC_045710.1, from coordinate 16,882,629 downwards.
AAAAATGCTAACTCTATTCTCCAATGTTCTGTACACTCTAAGCTTGAAACTTTCTAAAAATCGGAGCTGTTCAACAGCCTGCTGCATCTGGTACATTTCCAACTGGCAGCAGTTAGTTACATCTCTTATTTCTAGGCAGCAAGTTGGTTTGAATTTGACATTTCAGTGGGAATGCCAGCTTAAAACTGAGAATTTGGGGGGCATTTTAAAGGGGTAATTCTAGATGCTAACAATTTTTTTTTAAGTATTAAGAAACACACAGCAAACTGAATATCCACTATGATACACAATTCAGTAACCAAAAATACTATCCGAAGAAGGCAGTTTATAATCAATTTCCTTCCCTGTTCCTAGAGCCATGGAAAAAGCAATCAAACACCTTAAAATCACCCTTTGTTTTACCTTCTCCATCCTCTTGAATTGATTTTGGCTGTGACACAGTGAAACACTGCATTACTTCATACCGCTGGCAAGCTTCTTGGTTCTCGGTACCTGGCTCATCTGGAGGGTGAATTAGCATCCTGCAGTTAAAGGTATGGCTATTTCGTCGTGTTGCCTCTTGAGGCCAAGGAACTCCATTTACTGTGAAAGAAAAATTGATTATATGTCTGTGAAGAAGGTGAAAAAGTACAAACTCTGAAGATACAAAAGACATACCTTTACCCATCTGCTTAATTAGATACGCAGACTAAAAGACAGGCAGACCTTTTCAGAAGTAACGTTATCTGAGGCAGTAGGATACTTACTTTCCTTAGGAAATCTAAATGTCTACCAATTAGGAAAATGTAAAATATGCAAGAAGTTGTACAGGATTTCCTCCCTCAAAGATGAGGTCTTACAAATATCCTAATTCATTAACAGCTTTTATAAAGTTAAAAACAAAATTAAAAATTAATAGCTTATTGCTCTTTTGCTCAGAATTTTACAGCAGTTATCAGTGAGTTTTTCCATTTGTTTCCTGTTATTCCCTGGCAATGAAAAACTGATTGAAAATCTTAGGTCCATTGTCAAGCAGGGGTATTAACCTGGAAGGCATGGATTCTTAAGGATGGACTGTGTGCATGTGCACCTTTTTGGGGAGAGGAGTCAGTTTCTCAAATGAGCCTGTGACTCAAAAAAATATTTAAAATAGATAGAGACCAATCTTGGCTTCCTATGATCATTTTTTTCTTGCATTTTAATTTATTTGCACAGTTTATATGCTACAATGCCTAGAATATAATGGGAAATCAATAAATTATTACATAAAAATGATTATTAAAACAGAAATGTTACCCGGTTCAGTACAAGAACACTGAATTCAGTTATAGAAACGATCTGCACATTTCAAGTGAGAATCACTGTGTGGCGAGTTACTACTTCCCAGTTATAAAGTTATATTCAAACCATGGTGGCAATTAGAGAGTTTTTAAGACTTTTCTCTCACCATTCCCATCAGTTTTCTTACCATATCCTCTCCATTGAACCATTCCTTTTTACTATCTCATCAAGCTATAACTGTTAGAGGAAATCATGGAAACAAACATATACCAGAGTAAGTAGTCTTGGTCCTGCTTTGAGTTAGTTGTGAGGTTGGGTTAATAACTTAATCTTTGCCTCATCTTTAAAATAAAGGAATCCACTATATTATCTCTAAAATCATTTACATTACAAAATTCTATAACAAATGCAAAAAGATTCCTTGATAATTCGAGTATCAAACGAGTGATTTTAATGGAAATAATTTCAGGCCCCCAGTTACTATAAACACACACTACCTTTACAAAGAAAAAATAAAGCTTCCATTTCATCGAGTGAACAACGTAGAAAATCAAGAGCTATGGATAACATTTTATTTGCGTATGCGATTTAGTTATATAGGATTTCTAGCCAAGACCCTTCCCTCACTTCTGGAGTACATACAGGTTAAAGAGTAGGCACGTGGCTTAGTGAGTGAATTTCCACAGGCTGGAAATTGGACCCCCACCCGTCCTCTTAGCTAGGCTCCTCTGGCAGTGAACAACCTCACTTGGAATGCCTGAGTTGAAATCATTTACATCCAAAAATGCTAATTTTAGTAAGTTTGTAATATGAAAATATATTCCTCCCTCCTCTCTTTTGTTCCTCTCTCCTTTCCTCCCTCCTTTCTTTTCTTTGAGCAAGGTGGTGGGAATAATATACATTTGTCTCTTTCTTGGACATAACTGAAATTGAAAACAGAGGGAATTCCAAGTTTCTTGTGGCAAGGCAACCAATTGCTCTGCCTCCTAACACTGTTACATGATTGTGGTATAATCTAGAGGAAAAGGATAAAAGGAATGTTCTCTATCAGCTATTTGATTACATTCTTCCTTCACATTTAATCTCAGGATGAAATTAAATTTAAAAATACTTTTAATATGTTATGACATATATTAGAATAATACTACATATTACAAATATAATAATAATGTATAGGATATATTATGTAAGGAGAAGCTACAGAGAGTTCATATTCCTTTAAAAAACACATTTCTTTGTACCTAGCGATTTTGGTAGCAGATTCTTCACAAATTCCGCGTGATCCCCCACATGCAGTATGCTGTAGACACTGGTATTCATTAATTCCTCCTGATTGTAACCTAAGTAGCTGGTCACATTCTCTGACACAAATACGATTCTCCCTTCACAGTTCACAACAAAGAAAAATCCATCCAAAGCCTGCAAAGCCAAAAAAAAAAAAAAAAAAAAGGATTTAGAGGTTGTGAGGTTAAAAGATAGAAGAAAAATAAACATATACTTTATTGAAAAAGAGATCAGAAATACATGTCAAGTTTTAAAAAGGGGGACAGAATAGAAGATTTAATATTGCATGCTTTCTGTGGAGGAAACAGGATTTTTAAACAGACTGCACACTTATGTTTCAAGTAGGCATGAATAAATATGTCAACCCTCTTCCTTAGAAAGAAATTTTATGGTAGCATATGTGAAATAAGTTACCGATTCATTCACCAGTCATAAACATCTCTAAACTGCAGGTTAAGACCTGATGTCGACCCTCAAGCAACTTGTGGTACCGGGGGAGAGAGACATAAGCATTGTAAAATACTAGTGAGAAACGCAGTATCAGAGGCACACACAGAATATTCCATGAGCACAAAAAAGGATACCTATTTGGGGTTAAGGTGGAGGACGCAAAGAAAGGCTCCTTACAGACCTTGACCTGAGTTATAAAAGGCATAATGGAGGGGGGAGGAGGAATGAGGGAAAAACATTCTAGGCAGAGGAGAGAGTGTGGCACATAATGGAACAAAAGAGCACTTTGGAGTTGCTGCAGCACATGGCACACGCAGGCAGCAAGTCTGGAGAGGTGGACAGGAGCCAAATCACAGAGGGCCTCCTATGCACTGAGACGGAGCCAGGGATCTCCAAACGAAGATGTACATGCCCCAAGGGGAGTGTAACATCCACAGGGCTGCAAGGGTGAAAAGTCAGAATATCTATTTACAGCATAATCTAAAACACAAGGAAGAAATTAAACTTAATTAACATACTGACACCCTAGTGTCTCACTCAGTCCTAACAGTCATATATCACAAACCTTGGAAGCTGAAAGAAGATCCAGAATGCAGAGGTTGACAGTGGCACCTTACTTATTTATACTCCGCTTATTGCAAAATATTGCAGTTTTCTTGCTATAGAATGTACATAAACAATAAAAATGAGACCTTTAAAAAGTAGAACATTTACAGGATTTTGTACCAAGATGTAAAGATCCTTCATTTGCTGGTTACTGGCAAAAGACCTAGAGTAGCCGTCTAACATGTTGATGGGCTACTCATCTTCCTTTTTCAAAAAAGCAAGTGTTCCAGGTTTGCTGACCTTTTCTGTTATGACAGGTGGTAATGATAATATCCTACCCAGCAGATATTTTCCAAATAAACACACTTAATTTTGTTCCTTCAGGGTAAAGATGACATTTTAACAATGAATAAAAAGTAAACTGCCTTCAAAAAGACACATGTTATAGAGACAGCATGTGAAAGTAGATGTTTTGAAATCTTATCATAGTTATGATTTTGTTGCTAAAAATGATGTAAATCACTTTTAAAAATTATCTTCTCAGTTTAAACATTTAAAAAAAACCTTTTTTCCTGCTCAAAAAAATCTTCCAATCAGAGTTTCAGTGGGCTATAAAAATCCATTTTTCAGAAAAGGAAAATGCAACATCTTAATCTTTTTTTTTTTTTTTAATGGAGGTACTGGGTCTTGAACCTAGGACCTTGTACATTTTAAGCATGCACTCTACCACTAAGCTATACTCTCCCCCTGAAAACACAGTATCTTTAAAGAAAAAAAAAATTTATGGAGGTACTAGGGATTGAATCCAGGACCTTGTGTATACTAAATCTGCGTTCTACAACTGAGGTATACCCACCCCCCTAAAATATTTTGATTAGTTTTGAGAATCACTGTTTGAGATTAAAAAAAGATGGGGTTTCAAGAAAAACCTTTGCATAATTGGTAGATAAGATTTCAAGTATCATAACTTAGTAAACTCAGCCCATGATATATTTTTCTATTTGAATCTACCTTATTTTTGTGAGGTGTCTTTTTCAGCTGATTATTTAAGCCAAATATTAAAATACACTGAACTTAGAACTATCAAATCACTGCATCACAAAGCACTCAATCAAGATTTTAAAAAATAATGAAGCACAACCACATTGTTCTCATTAAAAGTACTGCTAATATTTTCTTTAACAAGAAATAAAAGAAATAAAGCTATTTTTATTCCACCTGACTATTGTAACAATTTTTCACTTAGTTTATAATACAAAAGGGAGAAGGATGTGATTAATAATCTAAAAATCTCCACAGGAGACAAACACTTTGCTAATCTATTCTGGGTTTAGATAAGCATAGGAAAGCACCCTCATATCTAATTAACTGTGTTTTTAAGTTATATTAGCTATAAATTTCATAACAAGTGATCGATCGATCTATCTATCTATCTATCTATCTATCTATCTATCTATCTATCTATATATACTTATCTTGCAGCTTATGTAAAAATAGGAATAACTGAAATACAGATGTATCAATTTTTTTAAAGTAGATCTAAAAATTCTTTTAAATGTTCTTAGCTATTAACTGAATCAGTGTGAATACAATTTAACTTTATTTTTCTCTTTTTGGTCTCTTAAAAGAGTTTACTAAAGAACAGTATGGGTATAACAAAGTATCATAGTTCAGAGCAAGAAACAAGGATGACATCGTAAGACAAGTAAGTAAAAAAACTCAGCCATTTCATGGTGAACCACTTCCAGAAGCCACACCACCCAGCTTCTTCAACACTACCCTCTCCTTTCTTCATCTAGTTTTTAGGGTGTCCTTCTTAGCTCCTTGCTTTCTGCCTCCCTAGTGGCCCTGTCTACACTCAAAGCCACAGTCAGCCTCTCCCTTGATTTCTTCACTTTCCCTATCTGTCTCTCAATGTCTCTGGAAGTTACCTGTTGTCTGCAGAGAGGCTGCGAGAGACCCAGACCCAGACCCACTCCTGGGAACATCTCTGTCCAATCTGAAGACTGGCCAGTGGTGAAGGAAGGGCTGGTGTGCAGACTCTGAGCACCAGCAAGGCCCAGGGATTTACCTGGGCTACTCAGTGCAATTGTTTTTAAGGTATCTGTGAAATCCAAAGGACTTCTCCTTCATTGCAGTAGGCCTGGAGTCCCTGTGGTCTCCTGTTTCCAGAGACTTTCTGGGCTTCTCCAAGTTCTCCCATTGACTACACCTGACCTTACTGCCAAGCTGGGAAGTTATTCTAGTAACTGGCCTCTGGAATATGCAGCTGGTCAGCCTTACAGGGAGTGTAGAACTTTCACCAGGTCTCTGCCTGGCCTCGGTTACATGCACACATCGTTTCCTCTGAGAAGTCTGGGGCATCAAATTTCCTTTGAGCTTCCCCAGAAAAAGTTGGCTTAGAAAACAGGTTAACAAAGGCTGCCCCATGGTTGCAGAGTTGTCCTGCTGACCTTTTCCTGAGATGCAGACAGCCTGTCTTTTGCTGGAAATGCCCATTTTTTGTTTTTTAATTATAAAGAAATACATTCTTACAAAAATTTTAAAAATATGATAATGAAGTAGATAGTATAAGATTTGCCAAAATCCTACCCTTAAGAGATTGGTAACATTTCAGGGAATATCCTTTGAGACTATTCCTATGAATATACAAACATCTCTGATTTCTAAAAGTATGTCTGATTAATATAAGCTGCTAATACTTGCTGTTATTCTACAAGTTTCCCTCATATGCTGTGCATATAATTAACTTCCAAGTGTGCTCCTGGGAAGAAATCTTCCTATTTCTCCAAGATAACTGGACTTACACTGAGCTGCACACAAGAGATAATAAATGCCTCTCTACTCAGTACAACGTTATCAATCGGAGGGGTTTTCTCTCTACCCAGGATATCACTCTTTGAAGAGGACCACCTTGGGTCTTACTGCAGGGTTCACACTGGCCAAGGCTGCTCACAGAGCTCTGGCTTTAAATGACTACACAAGCTTCACTGAGTATCACCTAAGTGGCAGTCACTGGACAAAATCCTGGGAATAAAATACATATTTTCAACAATTTTACTGTCTCTGGAGGGAAAAATGCAAATATACATAGTTACATTATAGTTCAGTAGAGGAATTCATAAAAGTTAAGCACAGAGTGAAGCACCCAAATGGGCAAAAGGATGGTTGTTGTTGGTAGGGTTTCCTGGGAGGAGGCCACACAGTACATAAGCCAAGGCTTGAAGGACACAGAGCAGTAACTTGGGTGGACAAGGGGTAGGGAAAGACATTCAAAACAGAGGAAACAGCTCAGAGGTTTTTTTTTAAAAAAAAAAAAAAAAGAAAAACAAAAAGAAAACATCTTGTATGCACTTGTCATATTTGTGATATATTTAACAATAAAATGGTTTTTTTTTTTTTTTTTTTTTGGAAAAAGCTTTAAAAAAAAGCAAAAAAAAAAAAAAAAAAAAAAAAAGAGAGAGAGAGAGAGAGAGAGATTTTACCCTAAAGGCCATGAGGATCACCTTTAAGGCAAGGTTTTTAAGCAGGAGAGCAACGACGTGATCTGCTTTAACAAAGATCCTTCTGGCAGTGGGTGTGGCATGTGGATTGGAAACAAGGAGATGAGCTGCAGTGCTAGTATGATATGTGACATTCCACTTCAAATGAGCACCTGAATCAAGGCAATGGCAGTGGAAGTGACAGAGTGATAGAGATTCTACACAGGCAGAACAAACAGCACTTGGTGACCTCTAGCAGCTGTGGGGATGGGGCACTTGGGATGATCTTTCCTTAAAGACTTAGGGTTTCTGGTTTCCTTGAGAAAGGGGATTCAAAGGGGGAAAAATCTAGTCTTCTATTTTTTCTACTTTTTTTAAACAAGGTGAAGGGATGGATTATAAATTTAGGTTTAGAAATGTTATATTTGAAATGACCAAGGCACTTTCTGATGGAGACATTCAAAAGGCAGTAGGATATAATGAAAGGGAAGCTCTGAAGAGAGATCTGGGCTAAAGACAAGACATTTGTGATTTACAGGTACATAGAGTATCATTTGGTTTTTGTTTATTTGTTTTTCACCACAGTCATCTTCTCCTCTTTCACAGACTATCTGACCTCCTTTGGGAAGTTACTTCTACATTAAATAAAATCTCATGGGATTCTTAACCAGGCCATTAGGAAACTTCCTCCCTAAATGTGAACCTTAAGGAAAATTATTTAAAAAATGAACATGGCTGGAACACATTCATTCTGGCAGCAGGGCACTGTCCAGACGGTTCTTTCGAAGAGACCATTCATATAGTTTTGGCTTTCTAGCCTTCTTAAGATGCCTTGGTTTCACCTTATTTTCAAGCATGGTTCTGTGATCTCCAAACAGCGTCCCATTAACTCATATTTGCTTAATTTAGTCAGAATTGATGTCTGTTCCCTGAAATCAGAGAATTCTAATTGGTATTTTATGCATACACACGCATGTGCACACACACACATGAATACATCATACAGAGTGAGGCACAGATGTCAATAAAATTGTCCAGGAAGTGTGTACAGAATTTTTTTAAAAAATAAAGGAAAAGATCCAAGGCCAGAACCCTGAGGGATGGTAACATTTAAGAAGTAGGTAAATAAAGAGAAATCTGAGAGAGGCTAAGGAGCAGGCAGACAGGAGAAGAGACAGGTTTATAAAAGAGGCTCGTGAAGTGTGTTAAGGAAGAAGGAGTTGGTGATGAAAGGAGTCAAGAGCCACACAGCAACGAATGGGACACAGTGAGGTAGGAGGCCTGATGCATATGCAAGTCTAGGGAGACCTTGGTGACTGAAATGTAATTTTTCTTTTCAAGCAGTGGGAAGTAAGGAGTGTTAGGTCAGACCTTTGAACAGGAGCAGAGGAATTTAGACAGCAAAGAGCAATGGAGAATGAGGAGCTTTAAAAAAACTGCCTGCACTGATGAGTACTTACTGTGTGCCAAGTAACAAATCTTTGTTGAGTAAATTCTAATACCACTATCTCTTTAAGTGTGAGGAGATTACCTCCAATACTTTATTCTTAACTCATGCTACCTTTTTTTATGTTTAAAAAAGGGGAAGGGGAAAAATAGTGGAAACTGTACGGTGAGAATTTCTCACAATATGGTGGATATTTGATCACCTTTTAGATGAACAGATCTTCCACCTGAGCAAGTCCCTCTAGACTGATGTCAAACAGAACTTTCTGCAGTGATGGAAATGTTCTCCATTTGTGTTGTTCAATACAGTAGCTACTAGCCACATGTGGGTACTGAGTACTTTAAATGTGGCTGGTGAGACTGAAGCTTTGAATTTTTAATTGTATTTAACTTTGAACAGCCATGTGTGACTGTCTTACTGAACAGTGCAGCTCTGGACTGAAGCCTGGACATGATTCAATGGACAATCTCGTGGTGGCTTTCCTACCATTTCTTCTCTTAGCTGCCCTGGATTAGATTTCATAAAGTTTAAGGCAACGAGGCAGGGTTAGGGTTTAGTAGTATTCTCTGGCTCCAGTTTGGTGTTTTCAGTTTGTGGATAATCCATTTCTCTCCTTGTCGATCTCTGTGGTTTCTGAAGAACATGTGGTAAAGCTAGGATTTAAATAATTACCATTTCTCTACAAGAACTCCAAAAATCTCAAGAACCTCTATACCTTAAACATCTTCAGTAACTCAAATGGCATTATATGCAGAAAATACATTTAATAAATATTTAATGAATTTAAAGGAGATATAAAGTTCTTAGGCCAGTTTTAAAGTTTGGTGCACCAAGAAGGTAGATGGAATCCCCACAGAAAACCTAGAAGATATGAAGAGACTAGTCCACTAGCGCCCTGTAGAGTAAAGGAGACAGGTATTAAGTGCTAGGATGGATCAAGTCTGCAGGAAGGGCCCAAGTGTAACCAAGTAGTGAGGTGGTGACAGGTGCCAAGGCTGGGAAGAGATGGGGTGGTGGGAAATGAGCCTAAAGTACTCTTCTTTCTTTAGTTTCCTTTAATGGCTTGTATTTTAAAAAATTCAAAATACAGCAAAGTTGAAATAATTCTGTAGTGAGCATCTGCATATACCACATAAATTCTACCATTAACATTTTCACTGTATTTATTATAACACTATTTCCAAAAGGCAGTCAAATATCATGCAATCAAGTTAATGGGTTGTGAAAAGAATAAAAAATTCAGAGTCCATCACATGTGGTAGCTTCCCCCTCTCCCAGGTATATGTGTATACACTCACTTAGAGAGTAGTTGCTATCCAGTTTCAATGGCCAATGTTTTTTATATTTTACAACTCTATAAAATACATGCTCATTCCCCTAATAAAAATCATTAAAACCAATAGTCTAAAGTAATGAAGTGCTTGTATAACATGAAGGGAAAATAAAGAATTTACATTTTGAGGGGTAAATTGCTAATAAGAGAGTCAAAAATATTTAGCAGCCTGTTAAAAGTACAGGCATAGAGTATGGGAAGAGGTTAAAGCAAGAAGTACACATTTGGGTGTCATCTGTAAAGAGATAAAAGATGAAGCAAATGATATTACTTGGGCTAAAATACCAAGAATTGAATTTTGAGACTGTTCTCATATTAGTGGTGTTGGTAGACAGAATTATAGTTAACATAAAAACAGAGGAATAGTTAGGCTAATAGTAAAAAATGTATAAAAGGATTAGAAAATCAAGAGACCTATACATGTTTGAGTTGTCAGGAAGACTTCACCAGAAAGGAGGGCCTTGAAGTAGGACAAGGAAAAGAGAATTTATATATATACAGACATATATTTACATACAAATACATTTATATTTAAGCACATATATGTATATAATAAATATGATATATAGAAACTAAAATTAGCCCTAGAGATAGAAAAGCCTAATTTGTGGGGAATGAGTTATGTACACACACGCAGGTAAATGTTTTTAAACATTCATGTATGAGAAGGGAGCACTTAAGGTGACAAGCCTGCTTGGAAACAAAACATCTGTGTTGAGAACAGAGGAAGTGAAGATTAGATAGGAAACAACAGTGTGAAAGTTACACAGCAGTTACAAAGTAATTCAAGATTAAAGGTTCTTCGCTTTAAAAGTTTGACAGAAAGTCATTAAAGTAGCAAGTCCTTTTACAATGTCTACATAAACAATCTAAAATTTTTAGTCAGAAAACTTTTCAGGAAAACATCTACTGCAATAAAATGAGGTGGCCCTTACTCAAAAATGAAATTCTACAGTAGAAAATAGCACTAGCTAGCTAAGTAATTCTAAGTTTTATTTTCCTAACTGGTCCTACTACCCCAGCAATAAATAGCAAAGCCAGACACTAGGCTAGTTTTCCATCTGACCATTAGAACACCTTGATGAAAACTTCTCATGTTTGTTATTCACATTTGAAATAGTAACAACTGTCAAAGCAGTTTCAAAAATAAAATAATTATTAAAAGTTCTTTAAAAGTTTACTTGTTTTATAATTTACTAATTGGATGTAAAAAAGATTTTAAAAAAACCAAACTGGGCTAGAACAAAGATTTGATGAGAACAGTTACCTCTAAAAGAAGAGGTCCCAAGGATTCCTTTTCTATCACTCCTTGACTACTTGACGAGATGTCTGATTTCTGTACTTCATCATCAGTTGTTGATTTCTCTGTAACAAAGAAACAAAAAGTCACACATCCAAAAAGAGCTCATTTCCATAATGGCAAGTTTATGAAGACACAGATTCACCTAATTTCAGATTCAAATAACAGTTATTCAGTATCAAGGCACTTTCACATTTAATCTTAATTATATTCCTTTTATGGGTGATAAAATTGAAGTTCACAAAGGTTAAGTAATTTGTCCCAAATCATATAATAAGTGGCAGCAGGAGAATTTGAATTCTGACCTACTAAGCCCAGTGTTGCAGCAAAAGGAAAAAAATGGTATAAATACATACATAGCCTTTTTTAAAAGTCCACACCAAAAGTTTTAAAGAAATGGATGAAATGTAAAAGAATAATTATTTCCTCCATTTTTCTTTCTCCTTTTCTGATTTAATCAATTGCTATTGAAGAGAGTGTGAAGATATGATTCTGTGAGCCTGCATGAACTAGCTAACCTTTCACATTAATGTCATGATGATCTGACTGATAAAACTGCAACTGCTAAATGATTTGGAATCATCCATCATCTTAAAGCAGCATCATATTTAAATAAGTTTCTAATCTGTCACACTACTTAGTTCACCAAAAACCAAATATGGTATTACTGAATATAGAGATTCATTTTTTACTCTAAAATATGAAATATTTCAAATATTCTAGAAACACTGAAAGTGACATCACATACACATAGTCACCACTTATTCTTCACAGATGTTAACAATATTTGCTTCAGGTCCTTCCTTTTTAAATAAATAAAATGCTGCAAATAGAGCTACAGCTCTGCCCCATTCCTCCTTTGTTCCTTTTCAGAAGTAACCAGCATTCTGAGGTCAACATAATCATCACTAAGCATGTTTTTATACTTCAACTACATATGTATGATTTTATGTATATATTATTATTTTATGTTTTAAAGTTTACATAAAAATACAGAGATTTTTTCAACATACTTTTTTTCCCACTCAATGTTATGTTTGAAATTTAGCTACTCTGATAACATATATATTTGCTTCACTCATTTGAACCACTGTACAGTATCATATGAGTAACTCACAGCTGATTTCCTAGTCTCCTACTGGTAGACCTTTTGACTACTACATACAGTGCTGTAATAAACTATTTTCAGTATTTCCTCTTTTGCACATTTGTGACAGTTTCTTTAGGGGAAATACTAGAAGTGAAATTGCTGGATCATAGGGTCTGGGTATTCTTGACATTACTAAGATTAACAAATTGCTCTCTAAAGAGGTTGTACCACCAGTAACATACAAGAGTTTTTGTTTTTCTGTATCCTCAGTGACACTTGATATCATCAGAGTTTTAAATTTTTTACAAATCTAATGGGTGTTAAATGTTATCTCATGTAGTATTTTTAATACAAGCTTTACTGAACTACAATTCACACAGAATACTGTTCATGCATTTAAAGCCTACAATTCAATGGTTTTTAGAGTCATTCAACCACCATCACAATAAATTTTAGAACATTTTCGTCACCCCAAGAAGAAACCCCATAACCTTTAGCAGTCACTCCTCATTTCCCCAAACCCAAGGCAGCCATCAATCTACTTTCCATCTCTACAGATTTGCCTATTCTAGACATTTTATATAAATGGAATCATATAATATGTAGTCCTTTGTGACTGGCACCTTTTGCTAGCATAATGTGTTCCAGATTCCTCTATGGTAAAGCACTTGTCAGTACTTCACTTCCTTTTATTGCAAAATAATATGCCACTGTACAGGTGTACGTCATTTTATTTACTCATTGATCAGCAGATAGGTGTATGGGTTGTTTCCACTTTTTGACTATTTATGAATAATGCTGGTATGTACACTTGTGTACAAGTTTTTGTGTGGACATGTTTTCATTTCTCTTAGGTAAGTGGACCTTTAGGTGGACTTGCTGGGCCATATGGTAACACTATGTTTAACATTTTGAGAAACTATTGGACTGGTTTCCAAAGTGGTCTCTCATTGTGGTTTTTAATTTGTATTTCTCTCATGGCTAATATTGTGAGTCAAACTATGAGCATGTTTTTCATGTGCTTATTAGTCATCTGTACATCTTCTTTATAGAAATGTCTATCCAGAGCCTTTGCCCATTTTAAAAAATTGGGTTTTTTTTTCTTTATTATTATGATACAGGAGTTTCTCTTTTAGTTCTAAGACATACTCCCTTCATCATTTCATCATTTGTAACAAGAAGACAGGTTTTTAAAATAGTTCCAAAAAGACATACCATCAAGTCCAAGTGCATTAAGTAATTATGCATGAAAAGCAAAACACTTAAAATTTTATGCAAAATATGAAAACAAATATATGCATGTTCATGTATGACTAATGCATTATGCTGTACACCAGAAATTGACACAGCATTGTAAACTGACTCTCTCTCTTTCCCTCTCTCTCTCTCTCTCTATATATATATATATACATACATAAATAAAATTTAGGCAAAACCTAAGGCAGGAGTGGCCATATCACTGGCCTAAGAGATGTTGAACAGAAGTGACATGCAATTTCTGAGTCTTGTTCTTAAAGGGAAAGAAGCATGCCTTCCTGTTTTCTTCTTTCTCCTCGTCAGCTGGGATGTGGACAGGTGAGCCATGTACGACCTCATGGATAATGGTAATATCCTAGGAACGTACAGTAAAAGAGTTGGAAGGAAACTGAACCTCTGACACATACCTAGACTATCTTGTTAAAGCCACTGAACTTTGGCTCCCTTGTTACAGCTAGCCTTGCCTGTATTCTAATACATTCCACATTTCTCAATTACATGCTTATGTGCTATATTCTGATTGTGTCCATGTTAAACAAACTCTATTAACATGCTATCATGAAAGGAAAGAATTTAATCTACTTACATCAACCATCTAGACACACATTTCCCCTCTTCCAAGTATACTTACAATAATTTTTAGAGCAGTCAGTATTTAATATCTATGTTACTATGGCTACAGAAATAATAGTTCACAAATGAGTCAAGGTGTGTGCTATAGTTTATAATTCTCATATTTTGTGTTTTAGTTTTTTTGTAAAGTTTGACTCATCTCTAAACTCTCCTCCAGGGCTGAGAAATTCCTCTCAATGTGGTCTGTTATCAGATACTTTATATGTTCCATTTTTTCCCCACAAAAATACTCCTCCTAGAGTCTCTATCCACCTTCTCTAATTAGAACTGGCCACTTTTTTAGTCTGCTGCTCAACTGTAATCCTGGGTCTCCTCTACCTTTCTTTTGTTAAGATTCTACACTTTCCCTGGGTTAAGATCTATGCCTTTCTTTCTTGGTTTATTATCTTGGTCTTGATAGGTATTTCTGAAAAAAGTACATAGGAGGTAACATTTTTGAGGCTTTTAAGGTCTGAAAATGTCTTTATTTTGAGCTCATATTTCATTTGGATGGACACAGGACTCTAGGTCCAGAATTCTCATTTTCAGTGGCTAGTTATTCAGAAATCTGGACCCTTCTGAAAGTAACCTAGTATGTGTCTGTTTTTTTCTTCTCTCGTTTTTTCTCTCTGGTGTCAGGACATTGTGCATTGGTGTGCGTTTTTTTACCCCCACTGTGCTGGGCATTACATGTGTGCTTTCAATCTGGAAACCCATCTCTCTCTAATTCTGTGAATTGTTTTTGTTTCTGCTTTTCTGTATTAGTTCTTACAATTTCTTCCCTTCTATTTGGTCTATTCTCTTTTTCTGGAACTAATTTATCTCCTGAACTAATCCTATACATTCTTTATCCTTCTCTTGTTTTCCACTGCTTGTTTTTCTATTTTATTTTCTAAGGAATTTCTTCAAATTATCTTTCAATACTTTATTCTTTTATTCAATAAATATTCACTGAAAGTCTACTACGTAGCCGGGAGCTGCTTTAGGTATTGAGGATACAATGGTGAACAAACAAAAATCCACACTCTCATGAAGCTCTAGTGAGTGTAAGCAGACAATACATAAATAAAATGTGTAATATGTTAGATGTAAAAAATACCATGGGGAAAATAAATCAAGGAAGATGTAGAGAGGTAGGGGTGTGTATGTTTATTAGGTTAGTGATGGACAAGTTCAATGAGAAGAAATATTTGAACAAAGACATAAAAGGGATGAGGGAGTGAACCTTGTGTATAGCCAGGGACAAGCACTCTAGACAGAGGGAACAGGCAGTGCAAATACCTGAGGCAGAGAGTGCCTGGTGTGGTTGGGGCAGAGGGTAGGAGCAGGCAAAGAGTAAAAAACATGGTAATGAGGTAAAGTTTTTCTTCAGCTATCCTGATTTTAAGTTCCAAAAGTTATTTATTATTTTAAATGTT
Organism: Camelus ferus; assembly: GCF_009834535.1. NCBI lineage: Eukaryota > Metazoa > Chordata > Mammalia > Artiodactyla > Camelidae > Camelus > Camelus ferus. The sequence continues at coordinate 16,867,150 of NC_045710.1, read as the reverse complement.
TCATTTTATAGCATCTTTTTCCTGTTTCACAGATGAAAGATCCTCCCTTTTGTCTCTGAGGGGCTGTTTGATGGTTTTACATTTTCTTCTTCTTCCTCTGAGTTCTCTTTTTTTCTGTTCATTTGCCTGATATGTTCTCTTTTACAATACAGACTTTCCTCAAATATCTGGATTTTTATTCCTATTAAAAAGTGAGGTATTAAAATCCTGGCTGGCAGCTGTGTGAAGAGTGGGGCCAAGGCAAAGAGCTGATTTTTTCATCTGGGGATCAATCCAAACTGTCAGTGTCTATGTGTCTTTCCCTTTGGACTGCTCCATTTCCCCAGAGGAATCCTCCCATCCTCAGCTGAGGGAGTGTTAGCCAGGCTGCCAGGGTTACCAGACTGAGCAGCAACCATCCAGCCTCTTGCTGGCTCTCCTCTCTGAAAACCTAAAATACCAGTTTCTCTTCTCTGCTAAATTAGCTGTCACTGGACTATCTAGCTCCTAAAATATTAAAATTGTATCACTTTAACCATTTAAAACATACTATTTATAGTTTTTTCACATTGCTGCTATTCATCTGAAGTTCTCTAGGTTCTAGTCCTTCTGTTTGTTATTTGTGTTCTTACTCACTATAGATTATTTCCTCATAAGTTATAGAAGATTTTAGAATAAAATCCCCCTCAGAAGCACTTTATCTTTGAGAATATGATGGGGCCAGGTATGAGTGTGTTCTTCCAAAATGCGTTGCTTTTGCTTCCGGTAGGCAACCCAGGGGTTTTGTGGTATGGAGTCCCCAGTAAATATGGATAGTTTAAACATGCACCGTAAAAGTAATTCAGGGTTTTCTCAGAGAAGACTGTTTCCTCCACCCAGAGCCCAGGCAGAGACAAGCTTATTATTCAGATGGAGGGATTTTCCTACCTCTAAGTTACTGTCTCCCAACTCTATGCCAGGGCCTCAGGTCTGATACCACAACTTGAATGTCCTGACTCCATCCCCTATGATACTGGGTCTCATAATCTTTCAAGGCAACCAGTTTTCAAGATAACTTAGTAAGTCACTTTGCTATAAAAGAAGGGTCTCAGATTCACGTTCTAAAATAAACAGCATCTAAACAAAAATGTTTAATAAAATTATGAAGTTGAATGCAATTTCTTAACAACAAAATCACATATTGTAAATGTCTTAAAAACAAAATACAAAGCCAAGGATTTTTGTTTGTTTGTTTTACCTTGTTCCATTCTCTTCATTAGCTGTATTTGATCGACTGTCTTCTTCAGTATCTTGCATTTGTCTGGCTTTACACTCAAGCTGTCAATGTCACTAATGTTGGCAGACAATAACTCAGCTAGCTCTTCTAAATATTTGTTTTCTTGCTCCCTGCGCCTCTTTTCAGTGCTGTTACACAAAGAAAATCCAGTTACTGTACATTTCTACCATCTTATTTTCTTTTATGTTCAAATATTTAATATTTATATACTTATAGACTCGTATTTTTATCCAGACTATAAAACTAGATTCAGGAAACAATATAAATAAATATCTAAAATACATACAAATAACTGCTATCATAGATGTATTTCCTCAATGATATATATACATTGAATATTTCAAATAATCAATGAATACTAGATATTAAAAAGAAGCATACAGTACACATACTAGTGGAATTTGAAATTATTATCCATTCTAAACAATAACTTTTTATAATAGAAAATCTGAATTTTCAAATAGTTTGTTGTAAATTAAGCAGGGCAGACTATACTAGAGTTCAAATAAATTATGAGAAATCTGACAAAGTCTTGATTCTTATAATGATCAGACAGTTAGTCCTCATCAAAAAGAAAAAAGCATCCATCCAAAACGTAAAATAAAAAGAACAGTATATCAATAATTAGAGACAAAGGTACAGAGAAAAATGTCTGTTGTATACAATTTTGTTCTAAAAAACTTAGAAAAAAAACTATGCATAAGCTCTCATTAATGTAATAAATAAAATCAAACTCAATTTACCTTAAAGCAAAATAATGATAACAAAGGATAACAGTGCAAACAGCTAGCACTTTACATTGATTCAAACATATCAGATGAATATTGTTCACTTTTGTTTTCTAGTCTTTACCCCTTGTTTATTTAACCAAGTCATCAGGCACCATGTTTATGTAACACATACAGACAGTAAAGTACTACTTTAAATAAATTTTTCTATTATCAACATAATAAGAAAGACTGGTCACAAGTAGCTCTTTGTTTTACAAGAAACAATCAAAATTACTTGACTGCATATAAAAATGGTAGAAAAAAAGAAGTGATAAGAGGGAAAGATCAGTTGCTAAAAAGTTCTTAATTAGCAACAATTAAAATACCATTTACTTTTCACAACAAAAAAACTACAAAAGTGAAAGCATTTACATAAAGACTCAGTAAGTTGAAAAGAGCCAAGTCAACTAATCGAATGTATTTACCTAAATGAAACAAAATACTACAAAATGGTACACATCCCAAAACAAAACCAGATTTTAAAACCATAAGAATCACAGTTCTGTCTTTAACTTTTAATTATTTCATTACTGAGAAATTAATCCCATTTTACTTAGTAAAACTTTATCTTACAATGTTCACAGCAAGTACTATTGTAGTGAGATATTTTGACAAATTTCACACCAAGGCACTGAAAATGAAGTAAGAAGAAAATGAGTAACATACTTTTTTTAAAAAAAGATATATACAAGGTATTAGAGAACTCCAGTTCTGTAACCTGACAATATTTTGGAGGACATCTGATTTTACCTTAGAGAAACTGACTATTTTCGACTTATTAAGTAGATTCAGTCTAAAGTATGATTTGTTTAAATTTATGAGTCTGAATTCCAACATGAGTAAATTGGATTCACTTGCTGGGACTCCCAAATCTGTTTTTGACATTAACTTTTATGTAAAACCAAAATGCTCGAAACCACTGTAGAGTAAAAGAAAACTAAGAGTAATAGAATTGGGCAGGATCAGACAGAGAGGTGACAAAGGAAGCAAGAAGCTGAAAGTAATGAAATGGTGAGAGGTGTCTATAAAATGCCCTAAGAATGAGACCAGGAAAATCACCATGAAATGAAGTAACTAGCAAGCAAGAGTAGAAAATGAGAGCAGATTTACTCAAATAAGGTCAAAACTGAAGGAAAGATGGAGATGACAAAACAAATTCTACCTTAACGGAAAAGAAGGCTTCATTACTTTGGCCATCTACACTTCTCTTCTCACTTACCCACTTTATTTCTATTTACATTACATATATGTTACTTAATGCTAATAAGACTTAACTTCTCATGTATCTTTTTTCTTCACCTTACTATGTTTCTACCAAATGCTCCTATACTTTTATTATGTGCCAGATAATCATGTACTGCGTCCTGGGCATCCAGGAGTAAATTAGTCATAGCCCCAAGAGCAAAGTGGGAGAACAAAGAAAAGGAACCATCATAAAACTATGTGACAAGATTATAATAGTACTATAGAAGCACACAGAGATGGCACCTAGAGAAATGAGATGTCTAAACCTAGTGGTGGGGAGAGACTGGTATCCTAAAAGATAAAAACACCTTCTTCAAATGTAAAAGTGAGAGTGAAAATGTCAAGTTAAAGAACCAATAAATAGCTCAGTATGGTTGAACCACAGATGATTAGAAACGAAAGGGCAAGAGATGAGGTCTGAGACAGATCACAAGGGCTCTTGCATATACTGTAATAAAGAACATGACAGATTGCTTAAAAACACAAGTTCAAACTTCCTCTGTTATCTACTAGCTAAGCAACCCTGGAAAAGTTACTTAACAGCAATTTAACTTCTCTAAGCTTCCATTTCTTTATCTGTAAAACAGGGATAATGACAATTACCTTATAGGGTTTTGTGAGGATTAAACAAGATGATAACCTATAAAATGCTTGGCACAGTTCCTGCCATATACTATTAGCTCAATAAATGTTATCTATTATCATCACTTTATGATTATTTATTTTCAGGGCAAGGGAGAGCCCAGAATAAGAAAGAGAATGAGTGTCATGACCAGATTTGTAAGCTTCTTGAAGACAGAAAGCATGTTTCACACTTCACATATATCCTTATAACATCGTGCACGTGGTGTTGGTTGAATAGTAGGCATTTAATAAAGCACTTGTTGAGCTGAACTGGAAATGTTAAGTAAGCACAAGGCACAGCTATTTACCATTTAAAAACTGGCATTTTAATCCTCATTCTCCTAGAAGAGTTAAAAAATGGAGAAGAGGTAACAGGAAGGAAATTCAAGACATCTCACCCCACCAAAAAATTACTGAGAAACTCTCCTATCTAGAGCTCTTATACACAGGGCTGGCAATATCCTGAGAACTCACATATGCTCTTTATGATTAATGAGTTCACAATCTGCTTGGCGAGATAGCATTCTAATAGCAAAACCAAAAGAAGTATTACAAGGTGGTACACATGTACAGACTCAATTTCAAAGTCAAAAATTTTTAGTTAACCATATCAAAAATATCACTTAATTAAAACCAAAGCCCATACTTTTAAACCTGAAGGAGAGAATGTTTTCAAATATTTTTAAAGCAAATGTGCAAAGATAATTATCTTTAAGACATCTAAGAAGAGGAAAATAAATGAAATTTTTGATATTTGTAATGTGATTATGTATACACACAAAAAAGACAAGATCTACACATAAACTATTAAAATAAATAAGAAAGTTCAGAATAATGGATGGGTATGAGATCAATACCCCCAAATCATTAGCATTCCTAAACACTAAATAACTGCCAGTTAGAAATGCAATAGACAAAATGATACTTCTAAAAGCAATAAAAATTCTATGGTACCCTGGAATATATTTGATTAAAGATGGGCTAGACACTCAAAGGGGAAAATTATAAACTATTATTGAAGAACAGTGAAGACTTGAATAAGTGAAAAGCCTTTATATTCATAAATAAGAGCACTCTAGAACCTAGGAAATAAAAATGTCAATTCTCCCCAACTTAATTTATAAAAGTAATGGAATTCTAATCCAAATCCCAGCAGGATTTTTTTCAGGGGAAACTTAAAAGACTGATTCTAAAGTCTGAATGGAAGAGTAAAGGACCAAGAACAGGGAAAACAATTTTGAAAAATAACAAGGAAGAGTGACTTGCCCCATCAGATATAAAGGTGATTGTCAAGTGAAAGTTCAAAATCAGATGCCTATCTATGCAGGAACTAGGTTTCTGATAAAGGTAACAGCACAAAAGCAAAGGAAAGGATATGGTTATAATCACCGACATTCTATATAGGGAAAAAAATTAGGCGCCTACATTATACCATACAGAAAAATAAATTTCCGATTAGTTAAAACTCTAAAAGTATATTAGAAGAAAATATACAGAAATATATTTGAGGCCTTGAGATAGAGGAAAACAATTCTTAAACAAGACCCTTTAAAAACCCTAGGTTCTAAGGTATCTCAACAGACATCGTAAATAGAAATAAACAGACTGGGAGAAGATATTTGCATCAAATATAAGCAAAAAAAGAGTAGAAATTTAGCTAGAAAATTAAACATAACTCTTACAAATAAAAAGGGAAAGCACAAACTATCCAGCAGAAATATAGCCAAAGACACAACTAGGAAATTCACAGAAGAGGAAAACGAATAAAACAATAAAAACAAAAATCATGATCAACTTATCTAGTTATCAGGGAAATGTACTTAAAATTATAACCCCACACCCACCAGACTGGCAAAAAATTAAAGTGAGGAGAAAATAGTGTGGGTTAAAACATGAGTAAAAAGGAACTCTCAATGCTTATTATTTGAAGAACAATGTGGTAATTACCCAGTTAACATAAAAATCTGCACAGATCCTAAATAAACTCTTATGTATATAAAATATGAGGTGTGTATGAGGTGTTCCCAGAAGAGCTGGCTGTAAGAGTGAAAATTTGTAACAAAAATGTTGTTTATCCATAGGAAATGTCTATCTGAGGAAAATAGATTTTTCAAATGTGGCATATTCATGTAGTACAATATTTATCAAAACTTAACAGAACTGTTTATGTATATTTATATCTTAAGATCCATGCTGAAAAAGTATATTGTAGAAAAATATATACAGTATCATATAATATGTAAATTTAATAAACATTCTATATTGGGATACTCATATAAACATAATTATTAAAAATAGATTGAAAGAATTAATTAGAGTTAAATAAATTTAATCATTAATCATTTTACTACTTCTATTTAAACAAGACTGCAAATGTGATAAAATATTTAAAAATACTAAGAATATGGCAAAATATTATCAATTATATATGATGGGTATACGCAGTTTCCTAGTCTATTCTTTTATTGATTTAAAAAATTTCCCCAAATAGGGTGGAGGGTATAGCTCAAGTGGCAGAGAGCATGCTTAGCATGCACAAGGTCCTTGGTTCAATCCCTAGTATCATCTCTAAAAGTAAATAAATAAATAAATCCAACTACCTCCCCCAACAAATAAAAATTTTTTAAAAATTCCCCCAAATAAAAATGTAATGTCAAGGTAATGGCTTTATTTATTTATTCTTAAATTTCCCTTTAAGAAGGACTGACCTATATATAGATATAAACAAGCACATTAACTTTGACAACACAAACTTAGATTGCACTTGATCTCAGCATTCCTCCTTTCATCTAGACACTTATCTATGATTATGAGTACTTAGATTATTATCTCTCTATGACAGTTCTCTGAACTGATTAAGAGAAATAGTCACTTTTCTTTCTCTAGTCTGGAGCCCTGGCACTCTCCTATTAAAATTCTTTCTTTGTCCCCTCATGAGAAAAAAAGCACATGTAATCCAATGACAAAAGAGTCTTCTATTGTTTTACGCTCCAGATTAATGATTATCAACTTGGGGCCATAGTGCTTTTCTGGTCCCCAGATAAACATTTTTGGTTATCACAATTAATATGACATTTTGGTTATCATAAGTGATAAAAGGTGCTACTGGTATCTAGTCTATAGAAGCCAGGGATATTGCTAAATATCCTATGATATACAGATAGCTTCCCACAACAAAGAATTTATCTTGCCAACAATGTCAACACTGTGGAGGTTGAGAAATCTTGCTCTAGATCCTAGAAGGTAAATGGAGAAAACCTCCAACTCTTTCTCTCAGGTAGGAAGCTGCTCTTTTGATCTGATTGAGATTCCTTCTCTGTCTGGCATCTGTTAGAGTCTTCTTAGCTATAATTCTCTTTTGCCTATTTAAGATGACCATGTTCCTTATAACACAAGTTTTAATTCCACAAATGCTCATTCTTTAAAATCTTGATATTGTAACAATTTATTTATTTGTCCCAATAATACCATAATGTTCTGATGTAGCAGTTAACGGTGTACAATGGATTTATTTATTCATTTGACAAACATTTACTGTGTTCTTACTATATATAAACCACGCATTGTGCTAGGAACTAGGGATAAAATGGTGAGCAACAGACAAGTAGTTCTTTTCAAGTGGCAACTTAGCATGTAGTGGAAAATCCAGAGGATTCACAAAATAAGCACACTAGTAAAAACCTGAAAATTACGGATTATAGGTATAAAAATACATGTGAAATAGATACATGAGTGGGGGAGATTTGGAGAACTTCCTAATAGTTATGGGAGGAAGAGAAGGCTCCCTCTAAGGAAGGAATGACTAAACTAGCATTTGGAGAATGCATGTGTGTTGACTACAGGAAACTGAGAGGGAGCAAACTGGTTGAGGGAGCAGCACGTATAAAGAAAGGCCCTGGGGAAGGAAGAGAAAGTGGTGAGTATGAGGGACTCAGAGGAGGCCAGTAAACTTGAAGTAGATAAAGTGACAATGAAAATGATATAGCAACTCTGCCAGAAAAAGACTAAGAAAAGAGTGTTCCTACCTTGATGCCAGTGTGTCACATGGCGATCCTTTTCTCTTATGGGAGTCTGGATTAGCAGGGTCAGATGAACTGTCCCCAAGGCCACTCATGTTGAAAAACTTCACACCTAAAAAGGACAGAAAACAGTAAGAAATCTACCCTAACGAATTTTCCAACCATAAGGGAGGAAGAAGCTCCCTATGGTTAGAAAATATCTAAACACTGTAGTCTCTCAATGAATAGAGAAGCACAGCCATCATAAAAGCATCCACATCTAAACAAAGCACAGGAGTCATCAGCTATTTAGTGTTTCTACACTTTCTGTGTCTGTAAAATAAAATTAGTCATCCTTTACTAAATCACAGAGATCAGTTAGGATGAAAATACTGTTAGAATAATTAAATGGACAATGAGTTTTTTAAAGAGAAAAATCACTTCACATGTAAATGTAAAAACTGACTGTATAAGAGTCAGAGACATTATTTTTTATATTTATTTATGTTACACTCTACTTTGAAAAGGATTTAAAACAACTTTTATTCATAAGGTTTGAGATTTTATATTGATAAGAAAAGAAACAATACATATATGATTAAAGTTAAAACGATGAACTAGACTTCAATTTTGAATTATACTTACCAACTCTGAATTCTATACTCCTAACCTTGTGTTTATGTAGTCAGGCGACAAGGATCAAATGTTTAGTCTATGTTAGGATCTTGGTATAGATGCCAGAGAACACAAAGTCATTTCCCCCGTCATGCCAGCCAGGTTTCTCACTCTCACATGTTGTGCCAGGTAGTGACCGCACTTAAAGATCCCTTCTGGTCTGCCCCCATCAACCACTGTTCTGTGGAATCCCTAATGAAACTCAGAATCTTATCTCTGGCCTTATATTCATCACTACCTTTTGGATTTTATTAGTGCCAAAAAACGTATCTCTCCATTCTCTTTCACTCCATCTATCCTTATAAAAGGAGAGAAAATTCTGGTTAAGTGGTAAAAAGGCCTTAAACTTTTCCTTTAATTCCAAAATTATTAAATAACTACAGTGCCATGTGTTAGCAGCCAGGCTTGTAAAGTTTATTATAAAGACTGCTGAGAGCCATAAGAATTTCTCACATGGCTTTAATTAATATGTCTGAGTAAATCCTTTTTCTCTAGCCCTAAACTTACTCTGCCTCCAGCTCCTTCTCAATACTAAAGACTGCCATATCCCCTTTTTGTTATAAAAATATCACCCAAAATTCTAATCATGAATTTATTATTCCATGTAACCAAAAAGGCATATTTCTAGTTTCTCCATATCAGAAGTACAGGTTATGAAAATTTCCAACTCCTAGGTTTGCAATCTTGTAGTTATTTCTTACTCTCCTCTTTTACTCCTCATTTCATATTGGTATCCATGTCCTGTCAATTCTTTTTGTTAACAGGAGATCTTACAACGGTCCCTCCTCTTTCATTCTCAGATACAGTTATGATCCATATTTGGAAGCATATACCTCATTCTAGATTCATACAAGATCCTTTTACCTTATTTGTCAATCCCAGTTGTTCTCACTTCTAGTCTTGTCCTATATACAGGAGCAAAACCGTTCCTGCTCAACTGGCATTTTCCAGATATCACTTCCCTGATGAAGAATCAGCTTGATCCCCTCTACTGGAGCATGGTGGTTAAAAGCATGGGCGTTGGGCAGAAAGGCCCTGCTTAATCACTACCTGCCTATTGTTAGGTCAAGTGCTTAATCTCCTTAAATGTACTTCCTCGTCTGTAACATAGTGATGATAACTACACTTACATATCTTTAGATGTGTTGTGAAGAATGAATGAATAGAGAACTTAAGAGTGCACTCTAAGTTCCTGGAGAATGATGGCTATTGCTGTCTCCCCTTTAGACCAAGAGCTCCATGAGGGGTAGTGTTCACTCAGTGGGTAACTCATCCCATACTTCCTCGATAAGTACATTGGATACTTTTCATTTCTTCATTCATTAGTACTCAATAAATGCTAACTGTTATTGTTATTATTTTACCGGACTACTTTGGGCAGCATTTGGAACTGATTCCTTCTGGAAATATTGTCATCCATTGGCTTCTGGGACCCTACACTTCATTTATTTCACAAATAAATCAAGCATCTATCATGTATCAGGCACTGTGCTAGGAGTTAAGCAAATTGTGGGCAACAAAATAGAGGTTCTTGCCCTCGTGAAGTGGAAGACATAAATCAATAAAACTGAAAAATAAAATATAATTTTATACAGTGATAAAAATCATAAAGGAAAGTAATAAGAGTTCATAGAGAAAAATAATAGAGGAGATCTAATTTTAATTGGGGGTTCAACTGAGGCTTCTCTGAAGAAGTGATGTTTAAGCCATGACTTGAGAGATTAGTAGAATTAGGATGGTTTTCTCCTTACCTTATTCTCAGTACTTTTTGCCCAATTTGGGGGAGTTAGATTTCCTCGTGGTTCTCATGCCCTAGGCTTCTTTTTCCCTTGTACTAAACATTACTCTGGGGTGAGGTCACACAGGATGGTTTCAAAAAAATCTCTAAACCAATGACTCCTGAATCTCCATCTCTAGCCCAGATCTCCTGGTTCTCAGATCCATAATCCAACTCCTTACCAGACACCTCTATCAGGATGTCAAAGAGGCAGTTCAAATTCACATTTCCAAAATGAACTGAACATCTCCTCATGCATTTTTTTCTCAGTTGGTACACCTGAGTCATTCTGGCCTCTTCTCTCAAACCCCACATGCATGCTAAACACCAGGATGTATCCATTTTTATTTCCTAAATATTTCCAAAATCCATCCTTTCCTCATATTCCCCTCTTATCACCTCTTGCTGGACTACTGAAGTAGCTCCTCAGATGGTCTCCCTGAGCCACCAGAGTAGGCTATCAAAAACGTTAAGTCTCATCATGTCAATCTCTTGCTTAAAACTCTTCCCTAAATCCTCACTGCCCACAGGACAACATTCAACCCCCCAACATAATATACAAAGTTTGCATCAGCTCTCATCTACTGGTGTCTATTATAGAATTTGGCAAATGGTGAATGAATGGCTAAATATTTGTCCAAACAAGTTTAGTCCAACCAATAAAATCTATACAAAAACATACTATATATATAAATAAAATATACAACATATAGTCTCTAATATATACATATAGATCATATATGTCAATTTTAGTTTCAACTCCAAGGAGAGACTTTAAAAATAAAATCTTGGTAACATCTCCATCTTCCCGGAAAAGGTAAACATTAAATCAGAAAACTTTAAATTGATCTCAATGTGAGTAGCCCAACTTAACAACAAACATTTATTGAGCTCTCACTATATGTCAGTCTCTGTTCTAGGTACTTGGGATACAACTGTGAATGAAATTTATAAAAACCACTGCCTTCGCTAAGTTTCATTCTGTTGTGAGGGAGAGCAGCAAAATTTTAAAGTAAATTATAGAGTATATTAGAAGATGACAAGGGATGTGGAGAAAAATAAGGTACAAACAGAGGCTTAGGTGTGTGGAAGGAGAGGGACAGCAATTTTAAGTAAGGTAGTTAGGAAGGGCCTCACTGAGAAGATGAGATGTAAGCAAAGAATTGAAGGAGGTGAGGGAGAGAGAATGACAGGGAAGTGCTCCTGGCAGGGGAAGGGCTGTGAAGCCTGAAGGCCAGAGTATAACTATGCTTTTTGAGAGAAATGAAAGAGATCAGTGGAGGAAGAACTGAAGAGTGAGGAGTAAGAAACGAAGCTGCATCAGGTAAGGACTTGAGTGAAGCCATTTTAACAACTTTAGTTTTACTCTGAGTGAATTAGGCAATAATTGGAGGGTTAAGACAGAAGAATGACAGGGTCTGATTTTCATTCTTAGACTTCCTCTAAGAAGAATGAATACAATCTTTCTCATCTCAGTAATTTGGTATCTAAATAAGTTTCTAGCTGCTAAATGCACATTTCTGTTTGGATATCCCACTGTCACCTCAAACCCAACATGTATAAAATATGATGGACTTTTAAGTTCCAGATTTCTATTAATGATAAATAAGTGAAATGAGCTGTATTATGGATTAATGTCATCATAGAAAAACATTTATTAAGCCTTTTGTGGGGGGAGAGGAAGAATTTATATGATAAGGAAAATAATTACAATTTAAGTTGGACAACCTCAATGCAAAGGTAAATGCATCAAAACACAACCAAAAAGATGTTGAAAAACCCGACAATGGTTTTGACAGTACCCATTCTGAAACCCAAACACAAAACAAGATTAATCAGCTAAGTGGCGTATTATTATAATGAATAAGACTGCAACCTTCTTTTCCTATGGAAAGTCACAGAAACATAAATAAGGTTAACCAGGTACCACAGAAGTAAAGAAACCATTTAATTTTATTTTTACACAGAAGTAAAATACAGATATATTTCAAAGTTTATTGACACAAAAATGAAAGTATGCAATAAATTTATAATAATGAACTAGCATCAACTCAAGTTTTTCAACCAAAAGTAGAAATAAAAGAGAAGAAAATGATGAACAGGAAAGAAAATGAAACATAAGACTTTAGAGTCTGTTAAAAATCCTAAAGAAAAGAGTTAGCTAACTCCTACTTCATGCTCAGCTTTACTTAGCTATTTTCTCTGTCTCCAAAGATGTTATCCATCTAAGAATTTACCCATCTGAATTCTACTTGCTCTCAAAATACTCCTGGGTATATATTTCTTATGATAATGTGCTATAAAATTATAATTCTCTTGTCTCCTAGTTTGTGAACTGAAAGACAGTTACTAAATCTTTTTGCCATATATCCAATATGTGAAAATAATGCCTAAAATATACAGAAACTAAAATAGGTGATGAACTAAATGTAATTAAGCTATTTTACTAATACAACATTTAAAATTTTTAAAAAACATTTAAGATTTTTTAATAAATAAACATTTTCTGGAATCTTTCATAAAACTTTGGAATTCTTTCCTGTAACTGAGAAACTGAGCTTTCCTGAAATAACTGTTCCCTTGTTTTCAATGGAAAAAACAACAACAACAACTTTCTCAGTCTAGGGATTTGAGAACATCTCTTCCGATTTTGAAAAGGATAAAGAAATCTCCTACAGTATTTATAGTACTAAAGAGACACAAAGACATGCTGCTGCCACACAACTGTAAATATAAACAATATAATCTCACAGACTGGATAATTCTGAGCAACAAATAAATCTGGATTTAAAACAGTATTCCTCATACTGTGCTACCTCAGACTACTGGCTGGAGGCTGACATCTGCTAAATTTATCTGAAATTCTGGGGCTAAGGAGACATCAGACAACAATTCAACAGCAATTCAATACCTGGCCTACCAAAATAAGAGCCAACAGTAAGGAGCTATGAGAAAGTCACCAACAATTTGCTGATGATATGATTCTGGTATTAACTCCTTTCTATTTACAAAACACAATAAACAGATAGTGGAATGCAAAACCTCTGATGAGTGAAAACTATTATAGCTGTTCTATTTGTGGAATGGCTTTATATTTGGCAGTAAGGGTACTTTAAACAAGGTTCATTAAGAAAAGAAATGTTGGTTTCAGGAAGCCAATTTGCATATCACCTTTTTACAAAAGAGGTAAGGTTTCTAAGTAAAGGTACCCTGTTGATTTAAAAAGAGTTGCTAAATTATACCCAAACAATCTCATGCAATCTCTAGAGAGCCCTTTTAGGAACTAGAAACCACATCTACCTCCGTTTAAATGGATCAGACTAAACCAAATAGGTGGAGCTGAAGAAATAGGTCAGTGCTTTATATTTCAGGTAAATTATAAATTTCTACATAAGAAAACTGTCACAACTAGATTTAGCCGAGAACTGCATAATTTGAAAAATCAGTAACAATTAGTTAATAAACAACTCTAACAATGTACTGTAAAATGCTTAGCAGGCAATTAGCACAGAGAAGCACAGACATGATGAGAGGGGCACTCTGAGAGTTAAACTTCTCAAGCTGATAGTTGCTACATGGGAAAAAGCATGATAAATAAAGAGCTCCTGCACTGGGTAACTGCCAGAAAGAATGTTTCTCAAAATGGAATCCTTGGACTCCTAGAGTTCTCTAAAAATAAACTTTTCAATGATTTCTTTTCATTTCAATGTTGAAATCTTCCTAATGTGATAAGAAAGGATGGGACTTCAGGATTCCCACTGCCCTTTTTATTGCTGAATAATTTCCCACTGTTTGGATATACCACATTTTGTTTATTTAGTTATCAGCTGATGGCCATTTAGGTTTCTACACTGCTGGAGTTATTTATCAATACTACTGCTATGAACATTGATATGCAAATTTTTGTGCAAACATGTCTTCAATTATCTTTGGCATGAAACTACTAGGTCATTCTGTAACTTTCTTTAACTTTTTTGAGGGAACTGGCAAACTGTCTTCCATAGTGGCTGTACTATCTTAAATTCTCACCAGCAATGCACAAGTGATCCAATTTTTCCACATCCTCATCAAAAATTGTTATTTTCTGTTTTAAATTTTTATTTTAATTATAGCTATCCTAGTGGGTGTGAAATGGTATCTCACTACGGTTTTGACTTACATTTAATGACACTGAGCATCTTTTCATGTGCTTATTGGTCATTTGTATATCTCTTTGGAGAAATGTCTATTCAGGTCCTTTGACCATTTAAAAAAGGGTTATTGTCTTTTTCTTGGTGAGCCATAAGACTTTTTTATATTCATGTACTAGATCCCTATTAGATATATGATTTGTAACTGTTCTCCCATTCTGTGGATTAGCTTTTCACTTTCTTTATAGTGTCTTTTGAAGAGCAGAAGTTTGAAAATTTTGATGAAATCCGACTTATTAAACAGAGAAGTACAACATCTGGGCTTCCTTAAATATAGTTTTTACTGATTGTTGTTTTTTTTTTCCTGTATATGAGCCATTGTTTTTTTGTTGTTGTTGTTGTTTCTTTGCATGCCTCCAATTTTTTTTTTTGTTAAAAAATAGAATTTTGAAGCTAATGACTATACAAGGATTTCCTTAAACATCTGGAAACAAAAATTCTCTCTGAACCCCACAAAGCCAGGGACCAAAACTCAGATGGTGGTTATCCCTTGCCCAGAGAAAACTCTCTGCCCCATAAGCCTCTGCCATAAATGACCAGCCAATATCTTAACCATTAACCGCTATGGCCAGGAATAAAAAGCAAAGGCAAAGAAACAAATTCAAAACAATGAGTTCTTTAAAAAATAGACATCATTTTATCTTATTTCATTGATTCTATAAAATGTCAGATGTTCCTTAAAGTGTTTTTGTAAAAGAAAATCCTGTAAAACTCTTTTAAATTTTTAATGCTAATAATAAAGATATTATCAACGATTTGGTAGCTTAACTTTTAAAAGTATGTAATGTTTGAAACAATGTATTTAACAAGTTTATGTTTACCACTAAAAATTATTCTACAGATCAAGAGACAATGCTTCCTTTCTTTGTATTATTTTTTCCTAAATGGAAAGAATAAGTTTGGAAAAGTATCAAAATATATTTTGTTTTCTATTAGCAAATACAGAAGAAGAGGAAATCCAAATTAGTTTTAAATCCAATTATTTTAAATTCCTCATATTGAGTTTATTTAAAATTTAATTTTTTATGATAAACAGTAAACACATATGCATTTGCCTTGTTAAAATACAATTATTGAGAAAAAATGATAAGCATATGAAACACATGTTTATGGCAGCTATCTTATTAAAACAATTTGGCAAAAATACCCTCAACATTTCCTTCTAAATCTATAAAGCTAAATGATTCCAGTTATCTTAAAATGACACTGGGTAACTGTAGACACTACATATGTCTTCCAAAATTTAGTTCTACGTTGTTTTAACTTGTGAAAAATATGCTGGTGTTTTTTAAAAAGAAAAATATTAAAATCAGTCTTCCTGTAGTCAGGCCCATTAATATGCATTCAATTAAAGGGTATGACAATGTAATAATATATACTGAGTGTTTCTGTATTTTATATGTATTATTTCACTGATTCCTCACAACTGCCTTATGAAGTGTGTATTATTATTACTACCACTTTACAGAATCATTGAGTTCAACAGTTTAACCTTACTTAAGAAAGTATGGTCTGATGATGATAAGAATGACGATGATGACAAAGAGTTATTATGTGCTAATCACTAACTTATATTATTTACTTATAAACCTAACTAACCCATTCACTCATAAAACATGAGGTAGGCATTATCATCATTATCATCCATTTTACAGATGAGGAAACTGAGGCACAGAGAAGTTACTTCATCTGCCCAAGATCATAACTGGCAGAGGCAGAAATCATTTTTAGGTAATTTGGTTCCAGAATCTGGCTATGCTTTAACTTCTTCTATGATCATTACAATATAAAAATAATTATTCCCTATATGTGATTCACCTTAAGATGTAAATGTACTATTTCGTCAAAATCAAAAGTTCTGCCTTTACAAACCCTAATTTTTGTCCAAACATTTATAAATCTTGGATTCGAAGATTATATGTAGACATATGCACACTTACATAAAATTCCTTTCAATAAGTTCCAAGTCATCTTTAGGAATGTACCTTCTGGAATTTTGGGCTCCTACCATTTAACAGACTTTCTTAAAAAAAATCTTTATAGGCTTTGTTCTACCAGACAAGATTCTGAGTAACAAAAACCATGAAATCTCCAAAGTCCCAAATCACAGTCTGTTTAGAAAGGAATAAAATGGAAACAGACAAGCTCAAAATGAGAGCCATTATAACAGCTGATCTATACTTTTTCAAAATGTCAATGTCACAGAAGACAAAGACAAGTTGAGAAACTATTCCAGGTAAAAGGAACCAAAGAGATGTGAAAATTATGCAATGTGTGATTCTGGATCAGACAGCTGGTAAAATTTTAATATGAACTATATATTTGAAAATTGGGAGGAGGGTATAGCCCAAGTGGTAGAGCACATGCTTAGCATGCACAAGGTCCCAGGTTCAATCCCCAGTACCTACATTAAAAAATAATAATAATAAATAAATAAACAAACCTAATTACCTCTTCCTCCAAAAAACAGAAAGAAAGAAAGAAAGAAAGAAAGAAAGAAAGAAAGAAAGAAAGAAAGAAAGAAAGAAAGAAAGAAAGAAAGAGGAAGAAAGAAAGAAAATGAAAGAAAGAAAGAAAGAAAATGTTGTTCCCTGAATTTCATTATTATATTGTGGTTCAGTAGGAAACACACAGTGAATATTTAGGAGTAAAAGATCATTAATGTCTATAATTTACTCTCTAATGATTCATCATCACCATCATCATCATAATGGTTATTAAGGACGAGGGGTAGGAGAAGTACTAGTAAATATATATACAGAAAAAGCAAATATAACAAAATGTTTACAATTGGGGAAACTGGGCAATGAGCACACAGGTGTGCAGCCTACCAATCTTGTAACTACTTGGTATGTTTAAAGCTGTTTTTAATAAATGTTAAGAGGAATAGAGAAGATAAAAATTTTCATTGTGACATGAAGAAAACATGACTTTCTCAGAGTCACTCACTGAACCATGAGTTAAGAAAAAGACACCCTACCCATAGTTCAACCACTAGATTATTCTATTTTCTCTCCCTTTCTCTTTCATAAAGTCAAGGTATGAGCATTTCCTTCTAAAAACTCTTAAAGAGAGGGCCCTCCTAAATGATTAAAGTTTCTCTTAATTGTAATACATCCTACTCTGCAAAACGTTTTTCTTAATAATGAGGATGCTTATAAACTCGTTTCTCTCTCTTATTGAGAATCAAGTCTGATTTCAAACAACAGAATACATAAGTTAATAAATACAATGTATCACCAGTTAATAAAAGCCAGAAATCTGGAGTATGTTTGTTCCAGAAACCAATTAAATTTTAAAGAGATTTAATGGTGGTAGGATTAAATGAGTATCTTCTTAAATCATGCTACACCTCCAGTCCTTGGTTTAAAAAGCTCTCTGCCAGTTGACAGTCTTGTCTCCATCTCCCAAATTCATTATTTACTCCAAACATAGGCACTGCTTCTCAGCCAATCAAATTCAATTGCGTTTAACTTCTATGACTGCTAATCCCCACCCTCCAAATCAACAGCTATCACTCTCTAGGGTGACAACCTCTTTCTTAATCTCGGTAGTGTTTATACAAATACATTCAGTACATGATAACTCAAGAGTTGTACCCTTAAAATTTATGATTTATATCTATATATGTCATAATTCAATTTAAAAGTCTATTATTAAAAAAAAACAACTTCCTGCTGGAAGTCTTCCCTTTATTGGTTTATTGGTTTCTAATTTTACTCTTCAACTTTTTACCTACCATCTTGGCTTGGTGCATGTTTATTTTTCTCATTATAGGCTGATAAGACCATTCATCTTCATGGATACACTAGTTCTATTCTTTCAGTTAGCTTACAAACTCTTGGAAAACAACAATTGTAAAAATGCCCCAAAATACAAAATCTAGATAGATAGATAGATGATAGATAATAGATAGATAGAGATAGAGATATAGGTTTAATGACTGGATTATATTAGAAATGTATAGACCAAACCTGGGGATGGTTCAGTAGTTTTTCTGCTGCCATTTTAATTCAGTAAGGACTTGACGGTCTCATTGTAAGATACTGATCTGAAGCCTGTATTAGTTTCAATGTGCATTAACATAGTTTACAAAGAAGTTTTCTAATATTTTCATTTAGGAATGTCAGCACATATTTTATAATAACCTTGAAGCTTTTCAGATCAAACACATATTTCCATATAAAATAAGTATCAACAGGTAGTCATTTTCACACCATATTTTTGTAGAGACAAAGCTCTTTAAAAACAGAGCTTTAATTCCTACCTGGGAGACTTCTTTGTTCATAATGAGTCTTCAAAACAGATATGGTCAAATCTAGTGCTCCAGAGGGTAGCTTCCAGGGGTATAGGGTAATGCTGTTTTCCAGAGATAGCTCTAGTCTCTTCACTCTTACCTCATTTAAGGCCAATTATGCAAACAACTAAAAAAAGGAGAGGAAAAAAAATAAAAGCAGAAGGGAGGTTAGATTGCTATTTTATTTTCTAAGAAATGATAATACAACTTCTCAGGCCAAATGGAAAAATATTTCCAAAAGACGATGGATGACTATCTGATTTTACAACTGAAGTCCTTTTGGTGATTAAATATATATTCCTATTTAAAACTGCTGCTTAGGTAATACATAATTACATTCTGCCCTTAATCTCCTGAAGGCCTATTTATATGTCTTAAAAAGTTTTTTTCTGGCTATATTTGTATATTTATCTTTTTACTTATAAATTCAGGTTTTTCATGTTTTCAGTTTACATTTAATTCTTTCTTTCATTTCTATAATATTTCTCACTAAGTATTAAAGTTACTATGGTATTTTATTTTTAAATTTTTTACTGAAAAGGTTTACAAACATTATATATTCATAGTACTTAAACATAAAATTCATTGAGCTCTGGTTCTAGTAGAGATGAACTAACTTGTATTGGAGTAACTTGCCCAAAAATGACAATTATTAACTCTGGACAGAATATTAAAAAATAACTTCAAAGATGCTGAAAAGTGACCAAAAGCAGGCAGAAATGTAGGGGATTTGATCACTGAAAGAAAGGAATCATACTGGATGAGAACTACACTCATAAGACTTTCCCTTAAGAGAACTCTTCCCAATATACCCCACAAGTACTGGAAGAATAGAATAGACGTGAGAGAAAACCACTGTCTCATTGGCCTGAGGCAGTAGAGAATGTGGTTCAGAGCTGAAAGAAAGCTAGATAATAGAAGAAGATCATGCAGAGAAGGGCAGTACAGTAAGGGGGTGGGAAATCTTAACTCTGTATACAAATGTTCCATAAATCCTTGGTCGATTCCTGAACCGCTCAGGCACAGGAAGACTCCAAGTAGCCCCATATAATCATACCACAACTGAGATTCCCCTTTGCTGTTTATAACCATGCACTTCTCATTCCTCTTTTCTTAACTGCTAGCAACCACTTATCTGTTTTCTATTTCTATAATTTTGTCACTTTGAGAATGTTATAAAAATTGAATCAAATAGTATGGAAACATTTTGGATTGGCTTTTTTCACTCAGCATAATGCCCCTGAGAGCAATCCAATTTGTTGCATATATAAATAGTTTGTTCCTTTTTATTGCTTCATGGTTTAAAGGTACCACAGTTTCTTTTCACTATTCACCATTCTAGTACATTTGGGTTGTTTTCAGTTTGGGGCTATTATGAAGAAAGCTGCTATGAATATTTGTGTATAGGCTTTTGTGTAAATGTAAGTTTACATTTCCCTAGGATAAATACCCAGAAATGCAATTAGGTTGTACAGTAAATGTGTATTTATCAGCTAATAATTTAGCTGTCTACTAGAACAAAAATCAATACTCTTCAGAAAAAGAAAACATCCACAATATCCAATATACAATAAAAAAATTACTAAACATTCAAGGAAGCTAGAAATTGTAACTCAAGATCAGGGGAAAAAAAAGCTCAACAGAAACCTACCATAAAATGATCAGTTGAAGTAAACTGATATGAATGCTAAAGAAGTATTGTAAATATGTTCAATATGTTGTAATGAGTGAACAGATATGAAATACTGGTAGCAAATGAAAATTATAAAATAGAAATAAATGGAAATTCAAGAACTAGATAGTTCAACATCAAAATTTTTAAGTTCACTGGATAGGTTTAATAGATTTGAGATAGCACAAAAACAAGTCAGTGAACTTGAAGGCAAAACAATACCCAATAAAATGATTGAACAACTGAAAAAAATTAAAACCAAAGTTTCTTTTTTGAAAGGCTAAAAAATTGTTAATATTTGAGCAAGACTGATCAAGAAAAATGAAAGGCAACACAAATTACCAATGTCAGAAACAGGAGAGGTATCACTTCAGGTCCTGCAGATGTAATGTACTAAACCACATAATGCAAATCAAAATTGAGTAACTGAGGTAAAATAAAAAACTCCTTGAAAAACACAAATTACTAGAACAACCACAAAAAGGATGTTATTTACTAAAAAAATTTGTAATTAAAACAAAACAAACTCCAGGCCCAGATGGCTTCACTGGTGGTTTCTATGAAAATTTAAGGAAGCAATAGTAACAATTTTACACACTTTCTAGAAAATAAGAGAGAGCTACATCACAATAGGTAAGCAAAACCCTAATACCAAACCTGACAAAGATATTACCAGAAAAGAAAATCAGCCTTATGAGTACTGATGGAAAATAGCAAATTTAATCCAGCAATATATAAGAAGGATAATATACCATGACAAGTGTGGTTTATCCAAGGAATATGTAAGGATGGTTTAAATTTCAAATATCAATCAATGTAATTTACCATATTAACAGAATAAAAGGCATATAAACATCTCAACGGGTACAGAAAAACACCTGAAAAATTCAAGACCCATTCACGGTAAAATTCTCAGCAAGCAAAAAACTAAAACGTTAACTCCTTTAATCTGATAAGAAAGATCAATGAAAAACCTATAGCTAGTATTTTACATAATGGTGAAATGTTAGGAGTTCTCCTAATATTGGAAACAAGGCAAGAAGTGGTTCATTCTAACCACTTCTAGTAATTACTGTAATGGATATACTGGAGGTCTCAGTGCAATAAGAAAAAGAAATAAAAGGAAGGTTAGAAAAGAAGAACTAAAATTGTCTTTATTCAATTAAAATAAGTTTTTAGCACATAATTCTAAGGAATCTGAAAAATGATTACTGAATGAATAAGTAATTTGACAAAGTTGTAGGACACAAGGGAAGTATACAAAAATCAATTGTGTTTCCATACAACCACAGGAAACAATTGGAAAACAAAATGTAAAACAATTTATAATTGCATCAAAAAACACAAAATACTTAAGAATTAGTTTAACAAAAGATATGCAAGACCTATACACTTAAAATTATAAAATATTCCTGAAATTAAAAAACATTAAAAAAAAAGTAGTTGAATATTTTCATGGGTTCACCAAGCCTCAATAATATTAAGATGTCAATTTTCCCCCCAAATAATTCATATACTCAAAAATAAAATTAATGGTTTATTTTATGCATATTTAATATATTTTACTGTCAGTGGATAACAAATCTATTTCTGTTTTGTTTTACAATATATTTTTAATGTGGGATTTTTTTTCAATGCTTGTTTTGGGCTTTTGCTTTTTAAAATAAAGATTACTTTTTTCCCCTCTAAATCATGATTTCCCTCAGTGCTGAATTCCATATTAAAGTGGAATGTTTAATGTTAGAAAACTGAATGATGGAGGATCCAAAAGTGCTTACCCCTCAAAGCCCCTCTAAATTAAACTAAGAGCTTTTTATATTTTCAAGATTTTTTTCTTTCCTTGAATTAAATCTATAATTCAAAAACTCAAAGAAATGGACTAGCTCTTCATATTGACTTATAGTTTAAATTATTAAAGAAAGGGATTTGTAGTTAGGTTAGTCCAATTTACATTATAGTTAGTTGGATTGTTCTCACTGTGTACGTCTAGTTTATTTGTATTTGTTATCAACTTAGTGCCCCAAAACATTTTGCAGTGAATGAGAGTCCTCCTGATCACTACTTTGTGTTCTTTCATCTGTAAGGCACTGTATCTTTGAATTTGCCCTGGGTAAATCTTTAAGAATTTGTAAGAACTGATTAGCAATCACTGACTATGGCAAAGACGGCATTGTTCATGTAGTCATCCACAAACCCAGCTTCTGTCATTTTCTGACTTCCAAGGAAGAGCGCTCCTCAAAAATCATTTGTGTAGTTAATCCTGCAGATATAATCCTTTCAAATAATTCCATTCTCTTCCATAAAACCTGAGAATTTTTAAGGGTACTTTTTCAAAACCAGGCAGTAACTAAAGTCAGATGGATCCTGCTAATGATTTTAGGTCTTGATGATTCATGGCCAACATGTGAGGGAATATAGGAACGAAGCTGAGTTGGGTGGCTGAGCACAGTCACTTAGGGACTGCAAGAAAGTAAAGCACAAGATAAATCTATATTCAAAAAAGATATGTAGACAATGAAAAGTGAAAAATATGGAAACCAAGAGATAGGTGACACACAGAGAACCAAAGAAGACAGGAGGAATACGACGGAATAGGGAGAACAAGAGCAGTGCTGATGATCTGATGTTTGCTATTATGAGATAAATAAGCTTATTATTCTTAAAATGTATCTCTCCAGTAATTATTATGTATTATCTGTGCTATCCAGAGTTCAGAATTTTAAAAGTCTTTCCTCACTCCCTTACCCCCAGGAACCCAGAGCAGGAGATCTGACACGGATGTTGCAAACTCCTAATAGATCCCCATGCCTGGTGGTTTCCCATTACTTGTTCCAATTCTCCCCTCATGGGTAAGGCCTTTCTATTTTCATCATCTGCTTCCAATTCTGGCACAAGTGCTGGTTAATGCTGCACCTCAATTCCTTTAATTTAATTTAATAATTTAGTAAATTATTCAATTTAAGCTCTTAAATTCAATCTAAGAGTCAGATGAGGAAGCAAGGTGACAATAGAGTACCTATAATGCACCTAATACATAGAAAGAGTGAAAAAGGAAATCTATAAAACACTCCTTCTTATTTTGGAGTTAGGCAGAGTTATAGTGTCAGAAGTGTAAAACATATAGAGAAATAAAACAAAGAAATATCTACGGATCTACTACCCAGAATTAACAACAGTAAACATTTTTGATACATTTATTTTCTTTTTTAAGAAATGAAGCATTATCAATAAATCAAAAGCCCCCACACTCACACATAGCCCACTCTGTTCACTCCCTCTCATTTTGATAGAGATAACCATCATCATGAATCTAGCATATATCCTTCTGGTCAGTTTTTCATATCCATCCATGAACAATATACATTAATGTTTTATGCTTTAAAACATGTATGTTTAAACTGTATACTATACCCATTCTGCATTTTGCTGATTTCATGCATTGTGTTGTTCTGGAGCTCTAGCCTTGCTGAGGTGTGTGTGGGTTTCGGTCATATGTATATGTGAATATACCACATCTTAGGCATTCCTGTATGTAAGTTGTCTATAAATTTTCATCATTACAAATTATGCCTCAATGAGTGTTCTTATAAATGGCTTCTCATTAAAATTTTCATATGTACAAGTGTAAGAATTTCTAAAGGCAATATCCAGAAGTGGAATTTCTTTTCTTTTTTCTTTCTTTCTTTTTTGTTTTTGAGACATCAACGGCACTGGGTAGGGCAGAAACGGAATTTCTGAGTGGTAGCACTTGCATATCTTCCACTCTACTCACCATTTGTCAAACTGATTGCCAAAATGATTGTTTCACGCTCCCACTAGCAGTATGTAAGAGAATCATTTCCCCCCCATATTCTTTCCAACACTTGATATCATCAGACTTTTTTTTTAACCCGTCTAATGGACGAAAATAGGATCTCATTTCAATTTGCATTTCCCTGAATATTATAGAGACTGAATAACATAGTTGGCTATTTGGATATCCTATTATTTGGACTGGCGTTCTCTTTTCATCCATTATACTGGGTATTCAATACGTACTTTGTCTTAGTTCTGGAAAATTTTCTCGGATTATACTATTTATTCTTCCCCCCCCCCTTCATTTATTCTGTTTTCTCCTTTTGGAACGCCTAGTACTAGAAAGCTGACCCTCCTAGACCCTCCTTTTTCTTTTCTTTTATCTTCTGTTTATCATTTCTTTGCCTTTCTGCTTTACTTCCTAAAAAAATTTCAACTTATTATTCAAACTTCTATTGAGTTTTTTTTTCCTGCTACACATGCTTAATTTATAAGAATTCTTCATTCTCTGAATATCCTTTTAAAAAACCCTATTTCTGCTTTATGGATGTAGCATCCCATTTTTCTGCCAGTATTTTACACACAAATGACATAGGTTTATATGTGTGTATATGTGTATATGATATATGTATATTTGTATATGGCTGGATGTGTACATATATGTGTGTGTGTAAATATACACAAAAATTTCTCAGCTGCATAGCCTATTTCCTCCAAGTTGTTTGATTTTCGTTTCTGCTAGTCACAGGAGATGCTTTCCTTAGATGCCTGATAGTATTTAGTTGTTTGGGTATAAGAAGTTTATTGAAAGCTCTAATCATGTACATGGGGCTCCTGTGACCTTCCTGTAGGACAATCTGGCCAGACCCTTTGTTAGGACGCAGATACTAATGTGAGACACCTGGCTCCCATCATCTACCACTTATTTACTCATTTGGTCAGTACCTGTATACATGTAAAGTAGTTTCAGAACTGTTAACCTGTACCCCTACAAGAAACAATTTTACCAACTAGACCCCAGTTCTTTCTGCCTTTTGATTTTTCTTCTTGGGTTGGTCACATTCTTCACAGAAGATTCTTCCTGTCTCCTGCCTGGAGGATAAAGGACTCAGTTTGGGAAGCCAATAATGGAGAAGAGAGCAAGGGCTCTCAGCATTCAAAATGCTAGTGCTCATCTAATTCTCCTCCACCTTCAATGTGCCTGGTGTCCACTAGTCCAGAGGCCCTTTGTTTTAACTTAGAGAATATATTTCAAGTCTCCCATCTGTCAAGATGGGACTAGTGCATTAGCACAGTAGCCAAGAGTAGACGAGACCCAGGCATCTGTTTCTTTGCTTTTAAACAATCTTCCTTATTTCAGTCCCTGTTCCTTCTTCACCTCCACTTTCAGAGTTACACAATGCAACCACTGCCTGGGCCCTTTGAAGAGTCGTTTGTACAAATTCAACTGGTCCTTAGCTTTCTCCACTTAAAATAAAGCTTTCTGAGGTTTAATAAGATTGTTACCATTATTCTAACTGTTTTCCAGCCTCTAAAATTTTGCTGTATTTTCTCCCATTTCTCTATATCTCTTGTTTTATGACTAAACAACAGCCCTCAATGACTTCATTTTTGTGGTTGTTTAACTAAACTATAGTTTCAGGAGGAAACAATATTAAATGTGTGCTCAATCTACCACTTTTACCTCAAATCAAATACTGTGTTATTATTTGTAATATTTATTTGTTTATTTTTAATCTTCCTGTTATTTTGTAATCTTTTTAAGGTTTTAAGTGTTATTAACACCATAATCTTTTCGAGAATTTTAAAATCCACCACTTTGAAATTCTCAAGAATCAATTAGCAATTGAAATTACTCAAATACATGAAGAATTATCTGCCAGAAACAGAATTAACCATTGGCAGCAAGGCCTAAGCAACAGTTAATAAGGAACGTTTAGAAAAAGGATTAGCTTTAGAGCAATGGAATGACTCTCCATACATATACTGGTAGTCAATATTACAGATCATGACTTTGGGAAAGCAGAAAAAAGAAATGCACCTTCCATTATCTCATAAGGTAACAGACACTGAGTGTCAAAAGAAGGTATGGTCTACTGTTCTCTTCTCTGAAGGAAGTAAAAGGAACTCTCAAACTTCTAAGGGTAATAGATTTTCTTACCCATGTTCAGTAACTGTAAAGTGTGATGAAAGTAACCTGTTACTAGTAACACTTTAAATTACAACATTTATACATTAATTTCTTTAATAACATTGGTGCAGCTTGAAGGTTATCTTTATTGTAAAGTGACCTTAACTTTTCCTTTTTATGATAGACTTTTTGATGAGGAGAAAAACGGATAATGTTAGCCAAAACTCCCAGTGTGCTGGGACTAGTGTCTTAGTTTAGCTATGCTGTCATCCAGTATTAGGTCCTTATAAATAACCAACATTAGTAGCAATTATAAATTATTTTGGTCATGTAGAGTTAAGATTCCATAGTAACTTCTGCATTCTTATTAATTCTACCCCAAATAAACTTCAAGAGAGAAAAAAAAGCACCTAAAAATTATGTGAAGAAATAAGTTTTTTCCTTGGGGTAGACTGAAAGATTTTTGTGAAAGAATGAAGAAAAAAATGATGCAACTATCTTTCCTATTAGTGATGATACAAGAGTTACACACTCCAAACCCAAGACAAACATGATTTAGGTAAAATTTGAAATCAGGCCATCCATATTAATGTTAAAAAAAACGTAATTTAAAAATACATATAAAGCTTATTTTTTTGAATTCTCCTAGTATGAATTTGCTTCTTCTTATTAACACTATCTGTAAAGAGAAGATACAGGGAAAAATTAAGATTTTAAAAATAAGATTGTTTATTTGTTTTAATAGAATGAAAATATTTATTTATTTTCCTTGTTAATCTTTAATTTTTAGAAGGCTGATTTTATTGTTCTTAAGATTACAAAATGCTCTTATGAAAACTTTGCAATCTCTCTCCAGAAAAAAACTTATTTCTTCACACAATTTTGGGATGTCTTAAAAACCTAGGTAAATCCATGGGTGTTGTTAGAAGACAAAATTGTATTATGTTGGGAAGATATGAAAACTGTTCCTCTGTGGTGAGAACAAGAGCTCCAAGGGAAGTGTTCTGGGAGACAAATCTTGGCAAGTGGCAAAAATTCTACCGTGAATCAGCACTAAAGAAAACCATGACCCCAAGGAAATTCTTCATGCGCATGTGCAACAAGAGATATGAAGAAAAATGTTCATGCAATGTTTATAAGAGCAAAAACCAGGAACAACCCAAATGCCCATCAATAAAAGCATATTTAGTATATTGATACAATAAAATTTCACACCACTGAAATAAAGTAACTGAGCTTTAGCTACACACATATGCCTACAGGCAACCATATCCCCTTCCTATAACCAAGGTAGTAAAGCATTATAGTTTAAAGTATGGACTCTGTTGAAAACAGGGTAACCACAAATCAAAAGCATACAATAGAGTCACAAAGACCAAAAAGAAACCAACCTAATACAAAATAAAGTTATCAAACCACAAAAAGAAAAAAAAGAACGAAAGGAACAAAGAAGAAATACCAAATTGACTGAAAAACAAAGTTTAAAATGGCAATAAACACACAGTTATCAATAATTACCATAGATGTCAATGGACTAAATGCACCAATCAAAAGACAGAGTGGCAGACTGGATAATAAAACAAGAGCCTACAATATGCTGCCTACAAGAGACCCACTTTAGGGTGAAAGATACACAGAGACTGACAGTGAGAGAATGGAAAAAAACATTTCAGACAAATGGAAATGACAAGAAGCGGAAGTAGCAATACTTATATTAGACAAAACAGACTTTAAAACAAAGACCATAAAGAAAGACAAAGAAGGACACTATATATGATAAAAATAACAATACAAGAAGAGGATATTATACTCGTTAACATACATGTACCTAAATATATAAAACAAATACTAACAGACATAAAGGGAGAAATTGATGGGAACACAATAATAGTAGGAGACTTTAACACTCCACTAACACCAGTGGATATCTTCCAGACAGAAAAATCAGTAAGACAACAGAGACACTAAATGACACAATAGAACAGCTGGACTTAGCTGATATTTTTAGGACATTACATGCCCCCCGCAACCAGAATATATATTCTTTTCAAGTGTGAATGGAACATTCTTGAGGATAGACCACATGCTCAGGCACAAAAGCAGCCTCAAAAAATTCAAGAGGATAAAAATTATTTCAAGCATCTTTTCTGACCACAATGGCATGAAACTGGAAATCAACCACAGGGGGAAAAAAATGAGAAAAAAATGACTGCATGGAGACTAAATAACATGCTACTAAAGTATGGACTCTGGAGCCCAACTGCACCATCACTAACTTTCTGACTTTAACCTTTTCATGAATCAGTTTCCACATCACAAAAAAGCAGGATAATACTTGTACCTACTCTAGAGTTGTTAGGAGACTAAACATTTAATATTTTTAACTCATTTAAAACAGTACCTGGCACATGGCAAACACCATGAAGTGTTTGATTAATAAACAGACCACAGTCAACCAAGTTTAATATCTCTTCTACTTGGCAGCCACCCTTCCAATAAATGATGGTAGCCAGCATGTTTTCCCTTAGTTTTTGCCAGACTTAAGTATCATATATTTCTTTAATTATTTGTTTCAGTAATACATATCTAGAAATTTTTATGTACTTCCACACGGCTTTTGTTTTTAATTCTCATTCTGCTTCTAGGGAGATATTAATACTTAAATTCTACATTTTAAAGAAAATAAATTTTTTTAAAGTACAGTAAGAAGCCAATCCAGAATACTATTGTATCTTAATTTCTATTTCTTGCTCCTCTTTTTTTTTAAAAGGGCAGATTATAGCCTTAGAACCAAAACTGTTCATAGCAGCAGTTTACAATAGCCAAGACATGGAAACAATCTAAATGTCCATCAACAGATGACTGGATAAAGAAGATGTGGTGTATTTATACAATGGAATACTATTCAGCTATAAAAACCTACAACATAACACCATTTGCAGCAACATGGATATTCCTGGAGAATGTCATTCTAAGTGAAGTAAGCCAGAAAGAGAAAGAAAAATAATATATGAGATTGCTCATATGTGGAATCTAAAAAAAAAAACAACAACAACAAACAACAAAAAAACCCCAAACATAAATACAAAACAGAAACAGACTCATAGACATAGAATATAAACTTGTGGTTGCCAGGGGGCGGGGGGTGGGAAGGGACAGAGTGGGATTTCAAAATGTAGAAAAGATTAACAAGATTATAGTGTATAGCACAGGGAAATATATACAAGATCTTGTGGTAGCTCACAGCGAAAAAAAAAGTGACAATGAATATATGCATGTTCATGTATAACTGAAAAATTGTGCTCTACACTGGAATTTGACACAACATTGTAAAATGACTATAACTCAATAAAAAAATGTTTATAAAAACCCAAAACTAGTGTTTAACCCAAAACTAGTGCCTGCATATCAACTACTAAATCTAAAATATTAATGACTCTTAAATCCATCTTTACATTTACATTAAAGAGATAAATTCTGAAAAGCCTAGACTAGTGGATTTCAATACTACTAACTCTGGATATAGTATAAACACATCTATTTTGGAGACAAGTTATTCTCAAGAGAATGCTCCTAGTATTTTTTGCTATATTCTAAGCTTCACACCTGCAAGCATCTGCCTACTTATTAAGGAGTTCCAAACTAAACTCCTCCATTTTCCTTTTCCTTGATTCTTCCATATTTAAAAAAAAAAAAAGCATCTTCACACCTACCCAACTGTTGCTACTAGAAAGAAACCCAGATATCATCCTTAAATTATTTTCCACTTCACATCATATAAACATTCAATCACCAAGCCCCATCTAAGTTTATTTCAAAAATAAATCATCAGTCCACAGGCATACAAATCCAATATCCTATTCCCGCTTACCATTCTTCCATGAGGTTTTATCTCACAACAGAACCCAAAACTTACAACACAGCCACTCTCTCCATTGCACACACTATGCTTTGGCCACACTGGTCTGTCCTCAGTTCCTCTCTACTCCCCAGTCTTTTTTCCCTACTCCAAACCCTTCATTACAATATATTCTCTGCTGTGAATAATCCCTCTTATCTTCACATGCTCAATTCCCACTCACTACTCAAGCCTCAGCTAAAATCCTACTTCTCTTACTCCAGTAATCAAAATTAGCCCTCCATTACACTTTCATAGCACTTTCTTTTTCTTCTTAGCATTTTTCATAATTTTTATTCACATGCTTGTTTGTGTGATTATATGTTTACAGCTTATCTCCCTCCCTAGACAATAAGCCCCCAAGAGAGATGTTTTTTCACTGGCATAGAGTAGGTACACAACATTTTAAAAGGTTAATTTGTGGAATTAGTGAACCTGTTCTAATTCAACAATGGTAGTACAGTTACACACTCAAGGAGAATGAGGATCATTAAACTGGTCAAAGGACATTACAAATCTTTCTAAACAAACCCAAGGGGAGTTATCAGTGGCATTGAGGTGGGCATACTAGATTATTAATATAAGGGATTAGGCAAAGTTTTGGAGGTGACAACACAGGGAGAAAAGAAAGCTTAAAACAGTAAGACTACGGGATTAGTCTCTACTAATTAGAATGCCCATTTCTGTGACTTCATTCTGCAATATAATTTACCTCTCTGTTTTTTGCCACAAGACAAAACACCAGGGTCCACATTCAAAGGACTAAAAATGAAATGTAACACCTAAACTACAAGAGTTTAGTTCTTTTCTAAAGAGCTCTACTAAACTAAAAGGCAGTTGTTGAGGACTATCAAAAGTAAAATGAAAGAAGAAAGAAACACAGAAGTAAACAAGACTTGTCTAAGGGCACACACAGACTTTGTATAAGAGCCAGGACTGGCATCCTTGCCTTCTAATTTCTAATGAAATGTTCTTTTTAAAATTATACACAACTTTACTGAGGTATAATTGAACACTAAATCATATAAGTTTACAGTGTACAAGTTGATCCACTTTGACATATGTATTCAGCTGTGAAACTGAAACCATCACCACAATAAAGATAAGTATTTTTACTGCCCTAAAAACAAACAAACAAAACAACAACCAACTAAGGTAGTATTCTAAATCTCCAAAAATTACTGTAGAATGCTCAGATAGGATTTTAGAAGTTGACATTTTACTAAGGCCTAAAATAAAGCAAAGGTTAGGTCATTTTCAATACCAGTTAAAACTGCAATATACATCATCAGATGAGTGTTTGCAAAACATATTTTTCTATATGCAGGCTCTATTTGCTCCACATCTGTCAAATGACAAAGACGGTCTTACTACCTCTTCGTACCTCTCAAGGGGAGCAAAGAATAGATACTAAAGTTAACTGATAAAACTATTTGTATCTAGATATTTCCATTTCTTTTTATGATATTTCTATATTACATTTTACCTTTTAAAATAGAGAACTGAGCAGCATATGTGCTTAAAGGTTTTAACAAGTAATTTCATTTTTTTAATACAAAATTATAATCATGCTAATCTGTGACTACATTTAACTAGAACCTTCCATATACTGACATGACATATCTTGGGAGGAGGTGGGGTACAGACAATAACCAGAGGCCTATCCTTATGACTTAAAAAACAGGTAATACATTAGCAAGGTATTTTTAAGTCAAATAATAAAATATTTTCTTCTTATTTCTTTTACTCAGTACACATCATTTCTTTTATAACAGAGTCACTCAATCCTCAAATATTTGAGAGCCCAATATGCGGTAAACACTGAACAAGGTGCTGGAGTACAGCACTGAACAAGAGAGATGAAGTTACTTAATCTTTGAAGCTCATATTCAAATGGGAGGGAAAGATCAGTAAATAAAGCCAGAAAACTTGAGGTAGAGTTACTAGGGGAGCTAGCTACTTTAGATTAAGTGATTAAGGAGAGTTTATACATGAGGGTAACATCTGAGCTGAGACCACAAATAAAAAAAACTAAATCCCCAAATTATTTCAGAAATGAATGATTTCATAGTATGTGTATAATAAAAACTTAGCTGAAAGAACATCTTACCCTCTTTCACTAACTGTGAATCTTTCATTATTACCTATATGATGCCTATATTTATATATCCAGTCATCCAAACACCCAAAATTAAATGAGCTAAAAAATAAAATGTTCATCACTATCCCTCAAAGTCACTACTAAGTACACTGCTATCACTAGCAATCACACTACTATTTTCCCAGTTCTTTAGTTTCTTAGAACTGTTTAACTCAGCTCTTCTTGCATTTCCTAATATTCACTTCAATAATAACTACCGTTAATTCTTTCTCCTTCTTGTCTATCAAACCTGTAAGTGGTTCAGTTTTTCAAAATCATCATTACACTCGACACTGTTGGCAATCCAAGTCTGAGGCACTTCAGCAGCATGTATAACCTCTACTCCTGGTCTGCCCATACAGTGCATCCTGCTAAACAATTTCCCACCTCCCCCTGTTCACAATGTCACACCCCTAGTCACCACTCAACAGTGCCTTTCCATAGGTTCCATAAAGAATTTGCACTCCTGTTACTTAGCATTCAAGGTCTCCTATTATCACAGTCACTAACAACAGAGCTTAAAGATAGAAGTGACAACTAAATGGAGAAAAACAGATACACATTACAGTTGGAGAGTTTCACACTCCTCTCTCGGCAACTGATAGAAGAAACAAAGTCCCTCTGAAAAGAAAATCAATATTTAGAAAATGTGAACAGTACTATCAGCCACCTTGACCTAATAATTGACATTTTTAGAACACTATGCCCCCAAACAGCAGAATATACATATTTTTCAAGTGCATGTAGTACTTTCACTAAGAGAGGCTGTCTGCGGTAAGTCAAAATAAATTTTAAAAGACTAAGCATCAGAATGTATTGTTTGAACACAAATGAAATAAATTAAAAATCAGTTACAATAAGATTTAGGGAAAAAAAAACTCCAAATATCTTAAATTACATTTCTAAATAATCCATGAAGTAAAAAAAAAATTAAAAGAAAAAAGAAGTTTGAAAATATTTCAAATGTAATGATAATTGAAAATATATATATATACACCATACAAGAATTTGTAAAATGCAGTGAAAGTGTTTAGAAGGGAGGGAATTTTACAGCTTAAATTTTTAAGCATTAAAGTGTTTAAATCCAGAAGAGAAAAAGCTTCTCTAAGGTTCTATTTTAAGAAGCTGGGGGAGAGGGACAAAAAAGTAAAGTAAATCCAAAGGAAACAGAAGAAAGGAAATAACAAAAGCAGAGATCAATAAAAAGGAAGAGAGAAAATGAGCAAAAGTTAGTTCCTTGAAAAAATGGCTATTAAACGCAGCTTCACTTTTCCTTCAGCCTTGTCTGAAATCAACATGACGAGCATCTCCCAGTCTTCAGCCACAATGATACTCATCTTCCACTGCCAGCCTCCTGATCTTCTACACCAGGGGTCAGCAAACTATGGTTTCCAGGTCAAATAGGGTCCAGCACCTAATTTTGTGTGGTCCATGAGCCAAGAATGGCTTTTATATTTTGAGATGGTTTTTAAAAATCAAAGGAATAATATTTCATGACACAAGAAAACTATATGAAATTCAATTTCAGTGTCCATAAACAAAATTTGTTGAAATACAGGCATGCTCCTTTGTTTACTTATTTATTGTCTACAGCTGCTTTTGCACTGCACTGGCTGTGTTGAGTGGCTGCTGCATGGCCAGCAATGCCTGAAATATTTACTATCTGATCCTTTACAGAAAAAGTTTGCCAACTCCTACTCTATAGATACTCCTCCACCTCCTCCATTCCCTTCTGTCAATTCATGCATCTACCCCAAGAATCAGTTCAAAAATCCTCTTACGAGCAATATCCTGTTCAGAATCTTCTGTGTAGTTTTGTAAAGCACTGAATACTTTTTATGTTTATATGTTGGATTCCTGATTTAGCATAAGTTTCCTAAGAAAGGGGCTGTACCTATTATCAACAAAATCCCAAGTAAATGGGCCAGGGCTAAGGAAGGCACCCCTGCCTCCTCTCCCCTAAAGAAAGACCAAGGAGGGAGGGGAATGAGGGGGCATGAATCAACTGGGAACTGAAAATGCATACATAAGTTACTCTTTTATTTATTAAAGAAAATACAGAAACTTAACCTGTCTACTTTCTTAAACATTTATTTTCTCTGATTATAAAGTAACTACTCATTGATTTATGAATCAAGGATAGGAAATAAAAATTTACTTAACCACCAAGTTTTCTAGAATTAGTAATATATTATGTCCCCTCTTTCCCCTAAATCAGTGGTTTTAAAATTTTTTGGATGAAGGACCCCTTTACACTTTAAAAAATTACTGAGGACTCCACAGAGACTTAATTTATATGGGTTATCACTATCTATTATTGCATTATAAATTAAATTTAAACTGAGAAATTTTTAGAACATTTACTAGTCCTTTAATAACCCATTTTTTTTCTTTAGTATAAATATAAACCACTGAAGAAGAGAGTAACTTCAAATACAGTTGGGTACCATTGCCTTGATTTGTGGGTGAGTCACCAGCTTTACCTTCCACTACTTTTGTACTCTCAGTGCAAATATCTACCTACACATTATAAAAGGCAAATAACACTTCAGTATTATTAATAAAACAATTCTGATGCTGTGGACCTCGTGAAAAGGTCTTGGGGACTCTGTTAGAGATTGAATTGTGTCCCTCCCCCCAAATTCGTATGTTGATGTCCTAACAGTGTTGATTACCCAAAGTGACTATATTCAGAGATACGGTGTTTAAGAAGATACTTAAGGTTAAATAAGGTCATAAAGGTGGGGCCTTAAGTCAACAGGATTAGTTCCTTATAAGAAGACGAAAGGACACCAGGAGTACATAGAAGAGAGGTCATGTTAAGACACAGCAAAAAGTTGGTATTTTGCAAGCTATGAAAAAAGACTTTATCAGAAATCAACCCTGCAGCACCTTGATATTAGACTTCTACTACCCATAACACTGAGAAAATTAATTTCTGCTGTTTAAGCCACCAAGTCTGTAGTATTATGTTATGGCAACATGAGCAGAATTTGTTCCACAGACCATATTTTGAGAATTTTTGCTTTACGTGTATATTTCTTATTATCTTTCTTTGCTCTTAAGGAAGCAGGCAAAGATCCTTTCAAAGAAAGGTTCCAGAGCTTAGAAAAGGAAAATAAGATGAGATGCCATCCAGAACACTGAAGAACAGAAATTCCTAGATTAAAAATAGAAAAAATAAGGAAGCTCAATAGATAATCCATGTAAGCTGGGCTCTCCCACCAATCTACACCCAGATTCCCCAAAGCCTATGTTACTTAGATTCTGCTGTGAAGTTTAAGCCATACTCTTACTATATAACTGCTCTGAATTGTCTCCTCTAACTCCTTTTAACCCTTATCTTTTGCTTGGATTTCTAGAATTTGGCTAGGGAGATTTAAGGTGAACCTTCCGCCAATCCTAACAGCAATATTCTCTCTGAGCTTTCAGATGCATTCTCAGAAACTATGCTCGACTGGTTGTCATCAGCTTCTTCTCAATATCCTTTCAATGTCTGGTAAATGCAGACATAACCAACAGCTCAGTCTTAGCCCTCTTTTCTTCAGTGCCCGTGTAAACACACATGAGTATACACACACACATAAACACACATTCATGCACACATGAACACTCACATGCATGTGCACATTTTCTCTTTCCTTAGAGAAGTACCAATATTCCTCTACATCAAATTTGAAGAATCTATTGAGTATCTTATATATGACATAATAAATTTAATTTACTAGGAAAGACATAGACATAAAGCTACTTACAAATTTAAGCTGGAAACCATAAAGAAACTGATCATTTCAAACTATGAAACAATGAAAAATTCCTAGTAATGAAAACAATCTCATTAATCTCATAAATGACCAAGTTAATAGCCCCAGAAAAAAAAGGCAAAGAGCAAACATAAGTGATATATGTAAGATGATGTGCAACTGGACAATAAAATGAAAGTACAGCCAATCTAATTAATTGTTTGAATTAAATTAAAATTAAGGCAAAGTAATTTCTCATCTATCAGACAGGCAAAAGATTTGAAAAGACTGACAAAATTTAAAAAGGACTGGTGAGGGTCTAAGGAAATATGCAATGTCTAGCACTGTTGTCAGGAATGTAAATGGTACCACTTTTCTGGAGTTGCTAAAATAAAAAAATGTAAATAAAAAGCAATCAATCTTATAAGAACTTGTCCTCATCTTATAGTCAAAGTGCATTCAGTGTAGGGCACTGGTTCTCAGCTGGGACCTACAGTACCCTTCAGGGAACATATAGCAATGTTTGGAGATGTTTTTGGTTGTCAGTTTGGGGTGGGAAATGCTACTAGTATCTAGTGGGTAAGGCCAGAGGTCATAAGCTGAACATCCTATAATGCAAAGGGCAGCCCCCACAACAATTATCTGACCCAAAACATCAACAGTGCTGAGACTGAAAAACCCTAATACAGGAAGATCAGGAACTTTAACACTGCAGCTACCCTTGCTCCTTCCTCTCCAGAAGGAAAGAAAATTTATTGTTACTTAGGTCAAATTCTAGCTTAATGACTGACCATGTAACTGGCACATGGAGGACAATGTGCACTAAGAGGTCTAACTGCTCTATGGTTCTCCCTTTCCTACATTCATCATCCACTTTGCTACACAGAGACAGTTAAGCTGATTCAGCCTGACTTCCTTGGAGTGGCTGAGTATTTTCCTCTCACACAGTTAATGGGCCAGCAGAACACATGGGTACTAGAGTTGTCACCAGTACTACCACGCACCTATCATGCTGCACACAGAACTTGACAGTCAGCTAATAGAGGAAGGTCACACATTAGGTTTGGGGAAATGAGGTGGAGGTGTGTATTAATTCCTAACATAGCCACTTAGGATACAGGAATACAGAGACCAGAAACAAACTGGACCGATGGAGAATGCAAATTCATGAGTTCTGCTGAGAAGGTTGCCTTAACACATACACAAACACACCAAAAAAAAAAAAAATGAAATCTCAATCTATAGACAGTACCTACATCAATTAAACACTGGGTGCTGTGATTAAAGTGTTCGAAGGGAAAAGAGAAAAACAAAGAGATCTTAAATATACTGGATGTATATTACGGAGACAAAGGAAACCTTAGGAAAGATGAGGACTGAAGTACCATAACTGCAATTTTCTAAACATTACAAGAAG
This sequence comes from Camelus ferus, assembly GCF_009834535.1. Lineage (NCBI taxonomy): Eukaryota > Metazoa > Chordata > Mammalia > Artiodactyla > Camelidae > Camelus > Camelus ferus. The sequence continues at coordinate 16,829,523 of NC_045710.1, read as the reverse complement.
ATTAGTGTTTCAAGTGTCATATTCCAGGAAAGGGATCAGGTGACTAAGTAAACCCTTTCTGCATCACAGTAACTACCTCATGATTAAAGTAGAGTGGGTAAAAGAGATAGAGGCTGGGATACTGCAAAGAAGAGGTAAGAAAAAATTCTAGCTTACTTATTAACCAGCTGAAAGATAGTATCATGAATCCAAAGTAGTACTGTTTTTCAAATACCCTGTTGTTATCTCTTACCATAACCCAGGGAGGTATTTTCCCTAATTAGCCTAAATTTCATCACATACATGTAACCCTTCAGTTAATAATAACTTGATAATGATATGTGTTGCACATGCTAAACAAACCAAATTATATAAAATTTGACAACAGTCATGAAAATGGAAATCCCAATTTAATGCCAGTTTATTGTAGCAAGATCAACTGTGTCTCCCCAAGGACATGCTTCTCTCTCTCTCTTTTTTTTTTTTAGATAAATGGCCAAATAAGTTATTTTAGACTAAAATCACTTATTGCTCACAAAAATATAAGGAAAGTTACAGTCTGTGAATAGAAAGGTAATCTTTAATGACAGATGTTATTTTCAAAGAGAAGTCAGAGTTCTTGTATTTTTCTTGTGATTCTGTATAATGCCAGAGAGTATGATGTTGGTTTTTTTCAGCTGTAAAGCTGCACTCTGGAGGAAGGTATGATGAGTTAGAGGCAATTTCTTTGCACCATTCCTACTGGGATAATCACAATTACTTCCCATGACACTACAACAATATGAATAGGTTAACAGTTATTCTTTCTCTCTCTTTTTTTTTATTAAAGTATAGCTGATTTACCATGTTGTGTTAATTTCAGGTATACAGCGAAGTGATTCAGTTACTTTTATATATATTCTTTTCCAGATGTTTTCCTATTAAAGGTTATTACAAGATATCAAATATAGTTCCCTATGCTATTCAGTGGTCCTTGTTGTTTATTTTATATATATAGTAGTTTGTATCTGGTAAATCTCAAACTCCTAATTTATCCCTCCCTCCCCATTTTCTCCTTTGGTGATCATAAGTTTGTTTTTTTATACCTGTGAGTTTGTTTCTGTTTTGTAAATAAGTTCCTTTATATCATTTTTTTTTAGATTCTACATATAAATGATATCCTATGATATTTGTCTTCCTCCATCTGACTTCACTTAATATGATCACCTCTAGGTCCATCTATATTGCTGCAAATGGCAATATCTAATTCTTTTTCATGGCTGAGTAATATTCCATTGTGTATGTGCATGTATGTACAACAAACATCCTCTTTATCCATTCATTCGTCCATGTACAGATGCTTAGACTGCTTCCATGTCTTGGCTATTGTAAATAGTGCTGCTAAGAACATGCTTTTCCTAGTCTTTGTTGAGGCTAATTCTGATCTTGCTGGGAAGGAATTTATAAAGAATTTTAAAGAAAGGATGAGAACTTTACCTGGAAAAAGTGTAAAGAATTTGTAAGCAAGTATGAGGTAAAAAACACCAAGGAATCTGAAAAGTCTGAGAAGGTAAGTTGTTTGGGGGAGAGAAGGTCAAGAAGAGGTGGAGATGTAGCACCTTAATGAGAAACAGGAAAGTCTGAGAATGAACAAAGATATTTAAAGGCAACTGAGAGGAGGTAAATCTTGCCAGGTGATATAGAATGTAAACTACTCCCTTCATCCCAACAAAATCTTTAGGAATAGTCTACATTATTCACCACCAAAAAATTAATTTGGGCATTATATTTTTGTGTTTTTTTAATTTGTTTTCTAGTATGCAAGAAGTCTTGAGGAGAGTTTCAAGGACAGAGAATGGCAGTCTAAGGATCAAGACCAATTTATCTCCCTCCAACACAATAATTACATTATGAAAATATATGGGTATTAAATTGAATTACAGAGTATGTTATTTCTTATTGAAAAACAACATGTATCTTCAGGTCAACTAACCAGTTAGCAAATTGGTTAATACAAGGTCATAATGAAGCCAAGGATTATGGGTCTGGTTCCCTATGATCTATTAACTGTTCTATTCTGAATCCAAAGGCTATATGCCCAATCTTTGGTAAACCACCTTTCAAATGAGAGTAGCTGGATGGTCCATTAATGAAAGACAAGAGAAGATAAATAGATGAATGAAAAGTCATCACTACTACTATGAGAAAATTTAAAGATGTCCCACTGATTTTGAATCTAGGGTCATATTACTTTGTGGAAAAGGTCAAAGAATTTTCAATAGTTTGGAAAATTAGTCTATTTCAGTCTCATGAAAATTTTTTCAAGAAAGCTCACTATGTTAATTTTAAGCCTAAAACCCAAGTGAACACTTTCCAAGAATAAATTAAGAACTACATTCAGAAATGAATTACTACTTAAGATGCAATTATCTCATTTTAATGATGATTAAATTAAAGCAATTAAACAACTTAACAAAGGAAAAGAATCTAGGAAAGTTCTTGTTAATTGCTGACCATAGTAGAAGAGTTTAAAAAACACACATTTTGTTTAAATTCCTCTCATGTTTAGATCTAACAAAAGCAATAATGTAATGTAAGTAGTAAGTAACATTAAATTCTTAATCATAATTGAAAAGACAGTACAAAATGTCTACTCTTTCCTATTTAACCATCTGGAACATGTTACAGACTCTTTGAAAACAAGAAAAATCTGCAAGTATAATTACACTCTGGGACTATTAGCATCACATGCTTCAATAAATACTCCTAATAGGGTTCGCTGCTATAATAACTGGCACTAAAACTGACGGATTTTCATTATTTGGCTATTTGTTCTTACTGACTAAATACTCAAGGAAACCAATAACCTGTCCCTTGAATAGAAAACAAAGAAACAAAAAACCCCACCCAGCAAGGGCAAAGTCTGACAGGATGCAGAGGTAGAACAGAAATGATGAGCAGAGCAAAGATTTCCAAACCCCTGAGTTCAACTCATATTTTACCTTCCACTTTCTCCCTTTCTTCCGCCAAACCCAATCTGTCGTAACTCTCTATGCCCTGGTCAAAAGTGACATGGTTAGGGTTAAGAGAAAATGTTATATTAAGTCTTGGGTTAGCTAATTCCAATAAGCTGAAGGTCTTCAGACTCAACTGTAACAAGAGAAAATATTCAAAATTTACTCTACTCTTGATGGCTTTGGGAGATTTAACATTTAGCTACCTAAACTGGAAAGGTAAGCAAGGGAAGAATACAAGGAGCTAAGATTTTCAGGAAGATAGCTCTGGCAGCAGAGCAAGGGAGAGAAGGTGGGTGCTGTGATAATCTGATTCTGATACAACAAGTAGGTGGTCTAATGCAGCAAGTCAGGGTAAATGAGACACTGGACTAAATCAGCAAGAGGTGGGGGTGAAAAAGAGAGGCCAAATTGTCTGTATGTATGACAATTTTTGTGTTTACTGTGTAAGTCTTGAAAATAAATAAGAAGAATAAAATAAAAATCACCCATAACTATTTCATCTAGAATTAATGCAAACATTTGTGTATCTATTCTTCTACAAATATAGACACATAGTTTTTTTTTTATAGTTTTGTTTTAATGATTATGGTATAGTGTGCATATTATTTAAGAGCATCATTTTTCACTAAATATATACATAACTTCTCATGTTATTAAATATTCTTCTGTGTCATCTGTAACATATTTGTATATCACAGTTTTTATAAAGTGCAGTGGTGCAGGACTTTAGATTAGCTCAGATTTTTTTGCTACTAAAAACAACTGGTATGATGAAGCATTTTTCTGGCTAAAACTGTGTTTACATTCAGGATTATATTCTCTAAATAAGCTCTACAAACACCAAGTTTCCTATTGTGGGAGTTTAGATGTGTAATTAATGCCATTTAGTCAAGACTGAGTTTGCAGGAGATAGATGTCTGAGGGAAAAGTCAATCAATTCAGTTATGTACACATTAATTATGAATATGACATCCAAGTAGGTATATCCAGTTGACTTCCAAAGTAGTGGGATACAAAGGTTTTGGGAATCACTGACATTGATGACAGTGGAATAGGCAAGATGACCAAAGAAATGTATGAAGAGAGGAGAATGTACTATTATGGAAACACCACCATATTTAACATCACTAAAGGCTGAAAGATTAAGTACAAAAAAAAAAAAAAAAAAAAAAAAGAGAGAGAGAAAATGAATGAAGGTAAGAGGAAAACCAGAAATTGAGGGTAAGAGATCATAATGTTCATTTTGAGAATTTCTTTGAACCTGAAAAAACAATCACAATCCCTTTAAAATAAGACAAACTTAGAAAATTACCCAATGGTGGTCAAGAGTCCTTGCTAAAATAAACCCCAATAAGGCACAAATACTTCCCCCTAAAGACACCAGGAATTCAACATATCAACATATCCCAATACCACCAGAATCACTGATCTTACATGCTTTTACATGTAAAATCCTCCCCCAACTTCATGCCATAAAGGTCCAAACAATGAAAATTTCTATGTAAGTTTGTGGGACAGTATCATAAAGGGTTTTTTGCTTGTTTGTGTTTTTTGGGGAGGTGGGGAGAAAGCGGGGGCAGGGAAGGGGTGGCCTAAAACTGCTTTTCTCTCTTCAGAGTTTTAGCCAGTCCTAGTATACTAAGATTTATTATCACAGCAAACATGTTCACAATTTCAACCTCATTTTACAAACTTTCCTAAGTATCTTTTTCAGAATTAACTTTCACAAACATGATTTCATTTTTCCTTTTTTTTTCTAGACTCTGCTTACCCCCTCAGAGATTAAGATCTTTAGTCCCCCAACAACTGGTTTCCAGTATTTCCAAATACCCACACCAATTTCCCCACTTTCCCCAGCTCTAGTCAGGGACTGCTCTTGCAAAAAACCAGTCTTCATTTGGATGTACAAGCTGAGCTGCAGGAGATCAAAATGTACTCCTACATCAAGTCACGTTCTTCTGGCTGCCAGAACATGCAGAGATACTGCTTGCCTTGAAGATATGTTTAAAGACCAACTTCATTATTCCTGTAATTCCTGATATCGTATTATCTATTACAATTATCCATTTCAACATCCTCTTCTTTCTTCTAGACTCACATTCCTCCCCTGCCAAGGAATTCTTATTCATTCTTTTTCTTATCCCAATTTTGCCACTGGGGTGGTCTTTCATTTCCATGTTTTTAGTATGTTGTTTTATTGGGAAGGGGCACTAGAAAAAGATGGAAAGAAATCTCAACTCCTACATATACAATTTTGTTGGTTGATATCAAATCCAAACCAGAGCAACGTACTATACCAAGTTAAAACTATGAACGTAAATAAGCCACTCAGACAATTTTCATCACATTGAGTAAGAATGATGAGAGAAAGAGAAATGTATAAATAGTGATATTCACCCCAACTCACAAATCATCATTTCCATCACTGTTTTGTGCCATTCCCTTTCTCTTCACTGTAAGTATAACCTCATGTGAAAAAAGCCCCTTCCCCAAGTGGACCACAGGTTCCTTGAGAGCAGGAAGGATATGCTTTACTCACTGCTGTATTTCCAGAGCTTAGGGCAGTGATTGGCACCAAGTATATTCTCAGTAGAGATAGTAAGCATGGCCCCCACTAGCACCATCAACTGCTCTCTCAGCATCATCCTAGACCAAAGCTTTCTAAAATCTTCTATTTTAGGGGGGGATACTTTGAATCTGATACTGACCATACACTGTGTGCCAAGCAATATATTACAGGTTTTACTTGATTTTGTTTCTTCAAAATCTTTGTGAAGTAAAATTAATTATCCTCCTTTACCAATAAGAAAATAAAAGCTCAGAAAAGATAAATTACTTTCTTACAGCTACACCGTAAGCAGTTGTGTAGAGTCATGCCCATCTCACTGTAGATCAAGGCTCTTTCTTTGACAGACTGACTACCTGCATTCAAATATCAATTGTGCTACCTACTGCTGTGCAATCTTTAGATAACTTATTTAATTTCTCTGTGCTTTTATTTGCTCATTTATAATATGGGGATAGTAACAGTCACTATATAACAGTCACTTCAAAACAGGGTTGTTTTGAAGAATAAATGACAACGTATGTGAAGGATTTAGACTAGAGCCCAGTACATAAAAATATTAATAGCTAGAGTTATTGCATGCTACTATGTATGCTACCTCCTTATCTTCAATAAGCATTAGCTATTGATGTCTAATTATTTAAGTGTACACAAAGAAACTGTCAACTTTTTCTACACCAGTGGTTCTCAAACCTTGTAGTGTATCAGAATTATCTAAAAAGCTTTTTACAATACCTACAGGCCTTGTATCCTGGAGTTTCTAGTTTGTGAGTCTGGTTGGGCTCTATAAATCATTCTTTTGAAAATTTTCTAAGAGGATTTCCATACCTTGAGATAAGCTAAACTACAGATCATAAAATATTTCTGCTACATAGCATGTAAAATTGTTCAATAAGATGTAAAAAGTGGGAAAAAAATCCAATCTCCAGAGTCAGATACATCATAATGGATGCAAGGGGAAACTACTAATGTCAAGAATGAAAACAAATTAAGAGAGCGGATAGAAAAGCAAGCAGTGAAGCTGCCAGATACTCCTGGTAATCTAGGAGTGGGTGCGACCAAGGAAAAAGGCTGAGTCCTTCTAAGTCAGAACAGAGACCATCAGACAAAGTTAAAGCCCAAGAAAAACAACAACCCAGGAAATGAAAGAATTCAAACATTAAAAACACCTTAAAGACAAATAACAAGGAAAATCTACCTCAGTTTTAGCAAACACATGAGAATTTGATGCCTGAGTCAATTATATTATGTGGATGTTCTTAAAAACTAAAAGTGAGAATTTTAAGTTAAAATCCATGTTCACAGACCCCCAACTCCAAGCACATACATATTAGAAGGAAATAAAAATCCTCTCTGGAGAAAATACCCTGAACTCAAACTGAAAACAATTCCCACAATTACAGAGGGTTCCAAAACAAAATGAGTTCACAATTCAGAAAGAAAATCACAAAACACACAAGTAAACAAGACACTATCACAAAAACCCAACAAAAATAAACAACAAAATTTGTTGCAAAAATATCCTGTAAATTTTCATACATTAGAAGCATCAAATATAGAACATTAAATATGTTTAATAAAAAAGGGGAAGAGATGAGTGAGTTGAAAACATCAGTAAGGTCTAACAGAATATAAAAAATGAACAGGCAAATCTGAAAGAGAGTCAAATACAACTGAGAGAACTGAAAAACAAAAATAAAATCACAATGTTAAGTAACTAAAATACACTGAACAGAGTCAGTAAACTGTAAGACAGAAATGACAAAATTATAGCAGCCTATACAGTCACAGAGAAATGAAAAATATGAGAGGTGAGGAGACATGGAAGAGAGAATGGGACAATCACTACCAGAAAGACTACATTCTCTGATCACAATGCAATGCAGTAAAAGTCAAGAAGAAAATAAGCATAGAATTGCCATACATTTGAAAATTTTGAACTTCACCTCTAAATAACTCACAACTCAAGAAAAAATTACAGAAAAAAATTAAAACTAAGAATGAAACTAATGAAAATACTACATTTCAAAATTATAAAATGTGAAAGCAATACTTAGAGAATGTATTCCCACAAATGTTTTTATTAGGAAGAATGAAAAATAATGAGCTAAATGTTTAACTAAAAAAAAACTCTCCTCATCTAAAAAAAAAGGTTAAAAAAGAGATAAATATTAAAGTATAAGCTAATGAAATGTAAAACAAACACAAGAAAGAGAATGATAAACGCAGTGATGTGGTGACTATCATATACCCACTGAAATGGTATGATGAGAAGGGTGCTTCCCCTCCATGGTATTCCTTTCATAACTCCTGTCTGATCATGAGAAAAACATGAGACAAACTCAGATGGGAGACATTCTATAGCATACCTGGTCAGTACTCCTCAAGGCTGTGAAGGTCATGAAAACAAGGGAAAGCTAAGGAAGTGTCATGGACTAGCGGAGACTGGCAAGACATGACAATTAAATACAGTGTGATACGCTGGCTTGAACTCTGTACCGAACAAGGATATTAATGAAAAAACTGTTAAAATCAAAAAAGTCTGGAGTTTAATAAGACAATGTCAATGTCTTATCTTTGACAAAATGTACCACAGTAATACAGGATGTTAATGTGGGGTGGGGGAGGTGAGGGGCATTCTAGAGCTCAATATCCTGTTTTTGCAACTTTTCTGTAAGTCTAAAATTATTCAACAAGTTTTTTTTTTTTAAACTAACGCAGATAGATATAAAAAGAGTTAATAATCCTACATCAAGGAGACTAAATCAATAGTTTAAAATTTTCTCCAAAACCATGAGTCAGTCAGTTTTGTTTAAAAGTATAATATTTGGGGACTGAGTGATCAAACTACTTAGAATTCACTCCATATACAAACTTTGTTTTGTGTTCTTGGTGTAAGACTGGTCTTCAAGGTGTGTTATATTATGAAAAACAAGAAAATACAGATAAACAAAGAAAAGAAAATTCAATCATAATAATTTAAAAAAACTTCTCATTAAGCAAACAGTTGAGTTTTATTAAAGTTTTCCTGAAAGAAAATTCACTCTATGAGGCCAGTATAAACTTAGTACCACAACCAAACAGTATTAAAAAAGGAAGTAACATGTAAATCTCACTTTTGAATATTGGTACAAAACTTGAAATAAAATAGAGGTATCCCTCACAATCCAAATCTCAGCATAGGCAATGAATTAATACAGCAAATTTTAATAAAGACAGTGCTGATATCCTTTGTTATTCCAATTCACCTTATTTAGTTTATAAAATGTATCAAATGGGGAAAAAAAAAGACGCAGTGTCCTTTGATGCCCATATACTAACTAACTATCCCCTCTTCAAGACTTAGGAACTACCTAATTCTATAGTTTCCAAACTATGTTCCAAGTTGTCCTGGGATGCCACAGTAAACTCCCAGGGGTGCCACAGGGTGTTTTCAATTTGAGGGAAACAGCAATGCATGTCTGTCAGACATCACATATATTGTTTCACAGTTTCAATAACAAATCACACTGCATTCCTTCTGATGATCTCTGATCTTTGTGAATCTGAGTTTATGGCAGTTGCTGTGGTAAAAAGCAAGCAAAGTGTGGAAATCAACATGGAACAAGAAATGAGGGTGGCAGTGCCCAATCTGAGTCCAGGATTCAAAAAGTTATGCAATACTCTCAGATGCACACATCTCATTAGTAAACTGAGCTTATTTAAAAATAAAATTAAAATATTACTTTTTCTTTAAATTTATGCATATTATTTTTTCAAACAGCTACTAAGTTGTTAGGACATAAATACTTATTAAAAGTTGTTTGAACCTAGCAATAAATGTAGCAATTAGGTATTTTTTTGACCTAGGGGCACTATGAACTGGGAAATTTTGGGAATCTCTGAAATAGTCATTATATCCTTACTAAGTCCTTACTTATATCTGTTATACTCTTACTATATTCAAACTAAGAATGCCCCCAAAATGTAGATAGTCAAAGATACCTACATTAATAAACTGAATACAGTGATGAATGAAAGATTTATGTACCTGAGCTTATGCTGGGAATACAAGTTTGATTTAACGTTATAAAGATATAAATACTATTCACAAAATTAAAAGATAAAAGGAGAAAATCCAAATGATCATTTTACTAGTTACTGGTAAAACATTTGATTAAAATTCAATATTCTTGATAAAATTTTTAGAAAAATCTTTGATTTTTAAGAACCTCCCTACTTTATAAAGGACACGTAGAGAGCACAGAAAATACTGTAAATAACTGTGAAATAGTTGAAGCATACACTTTAAAATGAGAAACAAGACAAGGACACTGATTAATCACCACCTTCATCCAACTTGTATAGGTCTGTCCAGCCCAGTATACAAAACCGGGTGGGAAGTAGAGGGGAGTGAAGATATTGGTATGGAAGAAACAAAACTTGGCCAGAAGACGGGAAAAAAGAAACTGGGTGATCATACATGGCAGATTTTGTGGGCCAAACCTGAACATTACATTACTTCTACTCACACTCTACTGACTAGAAGTCATATAAGTATACATACCTAATGCAAGGGAGGCGGAAAATACAACCTAACTCTACCCAGGAAGAAGAGAAAATTTTTAGTGTACATCTAGCCACCCTGTGCCACAAACCAAACTAGAAAATAATTTAGCACTTAAATTGAATGTGCACATACCCTATGACTCAGCAATTCTAGTCCTAGGTAGAGAAGCTTTTGCACATGTATACCACAGGACATGTATTAGAATACTCATTGCAGTATTGTTGATAATAGAAAAAACAAAACAAGTGTGTCAATCAACAATAAGACAAATCTTCACATATTCATAACTAGCCTTGAAAATAAACGTTGTACAGAACAATGTAAATGAATCTTAGAAACCTGAAAGTAGGTCTTAAGAATACATTCAACATACCATTTTTTATAAAGTTCAAAAAAAAATCAATAGATTATATTATCTAGGCATAGCTACATGTGCAGGAAAACTTTTTAATTAAAAAAATAACAGTCACAGAATTCAGCATAGTGTTTAAACCTGGGGAAAGACAGAAAGAGGGATGTGTTGAGAAAGGCTTACACAGGGAGTTTCCACTGTACTGGAAAAATTCCACTACTTAGGTTAGTGTACATACTATTGCTTAGTTCATATTAACATACTAAACAATATTTTTACATCTATTATTTAATGGAGGGCAATAAATTTTTATTAAATGGATTAAGGAGATTACAGAACAGTGTTTTATGGAGAATAACTTAAATATTTCAAATATTCAATTACTTCCTTATTTATTAACCAAAATATATTGTCTTGACTACCTAGAGAGCTACTATTCAAGAAACTACTAGTTATTATACAAATGTAGCAAAGAACTAGAGTTTATTAAAAACCTTTACCAGTTAACTATCCAATTACTTGTTCCTATTCCTCCCCAACCACATGACCATTTCAAGAATTGTAATTAATATAACAACTGACAGCTATGTTGAAGTCTCAGTGCTCTTCCTGAATTTTAATTATGGTGGGTATTTTTTGAAACTACAGAAGTGGTAACAATGAACAATTAAGGGGGGAAGACATAATAATTTCAAGCAAGATTAAAATACATGCAAAGGAAGAAATACTTGTATTCTGACCTCTTGGGTAAAGATGGGAGGAAGGAGGAATTGTTTTCCAAAGAATGATCTCTAGAGGAATCTCAATTAATAAAACTGTCAGGGGAAGAAGTGGGATTAGGATGTTCAGGAGCTATTAAACCCTTTTCTCCTTTTGTTTAAAATGCAGCTTCACTGACTGAGTATAAACAAACAGTATTCCTTTTTAAATACTGAAGCTACAGAATCATGGAAAGCTTTCCATGTAAAACTGAATGATATTTTAAATATTCCATTCTCTGGTAACTTTGCAACAAACCTTAATAATACTATATATTACTTCTGCATTGTAAGATGATAATTTGTACTGAAACCTTGAAAACATAGACTACTTGGAAAGAAAATCAGTCTGATCTGATGAAAATGGAGGTACTCAATATTACCTGAGGTACAGAAAATAGACAGTTTAATTTCAGTAATTCAGATTCTACGCATATCATAAAAAGTGTCATAAATGCAATCCAAAGAAGAGATTTATCATGGGAGTAATAAGAGTAAGAAGCAATAAGGGTTGGAGAACAGAAATTAAAATGTGGCTTGAGAGGCAGATATAGGAGGAACCACCATCACTGAAAGAACCTGCTATTTAGAAAGGAAGCAAGAAAAGGCAGGCTCAGCTACAACAGTAGCAATATCTGGCTCAGGAACATCCCAACTAATGCCACTCTTAAGACTATGGGGCAAATGAAAACAAAGGCACATACAGTTTGATGACAAAATGAAAAATGACGAAAGGGAAATAGCAGATAATCTCAATGTTATCCTCAAGAAGTAACCAATACTTTCTTGGATTTTTAAGACCGATAGACCAAAAAAGAGAATGGGGGGTGAGAGAAGAAAGGTAAATTATACAACTGACTGAACCTAAAGCTGTAAGGCATATAAAAATGATTAATAATAAATAATAAGCAGATAAAAAGGGCTGTGTGTAAGTTATAAGATATTAACAAAGTTTTACTTTAAAACATGTAGTACATTTTAACCATAGCTAAGCCTCCTATTTGTGGGGCTCCGTGCTTGCCCCAGTAGCCCCACTATGTAAAACATTTGAAGCCCTATCTATAAGAGCTTAAATTTGACACCTGCCATAAGTTCTTCCCAGGAAATAGTCTTTAGTACCTTCCCACTTTGAACTTGCAGTTTTCATTGTCTTTATCACAGTAGGTACTAACTATACATTTGATGGTTAGAGATGATTTACCAGTAATCTGACATCTGTTATCTTCGAATATTAAATTTCACACTATAAAGTTTATAATAAAAGTATGTTGGTTTCACCAAGTAGAATAAAATTCTGTAATAAGAAGATACTATATTTTATGCCTCAGAGTAGAATAGTGGAATTTTATAGTACAATGATATAGTAACGTTAATTCTATTATCTGTTGAGTCATATGTGTAAATCAGTCATCAAATTCTAACTGCCCACTTTCTGTATTTCCACATCACTGTCAAAATTAGCATCATTCTTATAGCACCAGACTGACAATTTAGACAAAATTAGTATATCTCCCTCATATTTGTCTCCAATATTAAATCACAAAGTTCTGTCCATTCCCTCATCAACCTCTAAGAGATTTAGATTCTTTCTATTTATAAATTTTTGTTCACATTCTCATCTTCTGTGCTAGAACTTGGAAACCACTCTAATCCATTTTACATGCAGGACAGTATCTTTTGTTTTTATTTAGTCACTTCCCTCCTAATTAACTCTGTGTTTTTTTTAATTGCATAGCTAAACAAGTGTAAAAAGTATATTCAATGCCTTACTTCAGTTTTTCCCTGTCTTTCCTTCTTCAATACTCTCATAAGGCTTTGGTATTCTACTTACTGGGATTATCCCCCATCCTCATATATATGCGTAGCATGTACATTTTCTTCAAAATTTGATCAAAATTCACATTAAGAATACATGTCTTTCACACTATTTTGATCACTGCTCCCTGATTTTTCTAATTTACATATTATTTAATACTTGTTCATATTCTTTGTTTTCCCATGCTGCACTTAAATACAAAATTCTATTATACAAATATATCCCCGGCCATAGCCATGCATGTTTCTTTTTAATTTAAACTTGTTAATATTCTTTATACTAATTTCAATTTCTTATTATACTAATTTCAGTTTTTATATAGCTAATTTCTTTTATGAAAATACTAAGGAATCTGAATCTTTTTTCCTCACTGAAATTAATTACTTACTTGGTATCTGTGATGGTTAATTTTATGTGTCACCTTGGCTAATTCACAATGCCCAGATACAGATTTGCTATGAAGGGTGTTTTTTTGGTTTTTGATGAGATTATAACATTTACATCAGTAGACTTTGAATAAAGCAGATTATCCTCCATAAGGATAATGGGTAAGCCTCATCCAATCAGTTGAAGGTCTTAAGAGAAAAAAGACAGAAGTCCCCCAAGGTAGAGGTAATTCTGCCTGTAGACTGCTTTCAGACTTGAGCTACACTCAACTCTTTCCCAGGTCTCCACCCTGCCAGCCAACTCTGCAAATTTCAGACTTGCCAGACACCATAACTTTGTGAGCCAATGCCGCGAAGTCATTCTATCAATCAATCAATCAATCAATCAATCATTCAATCAATCAATCTCTCTAATACACACACACACACACACAAACACACACACACACACACACACACACACACCCTATGGATTCTGTTTCTCTATAGAGAAATACAGTACCCCAGAGTTTAATGTCTTGTTTGGTGACTAAAGGGGATACAAAGATAGGTCCCTCCTGCCCCTCAATCAATTTATTCAGTTAAAAAATACATGGGTGCCTGCTGTGTGCTACATTCTGAAAATTCAGAATTGATCTAGACCCCTATCCTCAAGGACCTGGGGGCAGGAGAGGTTTAGCTGAAGAAAGAAACAATTAAAATAATGTAATAAAGATCATAAGGTAATAAGCTCAAGATATTATTCATGGGAGCATAGTGGAGGGACACATAACTGAGGTTTCTGTATCAACTGAATGTAAATTGCCTGTAACTAAAATATTGTTCATCATATAGTCACCTTTGGAAACCAATTACATACTTTAAACATACAGAAATAAAGCAAAAACATTTAGAAAGCACAGAATGTGAAAATCAATACAACATAAATACCATATTATTAATATTCTTCTGGAGTGGTTACTTTATAAGAACTGAATGGCTAAGGAATCTTAAGAGTAAGGTTTAGAATACTGAAGAATCCTGTTTCAGTTTGAAAAGCCAAATTGATTAACTGGAATTGGAAAAATACACACAAAATTTCATAGTTCATAAATCTCAAGCATAGTATATAAAATGAATATTGTAAAATGGGATTAGTCTTTAGTTTTTGAAATGTACATTAAATCATAAAATCCTTATTTTTGAAAGCATCTTAAGTATATATGAAAAGTGATTAAAATTTAAGTTCATATAAGAAAACTTCCAAACAAGTTTATACTGTATAGCACAGGGAACTATATTCAGTATCTTATAGTAACCTATAATGAAAAGGAATATATATATGTTCATGTGTGACTGAAACATTATGCTGTACACCAGAAACTGACACAACATTATAAACTGACTATACTTCAATCTTAAAAAATGAAAAAAAAAGAATACTTCCAATTAATTTGCTGTACCTTTCACACCTGCAACTATGCTATCTTATATTACCAAATAATATAAAAATTTAGGATCTATGTTCATAGTGTGAAATATGACCACTAAATTTAAACATTAAAAAATCATTAACTTAAGAATTACAGTTAAATCTTAATCAGATAGTGAAAATGGTAACTAAAACAGAATCTTCTTTTATTTTGGCTTGGGTCTTGTGTTTAAGGAGATCTTCTAAATTTCCAGTAGTCTGAGAATTTATAATATTACATAACTCTATCAGATTAGCATACTGGCAACTAGTATATAAAAATTGTTGTTAATATTATTGCATATTTTCTTCTTTGAGTTAGTAATTAGGAAAAAAAGCATTTCCCAACATTAATTAAACTGATAATATTATTAAATGAACACAATCTCAATTTACCACAAGTATTCTTTATCAATTAATAAACCCTATTATCTCCATAGCAGGCACAAAGTAAACATCTGTTAAACGAATGAACATAATGTTCACAGGCCTAAGAATTCTGTAGTCAGAAGTCTTATGACCTTGCTCCCAAACCCTACTTCCATATGGACATTGCCAAAGGTATACTTTTTTAATGGAGACTTAGAGATTTTCCTTTGGGGCTATCGGGGCCCTCCATATATACTACCTCTAAGAAACTATATTACTAGTATCATGCTAATATTTCATGAAATAATTGGAGCAAATTATTAGAGATCTCTGTTGTACCCATAAAAGCCTTGTATTCAAATATAAATACCCTGCTACCAAGCTAAAAGCTCAACCACCTCTGTGCAGAAGCCAAAAAGCTAAAAAGGCCCTAAGAAATCAATCAGGATGCCACAGAGCCACACTGGGTCCCCTGTAAATTTAACAAGGAATAACTAATATCCATAAGTAAGTCACGTCACTTCTAGAAGCTTCAATTTCCTCACCTGTGAAAAATGGAGGCTGGGCACTCCAGGATTCTATAGAAAGCAAAACAAATTTACCTTCAGTATTCCGTCAGAAGGTAAGATGCATCAGAAGCCCTATAAAAATGGTTTTTAACATTGTTTGGGTGATGGACAGCTTTGAGATTCCAATAAAAGCTGGATGCTTCATCTTAAAAGAATTTCCACATGGACAAAACTTTGTATACAGTATCAGGAAAGTTTAATGACCCTCTGAAGTGGTCCATGGAACTCATGTTAGAAATTTCTATTCTGTAAATTTAAATAGAATTCAATAAATTGGGGATATGTTAATAAGTTTGAAAACAGAGTAGCACTTTGTACTTAAATCTTTTGATTTTTTTTAAACAAACTAAATTTCGAACAATAGTAAAGATGAATCAACTATTTTTATGATTATCAAAGAGAAACATAGTTTTGAAGAACTGAAAACTACTAGCTCAGGTAATTAAACTATGCTGGTAAATCAGAGTCCCAGATAAGTGATACCCAAAACCATTTTGATTATATGTCAATCTCAATTCTAATGAAGCAATGATAATGAAAATATTTACTTAGAATTCCAAATTTAAACAAACATGTTCTTGTGATTCTTTTTATTTAGACAGCCCATTTGGAGACAGGACTTCAATAAAAATATAAACTAAATGCAAAATATTTAATTGCTATATGGCTTAAATTTCTGAAAGATTAAATAGCAATCATGTATTTTAAGAGTTGAACACAGTCTAATCACATCTTAATTTATAATTAAGATTAAGTCTATTAAACTGCAACATAAAATTGCTCATTATTTGTATTACTAAGAAAATTAAATAGTTTTCCAATGTAAAGGGAAAGAAAGTAGAGGCGCCTGACCTATCACATGGAGGGAAAGAAGGAACAGTTTTACAATTCTCTAGAGACTAATTAAATCCAGGCAAATAATACTGGTGTTAAGATTTTATAAATCATCCTCAGAATAAGCCAAAAGGATACTAATATCTGCTCACACAGTAGTTCAACATAGAATTTTTGTGCAAGCTTCTCTTAGGATTTCTATTGTTCAAAATGGGTCCCTGGAGAACCAGCAAAAAGAAATTCTATGATTATTTTCTGATGCAATAACGGGAGAGGTCTTTCTAGTACTGGATTTAAGGGGAAAAATGGCTCTGTCCCAATTATGATGGCAATATCCCTACCAGGAATATAAAAGTAAAATGGCTACAATTTCTGATGTATACCTTTTTTGTATTTTTAGTTAAACAATATCTAATTTTCTTAAGGAAGTTTTTTTCATTAAGTTATAAAGTCATAAATTAAACCTTATTATAAATCACAAATTTCGTAAAGCTCAAAAGAGAAAAACATTTAAACACATGTATATATCCTACTTACAGTCACATGAAATTCTATATTCTCCAATGTTTCACTTACAAATTACTCAGGGATTGTGAATATACCACTGTTTACTTGAATAATTGTTCATTTACCAGGAAATGAAGCAAATATCTGGAACTTAGTCTACTGTCATTCTTATAAGCCTAATTTATCTTCTAGATTCTTACTTCTGTTTATCAAAGAATGATTCACTTACTAAAAATTACAAATTAATCAGTAGCAGAGTTAAATTAGAATCTATATTCAACCAGAAATTGATACATTATAACTATACTTCAATTTTTTAAAAAAAGAATCTAGATTTAATGCTTCTCTCCTTTTCACTTGTTTCTTTAGATTTCTAAAAAGTCCTACTTAGAGCTGCAGATATATTGGGGGAGGTCCTATAGAGCCTTATAGATTTCATATGTAAATGCCTCTATGCCTGATAGCAGGAAATCAGTTCAAAAAATTGGGGTTTTACTTCCAAGATTTGTCACTAACCTGCTTTTGTGACATCAGGTATAGAACAATGTCTTAGGAACTCAGTTTTTGCTATCTGTAAAATAAGGATATTGGAGATGATTTCCAAGGTCATTTCCAATTAAAACACTTAGGAAGTCTACATTTATGAAATACATGAATGAGTAGCAGAATTAGAGTTAAGTCCATTTGAGACTATAGACACAGGTATGTATATAGGAATAGAAAATAGCAGAGAAATGTGCAAAAAAATTGTTTACATTTAAAGTTTCCTTTCACAATTTAGTTTTGCACTTAATGATTTAACAGGCCCAGAAAGCCCACTACTTTCATCCAAATCCCCAGCACCCTCCTTTCATGCTGTCACTATTCTAACGTCCATGGGAGTACAACCTAAGAGTGTCTTTCCTCCCGATATAACGATTCCCATATCTGGATTAAGATGAACTGATCAGTCCATCTAGATCTGGGGTTGGCAAACTTTTCAGCAAAGAACCAGATAGTAAATATTTCAGGTTTTAAAAGCTAGCCAATCTCTGTGGCAACTACTCAACTCTGCCTTTGAAGTGCAAAGGCAGCCACATATTATACATAAACAAATGAGCATGGTGGGTTTGTTCTAATAAAGCTTTATCAAAAAACAGACTATGGGCAGGATTTGGCCCATAGGCTGTAGTGTGCCAACTCCTGGTCTTGATAACACCAAGAAACAAGATGGTATAAACCAACTATTTGAAAATTGTTCAGAGTCCTTTCACAGCCTAGTATAAAAGAGAGCATGATACAGTAAAAAGTATCCATGCAAGTATTCAATACACATTAGATGCTTACTAAATATAGATTTCCTTTTCATTCTCAACAGTGTCATCCCTCAAGATTTACTTCTAGAAATCACTTATTCTGGCCCCATGACAAGAGCTGGCCTTTGATTCTTCTTGACCTTGGCAAATATGTTCCTGGTACCCTGTATCAAGATTTTAGTACACCTTCATTCCTTTCCCCACCACCCCCACTAATCCAAAGCAGCAACTTCACAACCTTATCCATCTGAGCCTCAAATGTCAGTATTACTATCACTCATTAATGGCCCAGGGAAGACGGTAAAGAAATAGAGAAGGAAGGCAGACAAAGAGGTTAGATTCAGGTGCACAGGTGAGCAGTAGCATTACCTCCTTTCCTGACTCTAAAAAGGAGCCAGGTGCTAACTTACTGTTAATTTAAATGAAAATATTGTCTACTCTAGTGGGAACAAAGAACGTTTCACTTTATGCAAAGTGCTCCCTAATGAAAGAACTCAGTTCTAACAGGGGAAAAAAACACAATAAAGCTTTATTCTTATGCTTTTATCTAGATCACTCTGCCTCCAGCTATGAAACTGACTGATGTTTTTAAAGCTCCAAAGAGCCTCTACTAGTAACCATGGTTACTGCTTCAAAACAGTACAAAAAAAAAGTAGGAGGGGATAGCAATTTGAGGAGAAAAACAGTTTTCCTGATTTTCACCAAATGAAGCTACATATAGTAACAAGAGACAGGCTGCTGGCTGGGCAAGAGCCTCAAGACTGTCACTGAGGTGCTTGAGTTCTCAGCTCCACAAGTCTAGTAGTCACTGGATCATTTTATCTTATCCAAGGGTGGTCTCCAAAAGCGAATTTAGTCATTTACAATGAACAGTATCTTACAAACTCAACTAATATCCTTGCCAGGAAGTCAGTGAATTTCCTTTCTAGCAGAGTAGTTTACTTGGGGGAAAAAAAATTAAAAGCACAAGGTTCCTTAGACGTATATGAATCTGAACCTAAGACAGTACCTACAGTTTTAATATAAAGCTACCCAAGTAATTATTCTCAACCTCTGTTAGTCAAAACGTTTTCATGAGATGTTCAAATTCCTTAGTAGCCTTTCAGTTACTTAATAACCTTCTCAGTTATTAAATAATTCATACCTATGCAGTGCCTATCACGTTCTAGGCACTGTGTAAGATACTGGATACATCACAATAAAGAAAATAGATACAACTCATGCCTTTATGGAGCTTACAATCTAATGGGAAGAGAGACATTAAACACACAATTGCAAATTGTGTTAATGTGCTAGGAAGGTAAAAAAATCTAAATGCTATTTATTGGGATATCAAGAAAAGATTTTTAGAGGACACCAAGATGGCAGAGTAGAAGGACACTCGTAGCTCACCCTCTACCACAGATACACCAAGACTCACATCCACTGACCCAATCAGCCAACCAGAGCACCTGCGGAACTCCAACAGAACATTGTCCTCTTCAAAAGACAAAGACGCCAAAAATCTGGTAGGAGAAAGGAAAAGAAGAAAGACAAAAAGGCAAAACAGTGCGGGACCAGTCCCACAGGGAGGGAGCGGCAAATGAGGACTGGCGCTCCTTCGCTGGGTCTCCACCCTCCAACGGAGAGGCCAGCGGGACGGAAGGGGAGCTTCTGAGGCTCGGATCTGTATGGAGTAGCCCTTGATCAACAGAACTAAGTTAAATGGGCACAGAGGGTCCCTGCGACACACAGCCTGAGACCTGCGCTGGGTACTGGGGGCCAGGACAGGCTGCTGGGAGGAGGATGGGGACGGCTGCACTGAGGCAGCCCTGGGGGACTGCAGGGTGCTGTGCAACGTGGATGAGTGGGTGCACAGGGCAGAACAACCTGGGTCCTCCATAAAACAGCACAGCTGATGTGCCCTGGGGGGAAGAGTGCATACCCCATCTCTGAAAACCCACGGAACGTTTTCGGGGAGGAGAGGTGGGGCTCAGGTGCAGCCGCCGTATCCTCCGGTGCTTGGCACCCAGGTGGGGGCAGGGACGAAACCTGAATCTGCGCCTAGGGGCTCCACAGCCTCAAAGGCCAGACAGTGACTTCTTTGCAGCACAAGTCAGGTAGGATCCTTCTGCCCTGGTGCCTCGCAAAGTTCGCACTGCCAGGACAAACAAGGAGCTGAGTTTGGACACGGAGCAGGGGCAGGGCTGTTCCGCGGTCTTCCAGGGGTCACCTGCGGAGTGCCCACCCGGGGCGGAGCACAGGGCAGCGCTGAGCTGCGGAGCTACCGGCTCAGGGAGATGGCGGGTAGCCCCCCGCCCCGAAGTGGAGCGCGCAGCGGCACAGAGCTGCGGTGCAACCAACTCCAAGAGAGGGCGGGTGGCCCCCCCGCCTTTCCGGCAGAAACCCTGTGCTGGGAGGGGGTACGATCTGCTTGCCGGCAGGCACTGGGAGCAGCACAGATGAGGGCGCCAATGGAGGGCCTCTGGAAACAGCAAGCTGAATTCGCGAAACAGGGCAAAGACAAAGACTTCTCATTAAGAGCATACAGTCTCCAGGAAAACACCCCCCCCCCCTTTTTTTAATCTGTTTTTACCTGTTGTATTTTCTATTACCTTTTTAATTTTTACTTTTTAAACAATTATATATCCTCCCAATTTTAATCCCTTTAAAATTTTTCTTTTAAAATAGTATTATTTTTAAATATCCACGTCGTCATTTTTCTCTCTCTTGGTTTTGATCTCCTGTTATTGATTATACACAGGTTTCAAATATCTTTTTTCCTCTTTTCTCCTCTTTTAAAGGTTTTTAAGAGACGTCTCAACCTGATTGCTATTCTGCTTCAACTTGCTCTTCAATTATACATTATACACTGTTTTCAAATCTTTTTTTCTCCCCCTTTTCAAAATTCTATCATATCCTTTTTTATCTGTTCTATTTTTTATTACCTTTTTAATTTCTACTTTCTAAACAATTGTATATGCTTCTAGTATTAATTCCTTTTTAAATTTTTCTTTCTAAACAATTATATATGCTTCTAGTTATAATTCCTTTCAAATTTTTCTTTTAAAGTAGTTATATTATTTTTCTAAAAATCCACCTGATTTCATTTTCATTTCTTTCGGTTTTGATCTCCTGTTATTGATTATAAATAGGTTTCAAATATCGTTTTTTGATCTTTTTTCCTTTTTTTTTTAAAGGGTTTTTTAAAAAAAGACATCTCAACTCAAATGCTAGCCTGATTCAAGTTGCGCTTCTATAATTGATTATACACTGTTTTCAAACCTTTTTTTCTCCCGTCTTTTAAAATTCTCTTTCTCTGTCTCTCCTTTTTTTAAGTTTTATTCCTACATAGGCATTAGACAGGTAAATAAATAAACTCCTTTAAGGACCACAATAGATAACTGATATTCCATAAGCCACAGTGCCAGAGAGATATGAGCAAGATGAAGAAGCAGAGAAACCATTCCCAGTTAAAAGAACAAGAGAAATCCCCTGAAAGAACGATCAATGAAATAGACATCGATAGCCTACTAGATCAAGATTTCAAAAAAGGAGTGATCAAAGTATTGAAGGAACTAAAAGAGATAGTGTTTAGAGATATAAAATATGTCAAAAATGAAATCAAAGCTATAAAGAAGAACCAAGTAGAATTAGTAAACTCATTTGCTGAGTGAGAACAGATCTAAAGGCTGTGTAAAGCACACTAGATAATGCAGAGGAACAAATCAGTGACCTAGAAGACAGGACAACAGAAAGCACCCAATCAGAACAACTGCAAGATAAACAAATAAAAACAAATGAAAGCAACATAAGGGACCTATGGGATAATATAAAGCGTGCCAATCTTCGCATAATAGGGGTCCCAGAAGGGAAAGAAAGATCAAAGGGGATTGAAAAGGTTTTTGAAGAAATCATGACTGAAAACTTTCCAAACTTAAAGAAGGAATCAGATATCCAAGTACAGGAAGTTCCAAGGGTCCCAAACAGGAAGAATCCAAACAGACGCACACCAAGACATATCATAATCAAGATGGCCAGTCAAGGATAAAGAAATGGTCCTAAAGGCAGCAAGAGAAAAGCAAAGAGTGAGTTACAAGGGAAACCCCATAAGGCTCTCAGCTGATTTCTCTACACAAACACTACAGGCCAGAAGGGAGTGGCAAGATATATTCAAAGTCTTGAATGAAAAAAAAGATGCAGCCTAGGATACTTTATCCAGCAAGGCTATCCTTTAGAAGGAGAGAGAAAGAATTTCAAAGACAAGCAAAAACTAAGAGTTTAGCAACACTAAACCCATGCTAAAAGAAATACTGAAAGGTCTACTCTAAATAGAAAAGCAGCAGGATGCTACAGAAATGAGAAACTCATAACTAGAAAGGTGATAACTCATGAATTACAAATAAAATAAACACGAAATTGTAAAAGAAGACATCTAAATCATTAAGCATGGAGAGGGAAGCAAGAAAATATAGAGAAATTTTTTTCTTTCTTTTTTAAATTTTTTGTTTTCAGTAGGATGGGTTCAAGATATAGTAATGGGCTAACAGACTCACAGAAAAGGGCAACCACAAGCCAAACACTTACAAGGGAGTCACAAAAACTAAATAAAATCCATGATAATATAAAGGAAAATTACCAAACCACAAAAGGAAGAAGAAAGGAACAAAGAGGAAATACCAAATCAACTGCAAAGATAAGTTCAAAATGGCAATAAACACACATCTATCATTAATTACTGTAAATGTTAATGGACTAAATGCTCCAGTCAAAAGACACAGAGTGGCAGATTGGATAATAAAGCAAGAACTTTCAACATGCTGCATACAAGAGAACAAGACCCACTTTAGGGAGAAGGACACATATAGATTGAGAGTGAAAGGATGGAAAAGGATATTCATGCAAATGGAAAAGCCAAAAAAGCAGGTGTTGCAGTACTGATTTCAGACAAAATAGACTTTAAAACAAAGGCCATAAAGAAAGATAAAGAAGGACACTTTATAATGATTGAAGGAGTGATACAAGATGAGGATATTACACTCGTTAATATATATGCACCCAATATAGGAGCACCTAAGTACATAGAACAATTACTAACAGAGATAAAGGGGGATATTGATGGGAATACAATCATAGTTGGAGATTTTAATACTGCATTAACATCACTAGACAGATCTTCCAGACAGAAAATAAATAAGGCAACAGAGAAACTAAATAATACAACAGAAAAGTTAGATTTGGTGGATATTTTCAGAGCATTACACCCCCCAAAAATAGGATATACATTCTTTTCAAGTGCACATGGAACATTTTCTAGGATTGATCATGTACTTGGGCACAAAAGAAACCTCAACAATTTTAAGAAGATAGAAATTATCTCATGCATCTTTACTGACCACAATGCCATGAAACTAGAAATCAACAACAGAGAAACAAAGGAGAAAAAAAGGAAAGCATGGAGATTAAACAATATGCTATTAAAAAACCAATGGGTCAATGAGGAAATCAAAGCTGAAATTAAAAAATACCTTGAGACAAATGAAAATGAAAGCACAACCAGACAAAATTTATGGGACACAGCAAAGGCAGTGCTAAGAGGGAAGTTTATAGCGATACAGGCTTTCCTCAATAAAGAACAATCTCAAATAAGCAAATGAACCCACCAACTAAAAGAACTAGAAAAAGAAGAACAAAAAACCCCAAAAGGCAGTGGAAGGAAATTATAAAAATCAGGGAGGAAATATATAAAATAGAGATTAAAAAAGCCATAGAAAAAAATCAATCAAATCAAAAGCTGGTTTTTTGAAAAAGTAAATAAAATCAACAAACCTCTGGCCAAACTCACAAAGAAGAAAAAAGAGCACAAATTAGCAAAATAAGGAAGGAAAATGGAGAAATTACAACAAATAAAATAGAAATACAGAATATCATATGAGAATATTATGAAAAACTATATGGAACCAAACTGGATAACCTAGAGGAGATGGACAAGTTTCTGGAAACATACAGTCCACCAAGACTGAATCAAGAAGAAACTGACCACTTGAACAAACTGATCACTAGAAATGAAATCAAAATAGCAATAAAAAAAACCTCCCTACAAATAAAAGTCCAGGACTGGACGGCTTCACTGGGGAATTCTACCAAACATACAAAGAAGAACTCATACCAGTCCTTCTCAAACTCTTCCAGAAGACTGAAAAGGAGGGAATACTCCCAAACTCATTCTATGAAGCCACCATCACCCTGATACCAAAACCAGGCAAAGACACTACCAAAAAAGAGAATTATAGGCCAGTATCACTGATGAACATAGACGCCAAAATCCTCACCAAAATATTAGCAAATAGAATCCAACAACACATAAAAAAGATTATACATCATGATCAAGTGGGGTTCATCCCAGGGACACAAGGGTGGTTCCACATATGCAAATGAATCAATGTAATACATCACATCAACAAGAGAAAGGACAAAAACCACATGATCATCTCAATAGATGCAGAAAAAGCATTTGATAAAATTCAGCACCCATTTATGATAAAAACTCTCACCAAAGTGGGTATATAGGGAACATACCTCAACATAATAAAAGCTATATGTAACAAACCTACAGCCAGCATAGTACTCAACAGTGAAAAATTCAAAAGCTTCCCACTAAAATCTGGGACAAGACAAGGATGCCCACTATCACCACTCCTATTCAACATAGTCTTGGAAGTCCTACCCACAGCAATCAGGCAAGAGAAAGAAATAAAAGGGATCCAAATTGGAAAAGAAGAGGTAAAAGTGTCACTATATGCCAACGACATGTTACTATATATAGAAAACCCTAAAAGGTCCACACAAAAACTACTAGAGCTGATGGAAGAATTCAGCAAGGTAGCAGGTTACAAGATTAACGTTCAAAAATCAGTTGCATTTCTTTACACTAATGATGAATCAACAGAAAAAGAAAGTAAAGAAACAATCCCCTTTAAAATAGCACCCAAAGCAATAAAATACCTGGGAATAAATCTAACCAAGGAGGTGAAAGAATTATATGCAGAAAACTATAAACCATTGATGAAGGAAATTCAAGAAGACTTTAAAAAATGGAAAGATATCCCATGCTCTTGGATTGGAAGAATCAATATTGTTAAAATGGTCACACTGCCCAAGGCAATCTACAGATTTAATGCAATCCCTATCAAATTACCCAGGACACATTTCACAGAACTAGAACAAATCATAATAAAATTTATATGGAACCATCAAAGACCTAGAATTGCCAAAGCATTACTGAAGAGAAAGAAAGAGGCTGGAGGAATAACTCTCCCAGACTTCAGGCAATACTATAGAGCTACAGTCATCAAGACAGCATGGTACTGGTACAAAAACAGACATATAGACCAATGGAACAGAATAGAGAGCCCAGAAATGAACCCACAAACTTTTGGTAAACTAATTTTCGACAAAGGAGGCAAGAATATACAATGGAATAAAGACAGTCTCTTTAGCAAATGGTGTTGGGAAAACTGGACAGCAGCATGTAAAGCTATGAAGCTAGAACACTCCCTTACACCATACACAAAAATAAACTCAAAATGGATCAAAGACTTAAACATAAGACAAGATACAATAAACCTCCTAGAAGAAAATATAGGCAAAACATTATCTGACATACATCTCAAAAATGTTCTCCTAGAACAGTCTACTCAAGCAATAGAAATAAGAGCAAGAATAAACAAATGGGACCCAATGAGACTTACAAGCTTCTGCACAGCAAAGGAAACCATAAGTAAAACAAAAAGACAACCTACGGAATGGGAGAAAATTTTTGCAAATGAAACTGACAAAGGCTTGATCTCCAGAATATATAAGCAGCTCATACGACTTAATAAGAAACAACCAAACAAGCCAATCCAAAAATGGCAAAAGACCTAACCAAGCAATTCTCCAAGGAAGACATACAAATGATCAATAGGCACATGAAAAAATGCTCCATATCACTAATTATCAGAGAAACGCAAATCAAAACTACAATGAGGTATCACCTCACACCAGTCAGAATGGCCATCATTCAAAAATCTACAAATGGCAAATGCTGGAGAGGCTATGGAGAAAGGGGAACCCTCCTTCACTGCTGGTGGGAATGCAGTTTGGCGCAGCCACTGTGGAAAACAGTATGGAGATTCCTCAAAAGACTAGGAACAGACTTACCATATGACCCAGGAATCCCACTCCTGGGCATATATCCAGAAGGAACCCTACTTCAGGATGACACCTGCACCCCGATGTTCATAGCAGCACTATTTACAATAGCCAAGACATGGAGACAGCCTAAATGTCCATCAACAGATAACTGGATAAAGAAGATGTGGTATATTTTATACAATGGAATACTACCCAGCCATAAAAACCGACAACATAACGCCATTTGCAGCAACATGGATGCTCCTGGAGAATGTCATTCTAAGTGAAGTAAGCCAGAAAGAGAAAGAAAAATACCATATGAGATCGCTCATATGTGGAATCTAAAAAACAAACAAACAAACAAAGCATAAATACAAAACAAAAACAGACTCATAGACATAGAATACAAACTTGTGGTTGCCAAGGGGGCGGAGGGTGGGAAGGGATAGACAGGATTTCAAAATTGTAGAATAGATAAACAAGATTATACTGTATAGCACAGGGAAATATACACAAGATCTTATGTTAGCTCACAGAGAAAAAAATGTGACAATGAATATATATATGTTCATATGTAACTGAAAAATTGTGCTCTACACTGGAATTTAACACAACATTGTAAAATGATTATAAATCAACAAAAAAAGTTTAAAAAAAAGAATAAAAATTTACATAATAAAAAGAAAAAAAAGAAAAGCTTTTTAGACATATATAAAGACTTAATGCTGATAGCTATTGATGGTGGGTAATGGATACATAATGATTCAGTGTACTCTCTACTTTGGTATATGTTTAGAAATTCTCAAAATAAAAGTTAAAAAATAGAAGAAGTAAGAAGAGACCTGAAAGATAAGTAGGTGTCAAATAGGCAAAGGATGTCAGAGAAGAGTGTTCTCTAGGCCAGAGAAAGAGAAGACCCATCAATCCAGAGAACCTGGGAGTTTGGCATACTGCAGGGATTAAAATCCCAGCAAAATCTAAAGATCTTTCAGATCCACAAGCTACCGATAAAAAATATTCTAAATAGTAATAATGAGAGCTGCCTTTCTTGAGCCTTCACTAAGCGCTGGGCAGTGTCATTCTTAAGTTAACATGCTTTGTTTCAGCCATGTCTTAGAACAACCTAAAGGGAGGTAGAATTATTCCCGGTTCTCAGAGGAGGAAACGGATGCGTGGGGGAGCAGGTAACTTGCCTGGATCTATCTAATTCCAGAGCCTGTGCTTTTTCTTACCCACAGTCACACGCCCTGCCTACCACATATCCAAATGCCACTATTAATTATTAAATTTTGCTCAAGAGTTCTAAATTCTCATTCTATTTCTACAATTAACTGACTCCATGTTTAAATCAAGTCATTTCACCTCTTGGTCATTTCACAAAATGCGACATAATTAGATGATATTAAGGTCGTCCTGGCTTTTAAACTCTCAATCAGATTTATAATTATATTACTTAAACTTTTTATACACCAGCAGTTTATACCTATCATATTTTACAGATTGTATGGCAGAATTTAGGCAATTATCTAAATTTGAACAATTCATTAATTAATTGTTCCACAAATAATCACTGGTCACCTTTGTGCCAGGTATTCTTCTAGGTGTTAGAAATGCAGTAGTAAGCAAACTACAGTTAAAAATCCTGCCTTTGTGGCACTTATAATTTAGTGGGAGGAGACATGATAAATAAAACCAAGAAGTAAACAATATAGTATGTAAGAATATAGTAAGTACTATGGAGAAAAATAAATCAGGAAAGGTGTACAGGAACTGCTATTCCCCCACACCTATTACGAGCAGGAGTTTGTTAAGCACTAAGGCAAATAAAGCTAAGCAATACCTGAGCCCTTGCCTTTGCCCTGATCCACTCAAGTAAACACAAATATAAGGAATTCTAGAAAAGACAAATAAACAAAGTACAGTGGGAACACCACACAGGAAACAGCGACAAGACAGAAGAAACAGATTTGCAAACTGGATTTTGCTCTGATACACACATACACAATCCAAAAAGGGGGGGGGGGGTCATGTAAAAAGGAATATGAGACCTGTATTTTAAAGCCACATTTCAAAATTTTACAAGATCTTATGGATAAATATTTTTAAAAGATAAGGAAAAAAATAGAGACACAGACTATCTTCCTGCTTGGGAAAACTATTATTAAGATACAAACTGATCCAAAAATTATAGGTTTAATATAAATCAAATAAAAACTAAAATATGTTTTAGAAACATAATCATGTAAGAATCTATACTACAAATAAAAGGATAAAAGAGCAAATGTATAAGAAAAACAAAGTAATTTTGGAAGAGTAATGAGAGTAGATACACCCTAATGATCATGAAAACACTTATTAATATGCTTTTCCCACTTGCATTTCCTTCTGCTATCTTTCCAACATTCTATGGGTAACATCCATTTCTTTGGAGAAGTTTAGATAAAAAGAGAAATATTTCATTTTTATTTTCTGAATTAAAGAAAGTCTTTTACAGTAAGATAATAGTCTTGATAGTCTGGTTTTCCCAAAGAAGGAAATTTTTAACACCAATATTTTCTGAACAAGCTGGAAAGACTCAGATTACAGTTTCTCCCACTTTGTAGAACAGATAACCCTTCTGCTCATGACAGCCAGAACATAATGCCTGCCATACCTAGCGTAGAAGGAGGATAAAACCTAGAGACAGTGTAAACTGAAGCCTCAAATTCCTGATTCTGGTCAGAGGACTGTAGGACAAAGAAGTGAGACAGAGATAGGAGAAGCAAGTAATTAGACCAGTACTCCCATTACCCTCTCCAGGTAGAGGCTGCAAAAGGAAAGGAATGTTTGAAGGAGTGAGGAAACCTAGAAGTCAGAATGGCTTCTGCTCTGCTTCGTGCTGAGACAGTGCAAAGTGACTGCCTTTCAGCAGCATCCCTCATCCCCTCAATACACACAGACACACACACACACACACCCCTCCTCCCTGCCTACACCAAGCTTTTACCTCCCCTCACAGATACCTAGTATAAGCTGGAGATTAATCACACCAAAACATATGCACAGAAGCACAATCAGATTGAGGAAGGGACTGAGATGGGCTCTGGAGCCTCCCTTTTCTCCTGTGTGCCATGGAAGGCACTGGGAAATACCTATGTGCTCTAGAGTAGTATATAGGAAAGGTAACTTCACATGCTGGATGGTGAGTTTGCCAGAAATGGTCACTGTGATAGGGTCAAAGTAGCTCCATTACAGAGGCCTGGGAAAGAGATCTCCTGGTTAAGGAGCCAACGGGAAGCCCCAGCCAGACCTTATGTTATCTGTGACACCTGGGAAGATGGCCAATACGTCCTGGGAACCAAGAGAACAGATCTCAAGTAACAGCAGTTGTAAACTTCAGCTGTAGACATCTGAAGATCATCCAAGGAGAGTTCTGGTAGCACCACAGTAGTCACAATTCCTGGGAGTAGCCCAACCAGTTACTTTAAAGGAGAGACCAATGAGAAACCAGGGAAGACAGCACATGGACTGAGGGGGTCCTGGTATTCTTCCACCACTACAAGGTTACACAAGCACCCATAAGTCTTGATTCCATTGTGGGAAGGTGTGAGAGAAGAGATGATACTTGAATGCCTGGTATCCAAACAGACTAAAATATCCTAAAAGATCAGTTTAAATTACTAGATAAGAATTAGTTTACCAGACTGCAGTAAGACTGGAAAACTTCCTTCAGTTACCCAGTGACCAGGGTTCATTAAAAAGAAGAAATGAGGGGGGAGGGAAATTGTTCAGTGGTAGGGTACATGCTTAGCACGCACGAAGTCCTGGATTCAATTCCCAGTACCTCCATTAAAAAAAAAAAAAAAAAGGAAGAGATGAACTATAGAAAAATAAAGAAGTTACATTTTCTTTGCACATCTGAGTAAGTATGAGTAAGCTGTGAACCTGCTACAGATTTTATGATGTTTATTTATGTGAGAATTCAAAAGAACTTCTTTTTTTGGCATACTAGAAACCATCATCACTTTAGAAGTAACAATGGACTTCTAGTTTAAGACGGCAGACTGAGCCCATTCATCTACCTCTTCTCCTTCTGAAACACCTCAGGTCAGGAGGGCCTGGGGGTGCAGGCAGGCCACAGAACAACTGAGTAAAAAAGCACCAAAGATACCAGAACAAATCTGATGGTAAACAGTAAATGCTGGTCACAGCATTTAATATGGGTCTAAAGTCTTTGTCAGAGGGCTTACCGTGTGAACTTTGAGATGACGATAATAGCAGTTAGGGACAATCTCAATAGATTGGAGATTGAGGGAAGACAACTCAGAATTAATCAGAACTCTACCTGCAGATAAATTCCTTTCCTAGAGCAGAAACCAAGGGAGGGACAGGTTCCAGCTTGTTAGCTTTGTCTTTGCAAATGCAAAGATAAAGGGAACTTCACTTCCCATTTACCATAGCAAGTGGGAAACCAATCTGCAGAGTCCATGGTCAGTGATGACATTCAGTGGGGAAGACAATGCTTTGTAAAGAATATTGACCTTTGCAGAATTAGACCAGTTACCAAGATGTTACCAGCATCACCTGAAGTGTTTGGGTGCCCCACCCCGGCCTTACTGAATCAGATTTTTGTGAGCTATGCTAATGCATTTAAAATCGGTTCCCAAAGGATTGTCACATATATTCAAGTTGGACAATCACTCATTTAGAGCCTCATTTGAAAATGTTATAAAGAACAGCCAAGAATCACCAGCTACTTAATAAAAACTAAGAGAGGCACTAAGGTGAAAAAGCAGGGGCACAATGACCCACAGAAAAGAGAGGAAGGCAACTAAAAGAAGTAAGATGTTCTTAAACTTTAATTGGTATCTTCAGAGAGATTCAAGAGGCCAGTATATCCATAAAATGTGAAAAATCCCTTCATAAAATGCAGTAATCAAGGAACAAGAAAGAACTTTTAGAAAGTGAAATTATTTTCAGAATGAAATAACTTGACTTTTAGTGAAAGCCAAGATGAGTAAGCCCATTACATCTCTCCTGCTGATTACAACTAGTAAAAACTCTAGAGAGAATCCTAAAAGCAGCTATCTAAGAATTCTGAAAAGCAAACAGTGGTAGGCATACTGGTGAGGAAAGTAAAAACCTGAACAATCAATATGGCAGTGAGTTTACTCTTTTTAAAAAATTCTTTCTTTCTTTACCACTTTGACATGAGGATGGGCAGAGTCCCAAAATTATGCAGCAGGCACACACAGCAAAAACTCCAAGAGAAATCCCCTCTTTCTCACTGGAGTAAAAGGGGCATCTGTGAGCTGGAAACTATGTGTTGAGGGGTGGGGGCTCTCATTCCTTTTCTTTTTTTCCTCTGCTGACCCCACTCTGAAGTCAGTCCAAGTTACAAAGCTATACTACTGAGGCAGGACACCTAAAAGCCTAAGAGAAAACCAGCCCCTCCATCCTAAGGAACTAGAAAAAGGAGCCAGAGCAGAATAGAGTATGGGGGTGGCGGGCATCCTCACTATGTATTTCTCTTTTTTCCCTGACTGCTTCAATCAGGAGGGCCTCAGTAGGGTATATATCTATGCAACAGTAAAGGGGAAGCCCACTAAGGCTCTGACGGAAAGAAACCCCAGCTTTCTAGTGAGAAGTCCAGGCAAAGACTCCTGGGAGCCAGAGAGCATAAGGAAAGTCCCCAAGAGTACAAAGTTAGAGAAGATCCCACTAAGGTGCATATGCATAGAAGAAACACAAAGAAGTACAGCAAAGGTTGGAGGAACTGAACAATGATATAACACCACTGATCAACCATAAAGGTAATAATAAAGAGATAACAATTTTCCCCCTCAAATGAATCTTTAACCCGATGCAATTCTAATAAAAATCCTTTGTACCCTTATTTTTAACTGAAATATTCCAGTTAATCTGCAAGAATTAACAACATAAAAAAGGCAAGACAAACATTTTTGAAAGTCTAGTAAGAGAAAACTTAAAAGCTACATTAAATAATATAACATTAAAACAGTATGAAAATTATATAGTGATAAGGAATGAGATCAAAGGAACATTATATAAATACGTATATGTGGGAATCTTATATATGATAAAGGTAGACTTCAAACAGTAGAACATTCAATAAATGCTATCAGAACAAATTACCTATTTTAGAAGAAAAAAGTTAAATTTCTATATAATAGCATTTATAAAAATTCCAAAACATTAAACAAAAAAATATTTAAAGACAATGAAAGACCAACAAGCAATAAATATATGACAAAAAGTCAAGTAACTGCAACTTAAATAATACTCCTTTTCTTAATCTTTTAGATTCCCATTATGTTTTTAAAATAAGAAAAGTGTGTGTCTCCATTCACTTAAGCACATCAAATCTTTGGATATTTCTACACTAAAAAAGAAAAGAAAAAATTAGAGGAAACACTAATTAGAGGAAATCTGAATACTTACTTCAAAACTTCTGTATGTCGAAAAGAAATATAAAATTAAAAGGCAAATAAAAAGGGTAAAAGTAATTGTAAAAAACATGACAAAATTAATATTCTTAGTATATTAAACATTTATACATAATGATATAAAAACTGGTAAGACCGATAGATAAGTGGCTAGAGGACCTTAAATACAAAGAAAGAAACAAATTACATATCATTTTGTATACATCAATTTAGCAAACACTGGGGTGGGGGAAAGCTCAATGTGATAATGTGGTGAAAAGGCATGCACATGTGCCGAGAGTGAGGAAAAGGTGACACAACCTTATTAGGAAGCAATCTGACACAGGTATCAAGAACCTTAGAAAATGCTGATGCCCTCTAAGGAATTGTTAACAATTTAGGAAAGTCTTCAATTTCAGACTCCCATCTGACAGTCACCTGATACCAGATAAGTCACACACCACTCTGAGCAGCAGTTTCTTCACCGTAAAATATGAATACAACTCACTAATTCTCAGGGTTGCTGTGATATTTAAGACAATAATAAAGCATGTAAAAATGTCTTAAAAACTACAGAGCAGACGGCTGACCCAAGGCCTGTGAACTCTGGGGGATTTCAGAAGGTCCTCAAACTCTCTAAACATCTGTGAATGTTTGGAAAGAGACTACAGCTTTAAGCAGACCCTATAAGGGATTCCTGATCCAAAAGAAAACTGAAAAGCACTACAGGCAAAGAGCAAAATCAAAGTGATGATATTCTTCCAGCTTGATGCCTGGCATGTAATAGGCCCAAAACAGGAATTCACTACAAAAATCTAGGTAGTATTTAAAATGATATTAAACTTATTACATTTATTTCTAAACCCCTCATAACAGTACTTAGTGATTTCTTAGCATGTTAACTTATTCTCTAACATAGCTGTGAGAACCTAGAATTAGGAAAACAACATGACAGTCTATCTATTTGGATTAATCACATAAAATGAAGGCAATCTACTTTAGAAAATGAGGGGAGAGGTGGCAGTAAGTAAATTTAATATATTTAAAGTATTATTCTTAACTCATTAAGATGTACATAATTAATATATAAGCTACCTTGGGATACTCTCTTGAAGCAAACAAAAACTAGAGATTTTATGTATATATTTTTAATAAAATGGAATATAGAAAATTATTTCTTTCTCTAAAATAATTAAGACTAAAAGATTAATTCTCAAACTTCTATTTCTAGATGATGAGTCATACTTTCATTTAAAATTTTTCTGAAGCCCTAAAAGTGAGCCACAGTGATAAAATTCTACCCAATCAAGCATATAGCAAATAGACTAAAAGTAGTTTTAATTATAATGAAAACTTAACAATTAAGAATTTAAGGGGGAACGGTACTGCTCAGTGGTAGAGTGCATGCTTAGTATGCACAAGGTCCTGGGTTCAATCCCCAGTACCTCCATTAAATAAACAAACAAACAAACAAACAACCTAGTTACCACCCCAGTCTGAAAAAAATTTTTTTTAATTTAAAAAAAAAAAGAATTTAAAGTACTTGAGGACT
The DNA here is from genome assembly GCF_009834535.1 of Camelus ferus. NCBI lineage: Eukaryota > Metazoa > Chordata > Mammalia > Artiodactyla > Camelidae > Camelus > Camelus ferus. Next base: position 16,794,966 of record NC_045710.1, on the reverse strand, counting down.
TCCACCTCTGGGAAGGTGGGATAGATATATTTTCCCCTATTCTTCTAAGTAAAACTAAAAGCCCTGGACAACATATACAACAAACTTAAGAAGACACTAAAGGCAGATCAGGTAGGGACCTCCAGATCCAAGGAAAACATAGTGGTGAATTCTATGAGTTTTCTTTTGTGCCCTATATATCTTAGACTTGGAATTGAAAAAGCTGGCAATCTATAAATACCTACAGGCCCAGGCCCCCCAAACCAAAATGAACAAATAAAATCCTGTTCTCTTGAGTCAAAAGTTCAGAAAAGGAATAATCTTAAAAAAAAAGCTGTTGTACCCAGGGGAACATCACAATACAAAACTAGCAAAGGTTAAGTGGAGAGCCTACACTTCCACCTTTGCCAAGATGTAACAAGGCACCCCTCACTCCCTACCACAGTGGTGTCAGAAAAGGTCAGTTGCAAGTTGGTCCCCACCAGGGGAAAATGAGACTTCCCTCTGCAGAGTGTCAGTGAAGACCACATGGAGAGCTTGGATGTCCACCTGGCAGTAAGAAGCTGCACTTCGCCCTCCCTGCTATAGGCTGGTGTCAGAAGAGGCCTAGTAGAGTTGGGCCTTTCACCACTGCCCAACAGTAAAAAGGCCCTCCTCTGTGGAGGCCATGTAGGGAGGAGTACTGAAGCACTGCCCCTCCCAGCCTGGGAAAAGTTGGTTGAGGGCAGAACTCCTATCACCGACCAGCTGGAAAGTCTCCCACCAACTGGAAAGTCAACAGAGGTAGAGTGAGGAATCCCCACTGGGGAGTTATGTGGCAGAGCACTCTTCTCCTTCCCATGTTGGAGCAGTGCCAGAAGTCAGCTAAATCAGAATGTTTAAATAAGATCCAGTCTCAGAACATAATATCCAAAATGTCCAGGTATCAAATAAAAATCACTCATCATAACAAGGAATATTTCAAACTGAATGAAACAAGACAATCCACAGATGCCAATACCAAGATGATAGAGATATTAAGATTACCCAAAAAGGATTTTTAAGCAACCATTATAAAAATGTCTCAAGGAGCAATTACACACATACTTGAAACAAACAAACAAAAAATAATGAGTCTCAGCAAAGAAAAAATGTATATATAAAAGAACCAAATGCAAATTTCAGAACTGAAAAATACAATAACTGAAATAAAAGACTCAGTGGATGAGAACTACAGTAGAATGCAGAGGACAGAGGGAAGAATCACTGAACTGGAAGACAGAACAATAGAAACTACCCAATCTGAACAACAGAGAGAAAGCACTAAAAACAAATAAACTGAGTCTGGGGACCTGTGGGACTATAACAAAAAACCTATCTTCCACATCATCAGAGTCCCAAAAAGAGAGAACAAAGAGAGTAAGGTTGAAAAAGTGCTTTAAGAAATAAAAGCTGATAACTTCTCAAGCTTGGCAAAACACATAAATTTACAGATTCCAGAAGCTAAGTGAAACCTAAGTAGAACAAGACCAAAGCAATTCATGCCAAGACAGTTCATAGTTAAACTTCTAAAAACTAAAGAAAAAGAAAATGTAACAAAAACATCAAGAGAAATGATGCTTTATCTATAAGGGAAAAACAATTCAAATGTCAGATTTCTCATCTAAAACAAAAGAGGGATGAAGCAAGTGGCACTGAAGTCTACACCTTATCATTTGTGTTTCTATATCTGATTTTCTCTTGTTTGTGACTCTTGGCATGACTGGAATCTAGAGACTGAATGTCAGATATTGCATAATAAAAACTGTAGAGGTTGTGAGTGAGATTATCTTTTCCATAAGAAGATTTCTTTAGTTTCTGGTGGCAATAGAAGCTACTCCAATCAGAAATTAAGCTAATTTGAAACCAGTTTCCAATCATATTAAGACCTGGTCTCTTTCTCAAACCTTATTTGGATCCTAATTCAAACAGGTTAAAAAAAAAAAAAAAAAAAAAAAAAAAAAGAAAGAAGGGGGAGAAAATGTTTCTGACATGAAAACAATTTAAAATTTGAACACTGAATAATACTTAATATTAGGTATTATTAATATTAAATATTGTTTAAATAATATTTAAATATTTAAAAATTTTAAAGAATATTAAAGTCTGATAATGGTATTCTGATTGTTTTTCTTAAAAAAAAAAAAAAAAAGAGGAAGAAAGTTTTACCTTTTCCGGAAACATACAAAATATTTACAGATCAAATGACGTATCATCTGGATTTGTTTCAAAATATGAAAGGGGAGAAAGTGACTGAGAGTACAGATAAAACAAGACTGACCAAGGACTGATAACTGTTGAAGGCAAGTAGAAATTCATTAGCCTATTTTTTGACTACTTCGGCATATTTTTGAAATTTTCCCTAACAGAACATTTTAAAGTACGTATACCACATGATTCAGCAATTCTACTTCTCCTTATCTTAAAAGGAACTCTCATGCAGGTGCATGAAGTACATACAGGATACTCTTGACTTCACTGCTTGTAGTTTTAAAAAATTATAAACAATCCGTAGTAAGAACTTTGAGGGCCCAAATAACACTGGTACAGCCACAGTACAAAATACAATGCAGAAACTGGAAAACAACAAAACACAGATCAAAACACGTTGTAGAGTGAAAAAAATCATACTGCCAAACTACATAAATGTTCAATTTTAAAAAATAATCCACACAATACTATATATTTCCTACAAATGTGTGTATACATGTATATATGTGTATATAAATCAGTGTATATGTGTAGATATATGTATGTATATACATAAATATAAATGGATTGAAAATATCTGAAAAGATAAGACACCAAACGTTTAACTCCAGAGAAAATGGGAAAGAACCAGGACTACAGAAATACTCAAGATAGATTTTAGTTTTACTGATCTTGTTAGCATTTTTAAAAGAAGAATTACCTCTGTGGGTAAAATTTACTTTTAAAAAAGAACATTAATTCATATTCTTGCTATCTCTTTGCAAATCAATGAATCTGTTTTTACTTTCGTACAGAAACAGAACCAAGAAATATCTCCTAGAAAATTAACTATAAAATATACCCTTCTCTTCATTAAAAATCAAGAACTTATAGACAAAATGTAATCAATCTGGGAAAAAAATACTAGGTTCAACCACATGAAATTGCCAACAGTCTAACATTTTGCCTTCAAAAAATGGCAACTTCATGAGTTTTCCCTAATAGATCTTCTTATAGCAATAATATATTACAGGAAATTCATTACATTTATATATAATATACTCCTGAAAACTTGTATGAAAACTAAAATGTGTGAAAAGATAAAAGGGAGCTGCTCTTAGAAAGTTAAAAACACATATGTCCCTAATTTCACCTGACCAGTTGTCAACAATATAATTACAACATTTCCACATTTTCTTCAAACTCCGTCCTCCCACTTCACATGCAATACTGGATTAATATTCTTTAATCCAATAACCATTTGACTGAAACCGAAGATTTATAATTTTCATCTTGGTCTTAACTAATATTCACTCTATAAGCATACTTACAATTATCACTCTCAGCTGAATTTCTTCTATTGAAGTATAGTTGATTTGCAATATTGTGTTAAGTTTCAGGTGTAGAGCAAAGCAATTCAGTTATGCATATATATATAGACATATTCTTTTTCAGATTCTTTTCTATTATAGGTTATTACAAGATATTGAGTGTAGTTCCCTGTGCTATACAGTAAACCCTTGTCGTTTATCTTTTATATATAGTAGTGTGCATCTGTTAATCCTCTACTCCTAATTTATCCTCCTTCCTTTCCCCTTTGGTAACCATAAGTTTATTTTCTAGGTCTGTGAGTCTGTTTCTGTTTTATAAATAATTTCGTTTGCATTTTTTTAATGCCACATTTAAGTCATGTCATAACATTTTTATTGACCTTACCCTCCAGCAATTCCTATTGTCAAGCCTTTCCTTAGACTGACTGTAGTACCTTTTCCAATTCAAGGATCTCAGAAGAATCCATATCCTACTGAACTTTCAAACTCCATTTCAAACTTCTCCAAAAAACTCCTCATCAACCAACTTGTTCCCTATCTTCCTTACTCATTAGGGTACCTGAGAATAAGTTCTCTGTGTGTACATTTCAATTTAACATTATTCCATTGATTTGTTCATTTCAATAGTAATAACAACTGTTGAGTACCCACAATAAGCCAAGCTATTCTAGGCACTGGTGTCAGAGCAGAGAACAAAAAAGATACAGTCCCTGTTGTCAGAGTGCTTACATTTATATGTAATGGATATGAAATATTTGGGTATTAATTTATCATAATACATCAAATTTCCCACTTTTGGCCAATTAGGTTGTTTTCAGTTCCTACTGTTACCAAATAAATAATACTGTGAATATAGTTCTAATATAGCCTTTTTATTCCTTGAATTATTTATTTAGGGCTAATTCCAAGAGAAGGACTATTAAATCAATGGCCATAGATATTTTTATGGCTTTTAAGATATACACTACCAAATTACACTTCAAATGAGCTGTACCAATTCCAAAAGAAATGCTTGAGTACTTGATTCCCTATGGACCACTTTATTAAAGTTATTCAATAAGTACAAAAAGATTTTTCACTATTATTTTAATTACCCAGAAAGTTGAACTCTTTTCCTTAAGTTTGTTTTCTCTGTGTCCCCTTATGACCTCATGGACATGACTTTATCAATGTACTTAGTGGAATCTTAGTGTTGTAAATATTTTTTAAATACTCAGTTATTTTAGATAGTATTTAAGATCATAATTGTGAATATTTTCCATTTTGTTATTTCTCTTTTTAATTTTGTGCTGGATTTCTTCATACATATTTACTTAACTTTTTAGTCGGTTTATTAGTCTTTTTACCTTAGGCTACTATTCTTTGCATCGTTTCACTGCTTTTTCAGTTCTTAAAATGTTAACCATACATTTGCATATGGATAGGTTCAACACTAATTCTTCTAACTACTACCTGATCACTTCAAAACTTATAAAATAATTCTACTACTTGACAGACTTTATGCCGGCTTACTGTATACTAAATTCCTAAACCATATTTTCTCAATTCTAAAGATGCCTATTTTTCTTAAAATAATATTTTTAGGTTTCTGAAACTAGGAGAAGTATCAGAATTAATGTTCAAAAAACGTACCAGTAGCCAAGCAAAAGACAAAGTTGTGATGTATGTCACAGCTTGCCCATGTGTTAACCTACGGGAAATACCCTTCTAGTGAAGGTATCTGTTTATCCAACTATGACCACAGTTGAGTTAACTGCACTGGTAAACTCACATACAGTGAATTTTAAGCTCAATTTGAAAGTCTGTTACTTGAAAATGTTTTGAGAAAGACTGAACGATGATAAAGTACTGAAATAAAAAGCTATTGTGATGCAAAAACTGTTGCAAGACAAGAAAGAGCAATTAAAGGCAAGAGAAATTGCCCAGTCCCTCAAAATAGATCACAGAATTATCAGAGCTGGGAGACACTGGTGTGACCAATTTACATTTCACAAAGTATTATCACCCAAGTGCTGGATATCTGTCAAAAGTTTCCAGCTGACTCAGAAATGAATTTATTTAATTCACAGTTTATCTACAGAAAAACTGAAACTATGAGTTTAGCCAAAAAAGAAAAGCAGTTAAATTCCAAACATTTCTCATGTGACTCAAAACTATACTGACAATCATAATGTGTAAAAAAGCAAGCAAAGGTGAGGAAAATCAGTATGTCAGAATGTGAAAAAGGATTAGACTCATTCTTTTATTATGAATCCAAAGAGGATGGTATAGAAATTGTATGGATAAATGTATGCTTCTGTCAGTTAATTTCTAAGGACTTTTAAAATAGTGTTTCTTCTTTTTTGAAAATACATTAAATCAATAGTAGATATCACAATTCAGTTATGATACAGACTGTTATTCAGCTATCTGCTCATTAATTTCTGAGTAAAGGAAAGCAAGAACAGGGAAGTAGGAACAAAACCAAAGATATAATGCATAAAGATCAAACCCTTCCAAGATCCTAAAGGTTACTGTGATGCAGAAAAACACATGATGAAGTAAATACAACCCAGTGAAAAATAACAATGAGCTAAATAACTAACTAGCAAATAACATAACCAAAAAACCTGGTAAAAGTAAAGGTGAATAACAGCAAATAGAAATAGCTAAGAAAAAGTGAATAAAAACAGGTCTTAATTCAGTTGAAAGAATATTAGAACTTATTAAAACTATGTAGTACCTAACCAAGATTCAGAATACCATAAGCCTGGATCAACCACCCTATCACTGCAACAGATTCCAGAGAATGAAAGCGAGAAGGGATGCACCAGACCAAACTGCCTGTTTATTATTATCAAAGTGTTTGGACCACAGGCAACTAGGGACTCCTCTGCTTCAGTTACAGGTAAGCCTAATACCTGAAACACTTTGAACATGCCAAATGGTTTCTCAGCTTCTTTTACTTAGGCCCACATCTTAACCCACAGAAAAGAAGAAGAAGATAATCAAGTATTTCCACAAACAGCCATGATGCAGAAACACAGATCTGAATAATCCTTCTAGCTTATACAACCAGGAAAGTGGATAAAGCAGATTAAGCAACAGCTTTCAAATATTGGACAACGTCAAAGTAGGAGTGGGATCTCTGAGAAAAGGGAGAGAAAATGAGGTAAGCCCTACAATTGCCTCACCTCACACCTCTGAAGCAGTTTTCAGAATGAAGCTTAGAGAGGGAGGAGTTCAACAGAGCCTGGCACTCTCAGTTGTCTGAGTTGAGGAGACAGACTGACATTTGTGTCAGCCAGAATGTGTGTTAAAGCACACCAGAGAGAAGGGACCTGCATCACAGAGCTCTGGAAATCTGCAGGAGCCTCCCTTTAAGCCTTTGGCAGGTACTGTCATCTGTGAGAGGAAACTACCTAAGGTTGGGGAAAGGACCAATGAAAAACAAATAGGCCAATCATTCAAAAGTCCATGAACAATAAATGCTAGAGAGGGTGTGGATAAAAGGGAACCCTCCTACACTGCTGGTGGGAATGTAGTTTGGTGCAGCCATTATGGAAAATAGAATGGAGATTCCTCAAAAAACTAATAATAGGCTTACCATATGATCCAGCAATCCCACTCCTGGGTATATATCCAGAGGGAACTCTAAGGCAAAAAGATACATGCACCCCAATGTTCATAGCAGCACTATATACAATAGCCAAGACATGGAAACAACGTATATGTTCACTGACAAATGACTGGATAAAAAAGTTGTCGTATATTTATGCAATGGAATATTACTCAGCCATAAAAAGAATAAAATAATGCCATTTGTAGCAACATAGATGGACCTAGAGATCATCATTCTAAGTAAGCCAGAAAGAGAAAAAAATTACCATATGATATCACTCTATATGTGGAGTCTAAAAAAAAAGAAAAAAAGAAAAAAAAGGACACCATGAACTCATCTATAAAACAGAAACATACTTGCAGATATAGTAAATAATCTTATGATTACCATGTAAAGGTGTGGGAAAGGATAAATCTGGGAGTTTGAGATTTGCAAATGTTAGCCACTATATATAAAAATAGATTTTTCAAGAAGTTTCTTCTGTATAGCACAGGGAACTATGTTCAATATCTTGTAATAATCTTCAATGAAAAAGAATATGAAAATGAATATATGTATGTATATGCATGATTGGGACACTGTGCTGTACACCAAAAATGGACACATTATAACTGACTGTACTTCAAAAAAAAAAAAAAATAGGCCAAAGAGTTGAAACTGAAACTCATACAAGGGTAGGAATAATTTGTATTCCCACCAAGTAGAACAGAAAGACCTCATAATACATGAGCCATTAAGTAAAGTCATCAAAAGGTACCAACTCTAAATTAGCTCTAGGGAAAAGGGCTGCTTTGGACCCACAGTACCAAAGCTTCCTTAAAACAAAGCAAGCCTCAAAAAAAAAAAAAAAATCAAAGTGATTTCAAAATGTTTAACTGTATGCCAAAACTTAGACCAACATTATTTAAAGGAACATTACAAAATCCAATCCCAAACTACATAAAATTCACAATGTCTGACATTCAATGAAAATTTACAAAGCATATAAATTAAAAGGAAAATATGCCCTCTACCCAAGAGAATAACAGATCAATAAAAACAGACACAGAACCAACAGAAATACAGAACTTGGCAGACAAAGATGTTAAAAGAGCTCTATAACTATGCTCAACATGCTCAAGAAGGCAGAGAAAGAGATGGCAGAAGTGAGAAGTGAAAGATTTTTCTAAGGCCCAAATTGAACTTTTATAAATGAAAAACACAATGTCTGAAATGAAAAATACACTGGATAGGATTAATAGCAAACTGGACAACTAATCTGAAAACAGAGCAATAAAAAATATTCAAAATGAAGCACAAAGGGAAAAAATACAGAAAAAGAGAAGGAAAGAAGGAAGGAAGGGAGGGAGGGAGGGAGGGAGGGAGGGAGGAAGGAAGGAAGGAAGGAAGGAAGGAGAAACCAGCAATAATTTGTAGCAATATATCAAATAATCAGGATCCAAAAACTAGAGGGAAGAAGATGATAGAAAAAATATTTGGAGAAATATTGGGCAAAATTCTCTCAAACCATAAAACCCACAGATCCAAAAGGCTCAACAAAATAAAAGAAGGATAAACAAAGAAAACCACACTTAGAAATATCATAATTAAATTGTTGAAAACCAATGATTAAGAAAAAAATGTTAAAAGCTGATGGAGTTGAGGAAAAAGACTCATTATGTACAGAAAAACATACACTTCTCATCAGAAACCATACAAATGAGAAGTCAATGGAGTGACATTGCCAAGTACCAGAAGAAAAAAAAATTGCCAGCCTAAAATTCTACACCCAGTTAAAATATATTTCCAAATGAATGTGGAAATGTTTTTAGACAAAGGTTGAGAAAAATCCATTACAAGATGTGCACCTGTTTTAAAGAAGTGTTCTTTAAAGAGAAAGAAAAGAGTATTATATCCAAAATCTGGATCTACATGAGTATCAGATCCAAATGTAGATCTACTCAAAAGAATGAAGAGTACTAGGAACACCAGTAAATGTATTAATAGATGAAAAGACGTCTTTGTCTAAGGTTTTAATTTCTGGCTTTTTTTCTCTCAATTGTCTCAATTTCAAGAAAAATCTGTGCTTACAGTAGAAACTAAAAAAGTAATCCCCCCAAAAGAATCTCACTCCCATGAAGTAAGATACTCATACTGATTTCATAATATTAACTAGGCATATTTCCATCTTTTTATAATCTCTAGAACAGTTTCTCACCATAGGAATTATATGTTCCTTGAAAGCTAGAAAAAAAACTCACTGGCAAAATGATCTGGCCCCAGAAACAATTTTTTGAGAAAATTCCTTGAACTTTCATCCACTAGTTTTTGTTTACCCAGATTTTCGTCTTCTTAAAGCAGTTTGAGTATTTCACAATTCATTTTAGAGATTTTAAATAAACTGGTGAAGGGTTACCAAACAGAGCTCTCTTAGAATTCTAAAAATCTCTTTTCAATTTTGTTTTTGTTGTTGTTGAGTAAAAGTAGATTTTTTCAGAGAGACGCATTCTCCATAGACCAAGTGTAGGCCATCTCAAAAGCCAGAGAGGCCAAGAGGTGGGAAGGGGGTGGGGGTTAAAGTAAAAGTAGATACACATCTGTAGACAGAGTCTGGGCCATCTCAGAAGACAAGGGAGTGAGAGGCCTCTCTTTTCTATTTTTGTCTCCTTTATTCTTTCTTACTTTGGTTTTCTATCTTTTCCTTGATAAGATCAGTCAGATATTTACTTTGTTTTTTAACCTTAAGAAATAGCTCTTAGATTTTTAAATCCTATAGTTTCTGTTCAATTCACCTGTTTCTGCTTTTATCTTACTTAAATCCTCCCTTCATCCTAGGCACTTATTTTGCTGTTTTTATTTGTTTGTTAAACTAAATTCAGAGGTTGAGTATATTTATTCCTTTTTTAAATATCAATTTTCTAAGCTCAGTATCAGTCTTTGCCTGAGTCTCATTTCAGCTTGCTAGATAATCAGTTATTGTACATTTGATTTCTTGTTTGAGTCAATATTTTTAAAGAATATTTTGTTTGATTTTTCCAAGTGGTTGGGGTAGTACATTTTAAACTGCTGTTGCAGTGAGAGATTGGACACGTGTAGCTTCAGCTTTTCTGGAACTTACTGAAGTTTTCCTTTGTGGCTTAGCCTAAACTTTTTTTTCATGTTGCACAGTCAACTGAAAAACGATAATTAATCCTAAATATAAATGAAAGCCTTATATGTAACTAAATAAACCACATTACAAGCAATGCAGGTCTTACACTATAATTCTTCATGCTTTCCATTTTTACTAATATTAATTGCATCATATGACATTAAGAGTAAGGACAAAAATTCTCAATTTTGCACCTAATTTTATGTTTACATTGCTAGACTTGTAATAGGCAGAATGTTTCTTAATAATGTAAGGAATTTTTAATTTCAAGGAATGTGCACAAATTCTTGAAAATATTAATAGCTATTAAAATTCATTTCCATGTTCATTTTTAATTGAACAAGTTAAAGTGATAAAGTACTTGAATGTCACTCCATATCAAACACCATTTTCAAAACCAATCAAAGCATGCCTCCTTCCTCTCTAAAATAGTGAAATGTGGTTTGACTAGCATGTTAGAACTATGACTTTTCTTATACGAGACACTATAATCCAACTAATATATACTTGTGACTACAATAACATTCACAAGCTCTATATCATAAAATTATACTGAACTAGCAAAATCCCTAAATCCATGGTTCTCCCAAATCTATGCTTTTGCAACTTGTTTAAACCAGAATCTGCTTCCCTTTTTGATTCTGATTAAAAATAAGTTTCTGAACTCAAGCTTTTGGTTTCACCCCAAGATAGAGATGGAGGAATCCTGGCTCTGCTGTGAGTTAATTTCAAAGTACACCTTATTAAGATTCAGTTTCCTTATACATAAAATAGATGTAATAGTAGTTAACACTTCTCAGGGTTACTGGGATAGTATCTGAAAAAAAAATGTGTCTATCACAGTATCTGATGCATAGTAAATATTAAATATTAGCTATTACTATTATTATTTTTGTTTTCTTCATAGCAGCTTTCTTTTAAATTCAATGAATCCATACTATAACTGACATTATCTATGCCCCCACATTTAAGATCATCTTCAGAACAATAAACATGCTAATGCCTTTACCAACTAACTGATAACAGATGTTAAACTGAGTGCCTCTCAACTACGCTTTATCTTGCATATCACCTTTTGGTTTCCATAGCATCCAGGTGTAGTTTGGAAAATATTTCATCTTTCCACTCAAAGCTTTCATGATCAGATAGGAGAGTGAGTTTCTGTCACACACATTTATTTTATTCGTCAAAAAATCTTTTACTTCTTATGAATAAACTTTAGCCCAACAAAGCAAACTCTTCTTCTTTAACACAGTCAAGTAATTGGTTATTCAATTTCAATAGCTATACCCTTCAATAATTATAACTGTCATTTGGAAAATGAAAGAAATTCTTATGCCTCTACAACCTTTAGCTTCCAAATAGTTTAATATAATTTTAAAACCACCATTAAAGATATGTTAAAAGCTGGTTTTAGTTTATTGCTATACAAAATAATAAGCATCTGGGCTGCAGGGAGGAAGATGGTGAAGGACAGAAAAATAGCACTTTTAACTTGCTATGCCAAGTCTTCAGATGGTCACCTTCCATAACCTTCAGGAAAAGACTGTCCACAATTATGACCCATCTCTTTCTCCTGAGGGAAAAACCAAAAATTTTCCTTCTTACTGGAGCCTATATGCCTCCTTTCATCAAACTTAGCATGCTTACTTTATCATAATGTACTTTGCCACTGGCCAAAGAGCAATTTTTAAAGATCCATGGAGTTGGGGCAAGTCACATTTTCGCCTAAATTGTTCCCACCCCCTAATAGAGAAGTATTCTTTTGGCATCCAACTCTCTCAGTAATCTTTCCCAAACTCAGACAGAGACTATTATAAATGCCTTACAGAGAACACAGAGATTATTCATTAAACCACCATAACACATTATCAACAGGTTTTCCCACCTGCCCCAAGCCTAGGACTTCTTAAAGTAATTAAGCCATATCTGCCTCTCCCCATTTAAAAAATTAAAGAAGTAAGAATGATTTTTAAACAAAATTGTGAAGTATCTTTCTCTTAAACCAAATATTTACTAGATACATACTATGTGTTAAACAGTGTGTTTAAGTGCTTTGCCTAATTTTATCTCATGCAGCCTATGTAAAGTCAATGAGTTGTAATTATATAACAGGTGTGGGGGTTGGGGAAGAAAGTAATTTTATCGAAGAGTCACAAAGAAATTCAGCAAACAAGAGCAAAAAAAATCAACAAGTAATTGAAAGTAAAATGAACCATGAATAGGCTGCTTACAGATGGAGGGTAAATATAATTCGGGAAAAAAACGAGAAGCTGTTAACAATGCGCTTTATTCTTTGGTTTCTGGCTGCATACTGACTTAATTCTTAGTCTTTTAGTGAGTACCTCGTCTTTATAAAGAAGTAAACTTGACTGGACTCTGGATTCCCTAAATATTAAGACAACTTCAAAATCAAAATTACAAACTGGTATTTAAAAGTTTAACTTCTAGCCAGCACACTAAGACAAAAGAAATAAAAGGTATAAGGATTAGAGTGGAGAGATTAAAAATAAAAAGTTATAAGGAGAGACATAAAACCTAGAGAAGCACAGGCTGCAGGGCCTGGATTCAAATCCCAGCCCTACACACACCAGCCAGGCAACTTCAGGCAATTTAACATCTGCTTCACTGGCGCTCTTATAAGGATCTAATGGGTTAATATGTGTAAGTGCTTGGAATAGAGCCTGGTAAACAGTAAGCACTATATAGTAACACTGTTCTTGATAGACGATATGATTTTCTATATAGAAAACCCAAAAGACTCAAGAAATTATTAGAAATAAACATTCAGCAGGATGCTAAATACAGAATTCAATTATATTCTTATAAGCCAACAAAGAGAAAAATGCAAATTCATGGACCTCTTACGGAAATTTTCAAAAAAGCTTAGAGAATAATATCAAGAATTAGGAAAAGAGTATGGAGGTTTCTCAAAAAACTAGAAACAGAACTAACATATGATCCAGTAAGTCCACTCCTGGGTATATATACCTGAAAAAAACAAAATACTGATTCGAAAAGATACATGCACCCTAATGTTCATAGCAGCACTATTTACAATTGCCAAGATATGGAAGCAATCTAAGTGTCCATCAACAGTTGAGTGGATAAAGAAGATGTGGTAAAATATGCAACAGAATACTACTCAGCCATAAAAAAGCATGAAATAATGAAATTTTGCCATTTGTAGCAACATGGGTGGACTTGGAGGGCATTATGCTAAGCGAAATAAGTCAAAGAAGATACTGTATGATTATCACTTATATATGGAATATAAAAAATACAACAAATGTGTGAATATAACAAAGAAGCAGAGTCACAGATATAGAGAAAAAACTAGTGGTTACTAGTAGGAAGAGGGAAGGCAGGGACAAGACAGAGGTAGGGGATTAAAAGGCTGTTAGGTATAAAACACTTAATAGGTATTAAATAAGGTACACACTATTAGGTACAAAATAAGCTATAAGGATATATTATACAACATGGGGAATACAGCAATATTTTTATGACAATTATAAACAGAGTATAATCTTTTAAAACTGTGAATTACTGTATTGTAACTTATATAATAGTATAATCAACTAAACTTCAATTAAAAAAAAAAAAACAAGAATTACACCACCACCACCACCTTCCAACACCCCAAGTGCCTAGCTTAAACAATGACCAACTCATGGCCAATCTTGTTTCATCCATACTCACAGCCTCCCCTCTACTCCAGACAATAATGAAGCAGATCTCAGACATATCTGCACATCCATCAAAATTTCTATATGTATCTCTACAAGATAATGACTTTTTCAATATAACTACCTGCTGTTATCTATCACACCTAAAAATTAATAGCAATTTCTTAATATCAAATAGCCAGTCTTCAAACTTCCCTGATTTTATAAAATTTATTTATTAAAATCTGGACCGAAATAAAGTCCAAACATTGCTATTAATTTCAGTTTTCCTCCCTCATTTCTGTTTTTTTTTTTTGTCCCTTACAATTTATTCGTTCAAAACAAAACAAACCAAAACAAAAAACTTGTGTGTCCCAAGGACTCCTTCATAGCCTCGATTCTGCTAACTGCATCCCCATGGTATCATTTCATTTGTTTCCCTGTCTTCTGTGTTTCCTGTAAACTGGTAGTTAGAGCTAGAGGCTTGATCAGATTCAGGTTCAAGTTCAATTTGGGGGGCAAGGATACTTCATAGATAGTATTGTGAATTTTCATTAAGAGAAACCTAATGTCTAGTTGCCTTTCTTTCTTCTGTGCTGTTAGCAGCCACTGATGATCTTTGCTTAGGGTCCAGGAATTCACTATGTTATGGTGATGTTCTATTTATCACCCCTTAACTGTAACTAGAATACTAATAATTAGAATACTCCTGAGAAAAGAAACTTTCTCTCTTCCACTATTTGGTTACCTTCAGGTACAGTTGGTTCCTTAGCATACTCCAAAGAAAACTAATGAGTTTTTTAAAGTATCATTATGAACTCATGGGTTTAAATATATTTGATGTGACTGCTTATATTACAAGTATACTACTAATGCTCAAAGCATCTCACCTTTGGCCAGACAGAGCCCATTCAATTAAGCACCTCTGTTGTTTTGCCACACCCCATTAGTGTTTGATAACTTCCTTGCAAGATGTTCAAGGCTCCAGATATGGATTGAATTCAATGAGTTTCTTTCTTATTCTTTATCTCCACTAAATTAAAAACGTCTAATTCTAATTATAAATCAACTGTGTTATACATTCTGGATATTATGATTGAACATGGACCTAGAATTTATAGAAATATTTCCTTCTCAAGTCTACTTTCAGCATTCTATTGAATGCCCCGACCAAAAAAAAAAAAATCCACTCAAAATTGGATGTTAAATGCTTCAATTAAATAAGAGCAAAAAGATTCCTAATCTAGTCTCTGCTAGCATCAGGGCTCTGGAAAGTATTTCTTCACGTTCTATTTCAAAACTTAGCTGTGGTTTTTAAACATGTACAATAAAAATTCATTGTTTTTCCTTTGATAAATTAATAAAATTCAATGTGGGGAAATGGTCAAATTATTAGAGAAGAATTATTTTGTACCATAATTTAGACTTTTAAAAAATCCTTATACATTAAAACTCATGATACTATGAATATGGAGTTCTGTAATCTGATGATTTGAAAAAGTAAATGTAAGTTTAAGCACCCTTGAAATCACAGAAATGGGATTATCAGCGGTAAAGAACTATTTATCTTATTTTACTGAAAAACAAATTAACAGACATGTAAAGCCCTGTCACACTACACAGCCTGCACACATCACTGTGGAAAAGCAGGACTCTATACCTGCTGACCATTTCTTCACAAAATCCTGAAAACTGCTTACATCCACAATTTCTACTGTTTTTTTCAACATTAAATCACAAAGAGAAATCACATTACTGAATGCCAATTCTTCTCCCTGAAAAAAAAAAAGGATATAAATTGATATCCTTTCCTACAATTAAAGTTGTTAGGCTTTGATCAGAGGAACCAGGTAACAGGTAACAGCAATTTTTCCAGGTAACAATGGCTTAAAAAAAAACACCACCCACCATCACTACGAACAAAACAAAGTAACAACAAAAACCTCTCTGTTAGTGTGGATTTCTCAGTGATAATCAGTATCACTTCCATATGAAGTGCTGGTATGTCCTCAGCACATCAGTGCTTTCATCCAACTGAAAAACAGAAATTCTGCTAGCATGCACATGACAGTAATTGCTTTTCCAGATGGTATGCCTTTGATAAGGGATTTTTGCCAAAAGCTCATTTTACTTTCTCTCCAAGCATAATATTTGTCATTAATGTTGAAACTGGTTTGACAAGCTTCTCAGTAGTAATGTGAGTTGACCTGTTTTTTGCTGAGGATAACTGCAAATGATACTTCAGTAGTGTGGTCTTCTCTGTTGTTGGCAAGAATGTGCACCAATCTCACATTGAAAAGAATTATCTTATGTAATTTTGTACACATTATTTCATTTTTCATCACAAGTTTAAAAATTAACTATTCTAGAAAAGGAAAACTAAGACAGAAATATTAGTCAATTCCTCTGGGTAGCATGAAAATAGTAGAGCCAAGCTTGTGCTCTTTCCATCGTATCACAGAGTAATACCTGTTCCCTCAATAGATCTTGCTGAAATTTATTTTCAAATGTTTTCTTGAGTCCAAACAAAACATTGTTAGAAGGTACCATTTTAATTTAATGTAAACTATAATCCAAAACATAACCTTACAACTGTTCTAGGGCCTTAGTATTGACTTTATTTTGTTTTATTACCCCCTCCCCAAAAAACCCACAAAATCCCACAATCTCAAAATCTAAAAATCCTCTTCAAAAAACTGTAAGAGAAAATATTGTCAAAATGTATTATATAAAACTTCCAAGCACAAGTTTGTGTAATTTTTACTTTTCTTCATGTTTGAAAGGAAAGTGACAAATAATAGGGACTATCACACTGTGATAGCTTGCAAATGGGAGATATAAGAAACTGATGAATTAGAAATCCCTAATGTAAGAATTAAGCAACCTAATTTGGCTATAGGACACTTTCACAAGTAGAACCATAACTAGTTAACAACCACAACCAATTAGTCAGCAAATTCAATTGATCAGAACTTCCTATTCTCTCAACTCAACTTCTTCAGTTGATATCTGAATATAGAACTTAACTATATTACTTAGACAGGAATACTAAACTACGATTTTATGTGCTCATTTTATAATTGCTTTTAAATGGTTTTCAGATGAGAGTATTCTCCCGAGCCCCAGAGTAAACGTGAGAACAAAATGAAAGTAATAATCCTAGTAGTAAGTGATACATTTTTCTTAAGAGTTTCATCTTATCTATATCCTAGCTAGATTAATTTACAAACCTCGATAATGTACAGAGAGAACCAACCAACTCTGTCCCCTAAAACAGTGATCTTTCCATACTTCCCGCCTATTTGGAAAAATATAATTAAAAGGAAATATTTTGTTTTTAAATAAACACCTAGCTAACTATACCCTGTTTGGAATTTATATGAATTTTAGAAAAATGGAGAGCATTATGTTTGTTTTCAGTTGATACCATGTTTCCTTTTATTGCTTTCAACTGTTGCTTTCAATTGTCTTATACAGTCTTTAAAAGGGAGATCTGTCCCATGATTTCGAAGTGCCACTTGACTCTTTAATTACATATCTGGCTTATCTAGTCCAAATAAACTAACCTATCAGATCCCAAAGGTCCTACAGGGACAGTCTTAGGGAATATAAGTGACACTTCTTGGTGAACAGAAAGCCATTAACAAGTTTAGGAGAACAGGAAAGAGGTTTCCAAATCAAACTAAAGGACAATCACTAAGATCTCTTGTATCATGTAAGCACACTGTGTTAGAGTGCTAAATTCAATTGCTCATCTCAGAAGGTCAAGACATAAATAAAATAATTATTAAATTGACATTTATTTATTTATTCCCATTCTTCTATGCTGCATCTTAACCTGCACTCAGTATGTAATTCTTACAACTGACATGCTTTCCTAATTATAAAAATTACCTCCCCTTAAAACTCTGAATTTCTTCTCAGGTTTGGGGGAGGAAATAGGTGGTGATGGGGGTGGTGGGGGATATGAACTCTTCCCTAAAAGCTAACCATTCCAACATAAAAACTTTTAAACTTATGAAATCTATATAGATAGATAACAATATTATAAAATGACCGCCAAGGAGTCAAATTAAAGTAAAACTGTAGCTCAAATACCTTAGAATAAGTAGAAATTCTAAATGTCGGTGTCTTCATTTGGAAGCAAAAATTCCTACTGCATGATCTTGCCTGATGGTCCTTGATTTTATCATCAGAGTCAGTTCCAGTTACATTCCATTAGTATGGATAGATCTAAAATAGGAGAAAAAAGAGACATTTGTTCTACTGAAAACATTAAAAATTTTAGATATTGCGACACATCATTGTTTCCCTGTAAGCATACAGATTCTTATACCAATGCTTTATTTGTTCAGGAAATTCTAATTCCTATTGTTGTCCCTACAACAGATTTTTAAAATTGAAATTAAAAATTAAAGTTTAAATAAATAAACAAAGTTGATAAGAGGTCATTAGTTACTAGCTTTAAAAAGGTTCATATCCCCAAAAGAGGTATGCAGCAAATTGGGCTTTGCGTTGGTAATTCAAGAAGGCAAGAGGGAAATTCTGCCATCTGCAGCAATGCAGGTGGACTTGGAGGGCATTATGCTAAGTGAAATAAGTCAGACAGAGAAAGGCAAATACTCTATGATATCACTTATATGTGGAATCTAAAAAATACAACAAACTAGTAAGTACAACAAACTAGAAGCAGACTCACAGATACAGAGAACAAACTAGTGGTTACCAGTGGGGGTGGGGGGAGCAATATAAGGGTAGTGGAGAGGGAGGTACAAACCTATCTACTGGGTGTAAGATAGGCTCAAGGATGTACTGTACAACACAGGGAATAAACCCAACATTGAAATAACTGTAAATGGAAAGTAACCTTCAAAAATTGTATTTAAAAATGTAAAAGCTATCAGAGTTGCTGCAGTCACCCTAGCAACAGTGGCCTCAGTACTTAGTTTCAGGTAAAATGGAACAGTAGGAGGAAACAGGATTCCAAGCAGAAGATACCTCTATAATAAAGAAGCACCCAGTATGATGGCTACCATTCATTCTTGGGTCATTGGCAGAGAGATGTGACAAATTGGATTTTACTAAATTAATAGTAGTGCTGTATCTCCCCTTTCTACCTTAAAGCTAACTCAAAACACTGGGACTATGCAGACATCAGAGAATGCCTAGGAAACCTGAGACCTACTGGCTTTCGTTATTTAAAGCCTAACAATATTCCCTATAGATCACAAAGACATAGTGGATCAGGCTCCAGAGACAATCATACCTGCCAATTCAGGAGTCTTGCTAGTTACTTCCACTTGGGGCTCCTACCCCTGTCACCCTTGGGCTCTATTCAAAACACAAACCATTGTGACTACCTTCTCTCCTGTTTTCAGGCCCACAGTGTTCTCTATACTTTCTTATCCACTCCATGTGTTCCCCAACTGCTGCTCTTCCTTCCAACCTAATCCACAGGGATCTCTGGAAACCCCTTTTACACACAGTAAAATAAACCACCTCTACATCCTCAGCCTTATCACTGAACACTACTTTCAAACACTGGGCAAAATGTAGCTCCTGAAAAAAATTCTCTAGAGTGAAGACTAAGGCCACAGGGATTAACTTTCTCCACAGTAACATTTCCAGATCCTAATTCACAAGCAATCCCATTTCCTCCCTCAGGGTCATGCCATCTGACTGTCTCACCCTCTTCTTGTCTTTGTCATTCAATCTCCCACTTTCTTTTCCAATCAGGGCCCAGACTCAATCCCATAGATGCACTCTACCTACACTCATCTCTCCAACTGTCATGTTATCACCCATCTCAAAATCTTGGTAGTCACTCAAGCTATCAGTCCACCTAGTATGTTCCTTTCTTCCTTCCACTTCACCACTCAAATTCCTAATCCTGGGTCAATTTAAGCACCTGCTAGATAAAAAATACACAACCATGTGACCTGATCCTGCCATATTAAGGTCCTCAAATTTAGTTAGACAGTGCGGGAGGGTGTAGCTCACTGCCAGAGCACATGATTAACATGAACAAGGTCCTGGGTTCAATCCCCAGTACCTCTGTTAAAACAAACAAATAAAATAAACCTAATTATCCTCCCAAAACAAACAAACAAAACAAACAAAAAAAAACCAAACAAAAAACCAAAACAAAATTTAGACACAGAATGCTATCCAAATCATCAATCAGATCTTGCCCCCGTAACTCACACTGCCGGTCTTTCCAAATGTGTACCTCTCCCTCTTCCAGCCCTAATGGGTAGGATGGGAGAGGAGTTTAGGCTTTCCTTAACCATTTGTGTAGGTTGTTTATATTGTGAAACTACTATTTCTTTCATTTACTTTTAGCATTTTCTCAGTCTATTGCCAGCTTTTAGTACAGAAGTTTCTATTTTCAGGTAGCCAGATTTGTCCATCATTGCATTTTTCATTTCTTTTTTTATTTCTTTGCTTAGGAATTTCTCCCCTTTCAATGATAACAGATAAACACTCTGATTTGTACTTTTCTGTGGGCTCTTTGAATACTTAATTCCAAATGATGTATGGAAAGAGATTTTACTCTAAACTGAACTGTATTCCAAACAGTTTTCCTAACAACATTAAATGATTCTCACCAACCCCTGATTTATACATTTTTTCTTATATATTTCACTTGTCTACAATAAGATTGATTTCCAGACTATAATCTGTTTAAGTAATGTAATTATTGTTTCTCTATATGTTTTAATTTGTGATGAGAATATTCTTTGGTATTCTCATCTCCTATTCCTCCTGACAACAGTTAGATAGATTTTATCAGTTTCCAAGGGTATGTCTAGTAGTTTCACGAGTAAGAAATGGTTGCCCAGTGCACTATGAGTGCTGTTTATTTCTGTTACAGTTGCTGCCTACACAATGTTCCTTTCTTCCTGCTTTGCAGGATCCTGCATAGTAGGTCTAGACCCAAAATCTTTCTAATCGTGCCAGAAAACCAGCCTTTTCATATATTTATTCGTCCGAAGCCAGATTCATAAAATCTTGTTCTTTGCAAATTTTCTATGCTTTGTATTTACCTTTTCATTTGTAAATCTGATTTATGCAAAATAAAGGTATCCCACAAAATAGTTACTTCATAGGCTAACATTTTTTATCAGCTCTGAAGTATTTTTCAAATCTTCCTGTTATCTTTTAAGATTCACATAATTGTATTTATTATTTTTAATTTTCAAAATATATATATTCACATGAATCAAAAAATCAAAATGATGTAAAAAGGAACACAATATATTTGAGAAGTCTCATTTCTATATCATCCACATGCAGCTCACACTGTCCTTGCTTACTACAGGTCACCACTTTTATTAGTTTCTTGTATATCCTTCCAGTGATTATGTAAATACACTTAACTGCAAATATAGTCTTATTCCTTCAGCCTTCTTACACAAAATGTTCAGTTTTGCACCTTATTTTCTTTTTCACTCAATATATCCTGCTGATTTTTCATGTTAGGATATGCTTCATCATTGTTTTTTAGAACTCCATGATATTTCATTGTGTGAATATATACTAGCTTGTGAAACCAAGCCCATAATTTTAAGAAATTAGATTCTACAAATATGTTTTATTTATGAAAATAATTTAATTCAAGAGCAACAACTGTACAAACCAAGCAGCACACGAACCTATGTGGTGTGATTTCATTTTTATTTTATTTTTACTCTATTAGTAAATGTAAGTTCTCTTGTGCATTTTTTATCTTTTATCTCAAGTTTACTCTATGATCCTATCTAAAATCTATCAACCTTAATAGTCATAAACTTTGAAAGTAGAAGGATAGTTCCCAGGTTGAGAGGCCTCAAATTCTGAAAGCTGCCCCTCTCATCGAGGGTTTCAATGGGCTGCAAAAATGAAATACAGTTGTACAAGAGTCAAGACAATTTTACAAGTCAAGAGATGTTCCATTCTACTTAGTGGGATCAGTAAAAGCTTCATGGAGAATGTGGCCCCTTGGATTCAATCCTAAATGATGAAGTGTTCAAGAGGCAAATGAAAGCAAAAGAAAACATTCAAGAGGGATCAGAATAAGCAGCCGTTTGAAACAGCACACCTTGCCAAGAACTTCCACTTCCACTTAGAATGCAGAAAGCCACAAAAGAATGTTGTTCCTACTCCAGTGAGAAAAAGCCAGACCTATAAAATCGAAACTTCTCTTGGGCATAATAAAGAATTGAAGTTACAAGGCAGCCAAGTATATTCAATTCCAAAGAAAGACAAATTCCTCCAAGGATGACAGCACACACAAACTGTTTTACCATTGGCAGGTCATCAGAAGTGGCCCACATTCAAGTACATATCAAAAAAAATCAGTTAAGATTTTAACAAATTTTTGAAGACCAATGTGGCCTACTGTGTCAGCTGAGAATGGCTGAGGACCCCAGACACAAGAGAGTACACTCAATTGCAAGTTCTTCTACAACCTCAACCGGATTCTCACAACAAAAATTAGACGTAGGACATTAATAGAACATTATACACAATGAGAATAGAAAATACATTATTTTCAAGGGTACATGGAACATTCACCAAGAAAGATCATATATGGGCCATAAAACAAACCTCAAAATATTTTAAAAAATCAAAATTAAATAATGCATCTTCTGTGACAAGAACAGAACTGTTAGAATCAATAACTGAAAGATAGATTAAGAATTACCAAAGGTTAGAAATCAACACATTTCTAAATACTCCAAAGGTCAAAAGAGAACTTACAAAATATTTTTAATTGAATGAAAAGTAAAACAGAACATATCAAAATTTAAGGGATACCACTAAAGCAGTTCTTAGAAACTAATAGTATAAAACATAAAATGCTTATATTAGAAAATAAGAAGTCTTGCATCAATAATCTAAGCCTCCACCTTAAGTAGAAAAAGAAGAACAAATTAAACACAAAGCAATTAGAAGGGAGAAATGAAACAAAACAAAAAAAAAAAACAGAGAAAATTTATGAAACTGAAATCTAATTCTTTGAAAATTTCAATAACACTGAATAAACTTCCAGCCAGAGAGATAGAAAGAAGCCACAAATACCTATATCAGGAATGAAAACAGGACATTACTAGAAATCATAGAGATATTAAAAGGATAATAAGAAAATATTAATAACAACTTCATGGCAATAAATTCTACAACTTTGATAAAATGTACCAATTCCTTAAAAGTCTTAAGACAAACTACCAAGTTCACTCAAGAAAATTAGTTAACAATAGCTCTTAAGACATTAAGAAAATTTAATTCATAGTTTAAAACTTTCACACAAAGAAAGTTCCAAAACAAATGGCTTCCTTGGTAAATTCCCCCAACATCTTAAGGAAGAAATTATACCAATGTTACATGAATTTTCCAGAAATAAATGAAGAGGAAATATTTCTCAATTCGTTTTATGAGAATAGCATTACTTTAATACAAAAGTCAGACAAAAAAGCTTTAAGAAAAATAAAAATACAGACCAATATCCTTTTATGAACATAGACACAAAATATCTTAACCAAATACTAGAAAAATAAATCTAGCAATATATAAAAAGGAATATATATCATGACCAAATAGCATTTGTCCCAGGAATGCAATATTAGTTCAATTTATGAAAATAAATCCATCAATGTTATTCACCATATCAAAAGACAAAACTATAAGTGATCATGTTCAAAGATGCAAAAAAAAATTTAGGAAAAAACCTACAAATATTCATGATTCAAAACCCTCAGAAAACTAAGAACAGAAAGTAACATTCTCAGCCTGAGACATGAATTTACAACAAATCTATAGCTAGTATCATACATAATCATGAAAGACTAAATGTTTTCCAAGATCAGGAACAAGGCAAGAACATTTTCCCTCACTACTCTTATTCAACAATTCACTGTATTGTCAGTATAATAATGCAAGAAAATGAAATAAAAGCCTAGAGATGGAGAAAAACAATGTCTTTTTTCACAAGTCATAGGACTGTCTATATAGAAAATCCCAAAGAATCTTATTACTAAAACTAATAAGTAAATTTAGCAAAATTGCAGGATACAAGGTCAATATACAAAGTTAAACTGTATTTCTATATGGCAGCAATTAATAATTAGAAATAAATTAACAAAGCAGTAGCAATTATATTAGCACCAAAAAAGAAAGATTTAGGGTAAATAAAACAAAATAAATGGAAGATCCCTGTGCTTAAAAATACAAAACACCAAGTGGAAAATAAAAGATTTCAATAAATCGAGATATACTGTTTTCAAAGATTAGATCAATCAATATTTAGATATTAATTCTCCTCAAATTAGTTTATAGATTTAACATAAACCCCAATTACAATCCCACCAGGCTTTTTTTTTTTTTGTAAAAACTGGCAAACTGGTTCTAAAATTTATATGGATATGAACAGAATATAGAATACCAAAAATAATTTTGAAAAAGAACAATGCTGAAAATTTTTCACTACCTAATTTCAATACTTTCTATAAAGCTATAGTTAATCAAGATATTATAATTCTGACATAAGGCTAAACATACAGATCAATGGAACAGAAGAGACAGTCCAGAAATAGACCTACATATTAATGATCAATTGACTTTCAATAAAAGTACCAGGGTAATTCAATGGAAAAAGAATTGTTTTTGTAACAAATAGTGCTGGAACAAATGACAACCATATGGGGGAAAAAAGGGAAGAAAACAACCTCAACCCATACCTCACATCTTATATAAATATTAATAAAGCTAAATATTTTAAAATGTGAAACTGTAAAATTTCTAGAGGAAGACAGAAGAGAAAATGAGGGGGAACCTAGGTTAGTCTAGAAGTTGGAAAACTTTTTCAGTAAAGGGATTAGATACTAAATATTTTAGGCTTTGTGGGTTATACAGTCTCTGCTGCTGAGACTTAACTCTGTCCTGCAGCATAAAAGCAGCTATAGACAACATGGAATCAAACAGGCAGAGCCATGTTCCAATAAAACTTTATTTACAAAAACAAGCAGTGGGCTGAATCAGCTGTAGTTTGCCAACCCCTGAGTTAGGTAGAGTTCTTAGATACGACACTAGAAGCATGAACCATAAGATACTGCACTTAAAAATTTAAACTTCTGCTCTTGAAAAGTGTTATGAAAAAGTAAAGACAAGCCACAAACTTGCAGAAAATATCTGCAAAACAAATATCTGATAAAGAACTTACTTCCAGAATGTAAAGAACTCTCTGATACAATAATAAGAAAATAAACAATCTAATAAAAATAATGGGCAAAGTATTTGGACAACGCAAAAATGACAAGTCTAACAAGCAGCCTGCTGACATGGTACATGTGTTTGATCTTTCCTACTGGCCGTTAGGCTCCCTGAAGCTAGACTTCTCCTGTCAGAACGGCATAGCCAACACTCTGCCTTACACAAGAGGATAACCAACAAACGAAATAAAACTATCAGAGCACTTTTAAAGTTAATTTTTAGAGTAGTTAATACATGTCCCTGGTACAAAAAGTAAACTGTACTAAGGAGCTATGGTGAATAGAAAGTCTCCCCCAGTCATTGAGGTCCCTTCCCTGGTTGACTGTGTACTCACTGGTATTTTTTACATAAAAAGTCATTTACATGTATTTTTAATGAAAGTTGTGGTAAAAAACAAAAAAAGTTACACAGTTTCTCATCGTGATTCTTTTTAACTTAATGAATGTTAGAAATTACTTCATATCATTCCTTATAGAATTCCTTCATGCTTTTTAAAAATAATTTCATGATATTATATCATATGAATACACCATGGTTTGTTTAACCAGTTTCTCATTGATGGACTCGTATATTGTTTCCAGTATTTTTCTATTACTGACAATGTTGTAAATGACACAGAAAACAAACTTATGGTTGCCAAAGAGGGAAGGAGTGGGAAGGGATAAATTGGGCGTTCAAAATTCACAGACACTAACTACTATATATAAAATAGATAAACAAGTTTATACTGTATAGCACAGGGAACTATATTCAATATCTTGTAGTAACCTACACTGAAAAAGAATATGAAAAGAGAATATATATATGTGTATGTATGACTGAACTATTGTGCCGTACACCAGAAATTGACACAACATTGCAAAATGACTACAGTAAAAAAAAAAAATCTGTGTACTCAAGAAGTAGAATTACTTACTGAGTTAAACAGTATCTGGATTTTAAATTATGATACCCTTCACTAGAATTGTGCTCCACAAAGTTTATCGGGACTTAAAAAAATGTATAGACATGTGTTGACAGTAAACCTTCCAGACAAGAGAAACTAAGATTTTTCAACTCTAAGTAATCAAAGATACTTTAAATTTTTGTGAATGACAATGACAAAAGTGAGATTTAGCATGATCTCCTTCCATTATCCCTAATTTTTTTCTACTAAATTAAGGCAATAATTTTTATTTAATATGTATAACCTGTCTAATTTCTAAGAGGACTTGATTGGTTACAAGTTAAGATACAAGAGGATTAATCACAATAAAATTATGTAAATAAAATTAAAAACCAGATACTGTGGTAGCTGGTTGGTTTGGACACATACTATCCTCCAAAAATGGCTGCCATCAATTCCTTCCCTCTCTCTCATCCCACCCATGAGGAAATGGACCTTATATCTCAGTTCCTTGAATCTTGGCTGACTCTGTGACTTGCTTTGCCCAACAGGATGTGGTAAAAATGACATTCTGAAGTTCCAAAGACCAGAAGGACTGGCAGCTTCCCCTTTCTCCCTCTTGGAAGCTAGAAGCCATGTAAGAAATTCGAATACCCTGAAACTACCATGCTGAGGAAAAGCCATGTAGAGGCATGCCAAAGTGCCAGACATGTGAGTGAAGCCTTCTTAGACTGTCCAGCCCAGTCCAGCTACCAGCTGAATGAGTGAACCCACTTGATGCCACACAGAGCAGAAGAATCATCTAGTCAAGGCCTGACCAAATTCCTGGCCCACAGAACTCTAAAAATAATAAATAAAAATGGTTTTAAGCCACTAAGTTTCAGGATGATTTATAACATTGCAATAGGCAGCTGAAACAGATACTATCAAGTTGGTAATATCAGCAAATTATAAAGACTGCGTGCCAAATTTGGGTCTATGTTTTTAAGGTTGTTAAGTTTTCATTTTTGATAAGAATAAAACATGTAAATTTCTATCTGAACTCTATGCACTTCTACAAAGAACAAAGAACCTAGTGGACTATAGTTTCAAATATAATTTTAGAACATGCACATCATTCAAATGATGTTCCTTATAGACAGATCTATTCAGACAGATGGCATATCATTAAATCAGAACTCAGTACAAGCTTTTTCATGTCGGAGGAGACTGAGATGACATGGTCTTGATACTTCTGTTCTCTGAAGACTTAATACAAGAAACTAGATGAATACATAATTAAAATATTCATTAAACTATCTTCTCATATCTGATACTTTAAGTGAGCTTTTGATAGACACTAAATAGCTGTCAGTCTGTGATTAAATCTAGTAAGAACACACAGAATACTCTGTAAGATTGGTTAGTCAGATACATTAACAGCTCCAAAATCTACCTTTCCCCTAGAACAGCTCCCACTGAGATCACCAACATTCTTTAACACTGTATCTCATGAAAATACCTTAGTCCTTAAGTTATTTAACCTTAAACAGTAGCTACACAAATAAGCATTTCCTTTTAGTCACGAAATGCAGCTCAAACTCGAGGGCTGGGGAGTTAAGTTCCACCTCCTTGAGAGGGAAATGTCTGCATAAATTACTCGGAATTCTTCTCTATGGGGTAAATAAGTGGGCAGGGGGACCACATATTTATTTGATCATTTATTTTAATCAGTATGGACTTAGGGATATTCACTTTATATTTGCGGTTATAATCCAATACTATGTTATTTACTTTGTTGCTCAAACTCTTCCAGCTTTGGTCACTAGATGCTCTTTTGGGTTGGCTCCTGTATCCCTTTGCCAAGCCCATATCCTTTTGAATTTTGAATATTTTCTTACTTTCTAGCACTACAAAACGTTCCAGGCTCATCTTGCATATTCCCTGCTCCAGTCCTAGAATGAGCCATTTTCCAAGGAGCTTAGTTATTTGTATTGGAGAATATTAGAAATCAAGATCTGGGTGCTGGAAACAGAAAGACTCACAGAGAGGAAAAAAAACAAAAAACAAATGTATGGTTACTAGTGGGGAAGGGAAGAGGGAGGGATAAATTGGCAGTTTGGTATTGACAAACTACTATGCACAAAATAGATAAACAACAAGATAGATAGACAGAAAGACAGCACAGGGAAGTATATTCAATGGCTTGTTTTAACTTATAATGAAAAAGAATATATGAGTGTATATATATGTGTATATATGTATAACTGAATCACTATGTTGTAACCAGAAATTAATACATTGTAAATCAACTATATCTCAATAAAAAATAACAAACAAACAAAAAATGATCTGGGTGCTGGGTGTGTACAGTGCTACTGGAGTGTCATTGCTTCTAGGTCCTTTTAGTAGACAGAACTAGGAAATATATGTCTGTATACTTGGCCTTATGTACATACATATCTATAATTGTTTCCATATCCATAATCTACATTAAGCTAAACATGAGTTCATCCTGATGCCTCTAACTAATCTAGTACCACACAGTTTGTTCTAGCATTCCCTGCGCTCATGGTTATCTGTAACTTCACTCTCCAAAAGTGAGAAACCTAGCTCCCACAATTCACATCCATTTACTTATTTGTTTAATACCAATATACATTTACAATGGTTTCAGATGTTAGCTCACACCTTCTTGAATTTTTTAAATTATGTAAATTTCAGGTGTATCTCCTGAATTTTTGTTCTACTTCTCAGTCATTCCTTCCAAAAGGCTTATCAGAAGAATCCTCATTAAATATGAGTGTCCTAAGATCTTTCACCTAAATTATCTCCTCTCTCTGCACCTTCTACCTGGGTGAGCTTTCATATCCACGACTTTAGTTACCTTGCAAATGTTGATACTTTCCAAATCAGTATCTCCAGCCCAGATCTCTCTCCTATACTTCAAACCGATTTATCTAACTATCTACTGGATGTCAACTTAGGTGTTCCACAGGAACCTCAAACTGAACACATCATCCTTCCCTAATCTTCTCCTCCAGGATTCCTCTACTAAATGGCATCATCATCATCATCATCTACCTATTGCACAAGCCAGAAATTTAAGATCAGGGCTGTCCTCTTCCCTCTATATCTTCTGAATAGCCAACCACCAAAGCCTAAATCTTTCTCAAATTCATCTGCTTCTCTCCATCCCATGACCTCACCATAGCCAGCCAAACATCACCTCTAACCTAGAAATATTTATTGTTAGAACAAATGAATAAATAAGACAACTCTCTAATTGATCTCACTACCTTCAATTTTACCAGCTCTAATTCAATATTCTCCAGTATTGTCTGATTATTAGATCTAAAAAACAAACCATATCATGTTTTCATGATTAAAATATTTTAGTAGGCTCCCCCCCCAACCCCAGATAAAGCCCAACTGCCTCGATACTGTTTTCAAGGTTTTTGTGTGATACTGTCCCTGGTTACCTCTCCAGTGTCATCTGCTTCTTTCTCTCACTTTGTATTTTCTGAAGTCAACTAATCTGAAATCTTCTCAATTTCTCTCTCTTGTCTTCTTGTCTCAACTCAGATGTTCCTTCTTCAGAAAGCCATCTCTGCCTCTCTCCCAAATCTGGGTTAAGTGCTCCTATTCTATTCTCATATTCTATCATGGTGCACCTCTTTTCCCTCCCTTCCTCTACTTCTACATACCTAGTGGTCATTTTGTCTCAAAAGTCTGTGCATTCTTCCTGAGCAATCTCACCATGAGCATGAGATCCACTACCACTATCACCTATACATGACTTTCAAATCTTGCTCAAACCCAAAATATTTGAGTTCCAGATCCACATATCCATTACTCTAACAGACAATGCTCTACCTGATTGTCTTACAAGTACCTCAATTTCAACATGTCTAAATAAGAGAGTAGAATCCTCTATTACCACCCACTAAAATGCTCTTACTCTGGAATTTGCTACCATGGTTTCCAGCAATATCACCTCTTCACTTAACCAAACAAGAAACCTAGGAATATTCTAGATTCCTCCTTCTCTTTCATTCCCACATCCAGTTGGTCTTATTAATTCTACATTTTTAAACATCTCTTGTATCTGTTTCCTCAGCTCTATCCCTACTGCTACTATCTTAGTTCAAGATCTCACTGTATCACTGAATCATCATTAAGAGTCAGTTCTCTTCTACTACCAATCATGCACTGCTCTAATCCATCCTCCACTGGCCCCAAAAAGATTTTTCCATTTCAACCACCATATTTTTCATTCCCCAAATCTCTAACTGATTCTTCTTAATAAATGCCTACTCTTGTTTTATAACTACTTGTTAAGAATATAATAAATTTCCTATCTCTCTAGAATTATTGCCTACACTTATTCTAGAACTCTGTTCTAGTCACTTTTTACTTGACATTAAGCTCTTCTTTTTGTTGATTTTCTTTCGTGGTGTTGATTTTCCTGAAACATTTGGAGATTCTTTTCTTTGTATTTGGTATTCTATTACATTCTGCTGCCTTCTTTTGGTACAGCTCATTCAGAGAGCAACACTCATTTCATACTGCTTTCAGTAGGAGTGGAAGACTAATTATCAGAGAAATGCAAATCAAAACTACAATGAGGTATCACCTCACACCAGTCAGAATGGCCATCATTCAAAAGTCCACAAATGACAAATGCTGGAGAGGCTGTGGAGAAAAGGGAACCCTCCCACCCTGCTTGTGGGAATGCAGTTTGGCCCAGCCACTGTGGAAAACAGTATAGAGATTCCTCAAAAGACTAGGAATAGACTTACCATATGACCCAGGAATCCCACTCCTGGGCATATATCCAGAAGGAACCCTACTTCAAAATGACACCTGCACCCCGATGTTCATAGCAGCACTGTTTATAACAGCCAAGACAAGACAGCCTAAATGTCCATCAACAGATGACTGGATAAAGAAGATGTGGTATATTTATACAATGGAATACTACCCAGCCATAAAAACCGACAACATAACGCCATTTGCAGCAACATGGATATTCCTGGAGAATGTCATTCTAAGTGAAGTAAGCCAGAAAGAGAAAGAAAAATACCATATGAGATCACTCATATGTGGAATCTAAAAACAAAACCAAACAACAAATACAAAAACAAACATAAATACAAAACAGAAACAGACTCACAGACATAGAATACAAACTTGTGGTTGCCTAGGGGGCGGGGGGTGGGAAGGGACAGACTGGGATTTCAAAATGTAGAAAAGATAAACAAGATTATACTGTATAGCACAGGGAAATATATACAAGCCCTTGTGGTAGCTCACAGAGAAAAAAAATGTGACAATGAATATATGTATGTTCGTGTATAACTGAAAAATTGTGCTCTACACTGGAATTTGATACAATATTGTAAAATGACTACTACTCAATAAAAAAAAAATGTTAAAACAAGTAGGAGTGGAAGAGGAGCAGAACATGCCACCAGATGGGGTGCCTCAGAGCCTCGTCTTCTAAGTGTGAGAATCACCAGTTACCCAGAGTGCTTCCCCACCTCACAGACCCAGGTTCCTTCATGCAGTTCTCACATGGAAACAGATCTTTTGCTTGGTCCAAACTGGTATTGGAATGTACAGAGGCTGGAGCTTCTTGGCTGCTCAAGTGCCGTAATGCTACTGAATCACCATATTGATTACTCTGGGACCCCTTTCTGCTCCCAGTTTCCCCTACCTCTGGCTATAAGCATTATTCATAGGACCTCTTATCTATTTTCAAAAATTCTTCACTGTTTTTGAATAATGAAGATTTTCTCTTCTTATTTCTATAGATGGCTACATATTTTTTTTTTCTATTATTTCTATAGATTTGGTGAAGGAAGGCAGAAAGGTAGTGAGTATTCAGTCTGCCTTCTTGAAACCGGCCAGAATAAGGTGGTTTGTTTTTTGGTTTCGGTTTTTGGTTTTTTAATGCAATCACATCATGAAACTGTCCCTTTCCCGGCTTAAAATGTTTTGTTGGCTCCTGACTTACTACAGACAGACTCTAAATGTCCTAGTATCACATTCAAAGTCCTCTATGAAATGACTGATGACTCCCCACATCTTCCCATCCCCCATGCAATACTCTTCGTCGTCCAGTCGGACCTAACTATTTATGACTGGTCATACAAAACATGTTTTTTCAGAACTTCATACCTTTGTATTCATCATTGCTTTTGTCTCTAATGCTTCCTTCCCCAGCTTCTTTTTAATCTTCTAGGCATCCTTTAAAACCCATCTTCAAAGAGATACACATCAAGGTATTAATAGTGATTGTTTTCCTGATTTTGCTTATCTATATTTCCTAATATTTTTACATTAAGAATCTACTACTTGTATTGAAGGAGAAAAAGGTTTGTTTTTTTTTTTAATTTTAAAACTCTGGCCAGGGGTACCCTCCTTTGTAAACCCTTACTTGACTAGCCAAAAAAAGATTCACTTCCTCTTTGTGCCATCACACTGCCATGTTCATCCCTTTTTTATTATGCTGTATTGAATGTTTTTCTTCCCTTACTCAACTGTAACCTCCCTCCTTAAGGACAGCATCTATGTCTTCCAGATCTTTCTCTTCCCAGGATCTAAAAGAACCTGAAATCTTGTACATGCCTAATAAATGTTGATGGATAAACGAATGAACAATAACAAAACTGGAAGAATTAGGATGGGCAGTTTCACAGTCATGTGAATCGATCTTGGAAAGTCATTTAACTTTTCCTACAAGAAAAAGAAAGGGGAAAAGCATACACAGACATTTGGAGGCAGTGAGGAAGGTACAGTAATTATGCAATCATTTTAAATCAGAAAAGATTTTAAGAAAGTACAGCATTGAAGTCCTCATGTTACAAGTTAAAGAATTACTTCCAAGAGAGGGAAAGTGATCTGCTCAGGCTCATAAATGATAACAAAACATGGATTAGAACTCAGGTCCTCAAATTCCCATTACAAAGCTCATTCATTTACTGATACAGCCTATTACTGTTCATGGCATGTGGGGCTTTGGTAAGGATAATACCATCTTAATAGCTGAATACTGCTTGAAAACAAAAGTTCTATCAACATTCAGCTATAGTTTGCCTTTGAATAAGACTTCTCTTAGAGGCAGCAGCTACTAGTGCTCAAACTAGGGAAGGAAAGGTGAAAAGAATTCATTCAGGCCATAGAGTTGATTTTGCTAGGTGATCAAGTAACAAACACAGATATGACTTGCCCTTTTTGTGGATACATTCTGTACTTTTATCAGACACCCTAACAAATAAACAAACAAACATAAGAAGTCATCTCTTAACATTGAAAACAAGGTAAATTTTCCAAACCTGCATATTTGTGGGCTTATGAGGAAGGAAAAGGAGTTTTGACAGTCTGTTTTTGAAAACTAGCTGTACCTTCACACCTATCTTAGAAACAAAAAATTAGCCAAGATAGTTTTCTACTGGGCAGTCCATCACAGTCACTCTTAGTCATCTTGCACTATAACACTTAGGAAGCTGTAAGATCATTTTTTATTATAGGGCCTTAACACTGCTGAGATGAGGCTATAAAGAAATCTGATATATAAGAAATGCCTACTAGAATTTGGTTGTATAGCAGTCAACCCCTTTCAAAAGATACCCTCTATTTAAAATATTCACAAATATATTTTCTTTTCCTTATTTTTCTACCTCAAGACATTTCTCAGTCCCTCCTTTCCTTACCAGTACTAACCAGGTTTGCAAAGGTCCTATACATACAAGTCTAAACACATGTGGAGTCTGGACTTTACCATTTTAAAGGAAGTACTGAACAAAGTAAAAAGAAAGTGCAAACTAACCTAGCTTGAGACAGAGTGACTGGAGTGCCACTGCATGTTATTATGTTTAATTTGCATATAGATGATAAACTGGTGAGGAGTAGCTATGTGAAAACAAAAGCTAGGTTAAGAATAATGGGCCACAGTAGGAAAAAGAATCAATACTCCACCTGAGAGACAAAATGAACAAAAGCAAAAAATCTGCAACACAGACCCAGGGCCACACTACTGCAAAAAATAAATATAAGAAACATGTTTTTCTGTTCATCAGGCATGTCTTTATTTCCCAAAATAAACACCCCTGATCAGCTAGAAATTCCATGGTGTTAGTCACAATAAAGATTCTCACTGAATGTCACAACATAAGTGACGAGGTAAATGTATGTATTAAAACAATGATGCTTCTCTCTCTC
Source organism: Camelus ferus (assembly GCF_009834535.1). NCBI lineage: Eukaryota > Metazoa > Chordata > Mammalia > Artiodactyla > Camelidae > Camelus > Camelus ferus. The sequence continues at coordinate 16,760,708 of NC_045710.1, read as the reverse complement.
TTAATGGTGAACACATTGATCGTCCTTTGTTTAAATCAAAACTGTACTGAATGTCTTTTGTCCAAAACTTCTTCAGATATTCTGCTGACCACTAAAAGACTTACAAATGTGGTACCAGAAAAATAACTATTGTTAATTCTAAAACTGGAAATCTTTGGTTCCAGCTCTGATGTAATTTGCAATCCTTAGTGAGAACTATTTAAATAAAATGTTGTTTCTGAGAAGTAGTAGAGAATTTCTTAGTTCATGGTAGATTGCACTAAGAACTAAAAAAAGAAATCTGAGAAATGTAAAAACAGTTTTTAAAAATCTGTAATAAGCTAAACCCGAAGAACGTGTATATTTTATGACTAGCTAAAATATCTAAGAGTTTAAGTTATATCATTATGTGAAGTATGGCTGATTTTTTCCATAAAATTAGCAAACAATTTTCACAGCATAACCATCAAAAAATTAGGTGGGTAAGTTAGGAAATACTAAAATGAATATATATCTGACATTGATTTCTTAAATACCCTTGTAGAGAAAAAAATGGTGGAAAGTAACTAGTTAAAGTAACTTTCAGGCAGAGGAGAAGCAGCTTATAAAATCTGCCCCCAGAAAGTGCTGATAAAGCAGTCAGTATCCACCAATGAACAGGATTGCCGTGGCCTGCCTCTGACTGCCCTGTTAAATTTTTTTTCAATGACTTGTTCCAATAATTCAAAAACTTGTCCATCATATTGGTTGATAACACAAAGCTGAGAACACAAGGCTAGAGAATGCAATAAATGAAGATTAAAAGTGGTAAATGATCTTTAGATCATTCAGATCACTCGTTTAGGGTAGAATACTGGGCTAAAAATAAACTAGATAGAAATTTAGGGTGATAAGCACATAAAGTATAGTATTCTTTATCAGTTACAGATTTTTATATATTCTTTTGTACTTATTTAACATTTATTTAAAACATTTTTAAAAATTAAGAGTTAAGTAAAGCACTTGAATGAAGTACATTAAAGTCCTTTCCCTAGATTATTTCATGTAGTCCTCATAACAATCCTATTAATGAGACATTATTATCTTCGTTATATATTTTTTAAAAAGCCAAGTTAACCCAAGGACATTTTACTAATAAATGGCAAAACCCAAATCTTTTTGTTTCTCGAGTTCATGGCTTGATTTATTACACCAATCTCTTCCCTATTCTTAGGTTAAAATGAAGACAAGAAGACCTGACACAAAAGCCAATTATGAAAATAAATTGATAGACAAATAAACAAACAAATAAACCTACAGGCTTACATGACCAAAGTAGTTAATGGGAACAAAATATGGGATATACAGTCATTTAAAAAAAAAAACTAGTTTAATCGCACTGATCTTAATCACACTGATAAAAAGAGATCCATTCTAATCTGAGCTGATCAGAATCACATTTAAACCATTATATGAGGTTCTGAATACCATTATCTAAAGGATTTAAAGTTAGAGAATATCTAAGATATCCAAGAGTCTGAAAACAACGGTATACAAGAAACAATTAGGCTATGGAAATTATCCTGGAAAAGAGAAGCATTTGGGAAGACAGAACAGCTATCATCAAACAGAGACATCAAAGCAGTCATTAAATATCTGAACCCTTGATGTGCCAAAATGGACAGAGATTTGTTCTACACAACTTCAGAGAGTAGAACTGGGGCCAATAAGTAGATAATACAAAGAAACAAACCTCAGGATCATTATTACTAAAAAATAATCAAGCAGAAGAGAAACAGACTAAAAAACCAAAGATTCCTTACAAATCTCAAATTCTGTTTCCCTAATCCTTATCCTTCACACGAGGTCTCTGTTCTCTGCAACAAATCATATCCTTGACTTTAACTGTGTATTACTCATTTAACATTTTATATGCATATTGCCATAAAATAAATGTCACAAATTATAGTCCAACTGACAGGCTAGTCCCCAAAAGCTCATTTCACAAAGCTGTACTACAACATTAATTAAAGTGGAGTCACATTTTATTTGCTTTTATCTTTCCATACATACTAGCCTACCAAATATGGAAAATGAGACTACATTGAAGAATCAACCTGAGTTTCAAGCAGGTGCACAGGAGATCATCAGAACAAAATAGACTTAACTCTCTACCTACATTCAGGCTGCAAAAGTATTCTATATTCTCTTCTAGTAATCTTATGCTTTCAATTTTATGTTTATGCATATTTTCAATTAACTTATGTAAATGGTATAATGTAGAGATTGCAATTCATTTTTTAAATAAACCTATCTAGTTATTTCACCTCCAAAAAAACAGACAAAGAAAAATATGTCCCTTTCTCCCCTAAAACAATCACTCCCTAAAGTGGCAATCCTAGTGACTTTTTAATAAAACAATCTGTCTTTTGTAAATTCCACCTTTCTGCACAGCATCGCCCATGCTCCTCTTTCCCAATTTCAGTATCTTCCAATCTCCTCATACCATAGTACCCTACTCTAGTCCAACTCTGGCTGCTCCAATTTACCACAATAATGTCTAAAATTATGTTTCTCCTTTCTAATCACAACTAGGGGTGGAGAGGTGATCTGACTATAACAATTTATAAAAATGATTATAAACTCTTAACCTAACCAGAGGTATCTAAAAAGCAGGTATCTTTCTATCCAAACTAATGCTTAATAAACAGAATTTCAGGCAACATAAAGTGAAATTAAAAAATAATCAGACAATATGGGTGAAGATATTCTTCTGTAAAGTCCATCATAAGCCTTGTCTGAAATCAGCTCCCATAATTGTATTCTGTTGCATAACTTTTTTCCTTGCTCTAGTTCTGAGCCTTCAAATCCTTTAAAAGCCTATGGTTTCCAAGAATTGAATCCATGGTTTACAGGGAGAAGAGAGTCTTTGACAATAAATAGGACTGGGGAAAATGTTTTCCATTGGTACTTGTATAGATGATTAAAAATGAACTGGAAAAAAACCTTAAATAGATATATGAAATATTAAGAAGTAGTAAGAAGATTCTAAGACTGAGGAAAATGAGTCTATATACTTTTCTCAGGCTTACATGATACTTGTTCTCTCATCATGACCATCAAATATCAACAAATAAGGTAGAAAGACAAAATCAATCTTTTAATAGCTTTAAAAAATAGGTATAAATGATTTTATTTTTTAAAAGCTAGTCTGGTGCCGTAAAAACAACTGGAAATTTGATGAACAGAGGTGCAAAATTCTCAACAAAATACTAGCAAACCAAATCCAACAACACATAAAAAAGATCATACACCACAATCAAGTTGAATTCATCTCAGGGTTATGAGGATGGTTCAACATATGCAAATCAATAAATGTGACACACTGCATCAACAAAAGAAAGGACAAAAACCACATGATCATCTCAATAGATGTAGAAAAAGCATCTGATAAAATTCAACATCCATTCATGATAAAAACACTGATCAAAGTGGGTATAGAGAAAACATATATCCGTGACAAACCCACATCCAACATAATACTTAACAGTAAATAGTTGAAAGCCTTATTGCTAAAACCTGGAACAAGAAAAGGATGCCCACTCTCACCACTTCTGTTCAACACAGTATTGGAAGTCCTAGCCATAGCAATCAGACAAGAAAAATAAATAAAAGGGATGCAAATTTGAACAGAAGAGATAAAACTGTCACTATATGCAGATGATATACTATGTATAGAAAACCCTAAACACTCCACACGAAAACTACTACAGCTGATAAACAAATTCAGTAAGGTAGCAGAATACAAGATTAACATACAGAAATCTGTTGCATTTCTTTACAATAACAATGAAATATCAGAAAAACAGAGAGTAATAAAACAGTCCCTTTTAAAATTGCATCAAAAAAAAAAAAATACTTAGGAATAAACCTGACCAGGAGGCGAAACACTTATAAAATGAGAACTATAAAACACTGATAAAGGAAATTAAAGATGATTTTTAAAAATAAAAAGATATCCCATGCTCTCGGATTAGAAGAATTATTATTGTTAAAATGGCCATACTACCCAAAGCAATCCATAGATTTAATGCAATCCCTAACATATTATCAAGGGCACTTTTCCACAGAACTAGAACAAATAATCCTAAAATGTATATGGAATCACAAAAGACCCAGAATTGCCAAAGCAATTCTGAAGAAAAAGAAAGAAAGCTAGAGGCATAACCCTCCCAGACTTCATACAATACTACAGAGCTACAGTAATAAAAACAGCATGGTATTGGCACAAAAGCAGACATATGGATCAGTGGAACAGAATAGAGAGCCCAGAAATAAACCCACAGACCTATGGTCAATTAATCTTCGACAAAAGATGCAAGAATATACAATAGAGAAAAGACAAGTCTTTTCAGCAAGTGGTGTTGGGTAAGCTGCATAGCCACATGTATATCAATGAAGTTAGAACACTCCCTCACACCATACACAAAAATAAACTCAAAATGGCTTAAAGAGTTAAACATAAGACAGGATACCATAAATCTAAGAAAACATAGGTAAAACATTCTCTGATATAAATCTTAGCAACGTTCTCCTAGGTCAGTCTACCACGGCAATAGAAATAAAAGCAAAAATAAATAAATGGGACCTAATTAAACTAATGAGCTTTTTCACAAAAAGGACAAAATGAACAAAATGGAAGGGCAGCCTATGGAATGGGAGAAAATATCTGTGAACAATGCAACTGACAAGGGATTAATTTCCAGAATATACCAACAACTTATATAACTCAATAACAAAAAACAAACAACCCAATAAAAAAATGGGCAGAAAACCTAAATGGACATTTCTCCAATGAAGACATACAGATGGCCAACAGGCACGTGAAAAGATGCTCAATATCGCTAATTATCAGGAAAATGTAAATTAAAACCACAGTGAGTTATCATCTCACATAGGTCAAAATGGCCATATTAAAAAGTCCACAAATAATAAATGCTGGAGAGGGTATGGAAAAGAGGGAACTCTCCTCCACTGTTGGTGGGAAGGTAATTTGGTGTAGCCACTATAGAAAACAGTATGGAGATTCCTTAAAAAACTGAAAACAGATCTACCATATGATCCAGCAATCCCATTCCTGACCATGTATCTGTAGGAAACTCTAATTTGAAAAGATACATGTATCCCAATGTTCATAGCAGCATTATTTACAATAGCCAAGACACAGACTTATTTATAAAACAGAAATAGACTCATAGACATAGAAAAGAAACTTACAGTTACCAGGGGGAACAGGGAGACATGATAAATTAGGAGTTTGGGATTTGCAGATACTAACTACTATACATAAAATAAATAAACAACAAGTTTCTACTGTATAGCACAGGGAACAATATTCAATTACAATAACTTACAATGATAAAGAATATATATATGTTTAAGTGAATCAATATGCTATACACCAGAACACAACATTGTAAGTCAATTATACTTCAGTTGAAAAAAAACAAAACAACTGGAAGAAGGATACCAAGGGGAAGATGGAAGGACACAGTCAATGAAGATACCTTTTGGAATAAATGAATAATTCAAATGCAAATAATCTACCTACAGAGAATCATGACTTAACCATACATATAACTGAAGGTAAAATGTATTATTCTGAATTAACATGTGTAAAATGTTTAAAGTGGTGCCTGGTGTATAATAAGCACTAAAAGTGTTCACTTCTACAACCATTACTTTATTATACTCACTGTTTATAGTTGAAAGGAATTCTACATACTCAATCCTACCCTCTCCTAAGAGTATGAGTACTACGTATTTTAAGACAAATACAAGGTAAATGTGTTACCCCTTTCAGGTCTTTAAAAGTAAGAATCTTACTCCAACAATGTGTTAGATTAAAATTTACTAGAGAAAATTTTATATTGCTAGTGATAAAACTTTTACTTCACACTTTTCATCCATGACAATCTTTAGCACTCTTCCAATCTACTTTAGTATCTGGCCAAAACCATCCCTCGATGTACATTTTGATTGCTGCATCTTATTCAGGTGTCCTTCCTCCTCCAATTTCTACACTATTCCCATTCAGAAGCCAATTTCGAGCTCCCACAGAATTGGATACTACATGTGGTATACTCTCTCTGTACCTTCAAAATGCCTCTAGTATGTACCCTTATCAGATACCAATACAATAATTGTTGATATATCTACTGCCACTATAGTCTGAGAATTACCTGAGGACAAGGTCCATATTTTCTTCATCTTTATGATGCTGGCACACAAAGTCTGATACTAAATAAAGGCTGCTAAATGTATGCTGAATGAATTATTCCATCCTTCAGAAATAAATTAAATGATGAGAAATGGTTTAAATAATTATAGCACCACTAGATGAAGTAGTATACAGTTACTGAATCATAATTATTAAAACTAAGTCATTACGAAAACTCAGTAATAAATGTTAGAGAGCCTGTATATCACAGTAATTAAGAACATGAGATTTCACTGGAATTTGACACAACATTGTAAAATGACTATAACTTAATTAAAAAAATGTTTAAAAAAATTTTTTGAAGATCTAAAGGCACAGTAAAAAAATGAGAACATGAGATTTCACTGGAATTTGACACAACATTGTAAAATGACTATAACTCAATAAAAAAAAAGTTAAAAAACAAAAAAAAAGAACATGAGATTTGCAGTCAGTCCCAGCTTTTGGTCATTCATTCAACAAATAGGAAGAAGATGACACTAACGGGTTAGAGAAGAGAGAAAAAGGTCAGATATCAGATTGAGAATTAAAGGGAGTTAGGCCAAATTTTTTTTTTAAGTCCATCTCTACCAATATAATTATTACTATCATTTCATAAGGGTGGCCATGGCCATTAGTCTGGCTCAATTAACAACAGTGCCATATAATTATTTGCATTTACAGCTTAATGAACTTTTGTCTTTGGTCCCCTTCAATTAAAGAAAGGCAAAACCTATTCATAATCATAAAAGGAAAAATATATTTCATAGATCAGGGTCCATGTCACTTGTGCCTTTATAACACGCAGAGCAAAGCTCAGCCTGTTCACCACCAAGCTGGCACACAGGAGGTCACACTCAAGCAGCTCAGAGAGTGACTGATTACCCGCTGGCTGAGCTGCTGCAGCTATTCCTCAGTAACAGAACTAAGAATACTAACTTCTTTCTTGAAAGAGATTCACCAAAGGTCTCTGTTGTTTGTTTTCTTGTTTTGAACTCCTGATCCAATGAATTAAAGAATATTTATTTGCTTTGGAAATAACACCCCAAAATTCTGAATAAAATTATAAATCCAGATCATAACTTTCCTAAGTCCACCAAAATATTCACAGCTTTTGTCTAGGGATAGGACTATATATGTATGGTTAGTTACTTGCTTGTTTTACGTGCCCTGTGCTTTTTTTCTCTCTTCTACTTTTTAATATTTCCCCTATTTTCTACAATATTCCATTCTCCTTTCATAACATAAGGGAAAACAAGCAAGCAAGAAACTAAGACAGCAAGACAGCCTTCTTCCAAGTAATATAGCTTGAATCACTTCTAATCTCTCAAAATACCAAAGGAGAAATAAATTTAACAAAAGATGTCAAAATAAATGTCCTCAAAATAAATTATTCCTAAATCCACATTCAATAATTTAGAAACTTAACAGGAAACATGTTTTTAATACTAACTTTCTCAAAATAAAAGATAAGCTTTTTCTCAATGCTAAATTAGATTTAAATTAGTTAAATCTAATTTAACTATAACATCAGCTATAACTTATTCTGATGCCCAGAGTTCAAGCAAGGGTCAAGATGTGATAAACACTCTTACTTCGGGCTTGCACACTTGCTTTTTAATCCAATGAACCCACACCATCTCTGCTTTTAAACTGTGGATAGTTAATATAACTATTCTGCAGATTCATCTGACACTCTTAATACTACATTTAACCGTATTTACTTTGTATTAAGTGACCATGTATTTCAGTATCAAAATCTTAAGCCATAAAAATTTAACTATTTATATCTATATTTTATTATGTAATATCCTAATTTTATTAGTCTGTTAATATTATTCATTTTAAGTCACATGCCAGAGACTAGTCTTGCTTACTTTACTTGCTCCATGTAGAGTTTAATCAAATAAAATACAAATAATGAAGACCAATGCTTATGTGACTGTTTTATTCCTTAACAATTAAAATTTTTTATTTTTCAGCTAAACTAGTTAAATGAATTACAGGTGGCCTTATAAAAATAAAGTCAGTCACTGATCCTGAGCAACACAGTTCCAGGAGCCTGTTCATTTGACAGTATGTATAAATGTTTCCTAACACATACCAAGCACTTCTAGAGTTGGCCAGAGAAATTGCTAAAACCAGTAACTGCTCACCATCTAGAACCAGATGAATTCCATTTCAGATAATGCTAAAGCTTGGTGGAGGAAATGTGGGAAAAGTAAAACCCTCACACTCTAACAAGTAATATCTAAATCAGTATACTTTATTAAGTAATGTCAAATTATTCTTCAAAGTTGAAGAGCCATACACTATTCAACCAGTGATTCCAATCCTATGCAAGCATACATACTCCCATACACACATACACACACCCTACATGCTTTCTATAGAAACTCATACACATTCGCAAGAAGCATGTTCAGAAATATTCATTGCAGCATTGTCTAATAATAAAAAAAACCTGAAAACTACCTAATACTCACCCAAAGGAGAACGGGTAAATAAACTATGGTGTAGTCATGCAATAGAAAAATGTTGAGAAAAAAAAGCATATTGCAAGAGTGTATTGCAGTGTAGTGTGTATCTAAAGTTTAAAAACAGAAAACAATTACATTATTTATGGAAACAAATATATTCCATATATGGAAACAGCATACTGTTTATCTCTGGGGAATGGAGAGGAAGAGAAAAGGGAAAGAGAAGGGTGTACAGAGGAGAGGGTTCAACTGCACAGTGTTTTACGTCTTTTAAAAAAATCTGAAGCAAATACAGAAAAATATTAAGCTCCAATTAAGTTGGATGGTACATAAAATTTTCCTATTCTTTATTCTTTTCTACATATTTGAAATATTTCTTATCAATTCAAGATATAAAGAGATCTGAACTGGGTGGACGCTATTTAACAAACAGTTTATATCTGACCAACAGTTAAGTAAAGCCAGCAAAGAAGCACCTGTGACAAAAGACTGTTTTCACAAGACCTATTTCCATCTGGAAGTGTAAGAGCCATATGCACAAATCATCTAATTATATCCCCAACAACACCACAAAATGGAGGTATTATTCCCATTTGGCAGAGTAAAAAAAATTGAGGTCAAAGAAACTGGGTGACTTGGCTAAGGTCATACAACCAATAAGTCATAGAGAAAAGCCCACATAATCTGCAGCTGTAAAGCAACTTTTATAGCAACTCGTGTTTCAAAGGGATGGGACATGCAGCTTAGTAACTCTTGTTAAAAGGAGGTTTTACTTGATCAGAAGCTCACTATGAGACCCAAAGAGGATATGGCTACCAAAACCAGCTTAATTTTAGGGTATATGATAAGGAAAAACAAAAACCAAAATTACCAGCCGACCATACTTTGTACTACTATGCAGGTAAACGAAGTACTGAGTTTAATTTTAGACTCCAAGTTTAAGAGGACATTGATAAAATGTGGAGTTGTTACCAAGGGCAAAATTCCAGCTGAATAAAAGAATTAACATTCCAACCATCAGAGCTTTTTACAGCTGAACTGAATTGCTTTAGGAATATAAGCATTTCTTCTACTGTGCTGGTGGACATAACACTCATTTAATTATAAAATACTGTGGATTATGATATGCATAGTCAGCTCAGGCTGCTATAATAAAATACCATGGGCGGACTGGCTTAAACAAGCATTTATTCCTCACAGTTCTGAAGGCTGGGAAGGCCAAGATCAAGGTTCCAGCAGATCTGGTATCTCATGAGGGGCCTTCTTTCTGGTTCACAGGCATCTGCCTTCTTGCTGTATCTTCACATGCTGGTGGTGGGGAGGCAAACTTTCCAGTCTCTTCTTGTAAGGACACTAATTCCATTGTAAGGAGTCTACCCTCATGACCAAAAGGCCCCACCTTCTAAATACCATTACAATGAGGGTTATGGCTTTAACACAAGAATTCTGAGGTGACACAAACTTTCAGTCCTTAACTGATGTAATCATCAACTCCTTATAACTTGAATTGCTACAGGAAAAATAACTCATTAAAACAGTGATAAACTCAAGCCCCTAACTACCTTTTCCCTCTGAAACATTTTTATTATAAAATTACTTTTGATTAGGTAAGACTTCCTAATGTAACTACTGCACTGTAGAACAACACACCTGTGAACTAACCAGCTCTGAAAGTGTCCAAGAAGAAACTGAAACCCTTTCTGTCACAGATGCTGAGGGCTCTACTCTCGTAAGAGGATGGACTAAGTGATCAATAAACTTCCTCCTAATTCTCACATTCTGTAAGTACAAAGGTTAATAAGGCTTTGGTTTAAAAAAAAAAAAACTCCATTTCAGACAAAATACTCATTAGCAGGGAGTCAGAGGTGAAACTAATGAAGTGGCAGAAAATCATATACTAATTAAAATATTATCAAGTGAGGTGAATCAGAAGATTTGGCTGGTGTGTATATATAGAAGATAATGAGCTTTATCCTTACTGTAAAAAGAACTGGGACCAACATCATACCATACAGAAAAATTAACTCAAAATGGATCAAAGACCTAAATGTAAGTGCTAAAATTATAAAAACTCTTAGAAAAAATAGGCATACATTTTCATAACCTTGGATTAGGCAAGGATTTCTTAGCTATGACACAAAAGCATAAGGGATGAAAAAACAGATAAACTGGACTTCATCAAAAACTTTTATGTCTCAAAGTACACCATCAAGAAAGTGAAACTATAATCCACATGATAGGAGAATATATTTGCAAATCATTTATGTAATATGGGTCTTGTATCCCGAATATACAGCAGTCTCCTTTAACTGAAGGGGATATATTCCAAGACCCCTAGTGATACCACAGATAATACCAAACCCTATATATACCATGTTCTTTCCTATGCGTACATACCTATGACAAATTTAATTTATAAATTAGGCAGAATGAGAGATTAATAAGAGATTAATAAAATAATTAATAATAAAATAGAACAATTTTAACAGTATACTAGAATAAGAGTTATGTAAATGTGGTCTCTCTCTCTCAAAATATCTTATTGTACAAGTGTGATGCCTTAACTAAGCACTTATCATGCACTGTGGCTGTAACTTTTGCAGTCTGAGGTGTGACAGCAAAACTAGCAAGAATTTCTTTCTCCTTCTTCACAGCTTCACGGATAGAAGACTTGTTCTTACCATAAAGCTTCACAACCTCAGCATAAGATTTTTTTTTCTTTCCTTATTAGGTGAAGAACTTCCACATTTTCACTTGAAGCACTTACAGCTTTTCTTTGGCATATCCAAATTGCCAGCATCACTACACTTGCACATTGGGGCCATTATTAAGTAAAATAAGGATTACTTAAACACAAGCACTACTGTACCACAAGTCAATCTGATAATAGAGACAGCTACTAAGTGACAAATGGGTGGGATATGCTGGCCAAATGATTCAAGCATGTCCTGGGCAGGACAGAGTGGGACAGCATGAGATTTCATTATAGTGTGCAATTGAAAACTTATAAATTGTTTATTTTTGGAATTTTCCATTTACTATTTTCAGACCATGGTTGATTGAAGGTAACTGAAACCACTGAAAGCAAAATATGGTAAGGAAAACTATTATATAAAGAAATCTTAAAATTTAATAATAAAAAGACAAATAACCAAATTTTAAAATGGGCAAAAAATGTGAGTAGCTGTTTCTCTAAGAAAGATGTACAAATGGCCATTAAGTACATGAAAAGAAGCTCAACATCTTAGTCATTAGGGAAATGCAAATCAAAATTACAGTGAGATGCCACTTCACACATACTAGGATGGCTAGAATCAAAAAGTCACATAATAACAAGTATTTGCAAGGATGACGAAGAATCAGAACCCTCATACACTGCTTGTAGGAATGTAAATGATGTAGCCACTTTGGAAACCAGTTTTATAGTTCCTCAAAAGGTTAAACACCAAGTGACCAATGACCCAGCAACTCCACTCAGGTATACAACCAAAAGAAAGGAAAATATATGTCCATTCAAAAACTTGTACATGAAAGTTAATTGCAGCATAATTCATAAGTCAAAAAGTGTAAATAACTCAAATACTCATCAACAGCTGAACAGATAAACAAAATTTGGTATATCCATACAATGGAATATTATTTGGCCATTAAAAATGGAGTACTAATACATGCTACAATATGAATTACTCGAAAACTTTATGCAATATGAAAAGAAGCCAGACACCAAAAATCACATATATGATTCCATAGTGGGGTTTTTTTTCTTTTTTTGGTGTGGAGGGGAGGTAATGAAAAAGTCTGGTGTTAGTGATGATAGCTGCATAACTTTGTAAATATACTACAAGCCACTGCATTATGTACTTTAAACAGGTAAACTTTATGGTATGTGAATTATACTTCAAAAAATAATAATAAATAATAGTAAATGGAAAATCTTTCTTGGGACTATCACAATGAAATCCTAGCTATTTCACCACAATACATCTAGTATGGCAATATCATTCCCAAAGTAACAGAAGAACTGCAAGAAGCAGAGTACCAAGAAAATACGTTCAGGTCAAGGCCTGGGGATTTCTGATAAACACATTACCAAGGTTTAGCAAAAACAAAACACATATTCCATCAGTCTGCATGTCTGGTTCAGGCAGACATCAGTCATCAATCACAGCACCCTCTGCCACAGAGCTAGAAATGGCTATAGATCTCTTCTTAACACAGTTCTCCACGTACTCATTACCAATTCATTATAATTGCTAACAAGTTACTGAAAGTTAGACCTAAAGGTACTAACTTCACACCTATTTCCTTCTTAGTCAATTATACATGCAAATATTAGTGTTCATCACTTTATTGGCTTTACTAATTACACAATTCTTTAGACATACAAAAGAGGTATTTTTAAAATAATTTTAACATATATAACACACTCACTATCCAACTAAAGAAAAATAATATTACAAATTCAGTTAATGCCTCCCCCACTTCCAATAAATATTTATCCTTTTAGGAAAAGAACTGTGACTGTACTCTTGCTCTCTGAGTTAAAAATATCTGTACTAAGCCTATATACATGGGCCATGGAGTAAAACTAAGACATCACGATTCACCCAGAGACTCATAAGCGATCTCTGGCATGTGACATTTACCACATATAAAATCTCTATCACTGTCAATTTTAACAAGAAAAGGAAACTCTCTCACATGTCAACAGCCACAATAATGGAAATAGAAGTTAGAAAATGACCAGAGGGTTCTTTCCATCCAAACTTCTATCACTTAGCCAAAGGCAAAGGCCTCCACTATCCACCTTTCCTTGTGTATTGTCAGCTCAGTACATTTCGCATGTTAACATCTATAATATTTTTCAAGACACCTCCACACACAATATCTCATCAACCCTACAAGATAGATAAGGCAGCTATATTTATATCCCATTTTACAGATACTGGAGAACAAAGCAACTAAGTACAAGATTTGAGTCACGCAGGGCTTGAATCCCTACTTCATTACTTCTCAGCAGTGTGAACTGCAAAATAAAGATACCTGGCTTACAGGGTTGTTATGAGGATCAGATTACACAAAGTATATAAAGCACTTCTCACAGAACCTGGTGTAAAATAAGCACTAAGTGAATAGTAGCTGCTGCTATTGTTGTTGCTCTTGTTAACTATGAAAGATCAAACAGCTCCTAAACAAGGAAGCCAAGACTGAAACCGAGGTCTTGTTTGAATCTACACAACACTGCTTCATTCTCAGATGATCACCAGGAGGCCTATCTGTACAGAGTAGTGCCACAATTTCTATGCAATGCTTCCCCTTTCTCATCCAGACACCATGGTGATCACTTTAGGATTTTAAGAATCAAAAGCCAGTAGCAATACTCACAGCTGATAACACTATAAAAACACACCTCAACATTATTATGTGTCTCATAATACCATTTATAAAGTCATCTTGCCCCCTGCCATTAAACCTTAATCAAGCTTCTACATCAAATTACCAATTTATAGGATATATAGAGGGTAGAGAAACATGTTAAACTAAACAGATATCCAGACTGTAAGAAATTCTACAGAAGTCACCAAGGTTCTTCAAAAGACAATTTAAAAGGAAAAAAAGACAGAGAGAAGGAATCTACAAATTAAAAAAAAGACTAAAAAGACATTTCAATCTATCTTGATGTCAAAAAAAATCCCCCCCCAAAAAAGGCAGTAACATCAGCCCCCCTGTACATCTCTGCTTCGGAAAGAAAATATGTTAGTGACATAACCAAAATATATGGGAATATTTTAGGCTTTGGGACATTTCCTTTTTTCTCTTGTAAATCAATAAACTGTCATTCTGCTTTTTATAAGAAAGGGAATAACAACACATGTAGCATTTACTCTGCCTATGCCATAGCTATGATAAAAGTCTGATTTTGAAGAGTATTTTTAAACACTACAGGTTTACAAGTTCTTAAAGTGATCTTCACCACCACCACCCCCCAACCCCATCGCCAAATCTACAAGAGAAGGCTGGAGCAAAGGTCAAGGGAAAAAACAAACAAGAAAAGTCAGGAAGGAACACTTTTGTAATTGAAGCTTAAAAGAAAGGACTAGCTGTCAACAGGAAACTTCCCAGAAGTAACTCATCCTATGATGTGATTTGAGCTATCTTAATGAAAATTATAGCACCTCTTGTCATCAAGAAACAATCAGCTTACGGTAAATTAAACGAAAATTAATTTGAAATTTCAACATGGGCACATGCTGTAATGAAAATTATTTTTATTTCTATATTATTCTAAAAAAGATTTGAGACAACTCAAAGAGTGCATTAGAAATAAAAAGAAGCAACAAAAATGGGGCCAAAAATGAAGGAGGAAAGTAAGATAAAGTCAGAGAGGTAAGTTTATACCACCCAAACTAGATGCCACAAGTCCAATACAGTTGCAAGGGAAGGGCTGCACATCTGGCTGAGCTAGAGAGAAATATCATATGAGTGGGATTACTGGATCATTTAGTAACTCTATTTCTAGTTTGGTTTTTTTTGGTGGGGGTTTCGATCGATCTATCTATCTATCTATTTATTTTAATGGAGGTACTGGGGGTTGAATCCAGGACCTTGTGCATGCTAAGCAAATGCTCTACCACTGAGCTATACCCTCCCCCCGATCTTTAGTTTTTTAAGGAACCTCCATAGTTCTCCATAGTGGCTACACCAATTTTCATTTCTACCAACAATGTAGGAGGGTTCTTTTTTCTCTACACCCTCTCCAAAATTTATTATTTGTAAACTTTTAGTAACAGCCATTCTGACCGGTATAAGGTGATACCTCATTGTAGTTTTGATTTGCATTTCTCTGATAATTAGTGATACTGAGCATCTTTTCATGTGCCTCTTGGCCATCTGTACGTCTTCTTTGGAGAAATGTCTGTTTAGGTATTATGCCCATTTTTTTATTGGGTTTTTTTTTATAATAAGCTATACAAGTTGTCTGTGTATTTTGAAAATTAATCCCTTGTCAGTATCATTGTTTGCAAGTATCTTCTCCCATTCAGTAGGGTGTTTTTTCATTTTGTTCATGGTTTCCTTTGCAGTGCAAAAGCTTTGAAGTTTAATTAGGCCCCATTTGTTTATTTCTATTTTTATTTCCATTACTATAGGAGACAGATTCAAAAAAATATTGTTGCAATTGATGTGAAAGAGTGTTTTGCCTATGTTTTCCTCTAGGAGTTTTAGAGTATCTGGCCTTATATTTAGCTGTTTAATCCATTTGGGGTAATTTTTGTATATAGTGTTAGAGAATGTTCTAATTTCATTCTTTTGCATGTAACTGTCCAGTTTTCCCATCACCACTTACTGAAGTCTTTTCCCCATTGTATATTCTTACCTCTTTAGTCATAGATTAATTGACCATAAGTATATGGGTTTATTTCTGGGCTTTCTATCCTGTTCCATAGATCTATACATCAGTTTTTGTGCCAGTAGATAGGTACAATTACTACCCCCACTTTATAGATGAGAAAACTGAGGTGCCAAGAGGTTAAATAACACACAACTAGGGAGTAGCAGAGCCAGAATTCAAGCCCAGGAAATCTGGCTCCAGAGTCTTAATCATTACATCACCCCTCATCTGTAATGTTGTCTCCCTTTGGGTGAAAGCTCATTTTGTGTTCAGTTCTAGTGCTCCAGATCAGTAGCTAATACTAATAATAGTAGCAGTAGTTACAACATCAACAAGGGCACTGAGATAAAGGAGATAAATATCCTCACAAGAATTCTACAATAAGAGGAATAGTAAATTTTATAAAGCTGTTGGTTTTAATGGCCCTCGATAAAGGTTGACTGCATTATACCAAATAACAATTCTGTAAAAGTAATTCTACCCCAGACTAAAACAATGCAATCAATATATGTAGTTCTCCGGTATTCTGGCTTGATCCAAGTAAAAACTGATTGTTTCTAAAGCAATGGATTGAATGTGTATTATTTAAGCAATTCTCAAAGGGTGCTGTTTCTGACTACTAGGTTTTTTATAAGAATTGGGCAGTGATGTAAGTGAATGTACAGTTGGAGTGAAGCTATTCTACATTGCCAATTATAGGTAAACTATACACTTTCATAGAAAATTAAGTGCACAGTCAGGTTAATATGCTCTTATGAAAATCAAGGAATCTAACCACTAAAGACATCTAAGTATGCAGCCAACCCACCTCTCTATGGGGGTAAGCCCAAAAAATATCTTCTTATAGGCCAAAATCTTCTTCTGGAAGTGGTTCTGATTCAGCACCAATGGTTAATTAAGTTCCAAAATTCTATGTTGTCACAATGATTTAAACCTGGAAAATTCTCCGACTAAGAATTTCTCAACTTTTATCTCAGCCATAAAATTACCTCAATTATGCACCCATAGATCATCCAACTGAGACATGTACCCCTGAGCTAAACAAATTAACTGGGCAGATAAAGTTACTAGGTATAAACCAATTAAATACCCAAAGATATCTATAAAGATATCTATATACATACATGATATGGGTTCTTTTTGAAATAGCTAAGTAGCAGTGTCAGCTGTCTACCAAGGCCATCCCTAGTTAGTGTAAAAACAACTACATCATAAGCATTTTATGGCTAGGAGTCAACTGAAAAAGACAAACAGCCCCAAAGGAAAGTGAAAAAATATGAAGAGAGCCTTAGGGGAAAGAATCCAATATATGATAAACATTTGATAAGATGATCAACTTTATCAATAGTAAGAGAACTTCCAATTACAACAATACTGCTATACCATTTCACCCCTCAGGCCCAAAATAGAAATGATTGATAATATCCAGAGGTAATAAAGGTAGGGGAAAGCAGCAACTATCATATACTCTTGGTAAAAGAGTAAACTGATATAGCCTTTGGAGTAACATTTTGAAAGGACAACAGTTTTTTAATGTGCATAACCATTAATTCTTCATGTTCTCATTTATGTACAAAAACAAGTACAAACAAAGACGTTTACCAAAACATAGCTTGGAACTGCAAAAAACTATGACCATTTTCTAAACATCCATCAAGAGAGATGGTTAAATAAATTACAGAATATACATCTAATGTAATGCTATACAGCATTTTATGCAAAGATAAAATGGCTCCTTCATATCCTAACATAGAAAGATTCCCATGATACTAAGTTTTTAAAAGTCTATAATAACTCAGAAAGTATGATCCTGTGGGTATCAATGGGAGAGAAAGAGAGGGATAGCTGCTAACAAGAGTCTGAATTGGTCAGGACTCTTTCAGTTCCAAGAGGCAGAAATCCAACTGAAACTAGCACAAGCAAGTTAGGCAACTGAGTGGCTCATTTAACTGGGAAATAGGAGTGGATCTACTTTAAGGTTCCAGTGGATCCAGAGGCTCCAATGACTCCCCGTGCTCACACATGCGAGCGTGTGAGAATGTGTGTGATTGTACATTCGTGAGTGTGTCTGTGTGTGACAGAGAGTCTATCTGTCTGTCAGCTCTGCTTCACTCTGTGTGTTGGCCTCATTCTTTCCTATGGTACATCGGCTTCCTTCACTTGGCCAGGCACCCTCTATCGCAGCTTAGCAAATCCAAAGGAATGAGTCTGTCCCTCATCCAACATCTGTTTTTCAATCTCGAGGAAGGGATCTGAACCTGCTCTGGTCATATGGCCATCCTGAAGCAATCACTGTGCCCAAAGAAATGGAGCATTATGACAGACCAAGCCTAGGTGACACGCCTATAGGCCAAGAGGTGATAATGCTACCTGAAAACGGGGGAAGGAGGGAATACTAAACAGCCTAAATTAACAGCTACCATAAAATTCATTACGGAGACTTTCACCTTTTAACTCTATGTATTTACTCCCATTCTTTTGAATTTCTTATTTGAAATGCAATCAGTATTTGGAATGAAATTAGAAAGAAAGCCCAAGGTCTAAAAATTTCAGGGTTGACAACTTTAGAATTAAACTGGGAGAAAAATAAGCCTCATGAATAAATAAGGATCTGGGCTTCTTAGTCCTGCATACTTGGCCAATATTTTAACCACTACTCAACAGTCCTTATCAAACCAAGCATTAAAATACAAAGTAAAAATTGAGAAAACAGATTTTAATTACTTAGCAATACTATGTTGATTGAGGGAAAAAAGAGAGAGGGAAAAAAACTTCAGCGTCTATAAGAAGATATTTTATGAAATCTCCAGACAGTAAATGGCCTCCAATAGTATCTGAAAGCTCTTTAAACCCTCCCTCACTTTCCTCAGCATATAATCTTAACAGTGTATGTAGAAAAATTCCAGATCAGTTTTACTGAAGCCAAATAATCCCTTCTACCTGTTTCAAATGCCTAGTCTAAAGATGGTAGAAAATCATCTAAACTAAAATAGGTCATAACTACCCCTAAAGTAGAGACATTAGTAAAATTTCTCCTTTAATTGTCTTGAGGGCTATCATTCAATACTACAAGTTCTTTTCACAAGTAAATTTAATGATAAAATTCCCATTTAAGACTGACACACAAACACAATTTTTCTTTACTTCAGTGATTCCAAGCAGGGCCTACCAATTCTGGTATTAATCTCTGAAGAAAGCTAATTCTGCCATAGGGAGGCAAAAACATTAACTGCTGACCAAATATTCATTTCTTGCCCACATTTCTTTCTTCAGAGAGATTAATACCAGGATTTTACGGTAAGCCCTGTGACTACTTTTGGCCAATGTGCTATATGAGGGAGTGATATGAATCACTTTAGGGCCAAAGGCATAGTAACCAAAGAGGCTCTGTGTTCAGATAATGCACCAAACATATATACAGTCCCATTTTAAACACAGAACCCTTTTTTCATATTCAATGAGATGATGCTAGAAGCATCATTTCATATCCTAGAAGTCAAACTGAAATTCCACTTCCTCCAGGAAGCCTACCCAGACCATGCTCCTGACATCATCAGTAACACACTTATGTATGTATACTGTGGGTGAAGAACTATGAAAACGCTGTAGATCTGGCACATAACTCGTAAAATAAACGGCCTCTACATTCTACAATTTACAATGTGGTTGGTCGGAAAGACACCTATCAAAACAAGTATATATGATAGTACATAAATTTCAAGTGACTGCTAAAAATAGTAAGTGCTAGAGTAGCTTCCACATATCTCAGTTAGCAACTAAGTAAGCTAGTTAGTTGTATACTCCCATCATCAATTCATGCACGACTGAAAGCAAATGAGACTCCCTATAGGGATAATCTCCTTGAAGGGCAGGAATCCTAAAATATAATAACTTCATGGTGCCCCCTATTAACCATTCAAACAAGTACTCAATAAAACTTTATTTTTTATTAAGAAGAAAGAGTTGAAAAATTAAAACAGAATTGTAGTCCTCCTCAAAACATTAGGAATTTGTGTCTCCAGCATGCCTAAGTAAAGAGACAAAGGGACACGAGGATTTCTGCTATCCATGGCAAATGGAGCTCTACACTAGACAACAATGATTCACCAGGCTACCCCAGACTTCTGAACATAGCCCTTAACAGTCAACTTCTTATGATGCAGGACTACATGCTCCCAAGCAATGCTTGACTTCCAATTCAAATTCCCAAATACCCTGAAAACAGTAGAGAGAATCCCTAGATATTATGCATGAGTATTCCAGGCACACATACAAAAAAAGGACCTATTTCTCTAAGTACATGAATAAGAATTTAATAAGTACTATTATGATTTAATCAACATGACATGAAATATTTTAATATCTACATGCATAAGACATGGCAGAGGACAGAATACAAAACATGATCCTCCTCTGCTGTTCTCATACCCTAATTTGGGAGACAGGACACATGAAAACAAAAAATTTCACACAGTCCAAGGCAATATAAAGTGTCAAACGAATAATAAGGAAAATAAATATTAAGAGTTCATAGAGCAAGAATAAACAAATGGGACCTAGTGAAACTTACAAGCTTCTGCACAGCAAAGGAAACCAGAAATAAAACAAGAAGAAAACCTACGGAATGGGAGAAAATTTTTGCAAGTGAAACCGACAAAGGCTTGATCTCCAGAATATATAAGCAGCTCATACAACTCAATAAGAAAAAAATAAACAACCCAATCCAAAAATGGGCAGAAGACCTAAACAAGCAATTCTCCAAGGAAGACATACAAATGATCAAAAAGCACATGAAAAAATGCTCAATATCACTAATTATCAGAGAAATGCAAATCAAAACTACCATGAGGTACCACCTCACACCAGTCAGAATGGCCGTCATTCAAAAATCCACAAATGACAAATGCTGGAGAGGCTGTGGAGAAAGGGGAACCCTCCTACACTGCTGGTGGGAATGCAGTTTGGTGCAGCCACTGTGGAAAACAGTGTGGAGATTCCTCAAAAGACTAGGAATAGACTTACCATATGACCCAGGAATCCCACTCCTGGGCTTGTATCCAGAAGGAAATCTACTTCAGGATGACACCTGCACCCCAATGTTCATAGCAGCACTATTTGCAATAGCCAAAACATGGAAACAGCCTAAATGTCCATCAACAGGTGACTGGATAAAGAAGATGTGGTATATTTATACAATGGAATACTACTCAGCCATAAAAACCGACAACATAATGCCATTTGCAGCAACATGGATGTTCCTGGAGAATGTCATTCTAAGTGAAGTAAGCCAGAAAGAGAAAGAAAAATACCATATGAGATCGCTCATATGTGGAATCTAAAAAACAAAAACAAAAACAAACAAACAAACAAAAACAAAGTGTCAATAAAGGACAGAAATAGACTCACAGAGAATACAGACTTGTGGTTACCAGGGGGGTGGAGGGTGGGAAGGGATAGACTGGGATTTCAAAACTGTAGAATAGACTACACTGTATAGCACAGGGAAATATACACAAAATGTTATGATAACTCACAGAGAAAAAAATGTGACAATGAGTGTGTATATGTCCATGAATAACTGAAAAATTGTGCCGAACACTGGAATTTGACACAACATTGTAAAATGATTATAAATCAATAAAAAATGTTTTAAAAAAAGAGTTCATAGAAGGAATTATGTTCAAATTCTATAGTCTGAACACTCAACAAACAAGATGGAATCTGAGTTGAGCTTTAAAGGATAGGTGGAATTTCTAGAGATATAGACTAGGATAAGGGAGCACAGTCCAAGGAAAGAAATATATAAAGCAGAGACAGAGAAGCCTAAGGGGTGGTTAGGGGACAGTAACCGACAATTTTACTTTGAATAGTTTGCTGGGGGAAACTAGCGGAAAATGAGACCAGAAAAGCAAGTTGGTGCCAGACACTGGAAAGCTTTAAACGCCAGGCTAGGGAACTTTATCTTGACAGTAATGAGGAGCCACTGAAGGTTTTTAAGCAAAGTAAGACAATGAACATAAAAATTAGGATGATCATTCCCAAACAAAATTTAGGACAGACTGAAGCAGGAACTCACTGGGGACAGAGAGACCATTGGATACTATCGCAAACATTAGGCTTACATTAGAATAATGACAGTGAGGAGAAAAGGAACATATCTAAAGAGCTGGTAGAACTTGGAAAGTGTTTGTAGCACATGTCAAATCAGACCTCAAGGTGAGATTCAGATTATAGAAAGAGGTTAACACCACAGCAACTGTGAATTCCAGCCTACCCAGCAGGGTCTCCCTATAGCCGAATTGATACTGGGCTCTTCTATACATATATGCATTTCCATCTCGACATTCATATGAAAGGTCCACTTTTTTAATTGGGATTTGAGGGGACAGAGGTGAGAAATGATACATGAAAGCAGCCAAGTGATGAAGGCCAGGTAGTTGTGCAACAGACAGGAGCTCAAACATCTGTAAAGGCCAAAGGCACTGCAATCACATCTATTGCAAAATGGAAAAACAGACTGCAAATCCAGTCATACTGCAGGCCTGAGTAATGACATCAGATATATCCATTCAATTTGGCAAGAGGGTAAGACTGGATGAATGGAGTTATTGAGGTCCTGCTCCTTAACAAAAGAGGTTCTTAACCTTAGGGGAGGTCGTGGACCCTTTTGGGAATTTGTTAGAGCTATAGACTCTCTCCCCAGAGAAATACACAGAATCATAGAATTTTGCATATACATACATTTTGCATACATTTCAGAGTGTTCACAGACACTCCCCCAAGCCTATCTAGAGACTCTTAATCCATAAACTCCAAGAGTTCTTAATTAAAAACCCTTGTTATAAAACGGTGGTAATTATTTTTATCATATACCCCATAGTTAAAGTTTTGAATAGGAAGCTATATATGAGTATTTATTACAATTTATACACATTGCACACTAGACCAATAAAGTATGTGCCTTATAAAGCATACAAAAAATGGAAGTTTAAAAGAATGACATTTACTATAATAAAATAAGCAATTTTTAAACATTTAATTTACCTATTGATGACACAGCTTTGTGTTCTTCCTAATAGTTATTAATACTACCACTATTTTTGGTGAGAGTAATGTGACTGAACATTACTGATTTTTAATTTTGCTCTCACATTTTGTACTAAAGCAACTCAAAAGTCTGATTCTAAATACAATTCATTTTCACAAGTAACTATTTTACTTGGTTTTAATGGTTATCATAGTCAAAAACATAATTCACAAAGATGAGTAAAACCAAAGGGAAGAACTGCATCACTAGCTACACTAAATAAAACAGGATATTCAATTTTCAATCCCATTCACCATTTATGCAACGGTTTTCAGTGAAATTGACAGTGCATGTCCATATTTCCCAATGACAATCAGTTTTCTTACTAACTAATCATATAGTATTGCCTTTTTTACATTTTCAGTAGATGGACTCAAAACCACTTAAGTCCCTCTTTTACAAGGTTTTCATACAGGTTAAAAATATTGTTTCCAAGTTCAAGTGTACATATAAAAACATTCTTAAAGTTAACACACATCGTTTTTAGCAATTAAATCCAATAATGATAGCAATAGTTCCAAATATTCATTTTCAGTAACACTGAGTTTTGTTTCCTGAAAGAACAGATTAAGTGTGTTTATTTTTCATAAATAGCTGCTAGGTAGTAGGGACTACTCACAGATACTTGTCAGAGAAAATGTCAGCAAATCTGGGACATCTGTGTTTTTGCAAAAGAAAAATTAGTAAGTCGTCTTTAAATTAGACAATTCTTAAGTCCTTTGCCTTAAGATAACCAGTCAACCTACATGAAATATTTTACAAAAGATCTGCATGGTGATTCCCTACTGCAATATAAGGTATATTAAGAGTCTACTACTTAAGGTCGGGGAGGGTGTAGCTCAGTGATAGAGTGTGTGCTTAGCACCAGGTCCTGGGTTCAATCTCCAGTACCTCCATTAAAATAGATAGATAGATAGATAGATAGATAATAGACAGACCGACTGACCAAATTCCTTCCCCCCCCAAAAATTTAAAATAACAAGTCTAAAAATCCAATTATTCAGACCCCTATAAACTATAAAATATCATAGCAGATTGAAAGTAAATAAACTTCCTTAAAAGATCTCTAATATTTCTCCCATTTCCCAGATAATTTTATGTAAACTCTACTGTAGAGACTACTGCTCTAAATGTGCCTGGGTTCCCAAGAGTCAAAGCTCTCCGATTAGTGCATACCAACCAAATTCCCTTGCATGCTACCAAAGTTTAAATGAGTTATCTTTAAATGTACTCTAATTACACTGTATTCATCTCTGAAGTATTACCAGTTTGGCAAAAGACACAACTGCAGCACATTCTGTGACACCAGTTGTCTTCAACACTGTTCCCTCAGTGTCATGTTGCCCAGCAGTTCAGTCAAATAATAGGGCTGGAACAAGGTCCAAGACTCTTCATGACATATCCTCCCTTAAATCCTTTTTGGAACATTACAGGACATAAATAAATCAGTAAATAAATCATGAACTATATTGAGAGCCAGGGGCTTTCAACTTGCATGACCAATCTAACTTATAGTGACATGTATTTACATAAGGAGATGACATTTTTACACTTGAAAAACAAGTCCGCTGCATCATCTTAAGAGCACCAAATGATAACACACTGTTTAAAGAAACTGCTACAGCTTAAAAAAAAAAAAAGTATAAGCCAGTAAAAAAAAGATTTTGTACTAACTCCTATCAAGAAAAAAAGAAGTCTGTTCTCAAATATACATAAAAATGAGTAAGTTCCCAGTGTGGTAAGCCTTACATATGGAATCATTTCAAAAACTATGAAAATATAAAATTTGGGGTGTAAAACCTGCCAAAAAAAGATCCACATAAATTTGGAAAACTGGCACTTCTCACTTTCATCCAGTTCCACATACTTCACTGTTCCCTGCCACCTTCCTCCGTTAAAATCCTTCAACATCTTACAACTGCACCTAGAACATCTGGTTCCCTCACCCTCCTCGGCTGGTGCCACACTCCTCCTTGCACTTTCCCCTCTTCATTACTCCCAAAATAACCCCAAACTTTTCTGTCCTTTCATCTTTGCTATTTAATCTTCCTGAATATACTGCTCTCCTCCCCCTTACTCATACAAAAATCATCCACTGCCTTCAACGTTCCTGTCCACCACCAAGCCCTCCACAAAACCCATCCTGATCCCTTTCAAGCTAAAATATTTGCTCCCTTTCCTGAATCCTCAAAGTACTATTTCAGTACCTCTCATAGTGCTCATCACATTTAATTAGTAATATAGGTATTTGTGTGCTCATCTTATCACCCCTCTGAGGTCATAATCTCTTTAAGAACAGGATCTATATCTTATCATTTAACTTCCCTATCTTTTAACAACACAGCACCTTGAACAAAGTAGGTACTCATATAACTATGTGTTGAATGAATGAGTGGCTACTTAGAAATTCAATTACAGACTTCCTGTACCATGTGGAATGGAGAGGCTAGTAAGACTTAAGACTCTGCAGAACAAATGTCTTTTCCCTGGTTTCCTCCAAACAAATTCAGCAAAGGAAAGCCAGTATTACATATACAGGTGCTTTCAAAAGGCAAAGACATTTCATCCTTCAACTGTCTGGTCAAATATGGTGTGATATCTGTATATATACACACACATACTCACAACAGAACATCTACTGTTAAACAATCAAATCCAAGCTTGATAATAAAAGTATGTAAATATTTCAACCACATAGGCAAACCAAATGTAAGATGTAACATATTAATGCTATCAGAGTAAGATCAACCATTTAAAATATAAGTGGAAACACAGAGAATGACCAAGCAATTTATTCCACATGAAAAAAATACCCTAAGCTTTAGCTACTTAAATACAAACAAAACTTGAGAGGCAGAATTTTATTGCTAAGAATCCAAACCAATCATTCAAAGATAAATTTAACGCAGACAGAAGTACCAAAGAATCAACATTACTAAAGTACAAAGGTGAGATTAGAAACAGCATGAAAATCTTAAAGTGATACTTTCATTAAGTAACTAGTATATATGGCTCCTGGACCATCAGAAAGCAATGAAGATTGCAAGAGTCTCTCCTGCACATGTAGACAACTGAGAGGAGTCCAGAAAGTAATTCAGGGCTACAACGTGGCCAAGTATGGCCAACATGCTTGGAAAGAAGCCAATTTAGAGGTATGCTTGTGATTTCAGGTCAGAAGACCTGTACTTAAATGTCATCCCTAATACCTCCAAGCTGTGCAATCTTACACCAGCCATTTAACTTCCCTGAGCCTTCTTTCCTCCTTTATAAAATGTAGCATGTAGAGAAAGCACAGTACCTGGGTGCAGTGTGTCTCGGAGACAGTAATGGGTAAATATTTGCTGACTCTGAATGAGGGCCATACAAGAACAACAGACATTTCTCTTCAGGCACTTTTGTACTTTTTGAGACAGCAGCCAGCCTTAATTAATTCCTGATTAATACCTTATTACAATATTCGAAGTCATTTTTTGACCAAAAAACAAAAATACACCATTCCTCCTAACTTATACATTACTCAAAATCTTAGTAAAATTCTTAAAATTTTAAATCACTTTGTAGTAACTTTCAAATATAAAAAGTGACTCTCATAAAGAAGACTGGGAGCCAAATACCTGAGTTCTTACCCAAATAAAGACACCATGTAACCCATGGAAATTACTAAAATTTGCCTGGCCTTAGTCTTATCTGTAATATTAACGAGGTTGTCCAAAATTACTATTAAGACCCCTTTGCTCAAAATGTTGTGGTTCATGCCATCTCAAGGATTTTCTAACCTAATTAGGAAAACCAATTCAACATACAATAATAAGAGAATTTCTTTCAAAAAAAAAAAGAACAAAAGGAAGACAAAAATTTATTATACAGAACAAACTGAATAATTGATGCTAAGAGAGTATGATAAAAATCAAGCTTTCTAGAGAACACACTGGCTTTGACTGTTTTTGAAGGTCAAACAATAAAGCAAAAGGAAATGCAATTTAAATAAAGAAACAAAACATGTAAAATCAAAGAAGCAAGATATCTACAGGTGATTATAATGCTTTCTTCACTTGTAGCACTTTACAATTTAAAAGCAAATTTTCTGGAATGAGAAATACAAGAACAGTTTAAGTGATTTACATGTGATAAATTTGTCCACAGAGAGTCTCCACTAAAAACAATACCATCAAAAAATATTTCAGAAAAGAATTTTTCAGTATTTCTACGTAGGGTGAATTAGAGAGGCAAATGCATGCAGGCAATAAACCTGCAAATCATAGAATTTCAGCACAAAAAGAAATTGAAATCAGAACAATATGTTCATTTAAAGATAAAGAAACTCAAGCCCACAAAGTTGATGTGACGCTAGTTACTCCAAGTATAAAATGACAGGAGGACCAGATTGTAGAAGCAGAAATAAAGGGGGAAATCCAAGAAACTGCAAGGAAAAGAATCAGATAATTTGGTGACAGATTAGATAGTGATGTGTTT
Source organism: Camelus ferus (assembly GCF_009834535.1). NCBI lineage: Eukaryota > Metazoa > Chordata > Mammalia > Artiodactyla > Camelidae > Camelus > Camelus ferus. The sequence goes on along the minus strand of NC_045710.1, from coordinate 16,733,061 downwards.
AGGTTATAGAAATGTAGAAAACATGATTAAAGTTTTACTATGTGCCAATCACTATGCTAGACATATCTTTTCATTTAATATAATAAGTTAATTTAAAGCTCACAACAATATGAGGGTAAGTACATTATTCCAATTTTAAGCATGAAAACCTGCAGTGTGGTTAAAAAACTAGCCCAAGGTTACATCTATCAAGTAGAAGAGCCAGGACACCATCCCCTGCCTGAAGTCAAACATCCAGCCCCACAAGAAGCTTAAAAACTGCCTCAAAATTACAAGCCAAAAGGCAAAAATGAAGTATCACTCTGGAAACACTGGATAATCTGCTGCCGGTGTTATCAGAATTCTGGTCCTGTTAATAGGTATATATTGCTTCTGTGCTTGCATCTATTTTGCACCCATTGTTATGGGTCTGGTCTGTCTGTTTCCAACAGTCAGGTCCAGGACTTCTAAGTAAAGCCCAATCTCTCTCCTACCCCACCTCCCTGCCACCAAAAGGAGAGTTAAATCAAAATATATCTAAAATGAGGGTGACTAGACTGATTAATTTGAAGTCTTCTACAACTCCTCCAGTGACTATAGCCTTTGTTTTGGCATAAACTATTTATCTTTGGAATATGATAACTATACTGAGCTTTTCTAAAAGCCTGTCATTTCAAAGAGCCTCAAAAATACTGTGTTGCAGATGGCAGAATGGAGGAAGCATGGATACAACAACCCACTCCTCTTGCACTTCTAGAACTGGACTTAAATGTTGGTGTCAGTGTTTTGTAATAATTCTCCTTATTCAACCATGTATCTTGCAGAAATATAATCATTTCTGTGTTAATCCAAATACTGTACACCCACAAAACATCATCCAGAATTAAACTATAGGAAAAAACCTGCACCTCCTCCTTAAACTAAGCAACCAGGAATGGTATGCTGCTGCCATTAGGCCATTTTATGACCTCTGACCCCATATGTTGAGAGAGAGGCACAAAGTCTAACTAAAATAAGAAGGGAGAAGGGAAGGCTTGAAATGACTAGATCTCACCTCCAATAGTAAGAAAAGAGGTCAGAGACCACAAGATCCATCCTCAGTGACCAAGGGCTAAGCTAGTTAACCTGGGAGAGAAGCAATAAAGAAGTCCTTTCCTACAGCCTAGTCTGTCCAAATCATAAGAAAGTTGTACAAGGTTGGGAGAAATCCGTATGGTTCTGCAGCCCAGACTGGATACAGTGTTCTGTCAGTCAACTCATGAAACACATGTGTTTCACCCAATCCCACACTCTCCTCTGCACCCAGTACTTGCAGATAATGTAAAAAGGAGCCCATCACATGTTTTTGGACCTCTGCCAGGAAAACAGTCCATGGCCCTCTGAGAACTCCGGTGATTATCACACGTAGAGAGTAAAAATCGCTGCCAAGACAATAATGAACAACCTGGGGATCTCCTCAGCCCCATGGCTTAGGGGATTCTACTCAGTGGTGTGTGTGCATGTTGACCTCCCATACTTGCCCTAAAATGAAACCTATTTTAGGCCATACGGTTTAAGACCAACCAACTTCAAAAAATATGTAACATATTCAAACAACGTGGAGCCCCTGGGGGATAGGGAAATAAAGACAAACTAAAGTAAGGAGCAGAGGTAGTATCTCCCTAACAGAAGGTATGTAAAATTGATGACAACAGAGAAGAGAGGGCTAAAATGTCCTTTAAAAACCAATGATAAATCTTATTCTGACATACAGTCCAATAGAGAAAAGATTTTTCAAGGAACGTCCAATATCCTTTCTTCCCCACTCCACCTTTCAGCACGTCTACACCTCCCTCATTACTTACTCAACATTTAGTCCTGGTAAAGACCAATCACTGGATTAGCAGGATCAAGAGTACATGAAGAGAACATTCCATCCTGGGAACAACATCTTTAAATTATTTAGGCTTGTTTACCGCCCTTCCCTATAGAGTAAAAGCATGAAATTTTGCCAACATTTTCACAACATTTACCAGTCAGCACCATAGCAGCCCAATCCTCTGCCCACCAAAAGATTAACACATACACAGAAAACAGGAAATTCGACAAAATTTAAAGTTTGACCCTAGACTCCCTCAACAGTTAAACTGTCTTAAGTAGTCGCAGTATCTTTATACCACACCCACTTCATGCTACCCTTACAGTCTCCTGGCATAAGCAAGTTCTTAGGATTATACAAACTGCTGCTTCTGTTTCCAGCCCAGATTTCTAGAAATGAAACCCTGAAATTGAAGGAGAAAGAAAAACAAATGTTGGCAGAAAACAGGGAGGAAAATGCATTGTCTATATAATCCCAGTTTAAGTAGAACAATCACCATTAGTTCCATCAAGTACTTTTTTTCAATAAAACCACTTACCCAAAAATGCAGATCTAAAATACTCTTTTGGCATAAACCACACAAAAAACAACTTAATAGACACAATCCTACAGATTTTCTCAGAAAGAAATGAGGAAGAGGTTAACTATAAACTATGTAAAATTCAAGTTTTGCACCTTAAAAATCAAACTGCATTGTGAATTAAATAAATGAAATAATCAATGCAAAATGTCTACAAAAATCAAAACTAAATGCCTGTTCTTATAAGCAGCACCCCTGCATTTTCTCTCCAAACCATTTATTCTCTCTCTATTCAGGCCCCCCCTTAGATCCATTGTTCCCAAAGCATAAAATGTGGATAAAAAGTAGAGGGAAATCATTTCAGATGCTAGTACACAAAACCAAATTAGACCCTTCCACGAAGTACAGGAGACAAAAAAGAAACACTTGCAGTTGTATCTAGTTTACGACAAACAGTTCAAGGAATGCCCATTTATTAAGTTGAATCAAACCCCACTGCTACCTTTAACCCAAAACTATTTCTAGTTCAAGAGCCAAAAGACCCAAGCAAATACTTTTTTCACATTATTCTCAACATGAAGAAATCTGACCCCCTTCCTACATCATAGCTTCTGTGAAACAAGGCTGAGAGGCCCCTTTGGCCAACTTTTTTTTTTTTAAGAGACTAACCTTCAACCAATTCCAGAACTGAAGACAAACCTCAAACAAATTTAACCCCTGAAATACATCCTTTCAGCAGTCCAGTATAATCTAAGCTTCCCTGCAGCAGACACTTGAAGATTTCTTAATCACTGAAGTGTAAGCCTCAGCCCTCACAAATCATCACCACTGAGATTACTCTTGGCATCAACAGAGGGTGCTGGGACTGCAATTCACTCAAGAACCCTTCATTCACCATCACCATACTCGACATTAGAAATTCACCGTCTCAGAAGAAAAAAAAATGTCACCTTCTCCACAAGGACACCTGCCTCTTCAACGCCTCTACAGCGAACCAAGAGAGCCAAGCATGAAAGGCTAAAAGATCCTCCAGCTTAAAGTTTTCCTCCCCAACAAACTCTGCAGCCACAGCACCATAGACTGTCCTTGTAACACACATAGGCTTTATTGTCAAACCCTCCGTCTCCCTCTAACACCGTGAAACGAGGCAGTGTCTAGTCCACGGGAGTGACTGCTTAAAAAAAGAGAAAGAAAGGAAGAAAGAAAGAAAGAACCACCACAGCTGGGCAGTAAAGACTAGGGACCCTGGTGTCCGATTTCTCTGTCGCTGACCATTAACCCATCCGACCCCTCAGTCGTCCAATCAACATGTTTGCTCCCCTTCCTACGTCCTTTCAGCAGAATTCTACGATGGGGACCAAACCCTGAACATAACAGGAAAATCTCACTTATCCATCCCATTTGTGCCTTTAAAATCCCCCGTCGGGAGAAGGAAAAAGCAAGTGCGCCGGGGTAAACAGAAGCGCCGTCGAAGGCTGCGCTTACGGAAAAGCTCGCCATGGTCATCCCCATTTCGCAGTCCGGGCAGGCGAGACTTGGAGAGGTTACCCCGCTTGCCAAGGTCACCGCGCTCGCCGGGGCCGAGGGGCGCCGCGCCGACTTCCGGCTCCCCCTCTCGGCGGCGGGGAGCGCCCGCGGGCTCGGGGCGCCGCTCCCCACGCCGGGCCGGCGGCCGCGAGCCTCGCGCACCCTCCGCGGATGCTCGCCCTGTCCGCTCTAACTAGGGCAACTGGGAAAGGGGGCAGAGAAGTCGCTGCTGCAGCAGTTCCCCTCCGCGGCGCAGCCCCCCAGCTGGTGCCCGTGACAGCTGCGACCTCCGCCCCCTCCAGCCGCGCGAGGCCGAGGGAGAACTCGGGGAAAGTGGGAGGGGGGACGGAACGGAGAGAAAGGAGAGCGGGGGGCGGAGGGGCGCCAGCTGCTCCCCGCCTCCTAGGGCCTCGGCGGCCGCGCGGCTCGTGACAGCTGCACCCACCGGGAGGCTCGGCGCCCGCCGCCCGCCACTCACCTGCCGCCGCCGCCTCTGGGCCGCGCTGACGCGCGCCGCGCTCGCCCGCGACCGCGGCGGCACCGCCGCGGCCTCCGCCGCTGCTCGGGCCGGGAGCCCGCCGCCGCCGCCGCGGCTCTCCGGCCCCCTCCTCCGGAGCAGGGGTCCCCCAGCAGGGGGATGCAGAACGGACCCGGCGCAGGCTCCGCTCGAGGGAGCAGCAGGGAACAGGACAGCCGAGGCGCTCGAGGCCGCGGTCCAGCCGTCTGAGGGGAGGGTTCGGCAAATCGCGTCAGACTCCCGCTCGCCTGGCCTGAAGAACAGGCATTTCAGCCGCTCTCCGCGGCCGCCATGTTCTCCTCCTCCTCCTCCTCGGCCGCCGCCGCCACCGCCCCCCGCTCGCGGCCCCGCCCCCTCCGCGCCCCGCCCCACCCCGCCCCGGCCGCCCCGCCCGCTTCCAGCTGCCCCGCCCGCCGCGCAGCCCCTGCGCCCTCTGCCCGGCCCGGCGGCCGCGACCCGGTGCCCGCGAGCTCCGACGGCGCGCCCGAGGCAGGCAGGTCCCCGCCCGCCGGGCGGTGGAGCGAGGAGCCGCCCCGCGCCCTCTGCCGGCCGCAGGCCCGAGGGAGGGCTGCCGCGGTCCCGCCCCGGCCCGCGTCCTAACGAAGTGTGGGAAAGGAGGCCCTAAGTCTTCCCCTCCCCTCGGGGCGTTCCTCTGACTGCTGCCGGGAAGCCGCCTCGAACCCCAGGGCGCTTTCAGCTAGGCCGCCCCGCCTGCAGCCTCCCGCTGGTCTTATCTGTCAGGGAAGGTTGTGGAGCGGCGAGAGGCCCACTGGACCCTGGAGGAGTCGGTTCTGGGCCTGTCCCTCCTCTAATTTGTTGTATTACTTTGAGCGAGACACATCCCTCGGGCCTCGGTTTTTATTCTGTAAAATTGGAAGGTGGTTGCCTGGATGATTTCACGAGCTATTAGATAAGGGAAAAAGATCATCTGCCCCTTTCGTTTTACAGATGAAAAGGTCTATCTGACGCGTCTGGCTCTGCAATTCCATGAATTACCCAAAATGTCTGTCATTGACAGAGCTTTCCCCTCAAGGGGGCCCACACCTTTCTTCTTTTCTACTCGCTTTTTAAAATTTGTAATGGAAGTTCTCCTTCCAAAAGTAGAGTGTTCCTTGTCACTAGAAGAATAAAGCAGCGGCTGAACAGGCTTTCTGAGCCGCGATTGCCTTATCTGGAAAGCATCCCTCGTTCCAAAGGCTAGCGATATAATACCGAGCTCTCTCCTCGAGTTGTCCTAAGGATGAATGAGTCGCTGGCTGCAGAGTTGCTTTGTAAAACAGTCATCTATCCTTTCCTGCACTTTTATTCCCGGGTAGCTTCCTGCACCTACCCTAGTCCTGTCCTGCTACTGCTGTCTCCTGGATTTTCCTGTTTCTCTTCCAGAGTCTTATACGCTAAAGCAACCTCTGGAAATCCCTGAGGCCTTCACACCTTTCTCCTAACTGAAACCTGACTTTGCTTCAAAACACCACCCTCCCTGGCAGCCCTCACAGGCAGTAAGCAACTTCCTCCAGAAGGCAGGTACTGAATCCTGCAGTCATTCACTGCCATACCCTAGATTACCACCCTTTTCCTGTTCTGCTCATAAAACAACCTTTAGCCCACACCCTACATTTACCATATATTCATTCTTTACATATTCATTCATTTGATTCTTGTCCAAGACTTGTTACTGGGACCCTTGATGCATTTCATTAACTCCTGCCCTCACCAGGTTTACCAGAATCTCTAGTCATCTACAGAGTCCTCACCCAATAATCCCTGAAAATACCCGAAGCTACCTACCTCTCATCTACCAGGTTAATCCCCTTCTGTAGGACTTACCTCCCAAGCTAGTCTAATCTAGGCTGTGTGAAGATGCCTACAAATGAGCCACTTGTATAGGTAATACTGTCTCCTGTTGGGGCTACACTCTAGTCACTGCTGATTGCCAGGCCCAGCAGATCCTTCAGTCCCCCCCACCATTTGGCCTCTCTGCAGCAATTGATACTGTATTCTACATCCTTCTCCTCTGTCTTTATCTGTCTTCTGAACTTACCTTTGCTAGCACTTTTCTTTGCTGCTCCTTTTCTACAGAGCCATAGAATGTTGATATCCTCCAGGTTGTATTTTTTCCCTGCCTCTCTTCTCACTTAGACCGACTTCCTTTTGTTTCCACTGCTTCAACTGTTAATAACACCTGCATCTCCTTCTTCCAGCCCCCCACCCAATCTGCAGCCCAGTGTCTTATTAACTTTTAAACATCCTCAGGACAGGCAGTTTAGAGATTTTGTTGAATGATGGGTGAAACTTAAGGCATTATTTATACTGCCATCCACAAATGCTAAAGAAAGAACTTTTCTAGGGTGAGACTCCTTCATAAGTAAGACCCTTTGGCTTTTTACTCTTTACTTTCATAATCACTTGCCAAAACAGTTATAATGTGCTTTTTTTCTTCCTGATTGTGTTAAAATACACATAATGTAAAATTTACCACCTTAATTGTTATTAAATGTACAGTTCAGTGTATTAAATAAATTCACACTATTGGGCAGCCATCAGTACCATCCATCCCCATAACTCTTATCATCTTGTAAAGCTGAAAATCTTTACCTTTGAAACACTAACTCCCCATTCTCCCCATCCCCCAGCTACTGACAACTACCATTCTATTTTGTCTCTATGATTTTAACTACTCTAAGTACCTCAGATAAGTGGAATCATATAGTATTTATCTTTTTGTGACTGGCATATTTCACTTAGCATAATGTCCTCAAGATTCATCCATGTTGTAGCATATTACATAATTTCCTTCTTTTTTAAGGCTGAGTAATGTTCCATCATATGAACACACCACATTTTGCTTATTCATTCATCTGTTGATGGACACTTGGGTTGCTTCTACATTTTCACTATTGTGAATCATGCAGCTATCAACATATGTGTATAAATATCTCTTTGAGACCCTACTTTCAATTCTTTGGGGTATATACCCAGAAGTGGAATTGCCGGGTCATATGGTAATTCTATGTTTCACTTTTTGAGGAACGTCCGTACTGTTCTCCACAGCAGCTGTATTGTGTTACATCCCCACAACAATGCACAAGGGTTCCAGTTTCTCCACATCGTCACCAACACTAGTTGTTTTCTGTTTTTTAATAGTAGCCATCCTAATGGGTGTAAGGTGGTATCTCGTAGTTTTGATTTGCATTTTCCTAATGATTAGTGATGCTGATCATCTTTTCATGTGCTCCTAACCCACTTTTATCTTTCCCAATTAGTCTTCTCTTCTCTAGTCATTTTTAACACCTCTCTGGCTCCACCTGTGTTTCCTAAACAGGTCCACTTCCTTAACTCCAACCAAACCCTCTACCCCCAGGAACCATTAATATGGGGCAAAGATTTATTAGTTAGAATTGCTTCCTGAACCCGACACAGCCTCTTTGAAATCCATTTACTTTAGCGATTTAAGCAAAAGTTCCTTTACTCCCAAAGTACAATGCCAATCATAGACTGACTCCAATTAAATGAACATGTTTTGAACAGATTTTTTAAATGAAGATTAAGACAACATTTAACTTTTATTGCCCAGATAGAGCTGGTTTTAGTCCAGGTCCTATTGACCTCATAGATTAATACTAATCCTTTAGTGGACTAGAAACATGCTAGTTATATGACCAGGATCTATAATATACCTGTTGAATTTTCTCCAAGGCATAATAGATTACTAGTCACATAAAACATCTGGCTAGTTGTATAAAACATCTCTCCAATTGCTGAGGCAAGAACTGACTTAACACTGACACTCTTTTTTCAAATAGTTTTTTTGTTTTGATTCATAAAATAACCAAACAATAAAGAAAAGTAGAAAGCAGTTTAAAAAAAAAAAAACAAACCTCTACTGAACCAGAAGAAAACATAGTGAACACCTTTCCGCATATTGACTATGTGTATTCACAGATACAAATACAGTATGGTATTCAATTTTACATAATAGACACACTATAAATGCTCATTGATAATCCAGTGTCTTGTACTATACAACATATTTTCATCATTAAAGTGGCTGAATACTCTTGCATTGTATGTCTCTTTAGCCATTTAATTAATCAATCCCTTACTGGAAGATATTTACGTTGTTTTTGTTATCTTGTTTGTGTATGTATTATTTTTTGTAAAAAATGCTATAATTCTAATGCCTGCCCTTGTGCACAGTTTGAAAATTATTTTCTTGGGTTAAATTCCTAGAATATTAATTGCTGGCTCAAAAGGTACGTGTTTAATTTTTTTTACTACATATTTGCCAAATTGGTCTCCAGAAAAATTGTTCCAATCTGTGATCCTACCTACCTAGAATGAGCCTGCCACTTCCCCACAAAAAAAGGATTTTGTTAATTTTCCTTTGAATAGTCTTTAATTTCTCCATTTGCTTGAATTACAGACATTAAGAAGATTAGGTTTAGAGCTAGGCAGACCCAGGTTTGAAACGGCTCTGCCACTGACCAGCGGTATGACCCTGAACAAACCCCTTTAACACCTCCAAGCCTCAGTGTCCTCCTCTGTAAAACAGGATGCCAGCAAAGGATTGTTGCAAAGATTGAATGAAATAATATATGCAAAGCACTTAGTATAGTGTTCCGCACTTAGGATTGCCCATGAAAAAGTAAAAATGAGCTCAAACTAAGAAAGTAAAAATCTGCCCGGCCATTCATCAAACTGGAAGAATAGGCACAGATAAAGCCAGCTGCACAGTTAACAGGATGCAACGTCCCCTAAGGACATACTGCAGCTGTAAAGTGTCATAATAGCCGCCTTCTTCAAGTGACTACTGCTTTCCTACTCACTGAGAAACCTTGTTCTTCACAATCCTAAGTATCAGAAACTTTGAGGTTCATGATTATATCAGTAAGAATTATGTATCCACCTCTTGCCTGGAGAATCTAAGTCCTTTTTGACAGAAATGTAGCCTTGATTTAAAACCCAGGCATAGAGTTTTAGATAAAGGGGTTTCTGGAAAAATATTCTGCATCTATCTTAACTTTATTGTTTCCAAAGCAATAGAACCCTGGTTCCACCTTGCAGTCCAGATTGGATGTTGACCCCTTTATACACAGCCATGCTTTATTTTGAGCCTATAAAGATACTGTTTTATTTAAATTGCATCTAAACTGTGCTGAAATTTACCACATCCTAGTGCATGATATTAAGTAGGAATAGATATTACATAAACACAGGGTTTCATTTGGAGCATCTTAAAAATTTCTTTTTGACACTTTGAAAATATTATTTGTTAAGTTAGCTGTTGTTAAACAAATTGAATGGTTTTTGCCTCCAAATAATACTGATTTTGAATTGTTTCTTGGAGTTTCTTTCAGTTCTAGCACACTCTAAGCTGTTATTTGAGTGGCAAAACTTCTTGCACAGAAAGTTGATCTTTTTAAATTGAGGTGTAATTGACATATAACATTATATTAGTTTCAGGCACACAATGTAATGATTCAATATTTGTATACACTGTGAAATGATCACCACAGTAAGTCATTACCATCCGTCACCATATAAAGTTACACATTGTTTCTTCTGATGAGAACTTTATTACCTAAGCAACATTCAAATATGCAATACAGTATTATTGACTATATTCACCATGCTGTATTACATTTCATGACTTACTTATGCTACAGCTGAAAGTTTGTACCTCTTGACTTCCTTCACCCATTTTGTCCACTCTCTAACCCCCATCCGCTCTGGTAACTGCCAGTCTATTCTCTGTATCTGTGACATTGACTTTGTTTTGTTTTGTTTGTTTTGTTTTTTAGATTTCACATATAAGTAAAATCATACAGATTTCTCTTTTTCTGTCTGACTTATTTTACTTAGCATGATACCCTCAAGTCCATCCATGTTGTCACAGATGGCAAGATATTTTTATGGCTGAGTAGTATTTCATTGTATATTATACCACTTCTTCCTTATCCATATATCCATCGATAGACACTTAGATTGTTTCCATATCTTGGCTATTACAAATACTGCTGCAATGAAAGTCTTCTCAAATTGGTGTTTTTGTTTTCTTCATACAAGTATCCAGAAATGGACTTGCTGGAACATATGGTAGTTCTAGTTTTAATTTTTTGAGGAATCTCTATACTGTTTCCATAGTGGCTGCACCAATTTACATTCTTACCAGCAGTCCACAAGAGTTCCCTTTTCCCTACATCTTCACTAACATTTGTTATAGCTTGTCTTCTTGATGATAACCATTCTAATAGATGTGAGGTGATATCACCTTGTAGTTTTGAATTGCATTTCCCTGATAATTAGTGATGTTGAGCATTTTTTCACATGCTTGTTGTCCATCTGAATGTCTTCTTTGGAAAAATGTCTATTCAGATCCTCTGCCCATTTTTTAATTGGACTGTTTGGTTTTTTGGTTTTTGGTTTTTGGGGTTTTTTGTTTGTTTGTTTGTTTGTTTTTTGCTATTAAGTTGTCTGAGTTTTTTAAATATATTTTGGATATTAACCACTTATTGGATATGACTTGCAAATATTTTCTCCCATTCAGTAGGTTGCCTTTTCATTTGCCTGATGGTTTCTTTCACTGTACAAAAGCTTTTTATTTTGAGGTAGTCCCATTTATTTATTTTTGCTTTTGTTGCATTTGCTTTTGGAGTCAGATCCAAGAAATCATCATCAAGACCAATGTTGAAGAGCTTACTGGCTGTTTTCTTCTAGGAGTTCTATGGTTTCAGGTCTTACATTCAAGTTTTTAATCCATTTTGAGTTAATTTTTGTGTATGGTGTAACATAGTGATCAAGTTTCATTCTTTTACATGTTACTGTCCAGTTTTCCCAACACCATTTATTGAAGACACTGTCCGTTCCTCATTGTATATTTTGCCTACTTTATCATAAATGAATTGGCTGTACATGCATAGGTTTATTTCTGGGCTCTCTGTTCTGTTCCATTAATCTATGTGTCTGTTTTTATGCCAATAGCATACTGTTTTGATTATTAAAACTATGGGGCTATAGCATAGTATATATGATACTATACTATGGGCATAATGTCACCAGCTTTCTTCTTCTTTCTCAGGACTGCATTGGCTGTTCCAGGTCTTTTGTGCTTCCATACAAATTTTAAGATTGTCTGTTCTGTTTTTGTGAAAAATGCCATTAGAATTTTGATAGGGATTGCATTAAATCTACAGATTGCTTTGGGTATATGGACATTTTAACAATATCAATTCTTCTAATCCATGAGAATGGAATATCTTTCCATTTATTTGTGTCTTCAATTTTTTTCATCAATACCTTGTAGTTTTCAGTGTACAGGTATTTTGCCTTCCTATTGCTAGGTATTATTATTTTTGATGCAGTCATAAACAGAATGATTTTCTTAATTTCTCTTTCTGATAGTTTGTTGTTAGTGTATAGAAATGCAACCAATTTTTCATATTGACTTTGTACCCTACGATTTTACTGAATTCGTTTATTAGTTCTGACAGCTTTTTGGTGGAGTCGTTAGGGTTTTCTAGTTATAAAATCATGTCATCTGCAAATAGTGACAATTTTACTTCTTCTAGTTGATTTTTTTAAGTCAAATAAATAACATTATGTCATCTTGTTATGTTATCAAATAACAGGATTTCTGGTCTCTTTCTCAGGTCTTGTTGATTAGTTGCTGTAACTTTATTCCTGCACACTACACAGCAGCTTTTTTCTAAAATATCCTTAGTTTCTATGTTAGTTAATTCACTTGTCAGAGCTAACTACTTAGCACACCATCTTGCTTCATGCTTGGTAGAGAATTCTTCGGTGATATATGCAGCTCCAGTGTGTCCTGGACCCAATGGCAGTTAGGTGTGATCATGTTTAAAAAGATAATCTTTCATGTATAACGGAAAAATTGTGCTCTACACTAGGATTTGACACAACTTTGTAAAATGACTATAACTCAATAAAAAAAGTTTAAAAAAAAAAGATAATCTTCCTTTTCTGAATGATCCCCTCACACCTTTTAGTCTCAACAACTGTCCTGCTTCTCCTAAGGTGGACATTACCCATTGACACTAATTGTAACTAAGAAGATGAAGGTACCATGAAATTCCTTTGGTTTTTACATCTGAATTTTGGGGATTATAGTCTCTGTGACGGACATTTTGGTTATCATTTTTCACTACTAACCGCACAATGCAATGAACACACTATCCTCTATTTTCCCAAGCATTAACGACGTAAAACACAGGCATGCCTCCCCAACATATGTAGGCTTCAGTCGGACTTGCTGTAGTGGCTGCTTCTCACTTTTGAAGTCTGAATGTCACTGTCAGTTGTATTTGTAGGACTAGATTGGCAGTGGCCTGTGTTGTGTGCTTCAAGAGATGCCAGACATACCCTCACGCCCAAGCTTACCAGAGTGCCTGCTACTTCAACAACAGAGATTCATTCCTTTGGGTTTGTAACTTGCTATCTCTGGATGATCCTTTCAACCCATGTTTCTCCTGATATGATTATCATAGAAAATTAAGAGCATACAGAGAAGTTGATAAATGAAAACAGACATTACCTGTAGCTCATGGCTCAAGACTCCACTGTTGTTAACATTTTGGTATTTCCTCCTTTTCCTTTCACATATATGAAGTTGAAAAGATAATCTTCTTTTTGGAAACTCTTTTGTTACGATTTAAGCAGCCTTACAGTAAAAGAAATCTGATGAATATAAATTCCAAGCATTTCTCTAAATTTACTTCTGGTTCTTCATTCATTCAATAAACATTGGCTAAATACCTACTACAAGCAAAGCACTGAGCTAGACACAGATTAGTGATACAGAATCGCTGTGATATATATGCCTTATCAGTATATAAAAATTCACGTGTTCTTACAGATCAGTAATCAGACATGTAATCAGTCCGTAAACTAAAAAAGAAATCAGTACATAAACTATTTTAGATTCTAGTTTCATTTTCCAACATTACATCTTGTAGATTACATACATGCCCCAAACTTTTTGGATTTTAGGGGTTGTAGAGTATTCGGCTGTATTGCTTTCACCATTCCCTATTATTGCAAATTTGGGGTACTTTCTCTTCCCGCTGGGTATTTTATCCTCCCTCTTGCTTTTAGAGTCTTTCCTCAGATGTAAATCCTCAAAGGAAGTTCAAAGGAAGTTGTCAAACCATAGGGCATAATCATTTATTTGAGCAAATCTCTTTTAGAATTCAAATAGAGAAGGAGGAGCAAATTACACATGCTTTATTTATTTTTTTAAGTGTTTTTGGGAGGTTGGGAGGTAATTAGGTTTATTTATCTATTTATTTGTTTGTTTATTTTTAATGGAGGTACTGAGGATTGAACCCAGGACCTTGTGCATAATAAGCAGACGCTCTACCACTGAGCTATACCTTCCCCCTACATGTGCTTTAGACTGCTCACAATTTAGGTCAAGCAGGTGGTTTTCTTCCTATTTGGGGGAGGTGGGGGCACTGAAACAGGTAAGTATCACAGAGGGAAGTCATAGGCCAACAGAGATGAACTTTACCCTCTTCGTAGTTCAGCCTGCCTTTCTGAGAGCAACAGAAATGGTTACTAGGAGTTATGCCCTTTCCACAATTATTAGGTTAGATTCCACAAGCCTGCATGGGAGCTCACTGAGGGCAGGGCCCTCCACATCCAGCATAAACCTAACACCCCTTGTCTGTCATTAGATTTGGCTTTCAGAAGAAGAAACTGCACTACTGCACTTTAAACACTGGTAAAACTAACAGCTATTGTTACACCAATTCATTCTTTTGTATCTGTGCTGACCAAAAGTGACTGTGAACTTTCCCATGAAGATGGGGCCTCCCAGCTGTTGATGCTGGGGAACAGGACCTCTGCAAAGGCAGCTGATACAGTGAGAGCTCATGGTGATACCCACTAGTGCCCTGCTGAAAACTCCCCAGGCAGGACCTCCTGAGGGCATACTCACTGTGGAACCCCCATAACTCCGGTGGGTCTGGCCATGCCCTGGCCAAACCTTCCCTGCACTCACACTCACTACTGAGCTGCAGACAACAGCAGATTCAAGCGGGCAGCTATGGAATCTTCTGGGTGGCTACCTGGTGACAAAGTCCCCCTCTTTCAGCTTGGTGGGGTGGACACATTCCTCCTTCCCTCCCACCTTCCAAGGCTGCCCAAACTCTGCCACTTGGGCAGAAGAAAGGGATAAGAAAGCAGAGAAGGGGAAATTACTAACTATACTTCCTCAGTCCTAAATGCAGGCTGGCAGCCCCTAAGGTTTTAAATACAAGAATCATAAGTAGAGATTTCATCTAGAGATTCATTCATGCAATCATTCAGTAAATATTTATTAAGAACCCACTGTGTGCTAAGCATTATTCTAAGTGTCAAAGATGCAGGGGAAACAATTTCTGTCCTCAAAAGCTTACATTGTGGAAGAAATAGACAACAAATGAATAAATAAGTAAATGAGGAGAGGTTTCATCTAAGTAGAATATATAAAGTAGAAATATATATATATATATATATTTAGCATCAGTGCTAAAATAATCCAATGTACTAATCACTCTGGATTACTCTCAGAACTTCCCTCCAGTACCAAACTGAATAAAATCTGTGAATGTTCTTCATTTCAATTGAACAAACTGAACACTTACTTCCTACAGTGGCTGAGAAGCTATAAGGACTGAAAAAGAGAGGCTTCCTGCCCTCAAGGTACTCACCTTCTAATAGGGAAGTTTCATGTATTCAATTAACATGATAGTTGGTGCTTGTACCATATAGCTCCTTTTTGGACAGGGAAGTATACATATTTCCATTTGTGGAGCTAGCATCTGTCAAGGATATGCTTCAAACTAAGCATACCCTGGGTGCACAAGCTCAGAGCTTGCACACAGCTTCTTGTTCCAAGTGTGTATAGCTTACAATTCCAGTAAAGACATTCTTTTGCCCCTCTACTCTTCCCCATTGCCCAGCCTCATCACTGCCCTCCAGCCTCTCCTTAAGCTATCAGAGAGTGTGCTGTCTCCTCACTTTCCTCTTGTCCCTAGGGTCAGGAGACGCTGGGGACACTCTCTCCCTTGGCTCTTCTCTCCTCTAATTTCCTACACTCACAAACTCCTAAGGCAGGAAGAGATCTTGACACAACTTACTCATATTACAGATAATGCAGTTGAGACCTGGAGAACCTAAGCAACTTGTCCAAGTTCAAACAACTAGTTAGTTGCTTCCTGTAGGAGGCATTTTGGCTGGGATGAGTCTGAGGGAAGGCTTTCCGAGACCAAGTGTCACAGATTTAAAGGGTCTTGCTTGCCTGCTGCTTGCTGTTGGCATGGAAAGGAAGAAGAGCCCTCGATTGGCCAAAAAGAGGTAACACAGAGAGCAGTAAAATCACCTGGCCACCCAGAGAAGTAGGGGTGGATGCATGATTACAAGGGATAAAGGAGTGGGCACTGGGAGGTCAAGACTCTCATGTTGAGATCTATTGTTGGAGAGAAATGATGGCAATCAAGAATTTCAATGAACACGCCTTTTCCTTTTCGTTTGGCGGCAGCCATCAGGTGAGCCGAGATGGGTGCTTACAAGTACATCCGGGAGCTATGGAGGAAGAAGCAGTGCGATGTCATGCGCTTTTGTCTCAGGGTGCGCTGCTGGCAATACTGCCAGCTCTCGGCCCTGCACAGGGCCCCGGCCCAACCCGGCCCGATAAGGCGCGCTGGCTGGGATACAAGGCCAAGTAAGGTTACGTCATATACTGGATTCATGTGCGCCGTGGTGGCTGCAAACGCCCCGTTCCTAAGGGTGCTACCTATGGCAAGCCTGTCCACCATGGTGTTAACCACCTGAAGTTTGCTCGGAGCCTTCAGTCTGCCGCCGAGGAGCGAGCTGGACGCCAATGTGGGGCTCTGCGGGTCCTGAATTCTTACTGGGTTGGTGAAGATTCTACATACAAATTCTTTGAGGTTATCCTCATTGATCCATTCCATAAAGCTATCAGAAGAAATCCTGACACCCAGTGGATCACCAAACCAGTCCACAAGCACAGGGAGATGCGAGGGCTGACATCAGCAGGCCGAAAGAGCCCTGGGCTTGGAAAGGGCCACAAGCTTCACCACACAATTGGTGGTTCTCGCCGTGCAGTTTTGAGAAGGCGCAATTCTCTCCAGCTCCACCGTTACCGCTGATATAAGTAATGTTTGTAAAATTCTTACCTAATAAACAATTTAGGACATTCACGTCTGCTTAAAAGTGGTTTTTAATTTGTCTGTTAAAAATTAGTTGTCTGCAGATTGTTTCCTGAATGCATTGTTAATTTATGAAAGTTAAAATTGCAATAATATTTAAAGACTAAGTGATGGTGTATCTTGTTTCTAATAAGAGAAATGCTTTTGTCTTTGCTTTATCTTATTAGGGAGTTTATGTGTCAGTGTGTAAAATGCTGTTTGCTACAATGGATATAAAATAAGTTCTGTAAAAGAGGAAGTGCAGAAATTAGCCCTGTAGATTTGTTGGTGCATGTGATGAAACCTACAGCTTTTTGGATGGTGCAATGCTCTGCTGGTTTACTCTAAAGTGGCTGTTTATGGAGTTTGGCAAAGACAAACTTTTAAAATTGGATTTTCCTTGGAAATGTGAGAGGTGTCCTGATCCTTTACCGTATGTGGAAAAAAAGTTCACTAAGGGCCCACATTTTTAGATGTCATCTACTATTCCATTTATGTAACTGCCACTTCTGAAAGGAGGAAAGAAACAATGCCACCATTTTTAAGAGAATTGAGTAAACCTGTTGCAAGAGAGTTCTCACAAATCAAACAAAATCTGGTTAAATTGCTTTGGCCTCCCTGGTACCATTGATCACATAAAAGGTGGAAGCTCCTGGTTCAATCTCATAAATAACTGGGATCTCTAGAATACTGAATTTCATGCAAAGTAGTAATGTTATTTACACTGCTATGTATTGAAACTGATGAAAATTGAACATTAGGTGAGAAGGGAATTACTAGCCTTAAGGTTTGTAAACTAGTAATGCTAGGATTGGGAAATTGGTATTCATTGGATACCTTTTGATTGTAGGAGGATATAATAAAACCTGGATCAAAAATTTTTAAATGTTTTATCTGTAATACTACTTTGTGACCATTTTGAACTCTCTAAGCTACCTTGGGGGGGGAAATATGGTTGGTTTTGTTTAACAGTAACATTACTAGGTCTAATCAGTGTCATCTTGGGTCAAGCCACTTTATCCATTCCCATAAGGCTACTGAGAACAGTCATGTAGTTGGTGTCAATACAAGTTCATGGTTTCCAATCTAAAAAAAAAAAAAAAAAAAAAAAAAAAAAGAATTTCAATGAACACAAGAGGATTATCATTTCAGTAGAAGGGAGATGTGACATGTTGGTAGGCAGAGGGAAAGATCATTTATTAGAAAAGATTGAAGTTGCAAAAAAGAAAAAGAGTTGACCAAGCAAGGTTTGAGGGAAGTGAATAGGGATGAGATAAAAGCCACAAGTGGGGACATGACTATTTGACTCTAAAGTCTGTGAGGACAAGGACCATATCAGATTTTGCTCACCATTGTGTCCAGTACTTGACACAGAGTAGGAATTCTATGATATTTGTTGGAGGAATAAACAAATGAATGAATAATAAGGGAACCATCCCCCCCCCCCAATGCTGCACTTATGTACTGAGTAGCAAAAGTTCAGGTCCAAATAAAAGAGAAAAAAAAAAGGCAAGAAGGAGGCTGAAATATAACACAGATGCCTGCTTTGGCCTCTTTGGCCAATGTACTGGATGACATCTGGGAAACCAAGACAAATTGTCAGTAGGCACTGCCATATAGAGAAACTGACAGTTCTGGTGACTTCAGTGCTGATGTTAATTGGAACTGTATTCTACAGCATACAGTTATTTATCATTCTGAGTTCTGAATGCCAAGTGAAATTTATCATGTAAATCTTTATATGAGGACACTGAAAAGCAGAGTAGCTGGTGCCCTTGATAGAAATTCTACTGAAAAAGATAAATTAAAAAAACATAGATATGCACAAGGGTGATACTGAAAATATTTAACAACTGGTATGACACGGAAGCCAACAGACCAGCCCTCAGCAACCTATAGGGCTGCCTGTGCACACTGACAATCAGGGCTGCATGGCCGTGCTTTTATTGATGGTGCTGGGAGAACAATAGTGCTGTTTTTAAAAGGCAGTTCTACTGAGTGGAAGGGAAAGTGTTGCATGCTCTCAAAACAATGTCTTCCCCACAAATTCTTAGCCTGAGGCTTCTCTGTCCAGTAGAGAAGAACTTTACTCACTGTTTCTTCAACTTTGTCCTTCAGACTTCAGCAAACCGTGATCCTGGCCACTTGCTTTAATCTCTGCTTTATTGACTCTTAAGTCCTGAGCCAGCCGCTCCTGGACGAGGCCTGCCTTTAGCTAATCCGTGTGCTGTTTACCTTCACTAGCCTCCAGTTATCCCCAATATCTCCCATCCACCCTGGTCATGCACGTAACAGACTCAGTTCTTGACAAGACTTACCACAGAAAAGACTCAAAGAAAATTTTACCAACAGAGGACCAATGGTTGAACACTAAGTTTCAAGAAGTTGCACACTGATGATTCTACTCAGAGATAAGATTATAATCACCTGAGTTTCCTGTGGGTCATTAGAGACTCCACCTAATCTTAAAAGATGGAAAACCAAATACAGAGATGATACGCTTCTATTCATTGCTTAGGAAATAAGGTCTTCTTTGTGTCTTATATTGTATTTTGTGCTGTAACACCAAAGGCACCTGGTGGACTGCCTTTGAAAATCCAGGAATGCATTAGTCAACAACTACAGGCAATTGCCACATTGTTTAGCCTCCTATGGAAGGTGTAACTTATTCCACAGGATTTTTTTTTTAAGTGTACAATGAAAGGTTTTTAGTATATTTACAGATATATGCAACCATCACCACAATGTTACAACATTTTCATCACCTCAAAAAAGGAACCCTATCCCCTTTCACTATCTCCCAGCTGTCCCCACTCCTAATCTCACTGCCAGGCTTAAGTAGCCACTAATCTGCTTTCTGTCCGTGAATTTCCCTGGGCTTTCATATAAATGGAATCGTATAATTTGTGGACTTTTGTGTCAGGCTTCTTTCACTTAGCACAATGTTTTCAAGGTACATCCAACTTGTAGTATGTATCAATATTTTATTCCTTTTTATGGCTGAATTAATAGTCCACTGTCTGGATATACCACATTTTGCTTACTTGTCCTTCCATTGGTGGACATCTGGATTGTTTCCACCTTTTGGCTACTATGAATATTCCACAGGATTGCGATTACCCAATCATTCAACAGGGTTATGGGCTATTCAACAGGGTTATGGCCACCTCCAAATTCGTATGCTAAAATCCTAACCCCCTAGTACCTCAGAATGTAACTGTATTTGGAGGAAGAGCCTTTACAGAAATGCTTAAGTTAAAATGAGGCTGTAAGCATGGGCCCTAATCCAACCTGACTGGGGTCCTTATAAGAAGAGGAAATTTAGACACGCTAAGAGACACCAGGGATGCGCACATGCAGAGAGGAAACACCACGTGAGGACACAGTGAAAAGGAGGCCATCTCCCAGCCAAGGGAAGAGGCCTCAGAAGAAAACAATCTGTCAACACCTTGATCTTGGACATGCAGCCTCCAGAACTGTGAGAAAATTAATTTCTGTTGTCTAAGCCCCCCAGGCTGTGGCATTTTGTTATGGCAGCCCTAGAAGACTAATGTGAACGGGTACTTATTGCAGGCCTAATGTGCGTGGGCTACAGTGACAGTCTCCCCAGCGAGGCTACAACCAAAGACAGGACCTAAGTCTTCTATTTCTTTGTGTCCCCCAAGTGTCCCCTTCACAGAGTAGGACCTCAGCACCAATATTTTAAAGGATAGTATAGAAAACTGTCTAAGACACTCACGACCTTCACTACTGCTTGAAAACCAGTAGTAGAGATTAGGCGGGCACGGCAGAGTAACTAGACAATCAGGAGGGGCCTGGGGGCAGCGGCTGTCCAGCACATCTGTAGGGTGCTTGATGGCTGGGATTCTGACAGGGAGAGAAGTAGGGGCCTTCCTGAGACAGAGAACAATGTAAGCAAAGGCAGAGAGTTGGGAATGCTTTATTTTCTATTAGCAAGAGAGTAAATAATTGTTCCAGCTAGAGTGGCATGCTCGTAGAAAGAAAATATGCAGTATTTTGGAGGATTTTGAATGCCAGTCTTAGGCCTCAGGACTTGATCCTTGTCCTAACTCCCTTCGGGAACTAAGAGACCTCAGATATTAATCCCGCTGGGTTATGGGAATTGAGGCAGGGTAAGAGGGAAGGCAGGATTGGCATGTGCGACGGCAAAGTGCGTGGTGGAGGAAGATCAAGACAGAGCAAACTGAGGCACGGCTAGGATCTAGACAAATGAATCAGAGAGGCAGAACTAGTTACGAGGAAACCAGAGTGACCTGGAGGTGCTGAGGGAGGGCAGGGTCTGAAAGGGAGCGGCGAAGAAGTGCCTTGGAACCCAGAATATAACACAAGAGCTTTATGGACGCCTTGTCCAGAGTAGGGAGGCTGCCATTAAGAGGATGGAAACATTCTGGACAATAGGCAGTTGATGAAGGGGATCACTGAAGCCCAGAGGCCAGAGGCCAATACAATGGTATTTTAGACAAATCTATTAAGTAGTACTGAAGAACCAGAGTTAGAAAGCATAACGTATCAAGACATGATTTGAAGGTCCCTAATTTCAATGCTTTTCAATTTATTGACTTTTATGGCTAGCACTTTAAGCATACTGTTTGAAAATTCTTTGACAGAGAAATTGTAGTAACTGGAAAAAATAGTGGTAGGTTCATAGAAAACTAAAAAGAATTTAAACAAAAAAACATAGCTTTTAGTTAACTCGGGAAAAAATTGTACTAGAAACAAAACATAACCATAGTATTTCATTGGGTTCAGCTGTGAAGATTTATTTATGCAATGATCATCATAATATAATCACTGACTACTGGTTTCTCCAGAAATCTGTGAGGGGACCCAATAAATAACAAACACCTTCCTAACCTGAGTTCTGAATAAATTGAGAAGTAAAACGAGAGTGGCAGAGGGAAGTTAAGATACTGCCTTTACTATAATTGAGAAAGGCCAGGTTGGAGAGTGTAGTAGCATCAAGTCTTTTTGCAAAGGGGGATGGTTAAACAGAGCCAGACTTAGTGAGAATTACCCCCTCAGCTGTGGACAACGCTGTACCGAGGCAGGCTCTCTTGAGTGAGTCCCTGGTGTTGCCCATTCAGCCAAGAGGAGCCTCTTCTGGCCAGCAGATGATTGTTTTCCATCCAACACCGTTAGTTTTTCAAACTAGCCTTTAGGAATTAGTTTAGTTTAAAAAGGAGGAAAATTTATCTTCATTCTTTTGCTAAGAAGAAAACCATTCTAGGCAGTATTCATGTAGAAGTATGTGTTAATGAAGATCTAGGGAGTGCTGTAAAAAATAAACCCCTAAATGTATAATGTCTCAAACACAATATAAATTGATGTCTTGTTCACATAACAGACCGAATCATATGTTCCTCATCAGCAGAGGCAGCTCTGCCATTTTCCACACATGGCTTCCAATGTTGCACTAGTCAACTCAGCATGGAGAAGCCTGGGAGGGGGGTTTTTATAGGCCAGGCCTGGAAGTGTCACTCATCATTTCCACTCACTTCCAGCAAGCTGGAGACCTCACTGCTAAGGAAGCTGGGAAATGTAGTCTAGCTTTGAGTCCAGGAAGAGGAGACCATGAATTTTGGTGAGTAGTTATCATTCTCTGCCACTGGGTATGAGGTTCATCTGGGCAGAATGTTTCGCATTGCCTCCCATGCCTGACGCATAGTAGGCCCTCCATAAATGTTTGTCGAATAAATAATAAAGTGGAAAGCGCGTGAACTTTGACATCGAGAAGACCCAAATTCTAACCCAAGCTCTGCCACTTTCTAATCATATTAATTTAGACAAGCTACTTAAATTTCTAGAGCCTCAGTTTCTCATCCATATAACAGAGATGGAAATATGTTTTGTGATTGGCTTTTCAGGCCATACCAGCCAGTCACTGGACAGTGACTAAAAATATGCCAACAAAAAATAGTTTTTGTGAAATAGGCCTCTTTGATTTCCTCTCAAATAGCTCTGGGAGTGGGAAAGGGACATGTTACATGGAGACAGTGTTGTCTCATCAGCAGTTTTTAAAAAATTATAGTCATCCAAGCAGCCCAGGAAATCTCTCACTTCCCTGTTTTCTGGCCTTGGCACCTGGGATGAATCTGCTGCCCAGTGGTCAAGGCCTGGACTGAGGCTGCAGGTGCCCAGTGCCTTCATGCTCCCAGGTCACTGTGCGCTTTCTGCTCCCACAGCCCCTTCCAGAGCCCTGCGGGCTGCACTCTGCCATGAGCTATCCAGCAAAGGTATCTCAGGTCATAATCTCTTCACCTTAATATCTTTCAAGTGAAATGGCTTTGTTTGTCTCTGCTTCTTGTTCAGTCTCCCTAGGACTAAGGCAGGAGTCCCCAGAGCAGAGTCAGCAGATAGTATTAGTGACAAACAGCTTACAATACTCAAAACATCCCTCCCGCTTTCACCCAAATTTGCCCCGCTCTCCTTAGAATGGGTTGTTTCTTGGGACCTCCTTGATTCTTCAAGCAAAAAGGACACTTCCCATCAGCTTTTCAGCATTCCTAGCCCTGTCAGAACTCTGAGTCCCAGCTTAGCAGTCAAGCCAGAACCTTCTTCACCTCCCCGCCCCCTACTCCTTCCTTACTTGCTTTGCGGGGTTGATGCTGGCATTCAATGAGAGAAAGTGGACAAAATACCAGACTTGGTGGTGGCATCAAGAAGATACACAGTAGGTGTTGATTTCTGTTACATTCCTAGGGATACTTCTGGCATCCCAGAAATTAATAGATCCATCACCTATCCCCTGAAGGGAGGCCCTGGCCACATGCACCCTTGAATCTTGGGACAGATGGTTTAAGTGCTGCATTACTTTGGTATCTAGGACAAGTTCAGAAAACTCACGATTAACAGACAGTCTTGGATATAGGGCCCATTTTGAATTTTCCAAAATAGGAAATAGGAAGCTGAAGTAGGCCACGAGGCAGTGATGTCATGAGAGCAACATATCTGCACATGCACATATTACACATATGATTTTCCCAATTATGCACAGATATGCACTCTTCAAATGGGGTGTGGGTGTCACTAAGGGTGATGCCTCTGTCCTAACATCTCCTGTATCTGAGACCCTCATTTCAGTCCTGAGAGGAAGCTGGAATTAGGCCTCAAAATGCACATGGGACAGAGAGAGGAAAACATGAAAGGGAAAAAATATGCAAAATAAACATTGTAGTCCAAATGAATGTCTTCTGGATGAATTAGAGAAGAAAAGAAGCATGGGAAATGTACTTTCCCATGAGGAATGAGCAGACGAGGGCCTCCAGGAGGTAGTTCTTTAACTGCTTTGATAGTGGCAAGTGTGAGACATTGCAGAAGCACCATCAGGAGAACCTTTGATGGGTTAGATGTGGGACTGTGACTGAGGAAAAGGAACAGAAGCAATCATGAGGTTATAAGCTGGAGGTGCCATGTAGGCCAAGAGCTTAAAGCACTGAACTGAGAGTTGGAAGAGCTGTCTGCCACTTTGAACAAGTTGCTTATCCTCTCTTGGCTCAGTTTCCTCATCTGTAAAATGCCTCTATCAAATTCATCATGTTTGGGGGAGGCATAAATAAGATGATATTTATGTGAGAAAACACAGTGGACGAGGAGAAGGCAGCATAGTTCACCATCATCGTTTTCATCATTGTCAGTAGAAAAGCTGGAAAGGGATATAGTTTGAGGGATAATACAAGAAATTCAGTTTTACATATGCTAAGATGTTGGCATAATATCCAAGTAGAGAGAGCAGATAACAGCCAATGTGGGGGCACACATTAAGGAGTTAATGAGGCAGGGCCTTTGTATACAGTTGGCCCTCCTTCTCCATATCTCGTTGGTTTACATCAGGAAAAATCACAGTATCAAACTAGATTCAAGAAAATATGCAGGTATTTGATGGAGAAAGTATGTGATATACCTGCTCTGGGCCCTTGCCTTCTGGGGAAGGGAAGGATGGGAGGGATACAGGAGCTGTGGGATCAGGAACTAGGAGGAAAGATTAGAAAGTCACTCTTATAAAAGGGCTGACTTATAAAGCAGACTAAGAGGAAGGCCAGCAAGAGAGAGCAGCTGCAGGAGATGTTGATGAGTGTGTGTGGAGGCGGGGGGTGGTCAGGAGAGTATCACTGCTTAGGACTTCAGGAGGCTGAGTGGAATGTGACCCATCCTGTATGGGAGGGTGAGGCCTCAACTATGTAGGGAAAATGGGACTTTGCTCCCCTATGACCCCGGTGAGCTCAGAACTGGACCTTCATTTAGATTAAGGGGGTAAAAGTTACCCAATAGAACTAAAAATCACTGGATAAAGCTAATTAATTAATTCTGTTTTTATTAATGATCAATTTATTAATTAAGACCTTGATAGGTTGTTAGAGAAGTTTAAGCTTAAACAGTGAAACCATGTACCTACAATAGATCAACTCTGCGTAGTATGTAACCTAGGCTCTATACTCACTGTGTAGAGCAAACTGGTTTTATATTTTCACTCATTGTGCAAGTTGGGATAAAAGAAAATAAGGACCCTGGAGAGAAGAAAAAAGAGATAAGTCTGCAAACTCAAGGACATGGACAACTTCTTTAAAAATGCCTTTTCCAATAAACTTAAAAATGTTACCTTCTCCCAAGATTCTGACATTATCACCTAAAGGAAATGTTTTACAAACTGGGGATCATAAAATGAATTTAGTTGGTCATGACCAGCAGTTGAAAAGACAAGAGTAAGCACTGTTTTAAATGGTTTTGTTTTAATTACACACATGGGCACACACACACAAATGTGTACTGAATTGAGACATAATTGTATTTCTTTTTTTGTTGTGGTTCACAACAACAACAACAAAATGTACAAAACATTGCTCCCTTCCTGCCCTCCCTATTGAGATTATTTTATTTCCTGCATTTGCCCATACTTTCTTTAGTTTGAATATGAAAACAAAAGGCCTGTCATTTATTTTTCAAATATGAAAGAATACTTAGTTTGAATGTGTTTTTCAAACAATCCCCTCCCTGTACCTGAAGATTCTTGTGTTTCCCCCAAGGGTCCAGAACGCCCCGGGTGAGAATCACTGGACAAAGGTATAGGGAAATCTTCTCCCTTGAGTAGTAGTAGCAGCAGTATTAATCCCCGACAAGGAAGGCCAATAAACCTTCTGTTTGGAATGTTTGCTGAGTTTATTTCATCACACAGTTTCTGGAAAGAATGTAGAAGTCAGTGGGCCACCAAGAGTCCGATAAACTGACATTTCGGATCAATGAGTCTCAGGCTGATTAAAGTTAACAGGTGTCAGTCTCAGTTTGCCTCTATTCTAAAAGTGGTAGTATTTTAGCCTGGGTGATCTTTAAAATATGAAATAGCTGGTCAGCATGGCTACTGGACAACCTGAATGAATATTGACCATAAACAGCCAGTAGGTATGTTCCATCTGCAGCTCACCTTGCACTTAGCAATGGAGGGAAAGTATGATTAAATACCTGGTCTTCAACCAAACAATATTTGTGAATTGTGAGAAGACATCTCCGAGCAAGAGCAAGAGCTAGAATTGGTCACTGTCAAAAAGTAGCAATGAGCTTTAAACACTTTTTTGTTTAAGTAATGAAGCTAGGAATAATCAGACATGATGTGAGAGAGAGCAATACATAACAGTGAAATGATGAAAGGTCTTCCTGGAAACCAGGACATTTGGAAACAAGAAGGAGGTAAAAGTAGGTTTAAAAAAAGTTTAAAACCTGTAAGGGAGGAATGGAAATGAAAAACAGGAAGATAATGGAATGAAGATACTTTACTCAATTAGCCCAAGTCTGGAAAAACAAGACAGAATAAGAAAAAGTAAGAAGAATAAACCTAGGATGCTTTTCATGGAAAGAATATATTTTAAAGGACAGAGCTCCTCTTCCCAAACAAGCAAATACCTAGGGAACCATACTTGCCTTAGGGATCTGGAATTCAGGACTAGGCTCAGAGATGAGGCAAGGCTGGGCCTCAGACTGTAACTGATGAAGCCAAGGGAAAGACAGCATCCATGGACAAAGCTGGGATACCAAACAGCAAGTCCCACTGAAGTGTGAGGCCAAAGGATCTGGGCAAAGAGGCAGAAACAACCAGGTGCTGGGCAATGGAACAGGATCTGAGATCCCAGAACAAGGCAAGCAGTTTAGAACGACAGGTGGGGAGGCAGAGCCTAGGAGTTTCCCAGGGCACTGGAATATCATCACAGAGTTTTTTTATAGGGCTATTTAGGGTGCTAAGCTGGTTTTACATAAATGTAATGGGGCCAAGCCCTTAACCTCAACAAGAAATAATGCCACAACAACAACAACAAAAATAACTATAACCACTTTCGATATCCATTACGGGCCTTGGTTTGGATCTTGGTTCCATCACTCACTGGTGGCAGAATGGGTATATCTGACAAGTTACTTAACCCCCCACCCCGGCCTTAGTTTTCTCTTCTTTTAAAATGTAGATAATAATAGTATTACACCCTCTCCCTGGATGATTGCATCCATTCCTGTGGCTTTAGGGATCTATGTGTTGACAACTCTCAAATTCATTTCTTCAACCCAAACCTCTCCTCTGAGTTTCAGACTCCTGCATCTAAATACAATTCAAACTTAACAAAAGAAAAATGAAATTCTTTAGATTCACTTTCAGGACCAAGGACCCTGGTCCTTGTCTAAAATTCCTCACCTCTATAAATGTCACCATCAGTTGATTCCTCAGTTCCTCCCTCTCCCTCAGTCTTAACATCCAACTCAGTGACTCCTGGTACAAAATCCAAAATCGTTTCCAAGGTCACAGCCCATCTCCTTAAGTCCTTCTATCCTTGCCTTTAAAATGAGCCTGGCATGGCCATGAAAATGCACAAAACCTCTCTGGCCTCTGTCTCCCGAATTCACTGACCCTTTCCTCCTCTGCTTCCAGCTGCTGCTTCTCAGTGCTGCGTTTTCAGTTTTCCAGGCGCTGTTTGGTTATGGGTTTTCCCAATTTTCTGTAGACCTCCTGGTATTTATAATCTGTTTGGGATATGTTCTCTGGCTCCCTCTGAGCCTTCCTCCTCAGAAAAGTTTCTTTTTTTTTCCTCAGCAGCCCAAAGTCCAAACCTTGGGTAAGAAAGACTTCCAAATTCCTTTCAGCCTCAGTTAAATTTGGTTGTGCACAGAACTATGTCAGGTGGATCGGAGCAGGTAAGCAGAGAAAACAAAGTACTTCAAGAGAGAATGTGTGTTAGAAACATCCAACCTGATAGGTATAGCTTTTCATGGAAAAATACTTCCCCTTATGTGCTGTGGCAGGTGGAGGGACTTAAGACCATCCTGAGGACAAGGCTGGAGGTCTGTGAACGGCTCCTTTCCTGTTACACTGCTGCTGCCTCGCCCTCTTCACTTTCCCTTCCCGCTCCCACAGGAAAACCACAATATGCAGCCAGCCAGCTGGGTTATCAGCCAGAAGTGCACTTCCACGAAGTAGTTCAGGCCATAAAAGGCAGAATGATAAAGGATTCAAATGCAAGCGCCTTTGCCCTGATCCATCTAACGTGTGGTTTATACATCAAACCTCAGAAATATTCAGGAAGCTGAGAAGCATTGTACGTGGTGAGGATGAACAGGGAGTGGGGGCAGATGCCTCACTGTTAGGGCAGGTTAAGAGTAACATTAACTCTCCTCACTTCCTCAAAGAAGGTACAAGACACCAATTTAGGAAATAGTCTTTCATAGAAGATAATGGCTGGAACCTCACTTCAAATGCAACTTCCAGGTAGAAATCTTTGCATGACTACTCTTTTTCTAGGCCCTCTGGGATAGCCAAATCCTGTCAGTTTGTTCATTTTAGGTTCTCCACCACCAGTGCCTGGCACATTGTAAACACTCATGAAATACATGTGGTATAAATAGAGCCCAGTGGGCAGCCCAGTGCCCTGCCTTTTCCCTGCCTTTTGCATTTTACATTTTTTAAATTGGAGTATAGTTGATTTACAATGTTATGTTAGTTTCAGGTGTACAATAAAGTGATTCAGTTATAAATATATATGTAAATAAATTATATATTTATATATATTCCTTTTCAGATTCTTTTCCTTTATAGGTTACTATAAGATATTGAATACAGTTCCCTGTGCTATACCGTAAGACCTTGTTGTTTATCTCAATGTTTTTTGTTTTTAAATAACTATTTCAATCCTCAGAACATGATTGGTCCACTCAAAAGAACCCCAGGCAGTCTGGCAGGACAGGGACTCAGAGGTCTCAAATGAATACCAGAAAATGTGCATGGTGTTAACCATTCTTTAGACTCACATTCCACGGCATGCTCGTGCCTCTAAAGCAAGAACACTGGACCCGGCAGTGCTTTTCCTGTTATACAGAGGAAACGGGGGTCCAGAGAGGCTGCAGAACTCTTGGAATTTTGGAAGGGCCTGAGCTAATTAGAGCTTAGATCAGGGCTCTGCCACTTACAAATAACCTGGATAACAGCTGCGGTCTCTGCGGGCCTCATCTTCCTCTGTGACAGAGAATAACAATGCTTCCCTCAAAGGACTATTCTGTCCAAAGACTGAATTAAACAGATAATTAAAATAGGGTGATACAGGAAAGTGTGTACAAATTAGACACACAAAATAATACTTTCCTTTTTCTACCCCCAGACTGAAAACAGCAGGCACACTTTGGTGAGGATAGTAAGATTTTTTTGTTATTTAAAAGAAAATCTTTTTGTCTGAAAATAAAGATCACATGAATAATAAATCAGTATTTATAGTAACTTAAAAAGGCATTTCAATGATGTTAATTCTTGTTTCTGGCATATATATTTTCACACACACAAACACACACACACACACACACCCCTCTCTTTCCTCATTAGCCAGCTTGAACCATCAGCCTGCAGAGAGGCCTCAGACAGGGGCCCAGGAAGCAAGGGTGAAGAAGCTTCCACTTCAGATCGGTTCTGAGACGATTTTTCCCCTTCCCTCAGGCTGAGATATTCTGCCATCTGTTTTGATTAAACCTTTCAAAATTCAACTTGTGTTTTTCCTTCCATTCCTTTGAAATCTCCTTTAATTTAACAGTCTTTAGGCTTTCTTCTTTCCCTTAACCACCATCTGGTGCTTCTATTTAAAAAAAAAAAAGAAGAAGAAGAAAGAAAGAAAGAAAAGAAAACACATACAACAAACACTCTGAGTTCCTTGGAAGAAAGGTATAATGATGAGGATAATTTATTCCCATAGTGAGGCCCATTACTATTTCCATGGCAACAGACTGTGATGTTCTGAACATGGGACTTTGTGATCATCACAAGAACAGGATGGCAAAAGGCCCTGTTCAGACTCTTTGTCATTATGGATGCTTTGGGTAGTCACCCTCAGTGGCTCCCAATTGTCTACAGAATTAAGTCCAAAGGCCTTAGCATGGCATTCAAGGCCTTCTCAGTCTGGTCCAGTCATTCCCAGGCTCATCATCTGCCAAACCCAGGCACCTGGTACTCTGGCCATTCTTCACAGCTCACTGTGTCCTGGACACAGCACGCTCTTTCACGCCTCCATGCCTTTCGTGTCATTTCTTCTCCTTAAAATGCCCAGCCTCCACTCCCCTTCCCCCACCTTTTTTTCTGTACGTAATGAAATCCTCCTCATTCCAAAGGTTCAGCTCAAAAGTCACCTTCTAGATGGACTCTTCCCTGGCTACCCCACGCAATAGAAATAACTCTCTTTTCTACAGGTATATTAACACCTAACATGTTGTATCACAGCTATGTTTGTCTCCTTTATTTGTATTTGCATCACTTGTTATTGGATACATGCTTGCCTCATTTTTGTAGAACACACCAATTATTTCACATGATTCCTCAAAACATCATAAGGGCTGGGTGGGTAGACATTTTATCCCCATTTTACTGTTGAGAACACAGGTTTAGGGAATGTAAGTGATGTTCATAGGTAATAAGTGGCAGAGCCAGATGCTACTGATAGAGTGGAAAGAATGTGGACTTTGGAGTCAGGCATACTTGGGCTCAACTTATGTAACCTTCCTCTCTAACCTCCCATTTCTTCACCCGTGAAATGAAGATTAAATGAAATCTTGTATGCAAAGGTCCTTGGCACATAATCAATAATTAGTGTTAGTTTTCTTCTTTCCCCTTCAAAGTCTACCTTCTAGTAGCATCTAGAAACAAAATTTTTCTTGCATTTTTGTTCCCCAAATTTTTATATGGGGCTGAAATTCAGAAGAACAAGCCAATGAATATCTCCAGCATCTCCCAGAGGAAATATTTGCCTTAATTCCTTTACTTTTAATCTGGTCTAGTAAGAGAAGCCATCGAACAGTTGTAAAAATTAAACAAAGCAATGTAAGGATGGATGAAGCTCTTAGCATGGTGTTTGGTACACGGTAAGCACTCAGGATGCTTGCAATTACATTATTACTATTTCTTTCTCATCATTGTTATCATTATTATTATCATTATTTTTTGCACGGCAGAACAAGAGGCCATGTGAAAATTGCAGAAGTTAACAAGACGGCCCCACGACTCTGTCTTCATGCTTTTCTTACCAAAGCCTGTCTTTTTGCTATAGTCATCTTTGCAGTCATTTCCTTCTATAAGATTGTAAGTTCTAGATAGGGCTTCTGTGACTTATCTGTCATTCTTCCATTGGGTGGACCTAAAACAAAGCCTTGCAGAGGAAAAGCCTTCAGTAAAGTTTGGTCAAAAGAAAGCTGAATGATATTTCTCCAAAAAGAGCTCCATTACTGAATTAAGACTCAAAAGCCTCTGGCTCTCTCATCAACATTAAGATGTCAATCTTCTGCTCAGCATCGCTAATCATCAGGGGGAATGCAAATCAAAGCCACAAGGAGATATCACCTCAGACCTGTCAGAATGGCTCTCACCAAAAAGAACAAAAATAACGAATGTTGGCAAGGACATGGAGTAAAGGGAACCCTTGGATGCTGTTGGTGGGAATGTAAATTGGTGCAGCCACTGTGGAAAACAGTCTGGCGGTTTCTTAAAAAACTGAAAATAGAACTACCATATGACCTAACAATTCCACTCTTGGGTATATTTCTGAAAAAAAAAAAAAAAAAACAAAAAAAAAACCCACTAATTTGGAAAGATATATGCATCCCAATGTTCACAGCAGCATTATTTACAATTGCCAAGATATGGAAGCAACCTAAGTGTCCATCAACAGATGAATGGATAACAAAAATGTACCATATATGTATGATGGAATACTACTCAGCCATAAAAAAGAATGAAAATTTTGCCATTTGCAGCATCATGGGTGGACTTGGAGGGCAATATGCTAAGTGAAATAGTCAGACAGAGAAAGATAAATACTGCATATCACTTATATGTGGAATCTAAGAAATACAATAAACTAGTGAATATAAAAAAAAGAAGCAGACTCACAGATATAGAGAACAAACTAGTGGTTACCAGTGGGGAGACAGAAGTAGGAGTGGGGCAAGATAGGGGTAGAGGATTAAGAGCTACAAACTATTAGGTATAAAATAAGCTACAAGTATTATTGTATAACACAAAGAATATAGCAGATATTTTATAATAACTATAAGTGGAGTGTAACCTTTAAAAATTGTGAATCACTATATTGTACACCTGTAATTTATATAATAGTGTTCATCAACTATACCTCAATATAAAAAATTGTTTTAAAAGATGTCAGTCTTCACCAATGGCGTGTTTGCTGAGAAAACCATTTTTGAGAAGGTTGTACACTTCTACAGAGGATTAGATAGAGCTTTTTGAGACTAAATACTTAAACTTGTAGCTCTTCTACATAATCTTTCCTATAGGACACAGACAACTCCCAGATTAGGAGACAGACAGCTCATGGTCTCTGGAGGATGCACAGAGGTCTGAAGAAATTGTATCCCGGAAAACATGTCAACTGGGAATCAAGCACAGCCTCAATTGGCTGGTCTAGTGGTAACATCACTTACATATTCATTCAACAAATATTTTGCTGAATATCTCCTTCATTTTAGGCCCAATATTGAGCTAAGCCATATCACGAAGTCCTGTTTAGCAACCTGCAACTCCCTTCCCTCACCACCAAACCAACCACCTAATGAGAAAGAATACAACTACCTTCAGGTAAGGGAAGTGAGGCTCAGAGTATTTAAGTGACTTGCTCCAATATCACACATGAAACTAACAGAGGAAGGATTTAAATTTAAACCCAAGTCTCTGGGACCCAGACCTCACACATTTTCTCTGGTGCATCTACGTGACTCCCAGGACCACTTGCAGATTCCCCAAGATTCACTGCTGGTGATCACACCCCAGGGGCATGTGTTGGCCAGTCTGTCCTCTTCCTCACTGTCCATCACGCTAGGGTTAGGATTAAGGTTATCTTTGCTGGCTCTCTCTCTGGCCTTCGCTTAGATTGTGGCCTCTGGTCTGAGCCTCTCTAGGAATGGTGAGGCCTACAACACTCAGGATGCAAAGGATCTCAGGGAGGAGGTTTGTGGTGTGTCCTTTAATATCTTCCCTTTTAGAACTCCCCCACTTCTTTTGGCTACAGCTGGGGTTGGGTAGGGGGCATTGATTCTGACTCACCACACACTTTGAGAGCCTCTGACTCATCTCAGCTCTGGTGTTCTTCCAACTCTGCTCAGAACACTGTGGGTGCCCTTCCCCAGCTGCTCAGGAGCAGCCAGACCCGTTCAGATGTGCTTGGTTCAGCCCTAAATGACACCAAGTTCATTAGTAAATTAGAAACACACACACAAGAATCAAAGACTCCCCAGCAACCAACAGGACTTAGGCAAGTTTTAGACTATGTTGAAACCAAGATTAATGTCCAATACCATTAGAATTAATTAACTGCTTTGCATTCAAGCATATAGCTTACACTTACACTGGTAGTATTGATAGTAAAAAGTTTATTTTTAAGTTAAAAAGCTTATAAAAGTTAACTATAAATATTAAATATTAGTAGTTGAAAGTTAACCATAATTTTAAAAAGTTAACTATGTTAAAAGAATTTCCCTTATTCATTATTTTATATAGCTATATAATAAAATATACCCAACATGGGGAATTTGCAACAGATCACATTTATCAAAAGTTAAGAAACAAGCTTATTTAACTGCTTTAAAAATTGTCCTTTGAGCTCTTCCCATGTAGTATATGACAGGTGTTTCTTCAAGGACATGAAGGCCTCCAAGTTCATTTAACCGTTCCTGATTGCTATTTTAATCACTATGCAGTAATTCCATTTCAAAAAGAATTTTGCATTTGGTAGAATTTTGGCATTATGCTAGCCTTTCTTTTCATGAGATGTTCTGATTCACTCTCCGGAGAGCAGAGCTTTTTCCCTGTTTATTTATTGACAAGTGTGCTTTGTCCCACCCTCTGATAACTTTGCTTACTCTAACTGTAAAACTTCAATTTCCAACATTTATCATCTTCTTTGAGGTGGTTTTAATACTAGTCTCAAAAATGGTCTTCCTGTGGTATCTTGTTTAACAGCAAAGAACAACTTCCTTTTAGAGAAAGTTGGCTTTATCTCCATTTTTAAGAACAGATGTTTTTATGTTTTGATGAACCCCCATCTGGAATCTCTTCCAACTTGATTTCTTTGACACCACGCTTCTTGTTTTCCCCTTGATCTGACACCCACTTTATTGACTGTGCCTCTGAAATGCTTATTTGCAAAGATACGGTTATATGCCGGTACTAGGATTTTTGTTACCTCCTTTGGCCATATTTCTTAAATGTTTCCTAGTAATTTGTGTTCTGCAAGAAATGAAACTGAGCCATGGTTCTGCAGAAACTTGATAATGTCCTCCCTGGAGGGCTACAATGCTCAGCCTGCTGGAGGCCAGCAACCTCAGTCTTCTCCCTTAGTGCGGGTCCTCAGCACCTCTGTTGTGAATGTATTTGGAACTAGGGAATTTGGTAGGACAAAGGATGTTTTCAGGATTTAAAGAGAAAAGGAGCCACCTACATTGAGCTCAATCCCGTGCCGAAGTTATCGCAGTTCCTGCCTCCGATACCGCATGTTCTGGCTTTTAGCAGGATTGTTCTCCCAGCTTTGCTCTGAAATGTAAAGCCCCATTGCCCACTGCAAGTCTTAATGAAAAGCAGCTCATAAGCAAGTTACGTAACCTAATTGTAATCCAGGGATCAGCTTGGTTATATTATTTAAAGAAATAGCATCCATTTTCCGTGACCTGATTTAGAAAAGAAACCCAGGGAAGAAAAAAATACCCAATTAAGCACTTGGCTTTTTTTGCTTATTCTAATGAGAACGCTTGTAAATAATTCAAAAACAATGATTTTTAAGAGCATTAAATCCACCTCGGTTCAGGGTTCTATCTCAAAGCAGCTTTAGCTGCTTAAAACAAATTATATTTGATCATGAAATATGGCGCTTATTTTTGCAGACAATTTAATCATTTAGTATGTTTAATTTCCTCATCAATTCAACACACGTGAAACACTGACTAAAGGCAAGATGCTGGGGAATGCTAAGATGCATGAGCCCTGCTCTCAGGAAGCTTAAATTCTGATTAGGGTTAGCAATAATAATAACATATCATCATTAGTTCATTAATTGGAATGAATGTACCATATAATGTAAAATGTTAACAATTAGGCAAACAGGGCTGATAGTTGGTGGAGGGTTTACAGTAACTCTGTACTGTCTTGGCAACTTTTCTGTAAATCTAAAACTATTCTAAAATGAAGTTATTTTTTAAAATATGGATAGGGAAACAGTTGGATACACAAATAGAAACACATCCATCCTTGTTGCCTGGTTTATAGAAATTAAACCAGGCCTGCCTAATAGGCAGTTTCTTAAGTGGTATGATTGTTTTATGAACTTCAGAAGCACAAAACTGGATTATCACTGTCCTGATTCATGTTAATGGTGTTCCATGAATCCAGGACTATGATTAGTCCTTTGGTCCTTTCATAAACCTCATTTAATTGATTTATACCGTATGTGTTATAATAATATAATAAACCACTCACGGACCCACCTCTCAACCCAAGAGCTAAAAGACCTCCATGACTTACACTGACCCACGTGCTCCTCCTCTATCCATCCCCCAACCTTTCTCTCAGTAGTGGTTATTCTCTTAAATTTTGCTTTTATCATACACTTCCTTTTCTTTACATTTTTATTACACATATGTGTGGGCCTAAACAATATGGTAGTTTATTTATGTTTGAACTTATATGTTGTCTTCTGGGACTTGTTCTTTTGGCTAAACATTACGTTCCCTATATTTATCAACAATGTTGTAGTTAAAGTTAATTCATTTTCACTGTTGTATAATATTCAATAGTAGGATGTACTACAATTTTATTTAATCATTTTCATCAACAGTTTCTAAATTTTTGCTATTACAAGTGGATTCTGCCATGAACACTCTTATACGTGTGTCCTGGTAAACATGTACTAATGTTTCCAATGAATCAGAGCTTTAAGAGATTGAACAATCTTAAAACTGCATAAGACTCCAAGCTCAACAGTTTACTTACAAAGCACATGTCCAGGGAAGAGCATATAATATAAATTCTTCACCTTTGAGGAAAAGGAAAATATGAATTATATGCTAATTCCATGTCAGGATTTAATTTGGCTGTACCATAAAATCCAAATTAACAAGGGCTTAAACATACATGTAGCTCTCATGTAAAACACCCAGAGATGAGAAGCCTGGGGATGGTATGGCAAAGCCCACAAAGTTGTCAAGGATCCAAGCTTCTCCAGCTATCTAGTTTGCTAGCCCAGGATGTGACCTTTATATTCATGGTCCAAAAGGGCTGCTCAGCTTCTAGCCATTGTATCTGCTTCTTAGTCAGTAAGAAGGAAAAAGAAAGGAAAAAGAATATACATCTTCCATTCAAGAACCTTTTCCCCAAATCACATATGACATTTCTAATTACATCTCATTTACCAGAAGGTAGACACATGGCTACATCTAGTTTCAAGGGAGGCTGTAAAATGTAGTCTTTATTCTGGGAATCTCTGTACTCAGCTAAAAATTCTATTACCAAAGAAGAATGAGAAAAAGGACTTTGAAGACAGTTAGCAGTCTCTGAGAGAATTGTCACAGCCGAAGTGAGAACAGAATGTAAACCAACCCAACAAGGATTTATGTTGAAAAGCATAAAGAAAAAATAAACACTGATAATATTATCACTCAATGATTATTGATGTTAACTTTTAAATCCACACATTCGTTTAAAAGGGACTATTTAAATTATTACAGTAAGTCAAAGGGAAAGATGGCTACATTGTTTCCCTCCTTTAAACTCTTAAACCTCATGGGAAATGTAACATGGGAGTAACTAGAGGAAAGAGGAAAATGTGCTCTCTAATTGCATTTTAAAATTTCTCAAAGTTGCCAAATGCAAAATAACTTTAGCTGCATACAGTGTGCTCTGGAAGAAGGCTTTTAAAGTGAATTTAAAAGAAAAATGATTAGCCACCCCAGAAAAAGTACAGGCACAGCCTCAAGAGGGAAGGTGACCAGAAAAATGAATGGCCACACGAACTTTGGGAAGACTCGGATCAGTAGAGTTTCCCAGACCATAGGGAGGGAGAGGCACAAATATCAATAACTAGAAATATTTTCCCACTAAGCATGCCCTACCACATAAGCACAAGATAGGCTACTTGAGGATCTTCTCTCTTTATTAAGAGTCTTCTAGGGGGAGGGTTTAGCTCAAGTGGTACAGCACGTGCTCAGCATGCATGAGGTCCTGGGTTCAATCCCCAGCACCTCCTCTAAAAGTAAATAAATCTAATTACCTCCTCCCCCCAAAATAAAACAATTAAAATAATACAATAATAAATAAATGTTTATTTAAAAGAGTCTTCTAGATAGTGAACTAACATGGCATACGACCTTCAGTCGAGAAAAAGGCTATTACACAGAGGTGCAAATGCACTCAACAAACTTACTAAGACTAGGTCCCTGCCTTCCTGGAGACCATAGTCCTGTAAGCGAGACAGAGAGGTGTCTGTAAAGATGAGCTGATATTTACTATGCGACAGATGCTTGTACTAAGCACTTTACATGCATAGTCCAATTTAGCATTTGTAACAATCTACCCTTATCCCCATTTGATAGATGAAGAAAATAAAGTCATAAGTTAGGTAATTTGTAAATCAGAAAAAGACTACTAGACATTGTAAACTGACTGTACTTCAATTTTTAAAAATGGAAAAAAGTGGAGAGGGTATAGCTCAGCGGGAGAGTATATGCTTAGCATTCACTCTGGGTTCAATCCCCAATACTTCATTAAAAATAAATAAATAAACCTAATTACCTGCCCCTCCCAATTAAAAAGAAAAAAAATTTAATGGAAAAAAAGAGACTATTAGATAGTTAAGTTAAAATGATTGCGTTGACACCAAAAACATAATTCTTAAAAGGAAAAATTGACAAATTGGATCACATCAAAGCTTAAAACTTCTGCTTTGCAATAGACCCCATGAAGAGAATGAAAAGATAAGCTATAGATGGGGAGAAAATACTTGCGAACCACAAATCCAAAAAAGGACTTGTATATAGAATATATAGGAACTCTCAAAACTAAGCAGTTAAAAAAATACAATTAGAAAATTGGCAAAAGATATAAATGGATGTTTCACCAGAGAAGACATGTAGATGGCAAGTACACAAAAAGGTGCTAAACATCATTAGCCACTAGGGCAATGCAAAGCCTAACAACAATGAGATATCTCTACACACCTGTAAGAATGCTGCAGGGGACGTGAAGAGACTGGATCATTCACACAATGCTGGGAATAGTAAATGATATACCCACTCTGGAATACAGTTTGGCTATTTCTTTTAAAACTAAACATGCAACTAACATATGATCCTGCAATTGAACTCTTGGGCATTTATTCCAGAGAAATGAAAATCTGTGCTTACATAAATCTATACATGAATATTCATAATGGTTTTATTTATATTAGCCTAAAACTGGAAATAACCCAGATGTCCTCCAACTGGTGAGTGGTTAAACAACCTATGGTATATACCATAGAATATTACTGAGCAATAAAAAGGACGGAACTATTAATACACACAGCTTGGATGGATCTTGAGGGAATTATGGCAAATGAAACAAGCCAATCTCAAAGGTTATATACTGCATTATTTCATTTATATAATATCCTTGAAATAACAAAATTACAGAAATAGAGACCAGATTTGTGGTTGCCAGGGGTTAAGAACAAGCTGGTTGAGTGAAGGAAGTGGGCGTGGCTCTAAAGAGCAACATGAGCCTTGGGGTGATGGAGCAGTTCTGTATCTCCACTGTGGTGGCTGTTACACACAGCTATACATATGATAAGGTGGCATAAAAGTATACACATGCACATGACTATAAAACTAGTGCAATCTGAATTAAACAAATGATTAAAGATATAGAAGAAAGAAAAGAAGCCATTATGAAGAAAATCTAGGCATATTAAAAAATTTTGTAGAAATAAAAAACATTGTCACTGAAATAAAAAGCTTAAAAGGACAGTTAAGCAGCATATTGGACACAGCTGAGGAAGAATCTGTTACCTAGAGAATAGAGCCGAATAAATCACACAGAATGCAGTACAGATTAAAGAGGTGGAAACCCCATGAGAGGAGCTAAGAGACAGAGAGGACATGAGAAGATGCTACGCACCCCTAGTAGGAGTTCCTGAAGGAGAAAAATAGGAGGAGAGGCAACGCTCAGAGAAAACATTGAAATTTTCCATACTTAAAGAAAGATGTAAGTCCTCACACTAAAGGACAAGGCAGGAAAAAAATCCACAGACAAATGATAGTGAAAGAATCTACAGAGTACCAGAGATAGAGAGAAAAATCTCAAAAGCAACCAGAGGGAAAAGACATCTCACCACAAAAGAATAACTATTTGATAGACAACAGACTTCTCAGCAACAATAGGGTCTTAAAAACTAGATTAACATCTTCAAAGGGCTAAGAGAAAATATTTAACTTAAACTTATACACATGAGCAAAGTATCTTTTAAAATAAGGCTAACATAAAAAAAGTAAATAAAATTAAATAAGGGCTAACATAGAGTCATTTTCAGACTAACAGAGAAAAATTTTATTATTCACAGGCTATCACTGGGAGACCTATAATAGTTATTGCTTCCTGGAGTAGCAGATGAAAGAAACTGAAACAAAAGTAAAGAAATGAAATGCAAAAAACAAAAAACAGTTAAGAGGTAAATTGGTAAACATGTAAATTGAATCTATACAAATATTCATTCATAAAAACAACATTAACAATACTGAAGACTAACTGGCATTTAGAAACAAAGTGTAAATAAAATACCAATCAAGAATAACATGTCAAATGAGAGGTAAAGTGACCAAATTTAAAGAATCTAAGGCTTTGCACTCCTTGGGAAGAGGATAGAACTCTTGGTTCAAATATTGTTAAGGCAACCTTACATGTTAAATATTAACAATAACCAAAAAGCTTCTAAAAGTATAGACATATAATATATAACTTCCCAACCAACAGAGAAAAGAAGACTTTAAAATATCAAGACAATACATGATAGAAAAAGAAAAACAGCAAGTGCAGAGTAAGCAGAAGATACGAAATAACTTGCTAAAATTAATACCAAATATATAACTGATCAAAATAAAAGAAGAGGGATTCTATCTCTCCATTAAAAGTCAGAAATTCTCCGGTTAGAGTTAAAAAAACAACCAAGCCCTGCCATATGCTGATGAAAACAAAGGGATAATAAAATACTAGGAAAATGTGTATTTTTTAAAAGCTGGCACACCAATATTATCATTACAGAGTAAATATTAAAGCATGAAGTATTATTAGTGATAAAGAGTATCGTTGCTTAATAATAAAAGGAATAATTCTCTTCTTTGTTCAATGCTGTTTTTTTTTACTGTCCTTAACAATGTCTGGCACATAGTAGGTGCTCAGTAAATGAATGGTTGAATTTATTAAATCATGAGGAAGAAACAGACCTAACATCATAGCCTTAAAATATAAAGAGAGCGGAACTTGACAAAATTCTAAGGAAAATTGGTAAATCTATAACAACACTGGGAGGTTTTTTAACATTTCTCACACATGAAATAGTAAGATCAAACACAAAGTTAGTTAAAGATACAGATGATTTTTATAACTGACTTAAATTCAATCTAACGGACATGCAGAGAACTCTATACCCAACAATTATAGGATACATAATTTTTCAAGATCATTTATAAAGTTAAATAGAAAACATTTATAAATATTAACTCTGCACAAGACCATAAAAAAGGTCTTAACAAACATTAAAGAATTATATATAGAGAGCATGTTTTCTGAGTACAATGTGATAAAGTTAGAAATAAATTTAAAAATTTTTTAATGTTTGGAAATTTTTAAAACAATATAAATTTAGTCTTCAAAAGAGAAATAATTATGAAAATACATAGAAAATCAATGGCAATAAAAACATTACGTATCAAACTTATAGTACAAATAGCACAAAAAGAAAATTGCTTTGTATGTATGTATTTTTAAAAGAAGAATAAACATTAATGAGTTGTATTTCTAAATCCAGATATTACAAAATGAATAAAGGAGTACTATCTAGTGGAGTAGATTCAATAAAATATGGTAAACAAACTTCTGGTAAGGTTGATCAATAAAAAAAGAGAAGGCACAAATAAACAATATTGGAAATGATATAAAGATATAACTATGATTACAATAAAAAGCATTTGACAAATTAGTGCCAATAAATTTGGAATGAAATGACATTGATTTTTAACATAGATTTTAAAATTTAACTTGAGAAGAAATAGAAAATATTACTAGGCCTATAATCATAAAAGAAATGGAATAATAGTTACATCTACCACAAAGAATACATGAGGTTCTTATCATTTTGCAGGAGAGTTCATTTCCAGCAAATGAACTCAAAAATGGAAAGCTCATTTTAGGAGGCTTGTGTATCCTTGATACCAAAACCAGACAATGACTGTACAAGAAAGGAAAATATAGGCCAATCTTGGTTATGGATATAAATGTAAAAAATCCTAGACAAAATAATAGCAATCCCAATCCAGAAATGTAGTTTTTTAAAGATTCTGACCAACTGGGTTCATCACACAAATACAATGATGAATTACCATAAGAAAAAAATCTATTATTTTATTTTAGCACATTAATAAATTAAAGAAGGAAAACCACATGATCATCTCAGAGGATACAGGAAAAGCACTCAATAAAATTCAACATCCACTTACGATTTTTTTAAAAACCACAAAACTCTTAGCTAACTAGAAATAGAAGGAGACTTCCTACCATGAAAAAGTGTATTTACCAAAAACCTGAAGCAAACATTATAGTCAACAGTGAAATGTCTAGAAGTCTTTTTTAATTCAAGGAAAAAAGACAAGGATGACCATTATCACCACGTCTATTTACCTTTGTCCTGGAGGTCCTGTGAAAGGAACAAGTGAAATGTGAAAGAATTAGAATCAGAAACAAAACCATCATAGCTCTTTCAAATTCCAGGTCTGATAATTTCAACATCTCTGCCACATCTGAGTCTGATGGCTCTGTCTCTTCACACTGTGTTTGTCTTTTAGTACACCTTGTAATTTTTTGGTATACAAATAAAAGGAACTGAGGTAAATAGGCCTTTA
Organism: Camelus ferus; assembly: GCF_009834535.1. NCBI lineage: Eukaryota > Metazoa > Chordata > Mammalia > Artiodactyla > Camelidae > Camelus > Camelus ferus. Next base: position 16,690,783 of record NC_045710.1, on the reverse strand, counting down.
GTGTTCAGTTTTATATTTATCTGGCTGGCGGTTGCCTGTGTTTACCTTTTGCTATAACTGTAGGTGTCAGAGCCTAAAATTTCCTCTGGCATCCTGTTTGTCTGCTCTGTTGCCTTTAGGTTTCTCTGGAGACTTCTTCTTAAATAATGTCTGAGACACACAATTCTTTCGTCTGTGTCCCCCTGTTATTATACAGAGGCCTTACTGACACGATGGTTCAGGGTGGGGAGAGGGGAATGTTCTATAGCCCATGATTAGGGCTCACACTTCTAGTGAGCCCTGCCCCTGGGTTCTGTAAAGCCCACTTAACAGGTGCTTCTTGGTTTTGTTTTATTTTTTTTTCCCCTTAGGTGAGACAGGAAGGTTAGAGGGGGCTGGAGTAGGGTAATTTCCCTTCCTTCAGATTAGTCTGTGTCTTGTAAAATCCCGATCAGTTAGACTCTGGTAAAATAGCTTCTCTTGAGGGCAGGCCTTGTTGAGAACAGAATGTTCTGGGCATGTTTCAAAACAGAATTTAAAATGTCTGTACCAAGACACCCAAACCACAGTTAAAAGACAAATTCCATGTTGGCAAGGTTGTAGAGAAGTAGGGACTCTCATACCCTGCTGAAAGATGTCTAAAAGGGCACAGCTTCTCTGAAGAACAACTCAGTGTTATCCAGTAGAGCTGAACACACACATTACCTCGGCCCCAGCAATTCCACTCTCAGATCTACACTCTGTACTATTTGCCTTTTTCAATGAGTTCTTTGCACTGATGATGTGAAAGCAATTATCAGTAAAATGCTGGTGATTTAGCACAAATCAAGGTAGTGGTACCAAACTGTTCCAGTTGTCATTGTATTTTTTCACTGTCAGGCACTTGAAGTAAAATCATCATCATCATCATCATCATCATCATCATCATCATCATCATCATCATCGTCATCACAAGCATCATCGTTAAACAGTTTTACTTATGAATTTTATTGATGCCATGGTAAAAATTATTAATAAATGTTATTAAATCTCAGCTCTGGAGTACATGTCTTTTAAACAGTCCCCTCCTGTGAAATGAAATGGAAAATATACGTAAAGTATTTCTGCACACCAGAGTAGGATGGTCCTCTCTCAAGGAAAAACACTTGTGCATTTTTTTGAGCTTTGAGTTGAACTAGCGGCTTTTTTCACATAACACCATTTCTACTTGAAAGAAAGACAGACAAACTATGGTTATTCAGACTTGGGATTTTGGCAGGCATTTTCTCATAAATGAACAAAGTGAGCCTGTCACTTCAAGGAAAGCAACTAACTGCATCTGTTGCCAATGATGAATTTTGAGCTTTCAAGCAAAAGTTAGAATTTTGGAAAGCTTACGTCCACTACTATAACCTTGACAGTGTCCCAACTTTTAGAAACTTCTATGATTAAGTTGGTGGTGATATAAACAAATGTGCTTTTTTGATACTGTATAATGAAATCTGTCAACATTTGTAATACATATAATTCAGTGAGCCAATGTTTTCCAAATGACCAAGAAAGATCAATGGGTTTTAAGTGTAACAGAATATGAGAAGTTCACTGACATAATTTCAGATTCCACATTGCAAACTTTAAGAAACTAAGATTTATTGACTTTTGATTTAGTATTTTTGATGAAGAAAATCAAAGTTATCTACAGAAGTTATTAAAATACTCCTCCCTTTTCTAACTACATATCCAACTACTTTTCCTCACATAATTCAACCAAGACTGCATATTGTCACAGATTGAATGCAGAAGCAGATCAGACTTCCATCAAGCCAGGCATTAAAGAGATTTGCAAATACAAAACAATGACCTTCTCCTTAAATTTTTTTGTTTGGTAAAATATAGCTATTTTTCATTAAAAGCATGTTTTTTTATGTTAAACATAATAAATTCAGTATTGTTATTTTAAAACCAATTAGTAAATAAACATTTTTTAAAATTCTAATTTTAATTTCAAACACCATAGACATCAATAGATATAATCCACACAGACAAAAGCTATTTGGGGTCCTTAATAATTTTAATGTGTAAAAGGATTCTGAGAGCAAAACTTTGAGAACCACTGCCCTAAAGAAAAAAATCTCCCATACATTCTCCAAGAGACATGTACAAGGCTATTTGTTGCAGCCATATCTGTGATTAAAAATTTTTTTTAATTACTTAAAGTCTATCAATAAGGGAATGGATAAACACATTTTGATATAGTAATATAATATCTCCCTGAAATTAAAATGAATGAATGAATTTTACATGTATTAATGTGGATGATTCTGAAACATGTTGAGAGAAATTTTAAAATGTTGCAAAAGAAGAGGTACAGAACGAGACCATTTACATACATTTCAAAAACAGAGAGAAGGATATTTTTGCTTATGGATACTTGCATATGTAGTAAGAATATACCCTGTTGGATGCGGATATACTGGAAGATACATACCAACCTCAGGATACCAGTGGCAAATGGAGCTGGAGAAATCAGGGGAAGATTTGAACGTGTATGTGAATTATTTAGAAAAAGATGTGAGGTAGTAAATATGACACTAACTTAACATTTGCTTATCTGGAGCCCTAGGTCTTGTTCTGTTCACTTTTATTCATTTGAAACATTCCAGTGTTAAAATATACTTATTTTTAAAGGCCTCTGTGCAGTTGCCCTCAGTGAGTAAAGAAAAATTCAACTGCCTGGTTCCCAGGGGAATACATTTACTCCATTTCTATCTCTGGGGCCTCACAGCCAGCTGTCCTGCTTTTTTTCTGGCTGCTTTATTGACCCTAATAGATGACTTGGGATATTTGAAGGGTAATGTCTTTTCTGTCTGCAGAGCTCTTGATCCTGGGTTCTCAGTCATGGCTGCAAAGGAAATTCTCCCTCGGATTCCTTACAGAACTCCTGCAGCTGTCAGGCAGGGCACGCAGCCAACATACCCAGGGAACAACTTGAGCAGGCATCAGTTTAGTTCCCGCTTGGGGCAGGACTCCCAACACAAAGTATCCTGTTCCTTTTCCTTTTCCTTCTGAAGCCAGAGAGCAAGCCTTTGATTCATGTGGCGATGATATCATGTAGCCTGCTGGGTGTTGTTGGGCTCTGGTGTGCATCTGGGAGGCACCCAATGCCCCGAGCACTCCCTGGAGCCTCCAGAGCCCCACTGGATAATTCCATGGTAGAACTGAGACGATATTTTTTACCTTTAAATTCCTCCATTCAGCCCAGAAACCACACCAGCTTCCCGGAATTTTTATTAAGAATACCCTCAGCAACAATTTTCAGACTTCATGGCCTCTGATAAAGAGGAAAGAGCTTGATATTCCGGTTTTGTTTCTGTTTGAAGAGCATATCCCCAAAGGAGTTGTATGTGTCCCAGATTCAACACAGCTGTTAATTAGAGCTGAGAACACTTGGTTGACCCCTGTGCGGCTAATTGCTAGAATTGAGAAGCGTCTCTAAGGGCCTCATATGATAACAACTGAAAATTGTACTGAGCATCACCTAACGCTTCTGGAACCGGTTCAGGATGGGAAGCAATAGGCTCCCTGCGGTTCCTGGTGCAGGAGAGGCAGCTATGTGCTGAAGGAGCAGTATTAAGGATTCTCTTCAGTGATTAAAACACCCACATTTCACTTTGGATGTGTGACTTGAGGCAGTGTGCTCGGAAGGGCTTATCAGAGAGTTTCAAACTGTGCAGCAGAGCATTCGTGGCCTACTTTGGAGGCCTTCAACTACTCCTCTGACATCTCACCCCAGTGCCAGTGCTGCCACCACCTCCCGGCCAGTGCTGTGGGACAGGGTGTAAGGCAACCCTTGTCGGGACCGTTGACCAGATTCTGAGTTGCAGCTGATGCAATTGTTCTGTTTCCCCACGTTAAACTGACAAGTCTAGCTCCTACAATTAGAAAAATATGTGGAAATCACCTAGTTCCCAGGCTGGCACACAAGAATGGGGATCACCTCTCCTCTGCCTGTTTGCTCTGTGGGCAGAGAAGACAGTGCAAACAACCAGAAATAGAAAGGTAGGCTGACAGAGAGGGCCAGAGCTAGGCCCAGTGGGAAAGAAGAGGAGAAAACAGAGGCAAGAATAGTAGAGCAGAGAGGGATGGAGGCCTAGCCCAGTGGTAGAGCACATGCTCAGCACGCAGGAGATCCCCAGTTCTATCCCCATTACCTCTATTGAAAGATAAATAAATAAGTAAAAATTTAAAACATGGGAGAAAAAAACCGAAAGCATTGAGTCTGTTGAGGAGTAACAATTCTTAAAAAAAATAAATAAATAAAGCGGAAAGTAAGAAAGCCTGAAGGGCAATGGTTAGGGGGAGGCGGGGAGGAGAGAAGAGAGAGGGGAGAGGAGGAGGCGCGCCGGGTGGAAGAGAAACGGAGAAGAAGGGAAAGGACAGCCAAACAGACAGAAGAGAGGTGGCTCCTCCTCCTTCTCCCCCAGGTCCTGGGAGAGAGTAAAAATCAGCAGGGCTGACAGTGAGTGTTAATGGCCTTCTCAGCCAAGAGGCCCAGAACATACCCCAGATAGTTCAGTGCTCTGGCTGACTCCACTCCCTTGGCCTGGCCCAAGGAAGGTCGCCTGGAGCCAGAGGTGTAAGGAGAGACTCATGATCCCTTTTCCAGAAGAGGTCCAAACTGTGGGTCCAATTCCAGGAAGTGACAGCAGCAGAAAGCAACCCAGAGTCCGCCTTGCCCAGAGCCGGAAAGGGGAAAGACCCAAAGGGGATTGGAAGGAAAAGGGATCAATTTCATCTTCTTCTAGACCAAAGTGGGCTGATGGTGGTACCCTGTTCCACAGACAGCTGGGAACCCCACATCTCGAGTCTCTAATTGGACCTTCCAGGCTTTTCTCCTCCTAAAGGACACCTCTCATTGGCAAATGTGCAAGGAGGATGCCCTGTGTGCTCAGCAGTAATGGAGGAAATAGGGCAACAGAGGTGGATGCTGTCTGCAGGCAACAGGCCACAGAAGAAAATCTAACACACGGAGAAATCGCAATGTGCACCACAGAAAAGTATCAAATGATGAGCTAAATGGGGCAGTGCAGGCTCAGAGTCTGCAGGAAATGGAAGGGATGGCAACAAAGGCTGGGGTAGTCAGGGAGACTTCCTGGAGGAGGTGGGACTTGAGGACAAGCAGAGCCCTTGAGGGTAAATGCAGAGGCAGAGTGCCTTACTTGGATAAATTGACAAAGCTGATTCACTTGCTTTGAAGACTCATGTTAGAGAATGATGAGAAATCATGGTCTTTTACTGCCATAAATTTACATGGAGCTCTGTATTTTGAGGCTTCTCATATAAATGTTCATAATTGCTCCTCATACAGTTTTTAAGAAAGAGTTTTTATTTTCAGAATTGGAAGACATCATAGGTTTTATAGAGTCCAGGCCCCACACATTCCCTTTTTTTATCTGCAAAGTTTCATTTCTTTTATTTAAAAAGTCTGAAGGAAATTTGACAAAGTGCTAACATTCTGCAGTTGGGTGGGTTGATGCATGTTTATTATATTTTTTTTATAATTACTGTACTTTAAACATTACAAAATAAACTTAGTTAAGGGCTTTATATACCTGTGGTCTGAGGGGAACTTAAGGAATTGATTCATAAAATACAACGTCCTTGTATTTGAATTGGGTAATTAATTCAATTTGGCATCTATCTTTATGATTCTTGGATGGGCTTCCTTCTGGCTGTGTTTTGGGATCATACTGAAGTGGTCTACACATTACATTTGAGGAAATGATTCCCAAATAGGTCAAGTGACTAACTCAAGGTTACGCAGTTAAGTAGCTCCAGGACTGCAACCCAGGTTTTATTATTCTACTCAAATGGACTTACCAAAAAGTGTATAAATGCAGTTTTGTTTTCATTTATATTGAATATTTCCTATCATAGGAAACTATACTTAAAAAGAATAACTTTAAATGTTTTGTTTCCTTACACTAAAAGAAATACATGATCATTACAGAAAATTTAGAAAACACAGGTAAGCCAAAAAATTTAAATCACCCATAATCACAGATTTAGTTCATAGACTTTGAAAATCATTAGAAGTATTTTTATTTTCATCTGACCTTTCCATATAGATCGCTGTACTTTAGGAGCTAGTATCTCTGGTCCTCTTTAAGGAGAAACATGTTAAGCAGGATAATGTAGTGGGAAGAGCATAGGATTTGGAGGCCAAAGCTCTAGGTTCAAGCCCTGGTCAGTCATGTCTGATCTTCCATAAATCAATCAACTTTCCTGCACTTTAGTTTCTCATTTGCAAAATTATGGGGTTTCAGTGATCCACTTCTTAGCTTGCTAAAAATGTCTTTTCTGGGACTTTAAAATCAAGCATTGTAAGCTTACAACAGATAATTAAAACAAAACAAAACAGTATCTGACGTTTTTAAAGGAATGTAACAGCATGTTAAAATAGGCCTCTTCCTTTCTCAGGGTTTTGGCTGAGGCTCCAAAGCTGAAAACAATAGGTTTATGTCGCTCCCCACTCACACACATCCTAAGTGAGATACAAGACCGTCTAGGCAGGACCTGCAAAGAGATGCCTGGAGCTGGTTCTGCCACTTTTAGACCTTCACACACCTCCAGGCTTTGCAAGAGAAGGGACCTAGAGGCTGCCCTCTGATTCCACTGTAGAAAAGTCTTTAGTGAAAGAATGGCTGGTGGCACCTTGGGCAGCAGAGCAAAGCTAGTGGGTCCCAGAGGGAACAAGCTTCACCACAGAAACAATAGGAAGTTTGTGCCATGAGAATACAAGGATGAGAGCTGGACTTGAGTTATCTCATAGACTCCATAAGCCCCTTTTAGATGATTCCAACAACAGAAAAACTGTGTTGGGGCGTGGGGGTGGAGAGGAGGTGTGATGGAATCCAGGTGATAAGGGAGAAATTTTAAGAGCCTACCTGACGTGGGTTTTGTCTAAGCAATGCTATAGTAGGATATCCCAGGGAAGAAGGGTCTCTAAACAAATCCTCAAAAGTACCCCATTAGAGAAATACCTGTTAGATCTGCCACTCACAGAGGGCTCTGTGCTTACAGCTGCAAGAACTGCTGAAGACCTTGCCTCTTTTTCTCTAACCCTCTCTCTCTTGGGCCCAGCTAGTGCAAGAGGAGGTGAAAAAAGAGATGACTGTGACCTCCCTCTTCACCATATCCTTCCAAGTCTGGTTGAGGCCAACACTGGTGGAAGGGAGAACTTTAATTTGCATAAGAAGTTGAAGTTTTCATATTAGACTGGACTGAACTTTTCAGTCCCTATGGATAGGGAAGAAAGATTGGAGAGAGCAGTTTTCAAGGGCTCTAAGGTAAGATAGAACAAAGTTGCTTTCTGCTCAAATCCTCCCAAGTTCAGCTTGTTTATTACACTAGTTACAGGAGGATAACTCTGGTGAGTTGAGGAAGGACTGATTGCAAAGGGAAGCAGTACTGGTGGTCCAGATCCCAATTAAGAGGCTGTTGTCTAGAAATTAGGCAAAAAGGCAATAGATAAATCTGGCAGGAATTAATGACTCCTTAGATGTGGAAGGGAAGTAAGGTGAATGACTCATATAAGCGTCTCAAGTTCCTAGTCTGAGAGACTGGAAGATGGTGACTTGATGGATAGCGATGCCACTTCTACAGCTAAATATGTGCTCTAGAGAGATTTCACACTCAGGTCAACGGTGCCACATTTTTGGAACCTTCAACTGAGGTCCCCCTGAGCAAATGGCTTCTGAGCCAATTTATGAGTCATGTAAAAAATCAATCTCATTACTATTCATTTATCCATTTTTCATTTAATCCATCATTTAACAAATTTCTCTTAAGCGTTCCCTTTGCATTATGCACTGTGCTAGTCACTGCAGAGAAAAAGTCACAGGACACAGGGTCAGTCCTCCAGTTACTCACAGTCTATCTGCTCCACCTACTCCAGTTAAATACTGGGGTAACTCTGGGTTTTGTGGTCTATTCCCCCTTCAACTCCCAAGTGCCATTGCTTTTATGTAGAAAAAAGCAGAGTATTGTGTAAATTGGATATGTACTATCGTTATATGACCTTATTTCCATTTGCCCATTTGTCCATTTTTATATCTTATAGAATTTAGGTTGTTACAACAACATGATCCAGAAATTTGATCTCTGTCCAAATTTGCACTTTCTAAATGTAAGCAGACACTCAAAATCAGTCTAAAAATCTTTGGCACAAAAGGTGCCAAACAAGCTCATACAACTGTGTTCTTGCTATCTCTCCATCTCTCATTCTCTAACACACACACACACACACACACACACACACACACACACTTGTTCATATCACTCAGATTCAGTACTCAGAATATCTAAGTTTGGTGCTAAGTCTTCTAAGGAATATAAATTTTAGAAACACAGTTCATTCTTTTCAGAAGCCCACAGCTTAGCAGGAGAAATAGATACATTTATAAATAGACATATGTAGGGAAGAGGGTACAGCTCCATGGTAGAGCACAGGCTTAGTCTGCACAAGGTCCCGGGTTCAATCCTCAGTACTTCCATTTTTAAAATGTGGGGAATAAGCTAGAAAAAAAGATATATATGTGATACAAAATAAAGTGTGAAGTGATGCAATAAAAAACTATAATAAATTAAGGAGGGAGAAAGAATCTACACTAACCTCTTTATTTATATTGCTTGTTTTCTAGACCTCAGGCACAGAGATCTGAGCTAATTATACTCCTCAATGTATTCAACAAACATCCTTTGAGTACCTACTATGTGACAGGCGCCTTTCTAGGTATTGAGGATATGTAACTTTTATTCAAATTGGGGCAATGGAAAGAATTAAAGCAGGGTGGTGGCAGAGGACACTATTGGGTGACTCTAGCTGGGTGATCAGAGAGAGCTTCTCTGAGGATGTGATATTAAATACCTGACTGACCTGACTGACAAGACAGAGCCCACCTGGAGAAGGAGGAATCACAAAGATAAGCAACTCAGACAAGGGGAACAGCTATTGCAAAGATCAAGCAAGAATAAGTTTCACATGCTGCAGAGACTAAAAGAAGCCACATGTGCCTGGAGAACTGTGGGCACAGTGGGGAGACTGGAAGGAGATAAGGTTGGAGAGGTAGGCAGTGACCAGATAACTAGGGCTAGATTTTTAAATAATGTAAAGTTTGGCTGATCCTTAAATTCACGCATATGTGCACACATGCACACACACACACGAAGTTCCAAAAATGTTTCAAGTATTGGCAGAACTGCTGGAATCTGTGACTACTTGGAAGAAATAACATTCATTTGGATAGAGTTTAAAAACTCATTACTTTATATTCACATCTAATACCTAACTTAACTAGGAAAATCTAAGGAACAAAAGGGTACTTGCAAACTATACCTAAACTTCAAGCATTACCCATGGTGTCACCAAACAGAATTTAGGAAAAGCCATGGGCTCCTAAAGAATAATTTGAAAAAAGAGACCCCATGATCGCAAGCAGGGTGAATGGAACAATTCCAACTATGGGGTGAAGAATGGCAGTTTCGGCTGTTTCTCATTAGGCTGGAGATGATTTTGCCATATTCTCATCATTGGTTTTGGACAAGGCCCCTCTCTTATTTTATATTGTTGTTTTTCCCAATCCCTACTCCACAGGTATCCTTTCTAATATGTTTGGAATATGTCCTCAGATAGGTATGTATCTTTGATAAATACATGGGTTGTTTTCCATGAATGTGATTTTAATTAGCCAACACGGAATTGTTCTACGATACTGTTCTGTCTAATTTATTTATGTGAGACTAGGCTTAAAGGTCTCTCCATGTTGCTCTGTGTATCTCTAATTCATTGCTTCCAGTTATGGCAGAGTATCTGGGGATAAGGATCTTCCATATTTTACTTACCCAGTCCCCTAGAGATGGATACTAGGCTGCTACACACTCTGTATGCAATGAACATCCTCATAAAGCAGCCCTTAAAGGCTGAGGTTGGCTACTCTGGGAGCTTAGAGGGCCATTAGGACTACTCTCACCCAACTTCGTCTGGTAAGGCTGGATTGTTCTCCTGAATGAATGCACTAGTCCACATGTGCGTTATATTTTCATAAATGATTTATATAGAATACACTGAGTCTCAGAGACATACAGTGAGGGATTCAAGGTCAAACAGATATTAAGTCTCAGGATCAAGACCCAAAATTTCTAATTCTTTTTCCACTGGGAAAATGTCTTTCTGAGGAAACTTACCCTTATCTACATGGTTGTACACAAGCACAGACACAAAGTTTAGCTGAATTAATCCTTAAGGGGTATAATTATCCTTCACTGCCCCTCCTTCAATGATTACTTATTGAATGGCAGCTACAGGAGATACTGCTGTTTTCCTGCATGAGGTCACAGTTTTACTTCTTTTCATCAACAAACCACCTACTAAGCAGATATATGCTAGGGATATGCTCCTTCCTTTCCTTGAAGGAACTTACAGTCTAATTTCCTCTCATGACCACAGTGAACATTAACACAGGTAGCAGATTCTCAAGAACTTTCTGTGGTTCTGTTTTCTTGCATTTGCATTTCATGCTCTCAGAATCCCTCAAAACTGATCATCTTACCTGGTCCCTGTGCTCCAAGAGTCTAAAGAAGAAAGAAAAGAAGGAAGTTAAAGAAGAAAGTTACAAGGCTAGTGGCCAGTGCCCAGTGTGTAGCACAGTGATTCTGCTGGGAGTACAATGCTTTATGAGCAAGTATGGCAGAACCATAAATGGATCCATTTTAGCTGTGGTCGGGTATGCCCTTGGGTTTGAAATAATTACTTTCCTAAACATGTGGTTCCCAGATGAAATTCGTGCTGTGATTTGATATTTTTAATGCAAAAGAAATTTTTTTTCTAGCAAAAATTCATCACCAACATGTCAAGAAATTTGATGACTAAAAATAATCTCCCCAAAGACTGCATGAACGTGGTATGCAGACGTGGAAAGGAAGAACACACTAGCAAGTCTGTGTGAAAGAGAATGACACCACCAGTGAACTGGGGTCCCACCTTTCAAGCTGACTGATATTAAAAGACTATCCCACACATCAAAAAATTTTTGTATCTATTAAATAAGAAATGATTTCAAATGCTTACTGTGAACACTAGCTTTCAAATTATATTAACCCCCTAAAGGCAATTACAAGTCAGGAAGAGTCCAGCACGAGATGCTCTTAACATCTCCTTTTTGATTCTAAGATGGAATCTGCACTTGATACAAAACTAGAGTGAGCCCACTCTTCCCCCTCAGAAGATGGTTCTCCTCATTCCTGGGGAAAGAAATCACCCAGCTGCTTCAAAAGGAGAAGAGTACTGCAGCCGGGATTCATCCTGGGGCAGGCAGGCAGCAATGGGTAATGGAAGATTAAAGTTGAGAACACAAACAGATTTATACTGAGTTTTTATGCCCAAGGCCATCACTAAAGCTTCAGGGGCCCAGGGTCGAATTTAATCTGCAAACTTGAGACCCAGCAGTGGAAGCCAACTGGGGGCTGACCGAGGAAGGGAACTATGCAGCTATCTGGGGGAAGAATATTCTGTACTGGGGAAGACATCTGCAATTGGAGGCAGCTTCTGGTTTCGAGGAAGTGCCTTCCTGGGTATGGCTGAAGTTGGCAGTGGCAGCAGCTATCTCACCAGGCCAGTTCTGCAGTTTGGTTCTGAGAGTTGTTCCTAGAACCTTAGCCTGTCTGTCCAGCCTTTCCAATATGTATGTGAGCTACCTAATAAATCCCTTTCTGTCTAAACTAGTTAGTATGGATTTTATTGCTGAAACCAAGAACCTGGCCCAATTTGAGTTGATTATAGAATCAGTCTCAGGGATTTCCTTTGTACTGTAGTATGTTGTACTGCTTTATCTGATTTATCAGCTTTATATGAAATCTTTTGACTCCCCTGGCTACAAAAGATTAGGAAAAAATCAGCATATTTATCCTCCTCAATTTTTATTATACAATGTCCTGCTAGTCCTAAAGTCTCCAAGTTTCAGGAAGCTGTCTTTCCTAGAATTCCTGTGAATAGTCATAATCCTAAATACCAAATCTAGGCTTCCTGGTGCCCAGTAGTCTGATTACCACCCCCACACACAAACAGGATCGTTTTTATGCTTGCCCTATAAGAAGGAAGAGCAGTGGGGGCGGCGAGGGGTTCTTCCACTGAAACTCAAACCTACTCTGGGTCCAGCCAATTACCCAGGCCCTTGTACGTCTCTCCTGGGAGGATGAGAAGATCGAGGACTACTCGCCTCCTCTCTTCTTACTGACCTCTGCCTGGCTTGTAGTTTCTCCAATAAAAATCTGATCTTTAAGCCATACTGCATAATGTTGAGACATTTATTCTAAGCCCTGTTTCACCACGAGTGATGACCACAAAAGGATTCACCTTGCATTACAATGAAGGTCATTTCTCAGGATTAAAAAACCCCAGAAGTCATCAAAGAAGAGGTCTATAACTGCAACTTCATGAATAAAAAAATCAACAGAGCAGCAATTACCATAAGCAAACTCAAAAGACAAATGACAAACTGGGGGAAATATTTGTACCTCATATCACAAAAGGCTTATTTCCCTAATAGAAAGAGTTCTTGCAAATCAGTAATACCAACACCCAGTAGGAAAATGGGCCAATAATATGGATAGAAAGTTTGTAGAAAGGAAGTACAAAGGAAACACTGAGACAAATGATTCTTAAATATACAAACAGTGAAATTATTTTAAAATATATTGAGACTCCATCTTGCACCTCTTAGAATGCCCCAGACCAAAATGTATGATAGTCCATCTATTGACAAGGGTCTGTGGGAACAGGCACACTTACTGATGGGAGTATAAATTGGTACAACCTCTAGGCAATGTTCAAATGATAAACGCACATCCCCTTTTAACCCATATTCTACTCTTAGGGATTTCCTCTACAGATACTCTTGCATATATACAAACTGAATTATGTACATTGCAGTACTGTTTGTGAGAGCAAAATACTTTACATCACCTAAAAACAACAAGGTGAGTAAGAAACTTCATCTTTGAAGAAATGGCTAAGCTGCTTTTATCCTGAATCTTGATATATGAAGGCAGGTTGTTTTCTACAGCAATAACCCAACCTGAGGTAGAAAGGAGATCCAGGCAGGGAGATTGATTGCATCGTGCAGAGCTGGCAGAACTCAGCTCGAACGAAAGTGAATTACTGAGGTGCAAAACCAACAATACTTTGCTTGCAACAAGGATTGGTGCAGGCCAGCTGTTGAAGTTTCCTCTGACACTTTTGGAGACCACAGAAGAGCAGGGGCAGCAGATGAGGAAAGAAGGCTGCAGCCCTGTCACCATGGTGATGCCAGGTAGAGGAAGAGCTGTCAGTAATAAGCTGCCCTGCAGTTGCTAACTTTTTCCTCTGAAGAGGAGGAAAGGCTAGACCAGTTCACACAAGCACACCTACAAACCCTACTGGTGTCGTAGGGTTTCAAGGACATGGTTGGCACTCTGCTCTGATCCCTTTCCCACAAGTATTTCAGCAAACAGGTTGTCTCAGCAGAGGTGTCTCAGAAGACACTATTCATATTGACTTCTACGTGAACAGCGCCCCCTGGAGAGGATACAACATGAATGTTTGTCCTCCGGAAACAGTGTGTCAGCCTGCAGGAAAAAACCACCCTTACTTAAAAAGTGGAAAATAGTCAAAAGCGGAACAGCACAGCTCTTCACAAAAATACAAGCAAAGAGGAAGTAATCAAGAGCAAAAATCATTGGCAGATAAAGAATGACAGCAGAAAATCATGACCAAATAAACCTCCATAAACTCTAGGAGCTAAAGAAAAAAATAACCTTTAGAAAAAAATAACATATATATAACAAGCACTCAAAGCAGAGATATAAGGGTTTAAAAAGGAAATAACAAGACAACTGAAGTTAACAAATGAGCTAGCATTAATTTTTTTTCTCTGAGGTAGAATTTATATCTAGTAAAGACTTAGCTGTGTAGCTTGATGAATTTATAAAAGGTAACCATACCTGTGTAACCACCATTTTGACAGAGATATGGAACACTACCAATATCCAAGAAGGCTCCTCCCTGCCCCACCCCCATCAGTCAAAGGTAATTGTTTTGACCACTGTCAACCACCATCAATTAGTTGTGTCTAGTGTTGAGTGTCCTATGTATGAAAGCATACAGTAGGTACTCTTATATGTCTATGTTCTTTCACATTACATTATTTCTATGAAATTCATCCACATGGTTGTGAATAGCAGTAGTTCATTCTTTTGCAATATTAGTATACCATTATATGAATGTGCAGCTATTTATCATTTATTATTTGAAATGTTTCCAGTTTTTAACTATTATGAAAAGAGCTGCTATGAATACCCTTGTACATGTCTTTTGGGCAGACATAAACATTTATTTCTGTTGGGAACATACAAAGGAGTAGAATTTCTAGGTCATAAAGTACATGTACATTTAGCTTTGAAATCATTAAAAAGTTTTCCAAAATGGCTGTGCTAATTTAAAACAGGAATACATTCTCTACATCCTAGCTCTCCTTGGGATTGTCAATTCTTTTAATTTTAGCCATTCTAGTAGAAGCATCTCATTGTAATTTTAATTTACATTTCCCTGATGACTCGTGTTTAGAAACTTTCTGAGTACTTATTTCTTATGAAGTACCCATTCAAGTTGTTGCCCACTTTTTATCATATTGTCTTTTTCTTATTAATATGAAGGAGTTATTTGTCTATTAATATGTAGGAGTCATTTATCAGGTACACGTATACAAAGATTCTTTTCCCAGTCTGTATTTTGCCTTTTCACGCCAATGATGTCTCTTAATGAAAAATTATTAATTTTAATTGAGTCCAATTTATCAATATTTTCTTTGAGATGTAGTGCTTTTTGCAACCTGTTTAAGAAATCACTGCTTACATCAAAATCATTAAAATGTTCTTCCACATTCTTTTTAAGATTTATTATTTTAACTTTCACATTTAGTTCTATGATCCATCTCAAATTAATCTTGGTCTGTGGAGAGAGATAAGGGGTCAAGCTTCATTTTTTTCCTATGGGGTAGCCAATTTTCCTAGCACCATTATTCAAAAACATTTTTTCCCCTGAATTGAGTTTATAAAAGATCAGTGAACTGTACACATGTGGGTCTGCTCTGGACTTCTTTTCCTTGATCCATTTGTCTCTCTTAGCACCTGCACCACACTATACACTATCTTATTTTAACTTTATAAGAAATCTAGTGCTTAGAAGTGGAAGTCCTCCATCTTTATTCTTCTTCTTCAAGATTGCCACTTTCAAGATTGTTCTAGGTTCTTAGATTTCCAGATAAATTTTAGAATTGACTTGTGAGTTTAACTTGGTGTACTTCTAACCCAGATGTTGGTGAAATCTATGTTTGATTAGTCCTTATACCTTATATATACTTTATAATTTCATGGATAAAATATCACATAAAAGTTAATTTTTTAAATCAATTGAAATAATTCAGGAAAGCAGAAGGAGGGAAAAAGCATTTACCATCATAGAAGAGGATCACAGTAAGAGTGACAGAGAAACAATGAACTCTTGAAAACCTGTAAAGAATGCAGAAGAAAGGCTTGAGGAAAAAAAGCAAAACAAATGAAAATGAACATTTTGAACTATGAACAAGAATATGTCCCAATAAAGTTACTGGACTTTAATGATAAAGAAAAAAGTACTTTGAGCATTCATGCAAAATTATCAACTCATCTCTAAACCAATAGTTTTACGGTAGCCTAGCCTATACACTAGTGAATGAATTGTTACACAATTTTTATGGTATACAATATTACAGTCATATTCATAATACAGTATTGGAAACAGTATTACTTTAAAAAAAAACCTGTGATGATAGGCTGATACACAGTTTCTGCATCTGAGAGAAAGAGATACTATATGATAATGTAATTCTTTGAAAGCAAAGTTAAAAAACAGTAAGAAAACTAACACGTTATGAAGTTTTTATTAAACATCACTCATCTTATGCTTATGTAGGGAGAGGCTAGCCACTTCAATACAAGTCTTGCACACAATGAATATTTAGGTGATGATGATGATGATGACAAAGATGTCTCAAATGGTTCTTACCATACAATTATTAGATTTTCACATGAAGACACTCACACACATACACAGTAGATAATTTTATTAACTATATGGCATGATGATTGTTTACTCTTCACTAAGTGGACGTGGATCATCATAAAGGTCTTCATCCTTGTCATCTTCATGTTGAGTAGGCTGAGGAGGAGGATGATGAGGAGGGGTTGGACTTGCTGTCTCAGGGATGGCAGAGGCAGAAGAGGTGGAGGAGGTAGAAGGGGAGGCGGGAGAGACAGGCACATTCATTATAACTTTATAGAAATACATCATAACTTCTGTCTGACTTTTTTGCTTTTTCATTTCTCTTAAAATGTTTCTATATGGTGCCAATCCTTCTTCCATCATTTGCTTTAGTTTCAGTGCCCATATCATAGGAGGGTCCATGTCGTAAAAGAAGTCAAAAGCAGTCTTGAATAATCAAAACCCTTCTGCCAGACTGTTTAATGTGAATTTACTTTCTGTCAATTTACTTTCTGGCACTGCTTCTTCTACATCTTCGTCCTCATTGTCTGGCACTGGTTCTGAAGCACTCATCTCCTTCAGGTCATCTTCTGTCAATTCATCTGGTATTATGTCTATTAGCTCTTGAATTTCTCCAAGGTACATATCCTGAAACCCTTCACCTCCCACCTTTGTTGCCACATCTACAATCTCTTTCATGATTTCTTTGATTGGCTCTGTCATAAATCCTGTGCATGCACATCTGGACACAGTTTTCTCCAGCAGGAATTTATTATTTCAGGCTTGATAGCTTTCATGGCTTTTTTTCTAAGAACAATGGCATCTTCAGTGGTGTAATCCTTTCAGACTTTCATGATCTTCTCTCTATTGGGGTTTTCTTCCATAGTGTTGACAATTGTTTCCATAAAATATTGTTTGTAATGAGCCTTAAAGATCCTTTTGACCCCTGATCGAGAGGCTGAATTAGAGATGCTGTATTTGGGGGGCAAGTAGATCACTTTGACACCTTCGGTACTGAACTCCTGGGGTCTGGGTGCCCAGGAGCATTGTCCAATATCAAAAGAACTTTAAAGTCATTCCCTTCCTGGAAAGGTGCTTCCTGACTTCAGGGAAAAAGCATTGATGGAACCAACCCCAAAAAGGGTTCTCATTGCCCAGCCCTTCTTCTTGTACAACCAAAAGACTGGCAGCTGGTGTTTACCTTTTCCCTTCGCATCTAGGGGTTAGCAGCTTAATAGATAAAGGCAGTCCTGATCATGAACGTGACTACATTTGCACAGAACACTAGAGTTATTAGCCTATCCCTTCCAGCCTTAAATCCTGATGCTCACTTCACTTCCTTGCTAATAAATGTCCTTCATGGCATTTTTTCCCCCAGAATAGGGCACTTTCATCTGTATTAAAAACCTATTCGGGTAGATACCCTTTCTCTTCAAAGGTTTTCTTAATGGTGTCTGGGAACTCTGCTGCCTCTTGGTCAGCAGAAGCTGCTTCTCCTGTTATCTTGACATTTTTTAAGCCAAACCTCTTTCTAAAATTATCAAACCATCCTTTGCTGGCATTAAATTCTCCACTTTAGATTCTTCACCTTCTTTTCACATTAGGTTGTCATAAAATGACCTTGCTTTGTCTCAAATTACATTAGAGTCTATAGGTATGCCTTTCTTACAGCAATTCTGCACCCACACAAAAGCTGCATTTTCAATACTGGATAAAAAGGTATTTCGCAAAGAAGTGCAAGGTTTCTCCCCCCTGCTGGTGTAGCTGCAGCGATGGCTTCACAAGTTTCCTTTACTTTTTTTACAATGGCCCTTATGTCGGATTCATTTATCTTGGAATGGCCACAGCTGCAGACTTCCATCTACAGTATGTATCAAGCAATTCAACTTGTTCTTGTAATGTCATGATTTTCCTCTGCTTCTTAACTTCCAGCATCAGTAATGGCACTTCATATAGATCCCATGTGTTATTCAAGGTTTACGGTCGGTATTGCAGTAACACAAAGAAAAATGTGCGCGTTCCATAAGAGATCAATTTTTTTACTACCATACACAATTTACTGGAGCCACCAACTACTCATGTGGAGAAAATTAGTGTCACCTGGCATTTTAAGTGAGCGCAGCATAACGGCAAGAGGAGGTGGCTACGAAATTATTACAACAACATGTAACAGTTGATTTTACGTAGTTATGATTTAATACTTTAATATGATTTATATTTTTTCACCTTTCTCTTGACTGCAAATGGCACCATGGACAGTGTTTATTTGTGTAAGTTTTTATGTAGTTTAAATTTTTATAATAGATTTGTGTATTTTTATGGTAGTAAATGAGATAAGACTACTATTTACAAATACTTTATTCATGACATATCTAGTTTTTTCTTAAATTTTTTGATATTTCTAGGCTACACCATTCATTTGTGAGTTTTCTCAATTTGTCACAAGTCTCCAAAATTTTTTCCGATATATTTATAGAAAAAAAATCGATGCGGGGGAGGGTATACCTCAAAGTGGTAGAGCACATGCTTAGCATGCACAAGGTCCTGGGTTCAATCCCCAGTACCTCCTTCAAAAAGTAAGTAAATAAATAAACCTAAGTACATCCCTCCCCCTGCAAACAAAATAAATAAATAAATAAATAAACCTAATTTTTAAAAAAAGAAGAAAAAATCCACATATAAGTGGACCCAAGCAGTTCGAGCCTGTGTTGTTCAAGGGTGAACTATAGTTCCTTTCTGGAAGTAGTTCAGGATCACCTTTAGCCAACCAAGAGAGGATGGAGAATTTGAGGATGTGCATTCATTAGATAAGAGCATAACACAAAGAAACTTGTTGAAGACTCTTGACAAAAGTTGATAGCAAAGCTTGTCAAAGGGGATCACCAAAATAAGAAGGCCATGGCTCTGCACTGAGAGAATACAGAGCAAACTGCCTGGACTTCCTTAACTGGAGAAGCAGCCAAGCCTCAGATAGGTTATAGCGCCAGGAGGAACCACAGGGAGGGTGAATGGCCCAGGAAGTACCATTAGGCCCCATCTAGCTGAGAGAACCAGATCACAAGACACAGACCCCAGACTTCAGCTGTGAAAACAAAGAGGCATAAAGCACCCAGGCATCCCTGAGATCAGCCGATAACAGACAGCACCTCTGAAGCACAGAGCCAGGAAGTCCCTTCCCCCAACACCACAGGGGAGAAACAATAGCTCCCTCCCTCTACAAATCAAGAAGAGGCGCAGGAAGAGCAAGAGGGCACAGAGGACTTTTACCCAGTAAAATACTAATGTGTATCAGTACTGAGTGTGTGCTAAGCATAGTTAGAAGCTCTTTATAAGTATTCATTTCACCTTCACAACTCGAAGAGGTAAACATTATTTTTACTCCTATTTTAGAGATGCAGAAACTAAGGCACAGAGAGGTCAAGTAGCATGTCTCAGGCCACACAGCAAATATCGAGTTGAAATATTAATACAGACAGTCCCATTCCAGAGCCCATGCTCAAACCACTACATAAATGGATTATTTAAATCAGTCAACAAAGATCAACCTGAATCTTTATAAATATGGAACTGGTGAAGTAAATTATGTTACAGTCACTTGAAGAAATTTAATGTAGACATTACAAAGAAAGAGGCAGCTTTACAGGTGCTGATATGGAATGATTTACAAGATATATTAAGTGGAAAGAGCTGGAAACAGAAAAGTATGTTATATGCTACCTTTATAAATGAAAGGTAAACACATATGCTTGTATCTGCATAGATACTTCTTCTGGAAATATACTCCAGAACTCACAACACTTGTCACCTTTGGAGGGAAGCACCAGGAATCCAAGTGATAAGGGTTGAGAAGAAACCTGCTTTTCATGCTTTTCCCTATTATGCCTTTTGAATTTTGTACTACGTGCACATGTTACCTAATCAAAAACATGTGACTTACATAAACAGATATAAAGAAAGCTGAGGGGCCTCCCCGGGACATGCAATGACAAAGGCCATTGCACCAATTTGACTGATGCCCTCTGGCAGGAAGAAATTTTCCCCAGAGAGAACTCTGTAAGTAAAAGGAATTTCCTTCAGAGGAAAAAGAGAAAACATGACAAGATGTTTAACTGGGAGGTTTGACTGATGCACCAAGTTTCAATAGATTTCAAATTCCAAGGTGAGGTGTGAGGCCATGTAGCAAGTGCCAGGAACAGAAGAGACAAGGAACCCACATTGAGGCCCTGAAGTGTTGAGAGAGGAGAGACGGAGAACTCTGCAAGGAGGGTTCCTCTGGAGAGAGCTTTGAAACCTTCTCCTCAAAAGTAGAGGAGCTTCAGCAGGACGCCCTGTGCTCTCCGTGCAGGGTTGTTTATGGGCACCTATAACTGAGAATGCTAATGAGGATACAGAGGCTGCCCCGTCCCTAGAGCATGAGCAGGCCCCCTCCTGCTGTCCAGAGGTCATTTTCAATGGATCCTGCCCTCCAGGGCAGCTTGCTAGGGTGAGGGGACAGAGGTAAAAGCAGACCAGCAGGAGTGGATGCCAAGAGGAGAGCAGATGCAACCAACTGAGGGAAAGGATACTTCTCAGGTCAAAGGATTGGCAGTGAAGGCCCAGGAGCAAGATGCCTGAAGGACCATGAGAGTGGACACCGGTAGGCCCAGACAGGGGAAGCCAGCCAGTACCCAGTAGCCAGCGAATCAGTACTTTCTGCCGGCCACTTCTTCCCTTCCTCCAAGCCCATCTCTGGCTCCTGGCTCCTCATAAACAGCATCCAGCTGGCGGGAGGCACCATGAGCCGAGAGAACCTCTTTCCCACTCTCGCCCTGCCTGTATCAAAGGCTTCCACCTGCACCAGGCCGCAGCTGAAGGAAGGGACACGCTTTAATTACCAGGTAGAGATTGGTTGCGACTTAAAACCACCATAAGGATTTTTATTACCTGAGAGTAAGCAGAATGTGATGGAAGCGCTGGAGTCTTCACCGAGAGGGAAAGCAAGGGCTTCCCTCCCACAAAGAGCTTTAAAAGGAGAGTAGGAGATAAAAAATAAATTCCTTCTATGGTCACAAAGCGCAAGTCCTTCTTGTTCCATGAGGCGGTTACACAAAAGGATTAGTTAACAAGAGTGTATTCAAAGACCCGAATTTAGTATGTGAACTTTTTCGTTATTTTTCATTCTAATTATGAATGACTAGATCTTATCATGAATGACTAGACAGATCTATTAATATACATTAAATGTAGACATTGATCAAGATATGTGTAGACATCAAGAAAAAGAATTAATAGGCTACTAATATGTATGACTTCTATCAATTATCCACACTTGAAGAAAGTCACATATAGTGACAGAGTACACAAAATGTTTAGTATCAATATGTAAGTTAAAATCAAAGGCAGTGACCACTGCTCACCTGGTTCAAGCTCATAATGGATGACTTAATTATACCCTATGTCCATCATTCTACATGTAAGAAGGGACTGAGTCACTCTGCTCTATTTCTACCTCCTTCCTCCAGGAGTTGCTCTCTTAAACATTCTATAAATTTCTTTATCCAAATAAATTAAGTCAAGTTTTCTGTGCCCCCATTTTTAGCACACAAGCTGTCTTCTACTGTATTGGGGGCCAAATAACACATTTCATTTCTCCATGTCATCTGAAAATAAAATACTTTTAAATTTTATTACATCACACCTCTTTGCATCCTGAAATATAGAGATCTCTGTTGAACATTATGTTCACAGTTGGGAGATTAGATCATCGAAACTGGAAACTTATTCGTCATTTTAGTATGATGTAATATTCTGGAAAGGTACAGCAGGAAGCACCCAGAAGTGACTTTACATCTTTCCACGTGCTTGAAATGAACTGATGGGTATTCACATGTATTAATGAGAGAGGCCCAGGTTAGCTATATTATAGATAATAAAACATTAACTTTTAATCCTGGTAGATTATTCAAAGACTACACAGTTAATTGCACAGACGTGACTTCTATGTTTGTTTCCAAACAATACACCTCTGATTCTTTTGCAAAGTATGACAGTATCCTAAACCAAAACCTAATTTTGGAAGTTTGGTTCTCCTGGAGTAGAATTTTATATATGCAATATTCTCCCAATGGCTGACAAAGGTTTATGTGTGTTGTGGAGCAGGTGCAGTCCTTATGTGATGTTTCTATGGCCATCGAGCTTCCTAAAGTTTTATAATCTACATGACAGACAAGGACTAATTTTTTTAATATATCAAGAGTCCCTACTTGATATGAATAAGAAGGCTAACCCACAGTAGAAAAATGGGCCAAAAAAGAAAAGGTTTGGATCTTTCCCAGAAAAGGATATCTAAATGGACTTATACAAATGGTAAGATGCTCAGCTTCATCATAGTAAGAGAAATATAATTTTAAATGATAATACAATACCACTCTCACCTACAGATTAAAAAAGATCAAAAAGTACGATGACACATCTGAATTGAGAAGGTTTCAGAAAAGCAGGTACACATACCCAAGAACTTTCTCAAGAGAACTATTTGGCAATACCTATCAAAAGGAAGGTATGCATTAGTCAAAACTTGCAGAAATGTATACTAAAAAGGGTAAAATGTGCTGTATATAAATTACACCTTATTTTTTTTAATGAAAAAAGTTAATGTCAGTCCCCTCACAAGAAATTCTATATTGCCTTTAAAGAGAATGAGATTGTTCTATAGTGACAGACAATAAATTGTAAAATAATCAAAATCTAAAATAATCAAAAAGCAGGGTGCAGAATGGTGTGTGTCATATACTCCTCTCAAGCAAAGACAAGTGACATGTATT
The DNA here is from genome assembly GCF_009834535.1 of Camelus ferus. Lineage (NCBI taxonomy): Eukaryota > Metazoa > Chordata > Mammalia > Artiodactyla > Camelidae > Camelus > Camelus ferus. The sequence continues at coordinate 16,667,908 of NC_045710.1, read as the reverse complement.
TATTCACATATGTATGTTTGTATGCGCTTATAATCTCTAGATGTGTACATACAAACAGTGGCTACCTATGGGGAGGGGCCTAGAAGCCAAGGGGTCAACGGGAGATACTTTTTCACTGTATATAATTTCATATCACTTGATTTTGTTCTTTTTAACATGTGTATATATTACCTTTTCAAGTTTAATAAAACTTTTAAAAGTAGGGGAAAATACAAACATAGATGCCCTTGACCCAAAAACTTCACTTCTAGAAATTTATTCCAAAGATACAAGCACCACAGGCAGACTGACATTTATTCAAGCTTATTCACTGTAGCCTTGCTTGTAAGAGCCAAAGATTGGGAACAGTCTAGTTGTCTACCAGTAGGACACGGGTAAAATCATGGTATCATGAAGTTGTGGAATACTTAGAGGCTATAAAAAAGACTAAGGGAGTTCCTTATGTACCAAAATGGAAGTGGGTCCAAGATACCTTAAGTGAAAAAAGCAAGGTGCAGAGTGCTACATATACCATTTTTGACATAAAAGGAGAAGAGAATATTTACATGTATTTGCTTAAATGTGCATAAAATCACCCTGAGAAGACATGTCAAAACCATAAAATAGGTTGCCTCTAGGAAAGAGAAAGGGGGCATCTGGGAAACAGGGGTGGAAGGGAAAGTTTTCACAAATATTCATGCTCTTTGAATTTGGAGCCATAATAAGAATTACCTATTAACATAAATTCCAGGTTTCTCTGCAGAAGTGTTACAAATATAGTTGTGTGATAATACAGCAGAGGAGCCACGATGAAGACAACCTTCTTTTAGCACAATCATTGTGTCCTTCACCACAATAAAGAAACAGAATCTGCCTCACTGTTTCTTTCGTGTGTGAAAATGAACTGAGTTGTTTCTAGGGAACACTCCAGGTAGACAAACTGGCTGGCCACTGTCCTACAATCATCGCGGCCAATTACAAAAGGTTTCTTGCTGTTTGACAAGGATGTGGACACCTGGGGTAGAGAGAGCAAAGGTCATCAGAGGGAAAGCTAGAGGCACTGATTAAGGAGTAATGCTGTTCTGAAGGGAGTGGTTTCTTCACAGTGATCTCCATCTCCAGGCACAAACAGCTGTCAGCCAAGCAAAGAGATTGTGGTCACACAGCCAGATCAGCCCGTTGTGATGTTTCCCAGGATGGTGTGGTTTGAGCAAAAAAAAAAATAGCCAGAGAAATTCAAGCACCACAATATAACACCATCACTTTTATAATTAAAGGCTTATGTGTAACAATAATTTGTCAATATTTCTAAATATCTTCAAGACTATTTTATTCCATGATAATGAGAAGTAACTTGGATTCAAAAAGGAAACAAATGTACATGCTCAGACTTGAGGAAAATAATCCCAGAGCACGTTGGATAATAATGATTAGAATATATTAAGTATATAAAATGGAGAATGCTAATTTAAATTCTATATTATATGTTTGAGTGGACATTATTATTTGGAGAAAAGACTGTAAAAATATTGGACATCGTAAGTTATAAGTCCATTTATTTCCTATCAAGTATTTTCCATGTTAATTTTTATGACATATTCAGTTTCTAAGAATAATTTTGGTCGTAAGAGATTCTGAGCCTTGTTATAAGTTAGATCTCTTTTGATAGCAAGTGAGAGAAGATCTGATCCAGACACTGGCTTAAACAAAACAGGAACTCACTTGATTATGCAACTGAACAGTCCAGGAACAGGGCTTGCTGCTATGCTGCTATCTTGGATTGAAGGCTGGAAAGTATCACCAGGGTGCCTCTCTCTCTCTTTCACAGCTCTGTTCTCACGCTGACTCCCATTCAAGATGTCAAGATGGCTACAGCAACTCTGGGCCTTACATTATAGGTAAAAGTCTTGCAGGACAGAGAACGAATCTCTCTCCCAAAAGTCCCAGCAAAAATATCACGACTTCTTATTGATTCTGAATCAGTCTGGCCAGGGGAACGCAATATTTGGATTGATTTAGGTCACAAGTTCTGTGCCTGAGCCAGGGGTGAAGCCCCAGCCAAAGCAACCACACTGGGGAGGCAGGGATTTCCACAGACGGGAACGAGAGTACAGTTACCCGCAGAAGGGTGGCTGCATGGTGGGCAGTGAAGAGAACAGCTGTCAGTAAACAGCTGTAGCCTGAGATAATTGGTGTGCAAAGAAAATCCACTAGGAATGAGGATCTACCCAGAAAGGGAGGCACACTGAAAGAAAGAAGGTGAAAAATAGGAGATGTTTACATCCATCACTGGACATTAATACTTTAAATTCAAAAGTCAATGTTAAACATACTAAAGGTACTGTAAACAAACTTATGGTTACAGGGGGGAGGGGGGAAGGGAGGAAGGGATAAACTGGGAGTTTAAGATTTGCAGATACAAACTACTGTATATAAAATAGATTTAAAAGTTTCTTTTGTATAGCGCAGGGAACTACATTCAATATCTTGTAGTAACCTATAATGAAAAAGAATATGAAAACAAATATATGTATGTATGTGTATGACTGAAACATGATGTACACCAGAAATTGACACACTGTAAATTGACTATACTTCAATTAAAAAAAAAAAGTCAATGTTTCTGGACTTGTTATGCAATTTTGAAAAGACAGAATAATTCATGTTCTTGGACTTGGTGTGCAATTTCCAAAAGCAAGAATAATTGCTTTGTTCTTCAAAACTAAAAAAAGAAAAAAGTTCATAAAATGAGCTTTGAGAAGAAAGTTTTATCCTGATAATTACTGCAAATATAAGATTACTCTCATCTAAAATTGTGTCAGAAATAAAAGACAGTGCTGGGAATCAGCTACTGTCAGTTCTAGATGGAATATATAATTTGAAAATGATTTATTCTTTTCCATGTAAGTCTCTTCTATAATATGTAAATTGGAGGTGATTCGTACAACCCGTGCAGTGTTACCACTAGAGTAGGAAGATCAGGCTAGGAGCAGGGTGACTTTTGAAAATAGTTTCACAGCCAGTTTCTATATTCATCATTACTTAATGGCAAGAAACGTAGCCCAAGAATTTTTCTAAGTCACTGCAAAGAATTAATAATTATCAGAGGAAGGAAAACATTTTACTAGTTTCTGAAGGGGCATTGTCCTACCCTTGGCACGGGGCCGGGTGGATTTAGCGTGTATAATTTCTCCTGAGCTCCTCTGGCAAGGGCTATTAGTAGCCAACCCAACAGCTATTGCCCACTTCTTTCTGGTTTAAATAAATAATTACATAAAATAAAAGCCCTATTTTGACTGGGCTATGATGTGCTCTGCTTCAGGGCCTAAGCAAATCATGTCACTCTTATTTCCCTTTTGTTGGTCTAGCTCTAGGCATGCAGTCAAGTTATGGCTGAAGACGTCTGCTGGGAGCCTCGATGTTTCTTTCTGCTCAGGGAGACGAGAAAAGCCCTTTTGCACCTTTTCCTTCCTGCTTGGAACTGGAGCTCCGAGGAGACAATGTTTAAAGCAGCTGCGCCACCTGGTGGCCAGAAGGGGCAGAACACGAGTACTACCCCTGTGCCCGGACATCAACCAGCTGCTGAACACCCCAGTCATCACCTGCTTTCACACGTTTTGTTAAATGGCATATTTGGGTCATGTGGTTTGAGCACTGTGAATCGCATATTTTGTTTCTTTCAGCCAAAGCCATTCCCAAATGATATAGCTCCTCCTCAAATTTCTGACTTGTGATTGTCATAATACCACACAGCTAAATTTGCCTCACAAAACCTAAAACAAAAGACTAGCCTTCAAAACTTCATTCCTGAAGAACCACTAGTTCTTAAACTGCCCTATTTATTTAAGTTTGATCCAGTGCTCCCCCTCCACAAACAAAATTCAAGCCAGACCCTTTTTATCATTTCCTTTGGAAAGCCATTAAATAGATGTATTAGTAAGATGACACTCCCTCACAGCTGACACCTGTCCTCTTGTTTCAAATGTGACAATCAGTAAACTTTGAGGAGGAAAGTGGACAAGGAAGAACCTTCACTCAAAGCCATACAAAACATAGCAAACCCCACTCACAGAGGAGCTTAGTACAAACAGAATGACAGGACTTTGTGAGGGAAATTTAAGTATCAGATGGAATTCGACTAGATGATCTTTAAGATTCCTCTCAGCTCTAGGATTCAAGAATTTTATGGTTTTGGATCTCAAATCTTAAACTGAAAAACATCTTTTTGTGTTTGACTCTGCAAAATACTTTATTACCATTTCTTCTCCTTAAATATTTAATATATATCTATGTTTTGCTTTCTGACTGCCTACTCCCTATCCTTAACATCATATAACCCAAATTCTATACTGCACCTCTGTACTAAAAGTGTTCTTAGTTTACTAATGATTTGGAAGAGTCAAGCCAAATCTAACACATTTTTCTTATTCTTTTTTAAATCAGATAATTTGTTTATTACATAATTGTTCTTTCTGCAAATATTGCAAAGAATTTCCATGTATTTTTTAGAATCCTCATTCTTGTATAAATACTTACAAAATTAAAATCTGAGTTGTTTGCTATCATTGGTATATTTGTAGCCATATCTTTCTTAGCTTTTACATATGCCTTGAATTATGTTTTCCAGGTTTATTGAGATATTATTGACATATAACATATGCAAGTTTAAGGTGTACAATGTGATGATTTAATACACATATATATTGCAAAATGATTACCACAATAAGGTTAGTTAACATTGCCATCCCCTCACATAATAACGTGTGTGTGTGTGTGTGTGTGTGTGTGTGTGTGTGTGGCAAGAACATTTAAAATCCACTCTCTTAACAACTTTCAACAGAACTGTTAATGATGGTCACCATGCTGTACCTTCTATCCCCAGAACTTATTCATCTCCTTCCTACTCTTCATTCTCCCTGGACTGTCTGCTGTACCTGAGCCTATTTTCCAACCCCTGCTGGAGATTCTCTCCTTCCTTCCATGACATTCCAGAAAGTTGAGGGGTTATTTTTCTTTGTAATCCTTATTAAGGTATAACCAAATCATCCAGGGGAACTTTTTAAAATTACACACATCCAAACTGCAGTCTAAGAATTCTGATTCAGTAGGTCAAATCTGAGCCTTTGGCCAAGCTACCTATGTTATAGGGTATACATTTCCCCTAATCTATTCTCCCATCAATTCTATTTTGTAAGCAGGGAAGAAATGGGAAATGCTTGTTGGTTAGGCTACCAGGTTCTGATCAACATTACACAACTAAATTTGGATTGTAAACTACTGAGGAAAAAGTGTTGGCACTGCTATTCAAAAGTGGCTAAAGGGAACTTCTTCTTAAACAGGAAAAAAGCAGCTAACCAGAAGGGAAAGAATGGTAAGATAAGCTATGTTAAAAATTAATAATGTCTATTTATGAAAAGACATCATCAAGAGAATGAAAAGGTAAGTCACAGAATGGGAAATTATATTTGTACCACATATTACTGAAAAGAAGTCTGTATCTAGATTGCATAAAGCACTCTTACAAATCAGTAAGGAAAATATGGACAACCCAATAGACATTCATGAAGAATTCCGCAAATCGCCTGTGACAGAACCTGTTTTCAAAGATTTACTAGTTCTAGAGGATGTGACATCATCTTACAAAAACGTTAGCCAAGTCAGAACTTTCTTACCCCTCATCTTGCCTTCCTACCTCACTCCTATTCTCGCTTCTCTCCTGAGCCCTTGCAGAGTTACTAACAAAGAGCACAGAGCTTGCAAGTCGGAGAGGAGGTGAATGAGAACAAGAAAAGCAGTACCCACAGGTGTGTGCCTGCAGCAGGTACCAGTGGGGGGTAAGTTTTAATTGCTGACTTGAGGTTATTTTCACACAGTGTTTTAGGGATATTTTCACTGGATATATAATCCTGGGTTGGCAGCTATTTAGTTCAGCACACTAAAGGTATCACCGCTTAATCTTTCGGCTTCAGGGATTGCTGCTAAGAATCCAAGAATCAGTCTATTTCTTCTTTGAAGGTAAATTGTCTTTCTGCCTCTGGCTGCTATTAATGGTTTCTCTTCTCTGGTTTTCTTTGTTTCCCTATGATGTGTCTACGTGCTGCTTTCTTTTTATGAATCTACTTGTGATTCACTGGGCTTCTTGAATTTGTGGGTTGATGTCTAGCGCTGAAAGATTCCCAGCTATTATTTCATTAAATTTTGCATCTGTCCAATTGTGTTATACTTCTTCTAAGACTCCCAACTGAATATTAGACATTTCATTCTGCTCTGTCTCTTTTCTTTCTCCATTATTTTTTCTCTTTGTGTTTCATTCTGAATGGTTTCTCCTGGTCTGTCTCCATGTACACTAATTCTTTCTTAACTATGTCTAATTTGTCCTTAAATTCACTCACTCATTTCATTTAGGTTATTCTTTTACTGTTAGAATTTCTATTTGGTTCTGTTTCAATTCTGCTATGTCGTGTTTTTTATATACTTTACAGTCTGCTAAAATATTCAAGCTTCCCTTTTTCTATTTGAACTTGATAGGCATAGCTGCTTTACAATCTGTACCTAGAATCCTTGAAGATCTATTTTTGTAATCTGCTATATTCGATTTTTCTTGTTCATGGTATTATCATCTTGTATACCTGGTTCATTTTACTGTGTCCTAACAATTGTATTTTTAATTATTTGTAAAAATAATTTGAAGCCTACTATGATGTTCTCTTTCTCCAAAGAGAATTTTTATTCCTTAAGCCAGGTAGTGGGAAGCACCAACAATCCAAGGTTACTCTTATCCAGTTTCACAATTTGAGATTATCTGGGTTACACAGATGACCCAAAAGCAGTCTGCAGTACAGGCCAGGGCTGGTTTACTTTCAATTCACCCTTATTTCTAGTGTCCATCCTTTTAGTTTCAACTCAAGCAAGGTCCAGGGCACTTACCCCTGCTGGGCCACAGACTCCAACTTTTGTTTGCCGAGCCCCAGAGTCACTGTTAAGCCTCTCAACCACCAGCTGTGGATTACTAAACATCCTCCAAACAAAACGGTACCACCTCTGTGGATTTTCATCTTCTCCAGGACCTTGGCCTAGGAATTTCTCACTATCTATTAGTTTGCTATTTCTAAAAAGATGATTTTATATCTTGTTCAGCATTCTAGCTGTCTTCAATGGGAGGATTTATCTAAGGTACTTAACTCATCATTCCTGGAAGTAGACGTCTACTCTCTACTTTTTCATCACCTCCTACTTTTTGGGGAAGCACAGTCATAGTGGAAACAATGAGAGTTGGATGCTGGCATTGCCTTCTCCATTAATTTGCTATGTGGCTTAGAGCAAATTACCTAACTTTTGGCTCTCAACTTTGTGGAAACAAATTAAAATTAACCCCTCCATCTTTTTAAGGAAATTAAAGGAAAATGTTAAAGGAAAAATGTATCATGTAGTTCTGAAAAAGCTTTTGTGTTGTCCTCCAAAATAGCTTAGTCTGTGCTGATAGAGATAGCAAATTGACAACCTTATAAACTAAACAAAAAACATTTTTTGGTTACCTAATTATTCAGATTTAATCAATATGTTAAGTGAGATTAAATTTGACCATGTTTTGTATCAATCATAGGTGATATATTTTTCTGTTGGGCTCTCTTCTCGCTCAACATGAAAAAAATAAGAATTCTCTTGCTATCATTTTTTTAAAATAAGAGATACATACAAATATAAGCTTTCAAATCTGTATGGATGTCAAAGATTATAAATTATGTTTTAGATAATTATGACAAGTTTAAAACATAGCTAATGTAAGATAGTATTGTTAATGTGCTAACCAGGATAGACTAGTTATGCTGCAGAATTAAACAATCCCAAACTTTTATTGGCCATTAAAGTTTCTCTTTCACTCATATGAAGTTGGCTGCAGGCACCGTGGCTCTTCCGCACAGCTCCCTTCCAAGCATGCCTGACATCCAGGCTATTCTCATTGCTTGGTTACACCATCTCCACATTTGGCTTCTATGGTTGTGGTGGTAGGAAAAGAAAGAGGCATCAAGAACTAACAAGTGATCTTTTCTCTATGCTTTGTTCCAGAAGTGACACATGTCACTTCCACTCACATCTCATTTGTTGTAACTAGTCATACAGACACACTTAACTACAAGGGAGCTGGGAAATGCAAGGGAGCACATGGAAATTCAGTGACTAATAAATTATAATAAATTACATCACTTTAGATGTGATTGAACTTAAAATGAACTCCTTGAAATATTTCCAAGTAAGAGTTGTTCCCCAAACAACAGGAAAGCCATGGTGTGATTTCCAATCTTTGAAGAAGCAGATCCTTGCTCTCTGCCCCCTACAGTGGTTAATTTTTAAGGGGTTCTGACAGCTTCAAAACATAAAGCACAGCATGGAACTTCGTTTATTCTTGGATAGTTGCCTTATATTTAAAAGGAAAGAATTTTATTGAATGATCTCTAATGTCACATAGAGCCCTTGAAATGATTGTTTGAACAATCAAAACCAGTTATTTTCCTATTTCAGCTTGGAATAATTTTTTCTTCGAATTCTAATTTTTTTTAACTAAAACTAATTATGCACAAGAAGGTCCAGTCCCATGGAAAAAAACATTTGATAAGTGAACTAGTGATAAGCTTAATCTCATGCATCTGGTTTATGTCACACAGGATTTCTATATTAGGACATTCATTTTTTTTTATGAAGGTGTTTTGTTAGGCAACATAAGTTTAAAAATGGAAACACCATTTCTCAGGTGGAATGGCAAGGGGTGAGATCAGTTTATTCAAAAAATTAATATGAGATTATATCATTCGTTTTGCTCGTCATATATAACTTAGCATGCCTGAGTTTTAGCAGGAGAATTCTTTAGTAAGAGAATTTTGCTAAATTTGTTAACAATGTTTCCTGTGCTCTGTTTATTGGTAAGATATTGAGAGACTACTGGTATTAATCTCTAAACTTGTGGCTGCAAAATCAGATCTTACAGGATGTAAACAAGTAGATGAAGCAGATACTTGGGAGTTGATTAAAGTGGAGACCCGTACCAGCATATTGTTATGCTAGAATTTGGGTTCCCAGCTTCCCAGTCAAGAGCTTCCAATTTAGGGATGAAGGAAAAAGAGCTGTTAGGAAAAGAAGGAGGATGCTGGCTTAGAATGGAAGAGACAGGAATTTTATTAGGAGGAGGGAGAAAGACATTAGCTTGTTTTCTACTCTTTCCTTCCCTCTCTCAAGCAATTTTTTCCTTTTGTGAGATGGAAAATAGAGGAAAATGAGGAAAGCACAGGCTGTTGGACAGACAAAAATAAAGATTAAAACAGTAACAAGGCTCTCTTAGAAATCAAGAACCAAAAATAAAAGGTGCAAAGATTAATAACAACAGTAATAGTAACAGTAGTAACTAACAGTTACTGAGAACTTACTATGTTCCAGGCCATATTCTAAGAGCTTTACATGTATTTATTTATTTAATCCTCATACCACTGTGTGGTAAAGAATTTGGCCTCCAAAGAGAGATCTGGCCTTTGTCATAGCTCAGGGAGGTAACCTCTACACTCTTAGAATTTTCCAAGTGGCAAAAGTGTCTTTGTTATATATGATGGGGCCCTTGGACCACACCTGACATTATGCTAACAAGGTGACCCACGGTGGGCCCCTACGTAGTTTATGTTAACAGATGACCCTCATGGGGGCTGGCTATGTTGACAGACCAATTACATGATTAGAAGGCTGGGGGCTTTGGGTCACATAATATCAGCCTGACTGCCAGGGACGGGAGAGAAATTGGAGATTGGATTCAACGACGTATGCAATAATTCAGTCAATCAAACCTATGTAATGAAGCCCCAGTAAAGACTCTGGACACCGAAATTCAGGTGAGCTTCTCAGGTTGGCAATATTCTTTTGAGTGTTGTCACAGTTTAGTGCTAGGTGGGTAATGCACCTTGAGGATAATGGAAACTTCGCGTTTGGAACTCTTCCACACTGAGCTCCAAGTGTCTTTTGGCTGGTTCTAATTTGCATCATTTGCCAATATAAAAAAAAATGTGACTGTGAATATAATAGCTTTCAGAGAGCTGGAAGTCTTTTTGGTGAATCATTAAGCCTGAGGGTGGTCGTGGGAACTCTGAATTTGTAATCAGCTGGTCTGAAGTGAGAGTGGCCCTGGGAAATGCCAAACTTTCAGCTGGTTTCTAAAGTGAGGGCAGTCCTTCTAGGGACTGTGCCCCTGAGTGTGCAGTTTGCTAAACCCCTTGGCGAGCACCCAAGAAATAATTCTGATGAGAGAATAGACACAAAGAGGGTAGGTAATTTGCCTGAGACCATATAGGGAGTAAGGGGAAAAAGTCAGGATTCAAACACGGACATTGCAACCACTGCATAATATTGCTGCTCCATCACCTCAAACTCTAGAGAACGGATACCTAATAGCACCTTAGAACAGGTTTGCTTAGAACTGTTTTTCAAATGTACTGTGACCCATGGTAGAAAACTGTATTTTATATGATGATTCATTACACATGTGCACACACACACCTGAAACAAAATGTGATATACTCTGATATTTTCTAATCTCAATTATTTGTATTTCCTAAATGCTAGAAACCTGCCAAATTGATTTCCTATACACTTAAGAAATTTGCACCAGCAGTGTAAAAAATGTTGGTTGAGAAAGTTGCTTTCAATAAGTACTTTCCAATTCTGGTTTTAAATTGGAATAACCTAGTGAATTTTTGAAGAAAAACACAAAGCCCGGCTCCACCCCTAGAGGTTTTTAACTCAGTCGAGGGGGTGGCTAGGGCATCAACATTTTATGTTTTCAGTCAATGAGTATATCTCATGTACAGCCAGGAGATGAGAACCACTATTCAAAAGTATTATCTACTTCAATATTTCAAGCAATGTTTTAAGGAACAAATATGCTCTTTTATTTTTAAATCAAAATGCATGAAGAAAATGCATGACTGAATCTGGTGATCTGAATCCCTTGCGGCTCACCTTCGTGGCTGTGGCCTCTTGGTAGAATTATATCCTACCTGGATGGGTGGCTTTTTAAGCAGTTAAACATGAAAATTGACTCTGTAACTCTAAGTACATGTAGTCACATTTTTATGACATTTCATTTCACTTAAAAGTGATTTATTAATTATCAAGAGGAGAAGAAATATTATAAAATATTTTAAATATTTTATAGTATATATATTATTATATGTATATTAGATAATATATATAATCTAGAAGGCATACCTGTATAGCTATTACTCAATTTAAAAAAGTAAAGAATATTACCATTATCTGTGTGCCCCTCTCTGGTCATTTTCTTTTGTTACTTTTTTTAGAGATAAAACTAAAGATAGAGATAGAGATATTCTAAATGTTCTGCTATTTTGTTACTTTGTAAGAACCTTAACAAGTTTTTATACATACAAAATACATTGTTTAGTTTTGCATTTTTTGAATTTTATTTGAATATAATCATATCCTAAGCATTCTATTTCTTGCCAATTTTCATTCAAAATTATATTCCTCAGATATGTCTGTTATTATAACTGTTATATTTTCACTGTTATATAGTACTGCATTCTATGAATGTTATCCCCTGGTACACATTTTGAGAGTCTCTTTAGGACATATAACTTGAGGTGAGAACACTAGGTTATATATTATGCACATCTTCAAATTTGCTGTATAATGCCAAAATGTTTTCCAAAGTTATTGTCTCAATTTTCACTCCCACCAACAGAGTACTAGAGCTTGCACTATTCCACACCATTAACAACACTCAGTATTATCAGACAGTCCATTGAAAGATGATTAGATAAAAAAAGTTGTGGTATATTTATACAATGGAATACTACTCAGCCATTAAAAAGAATAAAATAATACCATTTGCAACAACATGGATGGACCTGGATATCATCCTACTAAGTGAAGTAAGCCAGACAGAGAAAGAAAACACCATATGATATCACTTATATGTGGAATCTTAAAAGAAGAAGACTCAAATGAACTTATTTACAAAACCAAAACAGACTCACAGATATAGAAAACAAACTTATGGTTACTAAGGGGAAAACTGGGTGGTAGGGATAAATTGGGAGTTTGGGATTTGCAGATACTACTATATGTAAAATAGATAAAGAAGGCACTACTGTATGGCACAGGGAACGATATTCAATATCTTTTAATAACCTATAATGAAAAAGAATATGAAAAGAAATATATATGTGTAACTGAATAACTATGCTGTACACCAGAAACAAACACAATATTGTAAATCAACTATACTTCAATTAAAAATTAAAAAAATAAAAAACAAGTAGTGGGTTATAGTCTGTAAATCCCAAGAAGTGTTAAGAATTTTGGAGACAAAAGGATAAGGAGAGGAAAAAAAAAACCCAATCTGCTTGACCTATGAAATCTGTCTTGAATCAAAGAAAGAGATCAGAAATAAATAAGTTATGTAGAAGCTAAAATTCACAAAATAGATAATATAAGATTCAATATTCTCCACAAAAAGATGATCTTTAATGACAAATTGTACATTATTGAATTTAATATGAATAAATATAAAAATGTTAATCCCCTTAAAGCTGGAGTAGATTTAATTATTATCAGATAAAATAGACTTTAAGGTAAAATGATTACTAAGGATAGAGTGGGCAACTTCATAATGATAAAAGATTTTATTCACCAGGAATATATAACAATTTTGAATTTATATGCACTTTGTGACATAGCCTAGAAATAAATAAAACAAACATAGAACTAAAAGGAGAAAGAAATAAACTGAAAAACATTGTGATGAATGTTAATGCACCTCTTTTCATTAATTCCAGGTGGATTATAGATCTAATTATGAAGGTAAAACGGTAAAGCTTTAAGGAAATAACTTAGGGTAATATCTTTAAGACCGTAAGGTAGGAAACAGTTTTCTTTAAAAAGATGTAACTATTTCCTATCAAGACACAGAAATAATGCACTGATCATAAAAGAGAAAAAGTTAGATAAATTTGATGAAATTATAATTTAAAACTTTTGTTTTATCAAAAAACATGATAAAAATGTGAGAAAAATTAAGCTATGACAGAGAACATATTTGCAATACATAAAACTAACAAGGGTTTATATTGATAATCTATAAAGAACTTTTATAAATCAACAAAGAATAAGCTGAGGACCCAGTAGGAAAATGGTCAAATACTTAAAAAGTCACAAACAGAAAACCTAAATGGTCAATAAACACAAAAAGATGTTAAACTTGATTAGTAATAAGGTAACAGTAAATTAAAACCACCATGAGATACCATTACACATCTACTAGACCGCCAAAACTTTAAAATCTGACAATACCAAATGTTGGAAAGAATATGAAGCAACAGGGATACCTAGAGTTTGGTACTGATATTACCAAATTTTAAGATACATCCCCTAGGACCCAGTAATTTCCCTCTACTGTATACACCCTGGAGAAACTCACGTGCACAAAAACATATGATCACAAATGTGCATAGTAGTACTGCTTTTATAGCAATGGGTATAACCCAAAATTCCATCAACAGTTAAGTGGACAAATAAATTGTGGTATAGATATACAGTGAAATACAACTAAGCAATACAAGGAAGTTAACTACAGCTGCACACTAGAATGTGGAGGAAACTCACAACCATATGTAAGATGAAAGAAGCAAAAATACATATTTTTTTGTCTCCAACGGTATAAGGATCAAAAGCAAACAAAACTAAATTATGTTTTTAGACATAAGTATAAAGACGGTAAAAGCATGGAGAAGAGCAGGGACAATTATCACCGCACTTGTTATAATAGCTACTTCTGGGAAAACAGAGAGGTTTGTGATTTGGGACAGGCAAACAGCACAATTCTAGAGTACTGATAATGTTGTTTTTCTTGATATGTTACGGTTACATGGACGTTTGCTTTATAAATTATAGTTATATTACACATTTATATCTTATGTACTTTTCTATATGCATTATATTTTATAACAAAAATACTTATAAAAGAAAAGAAGAAAGTCTGAAAGTTAATGAGTAAAGCATCCAGCTTAAGATGTTAGAACTGTACCACAAAAATTTAAAAAGTAGAAAGAAATAATGAAATAGCAATATATTATATATGTATTTATATATGTATCCTGTATTATAGATAAAATATATTGTATATAATACATTATATATACAATGTATTTTACATATATAAAATACATTATAAACATCATATATTTATATGTAAATATATTTATATACATATAATACACTTACATGTATACATATATATAAAATTAAATAAAAAATAGAGGAGTACCAAAGCCAGAAGTTTAGTCATTGAAAAGAGAAAACTCTTTAAAGACCAATCAGGGTGAAAAAAAGAAGGTACAAATAATATTAGAAATAAAGAAAAAACAGGATATAACTACAGATGCTGAAGAGGTTGAAAGGATAGGAAAATATTCTTGAACTTTTTAAAAGAAACAGTTTGAACAACTTCTTGCCCATAAATTTGAAAATGGAAAAATACAGCTTACTAAAACGAATTCAGGGAAAAAACAGGAAACCTGAAGGATTTTATAATAATTAAAGAAACTAAGTCAGTTTGAACTATTCCCATAAAGAAAACAATAGACCCAGACATTTCTAGTAGTGAATTCTCTCAGTAATTCAAAGCAAATAATTTCAGCCTATACAAACTATTCCAGAGTCTAAAAAAAGAAATACCCCAACTCATTTTATGAGGCTAATTTTATATTGACATCAACAATTTGATAAAGATAGTACATGAAAGGAAAATTACAAACCAAACTCACTCAAACAGAGACGCAAACTTCCCAAACAAAATGTTAGGAAAGGAATCTAGCAAAATATGCAATGATAATGCACCATGTCCAAGGTGGGTTTAATTCAAGAGTGCAAGATAGGTGTATCAGTTATCTATGCTGCATAAAAAACAACACTCAAAAACAATGGCTTGAAACACTAAGTTATTACTTCTCACAATGCTGTGGGTTGGTTGTGCCTGAGTCACTTTCGTGGCTACAGTCAGCTGGGAGCTCAGCTGGGGGGTGGGTGGCCTAAGATGACCTCGTTCACATATCTGGGACCTCATTTGGGATGTCTGGAATGGCTAGGATCCTAGGCCTCTCTATCATTCGGGGTTTTTTCCATGATGAGAGAAGTATTCTAAGAGAGAGAGAACAAAAGAACTAAGGAAGGGGGTGGGGGGAGAGTACAGCTCAATGGTAGAGTACATGCTTAGCATGTACAAGGTCATGGGTTCAGTCCCCAGTACCTCTGTTAAATAAAAAATAATAATGATAATAAATATAGTAAATAAATACTAAAAAAAAAAAAAAGAACTAAGGAACGAAGAAATAAAAACAAAGCCTCTTGAGGCCAAGGTTCAGAAATCACTCAGCCTCTTCAGCCACGTTCTAATAAAACAAAATGTGAGGCCAGAGCAGATTTAAGGGGAAGGAGACTCCATGTCTTGACGCGATGAATAGCAAAGTCACATGGTAAAGAGGTATAAAGGATGAGAAGAATGGTTGTAGACATATTTGCAAACAATCTACCACATTGATTTAAGACTAGAAAATCAATAAGAACACACCATGTTAAAAGCCAAAAAGAAAAAAAAATCAATTTTTCAAAGCCCAAAGAAGAGGCATTAAATAAAATCCTATACCTAGTCAAGATTTAAACAACAATAACAACAACAACAAAAGAAAAAAAAAAGTAAGAAAAACTAGGAAAAGAATTTTCTTAATCTAGTAACATGTATCTACAGAAAAACCTACTCCAAATGTTACACTAAATGGTGAAATATGGAAAATACTCCCTCTAAAACCAGGAAAAAAACAGGGGTATTGTATCATCATTTCTAATTTACTTTATTGTTTTGGAGTTCTTAGCCAACACAGTCACGTAAAATAAATAAGGATTAGAAAGATAGAAATAAAACCATTTTCTGCAGATGACAGAACATTAGAATTAATAACCAAGTTTAGCAAGTTTGCAAAAAGTCAAATCAACATTAAAAAATCAACTATATTTATATTTACCATCAATAATAATTAGAAAATATAAAGATATTCATGTTGCAAGTATCAAAAACTAACAAGTGTCTGTTTTCAGGTGAGATGGAACATGCATATTCCACTCTCTCCCACTGAATGCTGTAAAACCTAAACAGAATGAATGCATGAAGTAGCTCTTTGATGACGCTAAACATAAACAGGAAAAAATCTGCAACATCACTAGCCATCAATGAAATGCAAATCAAAACCACAGTGAGGTACCACTTAACGCCCACTAGGATGTCAATAATCAAAATGAAGGGCATTAATAAGTATTGGCAAGGATGTGGAGAAATTGGAATATGACGCCACAAAGAATGTAAAACAGTGCAGCCACATGTGGAAGAGAAATTCACGAGTACTAGAACTTGGCCACAGAAAAATTCATACACAAATGTTCATAGCAGCAGCATTTGTAACTGGCAGAAGTGGAAACAACCTGAATGTCCATCAACTAATGAATGGATAAACAAAATGTTATCTATACAACAGAATATTATTCAGCCATATACAGGAATGAAAAGTAGATTCATGCTAGAACATGGATGAACCTTGAAAACATTATGCTAAATGACAAAGCACATGACAGAAAAGACATATATTGAATGATTTCAAAAGGCATATATTGAATGATTTCATATTAGTCAGGACTCTCCAGGGTAGGAATTGGCTCACATGACTGTGGGGCCTGGTAAGCTCAGAATTTGCCAGCAGGCTGGACATTCAGAGAAGAGTTAATATTGTAGGCTTGAGTCCGTGGCAGAATTCCCTCTTCCTCTAGGACTCTGGCTTTTCTTCCTCAAATCTTCAACTGATTGAATGAGTGACTTCTAATGGGTATAGGCTTTCTTTTTGGGGTGATAAAAATATTCCGGAATTAGATAGTGATGATGGTTACACAGTTCTGTGAATATAGAAAAAGGGACTGAAATGTATACTTTAAAAGAGCAAATTTTATAGTATGTGAATTATATCTCACTTTAAATGTTATCTTTAAAATTCTAGCAGAAGTTTTTATGAATATAGACAAGCTGATTCTAAAATTTATTGGAAAGACAAAGGAACTAAAATGGCTAAAACAATTTTGAAGTAGAAGAATAAAGTTGAAGGAAACATACTATTCAATCTTAAGATCTGCTATAAAGCTACAGTAATCAAGATAGCTACCATGAATTCAACCCTGAGTCCTAAGATAGACTTTTAATAATGGGAAAAGTTTTTTTATTCTAAAATTTTTTGTCATTAATTTATTCAATTATTTATATATTCCTGGTTCAAACAAACAGATTTTAGTCACCTTACCAAAATAAATACATTATTGAATGAATGAATGAATGAATGAAATACAAGTGAAAACATAAGGATAAAACAAAGTCCAAAAATCACTTCAAAGTAATACACACATATGCAAATTGTAAGGTCCCTCTAGAATTATAAGGAGATTTAGCTAAGAGCTTTTCTAGAAGCCAACTCCAAAAAAGAAGAAAAGTCACTTGCACGTCCACAGTATTCGTAAGATAAAAGATAAAAGTAGATGTTCAAGGGAAAATATTGTTTCCTGATTCTGTAAATCGAGAGAAATTTCTCCCATTTAGGAAAATACAAGTGGGTGAGGGCCATGGGGGTGTTTTGATGTTGACAGCCTTGAAACCAGCAGCTTCAGCAGTGACAAGAAGTAGCATCGCTGGCACAAATATCAACAATTTGACATCAGGTATTGGCAGCCTGAGAACAGAGATCAGTGAGAGTCGGCAGCCAGCCGGGGTGTGGCCTTCAGCTGGCCTCTGAAGAAAGATCAAGAACAGAAACTTCAAGGCAGCCAAAAGAACAGATTCACAGAACACTTGTGAGAAACCACATAGATTCCAAGAATTCTTTACAAGGAAACAGAGTTCTTAGAATGTGGGGGAAAGAGTCAGAGAAATATTGCGATGTGACTATTATTCAGGTCCTCTGACCCCCCGACCATGTGATGTGTTTTTCTTTTCATTTTTTTGTTTTTATGAAACCAACACATATATTTCTTTTAAAAAATTAAATAGAAGTGTTAGTTAACAGTGGAAAATAGCAGAAGTCTGCTCCTTTGATCCTCATTCCCAAATTCCCACTCCCCTTAAGCAATTTCTTTAAACTTTTTTGGCTATTTCTTCTGGTTTTATCTCCATTAATCTAAATTATGTGCTCACACTGTCATTTCTTAATTTTTTTTTTTTACTTTAGCTATTAACTACTGACTTGCTATTATGGTAAATGAAGATTTAGCTGTGATAGTGTGTATTATGCTAACACTTCATTTGTGAACAACTTCATGTTTTTCCCAGTACAGATAACTGCTTTGGGGTTTTTTGTTACTTGTTTGCTTACTTTCCATGTCAAAATCACTAATTCAACTCTAAACTATCCAATAGAATTAAAAATCATTTTCTGAATACATCAAAATATATCAGATACTCTACAAGTAGTTTTCTCCCTGGAAATATCCCTCCTGGAGCCCTCTGCCTTCATTCACTTATCTGTACTGGTCACTCACTAGGCCTACTGCCCAGCTATCATCCTGAAACTTCCTATCACTAAAATCCTGGGAATTCTTTTCCACTTGCTTATGTGTCATATCTTCTGTTTCCTGAATCCAGTGTCTTTCTCTTTCTTGGCTTCTTCCTTTTTCATGTCATTTAGTGTTGCTGAGTAAGTGTCATTATTTTACTCTTGTTATCAGAGTAATAATTTGCCTAGGCATAGAACTTTAGGTTGGAAATAACTTTTCTCCAGAACTTTAAGGCAGTGCTTCATTTTTTTTTTTTCTCCAGACTAATCAATGTTCTTGTTTTGTTTTGTTTGTTTTCTGAGCCCTGAATTGCTTCTCTTTTCTTTGAATTCTTGTTATGGCTTGTTTGTGCATGTAGTGTTTGTTGTCTTTGTCTCTCTTGTTTAAGTCTTTTTCAAATACCTATTGATCTTTTGTTGTCCATTTATATTTTAAAATAAGGCACTAAAACACTGACTGAAAGATTTGAATATGTGTGCCAGACTTTCAGCTGGTGAGCATCATGGTGGGTGATTGAGCATACACATTAAAATTTTCTTTAGAGCTACTCACTTTCTCCAGGAAAAAAAAAAAACTTGAACCTTCTGATTGGTGGATGCATGGGGTCAGAGCTATCAGCATTCTAGCTTTCAGCTTTTTTGGCACTGAGAAACTCAAGAGAGTGGGTGAAGTATCATCCTTCCCTATATGGACTTTGTCTTAATCTCATTCTTTTTAGTAGGGTGCTCGTGCTTTGCCTACCACTGTGCTTGTCTCCAGACTGGGACTTGTCTTTTCAATTTATCCACGGATAAAATCCCAATTGTCTGCTTTGAGCATTGGAAAGAAATTAGTATGTTATATCAAAGAAAATACAGTCAGATATTCCGAATAGGAAAAGATATTGAGAAAAGGATATTTAACAGTTAAGCATAGCAGATTGAACATATGTCACTTATTTCTGTTGCCTTTAGAAGCTCTGCTAAAATGAGAATAAAAAATTTTTTGTTTGAGTGAAGGTAGATTTATTCAGAGAGATACATTGAAAGGCAAGAGAAAGGCCACAAGGTGTGGGGGTTGGGTGCTCAGATTAAAAGTAGCTACACACTCCATAGACAGCTGTGGGTCGTCTCTGAAGAGGGAGAGAGAGGGGCGGCCGAGAATAAAATTTTTGAAATGAATAAACACAGTAAGGGGAGAACATGAATGGTGATGAAGCAGTCAGAGTTCTGGCAGAAAAAGAGAATGGTACACGCAAAGGAGAATTGAGTAGACTTTAATAAGGAAACTATTTATAGAGGTGTGGGCAGAATTAAGAGAACTAGTAAGGGATGGTGAGGTACATGGGAGCTGACAACACTGCCATCACCATCCCTAAGCCTGAAAGGGCAAGTGGAGTGACTACTGGAAACTGGCAAGAACTCCAGGCAGAGAAGCAGCAGCACCCTACAGGAGCCATGGAGTTAGGTAGAAGTATTCTGCCACTCCCAAAACTGTGGCCTCCCAGGGAGGAAGTCTATTGGAAGAAGGCAGAAATGGGAATAAATACTCTTACATCTACAATTCTATCCCTTTCCACTCTTTTTAAATTTTTTTTTTAATTGAAGTATAATTGATTTGCAATGTTGTGTTAGTTTCAGGTATACAGCAAAGTGATCCAGTTTTACGTATATATGTATGTGTGTATATATTTTTTTCTTTTCCATTATAGATTAATATAAGATATTGAATATAGTTCCCTGTGCCATACAGTAGGTCCCTATTTATCTATTTTATATATTGTAGTATATATATAGTAATCTCAAACTCCTAATTTATCCTTCACCCCTCTTCCTCTTTGGTAACCATACGTTTGTTTTCTTTGTCTGTGAGTCTATTTCTGTTTTTTAAATAAATTTATGAAAATTTTTATTTTTGCAAAAAATATGTATTTTTTAGATTCCACATATAAGTGATATCATATATCGGTCTTCCTCTGTCTGACTTACTTCAGGTAATCTCTAGGTCCATCCATGTTGCTGCAAATGGCATTATTTCTTTTTTTTTATGAATGAGTAATATTCCATTGTGTGTGTGTGTGTGTGTATATATATTTACACACATATCTATACCACAATTTCTTTGTCTATTCATCTGTCAGTGGACATTTATCACCTCCCACTCTTTAGTCTTCTGCCAGTACCTCCAATTAGCTGAAAACCAACTAGAAGCCAGAAGTCAAGGAAGCTCAAGTCCGTAGAAGTTATCTTCTCAGGACACAGGTGGGGCATAAAAATATGGAGACTATATTTGGAGAAACAAAATAGATAAATAACACAACTATAGACAAAGTATGTCAACAAAGTTTTGGAAGATGAAAATTGGATAAACTTGAATTGTGAAAGCTTAATACAAGGGTAATATGCTAATAAGAAGAAAGCTGAAATCACCAGAGCATCTTGGAAATGCCCAGAATTTGGAAGCACTAGGCATCTCTAAAGGCAGAAATCCATGGTACCTCCAAAAAGAGAAGGGTTGGCTGAAAAACTTTAAGTGGCTTGCTCATACCCATAGAACTCCATTCTGCAGAGACAGCTGGACTGTCTTCCCCACTCCAGCAGAAGAGTGAGTATCTAGAAACTTATAGCATCTAGACACAGAGATATCAGACACAGTTGAAAGCAAGGATAATTATTTGTATACTACTCAGAGGGGTATCATAATTTTTTAGAGAGTGTAAGGTAGAACTAATAATTATTATTTTAAAATTACTAAAACAAGCCACAGGCAATTTTTAATTCTAACATGGGTAAAAAGTTATCTAATCAGTAGGACACTACTTGGTGGACTTGGCTGTAAGTGAGCAGACTTATATAATAAGACAGTGTGAGCACATTATAAATACTGATTGAAACAAAAAAAAACATGCTACAAATATACTGGGAGGATAAAGGGAAGGAAGAGGGTGTTAAGTGTGCTAAACTCTGTTAATAGGAAGTCAACTGATAGTATGTAAATAACAATGTAAGAATATTTTTAGAAATACAGAACCCAAAACTAGAAGACACGGATAAAAGAATTCAAAGTTTTACTTTGGGGAGCAAGTGTCAGGGGTGGTAATGGTTGTCTAGAGTTCTACTATTGTCATTGTAAGTCTCACCATATTAGACTTTTTCAAGATATGTATCTATTGAACTTTGATAAAAATTAAAATAAATTTTTAAAAAAGGAATAAAATGTGTGTTGTCATTAAAGTAGTCAGGTTTACTCAAAGCCTGGGAACTAAAGGCAAAGTTGAGCCTAACATGCCTAAGGGGAGGGGAAGTGATTAAGGACATATTGGCTCTCATCATGAATTCTGAGAATTCAGAAGTACTAAGTACTAACAGAATGTGAAATAAAATTCATATCTTATGGCAAGACAAGAAACATTCAAAATTTTTTCTCTGTCCTTTAGGCTCCTTTCTCCTCTCACCGCGCATTCTGTATTTGCATTAAACATTGACCAAATCTTCCCCAGGGGCAGAAATACCTGCTCAAACATTAAAGAACAATATTGTCCTACCATCAATAAGACAACTCCTTAAAGATAACATTCTTTCTTGATCTCATAAGGGGTCACATGGCACTTAGATCTGGATTATGTAAACTGCCAATAATACATCATTTGATGCACAGCTTATATAATTGTGCCTTGACTTCTAACAGGGAGAACAGTTCTCAAAGCTTTCTGAGATGCTCTTCCCGGTTTATAATCCTCAAATTTGGCACAAATAGAATTTTCCATTTCTTTCTTAGATCAACTGATTAATTTTTCGTTGGCAAGAAGCTGTCATTAACTTGTGAAAACAACAGAAATGTGTTTGAGATATGCCAGATCATATCCTAAAACACTCTTCAGGGAAAAATTCCAACCAACTGAGAGATTAATCAATTATAAATGTAAGGCAATGGTGGAACAGCTCCTATCAAATCACTCTTTCGGTGGATAAGAAGTATAAATTATGGAGAAATTTGTCAAACAAATAAACAGACAAACAAAACTGAAAGAAACAAACAAACAACCTGAAAAGGCAAGAGAAAGACCAAACTCAGGCAAAAGGTAAGAGGGTTGGGGGAAGGTTACATTTGAAAAACAGGAGTGACTCTGAATACGTTTCTCATTGTTTGCTTTTAGCTTGAGGGAAGATGATCTGGAGGCCAGTAACACTAAAAAAAAAAAAGCAGTGTTACTGGTTTAAAGAACAAAGAAGAGTTAGAGGTGACCACAGCTCATTGTAGTTTTGATTGACCTTTCAATAATGATTAGTGATATTGAGCAGTATGTACATGAAAAGATCCTCAATATCACTAGTCATTATGGAAAGGTAAATCAAAACTACAATGATACCACCTCTTCTCCATTAGGATGGCAATTATCAAAAAAAAAAAGAGAAAATGACAAGTGTTGGCAAGAACGTGGAGAAATTGGAAGGCCTGTACATTGCTAATGGGATTGTAAAATAGTACAGTTATTGTGGAAAACAGTTTGGTGTCCTTAAAAAGTTAAACTAGAATTACCATATGACCCTGTTGTTCTACTTCTAGGTATATACTCAAAAGAATTGAAAACAGGGACTCAAACAGATACTGGTAGGCCAATGTTCATTGCAGCATTAATCACAATAGCCACAAGATGGAAACAATTTAAATATCCATCAATAAATGAAAGGATAAACAAACTGTGGTATATACATATGGAGGAATATTATTTAGCCATGAAAAAGAATGGTGTTCTGATACATGCTGCAACATGGAAGAACCTTGAAAATATTATATTAAGTGAAATAAGCCAGACATAAAAGGAAAAGTGCTGAATGATTCCACTTATATGAAATATCCAGAATAAGCAAATTCACAGAAACAGAAAGTAGACTAGAAATTACTGGGATCTGGGGGAATGGGTAGGAAAAGGAATTATTGCTTAATGGGTACAGAGCTTCTGTTTGAGTTAATGAAAAAGTTTTGAAAACAGATTGAGGGGTTGATTGCACAACATTGTGAATGTAATTAATGTCACTGAATTGTACTTAAAAATAGTTAAATTATGGCCTCTGTGTCATTATTTTTATCCCAAGTCTACTGCCTTTCTCTAGATTAATATTAAATTTTGCTTAGAACTGTAGTTTATAAGATTTATATGGGAGTTGGTTGTAAAATATACTAGCAATACCATACTTACTTGGGAAACTGGCATACAAGGCTGTGTTTCTTAAAATATGGTCTGAGGATAACCTGCATCAAAGTCACCTAAGGATGCTTGATAAAATGCAGATTCCTGGTTCCAACCAAGATCTACTAAACCAGCATTTGGGGTGGGGGGGTGAAGCCAATGAATTTGTATTTTAACCATTATTCCAAGGAGAAACAATGGTTAGATTTTAGGCAATTGTATTTATGCACAGTTGGTTAAGCTTTCTAAATTTGATGAGAAGGGCTATTCCTGATAGCCCCCTGAAACTTTGGAAAGATGGAACACTTGAGAGACTTAGGCTGAATTAACCCAACCTTGGAGTAGCTGAAGGAGTACATAAGACCCCTTGATCTAGACTAAACAGAGTAAGACAGGAAGGGGGAAAGGAAGGCATTTTCTACATATTTGAGAATTTAGATTCAAAGGATTGAATAAGGGGAGGGTGTTTGTTCTGTATGTTTTCAGGGTAAAAGAGTAGCATGTTATATTATTATACTGTATTCATTGTCTATGTAACCCTGAGGAATTTGATTACAGCGCCGTACTAGCATAATTTTAAGTAGGACATAGAACAGAGGAATGCCATCTCAAGTAGTGTATAGCATTGATTTTCAAATTTCAGGGTGAATAAGAGTTGCCTCACCATCTCCTTCCCATTTTCCCCCAATCCCCTGCCAGAAATTCTAATTCAGAAGATTTGGTGCAGGACCCAGAGTCTTCATTTTGAATAAAAATTCTAGGATATTCTTATGCCAGTGGTCTATATTTGGAGAAACATTTGGGCTGCACTTAATATGTCCTGAACTAGCTCTCTGGCTCTCTGGGTAGAGCATCAAAAGAACACTTGTAAAAGGACTGAACTAGCCAATTTCATGAGTCTCAAGTGGAGAACTAGCAACGACTGAAGAAGCAGGAGCATGCACGTGCAGACATTTCTGATATTCTGCTAAGCTCCTTGAGAAGGGAAAACAACACCCTAGGTTTCCTGACTTTAACAGTAAAACAACAGCAGCAAAACCAAACTCAGTTCCCAATCGCCCCACCACACACATTTGCCAGTCAGTGTTGGGTGCACACTTTACCCACTAGGAGGAGCCCAAGGATTTCTACACACAAACTTCATTCAGTGCAGCAGGAAATCTGACACAGGTCAAGGACATTTGGGGGCTTTATTGCTAAGGGTGGGGCAAAGGATAAAAGGTAGAAAGCATTTGCTTACACCTGGAATGTCTTTTCCTTCAGGATCCTATTTAAATCTCTGTATCTTAAAAAGTGGTGCTCTGAGGCAGCCTTGGCTGGATTTGCCAGGGTTGTTAAAGAAAAAGTATTCTAACAAGACTATATTCAACATTGCTAAAAGAATAAATCTCAAAATTTCTCAGCTGTGTATTAAAGCATGATGTTGTACACTTTAAATCTACACGATGATCTATGTCACTTATATCTCAATAAAGCTGGAAAAAGAAAAAATTATTCTAACACTTGTTAAAATGGTTAAATGAGACTTCACTCAAGACTATTGCAATAGGTGTCAAGACTGTCCCAATGGGGAGAGAGATCAGGCTCAACTTTGTAGACAAATGGGGGTTTACAGCCAAGGGACAGAGAGAGGGGGTCAGTGGATGGGAAATTACAAAGAGGAGACATCAAGGGTAGGGGTCCTGCTAAACCGACTTAGCAGGATTCTTGCTAAAGGCTGGCCAAGGACTTAAGACATCAAAGGTGGTGGTGAAGAACTTGATCAAATATTGAGAGTTATCAGATATCAAGGATGGGAGATTCTCTCTAAAGTGACTTGGCAGGATTCTTGCTAAAACTGGGCTATGCAGGCCTGGGCTTATGGGGGAGGCCAAGGTTGAGGCCCAGCCAAGAAGAGGTTCTCAGGGAAGCTTGACTAAAGTTTGGTCCAGGAGAGTCTTGGTCAGGGTTTATGAGAAAGGGCTCTTTTTCTCTTGTTTCCCTTTTCCGTTCTTTTTTTTTTCATTCTTCCTAGGATAAGATCAAGTGTGGCCCTGAGGGCAAAGGACCTGAGAGGCCTGCTTTTCACCCAGGCCTTGATCTTGAAGTCCTACCTGGCTTAGCAGATTAGATTAGAAACCAGGCCAAATTCCCAGCCTGCAAAAGAGTGAATAATGTCCTTATCTTTCATTCATATATTTTTCTCACTGATGTAGTGGGGTGTCCATCTAGGTGGCTGGTGGACTATTTGGGGGTACAGGATCCAAAAGTCTCTCTTTTATACACACAGCTCATCTTGATGATCTATAACTGAATATATAGTAAACACACAGACACACATTTTGACTTAGAAAGTATGTATCTAAATACCTAAGCCCCTTTATTTTTCTAGACCTAGAAACAGATTGAGTAATATTCCTAAATTTAATCTGACTCCCTAGAATATGTTATAAAAAACAAAAACCGAATGACCTACAAAGTGATCCAACCATCAAGACTGTTCTGTGTGTGCGTTCCCACTCAGGGACTGGTAGAAAATGTCCAGGACATGCCAGAGCACCATCTTGTTATCTCGCTACTTCAAATAAATAAAATAAATAAATAAACAAACAAATAAAAGGAGAATGTATGCCCCTTTAAAGATGAGAAAAAAGAAAGGCTAAATAATTTGTCCAAGGTAAAACTGTTGGAAAGGCAGAATGAGGAATTTAACTGAAGTCTGAGTTTAGAATCTTATTAAAATTATTTTAATTTTTTATTATCATTTAAAAGTAGGATATTTTAAACTGAAACAAAATCATAACACAGGCTTTGTAACCTATTTCTTCCAAATGATAAGTCATGAGTATTCTCCTACTTCATAGCCTTCAAATTCACTGTTGTTTTGTTTTTCACAAAACTTTTATACTTTTGGCAGCTTGAGAAGACATGGTTGATTCCTTTCCCTCCCATTTCCCCTTCACTGGGCCTAAAAAATGACCAAAGCAATGTAAAGTAAGGAACAATCTATCAGCACTGAAGACTGAGATGAGAAGCATCCAAATATCAAACAATTTGAGAAATTTTACTAGATTTAGGGCAGATGGTATTAGATTAAAGAATACTCAGGCAAGTTTGCCAGATTTAGCAGATGAAAATATAGGGTGACCAGTTAAATATGAATTTCAGATAACAACACATAATAAATAATTCTTTAATATAAGAACTATTTATACTATTGGCTCATGCAATATTTGTTGTTTATCTAACATTCGAATTTAACTGGGAATCCTGTATTTTGTCTGGTGATCATACCTCGGAGCCCATTCACAGCTTCGCTGAAGGAACTTGAAGACCAGGAAGGAAGGAGGGAAGGAAGTGAGGGAGGGAGGAAGAAAGAAGGGAAGGAGGTGAGGGAGAGAGGAGGGAGGAAAGGAGAGGGATGCTAAAGTTCAGATCAGGAGGGACAAGGGCTGGGACTGGAGGAGCATGGTGAGGCTGACTGGAAAATCTACAACTGGAGTTCCAATTTGTTGTTA
The DNA here is from genome assembly GCF_009834535.1 of Camelus ferus. Taxonomy (NCBI): domain Eukaryota; kingdom Metazoa; phylum Chordata; class Mammalia; order Artiodactyla; family Camelidae; genus Camelus; species Camelus ferus. The sequence goes on along the minus strand of NC_045710.1, from coordinate 16,640,626 downwards.
AGGGGGTTGTAGTGGCCCTAAGCTCCAGGGATGTCAGTGACACAAAGCTGTAGAAAGCCTAAGGTAGAAAAACGGGACCTCTCAAATACTGCTAGCGGATGAATTAATTAAAGCAGTTTTTCTAGAGGCCAATTTGACAATATGTCAAAAGCTTTAAAACAAGCATACACTTTACCTTATCAATATCTCTTCCAGGAATTTATTCTAAAGAAATAATGTATTCTTTAGAGTGTTCTTTATAATAACAAAGAAATGGGTACAACTTAAATAATAAACAATAGGAGAATGTTTAAGTTTGGTACATCCATACATTAAGGAATATATGATGCAGTCATTAAAAATGATACCATAGATTATTTATTGACATAGAAAATTTTTTCACTGTATAGTTTAATTTTTCCTAAAAAAGGCAAGCTACAAAACTGCATTATGGTAAGATACCATTCTTGTAAAAATATATAGATATATAAGTATGTATGTATTTTATGCATAAAAAAAGTCTAAAAGGGTATATATATATACCAAAATGTTAACAATGGTTTTCTTTAATTAATTGAAATATGAATGGTAAGTTCATTTCACTTATATCTATTTTATACATTTTCTTAAAAGTGCGTATTATCAAAAATTTTTAAGTTTTTCTAAAATCTCTGATTAGTAATTGTATAGTTTTGAGTAAGTATAAAGTGAGATTGCAATTATAAAATAGGCTTTAACATCAAGGAATGTCTAGTCTGGATAAATGAATACTGAGTTTCTACTGGGTACCAGGCCCTGTGCTACAAGCTGGGCTAGAGATGAGTTGGATACTCTCCACCCTCCAGGAGTCTAAAGGCCACATTCTTTGGTGAGGTTCCTTGGTTATTGGCCTTGCTGGCTCCAAAAACTCATTTGTCAGCCCATCTGAGATCATCCCTCACGTTAACCAAATTCACAGAGGTTGACAATGTATTAATTTAGGCTGAGAATGATCACAGTCACATGGGCCAGAATAGTACTCTAAGCATGAGCAGCACATTTTTCCCCCTGTGGGGTGAACTACGTAGGAAACCAAATTATGATGAGAATGTTGCTTACTGAGACTCAAATCGTACCAGGTCAGGTAGTAACTTAAAAGTTTAAGGGGACCTGGCTAAAATAGACAGGAGGTACCCTTTTCCTCAATAAACACGGCCTTGCCAATGAAACCATAACTACCACAAATGTGAGATTTTCTCTTCTCAGGACAGTAGAAGTTGGATGGACACTGTCATAATTTATCTCAGATATTCTTTCATAAAAATTTCTCCAGGTTAACAAATCTCCATTTCCTTCCGACTTCCCCTCAACATATACAGTCATAATTTGCTCAGATTTAGAGCCATTCTATTTTTTTGCAGTAATTTCTATTTTTTTCCTCTGCAATTCTGTACTCAGGTAGTTTAACTCTGAAGATTCTTATTTCCTTACATTCCCTTCCTTAAAAGGCATCTTATTTATACACTCACATACAACAAACTTTAAATAGTAGGTGTATTTCTTAATTAGGAAAACAATGTTCTAAACCTAGGGGGGAAATAATGGAAGGGATTTTGGTGAAAAAGTTAGGAACCGTCACACAAGGCCTTCTACAACTGCTCACTTCCTCTTCAACCAGGATCACACTGGGGCAAAATCCTTATGCTCAGATATGAAACTGAGCCCCTACCACATGAGGTAGAAGACACCAGGCACAGCTCTTTCTCCTGAGGTGGTCATAAAGGAGTTACCCCCTGCTGTATCTTCTTTGATTGCCGACTTACCTACCCAAATTTTCTGTAATCGGACCCAAAATCCACAAAATATACTCAATATTCTAAGAACATGGTGTACCCACTGTGGATTACCCAAAAGGCAAACTAAGCACATTCTTAGGGAACGCTTGTGTGCACGCGCGCGCGCACACACACACACACACACATGCACACACCCCTCTATTTCGAAATACTTTAATATTTGAGAGTTCAAAAAAAAGCAATGAAACAGTCATCATGAAAATTACAAACAAATCAGAGAACTTATTGGACTTCTTGATGCTTAAACGTCAGTATATGTTAGGGGCTTTTTGGGGTTTTGGTTTGTTTGGTTTTTTTTAATTTCACACCGGGGTTTAGGGCCTCTAAACTCCTAATCCAACTTTGGTGATACTAATTCTAGTATAAAAGTTTTTAGAACCTTTACCATTAAAACCACCTAACATTCACATTCGTCAGGGAATTACATCTATGTATTCTAAATTTCAACACGTTTCAGCCACTGAATGTACTCCTGACTCCTTAGAAGCCATGAAAAGTTTTCACATCTCACTTTCATCATACACCAAAATAGCTCTTAAAGTTAATTATACTTAGAGTTGGGGTTTTGTGCCAAACACCCAAAACCTAACTATTAATTATTATTCTCTAACTATCAAACTACGTGTCAAAACCTGGTCCCTGCCCCAAGGCTTACTACATAAATTACAAAAACAAATCAATTCAGACTACACACTGCATCAAATTAAAAGCAAGGCTAAACTTGAAAGACACAAACTTCAGGAAAGTTTTTTATAAATTCCTAAGAAGTTACCATAATTTTAACCAGAATTATTTCTTGGTTTGAAAGTAGAATTTTCTATTTTTGTTTTAGTCTTCTAACAATGCCACTGCCACTGTTCCAGGAAAGAATATTTAACTTAGGAAGAGAACACTAGAGATGTAATACTCTCCTTGTCTCAAATGAAAAAAATCAAAGCGCAACACAAAACCCTTTGATATCACCTAGATTCTCCTTGATCACCTGAGTGAACTAAAATATATCAAGCCGTTGTAACCAGAGCCTCAAAGATATTAACATACTGAAAAGAGATTTTAATATTTATTTTTCTTTCATTTAAAAAACAGCCATCAGTACCAATATGTCAGCCTGACAAAAATATTATAAGAGACGTATTTCATGGTATCTGTCTATTCCTATTGCTCCTCCTTTCCCCTTGGCCTCCAGACACTACAAGCCCAAAGCACAAGCATGGAGCCAAGTCAGACTTGTTTAACAGCTTGATCCCACCCTCCTGACTGCAGTTGATTGGACCAGGAGTGGACACCTGAGCCAAGCTGGACCAATCAAGAGTCTCAACACAAGAAATCTGGAATTAGAACCTAAAGGAGTCAACCTTTCTTTAAGTGACTAGACTTAGACTATGGAGGTAGGAGTGGGGTGGGGATGAGGTGAGGCCATCTTCCACCTGTATGGGAGACTGGAGAAGGGTGGGAAGCCAGTCCACAGGCAGAAAAAAAAAGGAAGCACAAGGGCAGAGATGAGACAGATTGCTTGGACAGTGTCTGGTCCCTGATTTCATTTGCTGGCTTCCTTCCTGCCCTTGGCAACACCGGAGCTCTCCAATAACTTTCTATAGAATACTACTCTTTTTTTTTTTTTTCCTGCTTAAGCTCCTTAATGAAAATGAGATAACAGGCAATCTCTTAAAAATGACTTAGTCTGAAATCTTTTTAAATCCCTCTTCCTACAAATGAGTAAATACCATTTCAAAGTGTGGTAAAAATTCTGTTGCTTCAAAATGGATTGTCTACAACATTGGACCAAAGAAGCCAGGCACAGATGGGTACCTACTGTATGATTTTACTGATACAAAATCTGGGAGCTGGCAAATTGATGAAGTGTGTATTTTACCACCTGCAAATTATTCCTCAATAAAGAAGAAAAAAAGTGGTTCGTAATCAGATAAGATCATTTCACAGAATTGAAAACCAGACAGACATTAAGATTTCATTTTCCTTAAACTGCCTATTTGGAATGTAATGGAGCTTTTCTAAGTATTTTGAGTAATGCGACCTTACTAAATTACCATGGGTCAGTGTGGGTGGTCATGAATGGCAAGATATCTATTTAATTAGTTATTGTGGCTCATACTGGCCAGACAGGGGGTGTACATCTTTAAGGCCATGCACCCTGGATGCAGAAGGAGGAATTCCAAGCTCCAAGAGTCTCACACAGTGTTTCTGACTGTAAAGTGAAACTTGACCTACTATTCATATCTTCATATTTCAGGTAAGTGTTCCTCCATTTTGGAAGTTCTTACTTATGCACATTTAATGCAAAACCAGAGAAATTATTGATGGCATAATATAGTGAGAACAAAGAACATAGACTTGAGAGTCATAAAAATCAGGAGTCAAATTCTAGCTCTTCCACTTCCTAAACATGTGATACTGGCAAAATGATCCAGTTTCTCTAAACTTCAGTTTCTTCGCCTGTGAAACGAGGTTTATAATACCTGCCATATACTGTTATCTTAAGGATTGGAGATTGTATTTATATGAGTGCCTGGCACACTCAGCAAACAATGGTGGTGGTGATTGTTAAATATTAACAGAACTGGATATTAGCCATTCTTAGCACTTATGGCTGAATGGTTTTGTTCAAGGGCTGCAGTTTTTCCAACACTCACATTTTCACTTATTAAAAAAGCCAAAAATATCTACCTGTTGAGGAGTGGCTTCTGAGGTTAATGGTCATTGACCATTCCTAATTTGGAAGCAGTCTATTTTTATTCTTTCTTGCACTCCTACGTGGTTCTACTGAATTAAGCACTTTTAAACTATAGATCCTAGGAAACAGGGAAAAGGTCTATTTATTGGATATGTGCAACATAAAAGTTAAAAATGGCAAATAGCACCAGCACCCCATCCTAATCTCCATCTGAGGTCCAAGGGAGAAAAGTCTCCTGGTCTGGTCATTCCTCCCTAGGGTGGATGAGGATGGCAACCGACTTAAGGTCGCTGACCTCATTTTGAGCAGCGATTTCATTACTCTATTTTTCAGATGTTCATCTCATTCTTGAGGGAAGTCAGATAGAGCAAGTTTCAAGCCTATCACTTAAACAAGCAAACTGTGGCTTCCCATTAGCTTATCCTCCTACAGTGCTCTGGCACCAGAGCAAGGACGGCCACTCCTCTCTGCTGGGAGTGGGTGTAGAGGCTAGGGTGGCGGTAGTTATCTTTTCTTATATTTCATTGGTTCAAGATATCTTACTTAGGGAGAAAAAAATGGTAATAATAGAAATAAAAATGTTTGTCCCACTAGACTGGACCAAGCAGGACAAAATGATCTGATCCATTGTATATTTTAAACTAAAACATTGTTGCTTTCTGAACCCAGAATAGCATGGCCTGTGTTTCTCTATTTAAAAGGGGAAAAGAAAAGCACCACAACTCAGCATGGGAAAATTCCCAGCACAAGGCTGACCCCTCATTTTACCTCTTTTTTCTTCATACCAACCAAGGTTAGATGACCACAAACAGAATTTTACCCTGCTTCCTAGGATTGCTGTGAGGATTAAATGAAATAAAATTACTCTGTCAAGTGCAAAATGCCACATAAATATTAGTTAGGTTATTACAAGAAGGAAACTGGTATCACTCCAGGTTTGTGCTGGAGACAGCAACAATGAACTAAACAGGCAGCTGGGCCAATCTGCCAGACAGGAAGCATGCCTGACTCTTGAATACAGCCTGGATTCCCTTCCGCTGAGCTATACCTGCCAGACTGGAAGCCCCTGGTGCTTCAGTCATGAAAGGGCATGTCCTGTCCAGGGCTTCCATGGCCTCGCCCCAGTCTGGGCCTTTGGCCCTACCCTGCAGTACTGGCCCCGGGCCAAGCCTGGGCTAGCTTCCCCCTCTAGTTGCCCGGTACCGCCTTTCCGGTACCACCAGGCCTTAAGCCAGAATCTCAAGTTTTGCACAGCACAAGTGGCTCAATGTTGGGAACATTCTTTTCCTCATACCAAGGAATTCCCCTTCCCTCCTCTTTCCATTAAAGTCACTTCTGTTTCCACTTCTTCTGTTTCTCATCTGCTCCAGGGCTCCAGATTAAGATCTGGGAGGTCAAGAGGCTAAGATAAGAGCAAAGAACAAATTTGTCTCATTGACCATTCCTCTAAATTGAGTCTCAGCTCTCCACTAGTGCTACTTCCGTGCTAACTCCTTGTTTCTAGGAGCTGCAACATAAAAGGTTCTTAATAACTATTTACCAAATGAACACGAGTGTCAGCTTCATGAATCAGCAAATATAGGCATACCTTAGAGATTTTGTGGGTTTGGTTCCAGACCACCGCAGTAAAGCAAATATCAGAATAACTTGAGTTTTTTTGTTTCCTAGTGCATATAAAAGTTATGTTTACACTACACTGTAGTCTATTAAGTGTACAATAGCTTTATGTGTTAAAAAATGCACATACCTAACTAAAAAATACTTCATTGTTTAAAATTCTAACCATCATCTGAGTCTTCAGCAAGTCATAGTATTAACATCAGAGATCACCGATCACAGATCACCACAACAAATATAATAATAATGAAAAAGTTCAAAATATTGTGAGAATTAACAAAATGTGACACAGAGACACAAAGGTAGCAAATATGTTAGAAAAAACAGCACCGATAGTCTTGTTTGATGCAGGGTTGCCACAAACCTTGAATTTGTAACAAATGCAGTATCTGTGAAGCACAATTAAAGTGAAGCCTGCCCGTATGTGTCAAGTGAAGCCTGGGGCCTTTTCCGGGGCTCTAACCTCCCCTATCCCCTGGCCTGCTTTTCATCTGTTCTTATATTCAGAAACTAGGGCAGCCTCAGCTTGGTTTCCCAGATTAACTTTGACTTTAGTTCTTTATGTACGAAGGATCACTGTCAGCACATCTATTCTTTCATGTGAGTTTTCAGAGGAAAAGGAAGCTAAAAAAGGGGAAAACCTTACTTTCCTTCTATTTCTTAGAAGGGTTAGAATCAATGTGACAGTAAGAGTGTGTGTGTGTGTGTGTGTGTGTGTGTGTGTGTGTGTGTGTGTGTGTGTGTGTTTAGCTGTGGTATGGAAAGACTATGAATTTGTGTTATTTTCCTGGCTAGAAAGCACTGTTGCTAACAATAGAGGCAGATTAACTCCTACCAAAGATAGAAGGTAAAGGGGGTGCAGCTTTAGATTCCCACTACTCACTACTACTATCTCCAGATGTCCTGAGGATTAGGGGGGTACAGCCAGTTTTTCCAGTGTTCAGTAGTGGAATACAGCTCCACAGGTAGAGCACATCTAATATGTGAGCACCCCAGATAATATCAAACAGTCAAATATGCACGTAATTGAAATGCACAAAGGAGATGAGAGAGAGAGAGAATGGGGCAGGGAAAAAAAAGCATTTAAAGAAATAATGGCTAAGATTTTTCTTAATTTGATGAAAGATAGAAATTTGCAGATACAAGATTATAAATGAACACCAAGCAGAATAAACACAAAGAAGTCCATGCTGATGCATATCAGAGTCAAATTATTGAAAGACAAAGACAAAGAGAAACTATAAAAAGCAGCAAGAGAAAATAACATACGGAGGGAAAAAAAATGATCTGATCAACAGCCAACTTTCTGCTAAAACCATGGAGGCCAGGGAGAATGGAAAAACATCTCTAAAATGCTGAAACAAAACAAAACAAAAACCCTGTCAATCCAGAACTTTATACTCAGGGGATATATATCATTCAAGTATGAAAGCAAAATAATATTTTCGGATAAAACTAAGAGGATTTGTAGCCAATGGACCTGGACTCTAAGAAACAGTAAAGGAAGTTCTTCAGGTTGAAGGGAAATATTACCAGATGGAAGCTTGGATCATCAGGAAAGAATGAAGCACACCAAAAATGATAAATATCTGAGTATATTTTTTAAACTATTTTTTGCTCCTTTTAACTTCTTTATAAATTACTTGTTTATAGCATTGTCTTGGGTGATTTATTATCAGTGAAGGTATTATGTATGCGCTCCAAGTTCTCACAGCCCTCCTACTCTATATTTATCTTATGGGATATGTGAAGTCTGTAATTGCTTCTGTTCTCTATTCTAGCTTCTTTCCATTACTATGAATTTGTTAGGGGGGTAGACTGGGTAGGAATGGGGTGAAGGATGGCATCTTTGCAAAACTAACAGACACGGGGATTGATAGAACATAGGATACATATGGTTCAGAGGGAGGATCAGTGCAGGGAAGGGAAACAGATTGAGATTAAATACTCCCGCGGTAAACACTAGGCTACCAGGAACAGCCCTGGAATCTATTTTAAATTGTGGCAGAATTTGGGGAAGAAAAATGTAGCATACCTAGTCCCCAACCTTCTTACCTTACTATAATTCTGAATCTTCTTTAGACTTGACGGTTATGTCTACATGTCTTAGGTAGCACTTAGTTCCTCCAGGCTTCTGATCTCCAGTTGGTGCTGGAGGTGAATAAGAGGTGGTGGGATTTGTGAAATACTAAGGAGAGAAGTTACAGATAGTTCCAAGTCATGCCCTGTGAAGAGAAGAGGAAGTCAAAGCACTGGGATGGTGGAGGTATCACTTATATGAATGAATCATGAACGCTCAAAGAGTAGGATAGGATGGACAAACTGGCCTCAAAGTTCTGAATGGAACCCTGGGATATAACTGTTTTGTGTTCAGGGTACTAAAGGCTCCCAGCTGTATACATACAGGACCCCAATTTCCATCAGAGGTTCTTAGCTTGTTGGTTTATTTTAGGGAGACTTTAAAAATGTTTCTCATTTCTTAATAACCATTCCTTTCTAGAAAGTTCATTTTTGTCCTGCCAAGGATTTGGCACCTCCTTCAGAAAAAAAAGAGGACTCAGGGTGAATTGTATCAGGTCCAGAATCCAGAAACACAAATGACATTGATCAAATCATGGTAAGGAAATGCCAATCTGCCTATCAGGAATAAAAAATAGGTTTCATCTTACAGGCCAACTCTCTGGAGCACTATGTTGAGAAGGATTCAGAGGCTTGGACTTAAGTATGGGCACCATGATTAACTGGTGATGTCTGTCATGGGAATGAGACTGTGTGCTCAAGAGAGCTGCCTCGAGCTTGGGTGGTTGGTCTGCAGATTAACTGGTCCCTGGTAGATAAGGGATAGACTGACTGGTCTCTAGTAGATAAGGGACTCCCTAGGCTAATGCAAAGGAGTCATGTCTCTCTGTGTCACTGAAGCCCAGGACCTGTCTGTCAGGTCCTGCTTAGGTCCTAATCGAAGAGTTAGGAAAAACACTGAGTGTGAGAGCAGGAAAAGCCTGTTTATTACCATTGATGTTTGTGAAGTTTCTCACATGCGTTGGTTGGCTAGTTCGGATAGGCCTGAGCTTTGGAAGCATCCCTCTCAAGCCAGCCTTGTCACCTTCACGTGCCCCAACAGGTAAAGAGGAAGTCATGGGGTCAGTTGATCTGCACAGATTTCTCCTTTACCAACAGAAGTCATGGGGATATGAGTTTCGTACATACAGCCCCTATGCTGCCTCTAAAAGCTAACAGAAATCTTGGGTCTTGGGTCCCACTTTGTTACGCCCATAGGAACCACTGACTATTCCCCTAAGCCCAGCTAACAAAAGCTGTTCTCTTGAAGGAGTGCTGTGTCAAGCCCAAGCCCACCATAAATGGTGGTGACTTGAGTTCAAATCTGGTCTTTTGTGAGGAAACCAGGAGCTGAAAGGGGAGAAAAAAAAAGATACTGAATTTGAGCTTCACCTGTCAGGCAGCTATCAGATGGAGAAGAATGTTTAGCATTTGCAAGCCTGAGGTAGTGGAGTTCAAGGAGAGATGACTATCTCACTGCTTGGCCAGAGTTTATGGGGTAGTTGCTCTGCGTGTAGATGGGGGGGTTGCACTTTTCTCGACTTTTCTCCTGTGTTACTGAGGAGGGTGAGGAGCGCTGAATGGATGACTGTTGGGTATGGTGAGTCCTTCTGGGGTACCTGGATATAGTGAGTCCTTCTGGGGAATCTGGGGCTGGTGAAAGGCCTGTAACAGACCCCTGAGCAGGGTGGGAACGACCTCCTCGCGCCTCACTCCCGTTCCCGGGGAACCGTGCTCCCAGGTCGACGAAGAAACCTTAGTGAGTGCGAAGGCTCCAGAGAGAACCCCACGTGGTGTGCAGCAGGGACAAGCCGGACACCGCGTGGTCCGTTTCCAAAAACCGTGGGGTCTGCAGTGGCAGGAAACGCACCACCAGACCTCAACCTGGCATCTCGGGGAGGAGCCAGGTGGGTGGGCGCCCCTCCACGAAGGGCTGCCGAGTCCAGGGCTTCCCCGAGGGGCGACCGGAGCCCTAGGACCAGGCCCGCGGGGTCTGGTACCGAGGGGTGAGGAGCCGCGCTCCGGCCAGTTTCGGGTTCCCGAGGGTGGGGGTGTCGGTGCCCGGCAGCGGGCGGGCCGTCAGCTGCCCGGCCCGTCGCCTCCCTCCCCGCCCCCCGGCTTCCTGCGGAGGCCGCGGCCGCCATGTTGTTGCAGGGCTGAGGCGGCGCCGCGGAGCCCGAGCGGCCGTGACAGGCTGCGCAACAGGTTCGCTGACGGCGGCCAGGCGACGGAGCGGGCGCGGCGGCGGCTGCCGAGCAGGATCTCCCGGGGTCCGCCCGCGCCGCGGGTGCCGAGGGGCGCGGGATCGCGCTGTGACGTGCGGGACGCGCGGCGGGCGCGCCAGGTGAGTGAACCCTCTCGCCGGGGCTGCCGCAGGGTGCGGGGCAGGTGCGGGCGCCGCCGCGTCCGCCGCGGGAGGCTGTCGGGCCGGGCTGGGAGGCGGCTGCGCGCCCGGCACGACACGGACGGGCCCTCGGAGCCCCGGCGGCCCCCGAGCTAGGCCCCTGGCGGGCTTGGCGGCGCCGGGCGGAAACCTCCGGCCCTGGGTTCCTGCCTCCGCGGCGGGGCCAGGGCGGACGTCTGGGGGCCGGGGCTGGGCTGCCTATTCCCGGCGGCCCAGCCCTGGCCCCCGGCCGCAGCCTCTTCTGGCAGGTGCGGACGCCGCCGTGGGCCGGGAGCGGGGAGGTCCCCTCGCTTTCGGGGTGCGGGCATAAGAGAGTCCTGAGGGGCATCCGCACGCTCCTCCGGGGCCTCATTTTATTTTTGCGGAGTTGGTTTTAATTCTTGGTAATGGTTGGTGCTGAATGTCAGGTGAGCCGCATCCCGGTGCGTCAAAGTAGCCCGAGTCACGAGAGGCCAGTGGGCGGATGCTCGGCGTCCAACGCTAGGGTTAAACCAAAGTTGGGAAATGTTACAATTTGACTTCAGCGTTAGTGACTTGCAGGGTGTACAGGAAGCATGGAGAGATGTGATCTCTTGGACCACAGTAAAGTTTATTGCTTATTTTTTTTAAAGACGCCTGAGTGTTTATAGTGAATGGATAAACCGAGGCTGAAACTGCAGATGGTTTTGCATTCTATAAAAAGCTGCTGTATTTGGATTTATTATTCATGCGCTTTATCGTTGAATGATTACTGATGGCAAGTATGCTTCATTTGAGACTTGTATTAATTAGGAATTAGGAGTATTTTTCATAGAGCCAACCACTTTGTGATAGGAATTAAGGTTAACACAAAAATGATTGCTTTACTAAATGCTTTAGTTTGTTTTTATTAGTATTTATTTGCTTACCCAGTGATAGGCGAGGTGTGCCTTGAAATTTTGTGGTGTTCTAGTCAGCTTAATTTAGGTAACATAGACTCTGTAGGTTAAGCTTCTTAAGCCTCTTAAGAAAATTAATTGCCTCTCTCCCTGTGCTTGTTTGCTGTATTTGTTAATCAGTGATAAAACCTAAATGCAATCTAGTAACATCACGTAAAACCTTTACATAAATTAATGACGCCCCTCAAAATTTAAAAATAATAGCAAACTGATGTACTAGGTTTCTTTGGCGGTGCCTACAATTCCCTTGTAATTTCTTTTTTCTCCCAGCTTTATTGAGCTATGATTGACATGTATCTGTTGTAATTTTAGAAGTGTAAAATGGAAGTTGTTTTTAAAAGCTTAATTTCAGAACAAACAGAATTTTGTGTTTTTGAAGGACATGGAAAAAATATGCATGGCTGCTGTTTTGACATAGTATGAGCAGCAGAAAAGCTTACATTTTTTATCCTTTAATGCATATTATTTATTCCCTTTGCTCACCTTTATAATGAAAGTTAGAGTTGTCTGAGAAAACTTGACCTGGACTGAATTGTTGAGCAGGGAGGTACTAATGTTAGTTCAACATATCTCAAGATTAAAATTCTGATCTCTCCTGAATATGAGGGAGTGTGTTCGGCATGTTCTGGGATTGGAATTAGAGTTTTAAAAAAATTTTGTATTTTCACAAAATCAGAATAGTAAAATGAACCTCTGTACATCCATCACCCAAATTCAGCAGCTTTGAAGATCTTCTTTATCCATCTTTCTTTCTTCCTCAGCTTTATTTTTTAGTTTTTTCACTCTATATACTTAGCATGTCTATTTTTTAAAAAGTGGAAAATTTCTTACATAACCTCAAGATTTTTATTTTAGTGTCTTTAGTACAGTTTCACAAAAGATAAAAAGAACATTTATTGGCTATCTCCTTGAACTACTCTCCTCAGTGTTAAAATATATTTACCATGGTTGTCATTTATTGAGCACTTACTGCATGCCAGGCCCTGTTCTGTGTTAGTTACATAATCATTTAAAGTTCACAGAGACCCTTTGAGTAGTTCTTTTCCTCCCGTCAAATAGTTAAGTGAAATGTTAACCAGGAGGTTAACTGATTACTCTAGGTCTTTGAGCCAGGTTTCAAACCAAGATCCTTCTAACTTCAGCACCTCTGCCCTCACCTGGTACATTCATCCTGGTTCAGGAAAAAAAAATTATTTGGGCATTCAATAAATATTTGTTAAGTAAATGAAAGTACATATTATTCCATTGATAAGTAACTAGCTTTTTTATAGCTATATTTACTTGTAAAGCATTTATATTAACTAGTTCCAGAAAAGATTCAGAATAAATTGATTACATTACTAAATGTGATTATTACCACCCAGCAGTACATTTGCTTGTTTTTCTTTCTTTCTTTTTTTTTTTTTTTGTATTTTGATCTTTTCAGTACTCTATTTATGGAAAAATTTGTGGAATAACTGTTTATGAAGAAAGGCTAAAAAAAGGCAGACTTTTTTGGTGTGCTAATTGTTAAAGGCAGGATTCCAAGTGTGAAGTAGAAAAATAAGAATGTTTAGGATTAAGTCTGGAAATGAATAGTTCTAAAGATGAAGATGCATCAGAAATGCTGTATTTTTCACTTGAGTTCATTTTTGACTTTGTACCATCCTTTAACTACAGAGCATAGGGACTAGTGTTGCCATCCTGTTGGGTGTTCTTGAGAAGGAGGAACTGAACTGGTCTTAAACCAGAGAGGAAGTGGGGGTGGGGGGCAGGAAACTGAGCAGAAATAAGACAGTGAATACATCAAGAAATAATGTATTTTTACAACACTAGGAGGGCAGCATATTTCATTTGCAAATATAATAGTATTATTTTGAGAGATTCACTTAAAAATTAATTTCACAGCTATAACAGGACACTGAATGATTTATTTATTTGTGAAACTATTCAGCGGTGGTTATGGTAGACATTTAGGGATCTAAAACCTGATGGCAGACATTTAAGTTGTTTTTACTTAAGCAACTGTTTTGTTTTCTAGATCATTTTCTTCACTAATGCATGTTCATTTTAGAAAAAGTGTATGTGTTTTAATAAAAATTATTTATTTTGATGATAACTCTAGTAGATAAGAGTACAGGCTTTCAAATGAAGCCTCCTGCTCCCAGTTCCAACGCTAAATAGCTATATGACCTTGAGCAACTCATTTTAATTCTCTAAGCTCGTTTCCTCATCTGTAAAATGGGGGAAATAATAGTTACTTATCTCATAGTGCTGTGTGTAATATAAAGTGCTTAACACAGTGACTATTGCTTAGTATAAATGCTAAATCAATGTTACCTAGTATTACTCCAACTTGCTTCAGTGTGAAATTTCAAAACCAAATTAGCTTAGTCCCTTTTTTATTTTTTATTTATTAAAAAAAATTTTTTTTTTACCTAGGGACTAATTTTTAATCTTACATTAAAACAATGCATAAAATAATGCTGGGAAGTAGAGTAGAACTGACCCACAATCCCAACTCCCAACAAAGAGTCTGCCTTTTTAGTCCCCTTAATTTGGGGGACAGTGGGAAAACATAGCCTAAAGGAAGAAAATGTTCTTTATCTGAAAAAGAAACTGCTTTGGATTATTACTTCAAACTCTTTGAAACCACATGCTTAAATAACTTCTACTTTTCAGTGTGAGGAGTGCTTGACTAGTATGAGGTTGATAATGGGAAAAAATGATCAAGAATGGTGGCAGTATTTTATTGGCTAAATAGTATTGCCTTGATACTACTTGCAGATAAGGACCCAGCAGAGTTTGCTCTGACAGTTAGGACACCCATAACTGCTGCTTTATCATTTCATTTTTGTTTCAAGTAGGTATTTGGACACACTCCTCACTACCCCACCACTCCACCTTCACACTTTAGAGTGACTGCTTAAATGTAAGACTTAAGTAGGTCAAGTTAATAAATTTCACAACTTACGTAACATTTGATGATTTTTACTTTTAGTGGGTATAAAATACTCTTTGGTGAATATAAGTGAGAAAGTCAAGATTAATGAAGTTTGCCAAGAATGATACAGAGTGAGAATGCGTGTGTAGCATTCATTCTGTAACTTTCTAAGCCCTGAAAACCCGAATGGTAGACAAGAAACTGTGGTTAAGACTTGAAGTTTAATTTCCTCTTACTTTCTTCTCCTCACTAGAAACATTTTAGGCTTTCTCTCTGCTCAAGTTCCAGTGAAATGTTTATAAATTGATTTTTGTCTTGCTGCAGAGACAACCTGTATTGGAAAGCTTTCTCTCCCCCATCCCTCCTTTCTTCTAGTGTCTGATCTTCATTGTATGATTCTGAATTGGAATTTTTGCCTCCTCCTTCCAGCATTCTAGCTCCTACATCCAGGATTCAGAGTCCCACTGGGTCCCAGAAAGCTAAGTCACTTGGATGATTGAGAAGGAAAGAGCCATTTAGGTTAGAGACAGATAACCCCAAACACTCTTCTCCAGTACTGGGGTTTATAGTCTTTATAGCCTTTCAGTAATCCCACCTTGAAAAAGTATAGGCTGCAGCTCCCTCTTAAATCCATCTTTGCTATTGCTTTCCTCATGAGGTTGACTTTACCTCATCTTTGTCTTTCTGGGGGTTTCAATGGAAAAAGCCCCCTTGCCTCCTTTTCTGCCATCTGCTTTAACTTTCTTTTTATTCTCAACCACTATCTTTCCTCTTTAAAAAGTTAAACCCAATAGAAGTTACTCATAATTCTTGGTATTGAATTAATTCCTTCTTTTAGCAAATAGTGAGTGCCTACATGCCAGGAACTGGTCCAACCACTGGGAATATAAACAGTGAACAAAATACACAGAAACCCTGCCCTTGTGCTGCTTGTGTTCAAGAAGTGGGAAGAGAGACAATAAAACGTCTAGAAGTTAGAATTTGCTAAGTGCTATGGAGAAAAGTCAGGTAGGAAATGGGGCTAGGGAATGTGTGGGCAGGTGGGTGGGGATAAATTGAGAGAAATAAATTTGCCTTATTCAAAATTATTAAGGAATTCAAAGATTGGAGAGGGATTATTGTACATACTTTATGAATAAATTTCAGTTCATTGTATTTAATAGAAATGTTTATCATTTAAGTATTATTATTTGGTTTGCACCCCCCAGATTTCTGAATGCTTCTATTTTCTAGTAACTTAAGCTAGAAAAAAAACCCCCTAAAATTAGACCCAACACCTCATGCACAACATGGTCCGAGAGCAGAAATTTGTCAAATGGTTTAGAATAGATACCTTAATTTGATTTTTTTCTAAAAGTGCTATGTTGTGTGTGTTTTAAATTCTATAGACTTTTTCGTTCGTACCATTTTTATTTTGATGAGTAATATATATTCCTTGTGGAAAACTAGAAAGCTGAAGGGAAGTTGAAGGAAGAAAATAATAGTCCCTAATAATCATATTACCCAGAGAAATGTTCAGTGTTACTATTTTGGTAGATTTCTTTGTGAAGAATGGAATTATATACTCTGTTTATGTACCTTGCTTTTTGGTTACTGTCACTTATCAAAACCATGGTTCTATTTTATTATATATTTATCTGCAATTTTTATTGGCTAAATAATATTGCCTTGCTACATCTGAATGTTAATAATGTCTAATATTTATTGAGCATTTACTATATCCTAGTTAGTTTTGAGACACTTTACATATTTTCACATATTTAGTCTTCAGCTTCTCTGTAAGAGCTGTTTTATTATTATTTATTTTACAGTTTATTATTTAAGGACAGGTGTAGTAATTTTCCCAAGATTCCACAGCCAATAAGTGGCAGCTAGAGGTTATGAACTTCGTCTAACTCTGTATCCTGTGCTCATGTCATTGTCTCATATGGATTCTCTTAACATTAAGATACTTTCTAATTTTTTTGGTTATTTAAAATTGTGCCACAGTTAACATCCTTGTAACCATATCTGTGTTTACATCTATGACGCTTACAATCTATGGTGGTTTCCTTAGAATAAATTTCTAGTAATTGCAGTAATATTGGGTAAAAAGGTATGGATACTTCCTAAGGCCCATGTAAATGTATTGCCAAGTTGTCTTCTAGAAAAACTTGTCAGTACCAAAGTGTTCTACCAAGTGAAACCAGCCTATTATCCACATCCTCAGAAACATTGGCTTTTTTTTTAATCTGCCAATTTGATAAAGACCACCTTGTTTTAATTTTTCTTTCTCTGAATATTAATCAGGTTATATGTTTAAAGTTTTTTTTTTCTTTGAGAAATATGTCTCTGCCCTTTTCTCATTTCATTGACATGTTCATCTCTTGGTTATTTCTAAGAATTCTTTATGTATTACGAATAGTAACTCTTCGCCATATAGGTGTAAATTTTTTTCCAAGTTTGTTTCTTAGTTTTGTAAATGGATTTTTATAAATGACAATGATAACTATGTGTAGTGCTGCTCTAATTCAGTATATTTATTAAATCATTTAATTTTTACAACATCCTGATGAGGTAGGTGCTATTATTAGCTCCATTTATAGAATTCTTTTAACATTGTGTTTTTAATTCTCAAATAGCTTTTTCTTCTGTGTGTTTGCCCATTTCTGTTCCCAATTCCTAAAAATCTCTTTTCTCTTCCTAGCCTACTGGGTGATACCTATTGTTTAGTTCTTCATTACTCAGTTTAGGAGTCATTTCCTCTGGGATTGCTCATCTAACAACATTCTAGTTTCCTAAGACAAAGTAAGGTGTCCACCTTCTGTCTTTTCTTTATACCTATAACACTTATATGCAGTTCTCAGTTTTGGTCTTATTCCTCTTCTGTATTCCCTGCTCTTATACATCTTACACAGGTGTTAAACATCTGATGACTCCATAAGTATTTGTTGATTTGAATTAAAGGTCTTCATGATGATGTTGGTGATGTGAAGAAGGGAATCAACCTTCCATTTATGTCAAGTGGAGAAACTTACATGGAGGAAGTAACATTGGAACTGGGCTTTGAAGGCCAGTGGGGCAAGAGGGAGAAAAGGAGAAGCTTTAAGACCAAAACTGAGTGGAAACAGAGGTGGAAATTTCCCATTCTGGGAAAAGCAAGTTATTTTCAGTGATTTTAAGGATTATTAACCTTGCCTCTGGGAAAGCCTGATAAAATAAATCCCTCTTTCACCCAGCAAACCTGATCTGGTGTTCAGAATATTTAAATCTTCATTCTGGATCTCTTCTCCTATGAAACAGGGCTCAATTTCTCTTCTGACTTCCCCCTTTCTCTGATGTGATGGAGGAAGTTGGAGGATCCTGACGTAACCCTGGCAAGATCTTGAAATGCCCAAGGAAGTTTGGTGACTTGTGGGGGCAGGCCCACTGGCAGCCTTTGCAAGTGGAAGCCTTGGGGAGATAATGAACCCTCCGGCTTTTGTTTGTGGAGACTCGGGTACCTACACACCTTTCCTTGGCTGTTAGCATGTTGGATGAGACCTCAACTCCTTTTCTCTCCAGCTTCATTACATTTCTGTTCTTCTTCTTTTGATAACAGACCTTCTCTTACTCTGCTAGTTTAATCTTGAAGTATACTGACTGCTGGTCTTGAACAACAAGTGAACACTTTATGTATTAGCAGTATAATTTATTTGATATTTAATGTAAACATTTTTCCGAATCCTTTTCTTCTTTAACTTTATTTCTTATTATGTAAATAAAACTTTTTCATTATGAAAATAATAAATGCTAATTGAAGAAACTTTGTAAAATAGGGCGAGGGGAGGAGAAAAAAGTCATTCTAAGTCCAACAACTAATGACAACCACATTTTGGTATCTCCTACCCACCCTGTCTTTTCTCTTGGTTTTTACATATATATTGTACATGTTTTACAATACAGCGCTAGTTAGGGACATTGCTTGTGCTGTCTGATTGGGGTTTTAGTTCCAGCTTAGCCTTTTACTATTTGTGAGTCTCACTAAGCCTCAGTTTTCTTTTCTTTAGAAAGCAGATTTTACAGTAGTATTTATCCTTAGAGTTGTTGTGAGGGTGAAGAGATTATGTATAGTGTGACCATCTCATTATAACTCTTCAATAAATGTAACAATAATAATCAGATCTGTCTTTCGGTTAGGTTAGCTTGGGCTGCTCCTCTTGGCAGTGTTTGGAGGGAGGGAGTGGTCAGGGCACTGTACCCTTCTTTTCTGAAATAACTACAATTTAATTTCAAAATACATATTTTTTAACATTCTCTAGAGGCCTATGAAAACGTTTATGGTGAGGCCTCCTTTAAAGAGTGGTTAATCTTGGGCCGGCCCCACAGCGGGTGGGTGGCCCTGTTAATGATGATATCAAAGCTAATGAGATAAGAATGACAACATGTAGAGACCTGAGTGCCAGACTTGGTATTTGGTAAGTATTCAGTGATTGTTGGCTGCTGTTATTTTCATGATGATAACACATTTGTATTATGTCATACATTTAAATTATAAGAGCATAACCAGTTTGCAGGTTATTACATGGTCTAGCTGCAGTTTTATAAAAAGTAGGTTATTGAGATATAATTCACATATTGAGATATAATTCACATATGAATTTGATTTAAGTGGCAGCATACTTGGCTCAGTGTATTCTCCCATTTTTAGATACTCATACTATTTCCATTTTTTTCTGTAACAACTAATAATAACTGCAGTGAATATCATTGTAAATAAAGCATTTGCCACATTTATTATTTCCTTAGGACAGATTTCCAGAAGTGAAGCTATTGGCTTACAAAGTATGAATGTTGTTAGAATTCTTGCTGTATATTTTCACACTGCCTTCTGAAATGCTTCACCAGTTTGCACCCCCATGAGTATGTTTGTAGCACTCCTTTCCTCTCACCTTTGCTAGCCCTGAGTACTAGCCAGGGTCGGGGGTATTTTTTTTTTTCTTTTTGAAATAAGTTTGTAAAGAGCAATAAAGCAAAAATTCATTTGCATTTTCTTGCTATTATTAGTGATATTAACATTTATTAGCCAGTTTTATTTCTTCTTTGGAAAACTGTTTATTTGAGGTCTTCATTATTCTCATTATTTTAGTAGCTCTCTGTACATTAAAAATAATGACTGTCATGTTTGTTGTGATTTTCCCTCAATTGTATACCTTTTAATTTTGTGTTCAACAGAAGTTTAGAATATTTATATAGACAAATGTGTATTATTTCCTTTGCGTTTTCTTGAATGGCTTCTAAACTTAAAAAGTTATCTTTGTTTCAAAGAAGTGATATTTTGCTTAAAGGTGAAGCATCTGTCTGAGTTTTTTCCCTCTATACTTCTTACTCAAATCAAGTAAATAGTTCTGCTTTAGTATTTAGTCCTGATATGAGACAGAAGAGAACAGACCACATAGCTGGCTCCCCCCGCCACGCTCCCCATACAACAGTGCAGGCTGAGTCACAAGCTATTCTTAGGTGTTTTTTCCCCCCTTGTGTGGGTGAATTGTCTTGTTCAGAGTTGTTGACTAATTCTTCTAAAATTGGTTTAATTTAAATCTTCAATATAATTGGAGTACTAACCACTTCAGTATTAGTTTACCATTCCTATTCTTTTAGGCCCTGTTTATTAGTTGATTCTTTGTGGGCTAAATTTAACATTTATAAAATTCCAAACTTATAATCTGTATTCAGACATCTTAAACTGAACATGCTAAGTTGCAGAACTAAAACTAAGAACTAAATTTGTATAGAACAGTTATCTTCTTTGAAGCTTTTAAGTTTCAACATGCTTTATGTATTTAGGGCCCTAAGCCTCTATGTAGAAATAATAATAACCTTTTTCTCAAATATTCATCAATGACATTAGCCTGTTATTTTCTATTTTGGTAGTGTCTTTGTCTGGTTTTAGTATCAGGTTTCTCAAATATTGATTAAAGAAAACATATCCTTTTTATTAGTAATTGGTGTAGTTGCATTTTGTTGTACCAATTCAGTGAAACCAAGCTAACTATTATAGTTGAAAATAATGTTGAAATAACAGTAGTCATAGCCATCATTTATGAGCACCTTTTGTGTGCCAGATGCTTTACAGACATGATAGCTGAGCCTTAAAACAACCTGGCATTTAGGTACAATTATCTACATTTATAGGTTAGGAAATTGAAGCTATATCATGTGGAAGTCCACTAACAGAAGGAGTAACTGCACTGGGATAGGAACTCAAGTTGGTTGATCTGTTTTCAAAGTTCAGGTTCCAGTCTGTCAGTTTGTCCTCAGTGCAGTTGAAAGAATACTAATCTCTCAGAATCAAAGCTTTTGTATTTATTAAGGGACCTACCATGTGGCTCACTGCTGGGCACTGAGTATGTGAAGATGAAGAGACATTAACAGGAGCTGTCAGTCTCTTAGAAGTGGGCAGCGTGAATACAAAGGTTGTAGTAGTAATTGGTATGTAGTTTAATGGAGATAGATATAAGAGGAATGAGAATGTGGCAAAGGAAGCTTTTATAAGTAGAAATATCACTGAGAAGGTAGGTAGTTCCACAGGTTCAGAGAGAGAGGGAATGGGAATAAGATAGAGCAGAGGTGGAAGGGAAAGGTATTCCAACACTGGAAAAGTAGGCAGAGGATAGATGCTAAAACACCTTGTATGCCATGTGAAAGGAGATTAGATTTTTTTAAAATATCAACTTTATTCATATGCCGTAAAATTCACCCTTTTAAAGTTTACAATTCTGTGGTTATTTCTGTATTCACAGAATTGCACAATCATCACCACTAATTTTAGAACATTTTCAGCATTCAAAAGAGCCGCGTATACCCATTAGCAGCCACTCTCCATTTCCCCCCAATACCCTGAGTTCTAGGTAACCTCTAATGTACATTTTGTCTGTATGAACTTGCCTGTTCTGGACAAATGGGAGCATAGAATATGTGGTCTTTTGTGGCTGGCTTCTTTCACTTACCATAATATTTTTAAAGTGCATGCATTTTGTAGCATGTATCAGTAATTCATTCCTTTTTATGGCCAAAGGTTCCATTGTACAGGTATACTACATTTTGTTTATTCAGTTAATGGACATTTGGGTTGTTTCCACTTTTTGGATATTATCAGTAATGCTGCTATGAGCGGTTGTGTACAAGTCTTTGTGTGGACATAGGTTTATGTTTTCATTTCTCTTGAGTTCATACCTAGGGGTGGAATTGCTGAGTTACATGGTAACATATGTTTGAACATTTTGAGGAAGTGCCAAATTGTTTTCCAAAGCAGCTGGAACGTTCCCACCAGCAAGGTAAGAGGGATGCAGATTAGTAGGAGATTAGATTTTATACTATCGGTGAGCAGAGTCATAGTGGAAAAATGATTGAGAATGATTGGATTGTGTTGCTGCTTCCCCCATATGGTTCAAGACATATGCTAGGTCAGAAGGCTTTTTCTGAGGAATAAAACTAAAATGCAAGTTGTTTCCTCAATTCTTGCTGCTAGTATATTCTCCTAGTCTTTGATTTTTATGTATTTGTATGGACTACTTATAATCTGAGTTATTATGGGTTACTGAAATTTAGTGTTCATGAATTAAAACTGGCCAATTTCTGGAGCTTACTAGGGGCTCTAATTTGGTTTTCTTCTAAGGAATCTTTTAGCTATACAAAGCTTTGGCAGCATTGCATTGAATAGAAATATTCCTACTATGCACGCCCACACTGAAGGATACTGTTTTCAGTGCATCATTAGTGTTGTCTTGAGTTTGATTTGGTTCCAGTTGCTGCTATTCTTGAACTAGCTATAATTATAGTATTATGTTAGCTTTACTTTTGTTGACCATTTTGGTCTTGTGTAAATGTTGCATTGCTAAAATTCCTTTATCATGGAGTTATTTTTCTACTGGAAAATAGGAACAAGTGGATAGGTTGGATTTCTTGTCCCACTTCTGGAGGCCATGGTTAGAAGAGTTTTGGAATGAGTGGATTACATAATTGGGAGGATTCCTTTTCACTCTAATATCCAATGCTAATACATTTTTAAAATGGGAATTAGCATATATTATAATTAAGGGTCTTAATTGCGGAATACATGAATCTCTGAAAGTCCACAGATTGGCTTTGGATGTCTGAAATCTTTGAAATTGTATGCCACACTTTGTGCATTTGTGTTTTTTTCCAGAGAGAGAAATTAGGTTTGCCAAATTTCTTTTAAAAAAGAAATATATGACCCCTCAAAATTAAAGAATTCAGACTGATGAAGAGAATTTGTAAATTTGTGATTTGAAGTCTTGAAGGAAAGTGGGACCTCGCTTTGGTTACATGTTGCTGTTCAGTAATAGATATTTTCCGGATATGCTCTTTTTAGAGTAACTAATTCCATGTTAGAATATCTTTATTTATCCTGGTAATTTTTGTCCCTGTCAGAACTTGGAGTTTGCCTTTAAGGTCCTCATTGCATATTTGTTATTTTATATTGACTTTCTTGAATGATTGGGATGTTCTATTTAAAAGCATTATTTTTGCTGCAGCTATTGCATGCTTTACTTACAGTAATTGAGATGTACTGATATTTAAAAAAAAACAAACTTTAATTGGCTTTATAGAATAGGAAAATGGATGAATGCTTTTCTGTCCATTGGCTATTAGCTTTTCTTTCCTCTACTCTCCTGTTCTGTTTGTGTTTTGGTTACAATTGGAAACTACCCGTCACCTGTCACCGTCACCGTCACCGTCACCATCACCAATGGAAGCCCTTCCCCTGCAGGCCCTGCTGGGGTGTGGCATCAGTTTGGATGCCAGTCTGTTTAGGCCTCTGCAGTAGGGTGTGTGTGGAGGAGTGTACTTTTCCTCTGTAGTTTTTAGCACTGGATATAGCATGGCTTGATTTGAGATGTGATTGGTAATTTCAGTTAAATGCTTTTGGTAAAACAGAGTTGTTCCTTAGTATTATTTATAATAGACTAAAAAATTGAGAAGGGCAAGGCTCTGGGTAATAGTGGCTGTTGGGTTAAAAGATGGTACAATGTAACATAAAAATATATGTGGTCATTGTCCCTGGTTCCTGGCACAGAACTCCTAAAACCTTTGGAATTCCCGGACTGACAGGAAAGCTGCTTTTCATCCTACCTGAGCTTATGTAAATGAAGTGACTGACAGTGGCACCCCTAGGTAGCCTCAGATAAAGCTGGATGACCTGAGAGATCTAGCAATTAGAGAATTGGAACTTTCAGCCCCACCTACCGACCTCCAGAAAGAGGAGGTGGGTGCTGGAGTTTGAGCTCTATTTACACGTGTACACACAAACACACACACTTTTTTACATAGTTGTGTTTATATATTTATTAATTAATGTATGCATGGTTATAGTAAATATTAATATTTGTTATAAATATATTTACATAGTTTTTACATAGTTGTAATTATAGTGTAGATTTTTGTCTACTCATTACATGGAATTTTTTTGTGTTTAATGATTCTCATAAATTTTAATGGCTATAATTTTATCGAGTAATAGACTATGATTTATTAACCACACTCTAGTTTTCAGATGTTTAGATTGTTTCAAGCTTTTTTGCTATTATAAGTAAAACTGTTATGAATATGATTATTTGGCAGATGTATA
Source organism: Camelus ferus (assembly GCF_009834535.1). Classification (NCBI taxonomy): domain Eukaryota; kingdom Metazoa; phylum Chordata; class Mammalia; order Artiodactyla; family Camelidae; genus Camelus; species Camelus ferus. The sequence continues at coordinate 16,616,591 of NC_045710.1, read as the reverse complement.
TTAAACATTTACTCTGTCAAACTTTATTAGGTACTGGATTCACAAAAATAAGATCCTTTCCCTCAAGAGGTTTGCTTCTAATCCTTGACAAGTACATATATAATTTTGAATATTTGCATGTGTATTCTAGAATTTTGTGTTTTTTTAAAGTTTACATTGAATCATAATCATTACCTATCTACCATAGCCTTGAAATTATCATTTGTAATGCATAGTATTCTAAATGAATACAACTTTATTTTCTTGTTCCTTCCTCTGTTGGATAAATTATTTGTATTTTTTCTACTGTTGATGACATTGTCATATGCATCTTTCCATTCTGTTTTCCTCCTTTGGATTATTTTCTTAAGATAAATCCCCATAAATGGGCCAAGTGGGTAAATTGTTTTGGTTGAATGTTGCCAAATTTAGAGGCACGTGCTTTACCTTAAACCTGTACTTCTGTGGTATTTGCCTTCTTTAAAAAATTGATGTAAATGTTTAACAACAAGGTCCTACTGTATAGCACAGAGAACTATATTCAATATCTTGTAATAAACTATAATGGAAAAGAATCTGAAAAAGAATATATGGACATATATAGTCTTTTATATATATAACTGAATCACTTTGCTCGATACCAGAAACTAATACAACATTGTAAATCAACTATACTTCAGTTTAAAAAAATTATGTACTTTTTTTGCACAGTTTAAAATTTATAGAAAAATTGAGCAGTTTACAGTTTCCCATATACCCTTCCACCCAGTTTCCCTATTATTATTATTAACTGAAGTCCATGCTTTATTTACTTTTCCTTAGTTTTTACCTAATGTCCTTTTTTTGTTCCAGGCTCCTGTATCATAGCACATTTAATTGTCATGGCTGCTAATGAGATAGGAGGGAAGGGTGTAGGGCATAACTGTTAAAAGAATGACACAGCAGGTAGCACCAAGATGGGGGAAGATTCAGCTCCCAGGAGACCCTGAGACCCAAGATGGCAGAAGATTTGACTTCCAGTAGACCTTGAGCTTCATTATGTGCTCATTGTAATACAATAGCATGCTAAATGAGATACCCACAGGCGCCATGACAGTTCTGAGGCTAACCATAAACGGTCAAAAAGTGGGTTGTGGCCCAGTTCCTGGGAATCCTAGCCCCTTCCTCAAAGTAATTGAAATAATCTTCCCACTTGTTAGCATATGAAGTTACTGAGCCCATAAAAACTAAAATTCCGTACCGCATGGGTTTTCTCTTGCCTTTTGAGATGGCCTGCACTCTGTCTATGGAGTGTGTATCTACTTATACTTTAAACACTCACCCCTATGCCTCTTGGCCTCTCTGGCCTTCTGAGATGGCCTACATTTGGTCTATGGAGTGTTCATCTCTCTGAATAAATCTGCTTTTACTCAACTATGGCTCACTCCTGAATTCTTTCTTGCACCAAACCAAGGACCCTCACTTGATGGGGCATGTCCTGCCTGGGACATGGCCATCCTCTTGTACCCCCCCCCCCCGCATCACTTAGGCACCTCTTGGTTGTGACAGTTTCTCAGACTTTACTTATTTTTGATGACTTTGGCAGTTTTGAGGAGTATTGGTTAGGTATGTTGTAGGATGCTCCCCTATTGGAATTTGATGTTTTTGTTGTGAGACAAACAGTGATGGACCAGGCAGGCAAGTTAACCTGATGTGTTTATTACAGTATAAATTTATCAGAACGGACATAAATCTTAGCAATGTTCTCCTATGGCAGTCTACCCAGGCAATAGAAATAAAAGCAAAAATAAACAAATGGGACCTAATTAAACTTACAAGCTTTTGCACAGCAAAGGAAACCATAAGCAATACAAAACAACAACCTACAGAATGGGAGAAGATGTTTGCAAATGATGCGACTGACAAAGGTTTTATTTCCAGAGTATATAAACAACTCATACAACTTAATAACAAAAAAATAAACAACACAATCCAAAAATGGGCAGAAGACCTAAACAAACAGTTCTCCAATGTAGATATACAAATGGCCAACAAACACATGAAAAAATGCTCAATATCACTAATTATCAGAGAAATGCAAATCAAACTACAGTGAGGTATCACCTCATATCAGTCAGAATGGCCATCATTAAAAAGTCCACAAACAATAAATGCTGGAGAGGATGTGGAGAAAAGAGAACCCTCCTACACTGTTGGTGGGAATGTAGTTTGGTGCAGCCATTATGGAAAACAGTATGCACATTCCTTGAGAAAACTAAAAATAGACTTACCATATGATCCAGTAATCCCACTCCTGGGCATATATCCAGTATATCCAGAGGGAACTGTAATTCAAAAAGATACATGCATCCCTAACAGCACTATATACAATAGCTAAGGCATGGAAACAACCTAAATTCCATCAACAGATGACTGTATAAAGAAGCTGTGGTATATTTATACAATGGAGTACTACTCAGCCATAAAAAGCCATTTGCAGCAATGATGGAGATCATCATTCTAAGTGAAATAAGCCAGAAAGAGAAAGAAAAATACCATATGATAGCATTCATATGTGGAATCTAAGAAAGAGGAAGACACTAATGAACTTATCTGCAAAACAGAAACAGACTCACAGACATAGTAAACAGATTTATGGTTACTGGGGGGAAAAGGGGTGGGAAGGGATAAATTGAGAGTTTGAGATTTTCAAATGTTAATTGCTATGTATAAAATAGATAAATAACAAGTTTCTTCTGTATAGCACAGGGAACTTTATTCAATATCTTGTAGTAACCTATAATGAAGAAGAATATGAAAATGAATGTATGAATGTATATGTATGACTGAAACAGTATACTGTACACCAGAAAGTGACACACAATAAACAATATACTTCAATAAAAAAATTAATTTATCAGAATAAGTAGGTTTCTTACATATCAAAAATATATAAATACACACACACATTCTTTTTGAGACTCTTTTTCCATTATAGATTATTACAAGATTCCATGTGCTATACAGTAGGTCCTTGTTTATTTTGTATATGGTATTGTATAAGAGATGCTTTTTTTGGGCGGGGGGCGGTAATTGGGTTCATTTATTTATTTATTTATTTTAATGGAGGTACTGGGGATTGAACCTAGAACACACTACCACTGTGCTAACCCCCCCCCCAAGAGATACATTTTGAATCAGGAAAAGCTAAATTTTATAAATGGTCTCAGGAAAAAATGCTTGACATTGTAAGTGGTGATGGTGGTGAAAGAGTGGTGAAAACAATTTAGACTCATATTGTTAGTGGATAGAGAGACCCCTAAATTAGGGGGCCCACAAAAGTGTGAATATTTGCTGCCAGCTGTGAAGGAGAGGCAGAGGGACAAAGTGAATGGCTACTTTACTGCTCAGAAGAAAAAAAGGAAAGAAAGGCTCTTGAGTAGGAAACTGTCAGCCAAGATGGCCAGTAGAGACAGTTCCAGCTGTAGCTCAGGCCATGTGGACTTTTATGGGAGGCATCTACCATCATGTCTTCCTTCCTGGTGTTGTGATGGAGCCAATCACCTTGTCTTCCACCGTTGTATGGACTCTTCAGGTTGTTGTCATGGCAGTTGTCAACTGTCAAGGCACTGGTGGGTGTGCCATTTAGCATGGTGATACATTATAATGAGCATATAAGAAGGCTCAAGGTCCACTGGAAGTCAGATCCTCCACCATCTTGGGCTTCACAGGTTTTAACCAGTTCTTGTTTTTTTGTTTGCAGCTTCCTCCTGAGACTTAGATAAGAGTAACTAGTTTCTATTTGAAGGAGGAGCAAGGGTATGAACCTGGGACAACAGCCTTAGTAACAAAAGGAAGGTTGCTTTTAATCAAAATGCCAGCAATCTGGTGGACACAGTGTCTCCCCCGCCCCCCCAAATATTCTGCTCAGCCATAAACAAGAGTTAGGGCTTGGGGAAGAGGGGCTTAGTTCCTGCAGAAGAATTTAAAGATGTTGTTATGTTTATTCCTTGAAGAGGAACTAGGACCCTGCCCCAAGGCTGCACCATTGTTTCTTGACTGCTCCTCCCTTGTTTCTGCACTCCCTCCCTTCCCGGATTAACAACTATTTAAATCTGCCCTTTGAAATTCAGGGAAGGTCAAGGAGGCTAAATGAAGCCTGTTTCTTACAAACAAGAAATTCAGGAAAGATTCTTACCAGGGAGGACTCCACAGGGTCCTCAATATCTATCTTCCCACTCCAAAATAAAAATCCAGATAGATCAAATATATAAATTTTTAAAATATAGATACTAGAAAAAAATATAGGGCAGTTTTATGATATGAGACTGGCCTTTCTTATCATGATAGCATACTCGATACTCGTAAAGGAAAAGACTGACAAATTTTGGCATAAAACTAAAGAAGTTGATGTAATGACAAGCTGGATAAAAACTATTTACAACATACATAAATCTGGGAGATTAAAAGTGGGAGTGTGAAGTAGTCATCTAGGAGACTGGGAAAGCAAATGGACTAGGGAAATGTGGACTTGTCAGGCAGGACAAAGGCCCACTTGAGTTAGTGGTCAGGAATTTAAAGTGAGACCAGCCAGCACCTTCATTTATGTAGTGATGGAATAACTAGAGAGTTGGATTTAGAAAAAACTGGGGTTGCTAGATGTATAGTATATGTAGGAAGAGAGAAGAGTGAAGTTGAGGATGTATACAATGAACTGCTTATAATGGTGGATTGTAATATTTAATTTGGTTAAGGAGGGATATTAGGACATAAGGAAGGGGATGTGAGGATGTAAGAAAAAATGAGGGAGGGGGGAAGGGACAGACTGGGAGTTCGAAATTTGTAGATACTGACAGGTGTATATAGAATAGATAAACAAGTTTGTACTGTATAGCACAGGGAAGTATATACAAGATCTTGTGGTAGCTCATGGTGAAGAAGAATGTGACAGTGAATATATGTATGTTCATGTATGACTGAAAAATTGTGCTCTATATTGGAAATTGAACACAACATTGTAAACTGACTATAGCTCAATAAAATAAAATAAAAAACCCCCACTTCTTTAAATATTAAAAAAAAAAAAAAAGGAAAAATGAGGGACAGTGAAAAGACCAATAGTTCGTAGGTCCAGGTAGGGTTAAAGAATTGTTGGGATCAGGAGACTGGAGAGACCAGGCTATTGAGATGGGTGGTGGTGAAAGGGGCATGCAAGACCTGAATTGGATTACTGAAGAGCATAGTTTTTGGTAATAATAAGGCCTAGGGTGTGGCCTGGGAGTGGATGGAGTGGATGGTTAAGATGGATGATAAGATTTTTGGAATACAGGAGATCAAAGACCTAGAGGCCAGTATATGGGCAGGATCATCTATGTGGTTATTGAAATACCGAAGATTGTGGCAATAATGTTGGAGAGTAAATAGGGAAGTGTTAATGCAGTCACGGAATTACTCTGGTGATTGTAGGGGACAGCAGTGAAGGAGGAGAGCCAGTGGTCCAGTCAGATGCATGAAGATCAAAAGGTAGTTTTCTTTTTCAACTTTTATTATGAAAATTGTCAAATATATATAAAAGTTGGAAATACAGTGATCACGTATTTTCTATTTGCCTTCATTTATTAATCTACTTTTTAATTAAATGTATTTTGTATTTTTGTGGAGGCTTTAATTCTTTTTGGAATAAGGCAGGCTATAAATAAGCACAAATTCCTTTCCAGAAAGGTCGTGCTGATACACACGTACACTGGCTAAGTATTGATACAATACTTATTTTTACAGCTACTGTTATCGTTCCTTGCCTTACTAGCTCTTCACTATTTCATGTGAATAAGCAGCCACCTATTTTCTTAGACCACACTCTTCCCTCTGCTTTTGCATTGTGCTGTTACCTCTGCCTTGAATGTTTTTCCCACATCCATAAATTTAACAAATATTTCGATGTGTAAGGTATAAGCTAATTTGAACACAAGCTGAAATGCACATGTCTGGTTGATTCATGGGAACTGATTTTCATGTGTCCTCTTTTTTGGCTTGTACAGGGGAGAAATTTGTGTATAGGTGCTTGAGGGCCTGGGATATCAAAGAATCTGTTTTCAGCCTGACCCTTTGGGCTGTCATTTGAGCCCAAAGGAAAGAAAGAGAGAAGGGTTACAAAGAAAAGCTGTACTTTCTCATTTTCTCAAGTCCATTTTCCTCTGCTTTAGAATATCTTTATTCACCCTTACCACTTTTTCTCTTTTATTCTGTCCCATGCTCTAACTTTATACCCTTGAGCTGTCAACTTCCATTTCATTAGGTAACTTCTTTTCCTTTTCCTTTTTGAGGGAAATTATCTCTCTCCCTCTTCCTCTAAAAATAGTTTTATTCTCCATCTAAAAAGTAAAGCCTTATAACCTTGCCTCTTTCCTAAAGCTTCTTATCTCTTCTCCTACCCTTTCTTCTTCCCTTAACAACATACTTCCTGGGTCACTTACACTGTACCTCCTATTTACTGCCTAATCTACTTCAACATGACTTTCATAGCCAGTTCACCGTACTGGAACTGCGCTCACAACAGATTGCCAGAACTAATGGCTTAGTCTTGATTTCTGTGACATTTGGCATTTATGACCATCATCTCCTTGAGACTCTTAACTCTATATCCGGATTTCTCTAGTTTTTCTCAACCTCTGTTCTGATTATTCTTCTCCTGTTTCCTATACATGCTTTTCCTGGATAATACCATTCACTGACATGTTTACAGCTCTTCCCAATCCCTAATGACTACCAAATACGGATCTCTAGCTTGAGTAGAATTCTTACAATTTCTTGGATGTCTCTACCTAGATGTCTTTGTAAGTGTATCAGATTAGGTGTGCTCAAAATTGACCATTTTGTTGCTCACTCCCCAAATCTAATATTCCAAATCCTTACTTCCTTAGAGCTTCTGTTGGTTAATATTATCACTCTGTAGTCACTGAGGATAGAAACTTATCTGTGTTGCTCTTTCATCACCCACATTTAGCTGATCAGAAAATCCTGCTCATTCTGCCTCTGAAAAGCCTCTTTCCACTTCCCAACTTCAGATTCTCACCACCTGGATTATGTCAGTCATTTCATAACTGGTGCCTCTGTCTCAAGACACTCAAATCCAGTTCAGTTCCTGTACTGTTTGTCACAATTCTTTCTGTCTGCCCTTAAAAGACCAGGTTCTTGCCTTTTTCGTATATATGCTTTCCCTGGATAATGGCATTCTTTAACATGATGATGACCATTCCCAATTCCTGATGACTACCAAATCTGGGTCTCTAGCTCAGATATATGCTGTGTTTTAAATACTGACTCTCTATGACTTGCATAATAAAGTTCAAAATCAATAGCATGACATGCTTTATTCTTTAAATTGGGTCATCTTGGCAGGTTACTTCATTTCTTTGGCTTCTCTTTAATTGTTTCTAAATGAAGGGGATGAAATTCAGTATGTGTTTAACTCTTCAAAAAATCTTCAGATAAAATATAGAGAAGCCTCAATATGTAAAATACAAAAACAGAGCTACTTTCATTGAAATTGATATCCTCTCCCAACCTCACCTCTTCCCTAACCCACTTGTGTTGTATCTCCTTGAAGTTTCTAGAACTTGTGTAGGGAGCACAATTGGAAACAACTGCGTTTCTTAAGGTCTCTTTTTAACACTTAAGAATGAGTTCTCTGAAATCACATCACTCTCAAATCACACAGTATTTGAGTAGGCACGGCTCTACTGGTATACTGGCTGTGTACATTCTTTCTTGTAACCAGTCATGCCCTTAGATTCAGATATTTTTTCTTGTTTTGTTACAGGGCCTATCCATATACCCATACAATGTCTTTTACTTTGAGGACATGAGAAGCCCACTTATTTTGACAGTGACCTCTTGTTAGATAATTCTTACACAAATATTTTCTCCTGTGTGATATGTACCATACTTTGATTTAACTCTCAAGTAGTGTTAGTTTTATCCTCTGGGTTTTCATAACATTCTTCATACCCTTTTATTTTAGTGACTAGTCATGTTTGATGAGTAAATACTTGGATGAAAGAAAGAAAGAATGAATAGATATGTGGAGCACAGGTTTGGAGAATATATGTACTCTGTAAGTTTCATCTTACTTCAGTAACTAAAGAAGTAAGTATTTTGCTCCAGTTATTCTTTCGTGGAACTGACCTTGATTTCCTTGGGAATCGGATGGGGAACATTTTTCCCAACTAATCATCAGGTTTGAAGAGTTGGCTCTTGTGTATGTAGCATGCGAAGTGGAGGAGGCACTGGAGAAAGTTTTATAAGATATGCTTTCAGGAACTTGATTATCTTGCTTTTGCATGTCAGACCTTCAGTCAAATCTATTTACACTACTCAACATTTAACTAACATGATTCAAAGTATAATTGAAAAGCCGAAGCCTTTCTCCCAGCCCATATAAAAGCCTTCAGAATTCAATGGTAAATAAACCTTTATCTCTAAAATGTACTTAAAAAAAAAAAGTTGCAAAAGGGCCATGTTGCAAGGGTCAATTTAAAATCCACAGCTCTGATGCCTGTAGGTTTCAAGAAAGTAGTTTGGAGCCTGCTCTGCTTGATTGCTTGCTTGCTTTTTTTAAAAAAATTATTATTTTTTTAAAATGGGGAGGTAGTTAGGTTTCTTTATTTATTACTATTACTTTTTATTTAACGGAGTTATTGGGGATTGAACCCATGACCTCGTGCATGCTAAGCCTGTGCTCTACCACTGAGCTGTACTCCCCACCCTGCTCTGCTTTCTTACCGGTTTCTTAGTTTCTTTTCTATATGCATATTCGGTTCAGCATTACCTTTCTTCATGCCTCCCCTGCTTACTTTTCTTTTTTCTTGTGTCTCAACCGTCTTATTCATGTACCCAGTTCATTTATTTGTTTAGCAAATATTTATTGAGCATTTTCTCTGGGAGATCTGGTTTAGCCACTAGGCATAGAGGTAAATAAAAATGATCTCTGTCCAGAATAAGTGAGGCAGGCAAACATGGGAAATTGAGATACAATATGATAAGTGAAGTTATTGTGGGATGAGCAAGTATTATGGACATACCTAGGAGATAGTGACTAACTGTTTGAGAGGACAGAAGTCTTCCAAGGAAGAGGTGATGTTTGGGAGTTGAAGAGTGAGGAGAAAGTGTGGTGAATGTTACAGAGGGAACAGAGGAATAGGAGTGAAAAAAGCATCTGTTTGGAGAAAAGTTTGCTGTACTTAGGACATCTGAATCTAGGGAAGTGTCTAGAGGTGAATGTGGTAAAGTAGATTGGGGTGGGATTCTGAAGGGTACCGTATTTCTTACGAAGAAGTTTGGGCTTTAACTTGTAACTATGTGAGGGAATTTAAGCAGAGGGGGCACTGGTGGGTGTTATGGAAAAAACTAGTTACTCTGTGGAAAGATCTCAAGATAGATAGACCATTTAGGAGGTTCATACCCTAATTCACATAACGACTGAGTCACAATCTCCTGGTGATGGGCCTGGGAATCTGTAGAACTAGAAAATGTCCCAGGTAATATAATCAGGCAAGTTGGGAAATTTAAAAACATAGCACTGGACGTAAGAAATGTGGTTTCTAGGGCCAGTTTTGGTACTGACTAGCAATGTGAGCTCATAGAAATCTCTTATTTTCCCATCTTGAAAATTGAGGGTTTTAGACTAAATAATTACTCTGATTGTTTGCTTGTATAATTCTGTACTTCTAAACATGTCCAACTTAATTGAACTACTTTTTACTTATAATGGCTACTTTTTTTTTCTTTCTGGGTCTTATTGACTCTTCTGTGGAAGGATTTCCTACTCCTATTCAAGCATTTCTACTTTTCTCTGCCTTAGTATGAGTGTATCTCCCACATTCTCCAAATTGCACTTGGATTATATTAAATCAAAGCAATCTTCTTTGCCTTAAGCCTGCTATCTACCACATATATTTTCTTGGTTTCTAAAAAGATGAAAATGCCAGTTCTCCACTTACTTATAATGAGCAGGAAACTCTCCACATAAATATTCTAAAACTATTGATAACTAATACAGTGTTCAAATTATGTGGTAACTACAAACTGCCAATATTGCCCATCATTACACATTACCCCCTTTAAGGAGCAGAGAGAGGTGTTTATCGGATGCTGACTTCAGTCACACGTGCCTGAAATAGGCATCAGGCATGTAACCAGGATGATGCTGATTACCCTTTTCTTCCCCTCAAAGGGTTGTACCAAGAGGTAAGGTATAATTAGCACTTCCTAATTTATGTCTGTGATTGTTGTAGACCTATGTGTTGGAGGGCGTCTCCAGCTTGTTTTTTTTTCTCCCTTATAAATGTACCAACATTAAGTTGACTGCTGCTTGCAGGAACATGTGACCTACACAGCATTGATTATTATCACCATTTAAGAAAGGAAGAGGCAGATAAAGCCCATGGGAAGTTCATGGACTTTAGAATTAGACAGGTTTGGGATTACATCCTGACTTTATCACTTACTGAATTTCAGCAAGTAATTTAACCTTACAGTTTCTTATTTTGTGAAATGAGTACAGCATCTTCTGCCCTGCAGGGATACTGAGAGGATTATTTGTATTATCAAAGATGCCTAGCTGTATCTGGCACAAAGTGGACTAGTCTACAAGTTCCTATCTGTGAAGCTCCTTGTATAGAACCTGGAACATTTTAGATTCTCAGTGAATACTAAGTATGACAGATAGATGACAATAAAATACATTAACAGTAAGCACTTAGTAAATGATTACTGTTATGATTACATAAAGTACAATTGTTGATTTTTTCAAAAATGTCAAATGTATCTTGCATTTTTCAAAATTTCAGTTATTACTTCTCTAAGTATAGATTAATAGACTTGGTTTTGTTTGTTTGTTTGTTTTTTGTGTTTTGTTTTTAGAGTAGTAGAATTGTTAAGCATGAGGTAATTCTATAACAGGCCAGAGAGAATTGATATAAATGTAATGGATATGAAATGGCACACTATACAGGCTTATTGATTCCAATAAATTATGCCACCATATTTAGATGTTACCACAGTCAATCGCATGTTACATACATACATGTTGTACTGTGGTTCCTGCATGCATGGGTAGCTGTATCCCGTGTACCTGGTGAGGAGTGTTCTGTAGTACCAGTGCCTTCAGCTTCCCTGAGGGGATTTTCCCTCCCTGCCTCTTATATTATGTGATTGATTTTTTGGTTTTATTCCAGGATTATACGTGTAATTATTGAGCATCTGTTATGTGGCATTCTGTTGTATTCACCGAATATGTGATGACTAGCCAGAGGTCCTAGATAGACCTAGATCTAACTGATGAAGGCTTTGTGACTGTGGGATCCTGTTCCTTATTTGTCTGTTTAACTTCTTGCTTTTTCTTCAGACTCTCTTTAGTAATGCACATGCTTTTATGCAGCTTTAAAATGCAACGTAGGTAATGCTTTTAGAGGATTTTTCCCACATTTAAAAATTCTCTTACAGAGACCTAGTAAAATAGGGGCCCTTGCTACTACATGTCTGTAAGTAAATAGTTTCTTTGCAGGAATTTGGCAGATTTTGGTTTAACATTAGTTACGATAATTTAAAATTGGGGAAGTAAAAGAGTTGTACTTATTTGTAGAATTTCTGTATTTGAGGAAGTTGCAGTCAAAACCTGATAGATGAGACTTCTGTGTTCACTGTTTTTAGCTGATGACACTACACCTTACTCAGTCTCGTAAACTGTAATTCTGGGAGTCATCTCTTTGATTCTTTTTGCTCTGTGATCCCTTATGTCTAAAGAGTCCCTGAGTTCTACCTGCTTTAAACTCTTCATTGTTTCTCCAGTTCATCCCCTGTCTTCCGTTCCTGCTGCCATTGTTCTAGATCAGGTGCCAGATATTCTCAGCTGTTCCCTAACTGATCTTCCTGCTGCAGGCCTTTTCTTCACAGTTGATTGTCTTAAGTAAAATCTGACTGTGTCCCTCTTTAAATCCCTTTATCATAATGGACTTTAAATTTTGTCAGATGCTTTTTCTGTATCTATTGAGATGATCATGTGGTTTTTGTCTTGTCCTTTGTTGATGTGGTGTATCATATTAGTTGATTTGCATATGTTGAATCATCCTTGTGACCCAGGTGTGAATCCAGTGTGACCTTTTTTATGTGTTTGTTGGATTTGATTTGCTAATATTTTGTTGAGAATTTTTGCATCTATATTCATCAAAGATACTGGCCTGTAGTTTTCTTTTTTGGTAGTGTCTTTGTCTGGTTTTGGTTTCAGGGTGATGGTGGCTTGGTGAAGTTATTCTTTGTATGGTCGGTAGAGTTCCTGAGTGAAGCCATCCCGAACTGGACTTCTGTTTACAGGGTGTTTTTTTAAATTACAGATTCTATTTCATTTCTAGTGATTAGTCTATTCAGATTATCTATTTCTTCTTGATTCAGTTTTGGTAGACTCTGTATTTCTAGAAACTTGTCTATTTCTTCTAGGTTGTCCAATTTGTTGGCATATAATTGTTCATAGTATTCTCTTATGGTTTTTTGTATATCTGTGGTATCGGTTATTATTTCTCCCCTTTCATTTCTTATTTTGTTTCTTTGAGTCCTCTCTTGTTTCTTCTTGGTGAGCCTGGCCAGAGGTTTGCTGATTTTGTTTACTCTTTCAAAAAACCAGCTCTTGGTTTTATTGATTTTTTTCTTGTTGTTTTTAAATCTCTATTTTATTTATTTCCTCTCTGATCTTTATTATTTCTTTCCTTCTGCTGACTTTAGGTTTGCTTGTTCTTCTTTTTCTAATTCCTTTAGGTAGTAGGCTAGGTTGTTTCAGATTTTTCTTGTTTTTTGAGGAACTTCCTTTAAACCTTTTAGAACTCATTTTCAAAGACAGGTTCAAGGTTCTTTACATTACAGTTACAACTAGTTCTTACTTATCCATTGAGGCTCAACACAGTACCTCCTCTAGGAGTTTTTGACCATCCCACCACAGTTTAAGTATTATTTTTCTGTATGGTACGCAGTTTCCAACCTGAAGTTTACAATACTTTTTGGGAAAAGAGTGAAGAAAACCAACTTGTACATGGGTGACATTTCCTCCTACCCAAGGAGAGTGTAGTGATAGGTGAAGTATAAGTGTGGTAACGGGTTTAAAGTTCCGTTGCAGTGAAACTAACATATAAAGAAAGAATGTGCACTATGAGCGGCAGGAGGATGGTATACAGTGGTAACATACAGAAAAGCTGGGAGTCAGAAGAGCAAAATTGGCAGTGCCATTGAAAGCACTGTTGGAGGTTTGCCTGTCCCTACTGCCCAGTCCTTGCTTGTCCCTGTCGTGTAGGTAGATGTATCAGACTGCCGATCCCTGATGCTGTTAAACATTCTAATCACAGTTAACATCCTTTGCTCACCACACAAAGATCTGGCCAAAATTTAGTGATAATTTCCTTTGTAGGAAGAAAAGTTCTTGTTTGTCTCTTAGCCATTGAATTTCTCATTGTAAATTAATACTGGATTTACATACCAGTTTTCTGTTAGTACAACTCACTTTTGGTGGTTATTCTGGGACAGTCATCTTTCTCTTTGAGCACATCCCATTCACTATGGTATGGTACCTTGTAACACTTCTTGGCAGCTAGTCAGCCAGCTTCTCAGGTAATACCTTCCACTGTAATACATTCCACTCTTTATACTTTCTTGTTCAAATGGCTTGTTTTTCCTCAGGCTTCTAAAAATATTAGGTATTTAAATGAATTGGGTAAATAGATGAGTTACTAAATGGTTTTTAAGATAGTAGTGGTTTCCTGCAATGTTATAATCCATGGTTTTAATTATTAAGTGCATTATTGTAAGTTTGTTAGGACTTCACTCTCCCTAATGGTTCTACCCTCAAGATTCATGGAACAAATTGTTATTTTTGAATTTATTCATAATAAGATACTGAATTCAGGGTTCAGAATTATATTACACTCTTTTTCCTGGACACCCAGGAAGCCATTTATCAAACACTCACTGTATGTCAGGCAGTGCACTGGATTATGTTTAATACTTTAAAAAAAAAAAAAAACTCCTGCAAAGTATTTTTACAGGTGAGAAATGTGAGACTCCAGAAGGTTAAATAGCTATTCCACAGTCTCAGCTAGGAAAATAGCAGAGTTGGAATTTGAACCCAGAACTGTTCATTTCCAAATTCCCTTCTCTTCCTAGTGCAGAATATTTGCTCATTACACTTATGTTTAAATAAATATTTTTGTTTTATTGATTAAATATTTATGCTACCGTTATTTTGGATATTTTTCTCGCTTGGGGTTTTCTGAGGAAGAAGAATATTATGGATTTCCATGTTATTGTACACTTAATTTATACAATTGATTTCTCTGAAATTCTTGCCTAGTTATAACAACTCTCCTCTTTTCCAAATTAATTTCTATAAAATTGGTTCATGCCAGAGGTTTCCTTATTCATTATTTGCTGTTAAATATTTGATTGTTCTTTTTAAATGGTTTTATTTTAAAGGCAGCACCATTACCCTACAAAATCTCCTGCCTTCCCCAAATTTAAATTCTGCCTGTTCAGCAGAAGCTCATTGTTTTCTGTTTTAAATGTGAGCTGAAGGGTCAAACATTCCCACTGCTTAGTGGCTACACTAAGCAGTGATCTGCCCTTGTTGTATTATTAATGGCACGATGTTTTCATGTTGCAGATGGCTGAGAGCTAGCAAGGAAAATTCAGGACCATGATGGCTCAGTTTCCCACAGCTATGAATGGTAAGCAGCTTTATGCTTGTGGCAAGATAAAAAGGTTATAGGATTTTTTTTTGTGGTTGAGGTTATAAAATATTCATTTAGGTATTTTCCTTAAGCTTATAAATGCAAAACTTAAAGTATTCTTGTTGAAAATATTTGGATAATTTATTTCAGAACATTGCATATATTTTCTATTAGAATATTATGCAGTAAATCCTGAGACTCAATATAAGCATATACTGCAGTATCATCTGGCATGTGTGCTTGCCTTTGCATGGCTAAGAAGAACCTAAAGGTATATCGTGTTTGATGCATAAAACTGGAGGACAAAAAACATGGTGCTGTAAGGTGGAGAATATTAAAGGTGTTTTTGATAGCATACGTTGACTGTAAACTGATTAAACCACTAAAGATTCATTTAGTAATATGCATATAAAATTAGTTTGTTTGCCCTTTTATAAAGGATCATGTATGCCTACATACATAATTGTTTAATAGGAAACATTTTAAAGGAACATGTTGAGGCAATTTCAACAGTAAAACATTTTTGAGGTTTTTTTCTGATTCTAGTTCCAATTCACTTCCCAAATACAAATTAACCATCCTTAGTAGGTAAGAAGTTACTGTGTATGTCATTTAGAATTGAGAAAATGCATTGTATTTTTTGATTTTTTTAAGAAATCAGATATGCTGAGTTCTTAATTTTGAGGTGACTTTTATTAACTAATTATAAATATAAGGAAATAGAGGGTCCAGTCAATAATTCTTTAATATTTGAATTGAAAACTGCAATATTGAAGAACAAGAGGGAAAAAAAGAGGAAAGAATCACCAGTAATTCCACCACCTTCACAAAGGAATTGCGTTAATATTACCATCTATTATTTGATCAATTACATTTTTAAAAAACATGTTCTCAGTCATAGGGCCAAAACAGTACATTGTTACTAAAGAAAATATATGTTGTATACCTAAAGTTTTAAGACTCCAGATTGATCTTGTGAGA
Organism: Camelus ferus; assembly: GCF_009834535.1. NCBI lineage: Eukaryota > Metazoa > Chordata > Mammalia > Artiodactyla > Camelidae > Camelus > Camelus ferus. Next base: position 16,600,887 of record NC_045710.1, on the reverse strand, counting down.
TCTACAAAAGTTTTGGAAAAATGAATTATTTGCATAAAATAAAAATAAATTCTAGTATGTGGTAGGATTCTGCCATTTAAAGATGGACTTGCGATAAGGGTTTTGTTGTTTTGTTTTTTGCCTTTTCAGAACTCTTACTTAAGGATTAATGTAAGCATAGCTCCTATTATGGAAGTGGTGTGAGATTATAAAGATTATTTGATGCCAGGGACAACTTTTTTAAGTAAAGTATTTTTTTTTCCATAATGAGTGATAAATATAAGTTTAGAATCAGGGTAATAATTGTAGTACCGATGTGCTGTATCCAAATTTGAGGATTTCTATGCCTTATACAAGGGAATTTGCTTTAAGCATGTAGTTTAGTTATAAACTTCAACCAACATGTTAAGCAGATTGATAAACAAAATGAACATAAAATAAATCAGTACAGGCCTGGTCTTTTTTCATTTTGTTTCTTCCATTCTCTAAACATTTGTATATCACTTTGTAGCTCATTGCATTATATATAAAATGTTGGAAACAAAATGTTCAGTAACAAAAAAGATTACTTGAGTAATTGTCTAAAATGTTGGACAATTAATTTAGTAGTATATAGGAATATAGTAATTGTTTGAAACTTCTGAAGTATTGCTAGCTAATATAGACTTTGGTACCCTCCTACTTAGTTTATGAAAGAGCTGAAGATTAAAGATAATCTTGTATATATTTAATTTAAATTCAATTCAGGGTTTAAGATCTTATTAAAAGAATCATCCATGTATAACACGAAACCTTCAGAAGCAGTGTTTGCTTCTGTAGTAAATTCTCAGTTATAGATTGTGTTAAATTTTTTCAGTGCACAATACTACTGGAACTAAGTGCCCTCCCTAGACCAGGCTGTTTGTCTAAATGCTTCTGACATAATCCTCAGGTTTTGCCATGTCTACTTCATCAGCCTGAGACCAACCACAGACAGACTTTTAGACTTTTGTGGTTCTTACAGAAGAGCTGTGTTGTCTAGTATAGTAGCCAGTAGCTACCTATGGCTATTTCATTTAAATTAATAAAAATTAAGTAAAAAAAAAAATTGAGTTTCTCAGTCACACAGCCACATTTCAGGTGCTCACAGCCACATGTGGCTAATGGCTATAGTACTGGACAATGCAGATACATCTTAGAAAGCTCTGTTGAACAGATAGATATTCTTTCCTTAGTCTATTTGATGATTCACTTCCTATCTCCTTAACAGAACTAAAAAAGATCATTGCATCGTATTTTTACCACTTATAATATTTTATTTCTGATTTCTTCTATACCAGCAAAATCATCCTTGCCAAACCTTTTTTGATCATGGTGGGTTTGCTTTCTGCTTCTCAAAAATTTAGTGAAATTGTAAATAAGGAGGGCATAATAATATGAGTGATAGGCAAGAGGTGACTTCAGATACATGTTGCTACCAGTTGATACCACAATGTAATGTAGCTTGTTTAAGCCTCAGCATCTAGAGGTAGTTAAAGACTAGTTAAGTGACTAAGAAGTTCCTGAAGCCCATGACAGTGGCTCTAAAATCTGGAAGTGAGAAGGAAGAGAGGGAAAGAATAGGAACAGCTAGTGGCTTTAGGAGGAAAAAAATACCATTTTTATTTTTAGAGCTTTATTACCTTTTTAGAATTTTAGAGCTCGTTATTCTTTTCAATTGTGTAAGTAAGAAATGTTGTTGAACACTGGACCTTGTAGAATCAGCTGAGTGTTGGACTGCGTTTATAATAACCCAAGCATTTATTATTCAGGTACCTCCAGTTGAGGCTTTAGTTCTATCTAGACCAGTATACCAGTTGTATTTTAGAAATTTAAGGCTTAACATATGTGATTTGACTATTATTTTGAACTGGACAAATACACCAATGAAGACTATTTCTGATATTTAATTTTTGTGGCATACAAGTGGGATATAACCTGTCTGAGTCATGTCTGTTCAGAGCTATATGTTAAAATACTGCTCTGCCACTACCCAGCTATGCAGCTTAACCATGTGGAACTTATTTCTGTGTGTGTGTATGTACATATGTGTATGTATGTATATCTGTGTATGTAAAATAGGGATGACACGACTTACTGCACTTACTACATGGAATCTAGCATATAGTGGATGTTCTATAAATATGTATTTTTCCTTCTACATGAACCATAAGAACATGTTTGACAGAGCCAGTAAATGAGATGAGAATAAGCAACAGAAATCTTTATGAAAATATCACATTCTCGATTGAATGATGACTTTGGGGAAGTGGGTAAAATTTTAATACATTTCTAAAGTAATCAGACAGTGTAAAAGGTTTTTAGATTTTTAAGGCAATATTAAAAATCAACCCCCGAATCTGGCTTTCCTGCCTTTCTATAAAGCTTATGGATAAATATAGACTAAGATTGGGAGATTTTTTACTTACAGTTCAAAATTTTAAGCTTTTGGCTCTTTAAAAGGTTCTGTTAGTATATAGTATATATTCTAAATAAGAAAGCCAGAATTGGAACAACAACTTTAGAATTGGCTTTGAATTACATGTATTTCAGAGTCATCTTATTTCTATGTAACTTTTCCTTCCTGTAAAATTCTTAGTGTGTTAATATCTTATGTTTTTTTAATATCTTATGTTTTAATATGGTCATTTTTTTGAAGTCTCCAGATTTGAAGATTGTTTGAATACTACTTAAAAAATTTTCCTTCTTATATGCCTTAGAACATTTTTATTCTATTAGTAACATTAATCATAATAATACTTAATCATAATTGTTGTATATGACTCTCTTGGCTAGTGGAGTCCCTTAAATATTAGAAAGTCTGTGAGCTCATTTAAAGTGTTCATTTTATTCATCTTGGTACCCCTAGTCCTTGTACACATCGGTGCCCCATAAATGTTTGTTGAATGAATATATATATAAAGGTGTGAAGATTGCTAGTTGGAATCATGAGGAGCTAAGCAGTAAGCATTCTCAGATAGGCTGAGAAGACAGGTAGCCAAGGAAAGGTGAGGAGATAGTAGTATATAAGAAAGTGTTAGAAAGTGGTAAATGTTGACACAGCTATCCTTTCTGATATAACAGAGTCCTCTGTAGTCTTAGGATAGCAGTCTGTCACTGCCTGGGGATGTACACTGCTGTATGTTAGAGCAACTCAAGCCTTCCCAACCAGACGGTTCAGACTTAAAATAGTCTTAAGATTTCTGACTAAAAAGCCTCACTTTCAGTATTTTCTGGCAAGAGTACCTTTATCATAAGGAGAAGTGCCTGGGAAAGATTCCGTTGCTCTGACTTCTCCTTAATTATGTTGTTCCCTGGGTTTGGGTTGAGTAAGGAAACTAATTTATTGAGTATGCTCCATGTGACAGGCATGTGTTAGGTGCTTTATATATTTGTTTTGTTTCAAGTTGGGTTTATTGAGGTATAATTCACCCTTTTTTAATACAATTTGATGAATATTTTACAAATATATACAATCATGTAAATAAGGATATATGGAGCATTTCTGTCACCTAAAAAGTTCCCTTTTCCCCTTCACCCTAATCTTAGCCACTGGCAGTCACTAATCAGATTTCTGTTCCAGTAGTTTTGTCTTTCCAGAATGTCATATAAATGAAATATATAATAAGTAGCCTTTTGTGTCTTTGTCGCTTCTTTCACTTAAGAGAATACTTTTGTTATCCATCCATGTTGTTTCGTATGTCTTTCTCTATTATTGTTGAGTACTATCCCATTGTATAAGTGTGTATCACAGTTTGTTTACCCATTCATCTGCAAAAGTCAGTTGAGTTAGACTTCCAGGTTTTTGGAACTTCAGACAGAATGACTGAAGCTGCTGTAACCATCAGATGACCAATTTTTTTATCTGGAAATAAGTATTTCTTTTGAGTGAATACCCAAGAGCTTATTTCTGGGTTGTATGGTAAAGGTATATTTAACTTCATAAGAAGTTGCCAAACTGTTTTCCAAATTATCTCTTTGCCTTCCCACCAGCAATGTGTGAGAGTTTCAGTTGCTCAGCGTCTTTGCCAGCAGTCTATAAAAAAAATTTTCAGACATTCTAATTGGCATGTAGTGAAACCTTATTGTGGTTTTAATATGCATTTCCCTGATGATCAGTGATATTCAACATCTTGTCACATGCTTATTTGCCATCTGTATATTTTTATGTGTCTATTCAGGTCTTTTGTCCATTTTTTTAGGCAGGGATTGTCTTCTTATTGGGTTGAATCTGTAGTTCCTTATATATGCTAGATATATGTCCTTTATCAAATATGTTTTGCAAGTGTTTTCTCCTAGTCTGTAGCTTGTCTTTTCATTTTCTTAAGTCTTTAAGCGAGCAGAAGTTTTAGGTTTTAATGAAATTCAGCTTATCAAAAATTTTAATGGTTTGTGCCAGTTTTGTTCTGAAAAGTCATTGCCTTATCCAAAATCAAAAAGATTTTCTTCTTTCTTTTCTTCAAGAAGTTTCATAATTTAGCCCTTTTATTTACATTACATATGATCCATTTAGAGTTAATTTTTATATGTGGTACAAGTTTGAGATTCTTTTTTTTCCATACGGATGTCCAGTTCTTTTAGCACCGTTTGTTGAAAAGACAGTTCTTTCCCCCATTGAATTATTTTGACATCTTTGTTGAAATCAGCTGACAATATACATCTATTTCTTTTTAATTACCATCAAGGCAGATAGTTTAAGACTCTTAATTAAAAGTCTGTGTGGATTCCAGTCCTACCTTTAACATTTACTGATTTTGTTACCTTGGGCGTATTATTTAGTCTCTCCATGCCTGTTTTCTCCTCTGAAAAACAGTGATAGTAACAGTAGTTACCTCATGGAATTCTTGTGAAACTTAATTAAAACAATACATGTAAAACTCTTAGAAAAGTACCTGACACATGATAAGCTTCATTGAATGTTAGCTATTCTTATTTTGTCAATCTAATAGATGAAAATGATACTTAGTATTATTTTAGTGTAGATAAATTACATATTATATGTAATCTTTACAACAACCCTGTGGGGTTAGATAACATTCCTAGTTTATGGAGGTGACAGTCAAGGCACAGAGAACGTGAGCATCTTATCTGTGTTCAGAGGGAGACAGTGTACCATAGAGTTCAGGCTACCTAGGTTCTAATCTCAGCTTTGCCACTTGTTAGTTGCCACCTTGAACAAGTTATTTTACCACCATGAGTTTTGGTTTCCTCATCTGTAAAATGGGGGTAATAGTAGCACCTAATATGTGGGCTAGTGGTGGGAGTCAGTGAGTTACTGCCTAGAAAGTCCCTGACAGATAGGGCTCAATGAAGGTGAGTTGCTTACGTCTTTGACATCCTTTGTTGTTGCCATTATTTTTCAGCATCATCGTCATTTTTCCAAAGTCATACGGTATTAAATCAGTTCTGTAGCCCACTACTTGCCTTCCCGGTCACAGGAATCATGACTGGTTAATTTTTTTATTTTATAATAACTAATAAGCCACGTAGGTTTTTTACTATGTGTATGGTATTTCTTTATTTAAAAGGTGTGTAGGTTTAGCTATTTAAAGTCTTTAGTTCTTCAGTACATCTGTTTCTTTATTTTTAACTCTAATCTTAAAACTTGTCTTTAAGAGAGGATGTTTATAGGTTTTTTTTTTTTTAAAACATCCAGTCATTTAAGGCTAAGAAATATTTGTTAAATCAAATCCATCTAGTGTTTAAAATTATAGCGAGCACCTATATTTCAATGATACGCATTCCTGGAAACAACTTTGTAAGGCAGATTTTTGTGGACTATAGGCAGCAAATTTGTGTGAGTTTACATACCTAAACATATTTGATTTCTTATTGGTAGAAGCAGAGTAAACTGAAAAGGTAGTCAGAAGTGAAGTATAGATGATTATTAGCCATGTTGAATATGTAACTTTAAAGACCTCCTCACAGGGCTGATACAACTGTATGTGAAGGTTAGACAACAAAAAGATTTATAACTCAGTTTTGTGTTCCCCCAAGTCCCCATCTTGCCTCTCTGCTTTGTCTCTGCTCCCTCTAATTTTTTCAGATGTTTATTCCTCAGTTATATTTTAAGTGTTTGCTCTGTGCTGGGTACTCTGCCAGTTCCACAAATTGAAAGATAAACACAAAGCTCTTGTCCTCCAAGGGCTCATGATCTGGTAAAGCAGATGGATAGAAAACAATTACAGAACCTTTCTAAGTGCTCTACAGAAGCATGGAGAAGTCTCTTGAGAATCTAGAGGAGGAAGCAATTAATTTGACCTGCCGGTGTCAGGAACCTCCTGGAGGAAATGACACTTGCCCTGGACCTTGAAAGATAAAGTTTGAAATGGAAGAGGGTGATATGACAGTCCAGGTAAAGGGAACACAGGTCACGGGATGAGAAAAAGAATGTTATATATATATGGAAGTTGTAAGGATTTACTTTTCTGAGGTAGGGATATACTACCAGCATTCTTGTTAGCCTTGGTTTTTGTTTTGTATTGTTTTCTTTCTTATTAAATATTAAATAAATTTATAGTAGTGTCCCAATTACCATTTTCCACCTATTTGTTATATAATCAGTGTTCACAAAATTTTTTTAAGATACGTTATCCCAAGGGAACATTTGGTTACTTTGACATGTAAAAGAGACCCGTATTTTAATATTCAAATATCAATTTAGATATATCTCCTTTACATTTTGTTGCTTATTTTTAAATGACAAAAATAACACTGCTAAACTAAAATAAATATCAAAGTAATCAGGGAAGCAATGTGGTGTATAGTTAAGAGCAGAAACTTTGGAGTTATACTCTAAAGTACAAAAAAAATTTTAGCTACAAATTAAATCAGCTGTATGGTGTTAGGCCAGTTATTTAACCTCCCTAGCTTTGTTTTTTCATCAATAATATGTGTAAATGTAGCTCATGGAACTGTTGTAAAAATTAAATGTGGTAATATTAACATACTTACCATGGTTGCTGGCATAAGGTAATACTTAGTAAATAGTAGTTGCTTCTTCTACCAGGTACTATTACTCTGCTAATGTTATTAGGCTTTAAAGATAAATGATAGAGAAGGTTGTTTTTCTGAGATAGCTGGTCAAAAGTTGAGAGAGTGGTAGGGTAAAGGGGGTTAAAAAAAGATCTTTATATCTCTATGACAAAAAGTAAAATGAGATTAACACATCTTTTAACAGGATAGAATTGAGGGATATATGTGTCTTGCTTAGGGGAAAGAGACCACATAATTAATTCACTTTGACAGCTACCAGGTGTTGCCTTTGGACAACACTGTTTGCTGGCTGGAAGGGTAGAGGTGGAACAGAATATTCTGTGGAGGGATAGGAAGAAGAGGAGGCAGTGTGCAACCCTGGCTGCACAAAAGGATCACCTGGAGAGCTTTTTAAAAATTATGAAGCTTATACCTCGACCCCCAGAGATTCTAATTTAATTGGTCTGCTGGAATAGCTTTTTTCCCCCTAAAGCTCACCAGATGATTCAGCCAGGGGTTGGAAACCTCTGGTATAGGAAGGACATTGACTAGTCAGGTATTGCCTGTGGCATGCATTATACTTTTGAAAGCTCCTTTACATACACCATTCTTACAACTCCTAGGTAAGGGTGAGGAAGGTTGAAGACCTGCGCAAGTCACCAAACTGGTTAGCACACAGGAGCAGAACCTCTACTCGCTCCTTTATGCTTGTTTAGCTGTGGAAGGCAGAGGGTGAATGTGTATTTGGGGGTAGTGGGAAGTTGAGACTGGGTCTCATGTTCAGAGCAAATGGAAAGGGTCATCAAGTCATTGTTTGCCATGGCTTGAGAGACCCTCAGACATTTTCAGGTTTAGTAAGCCATTCTCTGTTAACACCTCTGGTAATGAAAGTAATTTCCAGTATGGTTGATTCCCTCTCATACAGTCCTCATTTTCTTCAGCATCGTGGTCCTGTTCCTAATTCCTGTAGGGAAGGCAAATAACCACTTCCTATTCTATGTAACATTGTAAAAACACTTAAAGTTGCTACTATGTGTTCTTTAATCTTTGATTTTTCAGGCTTAGTATCTTTAGTTCCTTAACTGCCTCATAGAGTATTTCTAGCCCTCTCATATCACCCTTTTCTCTGGAGCTGCTTTGTTGTTCCTGTTGAAATGTGCACTCATAACTCAACACTAAGTCTTGTTTCAAGATAATGATTTAAATTTAAGTTTTTGTCCTTTCCCTTCCTGGATCTAACTTAAATTATCAAAAAAGACATTTTTTAAAGAAAATCTGAGGTAGCTTTAGAAAGTAGAAAGGCACCATCAGTGTACCAGAAACTTTGAAGAGTTTCTAGAAATCATGCAGCAGATTAGATAGAATTCAGCATAGGCCTAGGAAGGTCGTGTCTGGTAAATAAGTGGACTGATGTTTTCCGTAGAGCTCTAGAGTAAAGAGGACTGGAATGCAGAGTGGAACTTGGGACTGGTGGCAAATTGGAGAATTTCTGTGACTCCACCAATGCAGTTGGAGCAGTTTTCCACAGAATTTAACCTCAGACTTTAAGGATGCAAACAGTACTCTAAGAACAGTAGGGCATTTGTTACAGAAATCAGATAAAATTTTAATGAACTACCAAAAGACAAGTGAGGGCCAACAAGTCGATCTGGAATAACTGGAGGCCACAGACACAAGGGGAGTTCATACTTACTCACAGGCTGTTTCCTGTGGGCTGATGAGAAAGACTGGGGGCTGTACGAGAGACCAGCAAGAGCCCCCCCTCAGTGTTTCAGGCAGCTCTAGGGAGACGGGTATGAAATACCATGCATTTCCCTGCATCCTTTTTTCTTATTAAGTAAAAACCTTAAGCCACTGAGAGAGAGTCAGCAAAGACTCACCCCAAGGACACAGGCAGAGACACGCTGCTGCTGGGGTAGAAGGAAAACCTCTCTGCCTCTGAGGGAGGGGAAGGAAACCTTGTGCCTATGATTATGTCAATACTAAGCAGAGGTGTTACTCCTACTACTACTGAGGGAGCAGCAAGAAAGTGCTTCCCAAAACCAACCACAGATACAAGGAGGGGTTTGTATGCCCCAGAGTGGAGGGGCAGAACAGAGAAATACGTATGCCTGGGACTCAGCTGCACAGGGTCTGCCTAAGATGAGTGTGGATTGGGATCAAATAGTGGTCCAAGCCATTTGTTGGGGGATGGTAGGCTCAGCAGTTACGTAAATTTAAGGTGCTTCCAGCAGTTTAGGAGGGCCACACCAGGGCGTTTTCCTTGGGGAAGAAGACTCCAGGCCCCGTTCTGAAAGAGAAAAGGTCATTAATGCTTCTTCCACTCCCATACCTTTCGAGGTCTAAGATGCTTCTCCTCAGATGCCTGCTTGTTGCTCTCCACTGCCACAAGATCTGAGTGTCCCATATAGCTCTGACTTCACTGTTTTCTGGTGATCCATAAGGGTTAAGTGCAAGAGGGACAGGGACATTTTCGTAAACCCTAACCAAAATTAACTTTGGATCCTCTGGGTCCATTTTTAGCTGAGCTGCCACCTGAAGGATGTACCAGCCTGCCCGCAGTTGCTTTTAGGAGAAACAAAGATGTGTCATGTCCAGGGATGGTCGGGGTAGAATCCTGAATTTTCGCATGAAAACTTATATACCCCTGTGACCCCAACCCCTTTAGTCCCGATGATTAGCCAGGAAACAGCTGGGAGGTGATGATGATCCCTTTCGTGGGGGCAGCACATTGAGTGGCCAAGTTGTCTTACTTTAAGGAGTGTGAACCAGGAGGAGATGGTGAAAGTAGAGTTAGGCATCAGAAGTGCACTGTTGTGAACAGCTTTTATGATAAATGATACATCAGTGTCAGAGGGCGAATAGTGGGGAAAGCTAAAAGCATGACACAGATTAGTTACAAGGACCACAACAGTGTGGACATCATGGGCTGACTGGTAACCTGAAAAAGTGTCAACAGTTGGGCACCAGTAGCCCAAGAGGGAGATCAAAAGCTCGATGTAGTCAGTCTGTCAAGAGGCAAAATGGGGCAATGCCTTGTGTAATGAGACTTCCCTAAAGAGGAATCATATGTCTGATGTGCAGTGGCATCAGAAACATAGAGTCAGACTTAATCAGCAACTTGATTTCAGTCTAAATCAGAGAATGAGCGCTTGACATGGCTAGTTATATAAGTGACCCAGACCATTCAGTTAGCAATTAAAATTTGTTCTCGGTTTTCAACCCCAAAGAGGGTGTCTTTAATCTGTCAGTTGTAATTTTCCAAGTGGCAGACCAAACAGCTGGACCATTGGCAATACCCCAAGAATCTGAGTTCTGCCCACTAAAGAGCATGACTGTTTTTCCTTTTGGCTGTGCGTAGATCTGAAGCTGAACAGTCATGGCAGCCCAGTGGACACCATCAGCTTCGGCTTCTGTGAACCATTAGTGAACCAGGCCGAGGCATTTTAGGGAACCTCATTGATCCAGTAGCTTTGCTTCAGACGGTAGAGTAGGAATAAAGTTTCCCTCAGAGGAATAGCTGCTAATTTTTCATGGAAAGCCAAGATGCTGATGGAGCCAGGCTGTCTTGTGTTCTTAAATATACCATTTCCATTTGACAAGCTTTGGGGGTCCTTCTCACCTTGCTAGTTGTAGAATTCAAGTTGACCCACCCCAAACTGGGACTGTCAGGCCAGAGAGTCACTAGGCCTGCATAGGTCAAGCATTCAGACCAGGTAGAGGGTTTGCTGAAGGCTCCAATGGGCAGAATCCTCAGTAATAAAAATTGGAACTGTCTCTAATACTCAGAGTCTAATTTTTGTTGGGGTATACCAGCTAACCCTGCTGGTGGGGTTATTTAGTTTAGCCAGTAGTAGTATACCAGCATTAATATATGTATTTTGACACATGTACTGTGGTTATGTAAATTGTTAACACAGTGGAAATTGGATGAAAGATATATAGGAACCCTGTACTATCTTTGCAGCTTTCCTGTAAATCTAAAAATATTCTAAATAAGAAAGTTGTTTTAAAAAGTACCAGATGGCACTCTATAACTTCCAGGGTAAAGGTAAGATGAGGATGGTATTTAAGACCCTGTACAGTTAATTCCTCCTTCCTTTTTCTTAACCACTTTCTCACATTCATATGATGCTTTAGCTGTTGGTCCACTCAGTGCAGTTACAGCGTCTTGAATGTGACTTCTCATGCTAAGCCCTTTTTGTGTGAAATGCCCTTATCCCACCTCTTCACATGGCAAAATTCAAGCCAAGCTTCAGGTGTCTGTCTTAGTCTTAACCTTTCCTGTTAGCTCGACCTTGACGCTTCTAGTTCAGTATTAAAGCAGCTTTTTGTATGTATTTCTGGTTAGGATGCTTCACAGATTAACGTTGTAAATACTGGTAGTCATTTTCTAGAGTAAGAGTTCCTTGAGGATGGGAATAATACTTTATTCATTGTTTCATTTCCAGTGTTTAGCTTGTTGCCCATTTCCAGTGAGTGGTACACAGTAATTGTTCAAGTAGATGTTAATTGAGTGAATGAGTGAAAAGCCTTAGGGCCATGTGGCATATGGTTATGATAGAGCTTTCCTCCTTATATCACTAAGGTATTAAGCACTGTCATTAAATGGACATTTAGAATTGTATTTAAGCCTTCTCATATATATATACTTTGTAGTGTCTTTGTCTTTCATTTATGTTTTAGGAGGGCCAAACATGTGGGCTATTACCTCTGAAGAACGGACTAAACATGACAAGCAGTTTGATAACCTCAAACCCGCAGGAGGTTATATAACAGGTTTGTTTATATTTTATTTATGAATCTTGCTCCTTTTCATGTAATATCTTACAATTAGCTTTATTTTGACTGCCATCAAATTTGTATTATTAAATGGTAAAATTCGTATCAATCAGAATTCTAGAATTTTTTTTAAAATGTGGCTTTCTTATTTTACCTGGAACCATCTTAATGTGTTGTTTTGGGATTTGGCACATGGAAGATCCTTTCCTGATCCTAAATGATAGTCAAGAATTTCAGTTTAATTGTCCAGTTTCACATTTTAACCTTATATATTTCGGTTTATTTCTTAAGGTAATTGAGACTTTTTCCTAGGCAAATTTATTAATATGCTCTTAATATGTTGTGCCAATTACTAGTATAATGATAAGTATTAGTAAAACCTAGTAGAAATGTATGTATGTATGTATGTATGTATGTATGTATGTATCTCAGGTCAGTTTTCTTGAAAATAATCTAGAGCTTTTTCCTCCCCTGGAATCTGTTTTCTTAACACTTAGCCCTCTGTCTTTGAGAGGCTATATAAGCATTGATTGTTGATGCTGGCCCTTGTTTTGCAAAAAGACCCCCAGAACCACAAGAGAATTAATTTAGGTGTGTCTCTCAAATTTTTTTTTTATAAATGAAACTTTTTTCCTGTGTCAAAGCACCTTAGTGCTTTATTTACAGTAATAGTAAGCATAATGGCTGATATTTACCAAATCTGTACTGTATTTCAGATACTATACTAAATGTACTATCTCTTCTGACTTTCATAACAAGCCTGTGAGTATTTAAAGATGGTGGAACTGAGAGTTAGAGGTGTTCTGTAACTTTCCTAAGGTCACAAAGTCAGTTAGTGGTGATCTGGGCTTGGAAAATTCTCCGTCTGTCTTTGGAATCTATCCTCTTAACCATTATAGTTTAATGTTATTTGCACTTCTGTAATAATAACTGCCTTGCCTAGTGTCCGGATTGGGATTTGATTTGATTACCCTACTTACAAGGTAAAGCTTGGTTTGTTACAGTCTCATGGATGCTGGTTGAAGACCTAGGATTCCCCAGTCAGAGACAAAGGACACTCTTTCTAATGGCATAGCATGAGCATCAGCATGTTTATGTCCATTTCCTTCATCCCAGGTCACACAGGGGTCATACAGAGAGCCCAGAAGGATGCTACACATGCAGTGGTTGTGTTATAGGAGAGGAACACTGAGTTTCAGGCAGCACATCATTTTTCAGCAAGCAGTAAGCAAGCTTGTTCCTTGTCCCAGAGGGAAACATTACCTCATCCCTCGAGATTGCTTACCTGCAAACCCCGTTCTGAGAAATGATCAGGTAGAGAGCAGTTAGAATCTTACATTCTTGGCATACATAGCAGGACATATAGGATTGTCAGATACCCATGAGGAGTATCTTTCCCAAACCTGATATTTTTTTATTTAGAACTCTTCTAGGGAATAGTATTTTTAACTGTAAGTTTTATTAGATAGGAATATTAGCAAATAAGATCCCAATTATGTGGAAGAACTAAGATGAATAATGTAGTTTTTCATCCTGATAATGCGTATAACTTTAGTTGTGATATTTTTTGTTTTAAAACATCTAAGTCTTATTAAAATAATATAATTTTTCTTTCATGATTGGAATTACAATTAAAATAAATCAATAACATTATTACTGTTGGCCATTATTATTATTCAGAGGCATCAGAATAATTCCATTTACTAATACGCTGTTTGATTTTTGTTTTTATTTTCTTTAGGTGATCAAGCACGTACCTTTTTCTTGCAGTCAGGCCTGCCACCTCCTGTTTTAGCTGAAATATGGTAAAATGTTTTCTTTTGTAGATGAACTTATCTTTCTGATAGTCTGGCTTTGTTTTGCTTTTAATACTTAGTGTTAACATAAAGTTCTTAATGGGTATAGTCAGTTGGTATTAAGTAAGAGTATTTCTTCAGCCTTTTAGGAAAGAAATTTTATTGAGTAAATGACTAAAAATCAATTGGGATTTTGTTCTGTAGGACCAATTTCTAATTACCTTAGAATTTCTAAGGAAAGGAGATGTACACACTTCTATTGAAAAACACTTCTTTATAATTTGGCAAGAGTCTAGATCTTCATTCTGTTATTTTGAGTTGTTTCATTTATTTCATCATCTATAAACTCAAAATTAGCCCACTCTTCCCTGGTTCCTACCTTAAAGAAATTGTTCTTTATAATATCTAAGGTTTTGTGTAATGTATTTACAATAAACAGCATTCTTCTTTCCATTCAGAATATTCCTATGCCTGGCAGAGTGCCAGCCACATAGCAAGCATACAGTAGCATTTGAACAAATGAATAAATTGTTTAGAATAATTATACTCTTGTATAATTTCTTTCCATCTGCATTGGTGGAATTCATTTCAAAGGTATCTGGATTCTTTATAGACCGATAGTATTGTATTAGATGCTATATCTGGTCAATATTTCTTAATGTACAGGTTTTAGCTTTTTGTTACACACATACACACACATATTTAATTAAATGATGACCTACTTATAAATGCTGTGTTATTATTTCTATCTTATCATCCTCCTTAAAAGTAATGTTGACCCTGCATACCAATCTACCTGCCTCATCGTCCTTTTAGGGCTTTATCAGATCTGAACAAGGATGGGAAGATGGATCAACAAGAGTTTTCCATAGCTATGAAACTCATCAAATTAAAGCTTCAAGGCCAACAGTTGCCCATGGTTCTTCCTCCTATTATGAAACAACCTCCTATGTTCTCTCCATTAATTTCTGCTCGCTTTGGTATGTGCTTATTAATTTAATTAGACATTTGGATAGTTAAACTTGATTCCTAGGCATAATATTTGAGAATGAGGAAAGGATTTGTTGACATAAAATGACAGTCCCCAGGGGTCAAGTTAATTTTCATGTTTGAGATAAGAAATGTTAAGTTTGCTGTCATGGCTGGGGTGTCCATGTGTCCCAGTCTTCCAGGGACAGTTCTGACTTAACACCTGTTGTTCTAGCATCTGGTCCGGTTTGTGTTCCCTCTCATAATGCCTAGTTAGATGGTAAATTATATGATCCCTCTAGTTATAGCTGATCCTAAATACTATTCTTAATTAGTTTCCTCTGTACTCTGTATGCATAACAAAAAATGTGGACAATTTTAAACTCACTTGAAATGGTTTAATTTGGGGGGTAGCTTAAAATTACATATAAGTAGAAATTTCTTTAATTTAAAGGTTGGTTAGCCAGCTAAATTTAGGCTTAAAAGTTGCAGACTTTGTGCTAATTGATTTACATATCATCAGAGATAACTAGTTTTTCATTAATTTCGATTAGCTATTATTAGTTAATTGTGAGAAGCACTTGTTGGAATGTATGTTCAATTAGATATCTCCATGTATCTGAAACATGTTTTTCCCCTCTAGATGTTAGAAATCTTAAAATACTAAACTCTTTTAGTATTTGTAGTGAACTCTAGAGATAAATACCAAATCATTGTGTAACAATATTTATATAGTGTAGTTCATATTCTGCAGTTAGTAGGTGAATAAGAATCATCAGTTTATTCCTCTTAAACAATTGTCCTTGAATCCATAAGTGTGTTATAAGAAAAGTGAAACATGTGGCATGCTTTCTTCTTGCACATAATGTGTGAATAAATGGGTCTCCTAAAGTATCTAGTATTTAGAACATCTTTTGCAGAGGAGGGGAGAGTTTGGGAGTGTGTGTGTGTGTGTGTGTGTGTGTTAACAGCCCTGTATTTATTATCCCTACACAAAAACCCACATTTAATCAGAAAATACATTCTCTCTTTGAGAATACTAATATTTAATTGCGGAAGACTGCTTCGTTTCATCCATGATGCTAGAAGAGAATTTTTAACTTAGTAGGCATTCCCTTAGTTCACACAGCTCAGAATGTTGATATTACAAGCAATAGTTTACCTCCTGCACTGCTGAGTCGAAGCTGTTTTAGTGAATTTTTTAAAACTAGTTTGCCCATAGTGTTTCTGTAAACATAGAGGCTGCTCACTGTGCTGTAAACTTGTTTTCTGTCATGGATTTTATAATTGGTTTACACATTGGAGAATGTGTTCTGTTTTGTATTTAGGAATGGGAAGCATGCCCAACCTGTCCATTCCTCAGTCATTGCCTCCAGTCGCACCTATAGCAACACCCTTGTCCTCTGCGACTTCAGGGACCACCCTTCCTCCCTTAATGATGCCTGCTCCCCTAGTGCCTTCTGTTAGCACTTCATCATTACCAAATGGAACCGCCAGTCTCATTCAGCCTTTATCCATTCCTTACTCTTCTTCAAGTAAGTGCTTTGGGTCTAATGACTCAGTATTTCATATGAAGAAAGAAACTGGTATATTTGTGTCCCAATAGATGCAAATTTCCTTCATGCTTTGTGATATTGTTTAGTATGAACCTTTTTCTTTTTTCTTCTTTCTTTCAGCATTGCCTCATACATCATCTTACAGTCTGATGATGGGAGGATTTGGTGGTGCTAGTATACAGAAAGCCCAGTCTCTGATTGATTTAGGATCTAGTAGGTATGAATACTGAAAACCTCCAACTTTTCACGCTTTCAATAAGGAGTATTTAACAAATGCTTTTTTTTTAAAGCTCTGAGCTTATCCAGGTTTTACTTTATAATGGCTAAATGTAAATGCAGTAAATTTACTATTTACAATTCATGAAAAAAGTTTTATTTTTAGACTTATTAACTGTGGGTATTATACTTTTGAAAAAAATGTTATATGTAAACTAAAAATATTCTGCTATATTTTTTAATCAGTCAGCTTTTGCCCAAAGCTACATATTTTTCCCTTCAAATACATTTCTCAAAACATCTCATAATCATTGTACATTATTTTTATCTTGAGCAAATTCATCTGATTGAGTATCCTCTAAATTTCAGAAAGCACAAAAGCATCAATATTCATTCATCACCCCTCATATAAATCATAGTAATACTCTTTAAAACAATGACCCAGAAGAACAATGTACCCTTGCTTTTAAACACTCACTGGTTGTGTGACCTTGTTTTTCTCAACATCACTGAGCTATAGTTTGCCCATCTAAAAGATGGGGATAGTAATATCTTTTAAGTTTGTCATGAGGATTAGAAATAATATTTGTAAAGGCCGTAGCACAGTGCGGGGCCTGGCACATAGGTTCTTGATACACGGTAGTTCAATACTTCATGTGGTATTTGCTTTCCTAGGAATAAGGATAATTGCTTAAATTTTTTCAATATCAGATATAAAAGCAATTAATATTGTGTTATGAAAGTTATGATTCTTAATGTCTTTGTAAAGGTTTAACTAAATGTATTTTATTTAATAACATAAAAATTTCAAATAAATTTTATTACAGCTCAACTTCCTCAACTGCTTCCCTCCAAGGGAACTCGCCCAAGACTGGGACCTCAGAGTGGGCAGTTCCTCAGCCTTCAAGATTAAAATATCGGCAAAAATTTAATAGTCTTGACAAAAGCATGAGTGGATACCTCTCAGGTGAGTGGCATACAGTGCGTAAGAATGTGAGAGAGTTATGTTTCTTACATGGATGTGCATCAAAGAACTTCTATTTGAATTTGTCCTTTGTAGCACATCTAAAATTTTAACATCCAAAAAATTTATCAGGCATTTGATAAATACAAATAACGTTTAAGTAGTCTAAGAGTTCAAAGTTCATACCATCAAGTTGAGCACAAAGATATACGCCCAACTTTCTGGAAAGAAGGCCTCTCCCTTGAGAAGGTCAAACCTCATCCTCCAGTGCAGTGCCTCATGTGATTGGAAAGGGTGGCACTTAGCCTCACCTTAGCCTCCCTGAGAGTCCCCTTCCTCTCTGGGTCTTTCTCTGCTTGTCCTTCCTAATGCCTCATGTGAGCTCGTTCACCCTTTATTGCTCCAACTCAAATGCAGCCATAAAACCTGACCTTAGACCCCTGTAGAACATTTGAGTCCATGCTAGAACAAACATCCAAACCTTACTGACTGAGAATAGTGAAGGGGACATAAACAGAGGGTAATAGGCAAGTAGAATTCCCATCTTCTGACTTTCCCCTCTCTCTTCACTCAGTGAGGAATTATAGTTTAGACAGAGTGAAATAAATGTTTAAAAATAATAGGGCTTTTAAGTGCTACAGAACATGGAATAGAAGATAATGATACTAAAGAGATCAGGTAAAACATCTTACAGGAGGAGAGCTTTTCAGCTTTAAGCCCTATCATGAAAGAAAGTTAGGGTTTGGACAGGTAGAGATTGGAGGTGAGGGCATTTGAGGGTGACCAGGAAGAAACCTAAGAGCAAAAAGTACATGGCATGTTTGGAGAACGAAAAGTAGTCTATAAAATAGGAGTATGGAGTGTCTAGTTGTGCAGTGGGGCAAAGGAGCAATAAGACTTGGAATTGATTGGACAAGCTAAAATATGCAATATTTTCTTTAAATATACATAGCCAGGTGATAAAAGCTTTAAAAAAAAAAACAAGAGAATTACACACACACAATTCAGGGTAGTTGCCTTTTCTGGGAAAGGTATGGAGATAAAATTAGGGAACACAGATGGCTTCAAAGCATGTAGTAATGTTTCTAGTTCTTAAGTTGTGTAGTAGGTTCATGGGTGACTTTTATTAGTATACTTCATAACTTAAAAATTCTCTATTTTTTATATGTATCAAATACTATATAACTAATTTTCTGTAAACTTTTATTAAATTATATGAAATAAAATATACTATTTTTTTGACTAATCTTTTTTTTTTTTTTTTGCATTTTAACATCTCTAAAATTGGGATGTATGTTACCATCAGTGGCATCTCAGTAGTGTCTTAGCATTGTGCTGTGATTTTGTTGACAGTGTTTTTTTCCTTCTTAGAGTTACATAAGATAATAATGTGTCTTATAATCATTGCATCTTAGATTCTGTAAAATATAGTATTCAAACTATTTAAGATTAACATAAAGTAACGTGATTCCCATATTTGAAAAAGTGAACTTGTTTGAGCCCTACATTTTGCATTAAAGAAGTTTCTTTTTTCAAATTAACAAAAATGGACTAAAAAGACATGTACAGAAGTGTTCATGGTAGGTTCATTCAGAGCACCCAAAAAGGAAGACCTTAAATGTCTATCAACTGGAGAATGTATAAATAAATAAGGGTGTATTTCTATAACAGAATAACTTAACAGCAATAAAAACGAATGAACTACTGATACATGCAGCAACATGGATCATTTCGCAGATGTTGTATAAGTCAAAGAAGTCTGGTACAAAGATCCTATACTATTTAATTCACTTATGAAGTCAAAGAACAGGAAGCCAAGTTGATGGTGATAAAAATCAGGATAGTGTAGTTACTCTGTTGGAAAGGGCCATGTTAGAACCTTGTGGGGTGCTGGAAACATTCTGTATCTTGACATGAGTGTTGGTTGCATGTGTGCATACTTATGTAAAAATCCTTTGAGCAGTACATTTAAGATTAGTACACTTTTTATATGTACTACAAGCATAGAGTATAAATAGGGTGGGTTTGTGTTGGAATGTGAAGGGCAATGGAGAAGCCAACTGTGAGGAGGTGTTCCCTTAATGTTACTTTATTTGTTATGTGACACATTTTATGAAGGTTTTGTGTTGTGCTGTTTTCAGAAAATGTTGTTACTCTTAGACCTGCAAGAGGCAGGCTATATATATCCACATTTAAGGGAAGGATTGATTTTTTTGAGAAAAGAAGTGGTTTTTGGTGTCCTGGAACTGAACATGAGCCCCAGGTATATGAGGACAGGGCTATCCTAGACTGACATGGTATGATTGGTTCAGTGAATGTAGCAGTTGATAGTCTAATTTCTCCCTTTTGTTCCTCCCCTTCTCTTCCCCATAAACTCTCAGTCATGGTTTATTTAGATTAATTCATTGACTCAAGTATTTCCTGAGTCACATATCTTTTGGGCATTCTGTGAAGCACTTAAATGCAAAGAGGAGGAGGACATGGCCCATATCTTTGAAGAGCCCATAGTGTAGGTCACATAATCACAGTAGTTGATTAGTGGTTTTTAAACCAAGTGCTATAATTAATATAAATTATTAAAGTCACTAACCCTGAGGATGTAAGAGTGTTTCAGAGAAGAGACAACATCTGAGTTGGATCTTAGAGGACAAGTAGACTTACCAGGTAGACAGTGGAGGGACTAGCATCATAGACACAGGAAATAGGAATCCGGAGGATTGGCAGACCAGCGGTGTGCATGTCCAAGTGAGGTTTTCTTCATCCAGGGCTCTGTTGCCTCTCTTTGTCTTCTGTGTTACTCAGACTTTGCCTGCACACGTTTAATCCCTCCACCAGTGCACTTTTAACCATTGTGTTCTTTCCCTTCCTCCTCCTGTTTGCTCTGTTGCCTAGTGACAGGGGTCTCCTTTGTTATCTTTGTCCAAGAGCTGAAACCATAGTTATTGGACCTTTCTTCAGGTTTGAAATAGCCCTACTTACATGTTTCTTTATTGGAAGAATCCTTTTAACACTAAAACCTCCTCAGATCTCACTTCCTATATGAAATCTATTGAGTAATTAATTGAGGCCATGAGCTATTTCCTGTGTTTTTTCCTTTGTGATTTCTATTAAATGACCAGATTAAAAAAAGAATGGCAAAGATTTTAAAGTTATGGAATGTAACATTTGGTTGCATATTATAATATGAGGTGTATTTGAATTTGTTTCATGTAGGATATGTAGCTTTGATTATTCAGACCTCTGTGTTCAAAGCTTAGTGAAACAATGGGTTTAGCAGCGTCTGTGCTGGCTTTGTAGTCGGAGCTGTTGCTGAGGAAGAGTTTGCAGATGTATCTCTTCTGTGCAGAGTTGTTTGGACAGGTCTTGACTCAGGCTCAGCCCAACTAGGGCTGACTCCTCTGTCACTTGTGGCTCAGTCACATGAGAGTGGAAGGTGTAGCCTCTGCTTTATTGACTGGGAGACCTTCCCTAAAGAAGCTGCGAGATTCATCGTGGTCAGAAAGCCACAAACAAGCTCACCAGGAGTGAATGTTCCTTTGCTTTGAAGCAGATAGGTTTTTTTTCTGTTTTGAAAGTATATTCTTTGAAGATCAGGAAGCCTGTTTCAGAAACATACTTTTATTTTCTCTCACTGAGGGAGAGAAAAGAAGTTAAACAATTTGCCATAAATAGTAAGCATTCAATGAATGTTAGCTATTTTTATTAACAGATGCTATCACATAGGTAGGCCTTCATTGCACCTTAAAGAGGATAACTTGGGATTACAACTTTACTCATTACTTTAGCAAATAGTTATTAAGCTTCTGTGTGCTAGGCATGGGGTATACATTCGTGGGTAAAGCAGTCAAGGGTATTGTCTTCGTAGAACTTAGCATAATAAGGGAAACAGACAAATAGGTAAATAAGCAAATAAATGTTACATTACAAATTGTGAAATGAGATATGAAGGATACGAGTAGGAAATATATTGAAAGGTAGAGTGGACAGAGAAGGCCTTTCAGAGAAGGTGACATTAGATTGTGACTTAACGGGTGAGAAGGACCCAGACATGCAGTATGTCGAATTGTAGGACTCGATGGTGGACATGGGTGTACAGGAGAGGGAGGGTTCAGGGGTAACTTTATGATTTCTGGCTTGAGCCACTGGATGGACTGTGATGCCATTCATAGAGGAGGGAAGATTAGAATGGTTTGGGTGAGAATTAGAAAGAGGGGCACGAATGGGGATTGAGAGAATAGTTTTATACTGTTTTGGTTTGATATGCTTATGAAATACATAATTTGATTTTTCAGTTGGATAAGAAGTCTAAAATTAGAGGGGAGGTTTGAGCTGTGGATGTACATTTGAGAATCATCATCCTCTAAGTGCTCTTTAAAGTCACAGAGATGGATATGAACACACAGAAACAAAACAGTGCCCAGGACAGAGCCTTGGGGAATGCTGCCATTTACAGGTCATTTAGAAAAGGAAGAGTAGAGACAGAGGAATGATCAGAGAGATACGAGAAAATCTGAAAATGCTAAGGAAGCTGTGCTTTGAGAACTTGGTCTCTGCTGCGCTGTGCTGCTGGCTCAGTCCTTTATGTCAGTCACTTGTGTATACTGTTACCGTCTGAAAGGACACAGGAGCACTTGATTCTACTAACTCCAGGTTTTAACTCCTTGGGCCAGGCAATGTGTTTGTTTTCATGACTACTGAATGCTCAGTGCTTGGAGCATGGTAAAAACTGATGCTGTCTCAAGATAGGAGCAGTATTATTTCATGGGTATAGCTGTTTAAGTTTGCGTGACTTTAAAGAGGCTAAAGAATTTTCTTTTCTTTTCTTTTTTTTTTTTTAATTATTTTTATTCTCTCAATCAGGTTTTCAAGCTAGAAATGCCCTTCTTCAGTCAAATCTTTCTCAAACTCAGCTAGCTACTATTTGGTGAGTTTGTCCATTAATTATGATTTTTAACTATACATCCTCTAAGAGAGATGTTATTTGTGACTCAAAAGTATTCCATAAAAGCAGCCATGTGAAAGTTAATATAACCCTGAAAGCAAATAAAATTGTGCAAAATGTTACTCTTGAGAATTTGGCATTTAATGATTTTACAAGTAAAACCAGTTTGCTTTTATATAATGCCTTCTATGGAGAATAAGAGAACATCTCATTTTTAATGTAGAGCTAAATGTGATTTGATAGGTGAATTAACCATGAATGAAAACAAGCCACTTTTTCAGAAGAAATATTTCCCTTTCCATTTCAAAGTTTCTTCCCTTTCTTTGATGATACGAAAATTAAGGATAAAATTAGCTCACTCTTCTGTATGTATTTACATTTCACTAAAATATGTTAACCTAGCTGTTTCACTATCATTATTCTTTTTTTAAGAATAAAAAACTGAACTCTTCTGGAAATATTTTACTTCAGATAGATGTTCTTTCTAGGTGTGAATTTTCGTATTTTCTTTAGGACTCTGGCTGACATTGATGGTGACGGACAGCTAAAAGCTGAGGAGTTTATCCTTGCAATGCACCTCACTGATATGGCCAAAGCTGGACAGCCATTACCACTGACTTTACCTCCAGAGCTTGTCCCTCCATCTTTTAGGTGAGTCCTCTGGAGGTGAAGAGGTGTTGTTTTGATCACTTGGCAGACATGGTTATTAGTTTGGGATTTCCTGGGGTCTCTGCTCTAGTTTAGTAGAGAGTTAAACATTTATGCTGCCGTTTGATTTTGGTATTTAATGAGTTACACTGAGAAGAGAATAGATTAAGTTAGAAATAGGTGTGTTTTCACTATATTATAGGTAAGGAAACTGATGACTAAAGAGATTAAAAATAAACTTAGCCAAGAGTAGCAATTGGCTGAATGATGATTTGAATCCAAATCTCTCTGGTGTATGTCATACCATGTAGTGCTGCATTGTACCAGCAGACCATACTTTGTTTTAGTCAGTTTTAATACTGTATTTTAAGTATTAAATTGCTCTAGTCATTTGTAGTCTATACAGTCTGGTCTAAAAAAATTCCAAACTGCATGATGCTAAATTCATTTATTGTTTGCTTTTCTTAGAGGAGGAAAGCAAATTGATTCCATTAATGGAACTCTGCCTTCATATCAGAAAATTCAAGAAGAGGAACCTCAAAAAAAATTACCAGGTAACATTGAATGTCCACGAATGTATAGTGAATTCTTTTAAATTTTGCCTTGAAATAGAAATGAACGTTTAGAATTTTTACATTCTTAATATTTTATATGCTGTACAAGAAGGTGTTTGATGAATGGGGTGGATTTTGGTGTCAGTAAAATTAAGGTAGGCAAAAATGAAAAGAAGAGTATGTAGGAAGGAGAGACCAGTGTCTGTATTTGGCAAGAATGTATGTATTAGATGTCCTAGTTAAAGTGTTTCCCCCACTTTAGGAAAAATCATTAGAGCAAGCTTTGTGATGAAATCTTTACCTTTTAAAAAAAAAAGTTAAATATTGGTTGAAAAACTACATGTGTAGATACTTTAAAATGTTTAAAAAAATTAGTTACATATACTAAATATGACAAATATATAGCCACACAGCTTTGGTTATCCTTGAAAAAAATGCTGAGAAAATAGTTGAAACGTATTTTTATTGGCAGGAATAGTAAAATTATTTTTCTCTCGGATGGACTCAATCTTAGAGATTTATTTTCCAAAAATTAATATTCTTAGAAAAAAATAAGTATTTTATTATTTACATTTAAGTTAAAATTATCCTTAGGAGAAGTATGCAAAGAGTAAGAGGACTCACATGACCGCAAGGCACAAGCATCTTGAAACTAGATTACAGGTTCTGTAGGCTCTTAATGTGGAAGAATGCTCACAGTATACCTGCTTCAGTTACGTTCGAGGACAAGCGGAAAGCCAACTACGAGCGGGGGAACATGGAACTGGAGAAGCGACGCCAGGCCATGATGGAGCAGCAGCAGAGGGAGGCAGAACGCAAAGCCCAGAAAGAAAAGGAAGAATGGGAACGAAAACAGAGAGAAATACAAGAGCAAGAATGGAAGAAACAACTTGAATTAGAAAAACGCTTGGAGAAGCAGAGGGAATTGGAGAGACAACGGGAGGAAGAAAGGAGAAAAGAGATAGAAAGACGAGAGGTTATTTTTTTAAGTTATTTTATTTCTTAGGAAAATCATTTCATTTAATAAGTGGCTACATTTCATTTGATAAAAAATGGGCATTTTTGTTGTGCCTTTCCTCAGTGTCATTCATTCTTAACTTATCTTCTGCAAATCCGACTCCCCCTTCCCCGGTGGAGTGAAAGAGGGTCCTTGCTTGTGAGATGTTTTCAGGGCCGACAGCTAGTAGAGAAAGCATGCCTACAGGTGCAGCTCAGTCAAAGCAGGATTGGTTACAAAGCTGAGCTGAGGGAGGAGCCAGAGGGAGGAGTCAGTTTGATCAGGTCACTAAACAAAAATAAGCTTACTATTCAGAGTAAGAGGCCAAGTAGTTGGAGAGGCAGAGAGGTGAGAGTGGTGAGTCGAAGGTCTTGAGAGGAATCAAGAGGGTGGGCTTGTGCAGGTCCTTGGGATCAGTGGTGCGGGGAGGGTCCCTGGGAGGGCTGGCTGTGTTTTCAGGGGCTGTGCATGGAGCACAGTAGATTACAGTGGCTCTTAAATAATGTAAATAGAAGTTTTTTTCTTCCCTGATATCAGAATAAAGGTACAGTTAATTCCTATTAATATTTATATTTATGAAGTCATCCTTTTGTTTATTAAAATAAAAGTAACTGCAACAAGGGGATGGTCCTGAAGCAGTCAAGAAGCCTGTTGGATGGATTTGCTTTTGTGAAAATCTTTAATTTAGCCCCGTTAATAAAACTAGGTTTGCCCAGTTACCCTTAGACACTCAAACCTACTAAGTACTAAATTCTGCCTCACCTTTACTTTGTCATTCTGTCAGTTTCTGAATGATGCAAAATTGTTAATTTAAAAATTAACTTTAATTCATTATTTTCAGGCAGCAAAACAGGAACTTGAAAGACAGCGTCGTTTAGAATGGGAGAGAATTCGTAGACAGGAGCTTCTCAATCGAAGGAATAGAGAACAGGAAGAAATTGTCAGGTTAAACTCTAAAAAGAAGAGCCTTCATCTCGAGTTGGAAGCACTGGTATGGCTATAAGTTTAAGTGAAATTTATCTGAATGATGCTAGAGTAACCTGTTGGAAATACTGTTTTTAAAATCTACCTCATGAATATATTATGTTTTGATGTAATCAAATAGTCATATTTTTCTTAAGTACTTTTTAACAGTCTAGACAGTATAGTTTACTGAAACAGCATGGTGACTCAGAATGCTGAGAATTATGTTGTGGTCTTAGTTCAGATGCGTTAAAACCACATACTCTTGAGCAAGACATTTCCCTCTCTGTGCCTCACTTTGTGCATCTATAAGATAAAAGGTTGTGCTGGTTCAGTGATTTTCAGTTTTCAAATTGGTGTCTGGAAGATGGTCCACAGAGGGATAACCAGAAGGCGTGAGAGGGGAGGAGAAGGGGAGCCGAGGCAGCAGGACAGTCTCCTCTTCCCAGTTCTTCCCACACTTCACAACAGAGAAGCTCCACATGTATCTACTGTACTTTTTGAGAGTTATCTAAGATTTGCTTGGGGAAAAAAAGAATTTACTGAAAAAAAAAAAAGATTTAAAACTGCTGACCTGAATGATCTCTTAGAGTTCCTTCCAGTTCTGTAGGACTATGGTTGTTAACTAATATTGGTCATTATGCTTACCAGTTTTTACATATCAGATATCAGGATCAAGCTGTTAAAACTTTGTTTGAAATGCAAGGTGAGAAGACATAAAGGGTCTGAGTAAGACATACTGTTCTACTACGACCCTGGAATCCTGTAAGCCTGACCTCGTAATATAGTAGGATTTTGCAGAAAATGCATGTGCAGCCAGCCATGTGTAGAGCCATAGTTACATCTTGTTTAATTGTAGTTTAACATTTTATTTGCTTGATGAACTGAATTACATTTTTTAAAAATCACATACTTTAGTCAGAAAGATACTAATTTATGCCTTCAAACGAATAGGAAGCGTACGACAATTAATCATGCCATAGTACTGCAAAACAGTCCTAAAAGTTTTGACTTCTTTGTGTAGCTGCTTGGATATCTGGCTGAACCATCATTTTGACTCTGTGTTTTTCTTTAAAAAGACAATGGGAGGAAACCTTAGGACTGATCGTTTCCCCCCGCAAGAACTGGAGTAACACACCAGGCAGTAGCATGGGTTAGTGTGCAGGGCCTGGAAAGGTCCAGAGCCTACACTGCTATATGCTGAAGATGTAACGTGAACTCCGGGGTGGACACAGCATGCTCCCTTTAGCATACACTTCTCAAACATGGAACATACCTTCCATGAAAACTTTAATTACCAGTGATTTTAAACTGGAGGCCTCATTTCCCATTACCCCACTGTGTTTGCTAAGGCTGCCATAACAAAATAAGACAGACCAGGTGGCTTAAACAACATAAATTAATGTTACCACAGTTCTACAGGCTGGACTCCAAGATCAAGGTGCCAGCAGGTTTGGTTTCTTCTGAGGCCTCTCTCCTTGGCTTGCAGACGGCTGCCTTCTCACCACGTCCTCATGTGGTCTTTCCTCTGCCCGAGCATCTCTGCTGTCTCTTTTGTGTCCAAATGTTCTGTTCTTATAAGGACACCAGACAAGTTGGATTAGTGACCACCCATATGACCTCACTGAATCTTAATTACCTCTTTAAAAGTCCCGTCTCCACATACAGTCGTGTTCTGAGGTACTGAGGGTTAGGACTTAAACATGTGAATTTTGTGGGGACACAGTTCAGCCTACAATACTTTGCCCTTCTCATTAGCTTTCTAATATTGAGAATTCTATTGAGAATCTCTGCTCTCTGTTTTGTTTTGTTTTTCTTCTCAGAAAAAGGGGAAAGGAATGTTGATATAGGAGAAGAGAATTGGGCCAAAAGGCCTTCCTGGACACTGTTGAATTAAAGGAATTAGATGGCAGCACTGAGGGTAGAAAAAGAAGTTCAGAGAGGGTAATGCTAAATGTCACTTGCAAATGATTATTCCTCCTCATTATTCTTTGAGATTGTCTCTATTTTAATATTATAAATTAATACCTAAATGCTGAGGGAAAAAATCACTTTGGTATGTTTGTGCTTTCTCCTCTTAACATAATAGGCTCTTATATTGAGAATGGCATGTTTCCTAGTAACTGTGTTAAGTCAACTTGGTTTTAGACACTTATCTCACACTGAGTATAAATGATAAATGATAAATGACATTTAAAACTTAAGTGAAAATACTATTCTCCTGATAGGAACATTTCCTATGAATAGTTTATGTTATATATTCATATGCTCCTCCTATAGAATGGCAAACATCAGCAGATCTCAGGCAGACTTCAAGACATCCGACTCAGAAAGCAAACTCAAAAGACTGAGCTGGAAGTTCTGGATAAGCAGTGTGACCTGGAAATTATGGAAATCAAGCAACTTCAACAAGAACTTCAGGTAAGTCCTTTGCAGCTGAATTGTCCTTAAACATGAGCAGTTATTAATAATTCTTCCTAATAGAGTGGGTTTTGCTTTTTAGGTCATGAACACCTTTGAGCCTCTGATAGACCTCCTTCCTAAAAGAATGTAAACATACACATCTTGTATAATATCAGGAAGCTCATAGACCCCCTAAAACTCTGATCAACATCTGGTTAGGTTCTGCTTAATATTTGTACATAAATGGGCATTTATCACTTTGAGTTTCAAGTCTTCAATAAATAAATACATAAATGTATGTCTGTTATGTTAATCTGCTGCTTCTTTTGGGAAGGTTTGACCTAATGTTCTTTGCAGAATTGGGGTCAACATGTCCATCAAGGATCTGGTAATTCTGTTATTTAACTATGTAGAGTAGGGACCCTGAAAGCTTTCTTCATCTCAAGAGTCCTCTTACCAAATTTCTTTTTCTGTACAGACTAACATTAATTAACAGTGTTTTTACTTTGTCACAGCAGATGTAGACAAAAGCCAAGTGACATTTCCTACCCAGTGTACCCCTGCTTTCCTAATAATCCCTGAGATTTTAGTCCCTCTTTGATACTCATTCTGGAGTATCATGACTGCTGATACATAGCGTTTAGTGGAGGCATCAAGGGCACCTCTTAGGCTGTGCCTGCTGTCATCTTCCAGTAGGCTGGAAGTTGTCGGGCCCTGAACACACCTGATTAACAGAGCTTTCTTCACCACCTTTTATTTTCAGCCAATCATTCATTTATGTATGGATTTACATTTAAATATCTGTATTTTAAATTATGCATAATTCCATTCTAGTTTATTCATAAGTTGTAAGCAACTTACATATTATTTCTAATCTAAACTTCGAGTGTGATTAAATCATGTTTTTGCATTAAAAATATTCTTAGACAACATTACAAAGTTTTAATCAGACACTACTTTTTCTTTTTATAAGGAATATCAGAATAAGCTTATCTATTTGGTACCGGAGAAGCAATTATTAAATGAAAGAATTAAAAACATGCAGCTCAGTACTACACCTGGTGAGTTCTAGGGTTTGTCTTTCCTCTTTTATTCTTTTCTGAATGACTGTATCAGTCACATATTGTTATTTTTAAACATAGCATTATTCTGTTATAAATAACATTTCTTGCCTGTAGTTAAAATTTCAAAATAATGTGAAAAATATCACAGATGTTAGAGCATTTTTAGCAATAAAAAGTAAATAAATAAATTAATGACTGTGGTATGACTTCCTCTCTTAATAACATTTTTATATATTTCAAATGTCAATAAAATGTTAGACTGCAGTTAAACAAGACCTAGGCTTGGCTTGAACACAAGGTTATATGTGCATTTTGGCAAAATCCTGCGCTAATTGTAAATAACTGAGAGGGGACCTTTCTGTGGAGCTAAACCTGTTGGATTCTAGGTTGAAAACGCACAGCAGTGATAGGCCTAAGCAGCCTGATATGTCCTTCCCAGCCTTTTTATATCATCTAATTCTGTCACTCATGTAGAGAATTTTACCAGCTTGCCTCTCTGACAGCAAGGTATTTTATGAGTATACAACATTTTTTTTGATTCAAGTCCCAACCAGAAAACTGAAAAACAAAACAAAACAAAACAAAACAAAAAAATTCCATATTGGATAGTATGCCAGTAACAGCACAGCAGAAGAAAGGTTTATTTAAAGAAAAGTAACTCTGCAAATGTGTTAGAACTAGCTTAAGTATCCCACATGTCTCCCATTGAGTATCTGTCGGTCTTTTTATTCCAGGGCTCTTTATTATACTTTTGGCTGATTAGAAGTTCCAATAAATAGCATCCCTCTTCTTTGCCTGAGTTGTGAACAAATTAAGAAATGAAGGAAAGGAGCAAGACACGAGAGACCAAAACTTTGCCTCATTATTAACAAAGCTGATGTTAGACAGCATGGCTTATCTGTGAGCGGTACAGCTGCCCCTGTAAGACATTGGGTGCATGAACAAAATAGAATGCAGATTCCTGTGGGCAGTTCAGTCTCAAGAAAGCAAAGAATAGGAAAGGTGTAGGGCTGTGTATACCCAAGTCCTTATCTCGATCTCACCAATTAGTTAAGAGGTAGAAAGAAGCTGAATATTGTTCTAGTAAAGGGCTCTTTACATGGAAGAAACACCAGGAATATAGTTCAGTCTTGTGAACTATTCTTATTATGTCTCCCACCTTCCACTATCTCTTCTCAGACAATCTTCCTTGCACATGATATTTTTCTTAGCTGTTCAAAGTGTACAGCTCCTACCTTACCCCTCACAGGCATTCCAGAGGCAGGATAAAGCAGCCCTCCTGACCTGTGCAGGGCAGAAAGTATATTTTCATCCTCGTTGTTAATATTTGGATTGTGAATAAAGTGTAGAATATGGCTTATTGGGGACCTGGTAGAGTTATTCTTTCCCTGTGGAATATGATTCAATTTAGCTTTTATTAATTTATTTATCTTTGCTGTAGTCCAGTTTAGAATAGGAAGCTCTTGTTTGGAGTTTGCAAAGTACCCTGTACCCCTTAAATTCTCTTTCCATACAGTTACCATTTGAGATTACCAGCCATGTACCAAGTACTATGATTGTCAGTTTTCATGCATTATTTTCATCTTTACAACAACCCTGTGAAGTAGGAGTTGTTACTCCCATTGCGCAGCTTAGGAAAACTCAGGTTCAGAGACAATAAGTAGTTATCCAAGATAGTGTAATAGTAGGTCGCAGATTCTTGTGGGTCTGACTCTAAAGCCCACTGTGTTACCATGCTGCCTTACCTAACACAGTGCTCACAGATATGATATGATCAAATTTGGTATGAAAACATCCATTATTGCTGGTGCTCATTTTGAGTACTAAGATGAATATTCTTTTACTGTTATTTTTTTTTCTATTGCTTGTCTCCCACCTTGACCAGGGAAGGACCCATGCCTTAGCCTTTATTTTTACCTACAATTGAATACAGTGGAGTGCCCTGCATATAGCAGATATGTGTAGTTTAATGATTAAGTGTTTATTGAAATTCTAGAAAACTGTTAGAATTTTAAGAGAATTTAGCAAGGTGCCTGGATACAAAAATCAGTATATAAAAATCAGTATCTTTAATCAAAAGTATTTGTTTAGAAAATATTATGAAAAAAAGGTCTCATTCACATTAGTATTCTCACTGTTAAATGAATAAAGAAGAAATGCACAGTCATAAAATTTTACTGATAGATATAAAATATTCCTGCATAAGTAGATACATGCTGTATTCCTGAGTGAACTAGCTCAATATTTTAAAGATGTTAGTTCTCTACTAATTCATCCATATATTCAGTTCTGTTTGGGTGTCTTTAAATGAAACTTGGCAAGATAATTCACAGATTCACCTAGAAGAGAAGATATGCAAGATCAGGCAAGACTTAGAAAAACATTAGTTTGGGGGAGACTAACCCTATCAGATATCAAAACTTAAGTTATGAAAGGTATATACCTAGAATAGTATATTATTGATCAGATATAGAAACATAGAACAATGGAACTAAATAGACAATCTAGGAACAAGCCTGTAATATATGGTAATTTAGGATAAGATAAACTTGGCATTTACCATCTGTGAGGAAAGGATGGGCTTTCAGTATTTACTTTCTTTTCTCTTCGTTAAGTACTTCAGGGGACAGTTGATTATCAGAAAGGGAGATGAAGAAGCTCTTTGTCTCACTCTGTGTGCAGAAATAAATTCTAGATAAAATAAGAGGCTAAACATAAAATATAACTCTAAATTTTTTTTTACCATGGAAAACATTTTTCTAATCTTGGTGTCAGGAAAGTCTCTTCAAACAATCCATAGAGCCATGAAGGAAAATACTTAACAGTTTTTGATGACATAAAAATGAAAAACTTCTTCATGATGAAAGATATCATAAACAGTAAAGAATTTGAAATATGTATAATACAATAGGAATTTAGAGCCTGTACAAATCAGAAATTAAGACCACTCAGTAGGGGAGAAAAGCTGGCAAAGGATGTGAGGCAAGGCAATTCAAGATGATGGCTGAAAAATAGAAATAGATCGCCTTATAAATAGATGTTTCTTTGATTTCAGTAGTTTTCAAGAAGATACAAATTTAAATGACAATAAGATTTTTTTTTTTGGTAGTTAGCAAAAGTGAAAAAAGATTGATAATATCCAGTGATGAGGGTCTGCAGAAACAGGTAATTTGGTGTCATTGTTATTGGTACAGCTTTTTGGAAGGGCAGTTTGGCAGTTTCTGTCAGAATTTAAAGTGTGCAAGTCCTTTGTTTATGTAGTAATTCTTTCACCTCCTAGCCTTATAAAATATTTTCATATGTGCATTAAAATGTACATACAAGGATATTAATTGCAGCATTTTTATGTAATAGTAGAAAATTAGAAACAACCTAAATGGCAATCAGGAAAAGAGCAGTTACATAAATTATGGGATAGCCATAATGTAGACTACCAGGGAGCAATTTTAAAGAATGAACTAGATCTAGATGTCTTTATTAAATTTAAAACAAGTTGCTACAGACTGGGATATCAAAATGTAGAATAGATGAGAATAGATAAACAAGATTATATTGTATAGCACAGGGAAGTATATACAAGATCTTATGGTAGCTCACAGCAAAAAAAAATGTGACGATGAATATATGTATGTTCATGTATAACTGAAAAATTGTGCTCTACACTGGAATTGGACACAACATTGTAAAATGACTGTAACTCAGTAAAAAAAAGTTAAAAAGAAAAACAAATAAATAAAACAAGTTGCTAAGCAGTGTAGCCAGTGTGATCCCATTAAAGCTCCATGGAACGAATTATTGAATATGCACATATCTAAGTGCCTAAGAGGGGAATAAGCTGGGAGTTGAGATGAAAAGGGACTTTTTTTTTTTTTTAAACTTTTTACTCTATATGCTTCATTTTATTTAAATTTTATGTTGGATTCCTATGCTTTAAAATAGACAATGAAGTTTTAAAATATTACAGTTGACCCTTGAATAGTGTGGGTTTGAACTGCGCAAGTTTGTTTATACGGAGATTTTTTTCAATAAGTAAATACTGTAGTACTACACAGATCCATCATTGTTGAATCTGAGGACGCAGATCTGTGGATATGGAGGAACTGCAGCTATGTATACAGAAGGCCGACTATACGTTATACTTGGATTTTCAACAGAGCAGAGGGTCAGCCCCCTGAACTCCCAAGCTGTTCAAGGGTCAACCGTATTTAAATAGGTAGTAAGATTACTATTTTAATTTATTGTAATGTAATCTGCATCATATATTTCCATCTAGTTTCTTTATCTCTGCCTAGATATCTAAGAAAAGGTCATAAAATGAAGCCCTCAGTTCTTACCCACTAAAATAATACCACTAAATAATCCGTTTCATAATCCAGTCAATTATCTGTGGATCGGATTGGTGAAGCACTTCACCCAAAGTGGAGTGTCACTTTAAGTCCTAGTACTTTTGAGTGCAGAACAAATGTTATAATGTTTCCATATGTGGGTCTTCCCAAGATGTGATCCAAAAAGGGGAAATGACTGCTGAGTTTTTTCTCTTCAGTTGATCCACATTGTGCATGTACTGCCTTTGTCTCTAGTTATACCAGTTTGATCAAACAGTAAATGTCAATTACTGTTAACGACAGGAATTTCTACCAAATGTAAACTGTGATGTTTGTATTTCAGATTTAGGAATTGGTTTACTTCATAAAAAATCATTAGAAAAGGAAGAATTATGCCAAAGACTGAAAGAACAATTAGATGCTCTTGAAAAGGAAACTGCATCTAAGCTATCAGAAATGGATTCATTTAACAATCAACTAAAGGTATTTATTTTCTGTTACCTTCCTTACTTTGATGTAATAGAATGAATAACTAAAGCTATTATTGTTTATGTAGTACATTTTCATAATTTATAATTTGAGCTATACCACAATTGCAAGATTATTTTTAATGTTCTCTACAGATATTATAAATATTGTGTCATGTAAATAAACATATCATTTACCATAGTTTCCAGTTTTTGATGACTGTTTTTATTAGCATCTATACATTTAAGAAGTAATCACCTTTGTCAGTATTAGTATTAGGTTAGATTAGATTTATCAGTGTTAGTTCTTGGCCAGCATGATCTTAGGCAAATTCTAAAACGGGAAATACAGAAAATTTTAAATAATCTGAGTGGTAGAGGCTCCTTTAACACACTAAATTCTCTCTGGCTTCTTTTTTATTATTTAATTTAATGAACCTTTGTGAAATAATGCAGTAATCAGTGAAATCCGAAGCATAATCTGGCACTATAAAGTCTGCATGAAAAATAGGTTCATGATTCATTAATTACTGCAGTGACAGAGCAGATGTCCAAACATATACCATATGCTTATCATTATGTGCAGTATTAGTTGCATATTGAAGCCATAACTGTGAAAGAAAATATTAAAAGTTAAAAACCAGACTAATGGCACATGATTGAAATTTGTGAATAGTTTCAGTTACTCCTTTGCTAAAGAAGCAGAAAGTTTCCAGAGCATAAAATACGACAAAACTTTTTAGGCAGCTTTCTGTCTCTTCATGTGATTTTCATCTTGCTGATGTGTTTAGAATAACATTATACCATATCCATCTATCAAAATTCATCAAATTATACATCTGAAATATGTGTCATTTACTGTACAGGAACCATACCACAATAAAAGTGTTTTTAAAAAAAGAATAACATTATACCAGCTTTAGAGTAGACAGTATGATTAAAAAAAAAAAAGGAACCATGGTGGCTTCAGTTAAGGAGGGAAAATTTGAGGTGAATAATATTAACCATACATTTTACATAAGCATATATATATTCTGTAGAAAAAAGTGTTAAGAAAATCAAAAAATTTGTCATTGATGGACAGACAAGCCAGCCAAGTTATCTTCCCAACATGATTTTCTAGAAAATCTGTACATAGTTTTAATTGGCTTTTTATCTGCCTTATCTTACAGTGTGGGAATATGGATGACTCTGTTCTTCAGTGCCTTTTGTCTCTGCTAAGCTGTCTCAACAACCTCTTCCTCTTACTTAAGGTTATTTTCTAATATCTAGCTCCTTTTCTTTGAGTTACTTTACTGTTTTCTTTTTTAAAAAAAAATTAGACTATTCTTTGCATTTATCTGAATATCTTTATTTGAAATAACGTGTACAATATAGACATTTTTTCTTTCTGCTTGCTTAAAAATCCTCTGCTGTCTTACTGCCTGTTTGAGTCTAATGCCAGAAATCAGTAGAATTGCCCACAGTAACCTTTCTCACGAGTAGCCCAGGACACTTAGAAATACTACCTGATTCCCGTACAACATCCCTGTGAGTTGGGCTAACAGATGGGATGATTACTAATTCAGTTAAAAGGAAAACTAAGGGAATGTGAGATAAATTATTTACCCATATCACTGTGAAAATCATTATTTAAAACAGGACGTATACTTTGTGAAACCTAGGGCAAGGTTATGTCATGTATATATCAGGCTGCTTCCTAATTATAAGAAAAAATCTTAATCAGTAATGCAGGGGCAGCTTTAGTTATGTCTAGTTATCAGGCCTCATATTTAGACATGCTTGCCCACAAATAAAAATGTTTAAATCACATTTATAAATAAACAGTTCACTTTGTCATGTATAGGACACAGAGTATTTATTTAAAATATTCGATGAATTCCTATTTTAATGTAGTTTAAAGACAGTTGCTTTATATTTACTAGTTGCTGACCCTAGTAGATTTTGACTGCATTCTGCTCAGTACTAAAATGGATGGCAAGGGGGACGGGTATATAGCTCAGCGGCAGAGCGCATGCTTAGCGTGCATGAGGTCCTGGGTTCAATCCACAGCACCTCCATTAAAAATAATAATAGTAAATTTTAAAAAATAAAATAAAGTGGTTGGCAATAGGGCAGTTGCCTATACATACACAGTAAAGACAGGAACATGATAAGCAGAGCTCCTTTGTTACCTAAGCAAAGGTAGGGCACATTGAAAGGATGGTACGGTATCAGCCTTTCCTTCATGGTTATAGCATGAATGGCCAGATTATCTCGTCTTAGAACTTTTGCTACAGATCACCCAGAAATTTAAACCTAAGTTTCTTCATGTGTACAATGTAGTTTGATGATGATTTGTGGACTGTACCCACACTCAGAAGTCTGATTCTTTCATTTGATTCTCCACAGGCCAGCAGATTATCTTGTCTCTTGTTTTACTTTCTTCCTTCTGCTTCCTGCCTTCCAGCTTTTCACTGCTTGTTGACACTTTCATCAGAGGCAACTTAGGAATCTAAAAAGGGATGAAACCTGTGCTGTCAGAGAGTTCAGGAAACAAACTGTTGTCACAGAAAACAAGAGGCTTTCTGTAGTCATTGGAAATGATACAGAACAGTCAGTTAACTTAGTACTGAAAAATATCCATTGAATTGCCAACAAGGAGACCTTTCAAGACCTTTCTGAAAGTGCCATCTTAGTTGAGTGACCAGCAGAAGTTGGACTGTGGCAGATCAGGAATGAATGGGAGCTGAAGAGAGGTGAAGTGAGTGTGAACAACTCTTTAGGAGAGTGAAAGAGAGCATGAGAGGGGAAAAAAAAATTTTTTTTTTTTTTGGTATAAGAAAGACTTGACAAAAGATACAAAGTTTTAGTTATGAAAGATGAATAAGTTGTGAAATCTAATGTACAGCATGGTAACTGTAGTTAACAATACTGTATTGTATAGTTGAAATTTACTAAGGGGATAGATCTTAAGCATTCTCACCACAGAAAGAGTTGGGAGGGGGAAAGAAGAGAAAGGAAGGGAGGGAAGGAGGGAACGGTAACTGTGAGGAGATGGGTGTGTTAATTAGCTTGATTTGGGGGATCATTTCACAGTGTATACATGTATTGAAACAGCAAGTTTTATATGATTTTTATTTATCAATTATCCCTTAATAAAGTTAAAAAATAAAAGAATAATTGGGACCACCCTTGAAAGGGGTATCACCTTTCTGTGTGGCATATGGATACATGAGGAAGGTATAGTTTCTGTTAGGACAGAAGAATGGAAGTGGAGAAATTGAGCTTGTTAGGTAACTAGCCATATCCATGTCATTGTGTTAATCATGATTACCAGGTTCAAGCCAAATATTTTGTTGCTGAATTCCCAGCACCTAGAACAGTGCGTGGAGGGTCATGCTTTGCATGACATACTGGAAAGGCAATATCTACTTAAATGAATGAATGGTATTGAATGTTCTCAGTCAGAAAGTATGCAGCATTTATTTAGAGTTAGTATACAGAATTTATGAGAAAAAAGTAGAAAGATAATTAGTTGAAAAACAGCAGAAAACCATATATCCCAGATTTTAGAAACACTTCTGATTCCATGTAATTTATTCTTTTAAGTAAAGGCTATTTTTTCAAAAAAAAACCCTCAGAAAAAGAAAGAATAGAAAAGAAAAGAAAGACAAGACTCAAAGGAGATAGTGAAGGGACAGGAAAGGAAGGAGAAGAGTGAGAGATTGAGTACTGCTGACTGAAGTGGTGATCATTGTAGAGCTGAATCCCGAGGAAGCAGATTAAGATACAATCTAGAGCACAGATTAAAGGATAAGATAAAAAGAATACTTCCAGTGTAACATATGGAGATAAGGTAGGTGTGAATTCAGTTAAATTTGTTAGTGGAGAATAGGAAGTTGACAGCTTCAAAACTTAAAATCAGAAGTAAGTTGGATGATTACAAGGAATCTTCATGGGTAGTTGAGGACATGGAGTAACTCAGACTAGACTAAAAGGAGATGGATGCAGATGCAGGAAATTTTATTGCTTTTGACACGGAAAGATTAGGGAGTTCTAGTCTGACTTAACGAGACAAGATTATTGGCTGATAATGAAAAGAATGGATGGAAGATTAGGAAATTTCAGGAGAGAAAAGCAAGCATGAATTACACATCTCAGTGGCACTGAGGATTGCAAGTTTAGTATAGCAAAACAGTAGGTGTCCTGAGCAATGTTGAGTGCCTATTCGAAGTTGGAGGTTATGAATCTAAATTGAAAACAGCATGCCTAATTATGTATTTTCTCCACCAAGTTCAGCTGCTTAGGTTTATGCACAGAAAAGGCTGATAAAATAGGTTCATACAGGTTTGAGGTTTTAATAGACATGGGCAAAGAGGGAGGGATGAGGGAGGGACAGATCTTGACACAATAATTATGAGAAAGATGAACTCTGACATGAAGTCATATGAAGACATGAAGAGATATGAAGAGAGGAAAGGGTGCTGATGAAAGAAGAGAGAATGGTGAGGTCCCAGAATGGAGGTCTCAGTGAGGTTAGAAAACTACTGATATGGCTGTATCAGGTATAAGAAAAGCTTGAAGGATAAGAGCTCATGTTTGAAGAATGGAATGTTTGATCGGTGTTAGTTCTCTTTGTGATGATGGCAAGATTCAGGATATAATAATGCAAATGATGGATTAAATGGAGTAAAAAAAGGTCATTACTGAGGAGATCAGCCTGAGAGTTGAGGTTCTCATGGGGTCATCCATGTGGATGTCAGAAGACTGGAAGAGCAGTGAAAATGAATGAATGAGGATCAGAGACCAGGTGATGGATAGATGGCAGTAAAGAGGAAGGGGAGGGTGGTACTGCTGGGTGGTATTCTGAGCCTCAGAAAAGCATAGAGTTTGTCAGAGTGAGAAGAAACAATAGTCTGGAAATGGCAGCAAAGAGCACAGAAAATACTGAAACTATCCTCGATGTAAATGGAATACTATGTGATAATAAGCTGCGAGGGAAATAGAAGAAAAGCAGTGTCCTGAAGGATCAACCAAAAAGGCAAGGAGGTAAGGGAATTCCCATTCAGAGAAGATATGTGGATATGTGGATGTTTTCTGACCAAAGAGAAGCAGCTGCAAGGCAGTGTTGAGGAGAGGAAAGATGAGGGATTGGGTCAGATCAAGGGATAAACAGCATTATAGAGATGAGAATTCAGGTGGTAAAGGATGACAAGAAAGGCTAGATTGATTGGCACGTGAGATAGAATTGGTCC
Source organism: Camelus ferus (assembly GCF_009834535.1). Taxonomy (NCBI): domain Eukaryota; kingdom Metazoa; phylum Chordata; class Mammalia; order Artiodactyla; family Camelidae; genus Camelus; species Camelus ferus. The sequence continues at coordinate 16,562,032 of NC_045710.1, read as the reverse complement.
CAGTAGTCTTGAAGGAAAACAGGCAGTTCTAATTCTGTGGTCCTTTGGGGCATCTGAAATGATCACTCCTTTAGTCTGCTCGTCGTGAAACAGAAGTGTAATATTTAAAGTTACTTATCTGATAAAATTATGTTTTGGGGGCCCTCTAATAGACGTGTACAGGACTAGTCGTAATTTTCACTCTTTTACTTAAGTCACGCTAAGACAAATAGCAAAGCCAGTTCATTGAAAGATGAGGTATTTGACAGGCCATTATTCCACTAGGGAGATCCACAGAATAACATATCTTTAGCAGTGAGGTACAATGAAAAAAGTACTGATCTAGGAGGCCGAAGTGAAAAAATGAGTTCTAGTCCTATTCATGCCACTTTCTAATTGTGTAATTTTGTTATTAAACTTTCAGTTTTTGCTTTCTTCCTTTACAAAATGAAGCTGGCGATATCTGCTCTGCCTTCTTCGCAGGGTCCTATGATGATTAAATGAGATAGCATATATATTGAAGTGCTTTGTGAGCTGTTATGTGCAATATAGTTTGTTGTTGTTAGGGAAGGGATTATCCTGAATCTCCAGAATATCTTTAGTGCATTGGAAAGTCACCACTGTTGATTTTGGATAATGGTTAGGGAAATACTTTTCCTTAGAAAGAAGATAGTCTGTCAGCACCAGAACTGTGGCCTACTCTAGTGGGCTAATTTCTTCTTACCTTGTGCTTTCAAGAATCTGGGGTAACCTACATTAGTAGCAAGGTGAGATTTCTTATTTATACAGGTGACAATAAGGCTAACTAATTTGGGGATCAGGAGCACAAGCCCTTTGGTTTGTAAGTAAAAACTTGAATGAGCTATATACTAGATGTTAGAGAAAACATTTCCCAAACCCATAATATAAGGGCCAAGGAAGTATGTCCCTTACTTCAGAGAATTTGAGGTCTACCTTGGGAAGCTCTTTTTTCTAATGTGGGGTATAATAGTAGGAAGTGTGGGCCTAAGAGCTGCTGGGCCACATGGGTTATAAATATTTGTTACTAAAACAGAGGCTCTTAACCCTTTTTGTGCCATCGACTCTTCAACAGTTTGGTGAAGCCTCTGGACCCCTTCTCAGAATAATGTTTTAAATGTGTAAAATGAAATATACAGGATGACAGAATCAAATTATGAGTGACAATATTTTTTAAAAACAAATCTGTGATATTATAATGTATGTGCTTCTATATCTATATTAATGATTTTAAATAAGATCTGGTGACATCTAATAGTACCATAATTTTGAAGTCATGAAGTAATGTATTTATCAGGTTATCTGTACTAGAATATGAAAATATCTGTGATTTGTGTTGTTGAAAAATGTCACAAATGTAGCTAATGTTACTGTGGTTTGTTGCTTATATTTGGAATTGAAGCACATATTGTATTTCAAATAGAGGTTAATGAAAGTAAAGATTAATTTTGTTCCTGTCCAAGTTCATGGACCCCTAAATTCTATTTAAAAACAACAAAAAACCCTTGAAAGGTCTGTGGCCTCATATTAAGAACCCCTGCACCAGAAGGAAGATAGGTGATTGGACATGCTGATTTTCTTGTCTGCTTATTCTATCAGTTACAGAGATTGATATGATAAAGTTTTCCACTTTGATTATGGATTTGTCTTTTCCTCTTTAGTTTTGTTGGATTTTTCTTTACAGATTTTGAGGCTGTATTACTAGGTACATACAGATTTAGAATTGTTATAGCTGCTGGGAGTAGACCCTTTTATCATTATGAGATGTTCCTCTAGAAATATTTCTTGCCTGAAAATCTACTTTTTCTGATATTAGTTTAACTATGCCAGCTTACTTTTGGTTAGAGTTTAGCATAATAGGTATTTTTCAATCTTCTTATTTTTAAACCTGTTTATATCTTTATCTTTATGTTGTGTCTTTTAAATAGCATATAGTCAGTCTTTAAAATCCAGTCTTTGTATGTTAATTGACATATTTAGTCTGTTTGCTTTTAATGTAATTACTAAAAACTTTGGATTTAAGTCTACCATTTTTCTCTTTGTTGTCTATTTGTCTTTCCCATTTTGTGTTCCTTTTTTTCTGTTTTGTTACCCTCTTTTTGACCAAGTATTTTTAAATCAATTTTTCCTCCTCTATTATTGTGATAGTTATACCTTCTTCCACTTCTCTGTTGGATATCTAAGAGATTACAGTAAGCATCCTTGATTTCTTAAAGTCTAATATAATTTACTAATTTCACTACTTCCTGGATAATGCACTACTTAGGATACTTTTAACTCCATTTACTGCCCATGTCTCTCTCACTCCCACCTTTGTGTTATTCATGTCATATTTTCAACTGTATAAGACATTTTTATTATTATTGTTTTATGCTGTCAGTATTTAGATACACTCACATTTATCAGATTTCCCTTGATCAAATCATGAATCAAAAAAAAAGGTGGGCTGGGAGAGCTCATCAATGAATTTGGTAAAGTTGCAGGATACAAAACTAAAATACAGAAATCAGTTTGTACTTCTATACACTAACAATGAAATATCAGAAAGAGAAATTAAGGAAACAGTTCCATTTTACCATTACATCAAAAAGAATGAAATACCTAGGAATAAACCTACCTAAGGAGGCAAAAAACTTATACCCCCCAAACCATCAGACATTAATGAAAGAAATTGAGGATGACACAGATGCAAAGATATACCGTGCTCTTGGATTGGAAGAATCAGTATTGTTAAAATGGCCATACTGCCCAAGACAATCTACAGATTTAGTGCAATCCCTATCAAACTACCAATGGCATTTTTCACAAAACTGAAACAAATTTTTTTTTTTAATTTGTATGGAAACACAGAAGACCCTGAATAGCCAAAATAATCTTGAAAAAGATGAATAGAGCTGGGGGAATTACACTCCCTGACTTCATGCTGTACTACAAAGCTATAGTAATCAAAACAGCATAGTAATGGCACAAAAACAGACACATAGAACAGGATAGAAAGGCCAGAAAGAAACCCATACACTTATGATCAGTTAATGTACAACAAAGGAGGTAAGAATATATAATGGAGGAAAGATTGTCTCTTCAATAAGTGGTGCTGGGAAAACTGGACAGCTACATGTAGAAGAATGAAATTAGAACAATCTCTAATACCATATACAAAAATTAACTCAAAATGGATTAAAGACCTAAATATAAGACCAGATACTCTAAAACTCCTAAAGGAAAACATAGGCAGAACACTCTTTGACATAAATCGCAGCAGTATTTTTTTCAATCTGTTTTTAGAGTAATGGAAATAAAAACAAAAATAAGCAAATGGGAGCTGATTATACTTAAAAGCTTTTGCACAGCAAAGGAAACCATAAATAAAACAAAACAACAACCTATGGAATGGGAGAAAATGTTTGCAAACAATGAGACCAACAAGGGATTAATTTCCAAAATATACAAACAGCTCATACAGCTTAATATCAGAAAAACAAATAACCCCATCAAAAATAGAAGACCTAAATAGACATTTCTTCAAAGGAGACATACAGATACCCAATAAGCACATGAAAAGATGCTCAACATCACTAATTATTAGAGAAATGCAAATCAAAACTACAGTGAGATATCACCTCACACTGGTGAGAATTGCTGTCATTAAAAAGTCTACAAATAAATGCTGGGGAGGGTATGGAGAAAAGGGAACCTTCCTACATTGTTGGTGGGTATGTAGTTTGGTGCAGCCACTATTGAGGACAGGATAGAGTTTCCTTAAAAAGCTAAAAATACAGTTACCATGTGATCCAGCAGTCCCATTCCTGGGTATATATTGGGATAAAACTATAACTCAAAAAGATATATGGACCCCAATGTTCATGGCAGCACTACTTAACAATAGCCAAGACATGGGAGCAACCCAAATGTCTATCAACAAATGATTGCATAAAGATGACGTAGTCAGTTTATACAGTGAAATATTACTCAACCATAAAAAATGAAATAATGCCATTTGCAACAATATGGATGGATGGATTATCATATTGAGTGAAATAAGTCAGACAAAGACAGATATCACTTATATGTGGAATCTGAAAAGAAAATGATACAAATGAACTTATTTATAAATCAGAAATAGGCTTACAGACATAGAAAACAAACTATGGTTACCAAGGGGAAAAGGGTTAGGGGAGAGGAATAAATTAGGAGTTTGGGATTAACCTATACGCACTACTATATATAAAATAGATAAACAAGGACCTACTGTATAGCACAAGGAACTAAATTCAATATCTTGTAATAATCTACAATGGAAAAGAATCTGAAAAATAATATATATGTATATGTATAATTGAATCACTTTGCTGTATACCTGAAATTAACACAACAATGTAAATCAACTATACTTCAATAAACAAATAAACCTAAAAATAGAAAGAGAAAAAGCTGTTCTTAAGGGCAATATTTATACTGTTGGGAACATTTTTTAATATGAGCTCTGTTTTAAGTAAAACTATTACATCACTGTTAAATTTCTTTACTTTGGTGCTGGCCTTGACGCTGTAGTTACGCAGAGTAATGATGGAGTTCTGGGGGTGATAAAAGCACCAGCGCCTGCAACTTAGTCAGATTTTTATAGGTCTGAAAGTGTTCAAAATATAAAATTGGAGAAAAATTTAGAATTCTAAAATGTTGCTAAGTGTATTTATGAACATAAAGTAGTAGATTAAGCATATTTTTAAGTTATGAAGGTACTAAGTAGCACAGCCAAACACTGGGAAATGGAGAGGAGATCCGGGTGGCAGGATAGTACAAATGAGCAGATTCCTTATCTTCCATATCAGGAGTTAATAGCTATTTTCTAATTCATAAATCAAGGTATACTAATCATAGGTAGGATTTATTGAAAATTTTCTCTGTGACTGACACTCTTCTGAATGTTTTGCTTATATTAATTTGTTTAATCCTTACATTAACCCTGTGATGTAAGTTCTTTATTCACATTTCACATAGAAGTAAATTAAGTTGCCAATGGTCACACAGCTGGCAAGCAGAAATCCAACCCAGATAGTCAGGATTTGACCTTAAATGGTTATATTAGGAGAAAAAAAGATGAAAATTATAAGCTTAAGTGTTCAATTTAAGAAGCTAAAAAAAAAAAAGACTAGCATAATAAAGGACAAAAAAGTAGAAAGAAATTAATGAAACAGAAGACAAAAATTTAATACCAAGAGTCAGGAAAGCCAAAAATTGACTCTTAAAGATTAATAAAATTAACAAACCTTTGGCAAGACTGATTCAAAAAAAGAAAGCAGAAATAAAGTAAGGGGTGAAAAGGAGATACAACTAAATATATTGCAAACAATAAAAGAGAAGGGGATATAATGACTAGCGCTATCGTCATGAAGTATTTTAATTCTGTAGTTTAAAATCTTCTTTAAAAGAGAATGCAGACCCAGAGTTTTTGCTGAAGAAACAAATCACGCCAGTCTTCTACAGCTATTTCAAAATACAGAAGAGGGAATATTTCCAACTCATCATATGAAGTTGTCATAAACATCAAAAAAATTTTGTTGGTGTTTTTTGTTTTGGGGGGAGGTTAACTAGGCTTACTTATTATTATTTTCTTTTTATGTAACAGAGGTCCTGGGAATAGAACCCATGACCCCATGCATGCTAAACATGCACCCTGCCACTGAGCTATACCCACCCGCAACATCAAAATTTGATAATAGTAGAAGAAAGGATAATTGTAGGCCAATTTAACATTGAGGCAAAAATTCTAAACAATATTAAATAGTTGAATGTGGAAATTTATTAGAAGGATACTGCATTATGACCAAGTTGAATTTATCTTAGCCATGCAAAGATGATTTGACATATAAAAATGTTTACTATAATTTGTCATATAAACATTAAAGGAGAAAATTGTATGCTTGTCTCACTAAATGCAGAAAAGATATCTGATAAAATTTAACACCTATTTATGATTAAAAAAATGAAAAAGTTATTGGCATATTAGGAATAGAATTTCCTAAACCTGAAAAGATGATCTTTTATTGTATTGAAACTGAAAACAGTTATGTTCATAAATGCAGACTGTTGTTCTCAGTTAACTGATAATCCTGAGAGTGTGACTTAACCCAGAGGAATGAGTCTAATGATAAGAATTTCTAGAATCATTGTAGTCATGCAGAGGAAATATTTCTTGGAAACCCCTTTGGTGCTCTTCAGATCTTATTAATATGCATAGGCTATTATTTATGTATTTTCATCCAGCAAATACTAATTAAATAACTTCATTGCACCAGGGTCTCTCTTGGTGAAAGACAGTCCTATTGTCAAGAAGCTCACTCCAGTAGAGAGATAGTCATACAGTCAGAAGTCACATATTCTGACTGTGGTAGAGGAATGCACAGAAATGCCTTGGGGAGCACAAGGAAACTCATTAATTCAGACACTGGAGGACTGGGCTAATGAAGGAAGACGGAGCAGAGCAGTATTTTATAGGACAAGTTAGAGGGCTAACCTTGCAGCCAATTAAAATCAGACATTAATTTGCCTCCTCTTTACTCTCCTTTTAAACTTATAATTCTCCTTTTTAATGACTATAGCCAATAATAATAGCTAATGTTTATTGAGGATTTATTGTCTGTCCTGCACTGTTGTAAGCACTTTATGTGTATCTACCCATTCAGTCCTCACAACAATATTGTAGGCATGTGCTATAATTAACCCCATGTTACGTATGAGGAAATTGCAAAGTAGCTTCCTTAAGATTGCTCAGCTTATCACTGACAGAGCCTGATTCAGATCTTGGCAGTCTTATTCCAGGCCTGTACTCCTGGAGTCCTTATCACTAAACCACACTGCTTCTCCATAGATTGTAACCTCCGTATTCTGCTTTTCAATAGAATTTAGAGAAAGGTGCAACAAAGAGAGCTATAGAAGCTGAGGTCTGTGGAAGCTTTGCTGTGAATGCAGTATTTGTATTATTATTGTCTAAAGCTGCCAGTCTTGATCTCGGACATTTTGGACCTAGTCTCTGATTACCACATTTACTCAGAACAGATCTACCATTTCAATCAAGTTAAATAAATATAAAATATTTTATTTCTGAAAATAAAAGGAGTTTGGGTTGTGCTTGTTTGTATTTGATTTGGAGTTTTTTGTTTTTGTGTAGGGGTAGATGCCCCAAAACATCTTTTACGAAAACATTGTATCCAAATCTTGTCTTAGCTCTCACCTTTGCTGTGAAGCCTCTTTTGGTTAGTTTATGGTTTGTGGGGATTTTTGTTTGTTTTTAGGTTTTTTATCTTCCTTATTCCAGCCTTTTTCTACTCTCTTGTTCAGGATTCTATAGATTCCAAGTAAAAGAAACTCACTTCAGAATAGTTAAGCTAAAAAGAGTGGTTATTGGAAGAGTACTAGGACCACTGACTGAAGCAATAGAAGGGGCAGTTCCTAGACACAGAAATGAATTTGGAGATTCTGTTTCCCTGTGCTCCTTCTCCTCGCTTTCCTGTGCTGACTTCATTCCTACCCCTAATGGCCTCACCAGGAAGTGGGGCAGCTCCAAGTTTGCCTTATCCCAATTTAATGAGCTTAGAGAAAGAAAAACTTCTTTCTCTGGTCTTTAAAATATCTGAATTGCAGGAGGGGATTCTGGCCCAGCTCAGATATGTGCATGTCCTTTGAGCCAGGGAGATGAGGTGCTGTGATGTTTAGATCAAGTGACTACACTTGGGTGGAAGTGGCAGGAGAAGTGAATTTGACACTCAGAAAAACCACACAGAAGGGTGGGGGTAAATCAGTTTCCTAAAAGGAGGAAAGGTGCTGTTAGAAGAAGAGGGCAAGAAAATGCTGAACAGATTATTACAAGTTTCTGCTAAGACACTTAATTGTATCCCAGATTTTGGCACTTTTCTCTACTTTGAGATTATAAACTCTTTGAAGGCAAAGACTATATATATAGATTTAGGAGTCAGATGGTTTTGGATTGGATCCCCTGTGAATCTTTATAGTACTTTGCACAGAACTAGGTGCTCAATAAACAGTTGTTTATTTTAATTCCTGTTTGGAATACTTTTCGTTATTTTGGCTCATTCTAGATGTCGTTTTAGGTAGACATTATCTTTTCCACTTTTAGTTATTGACTTATTTAATATATTTAATTAGTATTTAAATTAAATTAATATTGAATAGTTATTGAATTATTTAGTAATTGCTTCTGTGTTTAGTTCAGGATCTTATTGAATAAAAATTATGGGTAACCTGGTTAAACTGCATATGTTAAATATATGATTAAGCAAAATTCCTCTTCAAATGTTATGAGAAGCACATTGTTTCCCCCCTTTTTTTAATGGATTGCTTTTTTATTGAAAATGAAGTACCAAGTCAAAGAATTATGAAAGATTTTATGTTCCTTAGAAATGAATTAGTACAAAAATAGATGATTTTAACATGTATTTGTCCTCAGTGGCTACATACCTTAAATACTTGCTATAGTCAAGATTTTTTAAATCATCCAGATGTTTTTTAAAACTTTTCATTTTTTTGCTGTAGTTTCACTTGCTTTAGGATTTTTATCATTTAATGCAAATGTCACATTTTTACATAAGACAAAGATTTTTCAATCAATGGCATATTGACTTCTTTTTATTGTCTCCTTAGGAACTGAGAGAAAGCTACAATACACAGCAGTTAGCCCTTGAGCAGCTTTATAAGATCAAACGTGACAAATTGAAGGAAATTGAAAGAAAAAGATCAGAGCTAATACAGAAAAAGAAACTAGAAGATGAGGCTACAAGGTAATATCACTGATAAATTTATTATGCTAGATTGCTATTAGAATTCTGATTTTGTGGCCCATATCTTCAGTTTTACTATGAAAATTTAAGAGAAATAAAATGATTATCCTAAGATGTTAATTAGATTATAAATTTTAGAAGTTTTTCTTTTAAGGATTGAGTTTGTAGTAACCAATTTTATGTTCCATTAGTGAAAAATATGGACTTTGGAGTCAGACCTGGATTAGAATTCTTGATTTGCTACTGATTATCCAAGGAGGACCTGGATTTAGTCACTTTACTTTTCTAAACCTCAGTATTTCCATCTGAAAAATGGAAACATTAATGCATACCTCATAAGTGACTGAGAATTATAAATAAAACAATGTAGCTATAGAGCCAAGTATGTTTTTCAGGTAATAAGCACTCATTATTTCTCTCCATAGTAAATCTGTTATTGTTTCCTGAAAAATCATAAAAACCAAGTACTTAATTTTATGGCGTGGTAAATACTGAATGTAGAACTGCCAGGTTGGTGCAGTTCTCTTTGTATATATCTGAGATATATCAGCTGCCTCCATATATAGTAATAAGTAAGACAGCTGTGGTATCTGAATCATAGAACCATCCATTTAGAGACTTTGCATGATTCTTTTTTCTATCAGTAAGATACTATTTCTAATATGTTCCTCTGTTTCTCCCAAGTTCTCTAGTGTCAGAAATTATTATAATTAGTTAACAAATATCAGTGAACTGACATTTCTTTGCCTTGGAGAAGAGTAGATGAGTAATGTCCATGAAAAACCTAATAGTTACTGTGGAAGCAAGAAAGACACATTACCATATAGCAGTTCCCTTCTCTTAATGGCTTCAAGTAGCCACTTGTAACATGTTTTTATTGAGTGGTCGTAGTTGGCTGTGATGCAGGTAGACTCGGGGTTACCCTTTGCACCTAGATTTCTCATAATTCTATAGGAGATTCAGAGCTAAACAAATAGCTATAATACTCTCTACTCCAAGACTTCTACTTTTGTGACCCCCTAACAAAAGATACTAGAATAATATAGAAGTAGAGACAGTGAAGTTCAAATGAAGAAGGCTTTTATTTGCTGCCTAATTTGTGCCACTTAACATTGCACAAGGGAACTGTGCAGTGGCTCCACAGCTAGTCACTGTGTCAGAATTTTCTGTTGTCACATGCAAGTATCTTGGTATCTCTTTACTGCTCACAATTCCTTTCAGGCCAGCAGACCATATTAGTAGGACACATTTCATTTCATTTATCAGCCTCACACATGATCCTACTTTAGTAGAGGGAAAGAATCAGAACAGAAGCAGATGTAGGATTGGTCTGGAGCTGGGTCTTAGTACTATATCCCGACTTCTTGGCCATTTGTCCAGCTATGTTGCTTTCTTGGTCCAAGCTATTGGTAATAGTCAGGTTTCCACATTGTAGATGTGGCTCTTTGCCCTTAGTCCAGCTTCTGAGGCATCTTCTGGCTCTGGACCAGTTTCTCATCCACAAGTTTCCACGTGAGAAACTTTACCAAAATTTAATTTTATATAATTTTAACTCTCTAGTCTTTTCTTTATCCCAGTAAATATGTGGTAAGTACTCTGATAGTGGTGTTTATAATGCTATGGGAATTTAAGTAAAGGTAGATTGGGTCATCCTAGGCATGGGAGAGTGTCAGGGAAAGTTACAGAGGTGGGAAAAGGAATGTTGGTTGAAATTAAGTAAGGACTGCAAGAGAAGCATGCCCCTCAAAGGAGAGTCAGTTATCAGATACAGGAGGTGTTAGAGGAAGCACTCTGTGAAGTGATAAAGGGTATGGGAGGGTTTACAAAGGGTTGAGAGAAGCTTGTCGTGGGATAATGAACCAGGAATATGAAGCATTAGATATTATGGAAATGAGGAGGAAGGGTTGATGACTAAGTGGCTCTCTAGTTGTTGGAATTATTCGAGATTTCCAAATTCCTCCAGGAATTATGGGAGTAGAGATATGGAATGAAGCCAAGACTTTCACGTTGGTGGGGCATAAATGCCCCCAAATCTCAGGAATGCATCTGGTCACAATCTCCACTGCCCTGTTAGTGTGTACGGAGGCTTGAAGAAGGTGCTGAATTTAGTGGTGACAGCTCTGCCTCTTGTAAGATCATGAAAAATATATGCACAGAAGAGCTACGGTGAGCATTAGTTCTAATACTAAAACAGCTGAGTCTGATCATAGGTCATTGTGACCAGCTAGAAACTAAGCTGCAGCTACATCAGACGTCAGAGAAACATGTACAGAAGCATGGCCCTGTATAGGAAAAATGCTCTATTATCTAACAGATGACAAAGACTTTTAAGTGATAATATAAGAAATAGCTAATCTGTCCAGAAGCATTTCCTATTTCCACAGCAATGCCTAAATCCTGAAGATAAGGATTAGCTAGAATAGTGGGAGTGAGAGCTGGAAAGCAGTCCTTGTGAAGAATCTGGAGAGAAGAGGAGGACATTTAGGTGTTTTCTGAACAAGTCCATTTTTAGATTTGTTTTCTGAATAGTTCCATTTCAGGTTTTCCCCCTTTTTTCTTGAGACTCAGAGGTTGGCTGAAAGGAAGAAATTTGAGAGTGTGAGAAATCGTTAGTCATACTCCCCAGCTTGATCTGTGTGTCCAATATTTCTTTCTTGACTGATTGATTGATTAATTGATTTTCTCCATCTGCCTTGATCCCCACAGTTTCTCCACACCCCCTACTAATATCTCTTTGCAGTAAAATAACTATATAATTATAGAAGATTAAATGTGTAAGAAATATGTAATTTTTCTTCAACTTGCCAGGAACAAGATCTTCTATTATATTTTTATTTTGTGTGAAAAATAATTTAAGACATTATGCAAAATTATTTTCTTTCATGTAAAGGAAAGCAAAACAAGCAAAAGAAAACTTATGGAAAGAAAGTCTTAAAAAGGAGGAAGAAGAAAAACAAAAGCGACTTCAAGAAGAAAAAGCACAAGAGAAAGTTCAAGAAGAGGAGCGGAAAGCTGAGGAGAAACAATGTAAGGATAAGGGTAAAAATAATTCGTTTGATTTTTCTGAAACAGAGCAACAAAAGCAATAAGAAAAAGATTCTGATGAACAAAAAAAAAAAAGAAGAAGAAAATTAAAACAGATGCTGATCCTTAGAGTCAGAAAAAAAACATTTTCTAAATTAAACTTGGATAAGAGAAGTTTGTAGGTTTAAGACAGACTGAGGGTAGAAATCTTAAAACAACACGGAGCAAAGAAGATAGTTATCACAAACTATGAATAAAACCCTGAACAGAGTTTTCATTATTGAAGTAAATAGTTTAAAATATTTTTATTCCACCAGTGTAACTATTTATTTTAATGAAGCAACAGTAAAATTTTAAGTCTTTGCACACTGAAATTTTCTCAGAAGATATACTTTGGAAACACCACGAAGTCCATTTCCAAAATACTTTAAATATTATTGTATTTCTTTTGAATGCTTATTAATGATACAATGTGCTGAAAATGTTACAAGGTAAAGCATTTATTCTATTAATGAGCAAAGTATCTTTAATCTGTTACATCTAGTGTACTTGTGAACTCTTCTACTGTGTTTTTTAGAATCATACCGATAAATCTGTAGATCTTTCTTCAGTCAACGGTGTTTACTTGCTGATCTTCTCATCTGTGACCTCCCTTTGTGCTCTTCTTTCCTTTGATATTCTGACCTCCACAGATCAAATTAAGCCTCTTGCAGCTTAGCCTCCCTCCACTTTGCACACTTAGTCACCACTCCTGGACCTTCCCTTATCCATGCACATGGCCCACCCTGCAAGTGGTCTCTTTGTTTTACTGCCTCCTGCTTTAGTTAAGATGCACAGCCTTGTTTGTTTTTATATTGATTCTATGCCTATTGAAGATACTTAAGTCCTAACAAGCCCATATCAAATGGATTTTCATTATACTCTTTGCTCAGGTTTTTGAGTTTTTTGTTTTTTTTTTTTGAGCTGTTTATTGAGTCATAGCAAAGATGAGTGTATATAGGAAAGCAGCAAATAATGACAGTTATCTTCTCTTTAGGTGAGCCAACTGGTGCTTTGGTGAATTACAGAGCATTATATCACTTTGAAGCAAGGAGCCACGATGAAATGAGTTTTAATTCTGGGGATATAATACAGGTAGGAAACAGTCTTTTTTTTTTTTTCTTCTCATGAATAAGCTGAATGCAATGTAACATATTACTTTCTATAATAATAATATTGAATATAATTTTATATGGTGACTTACCATTTTAAAAATATGTCTTAAACATTGCCTCATTTGGCTCTTATGACATACTGCAGTGCTGTGTAGGGCAGTTATTATTACTGCCATATTCTAGGTAAGGAAGACTTACACAAGTTGTAACTGTCAGCAGCATGGTGCAAGTACATGTCCTTTGATTTTCAAATCCAGTGTTCTTTCCACTGTGCCATACTACTATATGTCATAAAACGTGATACTGATTTTGTTATTTTAATAAATTACCAGTAAAATTTGGGGGAGCTGGTTATTTTCTGGCAACCATTAAAAAATTGTAGACTAGATAAACAAAATTATACTGTATAGCACAGGGAAATATATATAAGATCTTATGGTAGCTCACAGAGAAAGGAATGTGACCATGGATATATATATGTTCATGTATAATTGAAAAATTGTGCTCTACACTGGAATTTGACACAACATTGTAAAATGATTATAAATCAATAAAACAAACTTAAAAAAATAAAATAGTTGAAGGAGTTAGGTTCTGTGGCTCTAACTAGATATAGACTCTTGTTCTTTGGAATAAAAGGTTTTTATTATATAATCACAGACCATGTAAAATAGATGAATAAGAGAAGATGCAGGGAATAGCATTTGTTAGAGCTGTTGTGATGTACCGAAGAGAATACAGGCTTTAGAAGCATGCCAGCTTGGATTTTAGTCCCCGCTTCAGTTTCCTTCTTAGTAAATATATTTTATATATTTACCTAGAATACCTAGCCAGTGTCTACTCTCTTATCTCCATACACTGTTCATCAGTTAGGTAGCAAACATTCAGTGATACTTGCAATAGGGTTTACCAGAACTATCTATTCAAATACCCAAAATAATCACCAGCTACACATTCCTTCTGTTGCCATCACCACACTGACAGTGCCATGGTTGCTCCTCACTGAGGGAAGTCTGTTTTACAGGCAGCTTAAGTCCACAGTCTGCTGGCCGTACCGTTCCTCCTCTTCTAGTTGATGATGATCAAAGTCCAAGAATGAGTAAACACAGCCTATCTCTGGGCACGTTTCTTCAAGAGCCTACTTGTATATTTGGTTATATCTTTTATTTATTCTTTCAGCAAATATTTGTTGAGGGCTATGCTAGGCTGGGGATATGTGAACAAAACACAGTCTCTGTTCTTAATGAGTTTATAGTCTGATGAGAAAGACATAGTAAAGAAGTAGAGAAAAGAAGGTAGAGGAAGGAAGGCTCTAGACTGCTACCAGCTTTAGAACAGACCTCTTCCATGGTCAGAGAGCCAGTCTGGAGGCAGTGACAACAGGAACATAAAATTAACTGTAATTTCTTGAGTGCTTGTGTTGTCTACCGAATATGTAAAAGAATGAGTCATGAGTTACTTACCAGATACGTGATCTGGACAGCTTGGTTGATAATAGTGTCGTTCACTAAGAGAGGAAGATTAGAAGGTGGAAATGTAAGTGGAAATTGAAGTGAGTTTCAGTTTAGGCTGAGTTTCATATTTCTAGGCAACAATTGGATATCCAGAGATACCCAGAGAGAGCTCAAGTAGAGATCTCAGGCAGAGATCAGAGGAGGCCAACTTGGATGTCATCAGTGTGCCTGGTGGTAATTGAAGACATGACTGTAGTGGAGATCATCCAAGGGAATAGTGAAGAAGGGGGAACATGATTAAGGATGCAATCCCTGAGAAACATGGACACTGAAGGGGTTGTTAAAGGAAGAGGAGCCCTAAAAGAATGGAGGTAGGGGAAAAAACAGGAGTTTAGTGCCAGGGAAATTTGAGAAGAATGGTCCACATGTAAAATAAGACAGTACTAAAAAAAAAAAAAAAATAGATTAGCAACAGCATAGTTATTGTTAACCTTGAGAACAGTATTGAGTGAAGAAAATGGAGGAAGAAGCCAAATTTCAGTGAGTTGAGGAACAAATTGGAAGGGAGGAAGAGGAGCCAATGAATGTATAAAACTCTTTGGAAGAGCTTGGCTTTTAAAGGAGGAAGGGAGTGAAGATGGTAAATAATGAGGAATATAGGTTGAGGGAAGTTGTTCTATTTTTTTGTTTTTATTTTTTGGTTTTTTAACTTGGCAGAAGCTTGAGCAAGTATAAATAATGATAGAAAAGATCTGCAGCTCAGAGGGGAAAAGTTAATGATACTGGGAAGAGTAAATCACTAGTAGAGGAAGATTGCTTTTTCTAATTAAAGTATGACTTACATTTAGTAAAATGCACAGCCATAAGTCATGAGTATACAGTGCAAATAATATGTTCACATGTATTTCTATGAAACCACCACTCAGATCAACATACAGAACACAGAGCACTGAGGAAGGTACCACATGCCTCCCTGTCACAGACCTCTCTGTTTTGATCAGTGGATGGAGATGAACATTCATGAGAATCTGGAGGGTTTGCACTTAGAGCACAGGGAGAGAGAGTAGTGGAAGAACTTGATACCTCTTCCTTTGTGATTGGAGAGCTGGATGAAAAGATGGGTGGGATCATAAATTTGCTGAGGTAGAAGGTGAGGTCAAATATGAGGGCTTCTGTTATTCTTGGTCAGGATAGCGGCAAGTTCTGATCAGCTTATTGGATGAGGGTGGCAGAGGAGATTTGATTGAAAATTAAAAAGATAAGAAATTCCACTGAACCCTGACAGCATTTTTCATGACAGCTTGCTTTTCCTGCCTTATCTATTAATGCTGCTTCTGAAGTAATAGTTTCCCTAGGCCTGTGAAAATTTATGTAAAACTTTCTGGTTTAATCTGTGTAAATTGACAACTGAAAATTCATTAGAACTGTAAGTGATACATATGAAATTGATTGAAATTGACCCCTTACAAAGCAGAGTTGGTTTCACTCTGAAAAATAAGTGAATGGGCCTTTTCTTCTTCGTAAGGTTGAAAATATTAGGAAATAGTATTAAAGAAATTATGATTTTTAAAGTTTGTAGGAAAAGGAAGAAGTGTTTGAATGCTAGTACTCATACCTTTTAAGTGATTCCTTGCCTTTAGACCAAATACTTAAATCAGGTTTAGGTTGCATAATTTCTCGGGTTAATTGTGTTCTTGCCTTCATTTTTAGTGCTCTGGTTGAGCGACTTTAAACAGTCTTAAACTAGATCTACAGGATGATATTTAATCGGTGGTTCCTCGTGTTCTACTTCAGAACACAATTTTATGGTGGTTACATGGCTGTGATGCTGTCTGTGCGGTTTAGCCACCACAGCTCTGATTGAGGGATTTTCTAAATATCTTATTAATAATGTAATAAATAGCCAGACATGTAACATTAAAATGAGAATTATTTACCATGAACACAAATGAAGTTGCCCTGACAAAAACTCCATTTGTTATCAGTTAAGCTTTAAATCTGTTGTTTATCTAATTTAGAATAGTCCGTTCGAGTTAACATTCGTTGAGTTTCTAACCATGTGCCTCCTGGGGATATATAAAAATGAATAAGGAAGTCAAAGTTTAGGAAGAAAAAAGAAGTGTGTTTAACTGTACAGAATATAACATGGTAAGTTTAGATTAATGACTTAGAGAAATAAAGTGCTGTCAGAACCCAAGGATGAAGCAATAACACAACCAAATAGAATTGGGAACGTTTTCCCCGAGAAGAGAATGGAGGAAGGACTCAAAGGATTCTGTTTCATACTTGTTTAGTGCTTTACAGTTTACTAAGCATTTTTTTGAATATTCTTAATTTAATTCTCAAAATAACCTGGAAGAAGGTAGGACAGGTATTTTCCCTCAGATTTTATGGATGAAGAAACTGAGGCCTTAGATGGTATTCATTATCTCACAGCAGATTACCAACCAGGTGGCATGGCTAAAGCTGAAGCGTAATTCTTTACCTCCAAAGTCTGTGCTCTTTCTCGTAACCCACATAAAATCCTGCCAGGAGGAATAGCTTGAACAAAAATGCTGAAACATATGAGCACCTGACCATTTGCCTAGAAAATGGGACTGGTGTTGAGAGATGAAGCTAGAAAAGTAAGCTCAAACTTGACAAAGAAACCATAATTTCAGAGGCCTTGAATTCTACACCAAGAAGTTTGAACTTTGACATGCTTAAAACTACAGTGATGGAATCTGCTAGGATAAATACTGTGATAAGTCTGCAGTGACTCATATAGAATAAAAGACGCTGAGACTGGAAAGGGAGAAGTAAGATTTAATTTGCAGAAGACATGATTGTCTATGTAGAAAATCCCATAGAATCTATTGGAAAAGAAAAAAAGCTTTTAGATCTAATAAGTAAGTTTAGCAAGCTTGTGTGGCAGGATACAAATCATATACAAAAATTAGTGTGTTTCTGTTTACAAGCAAGTAATATTCAGAAATTGAAATAAAAATACCATTTATAATAACATAAAAATACGAAATGCTTAGAGATAAAATGGATAAAAGATGTGCAAGACCTGTTATGAAGTATTGTTGAGAAAAATTGAAGACCTAAATAAATGGAAAGCTATATACCATGTTCATGATTTGGAAGGCTCAGTATTGATGATAAAGCAGTTCTCCTCAAATTCTCCTATTATAGTCAAGGCACTTTCGATCAAACTCCCACCAGGCTTTTTGGTAGAGATTGACAAGCTGATTCATAGCCAAAACAACTTTAGAAAAAGTAGAACAAAGTTGAAGGCCTTATGCTACCTGATTATCAGGTGTATTGTAAAGTTACAGTAATCAAGATGGTGTGGTATTAATATCCAGTTAGGTAAATAGATCAGTGGAACAGAATAGGTAAAGAGATCTACATCTCTATATTTATATAACTGATTTTTACAAGGGCAGTTCAGTTGAGAAGGGATACTCTTTTCAAAAAAGCAAATAATACTGGAACAATTAGCTATCCATATAAACAAAAATGAATTTTGGCTAATTGCTTACAACATATATAAAAATTAGCTCAACATAGATCAAATGTAAATCCTGAAATGTAAAACCTAAAACTGTAGAACTTCTAGAAGAAAACATTGGAGAAAATCCTTATGACTTTGAGTTGCTTAAGGATTTCTTAGATACAACATAATACGAGGTTTCTTTCTGATGGAGACTGTTCTCCATCAAACAGTAGTTGATTGTGGTAATGATTGCACAACTGAATATACTAAAATTCATTGATTTGTATACTTTAAATGGGAGGATTGTATGGTGAATCTTATCTCAATAAAGCTGTTATTGTAACAAGATAAACGTGGATCCACCACATGAGCCAGCCATGCCACTCCTAGATCTTTACTTAAGAGAATTGAAAACATTATGTCCGTACAAAAACAGATGTTCATTGTGACTTTATCTGTAATAGCCAAAAACAGTTCAAATGTCCATCAGTAGGTATAAACAGATAAACAAATGGTGGTACATCCATACAATGTAATACTACTCAGTAATCAGATGGAACTATTCACATTCACTACAACATGGATGGATCTCAAAATAATAATAAACAGTAGGCTGAGTAAAAGGAGTCAGACCAAAAGGAAAAAGGATATGTATTGTGTGATTTTGTTTATAGAAAGTTCTAGAACATGCAGAGTAATCTTTAATGACAAAAAGCAGACCAGTGCTTTCCTGGATAATGAGGCAAGAGTCATGTGGAGAAGTGGAAGGGAGTGCTTTCAGTGGAGCAAGAAGAAATATTCGGGGGTGATGGATGTGTTTATTATCTTGATTGTGGTGATTTTTCACAAGTGTATACATATGTCAAAACTTAACAAATTTAATACCTTAAATGTGAATTTTATATGTTTGTTATACCTCAGAAACTTATTTTTAAAAATCTAAATGGATACAGAGTCATTTGCCATACAAATTCTACATGATTTGAATTCTGCTGTCAAATCTGTTTTAGAAGGGTCATCTGAAGAGTGTAGAAAATGTACTGGAGAACAGAGATGCAGTTGGCATATTAATTTGTTCATGACTTTTGCAAATTAGTATTATGCAGGGCAAGGGTGTCAATGAAAGGGCTCACAAATTGAAGAAATACATGTAAATAAAGAATAATGTAGTACAACAAAGCTAATTATGGTAGTTTAAGATAATTCTGGCCTGGGTTGGGGGCAATTAACAGAATCTTGAAGGATGAGTAAAGATTACAATAATCTGGCTGTGAAACGGAAAAAGCCTGAAGTAGGTTAGGAGTGTAAGGTTGAAAAAGAATTCAGAAAACCTTTTAGTGGCAAAATCAACAGAGTATGGATAGGGAAATGTAAGAGAGGTAAGAGCCAAAGATTTTTTTTATTTAAAATGATTAGGTCTTTGGTAAGAATTACAGAGATATAAGGAATTTAGGAGAAGGAGTAGATTAAGGGAGAAAAGAAGTTCAATCTTAGACTTAAGTTGGAAGTTCCTATGGGACATCCAGTTGAAGATGTCTTATTAATTGAAAGTATAGGCTTGTCCCTTTGGCAAGAAGTCAGTTCTGCAAATATAGCTTTCATTTCAGATTCATTATTGTAAAAGAACTGATCAAACTGTAGGAATGAGGAGGCCTGTTCTGGAAGTTGTGTAGCATGAAGTAAAAGTCAGTGATGAAACTTGAGATATTATCAGTGTTCAAGGGACAAAGGACCAAGAAGCAGAAGAAGAGCTGCTGTGAGGACAGAGGATGTTGGACTGTAGGAGGGAAATGTCTGGGAGAAGAAGTGAAACTATAAATCACCTATGTGTTTTACCAGTGAAAAATAGTATGCGGAGAAAGTTTTCTAGTTCTCTTTGAGAGTTCAAAAATCCTCTAATAGGAACAGAGAAAACAAAGCAAAAAACGAAGTGATGAGTAACCATAGGAAAATAGAAAGTTTACAAAACTAGAAATGTAATTAGCAGAACACTGCATGACTCAGATGTAAATATTAATTTACATAGTCATAATAATATAAAAATTGAATATAATTTAACCAAAAGTTATAGCAATATTAGTAAAATAAGAGGATACAGTAAACGTGAGTTAAATTTTTGTTTTCTATAACCAAAAACCAATAGATAATGTCTAAAATTGAGAAGTTCAAACAATAGCAGCATAAATACATTATTTAGAAATGTGGAAGATAATACAGAAGAAACAGCTAAGAAGGACAAGGTGCTATTAGGAGTGGAAATCAGGGCATAAGGAGCATGTGGTCTTCTATCATAGGCCCTGTAGAATGCTATTTGTCTTTGTAAACTATTTTTATATATTAACTTGGATAAAATTAAAAATATGTAAAAAGACACCTTGTCAATCGTTAGAGATAGTAACCTATTAATTTGTAGGAAATGCCTTTGCTATTTAGTTAGATGGGCCTGAATTCTGAATTCTAATTCTGAAAATTTGGCTGTTAGACAGTGGTTTGCATCCATTCCCATCATAAATGTGTGGCTTTCTAACCACTGTTAACCCTTCTCTTTGTTTCCCTAGGTTGATGAAAAAACCATAGGAGAACCTGGTTGGCTTTATGGTAGTTTTCAAGGAAATTTTGGGTGGTTTCCTTGCAACTATGTAGAAAAAATGACATCAAGTGAAAAATCGGTGTCTCCTAAGAAGGCCTTACTTCCTCCTACAGTATCTTTATCTGCTACCTCAACTTCTGAGTAAGTTTTTAGCTAACAGTGGAGTTTATGTCTCTGCAAATGTAAGAATACCTAATACGTATATTTGTGTCATCCTGCTACTTAATCATATTGTATCTGTACTGAACTCTCTACGAGCACCTTTTGTTTCAAATTTAATACTGAAGTTTGGTAGATAAAAACATAGGTCAGTAGTTTGTTTATGAATCTTTCCCATAAGTTGTATTTAAACACAATGTATATTATATACAGGTGGATAAAATGGCAGTACTTCATTAGATTCTAAACAACTAAGTATATTTATATCTAATTGTTATGTTTATAGATCACTTTCTTCAAATCAACCAGCATCAGTGACTGATTATCAAAATGTATCGTTTTCAAACCTAACTGTTAACACATCATGGCAGAAAAAGTCAGCTTTTACTCGCACTGTGTCCCCTGTATCTGTATCACCTATTCATGGACAGGTATGTATCATTAATTTTTGTGTGCTTTGTTCTTTGATATTGCTCCTGGTTCATATAAAATAGACTGAAGATTTTTGTACAAAGGTGTCATTTATTCTTTTAACCAGAGTTTGGCTTCTGTTCTTAGCATTTATATATGATATGAAGTTGAAGAAATTATTAGAGGTTTCTCAACAATTTATTCTCATAGTATCAAGTTGCTACCAGCTAAGATTTCTGAGTTCAAAATACAATTTGTGTGAGAGGGTATAGCTCAAGTGGTAGAGCGCATGCTTAGCATGCAGGAGGTTCTGGGTTCAATCCCCAGTACCTCCTCTAAAAATAAATGAATAAACCTAATACTAACTCCTTCCAAAAAATTTTTTTAATGTAAAAATTCAAAATATAATTTTTACAAATCTGATTTTATTGTTCTTAATTTGTAATTAATATAAAAGCTTGGGCTTGGGGATTTTTTTTGTTGTTTCTTTTCCTTAAATAAATCATTTATGTGAGAACTGTGTTTATATATATATATATATTTAGCCTCTTGTTTAGATGTAACCAAGATGCAAGTATTGTTGTATTAACATTATTAAAAAGAAATCACAGACCTCATCAGAATAGAGTCCTGCAGATTTCACCTTCACTCTGGAATGTTTATTGTGTGACCATAGGTTCCAGACATTTTATTATGTGCTAGAAATTTAATGGGAAAAAAAAACTTCTGTCATTAAGAAGTCATAATCTAATGAACACAAACATAAATAAATAACTTTATGAGAAATGTTGTAATAAAGATATTTTACAAAGTCTTGAGGGGTATATAGAGGGGAGAGCATTTCATTTCAATCTGTGGGAATTGCAACAGGCTTCATAACAGGCAGGGCATTTGAGTAGAACATTCAAAAATGAGCAGTATTTCATCAAACAGAGAATGAAAGTTATTCCTGTGAAAGAACAGTTTGGGGAAAGTCACTGAGGCATATTAACACAAGGAGTTTACAGGAAACAAGAATTGTTTATAGTGTAACTAATGTATAGGACTCGAAGAAAGGGTTAAGAAGTGAAGTTAGAATAGTTGAGGTTTATTTACAAAGCATTTAATGCTGTGCTTAGCAACTGGCAGTGGAAAGCCCACAAAGGTTTTTAAGAGGAGAGTTCAAGGATATATTTTAGGAAGATAGCTCTGGCAGTAGTATAGAGGCCAGATGGGTGGAAGAAAGCAAAGGAAGGGAGGATGTTACAATAGCTAAGTGACAGATGATGTGTGAACCAATACCATAGTAATGAAAATACATAGGAGAGGAGATAGACTTAAAAGAGTATTAGAAATCAGCATAAAGTTAGGAATCCATTGAATGTGGAAAGTGAGGAAGAAGTTGGAGTTAAAGGTACCTCTTCAGGGTAAGTAGCTGAAAGGATGATGGTATCATTGTGCAGTGCAGGAGAAGTGGGCGTGGAGGGTTCTAAAAATGACTACATTTCAGGCATGCAGGTTAAATATCTGTAGTAGGTGCAGCCTGGTGGGAAAGCCTAGTAGGCAGCTTGGTTTACAAGGCTGGAGCTCAAAAGATACAGTTACAATTAAGATATAGATTTGAAAGGTCTTAAGCATAAATTAGATTATTTAGGAAATTATGTGAAACAGGAAGGGAGAGGGACTGGACCAAAGAAGAGCCATCAGTCACCAGAGAGTGAGCTTCAGGAACTGCAGGGGTTTTAGTGATGTCAGCACTGTTCAGAGTTCAGGGAAAGTAAGGGCCTGCAAGAAGCTTTTGACTCTGATGTTATCAGTAATCTTGTTAAGAGGTTCAGTATTGTGATGGGTAGGGAACTGAAATTAGAATGGATTGAGGGGTGAAACTGGAAAGCAAGTTTAAGACTGTTCTTTCTTTAAGGAAGTTAGAAGTAGACGTAAATAGAGAAGTGGAGAAACTGAAGATTTAAGAGAGGGACTTTACAATGTTACAGAATATTTTTAGAAAATGAGAGGGCATAAGAGAAGGTTTAGAGCACAGGTAAGGAGGTTAGCCTTATCAGCAAAACAAAAACACTCCTTCCTCTGAGAGACGAGGGAAAGAAAGAAGGCTGAATAAGAACATGAAGAAGTTAAGAGACAGAAAGCAGAAAAGTGGAGGGAGGGAGGCTGAGCCCAAGTGCATCTTGATTCCTAGTGGAATAAACAGAGTCCGCTGCTGTGAGGAGACTTTGGAAACTGGAGGGAAAAAAAGGTTCCCCTTTTCATTTGTTCTGGGATATATAGTTGATGGATCTGTGAATACACTTCTTGAGTATCCAGTGTTTACCTCCCATTACCAGTGGTGCTTAAGGCCAAGATGTCTCCTTGAATGGTAGGCGTTGGGTCTTAAAAGGCTATTCAGATGGTTGTCTGTCATATATAATTCTAGGCTACTTAGTAGATTAGTTATCTTAAGTCACCATTGATAATAAGTCACCACCACATCAAAATGGTCTGCTATCTGAACAGTAAGTATGTTTTATACTAGGAAACAGAAATCATGGTTACTGTTGTTTTTGTTTTTTTTTTAATTTTGTGATTTTGTATTCACAGGGACAGGTTGTAGAAAACCTAAAAGCACAGGCCCTTTGTTCCTGGACTGCGAAGAAAGATAACCACTTGAACTTCTCAAAACACGATGTTATTACTGTCTTGGAGCAGCAAGAAAATTGGTGGTTTGGGGAGGTGCATGGAGGAAGAGGATGGTTTCCAAAATCCTACGTCAAAATCATCCCTGGGAGTGAGGTCAAGCGGGAAGAGTAAGCATTTTTATGTGTTTACACAAGGTGTGGATGTTGGTGTTTTCACTGGTGAGTCAGCCGTCATCTGACTGGCTGTGCAGGAAATAAAAGTTTATGCTTGAGTCCGAATATCAGAAGGGTAATTCCTAGAGTGAAAAAAAGGTCACGCTTCAGATATTCATACTAGTTTGAAAATATCTTTTATTCTGGTTACTTTAGATTCCTAAAGTTTTCAGGGTGCTTAAAATTTTAGATCTCCTGCTTTCTTTGTAGCATCAGGTCAATTAGAGAAGTTACTTTTCATTTCCTCTAGAGCATTTCTCCCTTATTGTTTACTATAAATTGTCAATATTTAGACGAATCTTTACTGAAGGCCTCCCCTTTGCCAGAGTGGGGCTTTCCCATCTCTGGGCCTCCAGAGGTCCTTGAACATCACCTTCCTTACTGCTCATACACACTGGGTTGTAGTTATTTACCTCCTTGCCTATATCCTTTGTTAGGTCATAAGCCCCAGGAGCATGGGATCCACATCTTTTTTGTTCGTTTTTCAGTTTTTTCATACCTAATGCATCTTACCTTAATGCATAGTAGCTGCTCAGTCATATTAGTTCCACAACTGAGGAGAGGAGCAAATGAAAGTACAACCAAATGAATGAACTTTCACATGAACCAAAAAACAAAACCAGATAAGGTCTCTGGCCTTTATTTCCCAGCCTGTAGGGGAGTCAGGTCATCAAACATCTTTAATACAAAGACTTTTAAGTGCTGTAATACAGCTGTGGGTAACTGTTGCTTGTGTTTTATATGGAAGTTGATCTAAATAGAAAAGCAATATGATTTAACGAAAAGGAACAGGGGTCTTTGGAAATAAAGAGCCTCGAGTTCTGATTCTGCTGTTTTTACCAGACTGTGTGGGATAACCCACTTGGCCTTTAGCTTTTTAATTGATTGAATGAAAATAATAAACTAAAAAAATCTTTAAGAATCCTTTCAGTGCTAAGATTCTGTATATCAGTTTTTAGTTCAAATGCAGGAATTGACTTTTCAGTCGGACATAGAATACAACAGTAGTACATGGCTGATGTGTAGACTGGCACTGCGCTCCATCCTTTATAGAAACATCTCATGTAAACTCCATAACATGTTACGGGGAAGGAAAACTTCAACACAAAGAGATTAAGTTTAAATGTCTTTAAGGACATTTCTCCTAACTTGTTGTTCAGTTACCGATCTTTTCTAACAGGTAAGGCATGTAACTTGAAAACCTGCAGTAACAGAGAATTCTGCACTAAACAAGGCAGTTCATTCAGCGTGCCCATGTCGTAAGGTTCCACTCTGGTCACCTGAAAACTGTCTCACTATATAATTTACTCACAGGTCCTGGGGAGCCCTGTGACACCTGTATCCTACAGATGTCTATCTAGTTCTTAAATTCCACAGTCTTCTAGGTTTTTGAAACAGTTTCCTGGGTTAAATTGGAAATAAAAGCTATACATGTTCCAAAATGTAAAAATAAAAAAACCCCACAAAAATGTAAAAATTAAGTTCTGTTATTGTTATGTATTTTTTAAATGTACTGTGCTCTAAACAAGTAGTAAAAGTTATGTATTACCCTTGTTTTTCCCTAAACCAAGCCAAGTCCCATATGTGCTTTACTAAGTAATTGCCCATTTACCAATGCGTCGTATCTTTTAAGTTACCTTAGAAAGGCAAAATATCTCACATTTGAGAAAACTATTTATAAATTATATTGAAATTACTTTAATAGATTTAAAATTTTTTGAAGTTTGTAACTTTGACAGTTCTTAATCCACTAGAATTTTGTACATGAGGCTATTTCTAGCCTGTGTATTGAGACAGTATTTCAATTAATTTTGGCTCTTAAAAGAATGTACTCACAACACCTGCTGTGTTCATCACATCACGTTTCTTGCTTTTTTGCTTGTTGATGTCTTTTTTTGTTGTTTCACTATTTTTTCTTACCTGTTTGTATGTTTATTTGGCAGACCAGAAGCTTTGTATGCAGCTATAAACAAGAAACCTACCTCTGCAGCCTGTACAGTGGGAGAAGGTGAGCTTTTGGCAATTTGTAAATTAGATGGACGTCAAATTAGCGATTGACTGGTTGTCTGACTTCCTACAGTTGTTACTCCCCTTGCTTTTTTTCCTTCAGTGTTAAAGTGAGGTTACGAAAACCTGCTCCCTCTCTATTTCACACAAATATTAAGAATATAGAAAAATATATGGCTGAAGATACTTGACACTTTTATAAAATCAGTACTACAAAAATTCAGCGTAGACTGCCTCGATAAATAAGATCATTAATAAAAAGTGTTTCAGTGAGATAGCACGAAGTATTTTGTTTTCCATTTATTATATACTAGGTTATAGATGTTTAAAATATAAGTAAATTTCAGTACATTTAGAGGTTCACAAATTGCATTTTACAGTGTACCACATAAATCATTAAGAGGATTTGAAATCAAGGTGCACTTTATCATAAATACTACAAAGAAAATTTGTATAGCCCTTTGGGTTATTTGAGTGATTATCTTAATTTTCATCATGTACTGACAGATGAAAGCTCTCTAACCTTACTTCAGACAGTATTTTTATTTAATAGTAGGTTTATAAATGAATTGTTCCATGTCTTGACTCTGTAGAGATACTGATAACCATTTGTAGCTTTGGGGTTATTCTCTGATATGATGATGATGATTATGATGATGGTGATGATAACACAACTGGGGAAAAAATCCTGTAATAAAGCTTTATAACAAATCAAAAACTTAATCTTTTCCTAAGAAATTGTTAAATAATTACTTCATTCTGTTTTCTACCTTAACGTTTCTTTACATTTAGGTTTCCTTAAGTCACGAGGTCTTTTGATTTACTCAAGATCTTGGAGATTAACATAATCTGTAATCTTACAACCAAAATTAGTTTCTTTTTGCTTTGTTCCCTACAGAGTATATTGCACTTTATCCATATTCAAGTGTAGAACCTGGAGATTTGACTTTCACTGAAGGTGAAGAAATATTGGTGACCCAGAAAGATGGAGAATGGTGGACAGGAAGTATTGGCGATCGAACTGGAATTTTTCCGTCAAATTATGTCAAACCAAAAGATCAAGAGGTAGCGTTATTTTGATATAGAAACAGAATCATTCCATTCCTGTTGATCAAGGTTCATATTTAAAACAGAGACACACGTATATGGTTTTGGTCAGGCTGCTTTGGTTACAAGGAAACTACTTAGGGTAGCTCCAGTAAAATACTGTTTGTTATGGGGATCCTGTTACAGAGAGAAGGGAGAAATGATTTCATGAAATCCTAAGAACAAGAGCCATAGGTAGGGCTGGGCCTCATGGTAATGAAAGTTAGAAAATGGTTTGGATTCAGGGAGGCTTGCAAAGGAACAACCTTGAAGAAGTCTGTAAATCTTTAAGGCTGTGACAGTAATGTGACTGAGCCCACACTCTGAGTTCCTGTTGCTTTTTGTCTCACCAATATATATAGTATATATAGTACAGCAGCTCTCGGACTTTCTGGTTTCAGGAACTTTTTACATTCTTAAAATTTACTGGGGACTTGAAAGTTTCTGAAAATATATGGGTTATATCTAGTGATATTTTCCATATTAGAAATTAAAACTGAAATTTTAAAAAAATGTATAAATTCATTTTGAAATAACAAAATTAAACCCATTGTATGTTAACATAAATAACTTGCTTTTAATGAAAAACAACTATGTAATATCCCCTGCTCTCCCCCAAAAAAAAGTTTAGTGAAGAGTGGTTATTATTTTATACTTAAAAAAATCTCGTTAGTGTTTGGCTTAGTTCAAGACAGCTAAAGTCTCACACCATTTCCATGTTCATCCTGTTGCAACATGTTCTTTTGGTTGAAGTATATGAAGACAATTCAACCCCACACAGATATGAAAGAAAACAGAAGTACAGTTTTCCCTTGAAAGCTTGAGTTTTATCATTGGTAAAAATCCTGTCAGCAGTTTTTGCATGAAGTGGCAGACTTACTTCATTGATCTTTGAGCAGATGTCTGCTAAATCTCAAGTAGGAATAATTTGTCATTAAGTCATTCTTTCAAATAAAAATGTTGTTCATGAAAAACCTAGTTTAGTTCATAGTTTGATCACCTGAGGCTGTTCCTTGAGACGACTCTTGTACTTCAGTGTGCAGCAGAAATCTCCGGACACACTTCACTTAGGCAGCAGACTTTTAAAAAGATGTGTATCTGAGGATTAAGATTTAATAAAATTTTTACTGCTAGGTCAAGGACATTCTTAGGTGACACTGGCTTTGTTTCACTTTGAGCGCGTGGCTGTGTGCTGTGGCTACTAGTGTTATAATTTGGCACCACCTTTGTAATTCATGCTAAGGCATCAGCAATTTTACCCACCCGTGTAAATGTTAATACAGCAAAAGAGGCGAATAACAATGTCTTAGTACTATTATGAAAAGTTTTATCTCCCAGACATCTGGGATCCACAAACCTCACATTGAGAAACACTGAGACTGCTTAGGTTGGCTTCCGGCTCTAATACTTAGAGGCTAGGTGACCTTGGACAAGTTACTTCACCTTTGTGTGCTTGTTTCCTTCTCTGTAAGTTGGGGATAATGATAATTACTTATAGTGTTACTGCAAAATAAGCTAAGTGAATATATGTAAAATTCTTAGAACAGTACTTGTTACATAGTAAGTACTCAAAAATGTTAGCTATTGACTACCATCAACTGACTCTGCTTCAGTTCTTTTACTACAGCTGTGTTCACTAAGAAAAAAAAAAAATTTAACCCCTTCTCTTGTCTTGTTCAGATTCCCCAAAAGAGGAAATGTGGTTGGCCCAACTTATCTTGTAAAGTCAAACAGGTCACAGGTTGCTAGAGTATGCATTTTTTGTTATTAGGTCAGGTTCAGGAGGAACATGGCAAAAAATTAAAAATAGAAACATTGTTTCCTATGCAGGAACAAAACTCACATATTCCTTAACAGACCCAGAGCACATACGTTGTATGTGGTGGGCATTGATGCTAGCCCCGTCGATAAATGAAATGTATTTGTCCTGGATGGTCACATTTAATATTCAGAAAAGATTCAGAAAATTAGTTACTCCTGTTGAGTCATTGGATGCCAACATCAGCTACTTGTATGTAATTTATTCTGTTAGAACCAGATCTCCCCATAAATATGTTTCTTAACTTACTTGATTAATATAAGGTTAATCATCATTTTGCTCTTACTTTAAAGAAACAAGAATCCTGGAAATTAGAAATCTCTAATTCTAAATAGCCTTTGTACTTTCACATCTGAATTAGAAAATGATAAAACCGTGTATCTTTTCCTTACAGAGTTTTGGGAGTGCTAGCAAATCTGGAACATCAAACAAGAAACCTGGTATGTATAATAATGAAGCTGAAAAACTACTAAAGTGTTTAGTAGTCTTGAATTCATAGTTTCTTATTTTTCTTCTTTTCAGAGATTGCTCAGGTAACTTCAGCATACATGGCTTCTGGATCTGAACAGCTTAGCCTTGCACCAGGACAGTTGATATTAATTCTAAAGAAAAATACAAGTGGGTGGTGGCAAGGGGAGTTACAGGTAACAATCTTTAATTAACATTTATTAATTTTATTGTAAAAGTAATGCATGCTCACTAGAAAAATAAGATTAATGAAAAATTTAGATCACCTATAATCATACCACTTGGAGATAATGAATACTATCATTTTAGGGTATTATGTTTCTCTCTAGTCTTTTTCCTGTTTATTTCTAGCACAGTTGATGTTATAAATAACAATATGAAGAATCATTTTCTCTAAGGACATAATTGTTTTCCAATAATACCTGCTTTAATAAACCACAGGTCACCTTCTTAAAGGAAAGCTTAGCATCATCTTTGCCTGGGATAACCCGAGTCTTGCAGTATAGCTTCTAGGAGAAAAACAAAAAACAAAAAAACATAATCCAGGTTGTATGCTGAGAAAATAACAACCCATTGGGCTGTCCCCCTACAGTCTTATATTTTTGAAACAGCAGTGTAAGGAAAGAAACAGTAGGAGTTAATAAGCCTGGTTTTTTTCATAAAATGTTAACAGAGACAGTAATTGCATATGTTTTGATACAGAGAGTTCATTTCTCACTCCTATAATCTCCTTACTGGTTAAAACTAAAAAGCATTTTAGGATAACAGATGATGACAGGTAAAAGAGCTGGATTTATGATTGTAATATGAAGGATTGACTTAACTTCATTCTTACAAGTCAGAGTCTTACAGTTTCTAAAGAACTGTGGAGGTTCAAAATTCAGTGTCTTCTTGAATAACCCCCTGAAATTTCAACTTCTGATTTGCTTTGATGACTGACCCGACTAACTGGGAAACATGGCTTTCCACAAATTTTATTTATGATTGCCTGATTAATTATTGACAAAGCCCCAAGAGGTATTTACTGTGAGCTGTATCGATTTAGGTATTGACTTGAACTTACTAAGGGAATGCCTGAGAAGTCTTTTTAGTTTGTAAATACTGTTTGTGTGAAATATGCAAGAACTTTGAGCCTGGAAGATCTCCAAATAGACTCCTACAGATAGCACTTTGAGCAGCGCTTTGAGAGGCATGTTGAGTCTTCCAGTTGTTTACCATTGACCTGGACGGCCAGTGCAGGATTCAGGTGTTCCCAAGACACCTCGCTTCTGACGCTGATTGTAAGTTTGGAGGTCCCCAAGGCCACTCTTGAGTTCAGTAATTCGCCATAAGGACTCAGAACTCACTGAAAGCTATTCTACTCATGGTTATGGTTTATTACAGCAAAAGGATTTAGATTAAAATTAGCCAAGGGAAGAGCTGTATGGGGCAGAGTTCAGGATGATTCCAAACACAGAGCTTCCAGTCATCCTCTCCCAGTGGAACCATGGATAGCATTAAATCCTCCTGGCAACAATACACATGGAGTATTGCCGAGCAAAGAAGCTCACTTGAGCCTTGGTTTCCAGAGTTTTTATTGGGGCTCTATCATATAGCCATGATTGACTGCCTGCATGGCCTAACTCAGTCTCCAGTCCCTCCAGAGGCCGTGTTCATACAATGTGACCCAGAGTTCCCACCATAAGTCATGTTATTAGACTATATGGTATAGTTAAGGCCCCCATGTAAACTGAGACACTGTTAACAGTCAAGACATTCCAGAGGTTTAGAGATTACCTTCCCGCAGCCAAATGCAAAGATCAGACCTCTCTTTGGACAAAGTTAAATTCTTTACTACACAGCCAGAGTTTTTCTCATTTTTAGTTTATGTCTCAATAATTGTCTTTAGTCTCATCTTTTTTATATATATAATTTATTTATTTACTTATTTGCTAATTTTGTAGGCCAGAGGAAAAAAGCGACAGAAAGGATGGTTTCCTGCCAGCCATGTTAAACTTCTGGGTCCAAGTAGTGAAAGAACTACACCTGCCTTTCATCCTGGTATGGAAATGGGTTAACTTGTATTTCATCTTAGAGAAGTTTTGTTAAAACTCAGCAACTTCTTAGATGAGCTGATTCTTTGAAAAATATTTTTAAATTTTTCCTTTCCTTACCTCTGCCTCAAAGTAATTTTATAATTCCAACTATTCAGTGATACTTGAACCACCTCACTCCTTGAAATTTTTAAATTGCTAGGCCATCATACTTTAAAGCAAAGCAGTTCACTTTGATTTCTACTGCAGTTGGAAAAATTCTTGTTTTTATAAAACAGGCAACAGGGGAAGGAGAGTGAGAGAGAACAGCTAAAGGGAAATTTTAGCCGTATTTTTATGTGTGATCCTTATAGGAATAATTATTTTGTTTAATGTGTTACTTTGTTGTTCTTTTTCTGGTAGTGTGTCAGGTGATCGCCATGTATGACTATGTAGCGAATAATGAGGATGAGCTAAATTTCTCCAAGGGACAACTTATTAATGTTTTGAACAAAGATGATCCTGACTGGTGGCAAGGAGAAATCAATGGGGTGACTGGTCTTTTTCCTTCAAACTATGTCAAGATGACGACAGACACAGATCCAAGTCAACAGTGTGAGTAATGTCAAACTATTTACTTCTTAACTGGTGCAAAAGCTTTAATATGCAGCACTGCATTCATTACTGTTATGCATCAGATCTTAAACTCAGCACTCTTAGCAAATGTATATTAATGCTTAGAGTAAGAAAATATAAAAGGAAACTTCACAAAATCAAAAATTATACTGCTTTATTTTAAATACTTTTTTCCTAGCTTCAGACCTTACTAACAGACTTTATCTGAAAAAAGTTGTAATTCTTTTACAGATTCTTTGTTAGGATTGTGGTCTTCCCTTTCTACCAGCCTTTTTCATCTTAATAAAAAGTAGCCAGCAATTACCCTATTGTCCTATTCAAAAGGACCCTTTTAGTGTACAGGTGCTATTAATTTGGCAACCTTCTCATTTATTTCCTACATTTTGATGTATCATTCAGGTTAGAAGAAAATTTAAAAGAAAATTTTAAAATTTATTTTATAAATAGTTTGTTTACAAAACTCTCATCAGGTGATTCTTTTTAGATAGATAACTTATTCCACAAGAGATACATGAATCAAGATCTGCTTCACTATTTTTAGATTAAGGTCCAGCTCTCAAAGGATGAGATTTGGTGTTACATAAAATTATCTCTTGGTAGTTACCTAGCCTTTCTTATATTTGACGGTATTAATAATTAGAGAATAAGCCATACTTGGAAATATTTGTTACCTTTATAAGATGGATGTCACTTTTGCCCATCCTTTTGATTTTTTTGTCTTTTTTTTAAAATAAAATACAGCATGATTTGTATCTTTATCATTCTTGTGAAATTATCTAAAAGCTTTAGCCTTTCATTTTAACTTAGCTTCTAAGAACATATAAATGGTAACCCAAAGATGAGATGTTTATGATTCATTGCAAGTGTTATGAATTTACTTTGTACTGTATCTATAATTTTGAAATATTAGTGCATTATTTTCACTCTAGAGCGTGTAAAGATAATTCTGATTTTGAGAGAAGACTTTCCTTTAGATAAAGCAACTGAATTTCCCGGTTTGGAGGTGGAATCCAGTTTTTTATGGTTTGATCATTCCCCAAAATATATCAGGGTTTTAGGAGAGGTAGTAAAGAAAATTATAACAATTTGGATTACCAAAATGAACAACCATTTTTAAACCCTGCTGATGGTTTGGCAGTTTTCAGTGCTGACTGGTTTATCTGATTAATTAGGAATACCTTAGGTGTCTTTCCTGGACCTGAGAGAGGAAAGTACTTTTCATACCTATTGGGTCTGGAAAATCTTTGGTTAAGTGATCCCTGGAGGCATTCCAGTATGTCATTACATTTGGCTTTTATAGTGTCTGCAATGTAAAGTGATAGTTTTCCAAATGTTTTGTTGTTGTTTATCTTGTTTCCCAGTGGTGGAACACTTTTTTCCAATTAAGTCTTATATAATAATGGCTATAAAGAATAGATAAAAGCTGTTCTAAAGGAAGAACAGCCAGGAGTGCAAGAGTATTAGAGTAGCGTATTAGACTGTAATTTGTGTTTCTGGAGCCCTTATAAATAGTATTTTCAATTTATTATGTAGTTAGGATATTTTTTCAAAGGTTGAGAATTTTAATAGTTCAAATTTGCTTAGTTGATGTTGCATGTAATTAGTCGAATTTTTTTCACCCACTTGATTTGCTTTATGTTCATTTTATTCCTCATTTTTCTTTTTATAGGACCCAATGTTGTCTTCCAGTGTGAAAGCACCCCAGAGACCCACTATCCAAGTTTGACTCTAGCGTGGAGGCAGGGCAGGCAGCCCTGATCAAATATCTCCTACACAATTCATTAACTTCGTTCGAATGTTAGAGCCACTTGTGATTATTTCTTTGTGTTTCTAATTTACAGTTAAAACTTATTTGTAACAAGTTAAAGGATAGTGGGTCTTTGTGTGGCTTTCCCTGCTGTTCACTCTGGCATCCTTTAGCTTTTTTCTTCCTTTTTAATTTGGTAATTGTAGGTCATTAGCATGCATATTGAGTTTGCCCTTAACATGGTGGGAGTTCAAACACACAAAGACCCACTATTTGCACAAACTATTCTCGCTGGTTTGGAATGGGCTGCCGTGCTTTTCTAATGTTATTGCAACATGTATATTCATTGCAGAATTCAGAATTGCTTATATTTTGCTGTTATGTTTGATCTAATCCTAATCACAGTGAGCTCTTAATTGGCTCAATACGCGATTTGTCCCCCAATAAGCACTGTTGATTATTCTAGTTTCTAATATGCCACTATGAGTACCAACATTTAAATTTTTTTAAGGCCAAGCATTGGATATATCCTTTTCTCTGTTTACTGTGTATTTTGGGGTGGGAGCAATAACACTTAGGGAGCTTTTGTTATTTCGTGGAAGAGGAAAGTTGCCTCCCCAGTGCTATTATGCAGAATGGGATGTATTTTATCTGTTTCAGTGGCCCAAGAATGAGCACTGTCCTGTGGGAGTTCCCTTGGGATCTCTGTGTGCTCTGGGCTCATGAAGATACTGCATCGTGTGCTGCAGTGGTTAGTTGTTGCTTTATTGATGACCTAAAAATGGATTATTTTTGAGGAATGAAAGGCTCCCATCATTGATCATGAGATATGAAACCTGCCCTATTTAGACAGAGCATTTATGTCTATACATTTGAGAGTCAGAATTCATGTTATCTATTTTAATTAGGTGACTACATGTCCAAGGTCACAAAAGGACACTAGTTGACGTTTTTCTTAATGTATTTAGTAAAGATCATGAGGAATCCTGAAGACTTTAAATGCCCCTGAAGCAGGCATACAGACTCTGTCTAGTTGGGAGTAGATTCAAGTGAAGGAAAGATGTGTGAGGAGCATTCCTCTATGTCCGAGAAGCTGCTTTGAGGCTAGAGGATTGGTTTACCATCCATATTCTCTGGCTAATACCTATTCTTCAACCACATTGGCTACTTTGGCATAGGATTTTACTTCTTTTCCTTGAGTGGAAGACACTTTAAAGATAATAAACATTGTTATAAACTAATAAATGTGAGAGTGCTTAGCTGAAACAAAAAAGAGTTTTAGTGGACAGTATTAAACTATATTTGAAAATCAATGAGAAGTTTATGCAATTTAAAATGTTTACAAACTGCAGTGCAATCTACTGTTTATGAATGTCCAAGTATTATCAGGAAAAGTGTACATACAATCAGAGTCTTTTTCCTCACAGAGTTCTTTAAGAAGAGTGAAATATGTTTTTATACCTCTGAGTTTAAGTTAGAGGCATATTTTGTGCAATATTTATGTTAATGTGCCTATACATTATGAAAGAGTGATTTCAGTCATACTTTGCCCAAATCATAACTTTACAACACTTGAGAAAGAATCAACGGTTTTAGTTAGAACTTTGCAAAGTTCAGATGTCTGTGCTCCAGAATACTTCACGTCATTGGGCTGTACGGTGGTGATATGTATGTGTGCTCCCTGAGGCAGGGATTTCTAGTTGTTAGAACACCTCAATTTTTGGCATCTGGCGTCATCATGATACTTTTATAAAATATGACATTAATAGGAAAGCAATAGTACCACTGTACAGGTGGCAGTCACTAAAGGGAACAGCACAAAGATTGAGTCCTTGTGAATTCAGCTGATCTTCCAAATTGTATGGATAACTTGGTCTTTCCTTTTATTTTCTGAACTCACTGCTTTTGCACCCATTAATTGGGTTCAGGTTAAAGGCAGTTACTTTAAATCCATTTTAAACCCTGAAGCTAGAAATTAGACCACTTAATTAGCTACATGATTTGGTACCACATTTTCTCTTTATAATTTTGAATTTGGGCTTATTTAGTACACTGATAAATTATTTCAAAGGTATTTTTATAGCTCAACGTGCTTCACTTTTACACTGATACAGATTATTAAGAATGACATTCAGATAGAGTTTAGTGTCTATAATCAACTTGAAAATAATATATTCATCAGGTACCTATGGACTAAATCACATAATGGCATATTTAAGCTGAGTGTCTGTCTGGAAAATAAATTTACTGTATTTACAGAAATAATGTCTTTGTTTAGGTATTTTTGTCTATATTTGAGAGGAAGCTTAAAGTAAAGGAAATGGTATGACATAATATAACCTGTCCTTAAAAAGCATGCAATCCTTTGCAATACCTCATATTCAGCCACGTATTTGCTCTCTTCCTTATTCAGTATGAGGCAGCTTTCAATTTGCTTAGAAAACCACATTAGAAGGAGTTTATCAGGAACGTAGAATTTTAGAATGGGAGCACAGCTGGATAAATCTGAACCCTGTAGCAGGTAAAGAATCAAAATACCTGTTTATTTTAAAATTACAACATGTGATAATCATTTTTAAAGTATGCGATTAAACTTGATGGGTTTTCCAGAAAAGAAAAAAATCAGTTCTAAGACCAAAGCTGATTTTTTAAGAAAATTTGAAGATTTAAATTAACCCTACTTGTTGTATAGTTTCCTCTAAAACTTTATCTGAAGGAGTCATTTAAAAATAATAAAGCTATTAAAACAATGTAACAGCTCTTCTAGTGTTTTAAAATATAATATGAAAACTGATAATTTAAAATAAAGACAGTGGGGGAAGGAAAAGTAGAGAAAGAAATGCCAAATCCACTCACTCCAAAGCTTTATTTGCCAGGTTTTCTTAGGATGAATTTTACCAAGTTATAAATTCTTGTAAATAGAAACTACAGTGGAAATCCTGAGACTTTTGCCTAAAGTGGCATTACTGGATGCTGCTGTGATGCTGCTGTAATGTCATGAATTGTTAAGTTGTTGCCGAATGCTGTTTTTTTGCCTTAAATTTTTATTTTGTGTCTTGAAAACTATAGTATTAAAGGTATTGAGATTGTGCAAATGCTGGGCACGCTTGGCATGAAGTAATCCGTTTTTATTTTTACAAATTGTAATATAACTATGCAAGTGTGTTTATTAAAAGGGCACAAACTACATTACTTGTATTGTGTATTTCTTTTGAAGCATCCTTTAAACCTTATTTTTAACTGTTTGTATGTAGTCCTGATTGAATTTCTTCAGAATTTCTCTTTTTCCTTAACATAGTCTCTGGGTACAGGATAGCAAATTGTTTTTTAGCCCAGGGAACAAAAGAAATTTTAAAGTGGTAAAGGTTGAGATATTTTGATCCAAGATAGGTAAGCATATGTATCTCAAAAGCAAAATAAATTTTGATCTGAAAGTGAAAGAAAATATAACCTGGGCTAGTAACAGACTGTAACATTCTTTATGATTTTTACTCCAACTTTTCCTCTAAAATGACTGGAAGGAATTTACAGATTAATACTCACTGCAAATGTAGAATAAGACATTTTTAGTACAAAATAAGAGTCTATATATAGTAAAAGAAACTGCAGTGGCTGCTTGGGGGCATCAGAGTGAAGCAGAGTGTTAAGTAATCAAGTTGGTGGTTTCACCTTGAGTGAAAAAAATATGTATCAAAATCCAACCCATCCATCAATGTCTTTCCAAAAAACTTTTCCTCGTCTTGGGAAGGTCATTCACCTAACATGTGTGGGGAATTTGCATAAGCAGATGCAGAGCACTAGGTGCTGAGAATATGAAAATGAGTGTCAGATGGTCCTGGCCTCAGGCAGTACCTACTCTGTGAGGGGAGCAGGCACATAAGCAGATCACTGTAAAACAGCATGCTGAGCACAGTAATATGTATTTACTGGGCACCAAGAGAGTACAGAGGAGGGAAAACCTAATTCAACTGTAGATTGGTGTGTTAGAGAAGACTTCCTGGAGGAGGCAACTGCCAGATCCATAGAAGTAGGAGGAAGCCAAGTTGGAGAGTGGGACGTGGAGAGGACGACGGAGACAAGCAGCAGCCCGGGTGGAGGAGGAGAGGTGCGAGTGTAAGCAGTTCAATCTTGCTGGAGAGGATGTGGAAAGCCAGGGACACTGCAAGTTGAGGTTTGAGAAGCAGACGAAGGGCTAAACCAGGGTTTCCCTGGCTTGGCTGCTCAGTGGAAGCACCTGGGGAGCTTTAAAACGCTGTTGATGCCTGAGTCCCGATTTAAATGGCCTGCAGTGCAGCCTGGGCGTGGGGATTTTTCAGAGCTCCCCAGATGATTCTGATATGAAGCCAAGGTGGAGAAAAAGTGATGAGACAGAGTTAAGAATTATTTCTGAGGGGAAATTGGCAGGAGCAGGGAATTGTTGGGATGTGTGGGCAGGTGAGGGATCAGTTTGATTCCCAGGTTTGTGTCCTGGGGACAGGGTGGAATCATGATGCCACCAGCTACAGTGAAGAA
Source organism: Camelus ferus (assembly GCF_009834535.1). NCBI lineage: Eukaryota > Metazoa > Chordata > Mammalia > Artiodactyla > Camelidae > Camelus > Camelus ferus. The sequence goes on along the minus strand of NC_045710.1, from coordinate 16,523,855 downwards.
TCAGAGTTGGGGGAAGAAGATGAGTGCAGTTTTGACTACAGAGCACCTGTGGGACATCCAGACAGACTCGTCTAGCAGGTAGTCAGATATAATTAGGATACACAGCATCAGATGGACATCAGCTGGTGGCATGAATGCATATTGATGGTTTTTGAGCCAGTGAGAGTAAATGAGATGACTTGGGGAGAAAATCAGACCTTTGAGAGTATCAGCAGTAAAGTGTTGGGGAGTGAAAGGAACCCCTGAAGACAGGAAACAAAGGTTCTAGGAGGAGAAAGATCGTTGTGCTATTATTGCCACCATTTTAATAAAATAATGAAGTTATAGCTGTAAAACCATCTCTCATGCCAGTAAAAAAAGATGAAAAGTGCTCTTTATTGAGTACTTACTGATCTGGATACCTTTCTAAGGTCCTCAGATACATTACCTCATTATATTTTCTTTTTATAGGTATAGAAGTTAAAACAGGGCTTAAGTAGCTTGTTCAGGGTTACACAGATAGTGGTAGAGCTGGGTTCAAACCCAAGTGGTCTGGCTCCAGAATCTATGCTCTTAACCTCTACACTGGAGTTCTAATATCGCCACCGTTTTCATAATAATGAAGTTCCTGCAGTACAACTACCGTTGAACCAATGAAAAGACAAAGAGGAAAAATCAGATGCTGCACAGTGTTTTCTGTATGTAGAAAGTATACACTGAGAAGACATAAGGAGGCAAGGACTGAAAATAATAAACAAGGACAAGAATCTCTAAGAAGAGTATCCAAAAGGTTAAAGCTGAACAGAATCACTTTTTTTGGTAACAGCCTTATTGACATAATTTAAATTCCACACAGTTCCCCCAAGTATACAATTCCGTGCTTTTTAGTATATTTAGAGTTAAACAAGCATTACCACAATCAATTATAGAACATTTTCTTCTCCTCAAGAAGAAACCCTGTACCCATTAGTTACACCCTCCTATCTTCCTATGCACCCTACATCCCCCACAGCCCTAGGCAACCACTAATCTATGTTCTGTCTCCCAGCCTGTTCTGGACATTCATTAATGTGTGAGGTTTTTGTGATTGGCTTATTTCACTTAGCATAATGTTTTCAAGGTACATTATGCTGTAGCATGTTATCAGTACTTTATTCCTTTTATGACCAAATAATATTCCATTGTATGGACAGACCACATTTTATTTATCCATTTATTAATTGACAGACATTTTGGTTTCCACTTTTTGGCTATCATGAATAATGCTGCTAGGTACATTTGCATATAAGTTCTGTGTGAACATATATCTTCATTTCTCTTGGGTATATACCTAGGAATGAAATTGCTGGGTCAAGTGTTTAACTTTCTGGGGAACTGGGAGACTGTTTTCCAAAGTGGCTGTACCATTTTATATCCCAACCAGTCATGTGCAGGGGTCTCTGTTTCTCCACATTCTCACCAGCACTTGTTATTATCTGACTTTTTGTTAAAGCCATTCTTGTGGGTGTGAATTGACAGCTTGTGGCTTTGATTTACATCTCCCCCATGACTAATGATGTTGAGCATCTTTTCATGTGCTTGTGGACCATCTGTACATCTTCTCTGGAGAAATATATATTCAGATCCTTTGCCTATTTTAAAAGTAATTTCTCTTCATAATCACTTTTAAAACTTTATCTGAAACAGGAACAACAAGTTATGAAAGATGTGCTTGAGGTGTCTTAATGCTGTTGTCAAAGGCAAAATCACTTAGAGTGATACAATCAAAAAGGGATAAAATGAGTGTAGTGGGAAGTCCAGTGGGAGGGCTGCTTTGAGTTGTGGCTCTTTGAGCTCACCCCTGTGAGCCTTAGTCTCATCTGTATGATAAAGATAGTAATAACTGTATTACAGATGAGACTTAAGAGATTTATGAAACACTAGTTCAGTGTCTAACACACAGATACTAGAAATAACAGTTAACATTTACTAAGCACTTGCTGTGTACTAAGTGATGGACTAAACATTTGGGTGTGTGTCTGGGTTAGTGAGTGATGGAGTTAGAACTTGAGTCCAGATCTGACTCCAAAGCTCATGCTCTTAGTTGCTGTTACTGTAAATCACAAAAGTAGAACAATCATCATTTAAATTCCAAGATGAGAGAAAAAGAGGTAACTGCTTTAAATGAATTCAGGCTGGGTACTGGGAGGACCTGCTACTGGGGTCCCTGTGTCACCAGTGTCATCTGTTAACCACCATGAAATCAGAGTCAGGCAGTGCTATAGTATTAGTGTGTCTTAAACTTAGCAGTTTGGGGCATAGTATCCAATTATGCAATCATAAACAAGTTGGAAAATATAGGTTGTATAATCATACCATCAGGGAAAAGTAGAGGTGTAGCAGTCTGTTTAGTAATACTGAGAAAAAACATACATGCATATGATAGCCCTGTTGCCCCAAGTCGGTACTGTAGTGATGGGCGTACGGATACAGAGTGCTAAAAGACAGAAAGCGCACCCAGTTTGGTCATCCGGATTTACTGTTAAAATCTCGTCTCTTCACTGAGCTTAAACCCAGTGAGACTGAAAGCCATTATGTGATACTCTGGCCGCTTAACTTGGGCACACAGAGAATAGCATTGTTCTGTGGTGTTGCTCTCCTCAGAATGGCAAGGACCTTTCTGGGACTTGATGACATAATCTGAACAAGCCCTCTTTGTATCAGTCGTCACAAATTGTCTTTTGTCCTTCACCTTTTGGAACCTTCGAAGATCTCTCTCCTCTCCTTTCTAAGCTATCTCGTTTGCTTGCTTGCACTGTAATTTAGAACAGTGAGACACAGTTTTCATAACTGTTACTCATTAGTCATAATTTGGCTCTCAATCTCCACGTCCTAACACAAGTGTGGGGGGTCTTGTGGCTCAGCCCACCACCAATTATTCCTCCAGGAACTTTGACCTGCTAGTAGACATGATCTCTCATTTTTCCACCTTCCCATTCTTCCTGACTACCAGGAAAAACTTACTAGAAAGTTTTCACCATTCTCTCTGACCACCTATGGCTAATATTGATGTACTGTCTCCTGCAGCTCAGAGTTTATCTTCACATCCCATTCTATAAATACTTGTTAAAGACCTAGTGTATGTCAGACACTAGGGACATAGCAGATTATAAAATAGACAAAAATTCCTGCCTTCTTGGAGCTGACATTTGAGGAGGGTAGGACAGAAAACAAAACGAATAAATATGTAGTGTCTTAGTAAAATAAAGCAGATTAGGGAAAGAAAGTCCTGGATAGGGAGAAGGCGGATCCAGAGGAATTCCAGTTTCAAACAAGCTACTCAGATAAAGCTGCTCTGAAATGGTGGCATGTGAGCAAAGACTTGAAGGACATGAGGGATATCTGGGGGAAGCCATGGGATACCTGGAAGATCATTCTAGGCAGAGGAAACAGCACGTGCAACATGCAAGGAGCATGCCTGTAATCCTTGAGGAACAGCACGGGGGCCAGTGTGGCTAGAACGAGGGAGGAGCGAAAGGAGGAGGAAGCAAGGACAGAGGGGTATCCAGGGAGGAGACGGAGACTGCTTCATTTCCTGTGGGCTGATTGTAAAACCTCCGTTAGCTCAGAGTGAGAAGAACCCATTGAAGGGTTTTGATCAAAGGAGGGACATGATCTGGTATGTATTAACAGGATAGCTCTGACTTGTTAGATTCAAGTAGGAGTTGTGAGGAGAGAGGTCAGAGGTAAGAGACCTATTAGGAGCTGTAGTTCAGCAGTCCAGGTGAAAGATGGTGGTGGCTTGGATCAGAATGACAGTGGTGGATGAGGTGAGAAGTGGTCAGATTATGGGTACATTTTGAAGATAGAGCCACAGGTAGACTAAATGTAGGATGTGAGAAGAAGAAAAATATCAAGGATGTCTCCAAAGGTCTCAGCTTGAGCAGCCAGAGAGGTGGAACTGCCATTAACCGAGCTGAAACATAATGAAGTAGGAACAAGATTACGAGTTTGGTTATAGATATCTTACCATCACTCACCTTTGAGATATCCAGTGCAGATACTGGGAGGCAGTGGAACGTGTGGTGGTATTCAGAGCAGCTGTTCAGGCCAGAGTATAAATTTGGGAGTTATCTAAAGTCATGAGACTGGACGAGATCACCAAGAGAAGAGCTCCAAGGACTGAGCCTTAGGGTTCCAAAGTTAAGTCTGGGGAGATGAGGAAGAACCAGAGAAGGAGACTGAGAAGGACTGACCAGTGAGGGAGGAGGATATGAGGTGAGGTGGTGACCTAGAAGCCAAGTGAAAAAGGATTTTAAAGAGGAGGGGAGTGATCAGCTGTCACAAATGCTAGTGATCAGTCAAGTAAAATGGGGTACCTTTTGCTAAAGGAGGAAGCTACCTGGGGCTTTTAGGAAGCTCTTAAATTAAAACATTTGAAAATAATTTTAATGTATAATTTTCCAGTTATATTCATTTATTTTTTAAATTTATTTTTTATTGAAGTACAGTCAGCTACAATATGTCAATTTCTAGTGTACAGCACAATGTCTCAGTCATATATATATACATACATACATTCACTTTCATATTCTTTTCCATTAAAGGTTATTACAAGCTATTGAATATAGTTCCCTATGCTATACAGAAGAAACTTGTTTTTTTTTTAATCTATCTTTATATATAGCGGCTAACATTTGCAAATCTCAAACTCCAAAATTCATCCCTCCCACTCCCTTTCCCCCAGTAACCATAAGATTGTTTGCTATGTCTATGAGTCTGTTTCTATTTTGTAGATGAGTTCATTGGTGTCTTCTTTTTCTCTTTTTTTTAGGTTTCACATATGAGTGATATCATATGGTATTTTTCTTTCTCTTTCTGGCTTACTTCACTTAGAATGACGATCTCTAGGTCCATCCATGTTGCTGCAAATGGCATTATTTTATTCTTTTTCATGGCTGAGTAGTCCAGTTATATTCAGTTAATGTTTTTACATAGTAATATAGACTCTTTGGTATTTCTTGAAGTTAATTCTGGTGTTTTAAAAGAATGTGTATTCTCTTGTTTATATGTTCATTACAGGAGGCCTGTTAATAGTGTTCAAATCTTTCATATTCTTACTAATTTTCATTGAGTTATATTAAAATCTACCACTTTACTTATAAATTTATTAATTTTTCTTTTTTCTTTATTTTTTGCAGGAGGTAATTCTGTCACTTTTTTATTTTACACTTTGAGGCTCTTCTGTTAGTTGTAAACAATATAAGAATTATATTTTCACGAATAGTTTATGATACCATCTTTTACAGATCCTTGACGGCCTAATTTGTCTATTGCTAATAAATCCTCCCCAACTGCTCTTTTATACTTTTCATTTGTATAGTTTTTTCCAGTCCTTTAGTTCTAATATATCTATAGCCTTTTGTATCAGGGGTCTTTATAAACAGCATCTAGCTGAATTTTTTTTTTTGTGCAATCTAGAATCTTTCTTTTAACTGACTGATTTAAGATCGATTTAAGCCATTTACATTTATTGAAACTATTTAAGACTTTTCTTTATATCTATCCTATTCAATATTTTCTATTTATCATGCATTTTCTTTGCTTCTTTTTAAAAAATTCACACTGAATTTATCCCATCAACTTAGTCATTATTATTATTGTTATTTTATACTGTCAATAATTTTTTCACATAATTACTAGTATTTTCCTCATCATTCCTTTCTCTCTCTCTCTTTTTTTTTTCTACTACTTAGCATCTCTTTTTTTTCCTTTTTATTCAGTTTCTTTTCTTCCCAAAGTACATCTCTTAGTGAGTCTTTTATTCACATCTATCAAGTGGTAAATGCTCTCAAACTTTGCCTGAAAATGCCTTTATTTCTCCCTCTATTTCTTCATGAACAATAGCAGAATTAGAGGTCTAGTCTGATAGTTATTTTTCCTCAGCAGCTCCCATTGTTGGGTTGAGTTGTGTGTAGCCAGTCTGATTGCTGTGTAAGTGTAGTTATTCTGCTTTTTTCCTTCTATTTTAACATTTTTTTTTCTCCTTGGTGTTTTGCAGTCTAGGTATAAATTTATTTTTTTATTTTTTCCCTAATCAGGAGTGATTGTTCATCCTGCATCTGTAGAGTTGTATGTTTCATCAAGTCTAAAAAATTCTCAGTCATTATAATCTCAAAGTTATTTCTTCCCATCTTTTCTATTCTCCCCTCCTAGACTCCTGTTAGATGTACGTTGGACCTTGTCATTCCATCCTCCATAGCTTTTAACCTTCATTTTGTGTTTTCCATCTTTGTCTTTCTGGGCTGCATCCTAAGTAATTTCTTCAGCTTTGTTTTCAGATTTACTAATTGTTCCCGTAGATGTGTTTGATCTGCCATTTCATCTATTAATTTATTATTTCCATGATAACATTTACTTTTTCATTTGTTTCTTTTTCAAATCTCCCTGTCAGTTTTTGTAGATTCTGCTTAGGATTTCAAGTTCTTTATATATGTCTTGAGTTATTTTAAATATAAATGTTTTATATCTCCTTTTGTTCTGTATTTTGTTCTCTTATGTTCTTGGGGTTCTAATCCTCATTTTTTAATGAATAGTGGATCATTCCTTGTTTTTTGTAATTTTTTACTTTGAACTCACCTTTAGTGAGACTTGGTTTTTCTATGGAAATCCTGTGGAACCAAGATTGTGAGAGTGACCCTACAGACCAGCTGTACATTTTCTTTGGCCAAGCACCTTGAAGGTATCACCAGCCAGGGACCCATTTTTTTTGTAATAATTCATTTGTTCAGGGATTTTTGAACTCCAAATTTATGTGAGATGCAGCCCCAGCAATTCTATTCTTTACCCAGCAAGCACTAAAAAGCTTTCTCGTCATCTCACTGCTCTGGCAGTAAGATTCTTTTCCTAATTCACCCTGTAGTGTTCAATCTCCCGCCGGAGCCTCCCCTCATTAGCCAAACCCAGGCATAAGTCAACTAAGAAAAGGTTTACGAAAGTACCCTTTGGGGTTGGCCTCCTTGCAGTATGGAGCAGAGCAGGAGAAAGGTGAGAAATGGTTCTGGGGACAACACAGTAGTCTTCCATTTGACAAATATTTCCTGACCTCCTTGGTCAAAACACTGTTAAGTTTGATGTTATAGACTGGGTTAGACACAGTCCCTAACCTCCACAGGGAGAGGTGGACATACTAACTCGATACAGATGAACTACAATACCAGTTACATTATGTGAAGTATTAAAATACAGATGCAAACCAGAACCATGGCAGCACAAAGAGAGGGATTCTGGGAGTAAGTGAAACAGGGGATTGGAAAGGTTTCCCCAGAGCAGGATCATGTGAGCAGCACCTTGAAGGGGTAGTGAGATGGCCTCTGTGCAGAGAAGGGCCATGGACAGAGGAAATGACGAGAACAGGACCAGCCAAGCTGCGAACAGAGTGTATAGCACCTCGTGAGGACTGAGCCCAGGCGAGGATGGCTAACAATGTGGTCTGCACAGGCAAAGGCAGGCTGCTGCTGGATTATGGAGTCTCTGGAGCCCTGTGCTACCAAGCTAGGACTTCATTCTGCAAAAATCAGAAGCCACTGAACATTTTGTCAGGGAAAGAACATAATAAAAAACATAGCGGCAGGCAGGAGCTGTTCAGTATAAATACAGCGTTAAGTCACAAATACAACCCCATATGTAATTTAAAATTTTCCAGCAGCCACAGTTTAAAAAGTAAAAAGAAACAGATGGAATTCATTTTAATAATTTTTTTTTTACTTAACCCAGCATTATCCAGAATGTTATCCTTTCCAATATGTAATCAGTATAATAATTTTTATACTGATGCCTTATTTTACATTCTGGGCTTTTTGTATGAGGTCTTTGAAATCCAGTGTGTATTTGACACTTACCGTACTTCTCTGTTTGGACTAGTCACGGTTTCAGTGCTCAGTCGTCACAATGTTGCTCATGGCTACCAGATTGGATGGGGCAGGTGTAGAGGATGGCAAAGAGGTGTATTCTATCCACAATCCCTAATTCCTCAGTTCTCAAAAGATTCACTCTCCCTCCCCTTAAAACAGAGGGTTCTTTGATCAAATAAGTGTTGGGAACTCTGGGTTCACTCAAATGAAATGTTTCTCTAGAGCAGGGTTTCTCAGAGCCTAGTATGCTGGTGTGCCTTGTGACCCTACCAGACAAATGCAGTCTGCAGCATTGTCCAAATTCATTTGACCTTGCAGGTCAGGAATGCCAGGAACACATTTTACATTTGCTGGATTATGGGGAGCAGAGAGCCTGAGGGCAGGCAGAGGAAGAAATGCAGAAGGGAACATCAGGAAGAGGAGAGGGACAAATGCCAAGTGTTGGAAGAAGCGGCTCATCAGAAGTGCCAGAGCTGCGGCAGGTGCAGGAGGATGCAAGCTCCGGAGGGGTCGCTGATTTGGCAATTCCAGGGTCCTCATTACCTTCACAAAAGCAGTGTCAGTGCAGTGGTGGGACAGAACCAGTGTGCCCTAAGTTGGAGAAGTGACAGGGAGAGCTGGGGGTGGGGGTGCATGAGTGTCAGACCTCTCTAGAGAGACCAGAGATGGGGTGTTTGAGGAGGGAGCAGGGTTGAAGGAAGGGTATTTGTTTGTTTTAAATATTGGGTAGGAGGGACACATAGCTATGTTCATAGTGAAGGAGCCAGTGAAGCCTGAAAGTGAAAGTGTGAAGAGCAGGGAAGGGTCCTGCAAGAGAGGGAGGGCTGGGGATGCTGATTTGAGGAAGTAGTAGGATCCCCTCACCAGTTCTTTGTTCTGGGGGTCAAGGCAGTGGTCCTGCTGGGAACTGCTGGGTCCTGGGGACTTGAGGTTTCCTGACTGGGCACTTTATTTTAAGAAATCTAGAGAAATGTTTCTCAGATATTTTTTAAACAGGGGCTCACAGTAGGAGATACATTCTACATCCTCAAATACATACCTAACTAAAAATTTTCACAGAACAATAGTTACCAATTCTGTGTACGTGACCGTTTCTTTCTTTATTTGCTTTATTTTGTTTTTTTCCTTTTTTTAAAATTAAAGTATATTTGATTTACAATATTTTATTTTGCTTTTAACACTGGGCCTAACCAGCGTTTTTTTAAATCTCAACTGATATAATGACCCACGGATAGCTCATGCCCGGCAGTATGGAAAACACTGGTCTCAAGCATTTGATGCACTTAATCGTTACGATACTTTGGAAACGTCTTGAGATGATGATAGCGTAGATTCTTCACAAGCTCCGCAGAGTTCTGATCTGTAAGGCCATTTCTGGAAATCCTTCTGTCATTACATATTTGGAAAAGAAATTTGGACCTCATTGAGCTGTGCCAGGCGTTGCTCGTTTGCGGCCAGTGGTTAAGCCGGCTTCCACAGGTGCATGCTGCTCGAGAAGCCCCGGTGCCCTTCCAGGGGCCACGAGGGTCTTCCCAGGGAACTTTTGAAGACCCAGCACATCGCTGATAGAAGTTTGTTTCCTCCAAGGAGGAGAAACTAGTATTTTGAAAGTCTACCCTGTTTTTCCACAGGGTGTGCTGACCTCCACACCCTGGACACCATGCAGCCCGTGGAGAGGAAGAGGCAGGGCTACATTCACGAGCTGATTGAGACTGAAGAGCGGTACGTGGACGACCTTCAGCTCGTCGTGGAGGTGAGGGGTGCACTCTGCGGCTGCTCAGGGGTGGGGTGGTCTCACAGTGACACATCACCCCCAACAGTGAGCTCACCGGTAGTGATGGGCGCCCTCACACCCTCAGAGCCTTCCTCTGCCCGTTGGAAAGGCCGTGAAGTTGTCAAGTCCTTCTCCCAGATTAGGTAATTCAGAGGGAAGAGAGAGAGAGAAGGCACTCAGTGCCTCAGTCAGATGGTCAAGGCCCCGTGGAGGAGGGAACAGGGTAGGGAGTAGGTGGGGGGGTTCTGAAGCAGACTTCTCTGCCTCCGACTTTCCTCTGACTATATTACACTGCTGTTCTGACACCCAACATTTTCATCAACTTTATTTCCAAAGGAATTTATGAGGCAGTGAGAGTATTCACCTAACATTTGTATCAATTTGGAAGACCAAATAGCATACTGTAAGGTATTTCCCAAATCTCATATATTTACTGTTTGTGTTTGTGCCTGTTAATGTTACAAGTGACTCCTAAGCCAACAAGAGCTGTTAGAGTAGCACTGTTACATGATCTGTGTTTGAATAAACAAAGTCAGACTTTATACTTCTGTTAATGCTTTAGTTTTCCATGACTTTTGGTTCCCATGAAATGCGTGAACGCCCTCAGATGAGACCAGTTTAAAACAAAAACAAACAAACAAAAAACACTTAAAGAGCACAGGTGTCCCCACCAGGCCCAACAGATGCACCGTCTACCTGGCTGGGATGTCCACAGCACAGGGAGCAGAGGCCAGGCCTGCGTCTGCCCAGGAAGGCCACCCCCGCCCCATTCTCTACCCCGGATGCAGGCAGGGTCTCTGGACACAGTACCCCGCTTCCTCTCCCACGTGTGCTCTGCCGCCCTTCCCGGTTGATAGCGTTCACTTTCCCCAAGGCTGTAAGCTCCAGAGGGCAGAGATTGGGTGTCCTTCACCCTTCATGCCCAGCACTTGGCCTGGCCCTTTACGGCCTTCCCAGCAGTACTGAATTTATGGGTGTTTGTGTCTGTACTTCTCTGACCAGGACAGATGGCCTGGAAGAAAAGCTCACCTGTTTTTTTATATTAACCCTTACAAGTGTCAGCCCTGCTGCTGCCCAGATTCCAGTCCTAAGGGACTGAAAATGGATGTGGAGGCACCTCTCTGACCAGCACAGAAGGTGAACAGGGGCCAGGTGCCTGCCCTGTTTCAGACTGGTCTCTTAACCACTTGGGCCTCAGCTAGTCCCCCTCTGCCCACCTCATAAGACACTGAGTGGTGAGGCATCACGTTGGGGTCAGGGGGTTAGGCTGAAAAGCACTGTCCATAGGCAGGGGCCTCTCATTCCGATTCCCTTGGAGGTCCCCAGAGGACCTGACCCCTGTATCCTCTGCGTACCTCACTGAGGTTGGTGCCAAGCAGATAATAGAACGAATAAATAGAGTAATGTAAATATGTAAATCACGCAGCAAATGACAAGCCAGACAAGCAGATGCTCTTCCTGTCCTTTGGCAGCAACCCCAGAGCAAACTGGCCATCCTTCCAGGGCGCTCTCTCATAGGAGTGTCCACACATCTTCAATCTGATTCTGGATCTGTAGAGGTTTAGAAGTGTCATTTCATAGCACTTTTATCTGAATTATTTGAATCCACGTTCAACTCAACGCGGTAAACATTAATTAAAAACGATTTTAACAGAGAGTAACGTCATGTGTATTTTGGGGAGATGACACATGAGCAGGTCGTCTCACATGACTTCACTACTTCCTTAAGGCTTGTAAAGTCATTCCCTAGTTGTTCAGTGGAAACTTGGACTTAGAATGAAAAAGACTTGAGTTTTAGTTCTGGCTCCTCCGTATTCTAGCTTTGTGACCTGGAGCCCATCACTCTCTCAGCCTTTATTTCTTCATGGGTCAGTTGGGAATAATACCTGACTTAGTATGACCTACATTGTCATGAGATTAATTGAGAAACCCACACACGTGCGCGCACACACACACAAGCGTGTGCATGTACGTGCGTGTCAGAGCTCCATGAAGTCTCCTTCAGTCAGCCAGCCTCTGAGGTCCACACGGCTTGGTGGTCAGACTTGGGGGTAGGGTGAGTCATCTCTGTTCCTTTTGCTGCACTTCTCACAAACTGCTTCCAGAACACGGAGGTGCCCCACCTGACAGCAGTCCTGCGGGCCCTTCCCGCGTGTCGGGGCTTTATGCCCGGGGTTTATTTCACCTGTATAGCTCCCAGGACACACGTGTGAGGTAGGTGTGAAGTAGGTGTGGGGTAGGTGTGAGACTCTCCTCTTGATGAGACTGCTGGATTCAGTCCTCACAATCAGCCCTGATAGGAGCCGAAGTAGCAAAAAATAGGGAAACTATGCAATTTGAAATTTAACAGTCACGATATTTATTAGTGCCATGATCTTAGTTTCTGCATGTGCCGGTCCTGTGTCATTTAGCCCACACAGGCTGTGTACTGCACTTAAGCTGACTTCTTTCTCTTGTGTTCTGAATTTAGGTTTTTCAGAAGCGGATGGCGGAGCCAGGTTTCCTCACCGAAGGAGAAATGGCCTTGATCTTTGTTAACTGGAAGGAGCTCATTATGTCTAACACGAAGCTGCTGAAGTGAGTCAGCGTCGCCCGTCACTACAGCGGGCACCCCCCGCCCAGGACCGAGATCTCACCTCACTCGGCAGCCGGGGCCGCTTAACAGACAGCTGTCACTGTTTTTTGTTCCCTCAGGCTTTTTATTTTATTATTATTTTATGAAATGCTCTCTAACTGTAAAATGCATAATTATTGAAGTAAAGAAAAATAACAATAAGAAAATACTTGATTAAGCTAAGAAAAAATTAAATCATTAAACAATACATTAACATATGATTCCAGAATATGCTGGACTCTGTATCAGATGGAGTCAGGAGAGAAGCTGCAGTTCGTGGCCCCAAAATGACTGGCTGGCCTGGCAGTCTCCTAAGTCCAGTGTGAAATTCCATTCCTTAGGGTGATTTTCCATCCCTCATGCCCGTGAGGACTGACTCCCTGGCGGAGGCACGCACAGTCCCAGCGCCCGCCGTCCGTCCGCCCTCCCTGGGGCTCAACCGCACTCTGGGGACGGTTCCCGCCTTCACCTCCACACTTCGCCTCTGTGGGCTCCTGCTTCCTATTTTCCCCTACAGAGGGCAGAAGTTTCTTTCTTGGTTCAGCCGACAACAGATCAGAAAATTTGCTAAGAAACTAAGCTGAAACCAAAACAATTCCAAAGACCCAGAAACACTCAAGTGCGTAGACTTCATTTTCTTCTTTGCTAACAGTTCACCCAGGCTGGCTTGGCAGGCCGAGGTTTAAGGCCCTTGCTGCCTCCTTCTGACTTTCCCCTCATGGTACCAGAGATTTTTAGGTAACTCACTGGTTGTCATTACGTTGATCTCCCAAGATACTCATCCTTCATTTACCAAGGGCATTCACTTCGGAACTGGAAGTGAGAGAGTGTGTTGGTTGCAGGGCCCTGCGGGTACGGAAGAAGACCGGGGGTGAGAAGATGCCCGTGCAGATGATTGGAGACATCCTGGCGGCTGAGCTGTCCCACATGCAGGCTTACATCCGGTTCTGCAGCTGTCAGCTGAATGGAGCAGCTCTGTTACAGCAGAAGACAGATGAACACGCGGACTTTAAAGAATTTTTAAAGGTAACTCCATTATGGGAATGTAGGCAGGCCGACCCTGTTCTGAGCCAGGAGGCATGGTGGGGAATCTCAGCAGTGGAGAATGGCATATCCTCATCACTTTCCAGAGGAAACACAAATATGGCAAAGAATTTTCTGATTGCTTTGAGTTGCCTTTTGTGTTGAATTGATTTTTCTTGGACCATGCTCTTGCCCATCTTAAATAGCAGAGTGTTTTTTTTTAAGCCTATGTAAGTCAGCTACTTTATACTTCAAAAAACATCCAGAATGTCACTTTCTTAATTTTGTAAATTGTATTTATTTTATACCTATCTTATTCAAGAAAAAATAAAATATCTTACTTAGGTGTATAAAATGCAATAAGATAAAATAAAATTTAAAATAAATGGATGGGAGGGTATAGCTCAGTGGCAGAATGCATGCCTGGCACGCATGAGGTCTTCGGTTCAGTCCTCAGTACCTCCATTTAAAATAAATAAATAAATAAATAAATAAACAAACAAACAAACAAACCCTAATCTACCCCTCCAAAAAAAAACCAAAAAAAAGTCTGCAGAAAATAAAATTAAAATAAACTTAAAAAAATAAAATAAATGGACGAATAAAATGGGACAAAAGGAAATGCCCTTATGAGTAGGAAAAAAATGGAGACATCAGAAATTAGAGTAATGAACAAAAAGCATATCTGTGATCCTGCACACATGTAAGACATGTCCTCAGGTGTCATTCACCTTCCAGAAACCAGTGAGAAGACAGAGGAAATGGTCTGTTCCATGATGCCCTGGTCATAAATTAAAACAAGCAGGTAGTGTTAGAACTGTATTGTTAGAACTGTGCTCAGCAAGTACACTGTGTACACATTCACTACACATAATATAATGAATCAACATCCTTACAGTGATACAGCAATGAGCCTCGTATGTCTGGTTATCATAACAAAAATCACATTTTGAGAAGTCCTTTTCATTGATATTGCTCAGTAATAGAAACTATTGTTACCATATGTGTTAATAAAATGGTTAGGAAAATTTAGGAAGAAATCGATTTTCCTGCTTTTTTTGCATTTTTACTAGGTTTTTTTGGTTGTGAAGTACTGCATATCGGGATGTATTATACAGCCCCAGCAGTTCTTTGTGGGAGAATGCATAATTTTCATATTTTTATTATCAGAAGAGAATGGAAAAATAAACAATATATAAGATATATAGGCAGAGGAGATAAAATTCTAAAGCAAAATAGAGAAACTATTAAAGATAAAAGCACAAATGACAGCAATATATCCACGAACAGATACACTGAAAAGAACTGATAAAAAATAACTCTAAATCTAATAGAAAAAGAGAAAAAACAAACACAAGTAAAAACAAGAATAGACACAAAGTTATTTCTTAAAGTAAAAGTGTATATAATTTAAAAATATATGCTAATAACTGTGAAAGCATTAAGAAAACTTGTTTTCTATTAAAGTTTGAAAACTGGCTCAATAAGAACAGAAAATCTAAAGATACTATTAACCAAGGGAAAAAACTGAGTAACTTATCCCAAAAGAGGAGCTAGTTTCACTTGATGGATTTGATGGTGAATTCTTGACAGCTACAGAGGAATAGATCATTTCGTATTATATAAACTGTTGCAGATCACAGAAAAAAATAGAAAGCCTACCTAATTCATTGTATAAGGCAAAAGTGGCTCTGACCCCAAGGCCTGTTTTTGTATTTGTATTTAATTACAAAAATGAAAAAAAGTTATAACCTGATACCTTTTATAAATATAGCTGTTAAACTTTTAATTAAAATAATAGTGAATAAAATTAAGCATTACAGTGGGAGGGTATAGCTCAAGTGGTAGAGCGCATGCTTAGCATGCACGAGGTCCTGAAAATAAAGAAATAAACCTAATTACCTCCCTCCCCCTCCAAAAAAAAAAATTAAGCATTTCATGAAGAGTCTATCATAAACAAATAGGATCATGCCAGAAGGCAACATAATATCATGCTTAGAACAAGACAGGCTTAGAAACGGACTGTTCCAGCTGAAATCCCAGCCCATCACTGTCCACTTGTGTGAGCAGCGCACGTTTCTCAACATTTGATGCCTTCATTCCCCTCATCTATAATCCGGAGATAATCAGATAATACTTTTTAAGTACTTTAGCACAGAGACCAGCACGTAATAAGCATTCAGTAAATGCTAATTTTATTTCTCTTATGATGATCTCAAGGATGCAAAAATCATTCAGTATAAGGCACTGAGGACAGAACCTTCCAATTGGTGGGAGGCAAGGGGTTGCCTGGAAATGAACTAGAAGAAACAGAAAGAAACCAAGATCACAGAAACAAACATTAATCACAATAATCAGATAAATGTGGAACTGTGAGTACATGGGAATATTTAAAAATAATCAATAGTAGAATTAAATATAGGACTTTTGCCTTCTAAAGTATAGGAAAAGATTATAAATTTTTTTCAAATAGTGATAAAAATAATGTAAATAGGACATCAGTGTCATTACATTTGTAACAGTAGTAAAAATAAAAGTGCATTGTCTCGTGATGAAAGGCATGGCATTGATTACATTAAAAAGCAAACTCTAACAATAAGCCGTGTTCTAAAATGTTACTTTTTAAAAAGACCCAGAAAATATAGAAATAAATATCATGAAGGTGCTTGTCATAGAAACATGTATAGATATATCCCAAAACAAAAGGAGGGGGCAGTTTTAATATGCCATAATGGAAAAAGGTTAAGTAAATTATATATAAATGCATTTTTTTAGTCATTAAAAATGATTATCCTGGGGGGTGGGAATAGTTCAGTGATAGAGTACATGCTTAGCATGTACGAGGTCCTGGGTTCATTTCCCAGTACCTCTATTAAAAAAAAGAAAGAAAGATCATCTTAGCATCCTAGCTACTCTGTTAGGTCCTGAACTAGTACTGGGAGTAGAAGGAAGCAAGTGTGGTCCCTGGAGTTAACAGTCTGGGTGGGAGGTCATAGAGACACCCACCCATGTTACCCAGTCCAGATGTGGTGTGATGATAAAGGAAGCCATGGGTTCTTATGGGCTTTGAGAGGGATCACTGGAAAGGAGGGGAGGCGTCAAGGAAAGGGAGAGCCAGGACAAGAGGAGGGTAATCTGAGTCTTCAGAGATGAGTATGAATTAGTCAAGTAAAAGAAGAGTAGAAGGGACAGTGTGAGTGTGGCTCATAGTGGGTGCTCAGTAAATGGTTCTAATTATTGCTGATGAAGCAGGGGTGATGAGCAGGAGGGAGACCAAGAGCTACTTACTTGGCGTCAGTGGTGACTCGTAGGTGTGTATGTGTGTGTGAAGGTGGGTGGGTGTGAATGGTGCTCCCAGCTCAGGTAGGAATAGAAGTAGAAGAGAATGCGTTTATGAGGGAAGACGAGGACTTCATTTTGGAGTATGTTGAGGTATCGAGGTGCTTTGGGACATCAGGTGAGGAGAGTAATCCGGCAGGTGTGGAGCCCCAGCGATGGGCTGGGTTACACTGGGACTCATTGCAGGGGATCTTGGGCAGCACCTACAGTTGGGGCGGGCAGAGGGGAAGAAAGGAGAGAGGAAGACCGCAAAGGTCTGTGGGCTGGGAGACAGCTGAGAGAGTGGTTCTGGAAGCAGTAGAGGGAGGGGTCACACAGACTGTCAGATGCCCCAAGAAAGGACTGGAAAGCATCCTCTGGGTTTAGCACATGAGGTGGAATATTCCTGCTGTTAGTCTGATACATATCATTTTGGATCCTGAGTTTTAGAAAGAAATTAGAAATCTAAAAGCCGGTCAAAGTCAGGAGTATAGCCAACATTTCCAGTGTTTTCCTCGAGGCTATGATTTCCTCATGAGCCTTTCAATTATTTTGCAGAAGCTAGCATCTGACCCTCGATGTAAAGGAATGCCCCTGTCCAGCTTCCTGCTGAAGCCCATGCAGAGGATCACGCGCTACCCGCTCCTCATCAGAAGTGTGAGTGCCCGGCTGGGGGACGCAGGACCCTTCAGGGTCCACGGAGGCTGATAGTCAGGGAGCCTCCAAGTATGCCAGCCACCCCTCCATGTGGTCTGACTCTAGTGTCTGATGGACCGGGCCCCAAGTGTGTGTGTGTGTGTGTGCGTCTGTGTGTGCGTGTGTGCACGCGTCTGTGTGTGTGTGTGTGTGTGTGTCTGTGCACGCACCTATGAACACATGCAGTCTGAAGGGATAAATCCGTGATGTGGCAAATAAAAGACATATCCAGGGTCACTTGGGTTACTTGTCCTCCCCCTGGCCTCTCAGGGTCATGAGTGTGTGTTGTCGAGGCAGGGCAAAGTCCTCTACGTCTCCAGTTGCGAAGCCCGTCTTGAGCCCAGACGGAGCCCACCGTTTGTACAACCTTGGGGTCCAGTCTTTCTACTGAGATCTGAGTTCATCTCCCCCCTGAATACTCCCCTAGATGTCCCAGGAATCTCCAACTCAGTGACCTAAACAGGTCATCGTCATCCCCTTGCTGTGTCCCACCTCAGCCTGCTGGCTTCACGGTCCCTCTAAAATTCCATTCGTAAGCAGTGTGGGCCTAGAGCCAATGTGCCTTCTAAGGAGAAGGCAGGCTTTCAAAGGACTATCTCACCAATAATCACTGACGTAATGTTAATCATCTTACAAAGAAAAACAGTAGAAATACTACTACTGTTGCTTTTATTGATTATGCCTTGACCACTGGTGGTGTGAGCCATGTCACCTCAGTGCAGACCTTATGTTACAGGGCTAATGTCTCAGTTATGCCAAACAGGACCACTGATACACATTAAGCCGCAGTCCCTTACCTGAAGTATCTGGGGCCACATGTGTTCCAGAATTCAGAATGTAATTCAAATGCTGCAGGTCACGTGACACCCCAGCAAAGCCTGGGCAGCACTGATGACCGCCACGTTAGTAGTCCTGCAGTGAAATACCTGAATAATCGCTGAAGTCGAATAAATAAGTACATCTCTCCAGCTCAGGTCAGGTTTTGCTACCAAATGAGTCATGAGAAAAGCTTAAGGCCTTCAGGGCTTTTTCACATTTTAGGATTGTAAATAGAGGACAGTGGACCCGCAGGACCAGGGAGACCAGACAGGAGTCATCTGTTGACGGGCCCGCTAAGCCCCAGAGGGACCACACAAAGTTGTATTCTGGCCTCTATCCTTTTACCTTTGGAACATTAGTTTGAAGTCACTTCAGAATGAACGGAATGCATTTTCCTACACGCTGACAACACGGATGTATTATGTTTTTTCCGTGGCAGGGGATTCATCGCTTTCAGTGATCAGTGAACCCAAAAATGCCATGAACCATTGCTCTTCAGCAAGTTAACATACTTATCAAAGGTGCAGCCAGTCTATTCTGGAGGGTTCACCCTAAAGGCACACAGCTTAAGTTACTGGGGGGAAGTAGAGAGGCGCCCTTTAACATATGACCTACCCCCCAGACCCAGCCGGAGAGCCACCAGAGACCCGCAGACCTCAGGGCACTGGATCCATGTAGCACTTGGCCCCACTCTTGTCACTGAGTCACTTGTATCCCGAGAGCTCATGGAACCCTGAGCCTCTCAAGGGTAAACGATCGTCTTGCTCACTGTTGTGTTTCCAGCGCCCAGCACCCAGCTGGAGGGGCA
Organism: Camelus ferus; assembly: GCF_009834535.1. Taxonomy (NCBI): domain Eukaryota; kingdom Metazoa; phylum Chordata; class Mammalia; order Artiodactyla; family Camelidae; genus Camelus; species Camelus ferus. The sequence goes on along the minus strand of NC_045710.1, from coordinate 16,504,932 downwards.
GGTGGAAGACAGGACATCCCACGTGATGCAGCCCCTTCTCTTCCAGATTCTGGAGAACACCCCAGAGAATCACGTAGACCACTCTTCTCTGAAACTGGCCCTCGAACGGGCAGAGGAGCTCTGCTCTCAAGTTAATGAAGGGGTTCGGGAGAAGGAGAATTCAGACCGCCTGGAGTGGATCCAGATGCACGTTCAGTGCGAAAGTCTGGCAGAGGTGAGGCCTGGGGTGCTGTGCTGGGTGCCGTGGGCAGGCTCTCCAGGGGAACCGGGTTTGGGCCTTCCCCGAGTGTAGACAGTCTACACCTCAGCTCAGCCCATGTGGATTCACCATTCTGCCCCTTCTTGGGTTGTCATCTTCTTTCTTGTAAAAAAGAGATTTATGTTTCGAGTTTTTTTAATTCAGCTGGTAGAATCAGTATTCTGTGGGTCTGTAAGGAATTGGTTTCACTGTGCCAGTTTGAATTCTGAAGAGAAGTAAATGTAAGAATCTTTCGTGTAAAGATGAATGATTACAGCCACATTCCCACCTAGAGAGCTCTCCCGCAGCTCCCTGAGGTCCAGGGCACGGGCCTCTCCAGGGGTGCTGGGACTTACAAAGTGACAGTTTCTTTCTCTTCAAGCAACTTGTTTTCAACTCGCTCACCAACTGCCTGGGGCCCCGGAAGCTGCTGCACAGTGGGAAGCTGTACAAGACCAAGAGCAATAAGGAGCTGCACGGGTTCCTCTTCAACGACTTCCTGCTTCTTACCTACATGGTCAAGCAGTTTGCTGTTTCCTCGGGCTCTGAGAAACTTTTCAGCTCTAAGTCCAACGCTCAGTTCAAAATGTATAAAACGGTAAGCGTCATGTTTTTGGCAGTAGCATCAAGAGCATAACGAGGTGTTTCCTTTACCTTAAGGACCTCCTTCCTGCTTGAGCCTGTCCTGGCCTCATGGGACTCTTCACCTGCCTCCTTGTCACTTCCCGGGGAAGAAGCCTAGAGTGGCTGGGCCTTCACTGCCCTCTGACAGCCACCAGCTGGATTGCAGCTGAGTCCATCTCCGCCCCCAGCAGACATGACATGTGATCCCCCGTCTGCCCACATTCAGCATCGGGTCTCTCTGTAAAACTGAGGCTGACACAGAGGGCCACGTTTCAGTGCCTGGAGGAGAGACCCTATCCCGTGAGCAGGCGTGGACACTCAGAGCTCCTGTCCCCAGTTTAGTAACGTCTAATCTCCCCTGGACACTTACTTTCACGAAACAGAGGCAGTTTCTTTTCTCCTAAGCATAAGGCTCTGGAAACTAGACCTCCCTACTCCTCAGCAAGGCTCTTCACAACAGATGACTCTCTGGACTTAGGCAGGTGGAGTGTCCTGGCCCATTTCACAGCCTGTGTTTTGGCCCCAATTCTTTCAGCCCATTTTCCTGAATGAAGCCTTGGTGAAACTGCCCACAGACCCTTCCAGCGATGAGCCTGTCTTCCACATTTCTCACATTGACCGGGTCTACACTCTCCGAACAGACAACATTAACGAGAGGTCAGTCCTGACCACGTGTGGCCTGCCTGGAAGTCTAGGAGAAAGCCTGACCTCTTCCTCGGCCATAAACCTCCTCCAGTCTGTGCTCACGCCCTACTAATTCTGCATCCTCAGCGCCTCAGCCAGTCTCCTCCACCCCAGTCCCACTGGTGGGCCTTGATTTAGACATGCCAGGTTACCACAAACGCCCGTAACACACTCCCCTGATTCCAGTGCCTCCCCAGGATCTCCTGAAATGGGAGAGCCAACACCTCACTTCCTGCCGAAATCCCTCAGGGACAGTCTTGCTCCTTCACCTGCTTCCTGAGTCCCTCCTGTGCCTCTCGGCCCCAGTCCCACCCCTGCGCCGCACAGGCCCTGCACTCCAGCCAGAGCGTCTGCTCTGCCCGTCCCACGTCCTTGGGTGGAGCGCCCCCTCCTCTGTGTGTGCAGCTCTCTGTGCAGTAGACCTGTCATCCTGTCATGCTGAGCTGGCACCACATCCTCTCCCTCTGCCCCAGAAGTGCCAGGTGCCGTCAAGAATTGTCTGGAAATTCTCAGCTTGATCCTTAATTGGCAGGCGAGTCTTTGGGTTGAATTAATGTTAGGGCTGTGACTAGGAACTTGTCAAAGCCAAGGTTAGCGAGTGCAGAGCCCTGGGGCTCCTGGGGGACCTGGTGTGGGAAAGCCGCCCGATGGCTGCTCTCTGCTTCTCCTCCAGGACGGCCTGGGTCCAGAAGATCAAGGCTGCGTCTGAACAGTACATCGACACCGAAAAGAAGAAACGGGAGAAGGCTTATCAAGGTAGTAGGTGGTGCCCTGGAGGGTCGGAACCAGCCACAGGGCCCCGGGGGAGGGGGCGGGTCCCACCTTGTGGACACAAGCCTCTGCTCCTGCAGTGAAGTGGGTAAATGGGAATGGCCTGAAAGTCCAGACTTACTGCAAGACCGGACAGCAGGAGCCCCACTGTCCATTGCACAGACAGGGGGAACCCCCTCTCTCTGTGGTGAAGTCTTTGTCCCTCCTCCCCACACACCCATTCTTCACTCCTGTTTCCAGGAAGAGGGGTCCTCTCTTTGCACAACCAGACCCACCTCCACTTGGTCCATTTGGCTCCATCAAACTTCACTTCTATGGCCTGTTTCCCTTCAGCTCATCAGCCCGCTGCTCCTCCTCCAGCGCCCAGCCTCTACCCAAGCCCTCCTCCAGATCCACCAGCCTCCCTCTGCCGACACCAGGTCCTGGACCTTAACTTGCCCCCTTGCCCCACTCACAGCCTTCACACCACTTGTTGTCCCCATCACTCTGCAAAGAGCTCATCACATGACACCAGTGACCCCCCAAACTTGGCTCGGTTTACCCAATGGCAGGAAATCGAGGCACCTCCCTCCCCCTGCACCCCATGATACCCCGAGGGTCCTCCTACCACCAAATCTTCTTTCATCACCTCCTTCCTAATTCTGCTTCCCCTGCTGTACCCTGGGAGTTCTGCCCTTGCCTGAGCCTCTCCCCTTCACATCACCCAGTCTCAGTGGTCACTCTCTCCAGACACACCTGCTCTGCTCCTCCTGTGGGATTAGCCAGCCTCCTTCCAGGAGATCTCTGTGGATGGCAGTGTTGTCCTTGGCCACAGACACTGGAAACATGCTCTCTGACCCCCCAGGCCTCTCTAGTCAGTTGCCGAGTCCCGTATGTTCCCTCCGTGGTTCTCGTCCCCATTTTCCCAGCCGTCCCCTCTCCCAGTGACACAGCCAGTCTCCCACCAGGCCGGGGCACGTGGCCCTTCCCTGACCAGTCCTCCCACTTACGTTCCTGGCTGCTGCAGTTGCAGCTCTTTATGTTTTTTTATTCAGGTTTCCCTTATTTTGTTATATACTCCTGAAAGGTATGTGTAAATCAGCTTCTGCTAATTGAATCTTATTTTAATAGTGCTTTAAAGGCTTGCTATTGAAAAAATCAATGATTGAATCCTCTCAGAAAGCACATAATGATCTCTTAATTGGTCAAAGATATAAATCAAAGTTTTTCTGTATTAGTTTTGCTTAACATCAACATCTGTACATATTGTTATGCATTTTCCACGTGTTCAATTCTTTAGACATTTATTGATTACTTACTCTGTGCCAGGCCCGGTGCTGGGCTTACCTGGGCCTACAAAGATGAATATGGCCCAGCCCTGCCTTCAAGGGGGAGCTGAATACACGTGCCATGCTGGGAGGGGCAGAGACTTCTCATAGAGAAGGTTCTACGTGCCCTGAGTTTTGAAAGATCAGTCGCTCACCAGGCAGCTTTTTGTTTAGTTTCTAAACCCCTCCCCTGCCTGACTGACTTTATATTTGTCAAGATAATCTGAGTTCACTGACTCACTTCTCTCCATATTAAAAGTGGTTTTGAGTACTTCCTTGAGTAGAATAATGTCTTAAGTAAAACTTTAGAAGCTGAAGTGTCTACATATAATTAGAATTATGGTGAGTGGTTAAGAAAATAGGCTTTGGTATCTGATGTTTAAGTTCTGGCCCTGCCATTTAGAAGCTCTGTGACGTAAGCATGTCATAGTCCTTTCTAAGACTCAGCTTTCTCAGATACGGGAATAGCAGTTATACAGGTACCTTAAGTCATGTAACATATGTAGTGGCTGAGCACATGCCTAACACAAAGTAAGTATCCAATAAATGTTAGCTGCTTTTAAGTGCTGAATGACTGTGACATATTATGTTACTAATATTACTATTTGCCAGAAGTTGAGGGGTTAATACAGGGATATTAAATAAACAATCTGCTCTGCCACGGCCCCTCCTGGCAGAGGACATGGACTGACACAGAACTTCAGACCCAGCAGGCTGTGGGATGCTCAGAAGGCAAGGATAATGGATGCACGGAGGAGGGAAGGGGTCTGGGAGATGAGATGTGAGATTGGATCTACATCTTGAAGGATGTGTAGGATGCTGACGGACAGAGATGGCAGCAGGGTATCCCAGCTGGTGACACGGCCAAGGCACAGGCCAAGGCACAGAGCAGCCAAGTGCTTGTCTGCCAGGCCCAGTTCAGTGACAGGTGAGACTGGGGAGTTCTGGGGTTGGCTGGAAGACAGACTGTGAGTATCTGCAGCTTAGCATCATCACTGTGCTATCTGCATTTTCAGGAGAAATTAATGTCGTTCGTCTTCCTCTTTTGTAGCTCGCTCTCAAAAGACTTCAGGCATTGGGCGTCTGATGGTGCATGTCATTGAAGCTACGGAACTGAAAGCCTGTAAACCAAATGGTAAATGCTTCCTTCATCCTGCAGACATGGTAGCTACCTCGTGCTTTGCTGATGACTCTTCTGAACATTGAATAATGGGACACGTTTAAAAAGTTGGGGGTGGGTACAGCTCAGTGGTAAAGTGTGTGCACAAGGTCCTGGGTTCAGTCCCCAGTACCTCTATTATAAAAGTAAATAAATAATTACCTAATTACCTCCCCCTCCGAAAAAAAGGAAAACAAATACTTCCAGTGCCACTAAAATGGTTATCAGACCAATATTATCATCACTCTGTTTTCCCAGTAACTTCCAGTGCCTCCTTCCTCAGTGCTCTGAGTGGAGAAAGCACAAATCACACTACTCTGACACACGCCCCCGGGGAGCCGCCCTGGCGGTGCAGCCTGCGTGGTCACTCCTGGGGTTTATGATGCTTCAGCAATGGGAACAGAGACCACAGGGCAGAGGCGGGCCCTCCAGCAGTGGCCCCTGCTGCCCTGGTCCACGGAGAAGCATCTGTTTGGATCCTGCTTCTGCTCAAGAAGACCTCGTTATCACATGCATGCTGGTCTGTTTTTGTTCAGGAAAGAGCAATCCATACTGTGAAATCAGCATGGGCTCCCAGAGCTACACCACCAGGACCCTCCAGGACACACTAAATCCCAAGTGGAATTTTAACTGCCAGTTCTTTATTAAGGATCTTTATCAGGATGTGCTGTGTCTCACCATGTTCGACAGAGACCAGTTTTCACCAGATGGTAAAAGTATAACTCGGGGAGGGGGTCTGGAGGTCCCCCTGTACTCTAGGATCCAGGGTCCGGAGCCAGGGTGCTCTGACTTGTTGTCGCCCCTTGACACTGAAGGGCAGTGACACAGGCCATGGTCCTCAGTAGTTCACAGTGGCAGCAGGTGGGGCACCTTCTCAGGAGGAAGGGGTGGCTGGGTGGCCTCAGTTTTGTTTCAGGTCTCTGACCCCAGTTACCTCTGCTTCCCTAATGGAAACGCTGTGCTCCTGGCACCGCCTGAGGGGGTGAGACATTCCCCAACCAAAGAGACTTGGATTCCCAAGAGGCAGTTTCCCTCACACAAACCCCTCATTCTGCACACATCCATTCACAGTGTACAACAGCCCTTGACCAGAAGAAGCTACTTGTCTTAGATTTGAAGGTTTTATGAATCCTGCTTCAGATACTCCCCCTGTGGTAGTTTTTAACAATTTTTTTAAAGAAGACAGACTTCTGACTCTCACGTGTCTATTCACCAGATTTCCTGGGTCGCACCGAAGTTGCAGTGGCAAAAATTCGAACAGAACAGGAAAGCAAAGGCCCTACAACCCGCCGACTCCTGCTGCACGAGGTCCCCACCGGGGAGGTCTGGGTCCGCTTTGACCTGCAGCTTTTTGAGCAAAAAACTCTCCTGTAGGGGCCTCGGGGGTCTGCCCTCTGGGCCTGGGCTGGAGAAGACCGCCGGCGCGGCCCCTCAGCTGGAGGAGCGTCAGGCGGCTTCACCCATTGCAAGGCCGCGCGCGCCAGGCCTCTATTTTATTGCACACTAAATCACTAGCAATCTATGCAAACATGATCCTTCCTATAAATAAACCAAACCCCATAGTACAGTGCCTTGTATTAGTGTTAACATGTTCGGCTGTGTTTAGATGCCAAGGTTTCCATTTTCAGGGCTATAAAAAGTATTACGTGGAAATGAGGCATCAGACCACCAGACGTTACCACTTGGTTGAATGTGTCCACTGTGGGTGGTTTGGGTGATGCTCTAACCATTCCATGCCACGTGACCTCTGCTGGGTCACTGGCCACTCAGGAGGTGAAGGACTGGAAGAAATGCTGCAGCCTCCGCCTGGGAACAGCCTGATACCGACATAGTGTCTGCTTGTGCACTGAATAAAAACAAACTCAATCATTTTATTCCTGGTTAGATTTTACCATCCTCTGCTGAGGCTATGTAGTCTGAAATCTAAGGGGGAAAGCTTGATTTCCTTTAAATACTGTGAACTCAAATGACACGGAAAATATTTTTCAACTTTAATTTTCTGAAGTATAAATTATTTATGTAAAGTCCTTGTTTTTGTGTATGTCACAGGACATGCATCTTTAAGCTTTATCATTGCCAATATGTACAGAAAGAGAATAAAAATATAAGTTTATGAATGTAACTTCTTCAAAGCCTGACTTATTTTCTATGTGAAAGGCTTTTAAAAGGTGACTTCAGGGGTTGCTTATGACAAAACCAAATTTCCTTTCTGCAACAGGGAGAAAAACCAAGGACAGAATATGGAGGGGAAGCACTCACTTGACTGCCATTGGCTTGCTCTGTGACTCCAGTCACTTGACCTACTGTTTCTGGGGCTCAGTTTCTTTGATGGCTAGAATGGCTGATCTCTGTGGGAGCTAGACTGTCCCCTTGTGAGCCCCTCTGCTTGCCTAGTTGAGTAGAAACTTCGGGGTGACTTAGCCATGAAGAAAATGCACCAGAGTTAAACCTTGGCAGCGGGCCCCTCGGCCCCTCCAGCTCCAGAAGCACCTGCCTTTCCCCCTGCCCCAATCCTGTCAGAGCCACATCCACAGTTGTCAGACCTGCTTCCTCGGCCTCTAGATTTTGAAGTGTGAAATCTGCCTTGAACATTGATAAAAATAAGGTCTTAGACACTAGATCCCTGGGTTAATGAATACAACTGGGAAAAGATCTGTCTTTTAGCCCTGATTTCTCAGGGAGCAGGTCTTCTCTAGGAGCTGGAAGGAAGGAAGGAGTCAAGTGTCCCTCCACCATAGCCCTTGTTTCTGTCATAATGTAATCACCGAGCAAATAAAAACTGGAAAACATAATTCAGAATATTCAAGTGAAAAAAAATCCATCATTCCAGGTATTGATCCTGGACACCGAGTTGGCTAAAACAGACATAAAGGAAATACGGCACAGTGTCAAAGGAAGAGACACACCAATATCTGAACACAGACAACTGAGTGTGTTGCTTAATTTAGGGACGGTCTGGCTGGTCAGGCTCAGCTGCACTGAGCAAAGCAAAGTGCTGCTCTTCTACAGGGCCTGGGGAAGCGGGCTGTGCTGGTTATGGAGGTGGGTGTGGGCTGATGTCAGGAAGTCGGCCTCTGACCAGCTGACTTTCAGAGCATAAGGTTATCACTGATGGGTCAGGCAGGCTTAAAACCAGTTCTGGGGTTACCTATGACAAAGCTACAGGATAGCCCTTTCCTGGGTCTGTGGGACTTCCTCGTGGGATGAACTGTGGCCAGTGCCATTTCTCCTTTATTAGATGTGTCAGGGTTCTCGTCCGATTTGGACAGAGGAGCTCGCAGGATGTGAGTCAGATGGCTTCTACGAAACGACAGGATTTTTAATGTAAGTACTTCCAGCAACTCCAGTCACCCCTTTGGACTTAGGAACACAGCTTTGCTCCTTAAGAAATCACATTCTCTCCTGACTAAAACATGAGCCTGGTTTTCTGAAAGGCAAGGAAAGGGAGGGGGCACCCTGGGACTACATCGCCTGGGGAGGGGCTGAGCGGCTTGAGGAGTGTCCAGCAAGCCCCTCTCGGGCGCCCTGGCAGGCCAGTGGGGCAGCTCCACCCTCCGGGGGGAACCCAAATTCTGAGCAGTCTGACTAACCTCAAAAAGTCCAAGTGGCTGTGAGGAGGGCGTGTGCCCTGGTGAGGGAGCGTGTGCTTCGGCACCAGGGGGACTGCACCTGGAAAAAAGAACACTTTCAAATTCTGCAGTTGACCTTGAGCAAGCTACCGAACCTCTGAGCTTCATGTACTGGAGATGATACTACTGCCTTGCTAGGAAATTTTTTAAACGAATATAAGATACCTCATGCAGTTTCTGATTCACAACAGGAGCTCAGTAAACAGTAGCTGTTCTTATTTGGATATTGCTTGCAATATTTTTCCACTTCTGGAGAGAAAAGACGTGGGCAGTACTTTAACTGTTGTACAAGTACTACAAACTAAAGTTCAGCAAAGCTTTATTACAAGCGGTCCCTTGGGGCAGGATTCCTGGCCACCTCACCTGACTCCCCGCTGCAGGGCGGCCAGGTGCTGCGCCAGGACCTCTGCTGTCATCACTCTTCTCTCCGCGGGCTGGGACCCCCACCTCTGCTGGCCTTCCCCCACCGTCCAGGATCGGGGCCTGTGCTGTCTGCCTCCTAAAGCCTACGACAGAAGAGGAGAGCTGAGTGTAGGGTGGGGAAGAGGGGCTTACGGGGCAGAGAGGAACTTCCGGGCCGATGCCCATGGCCACTCATCTCCCAGGCCAGCTTCCTAGCCCCTCCTCACCTCCCCCTCACTCTGTCTGGTGTCTGCAGCTCTCAGACAGGGCTTCCGTATCTCTGGACTCCACGCAGCACTACCTTTTTATGGTGTAGCAGAGATGACCAGCTGTCCACGAGACACTGCTCTCCCTGTCACTGCTCAGAGCGGCCAGGGACTGCTCTTCCCAGCACCTACTCCCTGCAGTTAGGAGCCGCCTGGTGACTGGGTCCCCATCCACCTACACTCCCAGGGCAGAATTCCTCCGTGACCTCTCCCTTCTCAGGCTGACAGGAGTGAGTTCCCGAGGCAACCTTGGAAGCCAGGTGCGGAGATGACAAACGTTCCTTCAGCCAGGGGCCTGAAAGACTGCAAGAAACAGGGATGGCCTACCGACCTGCAGACCCACCCAGCTCTGGTACAGGAATGAAAAATAAACTCCCAGTGTGCGTAAACCATACTCCACTTTTTGACCTCTTGAGAACAGCAGTTAGGCTACCCTGCTGTGAGGGCCGAGCTGATGTGTTCAGACCTGACTGAGGGCTCCCTGTGCTCTCAGACAGAATTATGCTCAGAGGGAACTGACCACACAGGGAGCCCCTGCTTCTCTCTGGAGAGACTGGGGAGAACAGTGGAACTGGGGAGGAGCTGGCTCACAAAATACCTAACTAACAAGGTTCTCAAGCTAGAAAGACAGCTCTGTGTGTGGTGGAGGGAAGGGGCCAGGCTGGTGGGTGAAGGAGACACAAAGATCTACAGATCACTCGGGAGGGCTCGAACCCATTACCTACCAAGTGCCCTGAACCTCCCCTGGAAGCGTCCTAACCCTTGGGCTTTAGGGGACAGGGTGTGGGAGAGAGGGTGGAAGGGGAAATAGGCCGTGAGCTGTCAGCTGTGCCAACTGGGGTGTGAGCTCTGGACAGGAAATGTGTGCATGGAAATTTCCTGCATGTAAGTACCTTTTATATAGCTAGACTACATTTTGCCCTAGATTTTTTTAGTATAAATTTCATTTCAAAAGGTTCCTACCTACTGTAACTGAACTAAGGAGAACAAATTTTTGGTCTGATTTGGATGTAATATGTAGTAAATGGTAGGAAAATGTCAGAAGAGAAAAAACTCAGGAAAAAGAGCCGAGGAAATCTTATAAGGCAGATCCCTCACCTTGTAAGGCACAATCTGTCCCACGAAAGTGGGGTCCAGGGTCCCACAATCTGTTTCTTTTCTGAAGGTTTTCACGCATGGCTCCCCTGCAGAAGGGTGCCCGGCTGGGCAGCAGCACTGAGCCCAGCAGCAACCCCACTGCTGCTTCTGCTTAAAATTAATCTTCCTTTGCCCCCTCTTTTTCACTCCCTCCTGAAGTTACTACCTGCTCTGCCCTGGGAGCCCACGTGAGAGGGAGGGATTTGTCAGTAGATTCTGGACTCAGTGCTCACTGTCAGGGTGGGAGTTGTACAGCTGTGCCATTCCAGCCCTGCTCCCCCCAGATCCCTGCTCACCAGACCCTTCTTCTCATGCCTTTTACTCTCCGGGCTGACCTTCAAAGAGTGAAACTGCCTTTCAAAAACAGTCTGACTTGGGTTGATAGTGTTTTTCTCTTTACCAGGCGGATATTTCTCTTCTGCACAGATAAGCTTTTGGGGACTGCAAAGAAAAGTAGAATTTAACTCAGTACAGGTAGAATTATTGTACCCCAATAACTGTCTGAAAATTAAGTTTGTGAACTCAACACTCACTTTATGAAAAGGAGAGACTGAGAAAACATTGCTTGGTGGCTGTCAATCAATCAGTCTGCCCTGCCCACACCCCTGCTGGCACCGCCCTTAGGCAGTGGGTCATGGGACTCTTCTCAGGCTGTAGCTGAGGCACTTGGCCCAGGTTGAAACTGGGACAGAGGGGCTCCAGGCAGCCTCGGAGGGCTCAATCCAGAAAGGCAGGACGAGGCTATCCATTTTCCAGGAAAGGCATATGAAAGCAGAGAAAGGAAAGGAAGCAGGTTCACAAAGAGAAGCTATGATGAAAGCCACACAGTCCCAGGGGGGAAAGGACTGGCCTCGTGGTCCCCAAAGCAGCCTGGCTATCTTCCTGATTGCTATGGACTGACTGTGTGTCTGCCCACAGAATTCGCTGAAACCTAACCCCCAGTGCGATGGTATTACTGGAGGAATCTCTGGGAGGTGACTAGGTCATGAGGTCATGAGCTCTGCCCTCATGAATGGGACGAGCGCCCTCAGAAAACAGGGCTGAGAGAGCACCCTCAGCACCTCCACCAGATGAGGACACGGCCAGAAGGTGCCGTCTCTGAGCCAGGAAGCGGTCCTCACCAGACACTGAGCCGCCGGCACCTTGATCTTGGACTTCCCCGCCTCTGTGAGAAGTACATTTCTGTCATTGATAAGCCACCCGGTCTCGTATCGTGTTACAATGGCCTGAACAGACGGGGACACTGTGGCTTCCAGGCAGGCCAGTGCTTTCTAACACAGCCAGGCCCCCTCCTTTTTTTTTTTTTTTTTTTCAAACTTGAGAAGGTTTATGCTTTCTGTAATTAACTGTCTCTGATGACCACAGCCACCTTGCTCTTCGAGTCTTTCCTTATTTTATTGAACAGCCACCTGAGGCACCTCCGAGTGTGTCCTCTCAGGTTTCCCAGGGCTCCTCCATTCCTGCCCTGGGAAAAGCCCAGGCCTGTCCAGAGAAATGGCCTTCTCCTTCATCCCTCCATTCATGCCTTTATCCAACAAGCATTCACTCACCATCTACTACATTCCAGCTCAGTGCTGGGAACACCAAGGAAAGTCAGACAGTCCCAGCCCTTCAGAGGCTTGTTGCAGAGGGAAAGGGCAGGTGGGGGTGCAGAGGCCCATCACCATGTGGTGATTCCCTCACGTGCTGACCTGACCCAGATGCTTCTGCAGCTTTATTATACTTCTTTTCTTTAGGGAGAAGGGATTTTTTTAGATGAAGCCAGAAAAGGTGGCAGGGCCCAGAGATCACCTTACATGCTAAGTTGAGTCTGGACCTTATTGGGAGGGTTATAGGAAGCTACTGAAGGGTTCAGTAGGGGAGGGTTGATCACTCCACAAAGATTCCTGGGCACAGGGAACTATATTCAACATCTTGTCATAACTTATGATGAAAAAGAATATGAAAATGAATATATGTATATTTATGTACAACTGAAGCATTATGCTGTATACCAGAAATTGACACATTATAAACTGACTATACTTCTATTAAAAAAATGTATATATATACATACATACATACATATATACATACAAGATTTCTCGGGCTGTGAGGTGGAGATGCCATCAGAAGTAACAGACTCAAGGGCAGATGACCATTTAAGGAGCTGTGACCATCCATAAAGGCTGAGAAGCCAGAGAGGGGAGATGAGGAAATAAAGCAAAATAAAGCCTTTGTCTTATATGAGGGGAGTCATATAATTATTGATGTTTAAATAAAAATATTTGTTAAAATTGTTAGAGACTATGAAACCAGAAAATAGGACATGGAACTTCCAAATCACAAAGAAACAGAAACAAAGTAGTGTCATTCATTCCAGCAAAACTCAGGATGGGGGATAAAAAGGAAATATAAAGAGAGCAGGACAGGACTTCTATTCTTTGGGTAGAATTCAGAAGTTTGCACGGGCCAGCACTCCTGCTACAACAATTAAAGGAAAACAAAAAAAATTTACATACTCCTGACCCTGCAAAATTCACAATTTTAATTTTTTTAAATTTTGTTGTTGTTGTTGTTGGGGGGAGGTAATTAGTTTTACTTATTTATTTATTTATTTATTTTTAAAGGAGGTACCAGGGAATTGAACCCAGGACCTCATGCTGCTGAGCATGTGTTCTACCACTTGAGCTATACCCTCCCCTCAAAATTCACAATTTTAAAGTCACTGGATAGCAGCGGAAACAACTCGAGAGAGGAAGAGAGCCCTTCCAGAGTGAGCTGTCAGTCTCTGCCTACTTTCTTCCCTGGGAGCTCTGGCCAACATCAGGTAGTGGGGACCGACTCCTCCATGCTCCCAGAGTATCTCTTGGTGGGTTTTTCCTCCTAGGCCCTGGCGGGTGGGTAGTTAACCCTTTTCTGAACATCGATCGCCGCCACCACCTGGGGGGCAAGTCGAGCATGACACTTGGGATAGGTTCTCCTGTTGGGAGCAGAGACCCTCTTCGCCCTGAGTACAGACAGCTTTCCCCAAAGCCTATCTGAAAAAGAACCACATAAAACACTAGAAGTATAAAAATAAAACTGAAAATAAGAACTCAATGGATGGGTTTAACAACAGATTATTAGACACAACTGAAGCAATAATTAGTAAAAAATAACTAGAATCAAATATGGAGCAACAAAAGGATGGAAAATACACAAGAAAGGGGTAAGAGACAGGGAAGATACAGTGAGAAAATCTAAAATGTGTTTAACTGGAGTCTCAGAAAGAACGGAGAGAAAGAATTATGGCAGAGGTAACAATCACAGAGGAAATTAATGAGAACTTCCCAGAACTGACTGAAGACATCACTTTACAGCTACAAGAAGACCCGTGAATCCCAAGCAGGATCAATAAAAAGAAATCCACATGGAAAAATCAACAAAAACTGCCAAAAATCAAAGATGACAAGAAAATCTTAAAAGCATCCAGAGAAAAAGACAACTATCTTCAAAGGAACAGCAGTAAGACAGGCGACTGAAAGAGTAAAAGACAGTGGGACATAACATGCGTTGAAAGAAAATATCCAGCAACCTAACATTCTTAATCCTGTGAGAACAGCCTTTAAGAATGCAGGTAAAACCTGGAAAAGGCTACAAACTGTGGGATTCCAACGATACGACATTCTGCAAAAGGCAGAACTGTGGGGACAGTAGAAAGACCCGTCAGTTAGTGCACCTTTACCTGCATGTGACTTGGGTTTTGCTCCCCACGGGTCTCACACAGGCTTTGCGCTTCTCTTTTGGAACCGTGCTGCGGAGAGTGGAAGTGAACCGGGGCAGTCTGGCACACTGCCTGGCCTTCTCTAGTTCTTTGAATTCTCTTAAGGTACATCATTTTCCTACAGGAAGATTAAAAACCCACATCAACACTTAACATCAACGCTAGTCACTCTTGGGGTAGGAAATCACTTGACAATTGGACATCTCGGAAGACAAAGTCCTGCGATCACAAAGTACCTGTCTTGTACTGAAGAATAGCTCTCTGCTCTTCATCAGTGCCTCGCTGTCTTCTAAGCAGAGGATCACAGAACAGTGGCACAGTAATCTGTGAGAAAAATGACTCTGAGGACCCGAGTACAATTTGTATTAAACATTTCAAGTCTGTCAGAAGCATTGGAGTGTGGCCTTACTGTACACCGAAGCAGCTGAGTATAAGGACCCAGGAATAAGGTGACATGGAGCCGGGTAAGGTTAAATGCCACCCGCCTCACTCTAGGGTATTTCACTGAGCCGTACGTGGCTGACTGCAGTGAGGGCTGCCCAGAGCTCCCCAGTGTCACTGCATCAGTCAATACGCATCTGCTGATGCCGTGTGCTGCATGCCAGTGAGGTCCTGTCCTCGGGGATCTTGCGTCTAGGAACAGACAAGTGGCAGACAACGACCATCTGGTCATGAGAGGCATCAGCTCAGAGTACACAAGGCAGAACTCTAAGCTGGTCTGGGAGGAAGGGCGCCCCCTGCGGGGAGCCTGTGAGAACATCGGTGTGCTGGGGGGGGGGGCAGTCATGCAGAGGTCGTGGAGGAAGGTGGCTTTCTCCTCCCCCAACCTGATTATAAACTTTAGACAGAGGGATCGTTTCCCCCTCTTTACTTCCCTACATACTTGACCTTGACCCAAATGCTGTTTGCAAGGGAAAAACAGCCACTGAATAAGGAGGCAGCAATAATGACTGCCCAGCACAATACTCAGAAAGTCAGAGCGCAAAGAACCTTCCTGTCTTCACAATCGTGATCTGCCTTGGTTTTCGGGGAGAAGCAAAATAAATCACTTCTCTCTTCAGAGACGCACACATTTTTTTAAATCAATAGCAACATAAGGTGGCTAATTCTGCTACACAGGAGTAAAAACCTGAGCCCCAAGTCCCAAGTTTTAATGCGTATATTGATTGGCAGTTTAAAATGTGAAGACTCATTACAAGCTCACCTATTGGCTCCCTGGGCAGCCTGTCCTGCCATCCCTCCTCCCACCTTCCTGAGAAAGGAGCGCTCACTGTCAAGGTTCTGTGACATTCTCATCACACCCTCTGTCCCCTCCCTCCTGGGCTCCCAGTTTGCTGAATGTGAGTGGATGGTTGAATGAATGAACGAACCAATTATCACATACAGGCAAGTGCCTTTTTCACAATGTCAACTCTCAAGCAGCCAAAATTACTTTGGGTTGCTATTCCAAAACTCAAGGGAAATGCTTTTGTGGATTTCTCTTTAAATGTAGAAAAACTACAAGACTTCTAAAATGAACAGGTTTCCCCCTAGCTCAGAGCTTCTAAGAATAAAATAGAAGTATGAAACTTGCTAATCTTTCCATAATTTGGGTCCTTTTTTGTCATATAAAAAGGATTGTACACTTCAGGGTCATAAAAGTCTCCAAGCATAATTTCCTTTAGGGGAAAAAAAAATACACTTAAGAGCAAACCACTACATACAAATGTATTCTCCAAGATCCAAAACAGCCAAATACTTTATTCCTATTTTTATATGAAATCATAGATTCAAAAGATTAGAAGAAATCTCAGAAATAATTCAGACTGTGGTGGGAGTCCACCACCTTTGGGTAGAAGTAATCATCCAGCTTTAAACTCAAGTCATCAACTAGCCTTAGTTTGGGAACTTTCTGCCCCATGAGGCAGGTAGTCTATGGGTCATTCTAACCACCAGGAAGTTTGTCCTTAAGACAGAGCTGAATCTGTCTTGTCATTGCCAGTTCTCCCTCTGGAAGCAACACAAAATAAATCTACTCTTCATCTGCATGTTAGCCTTTTATACATGTACTCAAGTCATCTCCTCCTGGGGCTAAATACGCTGTATTTCTTTCCACTCTTCCTCCTGTGAAATGCTGTCAAGACTCCACCTTCCTCTTAAGGTTCTGGTGACTGTCCCATCTGCAGTGTGAACCAGGAGTGACGAGACAGCTGCAGGGTGGACAGACTGGACCTGATACTCCCCTCTCTGTCCAGCCTGAGAGCTTGGGTGGTTTCTTGGAAGCCAGCTCACATGGCTGACTCACACTCAATTTACTGTCATTTAAAATAACTTGGACTTCAACATATGGGTTTTCTAAGGCATGGCTTCCCCATCCTACATTTGTGCGATCACATGTCTGGGCAGACTTGTACGACGCGTACTTTTGGTTTCAAAGAGAATTGGATTCAACCTTGAGCTCTGCCTCTCAGGGAATTTAGGAAGTATTTTCTGGAAGCACATCCACAAATGTTCTGGAAGCACATCCAGATATTTTGGTCAGTAAATTATACCTAAAAGCTCTAACATTCCAGTCAAATTACTTTAGACCTCTACTGAATCCCTGGAAATTTGGGTGGGCTCCAATTTCAAAAGAGGGTCCTGATCTCAAAGTTAAAATAGAAAAATCTTCCACAGAAGAAGCCAAAATTGTGTTCTTGTTGTGTAAACCCAAACTGAAGTGCAGAGGGTAGAAACTGGTGGTCCCTTCACCTAATAGTTGGCTAACTCCACAGCCATGGAATCCCCTTCTCTCTTGCCTACATCCTACTAGAGAAAATGGAAAGCCACACTCTTTCCTGGCTTCTGGCTAGGACTTGAGATGTGACACAGTTATGGCCAGTGAGACCTCAAGGGAAATCTGCTAGGAGTTTCTGGGGACTCTTTTTGCTTCCTGATCAAAGGATGAGGTGTAAGAAAAGGGTCTCCTGACATTATTCCTTACCCCTTTTTCTTGTCCTGAACACAGACCTAATACCTGGACCTGAAGCAACCAAACATGCTTACAAAAGTGAGGGTGATGGGCATACACTGAAAATATTCAGGATAGCAGAATAGAAAGATAGAAAAAAAAAAACCTGGGTGATTAATGATGTTGTTATGCTGCCAGAACCCACCATGAGACCACCTACCCCTCTATTTCTTGTTGAGTAACCAATAAATGTCCTTATGGTTTAAGCCACTGTTATTCTATTAACATTTACCTAAAAGCAGTCCTGATAAGTCTAGTTCCAAATCAACACTTCTATTCCTGCTATCCGGAACTCCAGGTTTAAAAATGCAGTAGGCTGTATTACAGCTCCATGAGTTCATCTTAAATACAAAAATAAATTTGGGACTGTTTGCATAATCAATGAAAACTGTTGGCCCAAATTTTCAAATTGTACTTTGTTAAAAGAAAAAAACTCTCAGTACCGTTTTATTGTGTGCTTCAAAAAATATTCAAAATTTCATATAAAGGGTTTTTTCCAACCCTTTATATGAAATTACTTTTTCCACAATTCTCTGAAGAGGACTTGTGACATTTTCAGTCCATTTCTTGTGTAACATCTCTTTCCTTCTTTCCTTAAAAACATCCAGATGCTGAAAATACGTATCCAATCTCTAATGAAGTGATACAAACTGAGGAAAACAAATGATTAAGAAGTTCTCCATTTATTTTCACTTGAATCAGGGGGAAAAACACTTGTTTCCACTCCTAAGCTCTCAGCATATTTGGGCTGCAAAATCCTAGCATAAGATAATTAAAGAAAAGAATAAAGTTCAGAAAAGGTATCTGGGAGCCTAGAGCAGGGAAGACCCCATGAGCAGTTCTATACCACAACTGTGTCTTCAGATTAAACCACATCCAAGTCATTCCTACTTCATGCTGCTTCTTTTTAAGGATTCAAAGCATTCCCTGGTCACACATTCCATGCCCCCAGCCTTCATCATCAGTAAAGTCCGTGATAAAAGTAGTACAGGAAAAAGAGGACTAAACACTTCAGCACCTCTCTCTCTGACGCTATAAAAGGAGAGTAATCCCACCTACCTCTTTTGATGCTCAAATGAGAATATATTAAACTTCCTTTATAAATTATGTCACAGTACAAATGTTTAATTAAGTATCATTAAACACCAAACTTCAGTTCTTCTCACTGAGATTAAAACCTCCTTAAATTTATTAATTCCATAGTGACGATCAGCACTGATTGGCCATTACCCTTAAATACTCATTCGTTCCTCGTGGCTTTATATAACCTCACTGCGATGTGGGAACGTATGAGAGAGGTAAATTTTAGGGAAGAATTTCTATTCAGTACCAGGACAAAGAGGGGGAGCAGTTAGAATAATCTCTCAGATCCCTTAAGGATAGAGCTGAGAATTCCAACCTCTTAGTACTTCTGCAAGGAGATGGTGCAATCTCAGATCTCTGTAGTATAAATGAGTGATTCAGAGGAGGCTCATTCTCCCAGCAAAGTGACTCTCTTTGACACAGTAAAAACCTCTTGGTGACACTGCTCTGCATCACTCTTGCATACCTAGGAACACACTTAGAATCCACAGTCTGTAGCCAACTGTTACCTTCACAACACAATTCTCTCTAAATAATATTGCATGTACAGCTTTATCAATATCTTCTCTAGCCAACACCTAAAATTACAGAATTATATATTAGAATTAAATATTTACAGAATTAAATATTAGGATGTAAATCCTGAAGAAGCAAATCAGTGACAAAACTCAGTGTATTTTACCAATAGCTTAAGTGTGAATCTAACATCTGTACCTCAGAACATATTTTGCAACTCTTTATTATGGAAAATTTCAAACACAGTTCTTCTCCATGAACCCTTCACCCAGGTTCAACAATTATCAACTTAATCTTATTTCATCTAAATCCCTACTCACTCCCCTGACCCTTACCCAGATTATTTTGAAACAAATCCCTTACATCACACCTTTATTTTCAAAATACCAATAAAGTTTACTAAGTAAAGGGATCCTCTACAAAACAAAGCCTCTGTACAGACATTCAGGAGGTATGTTTTAAAAGGCCCTTGAAGTTTCCTGACTTCTGCTGGGTCTCTTTATAATTCAAAACCTCTTTATAAACCTCTTTATAATCAGCAGAGAGTCTGATTTAGTTCGACTGGTCCAGAGCCAGTCAGTTGGTGGCTGCTGGCAGAAGACCAAGACTGTCTTACAGCTAGGTCTTTTTTGCTGTTTCCATTATGAGTTTGGGTCAAGCTGATGCACTTAAATCCTTACTTAAGGGATT
This sequence comes from Camelus ferus, assembly GCF_009834535.1. Lineage (NCBI taxonomy): Eukaryota > Metazoa > Chordata > Mammalia > Artiodactyla > Camelidae > Camelus > Camelus ferus. The sequence goes on along the minus strand of NC_045710.1, from coordinate 16,485,692 downwards.
GTCATTTGGATCACTATGAACTGATCTTTCCAGCTTTTATTCTTACAGAACTAAGTAGGGACAAATGGAAAAACAATAAAAATTCAGTGTCTGGAAGAGAAATGCTGTTACCTAAAAGAATTAACTAGTGTAAGGTGATACAGGTTCTTAAAATTATATTATTCTATCTCTGGCTCTTCTTTCAGTTCTGCTGCCACAGTGAGTGCATGAAAATAAACTAAACCCCAAACTCAAATTCCACGTCTATGAATAAAAGAAATCTCAAAAGAGAGTTGTATTTTTACTCACATATTTAACAGAGTCACATGAAATGTAAAATGATATTCAGACAGCTACTAGGGTCTTCTCCAAAATAAAACTCTCTTGATAATAATAAACAGAATCTTGGTTCAAAACAAAGCCTTCTTACACTTATTTTAAAATGCAATTGAAAAATCATGTAAAACAATTAAACATTTTCCCCTGATTCGACAACACAAATTTAGAATAAATCAATCTATGTATCTGGAGAAGCAGAAACATACTCTTTGGCAATCACTTTGGGATATCACCTTTTTTTAGCCATCCTATTAACATTACTAGCAAATGTTATACATACCATTGGTCACGTGTCAGATTTTTAAACCACCTTTTTTTGCTTAAGGAAATTGGCAGATTTTGTCTTTCATAGCTTCTCCTTGGTGATGTTGTCAGAAAATGTAAGGAGGATGTTAATGATTTCTAGCAGCACTTCTGAAATCCACAGCTTTCTGTACACACACACACCACTCTTACTATAAATCACCACAGTAAAAAGGGTAAAATAAAAGAACTATCCAACAGCTTCTCTTTACAGAGAAGAAAGTTATAGTGTCACATAAAACAATGAAACTTTATGAAAAAAATCTTTGCTTTACCAGGCCCTAAAGTACCAAGAATTAACTGGCAAGCCCAGACTTGGCTCCTCCTGCAGGGCGAGCTCGAGGACTACTGTGTTTACGCACTGCCGACGGGTCGCAGCCCTGACCCCCCACCGCCACAGGAAAACACTAGAGCCACACTGGGCCAAATCTGATCCCAGGCCATTCCCACTCAACGAATTCTTTGAGTGCCAAGTCTATGCCAGGTGCTGCTCTAGTTCTGGGGAAAACAACTGTGATTAAGACACACTAGTTCCTAAGCTCAATGGATTCATATCCCACCACCAAAAAGAACACCCCCAAATGCCACATTACTTTACCTCCATCAAAGCAACTGACTTGGGCTCTGGCCACTTCTTTAATTGTTCTGGCCCAAAATGTTCATTATAGTTGGACGTCTTCGTGGCAGCCGTAAGTAACAGAATCCCTGAAGGGGGAAAGAGTAAATCGAGGAGACTTAGGCGATTACAGTTGAAAAAGCAAGGCCTTTGGGTTCAGAAAGGGGTTTGAATCCTTGCTCTGCCACTTCCTAGTCTAGGTAAGTAAAACAAAAAAATCCTGAGCGCCCCTAAGAGCGCTCAAAAAGGGGGTGATTAGACCTACCCAACCTGTGGCCTTTGGACCCAGTCAGGCAACACCTCGCAGGTTTCCAGGCACCACTACCACCACGGAGGGCCGGAGGGTTGCCCCGGAGCGAACTCCAGGTGATCTCAGGCCTGGGACCTTACTTACTCCCCGACCTCCCCGACCTCTGGCTCGAGGTCAGCAGCAGACTGTTCCGGGAGGTGAAAAGGAGCTCCTTTTAAAAACAAATCAAAGCACTGTGCTCAGACCCTCGCCCCTCTCCCCATCCCCTCCCTACACCTCTGACTCAGGGAGGAGGGGAGCTTGGGCCCCACCCCCTGGGCCCCCAGCCCCTCCGCCCACGTGAGGCCTGCGCCCTGGGGGGGTCTTCAACCAACTGACCCGATGCCACCTTGTTTTAATTAAAATAAATAAATAAATAAATTGAGGTCATGTAAATTAATACTAAAGAGAATTTCCAATTTATCTGTATGCTGCAGGGCTACAAGTAGAAGAGAGGAGTGATTTTCAGTGCCCCTTTCTGCCTGAGGAAAACAAAATTTCTCCTATGCGCCCGGTCCCGCTGATCTTCCTGTGACTAAGAGTCAAACAGCATAAACCAGAGGGTGATAGGCAGAATCAGAATCAGCAAGTGGGAAATCACACTCAAAATAAAATTTTAAATTTTCTAAAGACTGTTGGGAAAACCTGAAGAGAATATGTGGGTGTGGATTTTAAGGATACCTGACTTAATTTAGGGAAAGACCCAGTGAATTGAGCTGGGTGCTAAGTAAGGTAGCTATTAGCATTTCTACTGTATCTTTCAGGCAATATTTCTGGGGAAAACACATTTGCAGTAACTGCCAATTCATGGTATTGCCATTTCTTAGCTATCACACAGACACTGAACTCAAACATTAAGTGAAGTTTATTGCAGATGCTTTTCTTAGACACAGGACAGTTCTCCATGGCCTTCCTTGGTCCTCATCCTGAATGACTCCTGCTGGCAGATGGCTTCCTTGAAGCAGCCTTCTTTTGTGCCCTCTTTTACCAGTCAAGGATCAGGGTATGTGCTCCTTGGTTGCTAAAACCTTTTGAAAGTGACAGAAGAAAAGAGTTAAGGGATGACAGGCTTACAAGAGCAGAAAGAATTCCTCTCCTCAGGTGAGCTCATCTCCTGAAGCCTAGTCCTCCTGTCAGGGCTGAGTGACTCGCAGGCAGGGTCCCCACTCAAACCTCCTGACTCAGCCTCTCCTCACTCTATGGATTCAGAAGCACACAGATTCTGGCACAGAGCCAGCCCTATTATATGTGGGGTAGACCACTGATGTGAGATACCATGTGAGGACCCCCCACGGTCCTGCTTTCAGTTGTCAATATGTCTGGACTGATAATTTACACTAGGATTATGGTGATTTATAAAATACTAGGTTCCTTTTTTTCCCTTTTCTTTTCAAAATTATAAATCTCTGTCCTCTAACCTTCACTATCAGCTGATGGATGACCTTCTGACTTCGTTGTGAAAATGAAGTAATCAGAAGAAGCTTCATTCACCAAGCTGGCTTCATCTGTATCCATGCACTGTTTCCTTCCTCTTATAATGGATGGATGGTCCTGACCTCCAGATGAGTCCAGGATCCCACCTCTCCACAGGTAAAGGGGGTAGGAGGTTGAAGGAATGGATGACGAGACTATTTTAAGTAAAGTCAGCAAAGCCTTCTCTAACAACATGATGTCTGTGCAGAGGTCAGAGTGACCTGAGAGAGTGAGACATGCAGAGATCTGGGGAAAGAGTGTTCCAGGCAGACAGACTGGCAGAGGCAAAAGCCTGAGGTGGGAGTGAGGCTGGTATGTTCATAAAACAAGAAAAAGCAGTGAGGCTGGAGCACAGTGAGTGTGGAGAGAAAGGTGGGTGATGAGCGTGGAGAGGAGACAGGTGCCCATCATATGGGGGTCAGAGCCCATGTTATGGAGTCAGCATAAAACACAAAGTGTGAGGGGAGCTATGAGAAGGTTCTGAGCAGGGGAGAATTCTGATCTAATTAACATTTTTAAAAGATATGGTGCTGCATGGAGAACTGATTACACAGGGTGAGAGCAGAAGGAAGATCAGCTGGGAGGCTAGTGCACTGGCCAGGTAAAACCACAGTTGCTTGAACCAGTGGTAGTAGTGAGGAACTAAGAAGTGAATAAGCTGACACTGCTTGTTACCTATAAGACACAGGGGCTGAGTGAAAGCAAGAAATTAAAAATGACTCCTAGATTTGCGTCCTGAGGGTCCTTTTTGGACTATAGTACTATTCCCTAAACTACGGGAGATTTGGAAGGAAAGCACATTTGGAAGATGAGGGGCAGATATGCACAAGTAAGGAATAATCCTGTTTGGGGCTGCATATATCAAGATACCCACAACCTGTACAATGCATAAGAAGGGTTTGTAGGGTATGATTATAAAGCAACTTACTTTTTTTCCTTGCTGTCCATTTAAACCTGTTCTGTTGGATAGTCCTCCTGACCATCTTCCTGTTTTATTTTCCGTCTTGCTCTTATTAGTAGCTCAAGTGATATATTATTCATTTGTTTGTCTGTCTGTCTCCTCCACCAAAGTGTAAGCTCCTTGAGACCAGAGATTTATCTGTTTTGTTTATCACTAGTCTCCAGCCCCTAAAACACTACCTGGCTTAAGGTCAGTGCTTGTTAAAATTTGAGGAAGAAAGCAAGCAGGCACGTAGGAGGACAGTTAAATGAGTTAAACCACAAAATTAAGTTTTAATACATTTCCCATGAGCTAGTAATAAAGCAGCTCCTTTATCCTTTAGGGGTAGGAGTGGGGAAGTGGAGACAATCAGAAAAGAATGATGGAAAGACTAACTGTATACTCAGACTAACAAACCATTTCCCTACTGAATTCTAACTGGGAGATGGGGAGGATAGGCTGTGACTCCTTCAAATCCACTCCTAAAAGAAGCTACACTCCAGAGACTTGGGACAGGACACAGGGTGTGGAGAAAAGAACCGAAGGGAAGTGGCACCTAGACCTGGAGGCAGGAGCCTAGGCTCGATGAGTCAAATGGCACCAAGTTTCACTATAGTTACCTTAGGATGAGAAATATGTGCTCTGTGAACATCAATATTTCTATACATTTTATATTTGGGGGCTTTTATTTTACTTTTAAAATTTTACTACTTTAATTTAGTATATGGTCCTTTTGAAATTTGTTTGCCTTTCCTGGCTGAATTAAGGGGAACAAAATTTGGGGCCGGGCTTGGTAAATGATAGTGATAACTGGTAAATGGCAGAGAGATGGTAGAGTTGGTGGAGGAACAGAAGAAGGGCAGAAACTCAGTAGAAGGAGCTAGGAAATCCTACAGTCTGCCACCCAGAGGGCACCTCCAACTGTGCAGCTCCCAGGGGCGACTCTCTCCATTCCCTCTGAATAAAGGAACCCTGCCGCAGTTTCTTCAGCTCACTTCCTTGCCCTGTTTTGGGGTGGGGTCGGGGTGGGAGGAGTAGTCTGCTCCCTCCTCTCTTCTGGGAAGCCTGCCATACAGAGAAGTTCCTGGCTGCTCAGGACCAGCAATTGCTGCCTTATGTATTGCAAAATGAGACTACGCCAGCTCTCACTGCGTCCTGGTCCTCATCCCTGTCCATCTCCTGGCTGAGACTCAAGGAGGAGAAGTGCTCTTTAGAGTTGGCCTCTTTGGGACTTGGATTCTTTCCCTCCTGATAACACAGAGGTTCTTTTTCCAAAAAGGATGACCCTGTGTTTCTGTAGGGAGGAACTAGAAAGGAAAGAATTCTAACTATCAACTCAATTGTAGCTTTTAATATTTTATTTAAATTTGAAGTTGATGAGTTCTACATGAATTTATACATTTTTTATGAAAAAGAAACCTAACTAAATAGCAGTACCTTGCTCTAGTAATGTTTTCATCTGAAATCTCACTGCTGCTTAATCAAACAGCTGAGTGAGGGTCCTTTGGTGTAAATGGCCCCTCAGAAAATTGTCCACTGTGCCTCCCGTGGGAAGGTCTAACTCTGTCAAGGAAAACACGCCTTTTCCAACCCAATGCCATGATCGGGATGCTTCCCTAATTCAGGGAAGATAATATAATCTTCCTTCTTCTTTCAGGGGGAACTCATAAACTTAAGCCTCTAGTTTAAAATATAAGCCCCTAGGTACTCCAACAATGCAATATTCTCCTTCATATCTGAGTCATATTTTGCTATAAGATATTTAAGGACAAAACCCCTCCTTTTATACCATGTATAGAAATTAAATAGGATTGAGATGTTTATTATCCTAAAACCTGACCCAAACAGGTCTGTAGACTGTCTGTCTACAGTTAATGACTATAAACAAAGTTACACGTTTGGAGCCTACTATACAAGTGATGCTCAATCATTCCATCTGTTAAGGACTTCAGCCACCAAGTGAATAGGGCTTAGTTTCAGCACTTTCGATTACCCCTCAATTTCAGCTCCCATTCAAAAAAGCAGGAATGTGTTAAACCACACCTCAAGGACACTGAGAAGTCCACAATGGCTAGTACCATCTCTAACAGTCATCAGTTTCTACTTTAAGTCACTAAGACCCCCATAAGGCTATAAGCTGTTCTCTCTGCTGGACATGCCAGAATCAAGCATCTCTAAAAGCCTTCTGGCTTCTGCCTTACTTCATTTATTCATCAAATTCTGAGCTTATTCAGATGAAAGGAAACTACTGCAGCTTATCTGGGGGTTTTTTAGGAACAGAGAGTTGTAGGTCAACCTACTAAACATCATATAAGCTCATTTATCCTCCAGTTGCTCAGTTCTTTTTAAATTATTATCAACAGTTTCACTGAGGTATAATTTATGCACCATAAAATTCACCCATTTTAAATCAGTGATTTTTAGATTTACAAAGTTGTGCAACCGTCACCACGATCTAATTTTAGAACATTCTATCAGCCCAAAAATCTCATATAATCACACTCCATTCCCAACCCCAGCCCTATGCAGTCAATAATCAACTTCCTGTCTCTACAAATTTGCTTTTTATGGACATTTCATATAAATGGAAATAGAACCAAATTTGTGATTATCTTCTTTCACTGAGTATAACAGTTTTGAAATTCATCCATAAGTATTTCTTTTCCTTTTAATTGCTAAATAATGTTCTACGTATGGATGTACCACATTTTGTTCATCCACTCACCAACTGATGAACATTTGGGTGGCTTCTACATTTTGACTATTGTGAATAATGCTACCATGAACACTCATTCATATTCAAGTCTTTATATGGACATACATTTCCATTTCTCCTGGATAGAAACCTAAGAGTTGAATTGCTGGGTCACTTGGTAATTTAATGTTTAACATTTTGAGAAACTGCCAAACTATTTTCCAAAGTTGCTGCACCGTTTCACATTTCTCTTTAGCAATGTTTGAGGGATCTCATTACTTTTAATCAGATACTTAACAAGTTATGTAACTATGCAGAGAAACCTGTTATTTTTAATTCCATAAATGGTAAATTGAGATGATTCCCCATGTTACACACACAGTTGTGTGTGTACCACTTTTCTGCTTACACCCTCTCTTCACTCTGGGCACAATATTGTAATAGCCACTACCCACCAAATCTAGTCCAAAATTCCATTTTTATCACTCCAATTCAATTAAAAATCTCCTAACCTTTAACTTTAATGTGAGTCGTTAACAAATTTTTTCTATGTCTGTGCTTGTTATTTCTGAATGTGTTAACTGCTTGTTCTTTAAAACCAGAAAAGGCTGAGAAAAGCTACCACCTCACCTAGACACAGTGGTGGGAATTGCCTGACACCAGGCCACAAGAGTCTGGTGTATGCCTTGGCACTGACTCCAGCTACTTAAAAGGACAGCAGGCGATGGAAACACAGCCAAGCATCATAAATTAAAGAAGAACAAAGCTATGGAATGAGAGGCTTACTTGTACATAACTGCTTTTTCTTCTTCCTGGGATTCCAGAAGATGAGGAGCTCTTGCCAAGGGTTTCAAATTAAAACTATTATCGTTGAAATTCACTTTCACTTTTAACCTTTAACAAGATAGCATGTGTGAGAGGATGTTTTGAAAACAGTATGAAGTTGCATTTATACATAAATTATTGTTATACATTGACTGCTATGTATATTGTCCAAAATACCACTACTTCAAGCTGGAGTACATTCTTGGGTGTTTAACTCTGATGGAGATTGGCTTACTATTTACTGAGAACCTAGAATCAGCTAGGCAGTTTAAAGTGCTCTCTATATCCCAGAACTGATACTCTAAATGTAAAAAGAAGCCACAGAGATTGTGTCACTTACAAGCATATATGTAAAATGCTTTTCCTAAGAAGGAACCCAAACACTCCATTCCCCAGTCCCCAATGCCCTAAGGTGGCAGGCAGGTGCCTTAGATCCCTCCAGTCTTGCTCAAGAGTTGGTTGGAAGGGTGATACTGGCCCTGTGAGGAGCATCCATTTTGCTGGCACAGATTACAGCAGACTTGGTGTGGTTCTAGGCCAACAACTGAAGCAGCAGCTTCCTGATTCTGCAGTTTCTTGATCGTAGCAGAAACAACACATCCCTTGGCCAGCCAGTTCTACACTGTGATTTTGGGAGTTATTCCTGAAACTCAGTTGTATTTCTTAAGACCTCCCAATGATTTTGTGAGCAGTATAAGTCATCAATAAATGAATCGCTTTCTGAGTGAACTCAGTTGTCTGAAACCAAGAGCCACTGTCCTAACACATGCAACATGCAGATAGCCACACAAAGAATTAATGGAAAGGACCGGCGTGGTCCTGATTTAATCAGAATGAGTTTTCCTAAAGAATGCAGATTTTGAAACGTGTTTTGAGTAAAAGAAATTTATACCTTAATCTAAGGTATAAAGCATTACTAACAAGAGGACAAAAGGGTTTCCTATATTAATATATCTGAGAAGGGCTAATGCAGTGACTCATTTGTCTACAGAAACTTTCTTAGGCAAGGCTGTCTTAGGGCAGAACTTTCAGATAAAGAGTATATAGTAAGGGTGCCAAATGATCATGAAAAGTTTGGAGGAGAAGGGTATTATCCAATTAAACCTTCTTAACTATCTCTCGTTTTGGTCAGAGCAAACTAAAAGCATGGGCAGTAATATCCTTAGTTAACAAATGCAATGGCTTCCCAGTTCTCTATATGCCAAAGCTTCTGGCATAGTGCCTGATCCTTCTTGTCACTCTACCCTCTACTGACATCTGTGGCAAATCACAGACAGCTTCTTCTATCTCCTTTTCTTGCTTCCACCTCCTAAATTTTACAACACAATCTTTCATCTCAGTATTTTATTTTCTTTTTCTCAGTATTCTCTCCTCAGCCTATCTAATCCATTCTTTTGCTTCTACTCGAATTCCAAAGTGAGTAACTCGTCAATGCTGTTTTCCAGCCTCAAATCCTCTTCTCTCTTCAGCGGTAGTCTCAATTTTCCAACTATCTGTAATACATCTTTACCTGCAAGGACCACCAGTATATAAAACTCCATATGAACAAAACTGATCTCATCAACTGCATTTCTGAACCTGCTCCCTCCATGTTCCTTCTTCTACTGATAATGCCTCCATCCTCCCAGTGACCTAGATTTAAATATCAAATTCTTTGACCTCCCCTTCTCCTTGCTCACCATATCCAATTATTACTTCATTAGTCCATGAAACAAATACTGACTTTGTGCCACCCAATTACTGTCCTTATATAAACATATATATATATATGAACAAACAAAAAATATAAATAATGGCTGACTAAAAGCTCTGAGGCAGTGATCTTCAGTTTTGATTATATATTCCTTAGAAAAAGTTTTGAAAAACCAAATGACCATTTGCACATTTTAAAGCTGACACCAACAGTTTTTCATTGTAAGTTTAAATAAGTTTGCTTCTTGTTAATAGATTTTATAAATATCAAATATTCATTAGGATAAAATAAAATGAGTGAGTGAAGAAAGAATTAGTAAACTGGAAAATATATCCAAAGAAATTACCAAAGGAGATGGAAAATATGAAAGACATATTTTAAAAATTAAGATGTAAGATATTTGCATATGATACACGCAAAGACTAACACTTAGTACAAGGGCCCAGGTAAACCAGTCTTTCCCAAACACACTAGCCCCCCTGAGAGTGGAGCAACATGAGTCATAGAAAAGAATCCAGACAAGCGTCCAGAAAACGTTTTGCTTACTACATTAGTCATCTCCAGAACCTTCATGAGGGTAAAAATAAATACTGCAATTGGAACCTACCATATGCCCATTATTAGCTCATTATAAAAAATGAGCTAGTATTTCAATATTCTCAAACAACAAGTTCATACTATACAGCACCGGGAACTATATAAAATATCTTGTAGTAACTTATGGTGAAAAAGAATATGAAAACAAATATATGTATGTTCATGTATGACTGAAGCATTAGGCTGTACACCAGAAATTGACACAACATTGTAAACTGACTATACTTCAATAAAAATATATATACCAAAGAAATCAATATTCTCAATATCATCATCTTCACATACATCCTGAGTTAATCTGTTATAAACAGACTCCTGGTTTGGGTGGACCCTTCCTCATCACCTGCGTTGTTAGGCTTATGATGTTCAAAGGCAATGAAAAAAAGTAGACAGCCCATTCTTTCAGAATTCTGCCCTAAGGTTTATTTCTCTTTTGTATACTACAGTGCCATTTGTGGTAATTTTTTTTAAAATAAGAAATAAAATTATTAGAGTTCCACTTCCACTTAGAATGTAGAAAGTTTCAAATAATATTGCTCCCACCCTAATGACAAGAAAAGGTCAGATAATCTACAAAATCATAACTTTTATTGAGTCCATGAGACCTGAAGGCAAACAAGTAAATGGAATTCCAAAAAAGGAAAGTCCCTTCAAGGGGAGGCAGGACACAACCATTTCAGTCTTTGCTAGAGCATGGAAGAAAGGCTGCTTCCTTACAAGCAGGAAAAAAGGAAAAAAAAAATTGATAACTTGGACTTCATTAAAACTTAAAACTTCCACTCTGCGAAGAGCACTATTAAGAGAAAGAAAAAATAAACCACAGCCTAGGAGAATGTATTTATAAAACACATATCTGATAAAGGCCTCATATCCAAAATATAAAACAAAACAAAACAAAAACACTTAAAACTCAACAATAAGAAAATAAACAAACATTTAAAATTGAGTGAAAGATCTGAACAGACATCTCACCAAAGAAGATACACAAATGGCAAATCAGCATGTGAAAATGCTCAACATCTTATATCATTAGGGAAATGCAAATTAAAACAATAACGAGATACCACTACATATCTAATACAATGGCTAAAATCCAAAACACCAGCAACACCAAATGTTGGTGAAGATGTGGAGCAACAGGAACTCTCATCCATCATTGTTGCGAATGCAAAATGGTACAGCCATTTTGGAAAAGTCTGATAGTTTCTTATAAAGTTAAACAGTTTTACCATAGAATCCAGCAAATGACACTCCTTATTATTTACCCAAATGAGTTGAAAACACATGTCTACACAAAAACCTGCACCTTTATTCATAATTGCCATAACTCGGAAGCAACCAAGATGCCTTTCAGTAGGTGAATGGATAAATTGTGGTACATCCATATGATGGAATATTATTCAGCAATTAAAAACAGAGCTATAAAGTGACAAAAAGACATGGGGAAAACAAATGCATATTACTAAGTGAAAGAAGACAGTATGGAAAATTACTGTATGCATAATGAACTGTATGATTCTACCTATATATGACACTCTGGAAAAGACAAAACCAAAGGGATCGTAAAAAGATCAGTAGTGGCCAGGGGTTTATGGAGAGAGCGATGAAGAGGTGAAACACGCAGGATTTTTAGGTCAGTCAAACTATTCTATATGACACTGTAATGGTAGATACACCACATTACGCATTTGTCAAAATCCATGTAACTGTTCAAAAAGAGTGAACTCTAACATGAACTATAGACTTCAGTTAGCAATAATGTATCAATGTTGGTTCACCAATTGTAAAAAATGTACCACACTAATGCTAGATGTTAATAGGGGAAATTAGATGAGGGGAGTAGGAAGGAAGATATATGAAAACTCTCTGTACTTTCTGCTTAAATTTTCTATAAACTGAAAACTGCTCTAAAAATTTAGGCCTATTAATTAAAAACAAAAGATAATCAGCTAAAAATTTAAGGAATCCTTAAAGGCCAAGTGTGGGCTAGCATGACACTTTGGAATAGCTGGGGAGCCCTCATACAAGAAGTGTTTACACACATGTGCAAGCTCTTCTCCATGGGCTTGCACCAGGTGCTAACAAGAAAGATTGGGCACAGAGCAGAAAACCAGAGACAGCCCCCATTAGTGACAAGGATGTGCAGGAAGAGACTGACAGCTGTAGGCAGACAAGTGTAATGTCCTTCCCACTTCCCTGGACCCTTCCCCCCTACAAGCAAAAGCCTTAAGCTGCTGGGATAAAGGGAGAAAACTCTTTCCTTCAGGAGGAAAAGCAAAGATCTAGCTTCTGAGAGAGGAGGAAAAGCAAAATCTATCTGACTCTGGAGTAGGGATGGGAATCCTCCTAACCCCAGGACAGAGGTAAGGATACACTGTTACGAGGACAGGGATGTGAGTAAAAACTCTCTGTTCCAGGGGGAGGTGCAAGGAACTGCCAAGCAGAGGTCTGCTACTATTGAAAGAGAAGCAGCAAACTACCATCCAAGCACAACCACCGTCACAAGACAGTGTTTGGCTGCCACAAGAAGAGAAAGAAACTCATAAGAAATCACTACTCTTGAAGCCTGAGAACACAGTGCTTGCCTAAAACTGAGGCTAGATAAAGAAAACAGAGAATGTTCCTCCACCCTGATTTCAAGCCTAGCAACAAGCAACTACAGTATACTTCTGGGGATGAATGGAGAGACCCTACCTCCTCCACCTCTGTGATGCAAACTTACAGGGATAGCCAAAAACTGAGGGGGGCACAGGAACATTTGACAAAACCCCTCAGGTACCCCAGCCCCAATCCTAGCACAAGTAACAGCAGCCCACCACTAGAGGTATTTGAAGCCTGTGGTGCATTGAAGGTAACAATGGCAATAATAATACCTAAACCCAGCTCAACATCTGACTAGATAAGCCAGATTCTCTACACTAATGTTTGACATAGAAGAAATATATACATTTTTGGACACAAATATTCAGTCTATACTGTTCTACCTTTAATGCCTGGCATTCAATCAAAAATTACAAGAAATGCCCCCAAAAACCAAAACAAAATAACCTCAAATACCTGGCATTCAATCAATAATTACAAGGGATAAAAAAAAGACAAAATAACTGTTAAGAGATAATGCAATAAACAGAACCAGATTCAGAATAACCCCTAATGCTGGAACTCTAAAATAGAGAATTTAAAATAACTATGTTATTTTAATTTAATTTAACTATGTATGTTAAAGAATCCAGTGGAAAGATGAACAATATGTATGAGGAGATGGAGAATTTTAGAAAAAAGTTAAAACTATGGGGGAAAAAATCAAATGGAAATACTAGTAATAAAAATCATATCAGACACAGAGAATTCTTTTAATGGGCTCTTTGGTATATAAGACAGAACCTAGGAAACACTCATTTAATGGTGATCAACAGATAGGACTCGGCTGAAGAAAGACTCAGTGAACTTAAAAATAGGTCAATAGAAATTGTCCAACTGAAATATTAGTTAAAAAAAAAAAAAGAGTATCTAAGAGCTAAAGAGCTATTGGACAGTATCAAATCATCTAACATACATATAATTGGAGTCTCAGAAGTTTAAAAAAACAAAACAAGAATGGAACTAAAAATAAATCTACCATATGACTCAGCATTTCCACTCCTGGGTATATATCTGAAAAAAAATTAAAGCACTAATTCAAAAAGATACATGCACCCCAATGTTCACAGCAGCATTATTTACAATAGCCAAGATATGAAAGTAACTTGTGTCCATCAACAGATGAATAAAGAAGATGTGTTTTATACATATATGCACGTGTGTGTGTGCACACACAGAAATTCTACTCATCCATAAAAAAAGAATGAAATTTTGCCATTTGCAACAACATAGATGGACTTTGAGGGTATTATGCTAAGTCAGAGAAAGATAAATACTGTATGATATCACTTATATGTGGAATCTAAAAATAAAACAAACTAGTGAATATAACAAAAAAGAAACAGACTTACAAATATAGAGAATAGATTAGTCATTACCAGTGGAGAGAGAGCAGGGAGAAGGGTAAGTTAGAGGTAGGAGGTTAAGAGGTACAAACTACTATGTATAAAATAAATACACTACAAGGATATATTGTACAGCATAGGGAATATAGCCAATATTTTACAATAACTATAAATGGAGTATAACCTTTAAAAACTGTGTATCACTATGGTATACACCTGAAACCTATATAAAATTGTACGTTAACTATACTTCAATTAAAAAAAAAAAAAAACAGGAGAAATAGGGCATAAGAAATACTTGAAGTGACAATGGCCTAGAATTTCCCCCCCAATAATGAAAGACATCAAACCACAGACAAAGAATTTCAGAGAACACTAAGCAGGATAAACAGAAAGGGGGAAAAAACACCCAGGCACATCACACTCCAGCTAATGAAAACCAAAGACAAGTAATATCTTGAAAGTACCCAAGAAAAAAGAAACATCACACACAGAGGAATGAAGACAAGAATTACAGATTTCTCACTGAAAAATGAAATTAAAAAATAAAAAAAAGTCGTGGGAGGAGAGTATAGCTCAGTGGTAGAGTGCATGCTTAGCATGCACAAAGTCCTGGGTTCAATCCCCAGTATCTCCATCAAAAGTAAATAAGTAAACCTAATTACCTCCCCCCACAAAAAGATCAAAAAAAAAATCGTTATTATGAGAAAATTTATATCACTATCTCAAGAAAAAGTTTTCAAATTCCAAGAGGTTCCATGACTTCTATTATATTAACCATTACCTGCTCCTTTTACAAAATTCACTTTCTATGTAGTTTGTAGGCAGTTTAAGCCACTCATTCGGAGTCATAAAGTGCCTTGAATTAGAAATTCCTGGGAATCTGGAATGCAGTTTGGCCTTCTCAATCTCTTTAAATTCTTTCATTGTATATATTTTGCCTGCAGGGAGATTATTAACCTAAATTAGCACCCTTAAATGCAACTCTCATTGCTCTTGGGTTATGAAATCACATGACAATTAGGAACTAAGTACCAGTCTCACACTGAAGAAGAGTTCTTTTCCCATCATCTTTGTCATATTGTGCCTTTTTCAAAGGGTCACGAAATGGTCGGATGGTAACCTACAAGAAAAGCACTTCTTTGAGGACTGGGTTGCAGGTCTTTTCCAGGCTATTTTAAGCATCCATGTATGGCTGTTATGCCAGAATCAAGATTACAGTATCTACAAACTAAGGGCAGTCTAATCATTACATATATTTAACACATTACAAAGAGTTGGGGACACTCCAATACATATCTTAGCAAGGCCCTCCAGCCAAAGCAGCATGGTTAGCGCTTATATTAAAAGGTCTTTTCAGATTATTGTGGATATTCTTTTTAGACACTATACTCAAACTATGCCCAAACTCAACAAGCAATAGTTTCTTAAAGGTTAGTTATGATGTGGAATCTGAAACCACATCAATGAGTTATTCAAACTCTGCTACATTAAAATCCATTGGTCTGTCTTGAACATTGAATCGATCTTTTAACCATATTATGATTTGGTTGTTTACAAAAAATTAGATCACTGAGTTATGTGAGGTCTTGCAAATGTTAATACATTTCATTATACCAAAATCACATTCATTAACATCTTGCCAATCTCATCAGTAAAGTCTTTGGGAACTGAAACACTCAGTATGGAATGACTTTTCAAAAATCCAGATTTCTTCTTGAAAGCTCACATTTTATCATTGGCAACAAATATTGTAAGCTGTTTTTCTTGAAATGACAGACTCACTTCATTAACTTTCCAGAAAATGTCCGCCAAACACCCAAGACTTAATAACTATAGTCTTGTAAGTCATTCCTTCAAGTAAAAATGATGTTCCAAGAAAAAAAAATCAGCAGTTCAGCTCATAATTCAAACAACCATACTGTATTTCAATATGCAGAGGTACTCTTTGAATGTTTTCCATTTCATCACAGAATACTAAAAGTGAAGTGGATGTGTAGCGGAGTTTGGGTATTTTGAGCACTAGCTGTCCCAGACTCCTTGCAGGGCATCCTGCAATAAACGCCGCACTTTCTTTCACCAAAAAAAGGAAAGAAAAAAAAAAGATATGTGCTAAAGGAGCAGCACTTAATAAAATTAATCATTTTTACTATTTGATCAAGGACATTCTCAAGAGAAATTAAATTCTTTTCCTCTGACTGCATGAGAGTGAAAAATATGACTTCCAGTACAATCAGGTGACACTGATTTAACTTGTTCTAAGACACTAGCAGTTTTACTCACCATTGCTTTCGCACCATCAGTGCAAATTTATACAACTTCAAAGTGCAGAGCTTAACCTTAAAAGGTCACCTATCAGCTTCATTTAGAGAAGCAGCATGGTGAAAGATCAGAACGGAATTTGGGTATCAAAAAGATGTGGTTTCAAATCCCAATTCTGACCCTACCTAGCTATGTTACTAGCTAGTACATCTGAGGCTCTAATTCTAAACTCTCAGTTTAACTCTCAGCTATAAAAATAGGGACAATAGCTCATACACATAAACCAACTGGAGGAAAAAATTTTAAAGCCCTACTTTGCAACTGCCAGCAGTTTAAAATGTCTATGACCAAAAGTAAGTTTTTTGTTTTATTTATCCACTACTTATTTGAAGTTATGGCAGCAGTTCTCAAATTGAGGTATGTAGATCTTTGAGAGTCCTAAAACTCTTTTAGGAGGTCCATTAGGCCAAATCTTTTCATAATAGTGCCAGATACCATATGCCTTTTTCATTGTGTTGACATTTGCACTATTAGCAAAAGTGTCAGATTCTCTGGTGGGGTTGCAAATTAATACAACTATTTTGGAGGACAATTTGGTGATATGACTCAAATTCATGCATAACCTTTAACCCAGCAATTCTACATAAGGAAAAAATTAAGAAATACATAGTTACAGGAATGTTCATCATAATGTCATTTATAACAGCAATAGGTCAAAAACAATCAAGACATTCAAAATAGAGAAATTTCTTTTAAAGATGGTATAGACTGGAATTTGACACAATATTGTAAAACGATTATAAATCAATAAAAAATGTTTAAAAAAAAGATGGTATAGTAAGAAACTACATATGGTTAGAAACACATCTACACTTTGCTGTTTACAGCTATGTGACCTTGGACAAGTAACTTATTGGTGCCTCACTTGCCTTATCTGTAAATTAGCAAAGAATGTAAAATAAAATGAAAAAAAAAAATTCCTAACATTTGGTTAAGCCCTCAGTGCAAGTTAACTGTTACAAATAACAGAAAACCATGCATTGGTTAGAACTGTATATTTACATTTGTTGACAAAGAAAGAAGCAAATCATAAACTATTAAGGGAAAAAAAGGAGATTTTAAAACTGAATGTGTAGTATGATCTCATTCTTACAAAAGAAAAATGTGTATATATATCTACATATAGAAACAAGTTTTGAAGGATACACAGAAATCTGAGTTCATTCTAGGTAATGGAATTATGAGTCATCTTATTCTTTATTTAAAAACTGATTTTTCTCATTTATATGTCATAAAAATGAAATTTTTAAACATTACCTATTACCCAATTATTATGTAATGTTTTTAAATGTTATAGAGATTTCAGGTTTAATTTACTTCAGACTTTGGCTTTTTTTGTTCGTTTCTAAGATATGGAGATGGGACGTGATTCTTAAGACATTATTGCATTCTTAGGGAATCACTAAAGGACACACACACACACGTGCATATATATGTTAAGCAATGCAAACTCATAAATATTTTAATCTCCACTAGAGTGACAGCTCAAAAAAACCAACCACATAATACCAAAGTTAAAATTAGAGATCTACCTTCAGAAAATCCGGGTCCTCCCTGCTCATGTAAAAAGGATCATATTCTTTTGGATCATAATGCTCTATAAATGCATTTTCCTATAGGAAGGAAATAAAACCACACATAAGATCAGGAGGTGAATAATTAATTTTGAGCATACCAGGTCTCAAAAGTAATCAAATATACAGTTCCACTCTTATGCTTTGAAATGGCATCAATGACAAATGCAAAAGGGAAAGGATGACCAAACTGGAAATTAAATTTAATGTATTTAAGCAATAAATATTATAGTGATAGACGGAATCTGCTAAAAATTAGCAAGATTTTTATAAAGAATGTTGGAACACTAAAAGATTTGGGGATTTGTTTTTAGATGCTTACTAGTTAAGCATCTCAGATCTGTTAAAAATGCCAGGAGAACAGAAATATTTTATAGCTTTGCAAATGATCAAGTTCCAGAATTTAAAAATATATATATCTTGAACTCAGAATCCAATTTTTAAAACTGGCATATAAAATTAATAATTACATGGGAAAAAAAAAGAAAAAATGAGATTCTAATGTACATGTTTAAACCTAGCCCTACCCTCCCCCTCCACCCTTTCCGCATGCTCTGGATTCAAGAACAGTATCTGCTATAATAGAGGACAGATCACACGTACACAGAGTTGGGAAGGGCAGGCTGTTAGAATGATTATAAATAAACAAAGATAACTACAGTTCTTAAACCAACTGAAAAAAGTATCAAATGATCTCTTAGTACCTTTTTATTTACGTATTTTAAAAAGTCATCTAATTCCTTTTGTCTCCTTTTTATAATCTTCTTATGTGAACTAACTTTTTCTATAATTTTCTTCTGGAGAGGATCTGCCACATGGTCAACCCATCTTTTATATAGCATCTCTTTTTTTCTTGTATTTAAGAAGTCATGATGTTTTAAATACTTATCTAGTTCCTAGTAGGCAGTGACAGGAAAGACAAATATATTATCCTAAAGCTTTCTTGTTCCAAAATTCAAACTTCATTTATATTCCTAAGAATAACCACAAAAATCATTCATTAATTAAATCATTGATTTGGCTTCTACTTTGTTACTCACACTATACTGGAAACCAAGAATACATGAATAAATTAGATAATATGCCTGTTCCCCCTGAGAGACAGACTACAAAACAATGGGAAGAGGAACAATATAGCAAGATATATGTGGGGCTCAAACAGATACTTATATACCAGTGTTCACTGCAGTATTATTCACAATAGGCAAGAGGTGGAAACAACTCCAGTGTCCATCAGCAGATGAATATATAAACAAACTGTGGTAAATACATACAATAGAATATTATACAGCCAAAAAAAGGAGCAAAGTTCTGACACATGCTATAACATAGATGAACCTTAAAAACAATATGCTAAGTGAAATAAGCCAGACACAGAAGGACAAACATAGGACTCCATTTATATGAAATATCTAGAATAGGCAAATCCACAGAGACAGAAAGTAAATTAGAGGTTATCAGAGGCTTGGGGAAGGAGAAATGGGGAGTTCTTACTTAAGGAATACAAAGTTTTTCTTGGGGTGATGAAAATATTTTGGAAATAGATAGTGATGCTGGTTGCACAACACATGAATGTAATTAATGTCACTGAATCGTACACTCAAAAACGGTTAAACACAGCAAATTTTATGTATTTTACCACATTAGAAAAATAATTAAATTTTACAAAAAGATTCCCAAAGTAGTAGACAATTTGGATGGGCCTTAAAAAACAGAGTTATATAGGAAAAAAGGAAGGACAGAGAATGAGGAAGAAGAATATCCTACTGGGAACAAAGAAAAGAGACAAGAGTGAAGAGGCAGAACTGTGGCACAACTTGGTATAAATGGTAAGTAGCCTGCAAAGAAAATGCCTGAATTAGGTTATAAACTAAATCATTCTCACCAGAACTTCTCATTCACCTTTCATCTAGCAAATAAAATCATGTGATTACTAGTAGGAACAACATGAAATTTAAAATTAAAAAAAATAATAATGATAAAAACCCTGAGTCTTCTCTAGGCCATATTCCTAACTTCAGCTCATAGCACATTTCAACTATTGTCAATGAATAGCTCCTTTCCTTTTTAAACAACTCTAAAGAAAATTCTTAAAAACAAAAATAGGTTACCCACTCCAGTGTTTAGTACACTTCACATGGACAATTGTCTTGTCTTACAATTCAACCTATCCTGCTACAGTTAAAGCCTTGTTCTTACCTATGAACACCTGAGTAATAACTGGTGTGTTCCAGTAACAACTCTTAAAGCTCTTAAGAATACACAGTGACTGCACAGAAGCCCCACTAAAATGAAGGAACAAGTTGAGCAGGAGGAAACTCTTACAAGTTATCTATGAAAGAATCCCCACAAAGTATAGGAAAAGAGGAAGCAAATTAAAGCAATCTCAGAGATCTTTTGAGGTTAATCCTAAAGACTAATGAATGTTTTAATTCTGTTTTCTGTATTTTATAAAATTTTTATGACAATGCACTATATCTAAAATGGAAAAACAAAGTTTAATTTTTAATTGAGACATTCTGTAGCCAATTCCTACCTTAATTACATAATTTTCTCTATATAATATTGATTGAATATCGGCATCAATATCTTCTTTAGCTAATGCCTAAAATGACAGAATGAAAAATTGAAAATTAAGTATTAAAAAATTAAATTATTAATAGTACTTAGACTCATAATATTTTATGTGACATATCCCTGGAAAGTTCTCTGTAAATTCAATTTTTCTACCTCAAATCATATCATCAAGTACTTTTTAAAGAGTATTTGAATCTTTCTGCCCTCACAGTCCATTCTAAGGCAAAAAAAATAACTCAGATCACAGACATTTTGAATCCTAACATGGTCAAGTGACTTGCCCATAGTCACCTGGTAAGTAAAACCCATCTTTTTTCACATCCTATAATGTGATACAATCAGGCCTCTATTTGAATTCATTTAATCATTAGTGAATCCTATTTGAATTCATTTAGTAATTACAGCTATCAAGTATCAATAATAACTATTTTTATAAACAAGTCACATTTTCAATATTTTAAAGCAACACAGTCTTCAGGAAATAGTTCACGGTATTAAATTTTTCCATTTTCATAACAAAACTTCCAGTTAAACATCTGCCAGAAAATATAACAGGTTGATTTCTACCACACATATGAATACAATTAACATCATCGAATTATACACTTAAAAACGGATTTTATGCTATATATTTTTTTCCACAATGGAAAAAATGATTAATAGTAAGACTCCCTAAGTGGGAGGCACTTGGGATAGGCTTTTGAAATACTCTGATAATTACACAAAAATAAAATAGTCTCAAATTAATTGTCAGTGGAATTAGTTGTCTTCAGTTCTACTACTCTTGTTTTCTAGAACAGATCAGTAAAATCTCAAAAATCTAAGAATTAACCTTCCGCATTAACACACAAAGAAATTACGGCTCAAGGGAATTAAGAAATAACAGAAGCCTCGAAAATCCTGCAGTCTGGAATTCAATTAAACGTGTCTAACTTCAAAATCATTTTCTTCATTTTTTTTCTGCCTCACTGAATTGCTATTCCTAGCAAATTTATTGTTCTCAAAACCAAGATGGATACTGAATTAATATTCTAAACAAAAATATAAAAAACAACCAACTGAAGACACTGGAGACTGATCTGAAGCAGGCAGAAAATAAAGGGTAGCCAACACTTGGAAAAAGACAACAGCACTAGGTAAGTTTTTAGTTTTTTATGGATTTTTGTCTCAGAGCAGGCCTCAGTCAGAGCTCAAGGAGGTGGCTCAAATTCAGATAGAAATATGTAGTTTCAGATTCAAGAATTAGAATATAAAATTCAGGGCAACTAGAGCTGCAGGAAGTGAGAGAAGGAATGCTATGAATTCTGCAGACCGAATCTCTGACAGATCCTTGAACTATGTATGCACAAAGCAGACTCCATGCAGCCCAGCTAAAGCTAAAAAGGACTACACTGATTTCACGAGCTGCCAATTGAGGGAGAGACAAAGTTTGGAGTCTGTGTTCAGCCAAATTAACTGCCTGCTAAAACAAAAGCTGTATTCTTCAGAGGAACGTAACAAATCCAGACCTTTTACAATGTACCATTCATCATGTTTAAAATAAAGTCTAGAATCGCTAGACACACAAAGAAACAGGAAAATGTGACCATATTTAAAAGAAAGACAACCAGTGGAGACCAAGTCTGAGATGGCTCATATGTTGGAATTAGCAGACAAGGATTTTAGGTCAACTATTACAGCTAGGTTTAAGTCAAAGGAAAATAAGGGAGGAGGGTATAGTTCAAGTGGCAGAGTGCATGCTTAGCATGCAGGAGGTCCTGGGTTCAATCCCCAGTACCTCCTCTAAAAATAAATAAACCTAATTACCTCCCCCCAAAAAAACTAAAAAAAAAAAAAAAAGGGAAAAAAAGAAGTTAATGGAAAATATACTCCTAACGAATGGATAGAAAAATCTCAGCAGAGAAATAGAGACTGAAAAATAACCAAGTGGGAAATACAGCTCTTAAATTTAAAAAACAAACTTGAATGGGCTTAATGGCACATTAGAAATGACATAAAAAAGAGTCAGTGAACCTGAACCCAAATCATTAGAATACACCCAGTCTGAAAACAGAAATTGAAAAGATTGGAAAATGAATAGAACTGCAGTGATAAGAGGCAATAGTGAAAAGTTCAACAAGTTGATAACTGGAGTCTCATAACTGATAAATTAAAGAATGGAGCAGGAAAGAAACAAAACAAAACTGAAGAAATAACGGCTAGGATGAAAACTTCAACATTTAAGGAAGATAGAATAACAGGGAATATATTTACTCTCCCACCTTAAAAAAAAAAAAAAAAGGGAAACAACAGTTCCCATGACACTGAACATCAAGCTATGAAGGACAACGGCTCCTGAGATACAGAAAACAAGGTTAGCCCTATAATAGCTCGTTAGTGCCTGGAGAGAATTCCAGCCTGTGGCACGGAGAGGAGGAAAGCAGGTAGAACCCACCTTTCTCCCTGAAATGAGGGGAGTTGTAAATCTGGAAAGGCCAGGGAAGTTATAGTTCATAGGGTGGAGTACCATAGAAAGGAAAGTCACACAGGGAAAGAGCTTTGGGGATCTGCAGAGAATTAGATCTGTAGGGGGTCCCCCTTGGGTCTTCAGCTGAATGCTGAACACTATACATATGTGGGGAAACTACCCAGAGAAACGCTGGGCAAAGAAGTACCTGAAAGAATTCGGGGAACAATCCCTAGAGGCCACAGAGGCCCAGGAGTTATTTAAGCTTCAAGCAAACGATTAAACATGTAACTGTATTTCCCAAAAGGAGAGGAGGTGGGACAGAAACAATATTTAAAAAAGAATGGCTGAAATTTTTCCAAATGTGTTGGGAAGTATATGCCCACAGATACAAGAGGTTCAATGAACTCTAAGCAGTGGAGAATGTAAAACAGCCACTGTGGGAAACAGCAGGCAGTTCCTCAAAGTGTTAAACACATAATTACCATATGACCTAGCAACTTCATTCTTAGGTTATACACCCAAGATATGTGAAAACATACATTCACCCAAAAACCTGTATACAAATGTTCATATTGGCATGATTCACAATAGCCAAAAACTAGGAACAATCCAAATGACCACCCACTGATGATGAATGGATGAATAAAATGTGGTATATCCATAT
The DNA here is from genome assembly GCF_009834535.1 of Camelus ferus. Lineage (NCBI taxonomy): Eukaryota > Metazoa > Chordata > Mammalia > Artiodactyla > Camelidae > Camelus > Camelus ferus. The sequence goes on along the minus strand of NC_045710.1, from coordinate 16,462,371 downwards.
ACTGGAGTATCATTTGGCCATAAAAAAGGAATGAATTACTGATACATGCTACAACATGAATGAACCTGGAAATCATTATGCTAAATGAGAAAAGGCTGTTACTAAGAACCACATACTATATGATTTCATTTGTATAAAATGTCCAGAATAGACAAAGCGGATTAGTGGTTGCCAGAGACCAGGGGAGAAGGGAATGGAGAGTGACTGCTGAAGGGTATAAATTTTCTTTGGGGGGTGATGAAAATGTTCTGGAATTTGATAGTGGTGATGGTTATACAACCTTGTGGATATACTACAAACTACTGAATTACACACTTTAAAGTAGTGAATTTTATGGTATATGAACTATATCTCAATAATAAAAACTCAACAACAAAATAACTCAATTTAAAAATGGGAAAAATATTTGAACAAACACTTCATTAATGAATATATATAAATGGCAAGTAAGATATGACAAGATGCTCAACATCATTAGTCATTAGGGAAATGCAAACTAAAAACACAATGAGATGCCACTCCACATCTTTCAGAATTTCTCAAATGTAAAAGACTACACACACAAAGATTATACCAAATGCTAGCTAGGACGTGAAACATTGGAACTCTTATACACTGCTAGCGGAAATATAAAATAATACAGTAACTTTGGAAAACTGTTTGGCAGTTTCATAAAAAGTTAAGTTCATTTATCAGATGACCCAGCCACTCCTTAACTATTTACTCAAGAGAAATGAAAACATATCTCCATGCAAAGACATGTGCATGAATGTTCCTTTTAGCTTTATTTGTAATAGCCAAAAACTATAAAGAACCCAAATGTCCTTCAAGAGAATGGACAAACTGGGATATATAGCATTTAGCTGGGATATACAGCATTTAGCTAAAAAAAAAAAAAAAAAGAATGAAGTGTTTATACATGCAGCACCATGAACTGCAAAGTAATTATGCTGAGTGAAAGAAGCCAAACAAAAAGAATACATACCAAAAGATTATATTTGTATAAAATTTTTAAAATGCAAAATAAACTACAGGGATGAAAACCAGGCAGGGAGGGAAGGAGGGAGGGGTTACAAAGGGACACAATGAATAAACTTTGGGAGTAGTGAATATGTTCAGTATCTTGACTGAAGTGATACTGTCATGTGTGAATACATAGGTCAGAACGTATGAAACTACACTTAAAATATATGCAGTTTATTGTATATCAAGTATACCCCAAGCTGTGTAGTAAAAAGGTTAAAATCTTGGGGGGAAAAAAAACCCCACACAACATCCGTAACTGTGGGTGATGCAGCTAAAGCAGTGCTTCAGGAGAAACTTAATAACTCTGTTATATTAGGAAAGGTATATAACCAATGACCAGTGGTGATTCCACATTGAGAAGTTAGAAAACGAAGAGCAAAGTAAATACAAAGTTGGTAGAAAAAAGGAGATAAGAAGCAGAACGAAACAGAAAACATAGAAAAATAATATATTTAACACAAGCCATTTCTCATTGCAACTACCCAAGTATAAACTTCAAAATGCCATACTATTGTACCTCCATAAAAGAAAGTGGCTGTGGCTCCAACCATTCTTTTGAGCTCTTGAGCTTGGGAAGTTTGTCATTTATCAGATCATCCCTGTCTAAATTTTTCATTGTGGCCACAAATAGAGCCCCTAGAAAAACTAAAAAAAAAATAAATAAACTTAGTAATGAGAATTGACAATTATTTTCTCTTCTGTTTAATTAATAATCAGTATTTGTGGCCATGAACGGACGTGGAATGGATTCTGGACATCAGACATCCACGCTTTCCTTAACAAGAGAGGCCTCCACTACAGACTAATGCCGATGTCTTCAGAGCCAGCCTCCCTGTAAGCAGGGGAGTTCCGGCACCCACCCGCCGCCCCCTGGAGTTCCAGGCTTCCCACAGCGTCCATTCGCGCCGGTGTGGCAATTATCAGCCTGGCTTCTAGGAGTCGCATTTGCAGCTTTCTGACTTTGAATGGGCAGTTACAGCTTTCTGGCTACTGAAGCACACACAGGTTGGGCCTCTTAAGAGAAGGAAGGAAGGACTTTTTAACAAACATTTCTTGTCTTCGAGCTCTGAGAGGCCCAAACCGCCCCCCGGCACCGACCACGCCAGAGGTAGACCTACAGCCCCCACGACTCCACCCCGTCCCTCCTACCCCGCGGGCAAGATGCGTGCGGCCTCCGTCCTGCCTGGCAGGGAGGTTGCTGACCGCGATCGATACCTCAGCTCCCCTCCCCAGACTGGGAAGGCCTCTGGCTCCCGTGCACCACGCGGGGACCCAGGCCGACGGCCCACGGCCCCTGAGTTGGCGGCGGCAGCGGGAGGGTGAGCCCGCCCCGGACACCCGCCTCGACCCAGCTCGAACCCGTCGCCTCGGGATGTGAGAACGTTTCGCGTCCAGTGTCTCCAGACGCAGCAGCCTCTCCGCCGCGGCGGACAACTAGTCCGCGCGGCGCCGAAGCGAGTGGAGGACTCCGAATTCCGTGGGGTCTCCGAGTCCAGAGACCCGACCGCTGCGATCCTGAGCCCCGCGCAACTGCGCTCCCGCAACCCGGTCCACGGAGAAGGAACCTGGAAAGCCGTACCGCCGGCCAGCGGGCTGACCGTGCATTCAGGAAGCAGCGGTAGCGCTTCTCGGTGACGGGCAGCTGCCACAGCCAATACCTGAGCACGTCGTCCTCTAGCCCCGCCTTCCCTCTGCCGTTGACGGGCGCCTGCGCCGTACGCCGGAAGAGTGCTGGGCTCCATCCTTAATACCCTAGTGTCTTCCCTCAGGTCTGGCGCACCGCGCTTCCCCCAGCCCACTGTGCCTCCTGTGCATCTCCCCAGCCAACCAGTGGACACTAACCCCCTCCCTCGCCCTCAGTAACCCTGATTCAGGGAGACCCCCGTGGGCCAAGTCACCGCGAAGGGTGTGGTGGGCAAGAGGCACCTGCCTCAGTGTCCCTTGGAAGGACGAGTGTTTGTGGAGTGTGTCCCAATGAAGGATGGTGCAAGAAGACTTGAGAACTTGCGCGAATGTCGCTTTGAGTACCTTAAGGATGTTTTTAGTCGCATGGAGTGTTGACCAGTGTCCATAGTTGGTGCTGATGCTGGTCAGTGGGAAAGGAACGTGTGGACACAGCATATCTTGTTTAGTCTTGTTTATTTAAGTGGTTCTACATTTCGTCAGGTTTTTTATTTTTGATTTTTAATCCTAGATGATTATGATGCAAACCATTGACAAAGCTGTGATTTTCCAAACTCATAACCCTCTCGCTGAACTGACGTTCTATGATTGTTTTCCTCTTCAAGTACTGGTGGACGCTAGATGATGGACCGCCATATTCACTCTTTATCTTTTCAAAGAGCATGTGCTGACATTAAAACTGTCCAGAGTGTCTTAAGGATATTTGTATTCACAGGCCTTTTAAAAACTAGCCAGGGCAGATCATTTCAACTGCAGTTGCCTTTTTCAGAGGAAGCATGAGCCATTTGCAGAACTTACTGTTAGATACCCTACTGGGAACGAAACATGTGGACAGTGCAGCCCTCATCAAACTCCAGGAGCGGAGCCTTTGTGTAGCATCACCAGGATTCAGTGTAAGAAAAAACGAGTTTGGGCGTAAGAGTTTAAAACTTTCTGTAAAGGTCCATAGTAAATATTTTAGGTTTCTGGGCCTTATGGTCTCCATCACAACTACACAACTACTCTGCAGTTGTAATGGGAAAGATGCCATAGGCAATACATAAAAGAATGGGTATGACTGTGCTCCAATAAAACTTTATGAACACTGCAATTTGAATTTCATATAGTTTTTACACATCACAAAGTATTATTTTGGGTTTTTTTCCCCCCAACTACTTAAAAATGTAAAAACCATTCTTAGCTTGCAGGCCTACAAAAACTGGTATTGGGCCAAATTTCACCAGCCCACCACAGTATACCAACTTCTAGTCTATTTAACCTCTGCAGGTAATGCCCCGTGATGTCCGAACACTTGTTAATGGATTCGCCAAGAACCCTTTGATAGCCAGAAGAGAAGGATTGTACTTCAAGGAGAAGGACTACAAATGTATCCGGGCAGATGAGTATTCTCTTTATGCTAAGAATGTGAGTGTTCCAGATTTGAAGACAACTGGGTTAAAAACCTTAAGAATTTGACTCCAATTTTCTGTGCCCTTCCTGATCCTATCTCTGAAACAGGCTAAGCCCATGACTGCAATGGCAGTGTTTGAGATAGCAAGCAGTCTAATGCCAGGAAGGCATATGTAAAAGAAGGTACTGACAGAGAAGCCTAAATTTGAGAAATGTTCATTCCAGAATTCATCACCTGAACCTTACCTGAACTGTGCCTCTCCACTACAATTCATCCTTCATATTCTACATTCTTCTTTTTTCAAAAAGTGGTATCATTTTTGTGCTTAAGGCCTCTCTTGGTTCTCTGTGGCCTTAAAGGAATTAAAGAGATGAGAGTCACATTTCTGGATGGCCCTATATTATGGGTTAGGCACACTTCACCCACATTAAAAATTAAGTAGCCTCATTTACAGGTGAGGAAACTGAGGCTTGACAAGGTTAAATAAATAACTCTTCCATAATCATACAGCAGAAAATGGAGGGCTGGGATTCAAGCCCAGAGCTATATAATTCCAAAATGTATTTCCTTTCCATGACATCAGTTGTTCTCATTGGGATAGGGGTATATTACAATCAACTGGGAAACTTTTTTCAAAATATACATGCTGTTCTTGCAGTCTGAAACTTTTTGAGGAAAGACAACTAAATTAGAGAAAAAGAATGGAGAGTCCAAAATTAAATTATGAATATAGAAGTCAGGAAATGGTGAAAAATGTGGCTGGAGCATTACTGCTAGTCCTGTGATTGGAACCAAGAGAACGGCATTCTGTTTTATTCTGATCCAGGAAAATACTGGTGTCGTTGTTGTGAAGACCCAGCTGTATCTTCTGGTGGCAACTTACACTGAGGGCATGTATCCTAGTGTCTGTGTGGAAGCCACAGAGAAGCTGGGTAAGTCTCTCTCAATGCCTGTCTTTATTCCCTACCGTAGTCAAGTCTTCTGACTGCAGATAACCCAATCCAATCAGCTAGGGCAGAAAGGAGGAATTTATTAGAAGGATTCTGGGGCTCCTTAAAACCACTGGAAGGATGGAGTGCAGCTGAGCCACAGGGGAGATGGATTCCAGAAACTGGAACACTACTGGAACTCTTCTCTAGTCTAAGATCAGCTTTGTTCCATCCCATTGCAAAATGTCTCCTTTCCTGGTGGTATCACGGCCAAGCTTTGCATGCTACCTCAGTTTCTTTTAGATCCCTGATCTGCATCATATGGTTTACCCTTATATCAGTCAGCTGGGGGATCTGGGAGGGCAGGGTGAAAAAGCAGAGATGTAGCTGTTGGGGGCCACCCTATATAAAAGGACCTTTTACAGAAAAAGAAATTACTGTGAGCCAGGCAGTCAACTTGTTGGTGTCCACTGCATTCTCCTTCCATGTCTGTTTTTGAATAAAGATCTAACGTAGAACTGGGAAATTTCATCTACTGAGAGTTGAGCTTAATAAATGATAAACTGTGTTTGTGTTTAGATTTTTTAATCTAAATTTAAATTTCTAAAAAAAAAAAAAAACCTGTTGGAGTTTTTGAACATTCCTTTGAAATAGTAGAAGCCTCTACTTCTGCTAGTGAGGAAAGCAGCCATTCTTTCATTCTTTCAGCAAATCCTGTGATAACCTCCACATCCACTGCACTATCCTAATGAGCTAGGAAGTCAAAGCGGGTTAAAGTCAAGTCTGCCTTCCATGTCTCTCTATATGCTTTCCTGTCTGCCTGAAATACCTTCCCTTTCTGTCCTTACCCTTTCAGATCCAACTGGCAAATTCCTAATCATCACTGAAAACCAAGTAAGAACTTGAGTTTCTCTCCACTGTGCTATTTTATGCATACTTTTATATTTTTACCTACCTTACAGTCCTTTATCTACCTAGACTGTGAGCCCCTAGAAGGCGAGAATTCTGTCTTAATCATCCTCCTATCTCCAGTGTCTAATGATGAGACAGTGTCTAATGATGAGTAGGCAATTAACACATGTTTGATGAACAAATAAATTAATGACATCTGCCTAGCAGAATCAGGGAGGGCTTCAAAGAGCTGAATCTTAAAGGATTAATTGAGAAAGTAACTACATCACAGAAATTATACACCCCACACACACACAAATGTATAGACCTTCGCAGTTGTCATAAATAATTCCCTGGCATGGATTGTCATAAACCATGCTACACAGCTGGCAATGAGGTATTCTAGGAGCAAAGAGGACTAAGCATGGGTAAGATGCAATTTAGGAAGCACCTAACAGAAGGGGTGAACTCCAACTTGAGAGGAACAGGCAAGTACAACCATCAAGGACCCTTCCTGAGCAGGTGTTGGGATTTAAGGCAGGTTCAGTTTCAGTAGAGTGTGGCAGGAGCAAGAAGGCAGAACAGAGACTTCTATATCAGGGCTAATTATCTAATTAAAGGTGTCCAGAAAATAAGGCTAGGAAAATGGGCAATTAAGCTGTCAAGAAGCCGGATTCTATCCTATCAGCTGGGGCCCAGGGCTAATTCCCCAGGTCTCCTGTGGAGAAGACCAGAGAAGTTTCATGATCACTATAATGTAGAGTCTGTGGCTGGCACTAAAGAGTGCTTAAAGCCACAAAAGACTCCAAAGAATGTGTTGTAGTTAGAAGGACAAGGCTGACATCATTCCACTGAGATCTCACTGCTCTGGGAAGGGATAGACTATCTTGGAAGTGGTTGGATGCTCAGAGGGATGGATGATGCTGGTTACCTGTCTCATATCTCATCACTCAGAGCCGGTTACCTGTCTCATATCTCATCACTTACTTCTTATTTCCTTCACTTGTTTTCCTTTTAATTACATTTATGTTTATTAAAAAGTATACTTGATAATTATAGAAAACTTGGGAAATACAGAATTACGACTATTAAAACTTCTCATTATGAAGGATTTTAGGAGCATTATACATACATTATATATATATATATATATATATATAAAAGGGAATATATATATATTCCCTTACTAGACAGTGAACTCCCTGAGGGAGGGAGGAACTAGGTCTTAACTGTCCAGTCATCCTTGTACCTCCAGGTACTTAGCACAGTGCCCAGCATGTGGTAGTCACTCACAAATGTGTGTGGGATAAAAAAAATGAATGAATGAATCATATTGTGATAATATACTGTTCACAAATAATCACCATGTTCTGTTGCCTTTCAGGAGACTATCTAAGAAGAAAAGGAAATTAAGTTATCAGAGGATGATCAAAGACAATCTTAATGATTTTAGAAGAAAACTACAGATCTTAAAGAAAAAACTAATGCCTATGCTATGGCTGAAAAACACTAGGCTGAAGATGCTGGAAGGAAGAATGAGCTGAGGAAGCAATTTTTCTTATTTCAAGAGATCCTCTTCTTTAATTGGAATTATTTGATCTACTTTACTTGTTCTTCTTTTTTTTTTTTTAAGTGTTGGTTATTGGCATGAATGGGAGGGCGCCAATAGTTTCACAGGGCATATCTGTTGGGAGACTCCTCCATGAATCCCTTGTATTCCCACACATCTTTCTGGGTATACCAAGAATGCAAGGCCCTCACCACTCTTCATGCAGGCTATTTCAGGGTTATGCTGCAGGAAGCAACCGTGAATAATGAAGTAACGTCTCCCTTCAGAACAAAGAGCCAGCGTGCTTACTACTTGCTATAAAAAAGGTAAATTCCCTGAACTAATGTTCCAGTCCTATAGTGCAGCTCACCCTGCACTGTCGCAACCATCTGGTCCACATCACCCCTGTGGGACTTGGGGAGAAAGGGAACTGATGCAAAGGCCACCCAACAATGGGCCAGGAGTCAAGGTATCTGATGAACATTCCACATTCCCCACCATCTGCAGGTATCTAATTTTGTTAAGCATTGGAAAGACCTTTTCAAAAATCAACTCAAAAAGATTTTTGACTCCATCTCCCTCACTTCCTTGTAGTCCACAAAACTTAGTATGGTCAGTGAATGCAACCTTCCCCAGAAAGAGTTCATCTCCTCTTGGCCACCTCCTAGATGATGGCTGGAACAATATGGGGGGAGAGTTATATAACCTATTTCAAAAATTCAGGATTCTGCCCTGATCCTTCCTGGACATGTGCCTCTTTCTCTCTCCTAATAGCAACCTTAGGCCAGCCTGGTTGGTACACCCTCCAAGTGTCCCTGGGGAGGGAATACCACAGACCACTGGCAATTTTTGACATGATCATGCAGTTTTTGAATTCTAAAAGCATGCTGTCTTGGGCAAGGTGTCTCTTATTAGTGTTTATAAAATTCTCCCATTTTCAGGCTTTGTGTAATAGCCTTTCAATACTACTTCTTTTCTGAGCTTAGTTGTCAAGAACTATAGATTTATTCTTGGTGGTCAACCTTACCACTAGTCCATACATTCATTTATCTGTTCAGATGCTTGATTCTTTTTTGAACAAGAGGTAAAAAAGCATTTAAAATTCACTTATGTAGCATTCATTGAGTAGCCTACTGTGTGCTAAGTACTGGTGATACAAAAGTAAATAATATATGTATCCCACCCCAGATGGGATTACAAGCTAGTTGGGAAAACAAATTTACAAATGAGTCCATTACCAGACGATAAATGCTGTAACAGATATAAAAAGAGAACTATAAAGCACAAAACCTGAGGCAACCAGCTCTTCATTCAGGAGCCTGCAAATATATTTGAAGTGACTCTGGAAGAATAAGTAAAGATAGAAGAGAATGAAAAGCATTCCAGGTCTAAGAAACAGGATATGCAAATTCCTGTTGTGTGAAAAGAATGGTAAGAAGTTCAATGTGGCTAGAAAGTAGTATATATGGGAGATTGATAAATGAAACTGCAAAGGTGAATGAGGCCTAAGGAGAAAAGGCGACTTTCTTCAGGGTCACACAGGCCATCAAGCAGTGCTGTGGTATACACAAAGTAATACACACTTATACCTAAACTTGAGAAAGTAAGTTACTCATAATTTCACATTAAATGAAAACTAATGTTGATACTTTTTATTTTCTTCCAGGCTTTTTTTCAGTGTTCATAATATATACATTTTAACCTAACCTAGATCAGCAATACATATGGTTGACAACCCACTCTGTTCACTTTCATTTATGAAGCCTTGAATATCACTAAAATTGCTCAGAAAATATTTTTAATCATTGCATATCACATGATATTTAGGTTATTTCCACTTTTGCACTTCATAAATAACATTGTAGTTTATAACTTGTACATAATTCTTTGTGTCTCATGATTTCCTTAGGTCTGAAAGTAGAATTTCAGAGCAAATTTATAGCTCTCTGAAGTTTTTGTTGTTTTGTTAACAGAGAAGGAGTTTTATATGGTTTATAAAAGGTAATTGGGAGGGAGTTTTGGGGGGGGGAAGGGAGGAAGGTGTATGTAATTCAGCTCTAACTCATCAGTTTCCTATGCTTGTGGGATTGGGGCTGAGGCTGTCTTCCCAAGTGCCCCAATAAATGAGAATGAGAGGAAATGCAGCCAGTTAAACTGGCTGAGTCAGAGACCAGAGAGGCAGGTTACTATTTGAATCCAGATAGTGCTAAATCATAGTGACACTGGACAGTTGCTCCTGTAGAATATAGAGATGTACAATACAGAGACACTCATGAGGTTTACAGGATAAGCCAGGAAGCATTTGGGGACTTCTAGGTACAACTCCAGAGGAGGCCATGCATGCCAAGGCCAAGAGCTAAACAGAAGGCTGGGCTATTAATGCTCTGGGTTAACATTATGCTGTATCATCAAAACAAAATGGACTAGAGCAGAAACATGCAAAAAATGGTGCTCAGGCCCACAACACTTGAACATCTGAACCTAATGATATGTGTAGAAGGAATGTGTAACCATAGGAAGTGGAAGCTGATCAGCCAGGGAAGCCTAGACAAGGAGTCCCTGGAGCAAATGCTGGCTGGGCTGTTCAAGATGGGAGGAACCTTGAGCAAACAATTCAAGTTGTCTGGTATTTTCTAGCAGCAACTCTGACACCAACTGATGTCCTACAATTCAATCCCATTTGACACTAACTACCTGGAATTAATGCAGACCCCACAGACTAAGGCGCTCAGATCCATAAGACTGCCTTCATTTCAAATGTCAGCCACAACTCCTGGGTCCCCAGACTACTCAGACTTCTGACTTGGTTACAAATTTGAGGGTTCCTTTGACCCCACTTTGGTTTGATAATTTGCTAGAATGACTCAATGAACTCAAGAAAGTGCTATACTTATGATTACAGTTTTATTATAAAGAATACAATTCAGGAACAGCCAAGTGGAAGAAATACTTAGGGCAGGGTCCTGGAGGTAGGGCACAGGGGCTCAGAGCTTCCATGCTTTGGTGAACCACCCTCCCAGAATATCAATTCACCAACCAGGTAGCTCTCCAAACCTCATTCTAGAGTTTCTATTTGGGGTTTCATTAGTAGGCATGATTGATTAAGTCACTGGCCACATGATTGAACTTAATCTCTGGTCCCTCTCCCCTCCCCAGAGATCAGGGGTTGAAGCTAAAAATTTCAACCCTCTAATCTAATCCTCTAGTGACTGGCCCCATCCTGAAGCTATGTAGCCCTTCACTCCCCACCATGAGTTATCTCATTAGCATGAATAACAAAACACACTCCTATCACTCAGGAAATCCCAGGAGTTTCAAAGCTCTGTGCCAGAAAACAGGTACAAAGACTAAATACATATTTACTATATCACTTCTGGTCTTAATGGCAAGATTTTACCATGGTATATAGGTGGCTGTATGTTCTATCTTAGCCAGATTTAGTAGTAAGCATTCAATTCATCTCAATCATCTCATCTTGTCCTGAGTCTTTGCTCACCATTTCACTTTCCATGTAGATCTACCTATTGATTTTGGGGTCAGACCTCATGCCAATGATTTCTCCTTGTAAATTAGCACATTGACATCTGAACTTTACAACTTAGTTATGTGGACTATATACCCACTCTCCACATGTTGACAAACTGGGGTTTTTGAGCCTGCAAGGCAGAAGGTTTGCCCCTGGATCATGGTGATACCTGAAATACTGAAGGCCATTATGAAACCTCTTGGCTACTCACCAGCATTTGCCAGACACACACACACTGCACTGCTGGGTGCCTAATGGGAGCCTTTTTCATAAGTCTCATCAAAGCACTGCCTCAGTGTCTGGAGCCCTCCTATTTAAGACAGCCCTATAATTTCATCCTATAATTCCCACTGCAAAGTTCCAGCTGGGCTCAGCTACTCAAAGAGACCCATAAAAGTGACCTTTTGATGACAGCTACACAGTACCTGTGCAGGTGTCCAGGGAGCAGATGATCTGAAACAGAGGTCTCCAGACAAGGGAAATTTGTGCCCCATGGTTCACAATGGCACATACAGGCATGAGTGGATTTAAGGGGTTCATTTTTTCCAGATCCTCAACTTCCATACACACTTTCCTAAAATTTACCTGCTATGATTGAGAAGTAATGCTAGTTCTTCTTCTCCACCTCCCCTCCCCAACTGCCTAATAAACTTTCTACAAAAGAAAGTCCTACTGTCATCCAGCCCCAGCTTTCTGTGATGCTTGGCTTGGAGTATAAGAACTGCAGAGTGCCAAAGGAAAGGAAATTTCTAAATATTCTCAAATTTAATGACCTCTTCCATCCTCTATTGTCAAAAATACATCATATGAGAAGAGTTCCATGAAAATAAAGCAAAAAGAGCATCACTGAGAAATAGTGAAAATCTTTGTATCTTAATTCCTTAGGAGAGGAAGACTCCATGTCTTATCTATGTCCCTTAAAATTCAGAAGCAAAACAGCTGTCATGAGGACATGAATTAACACGATTACTTGAAAAATGAGAAACTTTTTCTAACAGAAAGTAATTTGATTTGGCTGATTAGTTTAACAATGATGGCCGGCTTTGCCACTGATATTTTTCATAAGTGGGTTAAGTCTACAGCTCCAAGATGTTAATAAAAATATACCTACAGCACATGATACAGTAAAAGGATATAGTCAAAAAACTGTCTTAGCAAAAGTGTATTGGGATTAACATTTTTCCTTTCCATATCCTCCTGAGTATATCAATTTAAACAAGGTGCCTCTAAGTGAAAAAGCAGCAGATATAATTAATAATCACTTGATAAATCTTTGCAAACCTTTGTTGGTATAACCCCAGAAACTGAGAACTGGAATGACACTTATTATTGGATAACTAATCCTTTACAGGTTGAGTGGTTTCCAAATCTTTGCTTTCAACACAATTAAGTTGCCAACTAATAGATCACTGAAAATAATTTTTGATGATAGATCATTATATGGTTTCTATCATATAACTCAAAGGTATTCAAACAACTGGCTGACATTCCTATAATGAAATCTCTTTTTTCCCATCTTATTTATGCAAATTAAGTTTCTCACAGCTTGTCCATAAAAATGAAAAATAGAGATTAATGTTGAGCATAGTTTCATCCTAGCAATAATTAACACTCATTCACAGATATAGTAATTATTTGGAAAAATTCAGGCCCACCAATGGTCCAATAAAATTTTACTTTTTATGTTCTATAATTATTAATAGTTAAAATAATACTTTAAATAACATTAAAATCATTCAAAATAATGTTTTTGATCAGTTATTCATTAATATTATAATGATAATTAAATCCAGAAGAAGTCTAACACTTATAGCCCTATGGTCACAGAAAGTAAATTCTTACATTAATGTCAGGTTACATATATTTATTTGCTGCAAATGAGAATGATCAATAAAGCATAAAATATAGCAGGATATAATTCTTATATAAAATGAAGACATAAGTATTAGAATAAAAATGAAATTTTAAAACAGCTGTTAAAGAATAAATTGGGTAGTTTTTAGTGGATGATTATATTAACAAATTGCTCTTAAATCTGTATTCCACTTGATACATTTAAAAGCCTGACAAAAGAGTTTTTAACGTCAGTATTTATGACCAGAAGTCATATCTTTTGCACTACTTAAATTTAAGATGAAATATTTTAGATATCAATTTGAATATTTAAGAGAGGACACATAGTTTTTGAAACTGCTTTTTGTCTGTTTGAGAATAAAAAAGTGTGAAGACCACTGCTTGGAATAAGAAATGTCTTGGGCCCTGGGCCATATGGATGGCTGCCCAGGAAAATGGCCAGGGCAGGTAACCAAAGAGGCAGCTCCACTAAGCTTACTTCAAGCCTTTCCCTCTCCTAGAGACTTCCTGAGTCCCTACTCCTGGGATCTGCCCCACCATTCTCAGGGTGGGGTGCTCATGGAGAGAGAGGAGGAAGAGCCCAGAGAAAGTCCTGCAAGCACAGACTGGCATGGTACCCAGAAGTGAACTGGCCCAGCTCCTCCAGGGAGTGTCAGCCTTTACACAGTTTCAGAACCACGAGTTATCACTGAGCTGCCGGGCTGCCCAAGTTTGGGCTTGAGTTACCAGAGAAGCTGCTGTTTTAAGGTAACTCAGCAGAACTGCACAGGACCCTTTAGAGGTACTAGGAGCCCACTGGACATCTGGCAGAGATTACTCCCCACTCCGATTTAATTTTCAGGATAAGCAGCAGCTGTGCCCTTACAACATTTGAGTTTCTGGGACACATGCTTCCACCCCATGCCAGCACAGATCTTGCTTGTCCTGCTTAAACATGATCCTTTGAGGAGACGCTTAAGAGGCCAGAGATGTGGAGGACTGCGTAATATTGCCATTGCAACCAGTCATCTGAAAATCACCACCCAATCCCAAAATTTATATTTTGACCAAAACAAAGGGGTTGGGGCAGGGGATGTTTGTGGGGCTTCCAGCAGACCTCTTTGCTGATCCTTTGGGAAGTCCACGCACCCAGAGATGGAGAAAGTGTGTGTTGCACCAAGGGAAACCTCATAAGTTCCTCTACAACTTTGTAGCAATACCTTCTTCTCCCTCCTGTTTGGCCCAGCTATTTCCATGTCCTTCCTTCCCTCCACTTGTCCTTTTTCCTCCCCCTTCAATGAAGCCTTCAGGTGAAAGTGCTGATGAGACAGCCTGACTCGAGTCCTGGGTTCCAGCAACTGCTCTGTACTGACAAGCTCTGTGACCCTAGAAGGCATTTACCCCTCTGACTCTCAGTTTCCCCATCTGAAAACAGACCTCATAACTTGCCTCTTTGGGAAGCTGCAAGCCTCCAGTGAGCACAGCCACATCCATGTATTGTGACCTGTCCCCCAGCTCTGATAGGAGCTCTACCCTATCAGACACCCTCAGCCTGGAGGGCTATTGTGGGGTCCCTTGGGCTCCCTCAACTTCTTCATCCTCCACCCACAGCCTGTACTGCCTCTTCTCTGCCCACCACAGGCTGGCAAGGGCTGATGCTTTCTCCTCCAATTTGTTGATCTTAGAGTTGTAGTGACAGATTTCCTAATACTGATTTTATATGTATACTCATATAGTACATTACTTTTGATAAATTGCTAAATTCCATTTGCTAATTTTTAAAAGAAATTTTTGTCTTTATTAATCAACCTTTGCTACAAAAATAAACTACTTCAAAATCTTAACAGTTTATAACAACAACTGTTTATTTCTTGCTCGCTTACGGCTATGCAGGGCCCTGCTGGGCTCTCCTGGGCTTAGTCCCAGACAGTAGTTTGGGTTCAGGTCTGCTCTGTACGTTTCGTCATCCTGGGACAAGCTGAAGGACACCACCTGTGGACGGTAGGAGGCCAAGAAGGCTGATGGAAAATGACCATGTCCTTGTCACTTGTGCCCCATCCCACTGGCCAAAGCAAGTCACAGGGCCAAGCACATCAATGGGGTGAGGGGAAAACACACCTCCCATTGGGAGAAGTAATTTTGCTGGAAAATCCTCCATTTTCTCTAGGGTTGAAGATTTGTTGCCATAAAGTTATGTGTAATTTGAATTTATTCTTCTTTAAACTACTCCTGTATCTGTAGTTATATCTCCTTTCTCATTCCAAATCTTTCATACTTTCTCTCTTATTCCCTGAATCCAACTCACAATAGAGTTCATCTGTTATTGGTTTTTATAAAGAATTAGCCTCTGGATTTATTTATCTTGACTATCGTTTTGTTTATTTGTTTTCTATTTTACTTATGTCAGCTCTTATTTTCATTCTTTTTTTCAGTTTATTTTTGTTTATTTTGTGTTACTTTGCTAACTTAAGAATATCTAGTTTCTTCATTTTTCATGTTTCTTCTTTAATATTGAGCACATTTCAAACATATTTAAGATTATTCTCCTTTGGTTTATTTCTACATAGTTTGTAATTCTCCCTCACCTCCTTTTAATTTCCCTTGTAGTACCCACTTTGATCCAAAGGTTATCTTAGAATGTGTTTCTTCCAAATACTTAAGGGATTTCTGAGGTGGTCAAAGTATCCTCTTTTTATCATTTATTCCTAATTTTATCAACATATGATTGAGAAAATATGGCCTGTAAAATTCTTGCTTTCTAAAATTTGTTAAGGTTTTTCTTTGGTGACAAGTACTTAATTAATTTTATAAATGTTCAATGGACCTAAAATAGACATACTCTATTTGCAAGGTTTTTAAATCAAGTTTACTGATTGCACTACCCAATTCTTCTGTGTCATTGATTTTTTTCTATTATATCACTCAAATTCTGAAAGGGATTTACTAAATTCTTCCACTATGATTACACTTCTGTCCATTTATCTTTGAATTTCTAATTTAGCTTTATTGTTTTATGCATTCAGGCTCATAATTTTTATATCTTCCTTACAGATCTTACCTTTTTAAAGTCATCTGGCAATCTCTGACTCATAATAGGAGAATTTATCTGTTTAAATTTATTGTAATGATTGCTATGCTTTTGATTTTATTTTTCATTTTATTATTAAACATTTTTCTCTTTTTCCTTTTATTTCCTTTGCCAGCTTTATTAAGTGGCTACCATTTCCACTTCCCCACCTTGATAATTTGGATGTTCTCTTGTTCATTTCCCAACTTTCATAATCAGATACATTTCTCCTAAATATAACCTATTTTCCCTTAAGATTGTATCCCCTCCTCCCTTGGAAGTGTTCCCCACCAAGGCATTCACCAGTGAGGTAAGATCATTAGCATCTTTCAACTTCGAGTTTTGCAGAGACATTTTAGTACAGTGAGTGCTTGATTATTATTTAGAACTGCCCTCACAGTAATTTCTTACATTTTAAAAGTTCTTATTTAGCATTCATATATACTCCCCATCCACCCTTATCCACTATGAATTTTAATCTAATCAGTTTAATTCTATATATTTTGCAAAGTTTGTTGTTTACAACTGTTTCTTCTCCATCTGCTGTTATTTGGTTAGAGCCTTGACTCAAGTATTGACAGGTGGATCCGGGTGATGTGTTTCTCTCTTTTTTTTTTTTTTTTTTTTTGACAGTCAAATGTGCTTACACTTATAAATAGTAAGTACTCCATTTGTGTCCCTTTTTTTAGATTCCACAAATAAGTGATTATCATATGGCGTTTTTCTTTCTCTTTCTGGCTCTGGGTCATGTGTTTCTGAACTCTTGCATATTCTCAAATATATATGTATTTTAGCCCTGACAAATTGAAAAAAATACCTGACTTAGCTGGATACAGGATTATTGGATTGCAGCCCTTTCCCTCTGGTCAGTAGATGGTAAGTCTACTCTTCTAGCTTCCAGATTGCAGATGGAAACCTGATGCCATTTTGATTTCTTAATCTTTTGTACACAACTTATTCTTTTTACTTGGAAATCTATAGAACTAAGAATTTCACAGCATATAGCCATAGGTTTCTGTTTTGCTTTGTTTTGTTGTTGTTTTGTTTTGGGGGTAAGGTAATCAGGTTTATTCATTTATTTATTTAATGGAGATACTGGAGATTGAACCCAGGACCTCATGCATGCTAGGCAAGTGCTCTACCACTGAGCTATACCTCAATCTCCTGAATTTTACAAAATACAGATATGTGGTTTTTTTTAGTCAACCCATCCTTTAAATCCACGAACCATTTCAATTTGTAGAATCTGCTACAGTTTAGGCAATTTTTATTTTATCACTTGTTTAACTATTGTGTCATCTTCATCCATTTCTCCTCCTTTCTTTTTAAAAAAATTTCTTTATTTATTTCATTTATTGAAGTGTAGTCAGTTTACAATGTTGTGGCAATTTCAGGTGTATAGCATACTGTTTCAGTCATACATATAGATACATATATAATATACATACATATATTTCATATATAGGTTACAGGGTATTGAATATAATTCCCTGTGCTATACAGAAGAAACCTGTTTATCTATTTTATATATAGTGTCCTCCTCTTTCTAAAACTCCTGTTATTTTCATGGTGAGGTCTCCAGAATTTATTCTCCAAATCTCTTATCCTTTTATGAATGCTCATCTCTTTAGGGTTTTGCTGTGTTGCCTGACATATCTTGTGACCTTAATCTTCTAAACCACTAATTCAGGTCTCAATAATGACCATCCCCTTCAAAACATCATTTACTGAATTGTTTAATTGGGAAATCTTTTTTTTTAATTCTAGAAATATTTTTGTAGTACTCCTGAATCTTTTCAACTGTTTTTTAAATTCAAGTTTTCATTTGTTTCCTGTAGCTGCTCTATTTTGCTGGGCATATATTTCATTCATTCTGACAGATCTTGACTGGCTGCTGGCTCCCATTAAATTATTTTTTGATTGTTGGAACAGCCTAAATTACTACGGCAGACCAATGAAAGGGGAAGTGGTCTCTATCTTTGTAGGCTGGGGGTATATAAGATGGCAAGAAGACTCCTTGTTTTTTTGACACCCCTGTACTTGACCATTCTCAGGAGCAAGGAGGACTCCGCCCATCTATGAAGCTCCATCTGAGTCCCTTGTGGGCTAGAGACTTGGCAAACACTCTTATGAAATATTCACTTTCCTATAAATCTCTATAAGTCAAGCTTTTTCCCAGGGTCCATTGTTTTCCATTGCTTATCAGAAAACTCTGATATTATTCTTCAGATTTGGTTCTTACCTAAACCAAAGGGGTGAGGGTGAGGGAGAGAAAATGCCTTCTGGAGAATCCTCAGAGGAGATGCATAAGCAGGGCCCTGAAAGATGAGCAGGTTTTTTCTGGAGAAGAGAGACAGAATATGACTTTAAGTGCCAGCTACCAAGTTTGGATTTTATTCTTTAATCACCAGGGAGCCAACAGCAGAGGTTTCCTGCCCCCCCTGTGACATGGTCCTTCTGAGA
Source organism: Camelus ferus (assembly GCF_009834535.1). NCBI lineage: Eukaryota > Metazoa > Chordata > Mammalia > Artiodactyla > Camelidae > Camelus > Camelus ferus. Next base: position 16,444,014 of record NC_045710.1, on the reverse strand, counting down.
ATTAGAGCCTATCCATGAAAGCAGCAAGAAATATTCACCACACAGGTTCCAGAAAAGGCCTCACAAGGACTTTCTCTCTGAGTACATTGTTTGGCTTCTGTCCCTTTTTTTTGTAATAATGGCTTTGACACAGATGGCAGGAGGAGGGATAGTAGCTGACAAGCATTTCTGGAAAATGGGCCTTATAAAAACAGATAATTTGGGTAACCTTCTTGTAAGAGGTGTGCTCAGCAGAGGGAAGTAAATAAAGAGAGTGGAGGTTTTGTAATTGATAGGAGAAACGGTTGCCCTGGGCAGCCTTTCTTTCTATTATAGAGCCCTATACAGAGACCAGGATATTTGAGTTTGATTCCGGGCTCTGATAACTCACCAGTGATGTACCCTTTGAAACCAAATTAATCTTTCTAATTCTCAGTTTCTTTTTAGTAAAGTATTATGATGATCAAATAAAAGAAGGCATGTGAAGAGGTGGTAAAATTATGTCACTGCAACAAAAAGAAAAAGTTACCTATTTTTGTGCAGGTGCACATACATGTATAATTCTTCTAATGCAGTGGTTTTTAACCAGGAGCAATTTTTTGCCCCCCCACCCCCACCCCAGGAATATCTGGCAATGTCTGGAGATGTTTTTTATTGTTACATTTTATTGTTGGTATCTATTGTTGGACCAGGGATGCTGCTAAACATCCCACACTGCACAAGCCAGTCTTTCACAACAAAGAATTATTTAGTCCAAAATGTCAATAGTGGCGAGATTGAGAAACCCTGATGCAGCCTATTTATCCAGCTTTTAACCAGGCTAAATTGCCTCATTGGTCAGCATCTTCCAGGGGCTGCTCCTTTAAGCCTCAGGAAAGACAAGAGGAAGAGCACAAGTGACAAGAATTCCAGGACGTCTTTACTTTCTCTTTTCCCCTAAGGCTCCTCTCTTATCTCAGCAGCACCGTTTGTCCTTTGTACTCGAGACACCTGCCCAGAGGAAGGGTAGGAAGCCAGACCTACAGCGTAAATGGGCTAAAAGCCTGACCTATTGGGGAAATGGATTGCAAAGTTTCCATCTAGTTGCCTAGAGAGGGAAGTTTTCTCAAAGCAAGCGCATAAACAGCATTTTATACCAAACCAAGAGGAAAACTAGATTTCAGAAGCTCAAAGGAAAAGAAAATCTGATTGGCTGTCACTAGTTTTTCTTTTTTTTCAAACCAACTTTGCATTTTAAATAAGGAAGGAGGAGAAGGAAGAAGGGGAGGGTTGGTTCTGGTCAGCCACACCCCTCGCACTGCTGGGAGTCCAGCCGTCCATTGTAGTCGTGGCGGAGGCAGCGCTACGGCTCCGGGATTCTGCTCCGAAGACCGGCAGGGAGAGGAGGACCGCGCGGTATCGCCTGGAGCAGCGGACGGGGCCAGCCCGGAGCAAGTAAGTAACTCTTACGGGCTCCAGAGACGCGGGCGGGCGGGGTACCCCAAGTAAGAGGGAGTGAAAGTTGCTTTACGCTCTTCAGTGTTTTCCTGCTCCAACGCATCCAACCCACACGGCCATCCTCACTGCACCCGGTCCCAGTCTGTGTTCTCCATGTGGGGTCCACCTGGAGGCGGCAGGGGGCGCTGCGCCCCTCAAAGAACCTCGGGCTCCTCACCCTTGTTCGACCCTGTGTCCTCAGAGACCATGTTAGCAGTGTACTTTGACAAGCCTGGAGGACCAGAAAACCTTTACTTGAAGGAAGTGGCCAAGCCAAGCGCAGGGGAAAGTGAAGTCCTCCTGAAGGTGGCAGCCAGCGCCCTGAACAGGGCGGACTTACTCCAGGTACACAAGGGTCAGGCGGCGGCTGAGACTGGGCGGGACCCTAGGGTTGTCAGTAAACATTCACCAGACAGATGAAGGAAAGACTTAGGGCACTACCATTAACACTCATTATGGTGTGTGTGCTGGGGGTTCTGAAACTAGAACCATTTAGCCTCCGTTGTTTATACAAAATGTAGGGGTTTTGCAAAGCAGAGTCCACCCTGTGTCAATCCATTGTCTGCTCAGCCTTCCAGGTAAGGAGACTGGAACTACCATTTGTTGAGGAGGGCGGTGTGTGACAGGCCCTGATCTATCTCCTTAACTCCTCAGACGTCCCTGTTCACCATTTGTATTCTACAGATAAAGAAACAGGGTCCCAGAAGTTCAGTAATGAGCCCAAGGCCACAACATTAGGAACCAGGGGAGCCGTGATTCAAACTGAGTCTTTGTCTTAAGCTTCCAAAGTCTGTATTCTTTCTACTCTGAGAGTCCTGGAGCTGGCAGGGGGGCAGTATTCCTAAGAATTTTCTTCCAGCTTCTATTTGAAGCACTAAACTGGGCCAGCTGCATTTTTTGAAGTAATTGAGACAGGTACACCAGAATCACAGAGGGGCACTTACTCAAAATAAACAGGACCGGGACCCAGGGATGTGTACTTTGAAAAAGCTCCTCAAACGGTTTTGATGCACACTCCTAGTTGAGTCCCTCTGGTCTCAAGCCACTGGTTGGAGGCTTCTGAGGATTGTGATGAGTGAGTACAGCGCCTAGCATTTGATATATGATAATCATTAAGAAGTACATGGTTTTGTTCCTGCTACTAATTTGCTTTGCCACCTTGGACAAGGCATTTCCCAGCCTAGACCTCCATTTATTCATTTGTAAAACAAGGGGTTTAGATGAGAGAAATAGCTAAGGACTCTACCAGTTAGACATCCACTGATTATGTGACCTACAGTCTCTTATTTGCATGAAACAAATTACCTCATCTCTTTTTTCCTGACTTAAAAAAACCTACCTTTATCCTGAATTTTGTCTTGAAACAAAGGGCTCTGGGAAGAGAGCCAGGGATGGTGACACAGACTTCTGATCATGCTCACTGCTTAATGCATCTCTGCAGAGAGAAGGCCAGTATCCCCCACCCCCAGGAGCCAGCAACATTTTGGGACTTGAGGCATCTGGACACGTGGCAGAGCTGGGGCCTGGCTGCCAGGGACACTGGAAGATCGGGGACCCAGCCATGGTTCTGCTGCCTGGCGGGGGCCAGGCTCAGTTTGTCACTGTCCCTGAAGGGCTCCTCATGCCCATCCCTGCAGGACTGACTATGCTCCAGGCTGCAGCCATCCCAGAGGCCTGGCTCACTGCCTTCCAGCTATTACATCTCTTGGGTAAGGACCCCACCCCCACCCCATGCTCACTCCATACAGCGTAGTCCAATTTCTTTATGACTCAGCCACCTCAAAAACCAGCAGTCCTGCAGGGCAGCTTTAGCTGGCCACTGAGCCACACCCAATCCCAGCACCTCACCCTACTGTAACTCCAGTAGCATGAGGCCCTCATACTATGTAGCAATGGCTTGATGTTGAGGCTGAAAATCATGATTGGCAGAAAGAAGACCTGGAAAGCACTAGATAAAAAGCCTGTGAGCATCTTCACACTGTAAGCCCAGCAGTAGTTTCAGATTCTCAAAGTCATGCTGAGCTTCTCTCTGGGTGCCCTAGTGCAGTAGAAGGAGCCACTTAATCAACTCTTTAATTCCTCCCCAATCCCACTGAGGTCAACCAAGAGTTCACGTGAGGGTCCCTGCCTTTAGGGAATTCAAGTGTAACTGGGAATAGACAACCAGAGTTCTGAAAGGTGGCCCTGTCTCTAACGCAACAGAACCTCAAGATGGGAAAAGTCGGTGTGGGCAAAGGTAGTCAGAGAAAACTTTCTGGAAGAGAAGGCCTTGAAGGGTGGTAGAGACGGACAGAAGGCAAGCCAAGGTGGCCTAAGAGTGTCAAAATGAGATTAGCTGCTTCACTAAGAAGTGAAGGATGACAATTATAATTTGTGAAAGATAAGGCTGGGACTAGATTGTGGTGGCCTTGAATGGCAGGCTATCTGGCAGGCTATCTGGACTTGACACAAAAGCCAATCAAGAACCACTTTACATTTTGAGGAGAAAGTGACATAATGGAAGCTCCATTTCAGGACAAGCCTGTGCTGTGCCTGGATTTGTGAGATCAGCTGGAGGCCCATTTCAGAGTGAAGAGGGGCTGGCTTCAGGTGGTAACAGTGGGAGCAATGGTTATTCTTACTCATTCAGGCATAGATTGGAGATATGTTTGATATTATTTCAAAGGTAAAACAGATTATGGATGTGGCTGCTAATAACTCTGTTTCAAAAAGTTGTTTCCCACTTGGACCAGAGGCAATAAGATGAAAAGAACTGTCAATATGTTTTCATAAGACAGCAAGAGATTTGACATTTGGTGGTCCGAGGGCCAGGTGATCATAGTAGAACAAGCCTGTGTGGAAAATGTGTAGCAGTTGCAAAGTCAAGTGAATGGTTCCTGTACTTTCTGTCATAGGAAATGTTCAGGCTGGAGACTCTGTGCTAATCCATGCAGGATTAAGTGGTGTGGGCACAGCTGCCATCCAACTTGCCCGGATGGCAGGAGCTATTCCTCTGGTCACAGCTGGCTCCCAGCACAAGCTTCAAATGGCAGAAAAGCTCGGAGCAGTTGCTGGATTCAATTACAAAGAAGAGGATTTTTCTGAAGCAGCACTGAAATTCACCAAAGGTAAACAAACCTTCTGCGGTTCAACAGGAGTTTCAGAGTTGATTCAATAAAACCCTCACTAGCCGCAAAGTTGCCTCTGGATCCGTCTTCCCTCTGCTAAAAGCACAACAGCTGCTCAGGCCAAATTCCAGTCCTCTGGTGTTTGACCACTGAAGATAGGCAAACAGTATTTAGGACTAAGATGGCTTCCCTGTGCATTCTTGTAAGTGATATGATTCATACATGTTTTAGAAAGTGGATAATCACACAGTGTTGGCCTGGAATCATTGAGGACCTCTTCCCAACCAGCCACTCTGCAGTGAATTAACAGGAGGTGTGAGGCAGAGACTAGTTTGGAGCTGGTCATAGGAGCCTTGGGTAGGTAGTTCCCTAAATGGGTGAGTAGGCATGCATATCTCTGTATTCCAAAGCCAAATCTGTTAACAATTTTTGGCTTATCCCTTCTCATTTTTTCCACGAGTTGAAAAGGAGAGATGAAAAAGCTAGCAAAGCCATGATTTAGACAACCTAGTGCAGATACTTCATAACTTAGATATGAAGTAGCCTGCCCTGTAGCATGCAGTGGATCTCCCCTGTTCTCCTGAGTGACAGTGAGTTCTCTACTTACATGGAGGTCAGGGGAAATATCACATCATGGTGTTGCCCCATTTCCCTCTTGCTATGGCAAGGATCACAAAAGATGAAATGTATCACACATGTATGACACAGTTCAGCTACCTAACCCCATTTGTAACCATGTTTCAAGTTCCACCTACAGATTTACTGCTTGCACTTGTATTTATTTATATGCATATATCCGCAAAAATACGATGGAATTCTTAGTTTGCACCAAGCTTTCTGTGTCTGACTAGCATCACAAAATCTGTTTCATGTGGAAGGTGCTGGAGTCAACCTTATTCTAGACTGCATAGGTGGATCCTACTGGGAGAAAAATGTCAACTGCCTGGCTCTTGACGGTCGCTGGATTCTCTATGGTCTGATGGGAGGAGCTGATATCAGTGGGCCTCTGTTTTCAAAGCTACTTTTTAAACGAGGAAGTTTGATCACCAGTCTGCTAAGATCAAGGGACCAAAAGGTGAGCGATGAGTGAAAATATGTGATTTAATTATTATCCAGAAAAGTGTGACTCCACATAATCCTGAAAAAGTAAAATGTTGTCACATCTTGAATTAGAGAGCCTGTGTAGAAACCTGCCCTGCTGTGGATAAACAGGTAACCTTATTTTACAGAACTAATTGATAAAGGCCTCAATATCTCGCAAAAAGGTTAGCTAATACTTAATACATTAAGCATTGACCATATTAGGAAATACTTCTAATAGTTCTAAAAGTTTCAAAGACAGAACTCTTCCCCATGTGCTAAGAAAGCCTCTTAGGTAAGTAAGGTTAGTAAGCCTCTGTCTTTAGCAGATTATATGTTCCTGAAATCTTTTCTGTGTGGCTTTCTAGCAGGTCCCAGCATTGGGAAGGTTTCTCAATACAGGATTTCACACCTGGTAGGGGATAGCAGAGCTTAAGTATCCTTTTTGAATTGAGCTATGTGAGTCCCGTCTGTGGCTGCCCCCTGCTTGAAGCCTTAATTTAAAAACAGTCCTTCAGCTGTCAGTGACACTAATATTTTACTCCAGGCTTCAGTCTTTATTTGGTACAGAACAGAGCTTACACATTTGGGGGCATGCATGTACATGCTGGTAGTGAAGGGGCTATGTACCCCTGTGTGTCTTTTCAGATAAATTCACGTTTCAGAGAGAGCAGAAAAGCTAAGCAGGATGGGAAGTGGTAAAGTAAGACCTCTGTCCAGGCTGATGGTCTCGTTTTCCTTATTTTAGTACAAGCAAATGCTGGTGAAGGCTTTCACAGAACAAATTCTGCCCCACTTCTCCATGAAGGGCCCTCAGCGTCTACTGCCGGTTCTGGACAGAATCTACCTCATGAATAAAATTCAAGAGGCCCATGAGTACATGGAGACTAACAAGAACGTGGGCAAAATCGTCCTGGAGATGCCCCAGTGAAGCAGGAGTGAGCAGTACAGGACACAACTACCTAAGGACTTCCAAGAGCAAATTTGGAGAAACTCCACTGTAGGCAGTCAGGCAGCCCGGTGCTACTCCAGGCCCGCCTTTAATCAATCCCCTGGTCCTCCCTCAGCTTTCTCAAATGACCAGTGTAAAACCGGTCTCTGGAAATAAAGAGAGCGGACTTACAGGGTGGTGCGTGGACTAGAGCTGCCGGGGCGGGGGTGGGGTGGGAGCCCGCCGCCGGCCGCGGGGATTACAGAAGAGGCCCGGTCAGCGGATGCTCAGCCTTGCCCGCTCGCAGCACCAGGGGGTCGGGCTACGGGTACAGCGTCGGCCATGACAACCAGCCAGAAGCCAGCAGGCTCGGCTTTGCTCACCGTCAGAGGCCCAGACCTACCCACGCGCGCCCTGCAGCCCCTGGCCCAGCTCTAGCCCCGCCAACTCCCGCAACTCACCGGGTTGCAGACCCAGCTCGGACGCCTCCTCAGGACCCGCCTCTTCCGGCCAGCTTCCGCTGATCAGGGCCGCCACGACCGGAACACCTCCCCCTTCCTAAGCTCAGGCCCCGCCCTTTCCTGTCCTGAGCCCGGAAGCGTCTTTGAACCTCGCCTTTCAACCTTCCGGCCTCGTAACTGGCTTAAACCCGTTTTGCACCGGAGTCTTTTCGAAAGGGGAGACTACGTCAGCACGTCTCGGCATGGGACGGTGATTTTCCGGCGTGTTAGAAGAGCTTCCGGCGGGGTCTGGATTTCGCTGTCCTACATCTGACGTGGTGTTGCCCTCGTAGCTGAGCGAGCTCCGGAGGGGTGCGGAAGAATTCCAGTGTTTGCTGCGATAACCTCATAAGCCCGCCAAGATGGCGATGCAAGCGGCCAAGAGGGCTAACGTGAGTGTCGGGGACTTCTGCCTAGGCGGGGGAGCGCTTCACTGCGTGATCAGAGCATTCTGGGCCCTCCTCTGTCCCCACGCGGGAAGCCCAGACGTTACTGGCCTATCAAAGGGCATTTCATCCTGGCCCCGTCCCTAGGGATATGCTCCTTGAGCCACACTTCCACCCCTGCCCCTTTTGAGAGTTCAGTCGGCTATCCTAGTGTCAGTAATAGTGTTACAGCCTTTGTTGCTTCACCTGCATCTAGGACCTGGCGTCAGGATCTTCTCCTTGGCCTAAACGTCAGTAGTACAGATGAGTCCACAGTAAATAGCTTAATGTTGTTAACAGGCAACCGGAGCCTGGAAGTCTCCCCAGATCATGGAGATCTTTGGATCCTTAAATGTTTCAATTCAGCGATATTTTTGAGTACCTAGTATGTACCAGACTTGAGAGATAGGATACAGTTAATCGATCATATTTATTGAACGCCTACTATGTACCAGATACTAGTCTAGATATTGGAGATACAGCAATGAGTAAAACAAAAAACGCTACTGCTTACATTGTAATATTTAGAGACTGGGATGTATGGAAACCTAAGAAACATTGTCTCTGGAGAAAGAGTAGTCAACGCTAAGATGCTGAGAGGTATACTAAGGTGAAGACATAATTGAATATGGTAAGATGAATACTTTTGTTACCTTTGATGAGAATCATTTCAGTGGATGAAAACTTGATTGCGGTGGGACGAAAAGAAGGTAGAAGTTGAGAAAATGGAGACGGCGCTTTCCACTAGTTTTTGTGTAAATAGGGAGAAGAGAAATTGGAGGTAGTTAAGTGTTTTATTGCTTAAGATGTGTAAGATGTATTTGTATGTCAATGAGAATGATTCAGTAGAGGGGAGAAACTGATGATGTAGGAGAAAGATGGGTTAAGTTCAGGAGTCATTTGGAGTAGATGAGGGGTTGATAGAGTAATGAGAAAGAAAGTGGGTGGGTATGGATGAATGTATATGGAATATAAGGTACTTACCATTAGTTGTGTCTATTTTCTCCAATAAGCAAGAGTGAAGGTTATCTCCTGGACTGGGTAGGGAATAGAGGATAAAGCCCAACCCGGATGTTAGAGGGAGTGGTGACAGGTTTGGACAAAAGAAAAGAAAATGTGATATAGTGTCTCACAGAATGAGAAAGCAGATTTACTAAAGAATTATATTGTGATTGTCTTACAGTGTTTATCGTCTATTTGAACTTAACCTTAAATCTTAAAATCTAGAACTTTATTGTACTTGTTTGTTGACCGTTTGTCACCACTACTAGTTTGAGGACAGGGTATTAAGTATCTTATTCTTCCATTTATACAACACTTAGGTTTATGTCTGAAATAGTTGCCAGTTTAATAAATATTGAGCAAATTAATATCTAGTATGTAATTCAGTATGTTAATAAGGAGCACAGGAGTGAAATCCCGATGGGAGATACATATTTGAGAGTCATCGACTTAGTGTGGAAAACGTATGTGGTTAAGACATTAAACAGAATGCAGAGTTAAGGAGTTAGAGAGTCAGGAAAAGAAGCCTAAAGATAAAACTCTGCGGATGAGCCTATTTTAATGACAAAGACTGAGAAAAACTAGCCAGAGAGGAGGAAGCCAAGGAAATAGGGTGTCAGGAATACTCAAGAAGGTAATAGTCACCAGTGTCAGAAGCCACAGAGAAGCTAAGTATGATGAGAATAGAACGCTGCAAGTGAAAGGTCTTAGCGCATAAAAGCAGTTTTCATCAGAGTGTTGGGGTTGAAGCTAGTGCGGTAGGTTGATGAGTGTCATGAAGTAAAGGACATGAGGCAGTGAGTATAAACTTCCTTTTTTCAGATGCTTGACTGAAAGAAAAGAGAAAAAAAAAAGAGCAAAATAGGATAGTAAGTAGAGAGCTGATAAATTCAGGGAAGGCAAAAAAACCTTGTCTTTTTCCCTTCACTCTGTAATCCTTATACCTCGCCTGGGGTATATATAACGAAGGTGCTCAGTATGTTCGTTGAATGAATGAAGAGGGATCCAAATAACTGTTTTGAGTTGTGTAACAATTGGCAGTACATAAGCAACTGCTCACCTGGGGAATAAAAGAAGCTAATGCTGAGGGAAAGGCTGTAAATTCAAAGAGATGAGATCATTGATATAACAAGTTCCTTAGAAAACGAGAGAAGGGTCATCAGTGGGAGTCTTACTGTCTAACAAACAGGAACAGTTCCCTTGTTCTTTCCCACACATGTCTGTGGCATTGAGGACTTTTAAACGAGGTTGGAGATCCGTGTTTAACTGTAGTGACTGAAAGCCAGGGTTTTGTAATAGTCCCTTATTAGATCTAACTAACAGTCTTACCTAAAGCCAGTGCCTAATTGCTTTTCTGGAGAGCATGCCATTTTCAGTAATAACATTATAATTCTTATTCTTGGCTTTTTAAAATTATATGTCATTTTTAAATTTGAATTTATTATTTTATGAGAATTTTTTTAATGGTAGCATTCTTGCTGCTGATTATAATGACAATACATTACTTCTCATTTTAGATTCGACTTCCACCTGAAGTAAATCGGATTTTATATATAAGAAATTTGCCCTACAAAATCACAGCTGAAGAAATGTATGATATATTTGGGAAATACGGACCTATTCGTCAAATCAGAGTGTGAGTCTTACTGAGACTTTTGAAATGTCATTTAAAGAAAATGTGTAAATCTATACTCTCAGAATTATAGCTGACAGCAGGCCTGAGAACCCAGAAACTAATAGACTGAAATCGGGGAGATGCAGTTTTTCTGTAAAGGAAAAGTACCTATGGAGACCCTCATGATCCAGCTCAGTGAGAGCCAAGAATAGCAGTTGTGAAATTATAGAGAGCATGAAGTAGTAATGAATGGTTTGAGAGGAATGAATGGGAAAAGAAAGAACTAACATTTATACATACCTACTATTTGTAAAGAAGTACTGTACTGTGGTTTTCATATTCATTAACTCTAATTTTCTCAGTAGTCTTTACTGTCTCCTTTACTGACTCCAGAATTTCAAAATAAGCTGTGTAAAGGTAGATAAAAGTAAAAATAATTTTCAACTACAGCTTTTTGTTGAAGATTTTAAAATATAGAGTAAAATAATTACACAAATCCAATTTTTAATTTAATCTGAAGTCGAGAGTTCATATCTTCAAATGGTATTTATTGAATACCTACTACATGTCACTTGTCATAGGTGCTTTTATTTGCATCACCAACATTACAGCCCTGTGTGGAGGTGATAGTGTGCTTCACAGGTGAGACTACAAAGGCCCAGAGAGTAAAAGTACCTTTCTAGCTTCACGTAGCTATTTAGTGATTAAAATCTTCTGACTCTAAATTGAAATGTCTACACAGTTCCACAGCCGCTGTCACTTTAACTAGTATAAATGAACCAATTACCTAACAGTCCATCTAGAAGGATGTCTAAGATCTTTATTTTTAGTTGGAATATCTTTTTCATAATAAATTTTCTTCTATGACTAGAGAGCACCTTCTTGGCTTTTAGAAGAACTCTGTGAGATTTGAGGACTCTCCTTTTCAATGATTACTATCCCTCCGAAAAGTAAACCACGAGCTAGAAGTATGTCATCATTGGTACTCAAACGGGGATGAAAATAAAGTGTTACAGACCAGGTGTCGTTTTTAGGAAGTCTCTTTTCATATTTGATAAAAAGCTTTGGACCCTTTCTACAGAAAACACATTTTTGCATGTGATTTCAATGTATACATGGACTCTAGGTTAAGAATGCCTGTTGTAGACATCCAAGAATGGTATACAGAAGATCCCCTGACTTGGGGTCAGGAGACAAGATTCTACTTCAGGCCCTGTTACTAGCCATGTGACCCTAGACAAGTGGCCCTGCTTTCTCCTCACATGTAACATAATCTGAATGGACAGTGCCTTTCAGCTTTTAACACGGGGGCAGCTTGATAAATTTACTAGGTTGCTTGTTAAGACCTAGATTCAGATACTAACTGGGCACTTGCTAGTTATGTGAAACTGGGCAAAATATATTTAATACTCCTGAGCTTTAGTTACCTATGAAATAGAATCTTTCTAAAAGAATTTCAGTAAGGATCAAATTAGATGGTGCCTGTGAAAGCACTTTGTCATCAAGTATTTCCTTCCCAGTGTACATTAGCCACCCTTTTCTGTGCTCCCATAGCATCTCTTCTAGTTAATACATGGTTTTGTCTGTGTGCTCGCTTGTCTCTCCTGCCAGCCTATGATCTCCTCTAGGGCAGATACCATATATTCTTCTCACTTTATGTTGACAGCTCTTGCTGTGCCTGATACATGTTAAGTACCCAGTGCATGTAAGTAAATGAATAATATAGAAATTGATGGTGTGGGTTGCAATTAATTTATGACGATATTACAAAATGTATTAGTAGTACATAATTAAGAGATGCTTGTATCAGTGGAGTTAGAGAATGTTTCAGAAAACCAAGGTGAAATGTGCAAAGTAGCTTAGGGTCTTTTTACTTCTAGTCCCTCCATCTGGGATGGTTTTCACCCAGCTCATCTAATATCTGGCTCCTCATTCTTCAGGTTTGAGCTTCAGTGCCAGAGGTTTTCCTAGACTGCCCTAGCTAAAGTAGCCGCCTGGCCTCCTGTTAGTCTCTGTCCCAGCTCTCTACTTCCTTTATATTTCTCATGAACTATAGTTATTTTGTATTTATTTATATAATGTCTTTATCCTGCTTGAATAAAGCTCCTTGAAGGGAAGGATGATGGTCATCTTTTTCACGATTGGATTTCCACTGTCTGTCAGATACAAAGAGCACTATATATATTTGTTGAATAAATTCATAAAAGTTTGGTGTGCAGGAACTTGGGTCTGAGTGTTTAAGTTATAGATTGAGAAACAGATGTTTTTCTGTTCTGTAGCTGCGGTCATGCTCTGTGGCATACTTGGCACCCAGCACTAGGGTGAGCAGCCTTCCCAGTTTGCCCAGGGCTGTGGGGTTTTCTGGGACACGGCTGTTCAGTGCCAAAACCTGGACAGTCTTGGGCAAACCCAGATGATTGGTTACCTTACCTGGCATGTAGGAGACACTCAGTGCTTTGAACTTTTTAAAGCCCTGTCATACTTGTTACATATTTTAATTATTAAAACCACGGGTGAGGTAGGGCAGGTGATACAGCCGACATACATGAAGCAGCTGAAGCTTAGAAATGTTGTTACATGATTAAGTTTTCTTGTTACTAAAAGCTTTTACTACCAATCAAGAAAATAATGTTGACTCAGTGCCTAACACACAGTAGGTACCAAGTACATGTTTTTTGAAATTAAAATTACAATGTAGATCTCGTGATACTGGTTGATAATTAGGGGCTGAGGCCCTTGAGATGGAAAGTCTTTAAAATGAGGTTAGTATCTGTCCCTGTTCTACTTCCTAAGAAGTTGTAAGAGGAAGGGAGATGCTTTTGTTTTGTTTTGTTAGCTTCCTGAAGAAAAGGTATGTGAGATGATTGATAGGAGAAAGCAGATTTCCACCCTTCAAATGCGTATTAGCACTTGCTGTATGTATAGCACTGTGGGAATAAAATAAAAGGTAAGACCCTGTTTGCCCTTTAGGAACTTAAAATGTTAAGTTTTTTATGCTTTTCTTCTGAAGGAAAAGCTAGGTAGAATTTTTTGGAAAATCTTTGTGACAGTGTTTTTTTCCTTTGGGTAGTCCCAATTTTCATACCTTAAGCATGCTTGAAAATAGTTAAAAAGTCAAAAGTCCAAAAGTTGTTAGACTATTTGCAGAGAGTAAAGAATATTGTAAAATTCTTCATCAAGCCATGGAGCCTGACAGAGCTTTCAGTGACACTGGCACCCTCCAGCCACCCCAGCACCGCATTCCTGTCCCATCGCCTTTTACAGGAAGCACAAACTCTGACCAGGGCCCAAGACTGTAGTCTTATCCAGATCAAATCTAGGCAGATGCCTCCCCTTCCAGTGAGCCCCCTGCCTTTCCTTGACCCTATGCAGGGACTATGGCAGTTAATAAACCTCATCCCACAGTTGCACTGGGTGGCTGGATCACAGATGGAAGCAAGGGGTCCGTCTGTAGCTCATTGGAGCATAAGCTGAATGGGACCTCTGCCTGCTGTCCCTACTCACAGGCACATGGCCATCTGTCACCTGCAGTTTGTTGCTCCTCACACCTCCCCTAACGGGAGCTGGTGAGGTAAGGACAGGAGATGGCAAGAAGCAGCCCCGTATCTCTGAGCGAGATCCAACTGCCACTTCTAGCCACCTTCCAGCATTCTGCTCTGGCTCACCGGTAACCCCATCTACAAGCACACTTCAGCCCAAGTCTCTATAGAAACCTAACCCTTTCCCTTAGCTACATAGGGTTGTGTAACTTACGAAAGTGCAGATACTAAAAGTGAATGTGTGAAAGTTGGGAGTTGACTGTATTGTGTTTTAAAAAGGCAAAGAATCTTCTAAGAAAAGTGGAGGAAACTACATTAACTCTCTCTTTGCACTGGAGGACATCCCTTCCTAGCCATAAAGGGTGGTGGTTGGCTGTTTTCCTGTGTATCACTTGTAATTTTGCTGTCTTCTTGGTAGAGGCTTTTCTCCTACCCTACTTTCCTCTGCAGACACAAAATCAGTTTTATTTTTATGGATCTGATACATACATACATCTGATACCCAGAAACATCAGTTTCCTATGTTGATGGGGATGGTCTTGTCTTTAAGAATTGGAACTAAAATTAGAGTGAGGGAGAAAATCAAAATCTTTAGAAACAAGGGACTAGTGTGGCAAATAACTGGAGCATTCGTTCTGTTGCATGAATGCACAGGAAGAAAAACCCCATCCTAGACATTGCTGACTAATAAGAGCCATCACTCCTAAGTACTGCACTTTCCAGTGTAAGACTGAAAATTGACTGTGAGAAGTAGGAAAGACTAAAACAGTGAGCATGAAGACTCTGAGAGTTCCAAGCTAGTTATTTGCTGCTATTGCTTTAGTAGGTATGTCAGTATTCTTGATATAACAATAAGTTTAGCCTGAGGTTTTTGACTTAAAAACAAAAATTACCTAATTCAAGAAATTACAGGCTTATCTAGCATACCTGTCCATAATATCTATTTCTTCTGATGCTTTTCAGGTAAATGTGTATTTTAATTAAGTCCAATTCAACTCTGTAGGGGGAACACACCGGAAACTAGAGGAACAGCTTACGTAGTCTATGAAGACATCTTCGATGCCAAGAATGCGTGTGATCACCTGTCAGGATTCAATGTTTGTAACAGATACCTCGTGGTTTTGTACTATAATGCCAACAGGGTAAGTATACCCACGGTTCTCATTGTGTGGGGAGACCCCGTAAGAGTTGTGGAGAACTGTACCATTAGGAGAGATGAGCACTGAGTTCCTTTCTAGCTAGTGCTATTGGTGAAATGCATTTGACTGTAGATTGGTAACTGGTTAACTTTGGTGCCTACTACATTTTTAGGCATTTCAGAAGATGGACACAAAGAAGAAGGAAGAACAGTTGAAGCTTCTCAAGGAGAAATATGGCATCAACACAGATCCACCAAAGTAAACGTTTTCTTTCTACATTTTCATTTTGGACTAAAATCCACAAATGACCACTAACACCCTTTTTTTGTTTTTAATTAATACTGAATATTGTGATTTCTTACTTCAGATTCAAAATGACTTGCTTGAAACTTTGATATATGTTAGGATATATTATGTTAATAAACTTGTAACTTTTTGTAAAACATGTCAGTGTTTTCTCTTGAAATTTCCCCTCCTATATTACAGGAGAAAAAAATAATAAAATAGCAGTTGAACCATAGCAAGAATTGTTGGTTGGAAGGTGGTCCTAGAGGCTGAGCTTCTTAAGGGCGGGGGGAACCTTTTGATATTCTTAGTGTCTCCAGTGTCCAGTCCATTGCTTAGCCATCAGAGGAACTTGTTAGAATATTATTATTTATAAATGTCTATTAATAATAAAATCTCTGTAACAACTCAGTAAAGGTAAGTATCTCCATTTTGCAGACAAGGAAACCAAAGTTTATCATGTTGGATAAATGAATAAAATGTTTACATAAAAGTTGCTTTTCAACATCAACTTGTTATTAGCCACGTGAGTACATTTGAATAGTACTTGCTTTACAGTTAACAAAACACGTTTGTCAGTATGGGTACCCTTGTCGTTAGAGGTGTATTTTAGAAATGGTCATTCAGATGATACCACTGTTAGAAATGTGAGAGCTAGCTGCTTGGGGGGTGGTATTGGTTGCTGCATGTCTAAGATGTATTTATGTAGTCTTTCCCTTTAATTAATAAATGTCTGTGTATATTTTGGACCTTAGCTTATAGTATATCTTTGCTATAAATAAATTACTTAATGCTTATTCTTATAATCACGAACTCCCATGGCATGGAAATAGTGTGGTTATTACCATGTTTGTCATAGCTCGGCAGCTTGGAGGAGATAGCTGTAATTTTCTTTTTATGGTTTAGGCATGGGCCAAATGGAAAAACATGGACTAATTGTTTTGTATATAACTATAACCCAAAATCAATTTGAAAGGTACAAGCAGTGAATCATTTAAATGGACAAAGCCTATTCTACTTTTAAATTTAGCTTTGAAATCTATCATTACTTCAAGAAAATGGGCTATTTTATACTTTTTGTACTGTCTTCACAAAGCCTACTATTGAAAATGAAGAAATAATTGTCTTATTTATTAATTATGTCTGAGTGCTTTTTGAAAGCACTGTAAAAAGAGCAGAAGGAGTCATTTCTAAGAAGAGCAGGCATATGACAAAGCCACAGCTGTAATTTTCTTGTGACTGCTTTTATGAGTCCCTTATTAGTTTTTGTAATGCACAGTGTACTTTTAGGTATTTAGAAATGTAAAAAGAATTTTCTAAAAGACCTTTTTGTAAGGGAAAACAAATTAGACTTACTTATAGTGTGATTTGTCTTAAGTGGCAGACTGACTTGCCTCTAGTATAGTTGTTTCAAATTAATAACAAGGGGCAATTCCTTCTATTGGCAGTTACAGCTGACCCATCATTTGGATTAATAAATACATATCTTTTAGGTGAATTTCATGACCTAAAGTTAAGACTTTAAAAAATGCCCTCTAGTTGTTCAGAAATGTTGTAGCCTGTCCCAGTTAGGTTACAAGAACTTTAAAGCAGTGGACAAATACTGAGCCTTTCCTCTGTGCCACGTCTGTGGGTACTAATGCTGAGGACACAGTTACAACTGGTCCTCTGCACCAGGCATTAAAGGGTCAGTTTCCCAAACTGCTTTTAAGAGAACAGGGAATGATTGTGACCGTGTGTATGTATGTGCATACACATGTGTGCCAGAACTGCTTTACATTCATCTAGGTTAAACTGCAAGTTTCTAAGAAGGGTTTTGTATGAACGGAGAATTCATTGACCAAAATTTGAAAACGAGTGACAGGACATATATCTCATTATCACTCTCTTACTTAACAACTTTCAGTGGCTCCCATAGGACAATGCCCAAAATCTTGTCATACTGCATAATAATTTTCTGCATTACCTTTTAAGAATGTCAGTAAAGCAGGGCCTGCAAAGCCTAGCATTATAGCCTCTTCAGGTGCTAGCTGGTAGGTATTTACTTTTTTCCCCCTCTTCTTAGTATCTCTTATTACCACCTTAGCTGTAAACTCTAGACGGAGATCTTTTCTATGACTCCATAATGAGCACCTGAAATGGTCCTCAGTGCTATTTTTAGTTATCCTATTGGTATCACAGCAGAAAACGTGACTTGTCTTTTTTATTTTTTTTGTGACTGTCTTTTATACAGGCTGAGTTCTGAGAAATTATCAGACTTTTGTATCACTGAGGATAGCTAGGAACCAAGATACTCTGAACGAAACTCCCCAGAAAGGAATAAATATAAAAGCACCCTGTGGTCTTACCATAGAGGTGGGCACAGGGACTGATGATTAAAAGCACAGCAGCCCCTTTCTCATTTGACTTTCTCCGTCTTACAGCACTGCCTCTTCATTAACTCAGTTCTCAGCAGAGAAACAGCCAGGACTTCTTGGAGACAAAAGAGATAGATAAACTAGCCAAGATAATGGGGCCCCATATTGTATATATGACATCATGTGACATGCTATCAATGAGTCTATGAAGGAACCTAACAGTACCTATTACCAGTCCCTTCCTTCTTATTCTTGAAACAATTCCAAGTCATCACTGATAGAACAACCCTGACAATGGCCAAGAGCTTTTCTCACTTGTGCCAACTAAAAGAAAAATCTCTTAGCCACACTGCCGCAGGCTCCTCTGACATACACGTAACCCATATCAATAAACGGGCTGATTTTAAAACCCGACTGAAAATTCCTGTGAGTTACAGTAAATGTAGATGAAAGTAAGCAGTATATGTAGAAACAAGTTCAGAATCATAGATTCTTCTCAGAAGTAATTCCACAATGTAAAGTTAGAGCAAATCTAGATGAAAGTAAGCACACATTTCTTTTCAGAAGTAACTTCCCAAAGTGAGTTAGTGTATGGCTCAAAACCTTCATTTGTTTAGATGCACAAAGTGTACTTTTCCAAGAGGGGAATTCATCCCTCTTACTCTTAAGTCCAAATTTCATGATCGATCACCATAAGTGCTCACATGCCACATTTGATTGCTAAGCTATGGGATTTGAACACAATATATTCCTTCAGTTAAATTCAGAATTGTGAGATGAGTGGCAAGTAATACCTACCTTATAGGGCTGCTTAGAGGGTTGGTGGTAATTTTATTTAAAAATTAGAAATAAATTAGAAGAAATCAAAAATAGAACAAGGCCCAGCATGTACAGTGGGTACATCAGAGCTACAGGTGTCCACTGTTTTTCTAAAGTTCCCTTCACACCACTTCACTTTTAGGAAAGACCTTCATGAGTACCTGTTTTTGCTACACAGAAGAAATCTGGAGAGGATTTTTGCTTTTATGAAAAAAGGTGAAAAGTGAAAATACTGTTTAGAGCCTTTTATAGAGGCAGCATGAAGCCGGAGCAGTGAGACTGTCACCACCAACCTCCATCCCCTGGAACTACACTTAACACCTCAGCATTAACCGTCATAGCTTTAAACTGTGTTGTCTGTGAGCATCTGTGCTTTTATCTGAATTTACTTTGTGCATCCTAGCAAGATGTGTCCTAAAGTAATTGCTTCTTCACTTTACACCATTTCAGCTTATGAAAGGTTTCATAGGAACATTCTACTTTCTACTTTCGGAAAGCGGGAGAAACCTGTATTGTATTATCACTCTCCTGGCTACTCCTTTCCACTGTTTTTTTCCAAGGGCAACGGGTTTGTGTGGTCCTTAAAGCACTTCCTACCTTCAATAAGGAGGGACAGGAATTTGTCAAGCATAGAGCCTTTATTTTACATATCATTTCCAAAGAGGACATTGTTTAAGTCAGCAGAATTTCCGAGAGAGAAAGTGACGGCAAAGGTAACTGGCTCAAGTCCCTCTGTGTACACCAAGTACATTTCATGTCTGAGCACCTTGTGTGTCTGGCTTAAGTAAAGGTAAGGCAGTGTAGATTGTGCGAACAAGAAATCTGTGTTCTGTGATCAGAATGGCTACTACATGCATCACGCAAAATGCACAACCTGAAACATTTCAATCTGCAACCAAAGTTTCCTCAAGCAAAGATGTGCGTGGACAATGATGGAACACATACAGAGCCTTGGGCTGAGAGAATGGATAATGCTGTGGGGCAGTGAGGTTAGCACACTGATCAAGAGCCCCAAGCAGGAGGAGCCGTCCCAGTGGCAGAGCAGGCTAGGAGGGTGAGCAGCAGCCGTCTCCAGCCACCTTGAGTTCCTGCCTTCACTCTAAGTTGAGCAGCTCCACGTCAAAGATGAGGGTGGCATTGGGAGGGATGACACCAGGGTGGCCCGTGGCTCCATACGCCACATCAGGGGTGCAGGTCAGCTTCGCCCTCTGCCCCAAGCTCATCTAGCAGGGATAGGGGCAGATGGGGAGAGGAGAAAGAGGACCCAGCTTGATTTAAAAGAAAAAAGTAAGATAACTATGGCATTTTCCCAAACCATCCTCATAATAACTCTGAAGATCTGAGATGCATTTTATATGTGGCACACTGAAATGATGCTAAAAGCTGTAACAAATGCAGATTCTGCCTTAGACTAGCAGAGACTTGACTGCGGGACAGTAACTTCTACAAAGTTGTCTCAAATTCATTCATCCAGCAAATTTTGCTGGTTATTCAATTGGTGTATGGCCCAAAGACTTCTATTTGTTCATAATTGTTCCTCACCTTCCAAAGAAGCCTAAGGACAGTGTATAAAGCACACGTACATGTATATACTCAAGTAGGTAACAAGAGCAGCTCATTAGAGAGGTTTAGAGATTAGAGGCCACAGCGAGGACCATCATATGCCTTCATGGATCAAGGAAGAAGAGTTTGAACTAGGGCTTATCACAGCAGTCCTCAAGAACCCATCTGGCATTAGTGGGACAATTGGTGAAATTTGAACAATCCATTTAAAAATTTTGAATAACCAATTCAAAGATTTGAACTGATTGGTTAATAGTATTGTATCAATATTAATGTCCTGGTTTTGATCATTGTACTATGGTTGTGTAAAACATTCACATTTGGGGAAGCTGGAGAAAGAGTATATGGGAACACTACTATGTCTGCAATGTTTTTGCAAGTCTGAAGTTGTTGTTGCTGTTTTTTAAGTTTTAAAAAAGATACACTTTGGCCTACCCCACCCCAACTCTTCTGCTGCCTCAGTCCCGAACAGCTGGTAGCTCACAGGCTTGCTTAGAACTAGCTAGGGAGATGTGCTTGGGATGAGAGCCCCCAGTGACACAAAGGAATCATGCTGGTAATCAAAGGGGTGGGGACACAAGGCCAGGACTGAAACTAAGTGGCATCACCATGCCCTAGCAGTAGAGTCAAAGTAGTAGTGGTCTGTGATAGGGTGAGGGTGGTGGGCCGAGTGCTAAGTCCAGGCCCTCAGCGCCTCAAATCCCCCTTAACAAGGATCCTCATCCTACCTGGGCTGCACCCTCTTCAAAACCTTTGATGACTTCCTGTTTGCCAATTCTGAACTTGAAAGGTTTGTTTCTGTCTCTGGATGAATCGAATTTCTTTCCATTTTGGAGCATTCCTGTGAAAGCAGAGATAGGGTGGAAAAGAGCTGTGGTTATGAGTTAACTCCCAAAACAGGTTCAACATGTCAGAAATGGAACTCCCATTGTGCACAAACCTGCTCGTTTTCCCATCCTCCCCATCCATCCTATTGGCCAAATGAGAAAGCTGGATACTTTCACATACAGCCTATCACCAAGTCCTATATGTCTTTGGAGTTCAACTATTTTGTCCATTTATTTTTTGGGGGGGGGGGAATGTGGGGGAAGGTAATTAGGTTTATTTATTTTTAGAGGAGGTACTGGGGATTGAACCCAGGACCTTGTGCATGCTAAGCATGTGCTCTACTACTTGAGCTATACTCTCCCCTCCTATTTTCTCCATTTCTATTACCACCACCCTGAGGCCTCATCAAGCCATCATGTCTCACCTGTGTACAGGAACCACCTCTACCTGGTCTTTTTGCTCTGCTCTTACTCCTCCATTCCATTCTCCACACTGCACCCAGAATGTTTGGTTTTTTGGTTTTGTTTTTTTTTTAAACACATACCTGATCATATTACTCCCTTGCTTAAAATGCTTCAGTAACTCCCCATGGCAGAATCCAAACACCTACCTTGTATCCAGGCACTTCAAGATCTGACTACTGTCTGCCTGATAAGCTTCTCTCTGCCCTCCCCTTTTTTTCCTTTCCCTGTCCTATTCAGGTCACACCTTTCTCAAATACTTCTGCAGGTTACAACTTTTCTCATACCACTTCCTTTAGCCTGAAGGTCTGTTTTCCCAGGCATTTCAATCTCAGATTGAGTTTGAAACCTAGTTTTCCCAAGGTTTCCCCAACATGCAAAATGCAAAGGTCATATGATCCTTTACTGCAGTGAACAGAATAAAGTGACCTAGCCAGTCAGTAGTGGCCTCCAGACCCCATTCAAAAGGGCTGTTTGAACCCAGATCACCCCGAGTTGTCTTCAGCAGTTGGGAACATCTCTCAGCCTCCAGCCACAGATACCTTGTCATTCCTGATGTACATGTGTTGTCTCAATCCCACTGCCAAAACCCAAGAGCTGCTCTATTTCAATTCTAATTGGTGTCTCTAGCTTAAAGAGCAGACCTGTAAATGATGCTATTCACTTCTTATGGCCCATGCACCACAACAGAAGGAAATTTGGGACCAGAAAAAGGCCTGGTCTGTAAATTCAGAGACTAGATTCTGACTTCACTCTGGCACTAACTCATTGTGTGAAGTTAGGCAAATCACGTCCCTTATAGCCTCAGATTTGCCACATTTAACATGAGAAGTCTGGGCCTGCTTAGCGTCTGAGCATCTGTGATTCCACTTCGTAATTCCTACAACTTAAATGTATACAAGAGACATTCTTATTTACCTACTTTTGGGGCAGAATAAATTGGGCTCTTGCCCTGAGTACTAAATCAGGCAAGGGAGAAAACCCTATGGCTACATGAAGATACACACAGATGGATACTTCTGTATCAAATATGGGAGATAGAATACAAACTCACGCATACACACAGGTTGCTAAGATATTCAGAGATGCGCATGCATGCTCACGTGCACTTATGCACACGCACTCAGAAAACCCCGATGGCCAAACAGATGCTACGAAAATATTTAGATACACAGATATACTAACATTCACAGACACACACTTGTACAAATATACATATGGATATGCACACAAACACACTCACTCACACATTCACACAAACCATTTAAAGATTAGCTTTCTCATTCTCCAATTTCTTCAGGTTTCAGATGACTTAATCTACTTCAGACTATATACAGTTATCTACTGCTGCAGGTTCAGCCAAAACCATGCAGTCCAGAAACACACCCAAAGATATATGGTGACCTGATTTGCAAAGGTGCCACTGCAATGCAATGGATAAAGGATGATTTTTTTTTCTTTAATGAATGTTGCTGTATCAGCTATATATGCCTATGGGGAAAAAATGAACCTATCCCTCCTGTCTCACCTACACATAAAAAAAATCAATTCCAGATGAATCACAGACCTAAATATGAAAGATAAAATAATAAAGCCTCTATAAAATACTAAACAGAATAATATCTTCCTGACCTAGGAATAGATAAAGATTTCTGAACTGAACACAAAAGTACTAACTATAAAAGAAAAGATTGATATGTAGGACTTCATTAAAATTAAGAATTTCTGTTCAAAAGATGCCAATAAGAGTAAAAAGGCAAGCCATAGCATGGGAGATGTTTGGAATAGGTGTAACCAATGAAAGACTCATATCCAGAATACATAATAAACTCCTACAAATCAGTAAGAAAAAGACAAACAACCTAATTTTTTTTTTAAGTGGACAAAATTTGGGCATACTCAAGAGGCTAACCAGATGGCCAGTAAGCACATGAAAAGGTACTCAACTTCATTAATCATCAGGGCAGTGCAAATCAAAACCACAATGAGATACCCTGAGCACCCACCAGAGTGGGCCAGAAACCTGACAATACCAAGTGTTGATGAGGCTGTAGGAGAACTGGCACTGTCGTACATTGCTGGTGGCAGTGGAAATTGGAAGGCTGAGAACAGAGAGAACCCTGTGCCCCAGCAATTCCACTCCTGGGTATAAAGCCGACCAAAATGTATACATATGTGCACCAAAAGGCATCTACAAGACTGTTCAAAGCAACACTACTCCTAATAGCTAAAATCCAGCAGCAACCCAAATGTTCATCAACTGCAGAGAGGATAAACTATATACTCAAACAATGACTTGTACAGGAATAAAAAAAAGCAGCAAACTACTCCGGATAAATCTCACAGGTATAAAAAGTGAAGTAAGTAATATAATGAGTGAAATAAGCCAAATCCAAAAGATTACATACTCTACGATTCCATTTATATGAAGTGCAAAAGTAGGCAAAACTAATGCATAGGGACAAAACATTAGAAGGCTGGTTCCCTTTAGGGAGGTGTAATGCCTAGGAGGAGGCATGAGGGAGACTCCTGGGGGTGCTGGAAATGTCTATGATGATCTAAAGGATGGTTATATAAGTGTGATCACTTTTGAAAAATTTCACTGAACTGCAAATCTTAGAGTTATGTTCTCTACTGTATTTACATTTAATTTAAAAGTTTAGCAAAAAATCCCATACAGTCTCCTGTTGGGTTTGATAAGACAGTCCCTCCCCAGACCAGAGCCACTCATGGCTGATGTCAGTGCTTAATGCACATTGCCTTCTGTATTGTGAAAACTCTTTTCAAAAGGATGTTGTGGTTTCAGTAACTTGATAAGTACTGGTCTGTCTGCAACATGTAGAACAGATAAATCAATTACACAGGTCAGAGGCCCCAGAAGACTCATGGTAATTAGGCCACATCACCGGGAGATAAAACACAGCTCTAGCCCGCTGACGTCAGCGACTGGCAACACAGCTATTGAGAAATACCCACACCGTCTGCCTAGAATTAACCTGGCACTTCACCCTGGCCCAGAGAATTGCTAAAAATGGCCCCATCTGAATATGTCCTAGGAATTAAACTGGCCTTGCTTTCTGCTAAGTGGCTGTCACCAGGTTTGCCACATTGGGAAGCAAGTCACAAGGCAGAACACTCACCCGCCTTGGAACAAACACCTGCTCATGATCTTCCTGCCAGCCGTCCTCAGGAACTTCATCTAGAATGTTCCTCAGCCCACCTGGCCTTCCAATCCAGATCACCCCAGAGGGCTGAGCAGAGATGTGGGGCCCCCCTCTGGCTCCCACAGCACCTTGAGGCAAGCACTGCCATCACCCATCCCTCACATGGCGTCAGAGCCTCTGGCTGACTTGTCTGCCTTTCTCCAACCCCCACAGCCCCAGTGAAGGTAGGGATTCTTGTGTGTGTGTGTGCGCGCGCAGCATGTGTCCAGTGCCTAGAACAGAATCTTGCACACAATAGGTGCTCAACAGCAGTAGCTGAATTGAATAGTCTATTTCTGAAAAAAGAAAGGAAATTCTAAGGAAGCCAAATTCCTCTTCTAGAATAAATACTGTTGGATGAAAAGGGAGTCTATAGGGAGGGTCAGGGCTCTCAGAGCTGTAAGAGGAATTTCCAAGTACTAGACAGAACCAGGAGGGCCAGGGCTCCACCCCGCCTGCAACAGACAAAAGGGGAGTGGAGGTGGCTGGCTCAGTTAGAGGCTAGCACCATGATGGCTCTTGCTGGTGTAAGTGGGAAGGGGTTAACCTTGTAAGCCCCCTTTCTCATCCCCTCAAGGCTGACTGGGAGGAATGGGAGGGACAGCTGGTCAGAAGGAGACTTGTCTGCCTTAGGCCTTGGGCCTGATCCAGCAGGGAAGATACCACTGGAGAGGAGTGTCAGAGGAGAGACCTGCCTGGGGAGGAGCAGGTCTGGATGAGGGCTAAGGGAGCGAGGCCTACCTGTGTAGTGCACCACACACGTCTGGCCCTTCTTGGGGAATGTCCTTCCTGCAAGGAGACATTAGGGCTGATGAATGAACAGCATATAGGAAAAAGTCGCCTGGGACATTTCAGGTGTGATGTGACCAAGATCTATGACCCAAATTCCTCTCCATACCATGGAGATGCCCATGGCTCCAGGTCTGGCTCTTGCTTTGTATGAACCAGATTAGTCACTTCACCTCTCAGTCCTTGATTTGAATTTTATTCCCTTGGGTTCCTCAACTCCACTCTCTGCTGGTTCTTTTCATTTCTTTGATTGCTCTTTTTACTTCCCTTCATCAATTCCATGAGCATTTCTGACAGCCTGCTCTCTGCCAGGCCTGGACTAGATTCCAGAGACACAGAGCAATCTATGAACTCATGAAGTTAGGAACACAGACACATAAATAATAGACTATAATGCAGGGTGATGACTGCGCTCAAGAATGAATAAATACAATCATTCACAAATGTTTACTGCATAACTACTACATGCAAGACCTGGGCCTGATCTCAGGATACACCAGTAAATCATACAGACAAGATCCCTACTCTTTTGGAGTTTACATTCTAATGGAGGGAAACAAACAATACTCAAATAAACGAGACAACATAGATAGTGATAAGTTCTCTAAAGAAAATAAACAGAATGATGAATTAGGCAGAGATTTAGTGGGATAGGCCATTTTAGAATGGGTGGTCCGGGGCAGCCTCTCAGAGAAGATGACATTTGAGCTGAGATTTGAATGATGAGCAATGTGCTGGGAAAAGCACTGCAGGAAGAGGGAGCAGCAAGTGCACAAACCACGAGGCAGGAATGGATCAGTGCATTTGCAAAACAGAAAGGAGCCTAGAAGACTGGAAAGATGGAAGAAGGTGGAGACAAGTGGGAAAGAGCCAGATCATACAAGGCCTTGCAGAGCTGGGTTTAATTCTAAGTGGAACAGGAAGCCACTAGAGGGTTTTAAGCAAGACAATGACATAATCTGAATTAAGATTTTATAAGATCACTCTGGCTGCTATATGTAGGATGGACAGTTAGGCGCCTGTTGCAATAACCCAGAGAGAAAATCAATGATGGCTTGAATTAACGTGGTTGGCAGCAGAGAAGAGAGTAAAATAGATGGGAGATATATTTTGGCATCAGAGCTGACAAGGCATGCTAATGGCTTGGAGATGGGATCCAGGATAGGGTGAAGGAGAAAACAAGCACGATGCTTGGGTTTTACATCTGGGCGACAAGAAGGATGGAGGAGCTAATTCCTGAGATGGGGAGGATTGAGGAGGAACAGATTTGTGTGGGTGGCAATCTTAAGATGCCTATTAGACATCTGAGTTTATATTGCAAATAGGCAGAGGGAAAGTCTGCACTGGAGGTATAAATTTGGGTGGGATTTAAAGCCATGGGGCTGGATAAAAAAGCCTTGGGAGGGCTAACAGCTGAGCCAATATTTAGATGGGGGCCCAGAGGAGGGAGCAACTGACAGAGTGTCAGGTAAAGTATCTGAGAGGAGACAATGGTTAAACTGAGTCTTAAAAGATGAGTAGTTTGCCAGAGGAAGTAAAGGAGATAATCTGGGAAGAGTGAGCCACATGTTCAAAGGCCTCAAGTTGAGCAGTAGTGGGAGCCCATCTGGTTCCCTGCTGTAACCCCAGGGCCTAGCACACAGTATATGTTCAATAAATATTTGCTGAATGACTGGTGTATTTAACAACTTGCAGACAGCTCAATAAAACCAGAGGAAAAGTTGGTGGTGGGGGTAGGGACTGGTAGAGATCAGGCTCTAGTGTGAAAGGTAACAGGAGGCTATATCACTGTCTGCCTAGAGAAAGAGATGGAAGATTCATTAAAACATTTTATGCCTAGCGAGGGGCATGGTCAAATATGCACTTTAAAGAATCCTCAGACTGTGATGGGGAAAACAGTGGGGGTGAGGTGGGAGGCCAGATGCAAGGCCAGGGGCTGAGACTGGAGGTGAGGAGACCAGTTTAGAGACTGCAGAAATCCCAGTGAGAGATGACGATGGCCTGAACTAGAGCAGGGACTGAGGAGATGGAGCCTTAGAGATACTCAGCAAGAGAACTTGGCAGGATTTGGTGTGGGTCCAGTCAAGACAGTCATCCTGAATACAACAGCATAGTTGTTGAAATATTAATTGGTACATCCCCCTTCTGGGATACAGCACGGTAGCTGGCCCTTTTGTGCTTCCTTGACTCAGAGGTTTAGACTGACCTAAAAACAGAAGGCCAAAGCTCCTTCAGGCTTTCCCTAAATATCTGATCCCCTTCAAGAGAAAATGCCCCTTGTCCTTAGAAAAGATGAAGAAACTCTAAAGGCTTCTGTGAACCAGAGAAGGGAGAAGAGGCCTCCAGGCCTCCGGCAGAACTCTATGGCAGTGCCCTGGGGTGGGTGACAAGGCCTCAGGGAGATATTTCCTGGGACCCAGAACCATGGTTCCCAGCATGGAAAAAGAAGCCTATACCTCCTGGGTGATCCAAGGCTGTGGCTGGGGCTTCTAGAGACCAGTGCTTTTCTTTAAGGAGGGTGGCCTGGAACCAAAAATCCCCCCAATTTCCTGTGGGGGGTGTCAATAATGTCTGACATGCAGTTTGCCTGTCAAATTCTGCAGAAATGGGGGCTCCAGTCTGAATTACTGTTGATTCAAGAAATAAAGAAATAGCTACTCCTTGCACATCCAGATTCAGTTACACAAGGGTAACGCCTGTAATATCTGGCTTGGGAAAGTGAGTGGTGCCAATCCTGAGGCAGGAAACAGGGAACACAGAGGAGCGCTTGAGAGTGGGGAAGCAGAGGAGCATGAGTTCTGTTTTGGACTTGCTGACTTTGAGGGATCCGTGGGATGTCCAGGTAGAGGTTGAGCAGAAGCTGGATAAATGGACCACCGTGAACTCAGATTGGAGGTCTGGGCTGGAGGCTTAAGTTTGGAGGCCATCGGTTTGAAGCCCATAATGAAAGTCATGGGAGTGGACAGGATGGCCGGAGAAGCTGAGTGGGGCAGGAAGGATAAAGCAAGATGCGGAGGCAGGAGAGGGAGTTCTCCCTTTCCAGACTGGCTCTGTCCTTACAGAGTCTCACCGCCCAGATCGCAGAGGGCTGCCAGACAAGAGGCCCGGCGGCAAGCGCGTTAGAAGGGGGCTGCCCCGAGCAGATGAGACCCCAAAGCATGTCGTTTCCCCTGTTTCCAGAGCTCACCCAGCAGGGCAGGGAAGCGGAGCAGTAGCGGAAACCTGGGAAATCAGCAGTAGTAGGTAACCGAGTGGTTCCAGCCGCGGCAGTAGCAGCCAGAGGCCCCCGGGGCGGTGGCGGGCCGCAGACCCCAGCCTCCCGGCCGCCGCCTTCTTTCCTCTAGGTGAGCAGGAGAGGAAAGGGATGGCGAAGGATGTCTGCTAGATCCCCAACAATCCCGTCTGGGCTTTTCTCCCGCCGCCCCCATCCTAGGCCCGCTCCCCCTTCGGCACCCTCCGCGCCACCTCGTTATCGGACCCCCGCCCGCCGGGCTCCGCCCCGAGACCCCTCCTCCTCCCCCAGCTCCGCCACCCGGTACCGTCTCCCGGAGAGATGGTCTCGATCTCCACGCCCATCGCGGTCCCACTGGCCCCGCCTCCGAGGGTCCCCGCTGTTGCCCTGACCCCGGCTCAGCTCCGGCCCTGGCCCGCTGGCGTTCCTGCTTGCCTCCCCGCCGCCACTGCAGAGTCGGAGGAGGTGCGGCTGGAGTCGGGACCTGCGCGGGGAGGGGCCACCGGGAAGGGGGCGGCGGGGCGGAGCGGCGCGGAAAGGTGGGGTCGACCGGGGCGGGGCCCGCGGGAAGGGACCCTGACGCGGCTGCTCTGGAGCTTGACCAGGCTAAAGATCATTAACCTACTGACTGGGAAGGAAGGTGAGGGAGGCATGCAGACAAGCGCATTTACCCGCGCACCCACCCACCCATCTGTCCATCCATCTATACATCCATCCATCCATCCATCCATCCATCTGTTCAACACATTTATCTCCACATTTAAGCTCCAGGAGTCAACTCGGTCTCACAGACTAGGGGAAGAAGGCTGGTAACTAAACCAACACTTTAATTAGATGCGTTCACCGCCATAGAGTTCAGAACGTTATGGAAGCACCAGAGATGTAGCTACCCCAGCTAGGCAGCCCGAATCTGCAGGGGCAAGCTGGGGTTGAGGTGGGGTTAAGGGGGGGGGGTCGGGGGAGGGATGGGGGAGGGGAAGAAACCAGTCATTACTGACCCTCCTGCACCCAACTTAAACCCCTCTTCTCCATCCCACGCACAGGTGGGTTCCCACCTTTCAGGGCAGAGAACTATGCCCTGGGGGTACCAACTGAATTAAGACAGAATTGCTGTCCTCGAGGAATTGAATCTGAATCTGTGATGGGTGGGGTCACACAGTAACAGCGGTGGCGTGATTCTGCTGTGGGATGACTGAATGAGTTCTACCTTGAGTTCCTCCTCCACGCAAGACCCTTCGCCTCCACCCAAAGGAGATCCAGGAATCTGGAAAGACATTTTTTTGGAGGAGTTAACGTTTGCTTGAAGAATGAATGAGACTTTAACTTTTGTTTCATTTTTTTCTCATTCTTCAACGCATTGCTGCAAAAACTGATGTATGATTGTGACGAGTCGGCGCCGGAATATAGGCATGGGGAGAAAAGCCAGGGCAAAGATGTCCAGAGTGGGCCCGAGAGGTGTTCTTCCTCCACTTCCCCTCCCACCACTCTCCCAGATGATTAGGGCAGAGACTTAAGTTATCAGCATTGATGAAGGAGGGCTGGTTGTGTTGTTCAAGAAACATGACGATCTACCGTACTGTGAGGGTCAGGGTCTGAAATTCCCCACGGGCTGCTCCAAGGCGGGGCCCAGAATGTCCCAGGGGTATAGCTGGTCTTAGCCTAGTGTCGCACTAGCTCCTTGAGCTGTGGCCACGGGCAGGCACTGTTGGGGTAAGTGTAGAATAGGAGTTTGTAATTGGGACAGGTCCGTGGAGCGGCTTCAGTTAAATGCACACCATTTTGTGAACGGATAAGAACATTTTTCTGAGGAGATTTTTATCTTATTTTAAGGAGGGCTGCGACTCCTTCCCATCCCCGACCCCCACCACCTCCACCACTTCCACAAAAGAAAGGTTAAGGAATTGTGTTGACTCTGGGGCTCCCGGACTCGTTCTTAGACTAAGAGAACCGATGAGAAGTGGGGAGAAGGCGCTAAACCTCTCACGGGAGAACTTGTGGCAGGTTTACCGTCGGTGGTGCTTCTCGGGGAATACAACTCCCAGAGGCCCGTGCGGCAAAGCCCGAGCTTATTGGCCAGTGGGAAGGACCCTATCCTAACGGACATATATAAAAGCCAATAGGCCGAGGCATTGCCGAGCTTGCCAGCCACCGCTCACCTATCAGGGGCCTGGGAGCCGATGCTTCCGGTACTCGCTTACGGCTTCAGATCCGCGGTGCGTGAGCCCCGGCGGACTCCGGGAGACTGATTTTCTGTGGGGCTGTGAGGCCAAAGGTATTTTGTCTCCACTGCTGTCTGGTCTGGCCGGTTTGGGGAGGCTGAGGTGGGCGGGGAGGGTAGTGGAGGGATCGGTACTTTGGGGGTGGGGAGGAAAGAGGATGTGTCACAGGTGTGCGGAGAGGATGGGGAGAATTGGTAGGGGGCCGCGTGCGAGGGGCTGGTGGATGCGGACGAGCAGGGGGTGGGTGAGTTTATATCAGTGAATATATTCTCTGTGTCACGAGTGACACTCCTATATATAGGTATATGTCCTAAGTCTGCTATTCAAAATGAAGAACGTGCTTTATACGTAAACACCTTTATCACAACGTTATTTATAGAAGGATGAATTTGGCCATAACCTGGTATCTCACCAGTGAGGGAAAATTATGGAACTTCCTCAACAGTGAGGAAAAGTGAATATTAAGTGGCTCCTAAAAGTAATTAATAAAACTTTTAAGTAACTTGGGAAACTGGTAATATATGTGAAGTGAAAAAATCGTGATACGAAATTGTACAGTATGATTGAAAAAGTTTAAAACTGCATAGAAAAAAGGCTGAAGGGATGTAGTCATAATTTTCTTTGATGAATAGTTTTTTGTGAATTTACCTTTTTACCTTTCTTGTGTTTTAATTTAAAACAATAATAAGTGTAAAGAACTTGGAATTATTTTATAGTGAAAACACAATAAACTTAGAAAAACAAATTGCAAAATATGGAACTCTATTTAAACCTACTGTAAGTGCTCCAATTCACCTAAGCCCCTAGATTCTCACTGTGAGTTGTTTTTAAAGAAGATTAAAAACAGAAGAATTAAATGGGCATAGACTGAGCACCAGGTCCTGGTTCTGACCATCTCCCCCCTGAACTAATACAGTCAGCCTTTCTCTCTGTAAAACACCCAGGGCCCCTGATTTGAGAAATATTATAGTCTGAGGATTGAGACCAGGAGATACACAGTTAGCTTCAAGCAAAATGTAAATATTTAAAAATATACAAAATAATTGGAGAACACCTGAAGGCCATTTCAGCCTTTGTCCTCTTGGCTCTCTTGTAACTTTACAGACTCTATGATAGTGACCCCCAAATGTTTACCTGTGACTGCCTAAGGTGCAGTTCTACCCTATAGACAAATGAAGCACATTTAATACTAAATTTGTTACACACTACACACTGTTCTTACCTTTGAAGCATATTTTGCCCTCTATCTCTGTTAAATGGTTCAACAATTTCCCATGTTATCCTTAATTCTCCTTCCTCACTGCTCATCCTACTTGATGTCTGTTTCATCTGTCTTAGAAATACCTCTTGAATCTGACCCTCTTTCTCTACTGAAGTAGCTACAGACTTGGCTTACTTTCTCATAGTAACATTCAAACTATTTCCTGGTCCCTTATTAAACTTGTCAGCTTCCTACTTTCTCTGGTCCATTCTGCACATTGTTGCATAAATGCGTGCTGGTTCCTCTAAATTCCAAATTCCTCAGCAGGCCCTTTATGATCAGGGGGATAAGGCTGGAAAGGTCTAGCAATATAGGACACTTTACGGCCTTCAATGCTTTGCTGAAACATTTTGGAAGAACTTTTATATGCATAGACTGTGGAGACTTATCAAAGGCATTTGAGCAGAAATGCAAAATGACCAGAGCTGTGACTTTTCTCCAGATAATTCTACCCAACATACAGAGTCCTGGCTCTGTGGGAAAGAAGAGACTGGTATGAAGAGGACTTCTCCTTGTCCTACCCTACTGAAAAGGAAGAGGTGCTCAGGACCTGGACTAATAATGCAGTAGAAAGGAAATGGAGTAGAAATGAAAGAATTAGAACAGATTTTTGTAATTATTAGGATTTTGAGGGAAATAGGCCGAATTTCTTCTTGTGATTTAAAGATGAGAATATTAAAGTTAATTCTTCTAAAAATCTCAGTAACTTTATTATCATTTATTTTTCCCTTATTCACAAGGGACATTTATCCCTTACCTTCTGTTACTCCTGGCCATACACACTCTTAATGACATTAGACTGACTTGGGTGGCCTAAAACATATCATATAAATTGCCTTTGATACAATTGGCCCATTAGGGATTTTCTCTGCCCAGGAAAATACATCATGCATTATTTATCAATAGTCTTTTAAAAGTACATAAGTAGATATTAGGAAAAAACATATTATCTTATACAAGACCAGTAGGTTTGAGATGGCAGTTTTTGTTATTAGTAATGACAGAGGAGATGTTTCTTCATTTAGCAAGTCACTGCCGAACCACTTAATCTGACATCATGTGTAGAAGTATAACAGACCATTCCGTCTTAGTAAAAGATTCTAAGAGCAGGGACAATGGTAGCAAAGAGATATGAGAAATAATTTGCAGATAAGTTAAAAGCAAATCTGCCAGTTTGGTGGAGAATACATTTCTTTGAATTTAGAGTCTGAAGGCAATTTCTCAGGTTCTGTCTTTAGTTAGGAGTCAGTATTACAAGATCGAAAAATGTCCATTGGATTCTGTGAGGTGGATGGCACTGATGAGTTGGTGAGAGTTGTTCTAGAGAAGAGGTAGAAATGGTGTCAGTTTGCGGTGGATTAAGAAGAGAATGGATGAAGAAATGGACGCTGCAAGTTTAGACAATCCTTTATGATAATTAACAAGCTTAAACATCACTTAGAATATACTTTTTGATCATCATATTATTTTGTAAATTGCCTGTTGGTTATCTTTGTCCACTTTAAAATTTAGCGTGTTTTGTCTTTTTATCTGGCTTATAACAGCTTTTTATAAAGTAAGTATTTTTTTACATTTAAATGTTTCCTTTTTTCAATTACAAAAGGACTATTTGAATACATACATATTATAAAAGCAATTTTTCCCAAAAAATGCAGAAGTATCCCAGTGTCTTTCTTACACCACCTCACTGCATCTCAGTATGTACTATGAACACTTTGGTATGTGTCATTTCTGATCCTTTTCTGCATCTTTATGTAAGTGTACACGAACACACATGTATATAGACATACAGAGGTGGATTTTTTTCCATAAATAGGAGCATACTAGACATGTTACTTTGTGAATTTCACTGCATTTTTTGCGAGGAAAGATTTTTTTCATATCAGTACTCATGGAGCTTCTTTATTTTTATTTAACTGCTTCCATATTGATGTACATTTGGGTTTTTCTAATACAAAAGACGCTACAGTAAATCCATATATGTGTATGTGTTTGAGTGTTTCTATAGTTCTGTCGAAAGTCTTTCTTTTAAATCTGTTATGTTTTTGTTTTACACATTTGGATCTTTATCTGGAAGGTGTTTTGTTGTAAGATGTGAAAGGTTAGTCTCTTTTTAGAGCTTCAACTTTGTTGTCTCTCAAATAAGAGTAAGAATGCCATCCTTATAAGACTATTACAAGGATCATATCAGATTCTAGGTGACCAGCACTAAGTGTGGCACATGCTGGACATGTTTATTCCCTCATTTCCTTTGGCAAGTTCAGGTAGTATCTGGGTGTATTTATAGAGTATGGTCTGTTTTTGCATATTCAGTAACTGTCATCCTGATTTCCTTTGTTTTGGCATGTCTCAACATTTCACAGAAAGGCTAACAGTAAAATTTTACCATTGAAATTGATGGAAGTTAGTAAGGTTCTACCATATTTTAATTTGGTGACAAATGGGAATTCAAGTCTTACCTTTTGCTTTCCCTTTAGTGTTGAGAATAAAGTGAAATAAAGCATACTGACAAGGAGTCAGATATGAGCAGTCTAAAGGAAAAGTATATGTGAAAGAAAGATATTTGAAAGCTTTAAAAAGATTCTTTTCAAACATCTCAGATCCTTAATTGCAATAAAAAATATGACTCAAATAACATGGTGCATTTTTTTAAATTGAAGTATAGTCTGTTTGCAATGTCGTGTTAGCGTAATTCTGGTGTATAGCATGATTCGGTTATATATATATGTATATATATTCCTTTTCATACTTTTTCATTATAGATTATTATCAGGTATTGAATATAATTTCCTGTGCTATACAGTAGGACCTTGTAGTTTATCACATAGTGCATTTTGTAATTAGGCTTTGGCATTTAATTTTATACAATTGTAATCTTTAGGCACACGTATGATCTTATTATATACTTGTAATTGTTATGTGCTCTATTTACAAAAGAATTTGAGGCAGCCGTCTACTGTGTTGATCAACTCTGTGATGAGTTGACTCATTTCAGGCCTTACGTGCATCTTGCATATTTTATTGGCTCTCTCTAATTAATTATAGCATCATAGTGACGCTACATTCAAAAATTATGATTACAGTAACTTAAAGAGACATGGGGTTAGTATTCAGAGTGTACATTTTTTGCTTGTTTACCTGCTTTCCTATGAGTGGCTTGGAATTTTGAACCAAGAACTATTACTATAAGCATTATTATTGTTTTGTCTATATTGCTGTTTTTCAGTATTCCAGTTCTGTGATCAGAGAAGTTTGAACTAGAGGTGTCCAGAATATACATTTGGCTCCATAAATTGAATAAAAATCAGTATTCTGCAGAGGTGATCATAGAGTGAACCTGTGGAACAACAAGAAAAAAATCTGAAATTTCATTCTCTTTATTAAAATTTCACTGAAACAGTGTAGTCATTTGGCTTCAAAAGTTTGACCTTATTTTGCAGGAACAATAATTTCTAAGCACTGCCAGGCTGTCTTTTAATCTGTTACATTCCTTCCATCCTTTTATCCCCTCACAGTAATGACTTGTGGAAGGGCTAAGCCATTGTCTGGTAAAATGTTCTACATTTTGAATTTGTCTAATTATATTCTCATGGTATAACTTTCCTTCATAATTATTTCAGATAACCTTTATCAGAAAGGATGGAGTTGGGAAAAGGAAGACTTCTCAGGACTGGACTGAATGCATTGTATCAAGCAATACACCCAATTCACGGCCTTGCCTGGACTGATGGAAATCAGGTAGTCCTGACTGACTTACAGGTTCAGAGTGGAGAGGCCACGTTTGGAGACTCAAAGGTCATTGGACAATTTGAACATGTGTATGGGGTGTCCTGGGCCCCACCTGGTACAGCTGATACACCTGCTCTGCTCGCTGTCCAGCACAAGAAGCATGTCATTGTGTGGCAACTGTGTCCTAGCACCTCGGATACAGGCAAATGGCTGATGGCTCAGAACTGTGAGATAAGACAGTCACTCCCTGTCCTTCCCCAGGGCTGTGTGTGGCACCCAAAAATTGCTGTCCTGACTGTGTTGACTGCACAGGATGTCTCCGTTTTCCATAATGTCCACTGCAACAGTTCCCAGGTAAAAGTGGACCTCAACACCCAAGGCCTCATTCACTGTGCGTGTTGGACCCAGAATGGCCAGATGCTGGTGGTGGCAGTAGGCAGCAGCCTGCATTCTTATATTTGGGACAGTGCTCAGAAGGCTCTTCACAGGTGCTCCTTCTGCCCAGTGTTTGATGTGGACAGCCACGTGTGCTCCATCGGAGCCACTGTGAACTCAGAGGTTGCTATAGCCACTGAGCTTCCACTAGGTAAGATTTGTGGCTTAAATGCATCTGGAACCTTTGACGTTGCCCCTAGTGGTGAAGACACTTGTTCATATACTTTACCAGTTACTGATGAAGTTTCCTCTGTGGATAACGACGCAGTCGCTTCTGAATCAAGTTCTGAAACACCGGTTTCTCCCTTTTCTTCATCCTTTTCTGATCTTCTGGATCTAACTCATATACACTTCAGCAGATCTAAATCTGAGGGTAGTTCTCTTATTTGTCTAAGAAAAAAGGACTATTTGACGGGAACTGGCCTGGATTCTTCACATTTGGTCTTCTTGAACTTTGAGAAAGAGGTTACGCAGAACAGGAAAGTCACCATTCCAGGCATTCTGGTTCCTGATCTGATAGCATTTAGTCTTAAAGCACAGGTAGTCGCAGTGGCTTCCAATACGTATAATACAATTTTTATCTATTCTGTCATTCCATCATTTATGCCAAACATCCGGCAGATTCAGTTAGAGAGTAATGAAAGACCAAAAGGCATATGTTTCTTGACAGATAAATTATTATTAATTTTGGTAGGAGAACAAAAACCCACTGATTCAGCATTTCTTCCTTCTTCAAAGTCTGATCAGTATATCCTTCGTTTGATTGTTAGAGAAGTGATGTTGGAAGAAGAATCTCCAGTGACGTTGAGTGAAAACCAGAGTGGTTACTCTGCTCTCAGTACTGTGTTAAACCAAGCAAATAAAAAGCTAATTGAAAGTCTTTCCCCAGATTTTTATCACCAAAATGGAGGGCTCTTGTTAACAGCTAATAGCAGCAATCCAAGTAGGAATCCTGGAAGAACCCTTATTAAAGAAATCAAAAGTCCTCCATCCAGTATCTGTGATGGCTCCACAGCCCTAGAAACTGCAGGTGCCGGACCTGTTAACCAGCCAGTAACACTGCCCAGACCCAGCGGCACTCCAGACCACACCAAGACCCCAGAACCTACTAACTTACAAAGGGAAAAGGAAATTTATAAGCTGTCTAAAGAACTGAAAGTTTTATCCAGGAACCTAAATGAAGTGCAGCAATGTCTTTCTGAGCTCACAGACTCTCTACAGAATGGAAAGAAATCCTCTCCTTCGTATCCACTCTCTCCGGATCTACCGTATGTTCACATCACTTGCCAGGTAACTTCCCCTTTGAGGAGCTACCACTGGCTCCTGCTGCCAGTGGGTGCTTGCTGCAAGAGAAATTTATTGATGAGGAAGATGGTGTTGTAATTGAACTTCACTGACCTGGGCATGCTATATTCAGGCAAGTTCTTATACCTTTCCATGTTGGTGGCCTGCCATCCAGATGGGCACATGTACCAGTGTACACTGTGATTTTATCATGTGCGTGGTGTGAAAACATGAATGATTGTACTCATTCTGGTGTCTATATTTAGAAAAATAATTTTAAATCATGCTGTTTCATTGTGAAAACCTTTTCCTTATGCACTTGCAGACACTCTTCCATTTATAAGAAAGGTTATAGTGATTAAAAATTTTTAATGCTTCTATTTATGCCTGCATATGCAAACATAAAATATTACATAAATAGGACCACATCATATCTGCTTTTATCATGAACACTTTCCTTCCCCATTGAACTTGACCCTGCTCCTCCTTTCTGGAACCCCTCTTTAACTAACAGCTCTATGTGGAGCCTTCTGTATTTCACTTCACACTCATATAATCTTACACAGAGCTTTGTATACATAGATATATTATGTGGAGGGGTGTTAGTGGTGATTTTGTCATTGTTTTACAGGAATGGGGTCATAAGGTGCATTCTTTACTTCATGCTGAGAGTGTGCTGTTTATTCAGCCGTTCCCTTGTTGATGGACACTCACTTTGTTTTCAGTTCTAAGCCACTCTGAATAGTGCTGCAATAGTATTCTTGTATGTATCTATTTATACTCATACTTTTATTTTGGTTGGCTTGGTTCCCAGAAAGTGGAAGTACAAATTTGAAGACTATGTGTGTATATATATATGTATAGAGAGAGATAGAGAGAGAGAGAGAGAGGAGGGAGAGAGGGAGAGAGAGAGATGTTTCTACTTCTAATAGAGTTGCCAGATTGCCTTTCACAGATTTTTTACTAAACAATGCATCATCACATGCCCATCAGCATCCTATGGGACTGTCCTGTCCCTCACATCCTCACCAATCTGATGAGTGTGAAGTGGCATTTCACTTCTATTAATTTGTATTTCCTTTGTTGTTAGTGAATTTGAGTATGTGTTCATTTTTTTGGCCAATTGAATGTGAATTACCTGTTGTTCATTTTTTCCTGTTGAGTTAGCAGTTTACAAGAGGTTTTTGTATATTGTAGAAACTGATATATATGTAATAGTCTAGATTTTCTTGCGTTATTTTATTATATTAGTTTTTACATTTAAGTTTCTAAACTTTAATTAAAATTTTCCAAGAGTTAGATAACCAGTTGTGCTACCAACATCCATCTTTATCTCACTGAACTTGATCTACCACATTTGTCGTGTAAACTTGTAGATCCTGGGATCTAATTGTGGATTCTTCTTGCTGCAGCTACTGTAATGCTGATCTCTTTACCTAGAACTTTAATAATACCACACTGATTTGATTATGGCAGACTTACATATCTTCGTTTTAAAAGATATTTGCAGAATGTTGGTGTGGAAATCAATAATAAATAATATGTAAATTGCTATTTAAATAATAGTCAAAAAGAGATACTTTAGTTTTTTCATAAACTACTGTTTGACTCAAGGATGTAGGTTTTTAAAAGAACCAAAGAATACTTAAAACTGAACTAAATATTTTTATTATAAAAATTTCAAACATGTAGTAAAATGTGTTTTTTATTATGAAAAGTTGTAAACATATAGGAAGACTACAAGATGAAACCCTATCTATGTGTATCACCTGGATTTAACAATTGTTAATATTTTGCCATAATTGTTTCCTTTTTGTTGTTTTTGTTTTCTAAAATATTTTTTTAAGTAGAGACATCATGGTATTTCACCCAGAAGTATATTGGGATGCTATTCTAAAGTGTAAGCACATGTTCTTTAATTATCACAGTACTATTATCATACTTGATAACATTAATAATAATTACTTAATATCATCTAATACCTAGTCCTTATTCAGATTCCTAAATTGTCCCCAAAAACCAGTTAAATCACAAATAAATCAGTTAAAAATCAGTTAAATCACTTAAAATTTTTTTAAGTTAATTTCACAACCATGTTAGGGATCTTAGTTGTATCATGTATCAAAGCTAATTGAAATAGATACTTAAAACATTTAACATCTCAATTCTAGATTTTTGAAGAGCATTTTTCCCACATTGTCTTCAGCCAGAATAGACATTTAAATGGTTTTATGTAACTCCATGAAGTTTTCTGTGTATTTTCAGTAAATAAAATTTTTGTTTTAAAAAATTATAGTACTTATAAATGTGAAATCTAGTTTGGATTTTTTTCCCTCCATGATTTTTCAGATTTTTTTTTCTTTTTTCCCTTGTTCTTTCTCTTTTTGAATAGGTAATTCATTTACTTGGTTTAGAAAAGCAAAACATTATTTTAATAGAAAGCTGTATACTGAGAAGTCTTACTGTCACCCCATCTCTGTTCATCCTGTTCCCCTCACCTCCCATAAGTAACCATTTTCATTTTTATTTCTCTATGCAGATATTAGCAGGTCTTGTTATATATTTTTGTTTTTCCTTTTGTTACACAAAAGGTAAAGTACTATATACAGTATTCTGCATCATGTTCCACTGGGTAATATATTCTCAAGAACTCTGTATCAGCACACAGAGCTCTTCTTTTTTTTTTTTTTTTTACAGCTGCATAGTATTATTTTCCCCTCATTACAGAAGTAAAATATGCTCATTGAAGAAAAATTTAACCAATAAAAGAATATTTAATGTTGAAAGTGAAAATTCTTCATAACCCAACCCTTAGAGAAAACCACAGATGTAGTTAGTAAAGGAAATATTTATTCCATTTTTTTCTATGCATTTACTAAAACTTTTGTTAATCTAAAATACAATACCTAATTGTTTGATTTTATTTTTATTTACATACATTATTTTATCAAACAATATATGTTTTAAACATTTGTAAATATGAAATTCTGCATTTTTTTAAAGTAAGAAGACGTGGGTTTTTTTTTACCTTTCAATTCCTCAGCTTCTCAGTTTATAATGAACTAATCCAACCAAACTGTTATCGGTAAGTACCTCTGGAGGGTAGAATTTTGGGGACTTTACTATCTGCATTATAAATTTCTGTTTTACTTTTTAATATTGAACACATATTCCAAGAAAAGAAAGCAAAATAATCAAAAGCAATGAAGTTTCCCCTATACTTTCAGAAGCCCCATTTTATATGAGTTAAAATAAATGATTAGTTGCTTATGGCCAATACAGTTTATTCATGTGACATCTTTTAGAATGTTACTACATAGTAGACTTACCTTTTGAGTTTTTCATTCTACCACATTTACCTTTTATTGTTGAAATTATTTTTTATTATTTAATAATTTCTTAGCAGTCAGAAAATGAGTAGTGATAATTTTAACAAGAAAATGTTAGACATACAACGTGTAAAACTTTAAAAAATGCTTACATGAAGATATTGCTTCAACTAATATAGAATTAGAAGGTTTTCTTACTCTTGTGTTCTGTGGATATACTTTTGGACTCCATGTATCTTAAATTAGAGCAATAGATGTTTTATATTTTCTTTCTCTAGGGATATTTGAAACCATTTTAAAAGATGAGTTAATTTTTAATGACTTTTTAGAATTTAAACATCACTTTCACTTATACTTTTTTCTCAACTAAGTGGATTTACCACAGTTTGTTTATTTTATTTATGCAAATTCTCTGCTACTCTACTACTTAGGGCAGTCTTTCTTGGAACTTTTTCCCTAATAAAGAAAACACAAAGTTTCTTAGTTATACAGGCATACTTCATTTTATTGTGCTTTGCAGATATTGTGTTTTTTACAAATTGAAGGGTTTTGGCAACTCTGGATTATCAGATGATAAGTAGCATTTTTAAGCAAGAAAGCATTTTTAAATTAATGTATGTACATTGTTTTATGAGACATAATGCAGTTGCACACTTAAATGGACTATAGCATAGCACAGACGTAACTTTTATTTGCACTGGGAAACCAAAAATGCTTGTGGCTTACTTTATTGCAATATTTGCTTTATTTTGGTGATCTGGAACTGCACGCGCAGTATCTCTAAGGTATGCCTATACCTAAAACAGCCAAGCAGTTGTTCCTCACCATGAGATTGTGTCTCTCAGGCTGCCATCCATCATCCTATAGTGTTATTAGTCATATCCTAGGAAAGCCAGTAAGTAGCAATAAAGACAGACCCTGGAGAAAGAGCAGAGCAAAACGAAAAGGAAATTGGGGTTAGGAGTTGTGTTTTATCAGATTCTTTAGTTATGTTAAATAATGCAGCAAAAAGCTCCTTATTTAAAACTGAAGTCTAGTTGATAGTGCTAATAGAGAAGGATTTTTAAAACTATGCGTTCTGTTCTTAGGAATAGAATAGGAATTCTTAGGAATGTTAATGCCATTGATTCTGCAATCAGTTTAATGACTTTAATTTTTATTTTTGAAGAAGTCTTGTTTTGTAGGTCCTGTTGTTGGAAAAAGAGATGTCCTTCTCTGCAATGGCAAATTAAGACTCAGTACACTTCAGGAGACTTTTGGCCTATCACTTATTGAAATGCTGCATGGTAGGTAAAATTGAGAAATTGACTCTACCCAACACCCCCTTCCTCTGTTTTGTAACTTTTCACTGGTAATGAAAATGAAGTGTACCAACCATCAGTGATTCCTTAGATCGTTAAAAAGTATTATTAAATTGCCTACTGTATACCCAGGCCTGTTATAGGTTCCAAAACACATGGAAAATACGGGTTCTGCCCTAAGGAACTTACAATCTAGCTGGAAAACCTAAGTGGACACATGAAAAAACTAGAATAGAGCAATATATTTATATATCCATGGCACTAAAACATAGAGATCATAGCATTGCAGAATATTTCTTCAAGGAGTTGTCATTATAATATGCAGCAAACATATGGATGTGAAGGACACTTCTTGATGGCAAACGACTGAGTGCTGCCTGATTTCCATCTGATGGAGATGGTGGTGGTTTTCTTATGCCTCATTCTTTGGTAGTCGCTGCACTGAATATAATATTTTGTTTCATTTTTTTCCCCCTTAAAGTTGTAGTATCAGCACTTTTCTTTTTTGACACATGCATGTATGATATGACTTCATAATTGTCATTTTTACTGGGTGGGATTAATACTCCATCTGGGGTGAACCATGTATTTTTTCTTCAGTTTTATTGAGATATAATTGACATGCAACACTTTATAAGTTTAAGGTGTACAGCATAATGATTTGGCTTACATACATCATGAAATGATTACCACAGTAAGTTTGGTAAAAATCATCTCATGTAGATGCAAAATTGAGGAAATAGGAAAAATTTTTTTTCCTTGTGATGAGAAAGATTTAGTCCCTTCATACTGTATTTTACTTTGCCATATTTTCTTTGACATTTAGGTGGTTTCCAATTTTTTACTATCATAAATAACACTCTAATAAAAACTCTGCATATTTTACATGTTTTTGGAAAGTGTAGATTTTCAGAAGTAAAATATACAGAGTCAAAAGGTGAGACACAGTTGACTCGAAAGAACCAGAGAAGGTCTAGGCATGTGTTATACTAAGGCCCTATGTTAACCTGGAACAAATCATTCAGGGTTATCTGGACCATTCTAGTCTAGCTCTAGTCAGCTCAGCCTCCTTGGGTGTCTAGAGGCTGGTATGGATCTCAAGAATATAGACGATTCCTCCATAGAGTAACTATTCCCAACTTCACATAGTTTCTGGAGAAACTGTGGGACAGCATGTAGATAAGGTAGGGGCATGCCACACACAACCTCTAACATGTATGCACACACAAGTTCAAATGCATAGCACTGAGTGATTAATGCCTAGATGGGGTAAAAATATATGTCCCTTAGCTATGCCTAACTCATCAACATCCCCTTCCTGCCATGTAACCTGACCCTAAGTTATACACAGTCCTTTCATCTCCCCATTCTCTAAAGTTTTGTGATGATCAGGTTTAAGATTGTCAACTACTACATTCTCAAAAAAATCATATTTGTCATATTTTTCTTTATAGAATAAGATAAAACATCCTAAACTGCGTATGTGTCTATTTTCCTTTGCAGGCTCCCACTGGATCCTTCTCTGTGCTGATAGCGAAGGCTTCATCCCGTTAACTTTCACAGCCACACAGGAAGTAATCATAAGAGATGGCAGGTCAGATGTCTTTAGAGACTCTGTCTGAGACTCTTGATCTTGGTCCTTGAAGTTTGTAGAGACCTCTAGCCCATAGTATACATACTAGCGGCTGTCTTAACCATTTAGGCAGTGTGGCCTGATACTTGTTTGCAGAGTATTTGCTGAGTAGCCCTTCAGATGAGGCCATTACAAACAAGATCTGTTTTCCGAGGCGGACTCTCCCCAGCTGGGATTTGCACTGTTGTTCAGAGGTGAAGCACTTGCCATGGTTGGCTTGGCCACTTTTCTCCCTTGGGGCTGACGCTCCCTGCTCTGCAGCAGAGCCCAGTCTTTGTTAGATGGCACAGAAAGTGGTTAGTTATGTATTCATGACTATG
This sequence comes from Camelus ferus, assembly GCF_009834535.1. Taxonomy (NCBI): domain Eukaryota; kingdom Metazoa; phylum Chordata; class Mammalia; order Artiodactyla; family Camelidae; genus Camelus; species Camelus ferus. The sequence continues at coordinate 16,400,173 of NC_045710.1, read as the reverse complement.
TGGTTTTGTCTAAGGGCAGAATTCCCAGCACAAAACAATATTATGGTGCCATATGGATTGTGTTTTATGGTTTCTCTGAGGCTTTCTGTCCCTTGCCCAAAATGGTATTAAAGCTCTTAGAAGCACTTAAAAGATACCTCAGCATTGTTAAAGATCTTTTTCTTGGCTTGAGTGTGAAGAGTGCTGGAGAACATCTGCTCCAGCATCTTTTTACCCTAAACCAGCAGGAATTGGCAGAGTTCAAAGTAAGACAAAAAATCGGTTGACTTCTCCTCCTAGTGCTTCCTGGAACAGGAAGTAGCTCTAATGTTGACTGGACCTCAGGATTTAAACCTAACCCTTTCGCTTCCCTAGAAAGTTCTTGCCAACAGCCGTCCAGATACTCGTAAAACTGGCCCTGAGCAAGTTTCAAATGAAATTTAAATGCTTTGGCTCCCTCTGGGTCCCACTTGTGTGTGTCCTGATGTTACTGATGTGGGGCCTATGGCATGATTTTGTGCTGTTGCCCCTAATGATTTTCTCCCTGGTAGGTTCCCCCCTCCCCCACTTTATGGATCATAAAAATACCCTGTTTCTCTCCCAGTAATCAACTCCCTTAGTTAAACTATCGCTTTAAATTTTGTTATTTTTCTCCTCCCTTCCCTGCCATTCAAATCTTAGAGACCAGCATAGAGTCTGTGAGAGAAAGTATTTCAGAAAATTAGAGGTTTCACTAAATCTGAGATATTTTATTATAATTATGGGCTAAAGTGCCAGCTTAGTATAGTGGAAAGAGCCCTGATTCCAGGTTTGGATGGACTCACAACTCCTCACTGCCTTCAAACAGAGTCATAAACTTCAGTCACTGCAGCATAACAAGTGGATTGGCATGTGGCTAGTCAGAGCACATCTGCAGATGAATTTTTCTGCCATAGCAGCTCATATGCATAGGAGTACATATGCATCTTTTCCCCATTTTCTTTTAAAATTTTCTGGAAAGAAGTATTCTGTACCCTGAGGACTCCTGTCTGTCTGTTACAGTTTATGAAGATGGAGCTGGGATAGGGAAGAAGCGAGGGCCCATTTGTGGTTGAAACGCATTAGAGAGATGCTGGGATAATGGAAGTGGAGGCCACTTGTCTGTAATCAGTCGCCTGAGAGCAGTGGCTGAGTGGTCTGAGGCCTGGCTCCATTCTCAAGGGAAGTGTCCGGCGTAACATATAACTGAAGCCTCAAGAGGGGGCTTGGTCGTCCCTGTAGTAAATCAGTGTGGGTGCCTCCAAGTGTACATTTTAATCATCATTTCATGAGTCTTCAATAAAATCACTAATGGTTGTTTTGGCTGCTGTGAACGTTTTGATGGTATTTTTGTGATTGTTGTGGTATAGACGAACATTCTTGATTTTACGTATGTGTATGTTGTATTTCTTCTGCTGGACAGTCCATAATATAAATTATTCTTTACAGCAAATCTGATTCCATGACAACTCTCAAAAAAAAAGATGTTTCCTTGGCCTCTACTGTTTATAGTCTTTGGAATAATAGAAGATAATTCAGTATTGGTTTTGGAGACAGGGAGAGAAGAGCTAAATTCTTTAAATTATTCTTTAATGTTATATTGAGAATATTTGGGGGGAAAAAAGACATTATTTACAAATTCCATTTTGTGCCCAAATTTTTCTAAATTTTGTATTGGTATTATTTCAGAAGTGCAGTAGTTGTATAGGAGGGCTGAATAAAAAGTAAACCACGTACCACCTAATTTAAGAACCAGAACATTAATAGAAACCATTCAAGTCCCCTGGGTAGCCCTTCTGGATGCTTCTCCATAGAGGTAACTCCACCCCAGAGGCAACTAATCTCTTGATTGTTGTAATTATCATTTCTTCATTCCTTTTCTTTCTTTTTAAAAGGATTTTCACCAAAATCACATGTATACATTGGCCTAAACAATGTAATGGTTATTTTCCCTTGTTTTGGAGCTTTATACAATGGTATTTTACTGTATATACTTTTCTACAGCTTGTCTTTTTTTTCTCTCAGTACTGTTTGTAGGATTTATACTTGTTATGTGTATGTTCCACTGCTTTCATTGTTTCGAGTTACCACAATTTATCCAATTTCTTGCTGTGCACATTTGGATTATTCCCTGGTTTTATTTTTGCAATTATAAACAGTATTGCTTGTTAAACGTCACCTGATGCAGGTGTTTGAAAAGTCTAAGGGCTCTTACCTAGACATGAAATTGCTGGAGCACAGGGTGTATGTAAATTCAAATTATTTTCCAAGGTAGCGTGGACTGAAATAAATGCACAACCTATAAGTTGAGAGTTATGTTTTATTCGGCAGACTTTGAGGACTCGAACCTGGGAGGCAGCCTTTCAGATTGCTTTAAGAAACTGTTCCAAAGTGGCAGGGGAGGCGCCAGGACATATAGGGGTTTTGCCACAAAGACTAGGTAGTCAGAACCTCAAAAGATGACTGTCAATTAAAGAAAACCGGATATCTCAAGTTAAGGAATTTAATGCTTTTCTTTGTATGGGAAGGTGCAAAGTTCTGGGCTCACTTGAAATCATTCTTTTGATATGCACCTAGCTAACTAGGGCCAGCATCCTGTTCTTTCCATCCTGACTTCCCTCAGGGTGCACTGTTGTGGGTGGCAGCAGAGCCCGGGGCTGCCTACTTGTCTGTATCCTGAGTTCCTTCCATTCACTGTCGTGGGTGATGGTAACAGCTGATGACTTGATGGCCACAGCATCCTTTCTTTACTGATATGGCTGGCACTATTGTTCATTCACAGTGGTTATGTCAATCTTCACTCCCAACAGCAATGTTATCAGAGCTCCTATTGTTCTATAGGCTTAAGGCTTCTTAATTTATGACCCTCTAGTAGTTCCAAATGGTTTCTCATTGTGATCCTAATCTTTATCATAAAATTGAGCATCAATTTATTGGCCATTCCAGTTTTCTCTTTTGCAAAATGTCTGTTTATGTCTTATGCCCAAATTTCTATTGGGTTGTCTTTTTTTTTTTTTGTCCAGTTGTAGAGATTCTTTTTATTTTATTTTATTTTTATTGAATTATAGTTGATTTATAATATTGTATTACCAAGTTGTGAGGGTTCTTTATATATTCTAGATATCATTAATGTGGCTAACTTCACCCAGTTTGTGACTTGTCTTTTTCTTTTTCTTTTTTTTTTTTAACAGTTTTTGAGTTATAGTCATTTTAAAATGTTGTGTCAAATTCCAGTATAGAGCACAATTTTTCAGTTATACATGAACATACATATATTCATTGTCACATTTTTTTTTCCACTGTGAGGTGACTTGTCTTTTTCTTGATTGTGTGTTTTGTTGAAGAAACATAGTTAATTTTAATGAAATCACATTATCTTTCTTTTTAATGAAAGTTTTGTCTTTCACATATTTCTCTAGTCAGCATTCTGTTGGGTACTTGAGGGGAACCTGTAAATCTCCCAAGGTTTCACTGTATGTCGTTCTCTCTTCCACTATTCTGACCTGCAAACTCTAGCCACTTTGGTGTCCTCCAGCTCATCTTCTCAACTCAGGGTGTCCTCTGGGCTCCAAATGGTTCTCTTCACTGTCATCTGGAAACTCTCAAGATGATAAGCTGGGGCAGTCATAAGCTTCACCTTATTTGTTTCCTGTTTCTCAGAGATTACTCCTTTGTTGCCTGATGCCCAGGGCTTTGAAAACTGTTGTTTCATATATTCAGTCCATTTTTTTTTTTTTTTGATAATTGTTTCAGCCAAGAGGCAAGATGTGGTCTCTGTCTACATCATGGCCAGGAACAGAATTCTTCCACATCTTGTTCATTTATTCTTAAGTACTTTATATTTTTTGTTGCTACTGTGAATGATATCTTTTAAAATTTATATTTTATAACTGTTTCTGGCATATAAAAATACAATTTGTTTTTATTTTATATCCAACTGTTAGAGCAGGCAGATAGCTAGATATGAGCAGAGAAAGGGGGACACAGACCAAGTGGCAGAAAGGCAGGGCACAAGCCAAATGCAGGAAAACATACATCATGTAAGCACCAGGGGTCCCTGGGCAGAAGAAGAAAAGCAGGAATCTTTGGGCTGATAAGGGGCCACACCTTTTGGCCTGGAGACCAACAAAGAAAGGTCAGAAAAGGCAGGAATTTCCAGTGTCCCAATGTAATCTTTTGCTTATTATGCCCTCATTTCAATAAATTAGCCTTGCAGATCAGAAGTACCCATCATGCACCAACACCATGACACTTCTGATCCAGACTAAGGACAAAAATCCCTCCTCCCTTTGGGAAGGTGGAGTTGGGATGATAATCAGGAAATATGACCCCAAGCCCTTCCCTCCTCAATGAATATTCCGCCCATTCATTTTTACACCCTATGTAACTAACTTGCCAAAGAAACTCAGGGCAGCTGCTCACCTGAGCCTGCCCGCTCTCCCTCTGAGAGTGTACTGTCCATCCTTGAATAAATCCTCGCTTTACTTTTCTTAATCTCTATGTCTTGTCTCTGAATTGTTTCTGGGACAGGACAAGAACCTGGAACACTGGTTGGATCCACCAGCAACACAACTACCTTGCTATATATTCTTATTAATTCTAATAACTTATCTGTAGGTAGATTCTTTTGGGTTTTCTATGTAGGCAATCATATCATTCACAGATAATGACAATTTTGTTCATGGTGGGTATGCTTTCCTTATACCTGATTTTAAAGGGATTATTTCATCATTAAAAATGTTTTGCTTGTGGGGAGGGTATAGCTCAGTGGTAGAGTGCATGCCTAACATGCATGAGGTCCTGGGTTCAATCTCTAGTACCTCTGTTTCAATAGGATGGATAGATAGATAAGTAAATAAATACTAATTACCGCCCCAAAGTTAAAAATAATGATGTTGTTTGCCCAAGATTTTTGGTAGATATCCTTTCTCAGGTTTAAAAATTTCCTTTTCTTCTTGGTTTACTAAGAACTTTTATCATGAGTGTTAGATTTTTATCAAATGCTTCCTTCTACAACTGCTGAGATAACTTTTTCCACCCTTAATCTGTTAATGTGGTAAATCTCACTTGATGAATTTTTCTAACATTAAACAAACTTTGCGTTCTTGGAATAAACCCAATATGTTGATGATGTACTTATTTTTTAGACATTACCAGACTCAGTTGCTAATATTTTGTTTTACATTCTTGCTTCTGTGTTCATGAGTAAGATTAGCTGCACTGTCTCTTCAGCAGGGAGGCAAAGGCCAGGTTTAATGGATTAAGGAGGTAAGGTCAGGTGAGGATGAAGAGACAATACTATGGAGCAGAGGGTGTGGGGAGAAGAGTAAAGCAGATTATTTGGAGAAGAGAATGCTAAGGGAACAAGGAAAGGCTGTTTTTGTTTGAGGATGAAGGCAAGTGAGCATTCACTTGTTCATTTAGCAAACACATATTCCTATTGAACGTTTAACTTCTGGGCACCAAGGATGTAGTGGTTAAAGCCCCCCTCATGACATTTACATTTTAACAGGGGTATCAAGCAATAAACAAGAAAGCCATTGATAAATTTATAACTGTATGTGGAGGTGAGCTTACTGAATACAAGCAAAGCAGGCGGAGCTTAGAGAGTGCTGGGGGTGGAGGAGGCCATTGTTGGGGGAGCAGGGAGCAGGAAAGGCCTCTCTGAAGAAGTGACATTTTAGCAGCAACGTGATCTTGTGGAGCCTTGAGGCCATCCTAGGGGCTAAGTTGGTGGGATGCACAGGAGGGGCTGGGAGGGTCTTGAGTAAGTGAATGGCATGATCTTCTGGATTTACATCGAGATGGAAAAGGCAGTGGAGAAGGAAGGGGTGAGGGGAGATGCCTGCCTTTACCAGCCGTAGGCCAGGGCTGGCCTTGGTGGCAAGGAGAGATCCTTTCCTCTGAAACAGGAGGACGGGCCCGGAGGGTGGGTGTCAGAGGAGGGATGTGCACATGTGCAGAGCTCAGTTGTCAAATGTGAGCCAGACGAAGGTCGGAGGCCAGGAATAATGGGAATCACAGTGGAACTGGAGCATAGAGTCAGAGGCAAGATGCTGGTGTTTGGTTTCAGAGGAGAAGTGGTCCTGTGATACCAAAGTCTGGGACCGGCCATTCCTCCAATAAATGTTTTAACCCCTGGCTAGCTCCACAAGCTTTGGAATCAGGCCAAATTGGATACAAGACCATTTCTACTACCAACTGACCTTAGGCGAGTTGCTTAATCTCTCTAAGCCTATTTCCTTATCTGAAAATGAGAATAGTACTGCTTCATAGGACTGCTGTGAGGAAGAAATGGAATAATACATTTTTTGCCAGCCCACCATCACCTCCTGTCTGAGATCTAACCCCTGACCCCCAGAGGCTGCCCCCTGCAGCTGTCTTTGTACTGAATAGCTCTACTCCTTTGAGACTGCACTCTGAGGAAACACAGATAATCTAAAACGTAGCACAAGCTTCTGACCCCACCTGCATTGTCCAGGTTTCCAAAGCGGAGCGTAACATAGGAGAGTAGGAACTTTACCTTGCCTTCTGTGGTGCCAGGTACTGTCTGCACTTAGCCAGTGATTGTCCAGTGTTAAGAAACTGTTCTGTGTGCGTGCATTCCTATGTGTGAATGTATGGCTAAGTGTGAGTGTGCGGTGTGTGGCCTGTGTGCCTGTGCACAGTGTGGGGTGGGCAAGGAATAGAGGCTGACCCAGCTCTTTCTGTGGTGCCTGTGACCTCAGGGATCAGACGTCCATGTCAATGTCACAGGGCCAGGAAGTTCAGGTATGGGATAGACCGGGTCACATCCTGCACTCTCTCTCTGAGGTCAGGTTCCTTCTTGTGCCACAGCATTTGTAGAGGATGCTGAATGCCTTAAGCTGTGAGGAGCACATCCTGTCTGTGTGTCTGAGCTCTGGCAGTCTTAGTCCTCACACCTAATCTCACGTCTGTCTGTAAGAGGCAGCGAAGTTCTAAACGGAAGTGGAAGGGGGCCTAGCCCTGGGCAATGGGCTCAGGAGGGGACAGAGCCGGGGGCTGGGGAGTAAAGTGCAGAGCAAATCTGTACCTCCTGAGCCCCTTTTAGATAGTAAGGCTTCTCTGGGAGTTGCTGGGGCATCAGGTCCCCCACAGGTCCCCAACTCCTCCCCAGATCCCAAACCCACATGGGCCACCATCGCCTACTGCCCTGGGCCGCCACAGAGTCACAACTTTTTGTCCCTTCCAAAGGCAGGAAGGAACACACCTCCCACATGGCCTCTCTGGTCTGAGGAAATGCAGACTTGGGGATATATGGCTGAGGGGACATAGCCAGTTTCAGTGACATTAGGCACCCTCCCCTTCCCTTCTTGGGGCAGGGCTTTCCCAGGAAGTGGGAGGAGAAGGCTGGCCGCAGTCACATTTTACAGTCTCAGTAGAGGATAAACCCTTTAATTTGTTTCTGAAAAAAATAAACCTCAGTGGATCTTTCTTCCGCAAAGACATGGCTTCTAGAAAATGGTGCTTCCTGTGCTTTTGTAAGATAAAATTTCAGAAAAATATTTCCACAAAAATGCCTTTTGGTCATAAAAATGACTGATCTTTGGTGGTTCAGTATCAGTCTCTGTCCACTTCTAAGGGAAGGGTTTGAGAATCACCTCACATGCCCTGCCCAGTCCCCCGCCTCCGACTGCTGGCCCCATTCATGCCCCGGGTTCTGTTGGCTTCGCTGCACCTGTGTGTGTCTTTCCTAACTGGACATCCCAGCATGTCCCTCTGCCCCCACTCTGCCCACTCACATGGTGTCCGCCTCTCTCTCAGATGTCCACTAGAGTGTCAGGAGGAACAGGAAGTCTGTGTGTCTGCCCTGTCAGGTAGCTTTGCCATCCAAGCAGGTTGGTGGGCCTGGTGCTCCCATGGGAATTCTGCAGACCAGGCTAGTAGGGGCTTCCTTCTTCCAGGAATAGTTGCTACTGGGATGCTTTACAGGTCACAGGTTGCCTGGAGCTGGGTAGTCAGGGGCACAGGCCTATCTGAGATGCTCTGTGGTCAACAGGCAAGAAATTACAGGTGGGGGTCCTGGAGCCCAGGCCACTCCTTCCAGGAGAGTCACTGAAGACTCCATATCCCAGGGAAAAAGATGGATCATGTGTAAACTGTGAAGCAAGGATGCTGAAGGGCTGAGATGAAAAGGGAACTTGGAGCCCAGAAGATGCTGCTCCTGCGTCCTGGCTCACAGAAGTCTCAATTCAAGCGAGGCTGTAGCTGGTCCTCCTGTAGGAAAGAAGCCAAAGAGAAGGATGTGGGTGGAGTGGGGTCCTGTAGAAGTATCAGTGGCTGGTCCTTGTCTTCCTTGTAATAGCTCACCTTCTTGACCTTGTGAATGAAGCTACAACCCTGTTTCTCTAAGTCCCGTCAAGCAGTTCCCCATCCATGTGTCATTCCCTGGTGTAACGCGTGATCTCAGTATGATGGGCTAGAGTCCAAGGCAGGGAGGGGCCCACGGTGATGCCACTTCCTGCCTATCCTGTGTGGTCCTCTGTATGGACATATACTTGTATTTGTAAGTGTATGAGCACCTGCAAAAATGTGGACATGGCTTGTGAATGTCTGCTGGACCAGACATGTTAATACTGCAATACCTCCTTGGCCTCAGGCTCTGTGTGGAGCTCTTGGGCCACAAAAATGAATAAAACTCAGCCCCAGCCATCAAGGTCCCTGTAGTCTACTAGGAGAGCCAGGCAGTGAGCATATCGTCCCTGTGCAGTGAGATCGGTGCTTTGAAAGGGGAAGGACAAGGCCAGAGAGCTGCTCAGTGCAGCCTGTGGTGGGAAGAGTAGAAGATGACTCCTAGGTCTGGGGTCCCAGGCTGCAAGGAGGTGCAGTTCACTGGGATGGGGGTACAGTAGGAGGAGAAATTGGGGTGAAAATGAATTTAGCTTGGGGCATTAAGACTGACTGCCGTGTTTGTGAGACACCAGGTGGAGATGTCCAAATGACAGCCGGACATGTAGATCTGGAATTTGAAGGAAGTCCAGGAGCGGGGCAGATTAAGAACTTACCAGGCACAAGAGGTGCCTGAGGTCAAGCAAGTAGCTGAGGTGCCTGGAGAGCAGAAGGAATAGGGGCCAAGAAAGGAGGTGATGGAAGGAAGGAGACTGAGCTGGGATGAGCAGAGTCGTAGAAGAAAATCCAAGAGAAGATGGCATCACTGAAGCTTAGGGAAGAGTCTCCAAAGGCAGGCCTGTCCAGCTGTGTAAATACCGCAAGGAGACCTGCGGCCTGGTTAGTCAGTCCCACACCAATGCATGGCCCTCTGCCTCCCTGGGTGTTGGTAGTCCTGATGTGTGTACCCATGTGTGCGGGGTGCCCACCTCCGAAGGCTCAGCGGGCGGGGGGTGTCCTGACGTGGCACCTTTGGAGTGGGGCCGACCATGAGGATGCACACACCGGTGAGAATCATGCAGGTAGGCACGGCACCGATGAGGACTTTGAGGGTCACCACCACCTGCTCCGCCTGCTTGCAGGCTCCTGCCTCATAGCCCGCAAAGCTGGAGAAACACCATCCTGTGCATTGAGTTCAGATCCTACCAAACCTGGCTGCCGGGCAAAGGGGTCCCAGTTGCCCACCACACTATCTGGAAACTTGAATTCATTTCATGGCCAAATAAGCCTAACAGTTGAGGGAATGGGCAGGCCAGGGAGGAGTTCAGAGAGAACTGAGAATGGGGAAAGCAGAGGCTTCAGAAGGGGTACAGCCACCAAGAAAGGCCAATTCTCAGTCATGTGCACAGAGAAAGCTGGGGCAGGGGGTTCCCCCACACTCTCCAGACTCAAGGGTGGCCCCTGGCTGGCTCGGGTGGGGGACTCTGCCCTTTCTTCCCATGCCACGAGTCTTTTGTGCCTCTGGTACAACCCAACTCTGGGACTCACTCCAGGCTGAGAGTGGAGATGCCCAGGGCGCCTGCGCCTGAAAGCTTGGTGAAGAAGACATAGGATGAGTAGAAGATGGTCTCCAGCCCTGGGCCATGCTGGTGCTGGTGCTGCAGCTGGAAGTCATCCACCACATCTGGAAGCATGGACCTGGGAGAGGGGGCTGCAGAGTTATCCCTTTTATCCCTTTGACAGCCACCAGCCTGTGAACTCCCTGGGGACAGAGACTGAGTCACCCCTGGGTCCCCACTGCCCAGGACCAGGACTGGCCCACAGAGCCAGGGAATAAGTGTGCTTGTATTTCCCCAACACACAGCTGTCCACCCTTCCTGCTGTCTGGTGCTCTTTTAGGAGGGCTCCAAGGACCGAGCTCGTGGCCTCCATCTCCATCTCCCATAAGTGGGAGAGGCCCTCCCCAGCACAGGCTGGGCACAAGGGGCCTGGGACAGCAGGTTCACGTGCACAGGGCTCCCATACCCCTTTCCCCTCACCCAGCCTACCAGGGCAGCAGCAAGGACACAGCAATGCTCACGCCAGACACAAAGGCCACGACATACGCCACAGGTGCTGTGGGCACAGCAGCCAACAGGATTGCAAACGGCACTATCCCCTAGGGAGACAGACACACTAGCTGCTCCCTCCAGCTGCACCTCCCCCTTGCTCTTCGATTCACACACTCACCAGTCTTTACTGATGAGCCCCTGTGCCTGGTTCTGTGCTGGGCACTGAGGACACAGCGAATACAGATGCAGCCCTGCCGACCCCCAGGAGGAGGCTCAGGCTTCAAGGTCACCTCCCCCGCAACATCACCCTAGGCCTTGCTTCCCGCCTCACTCACACAGATACCGAAGGCCGACATCCTCTTCCCAAATCGCTGTAGAAGCCACTCCCAGAGGGGGGTGCTCAGGACTGCTGAGACCTGTAAGCAGCAGAATCATCACAGCCCAGGACGCACTGCCAGCGCCTTTGCCAGGTTCTCAGAGCCCTGGGTTTTAGGTGGGATGCCCAACTTCAACCTCCCACTCTGGTTGGAACCTGTGGTTATGAACTTTATGACCCTGGCCCCAATCCCACCCTCTGCTGAAACACAGGTGACTAAGACCACAGCAGAGTCCCAGTGTTGACCATCAGAACTTGGGCCACACATGTCATGTTAAGGCCCACACGTCCCCAACTCAGGCCCCTGAATGGCCTTGCCCCCACCACCCCAGGTCCCCTCACCAGGATGGTTAGCACCAGGTTCTGGACATGGTCATGTAGCCGGGAGGCATGTGTACAGAACAGGACAAGGTAGCTCTGCTCCACCTGAGGAGGTCGATAGGAAGTGGGCATGTACAGGAAATGGTAGAAACTTGGAAGTCGAGGGCAAGGTCGAGGTCTCAAGTCTGGCCTCCCCTTTGGGAACTTGAGCTCCGGTTCCTGCCTGCATCATGGCAGGATGGCGTATTCTCCCCAACAAAGGATGCTTATACCTGACACAGGTATAAACACCATTCCTAGTCCCCCTCCCTGGCACAGCTGAAAGCTGTGGACTTTACCACCCCAGACACTGTCAGCTTCCTGGTGCCTGGCCCTGACCTCCCCAGTCCCACAGGCTCCATTCTCTCCTCCTAGCACCAGCCTTGCCGGGCCCACGCAAGCCACTGGTTCCTCTGTGTTGCGGTGGAGATGAAAAACTGAACCTGAACGTATGCAGGGTCAGTATGGCTACAGCCAAGCCAATGCAGATCTGTCTGGCTGGAGGTACCTGAACGGCTGCTGAGATGAACAGGAAGGAGATGACCAGCTTCAGGTAGGGCGGGTGCCGGACTGTGAGGCACAGCCCAGACAGGAAGCTCAGGCCCTGGCCAGAGGCTGTGGCAGAGGGGTCTGCAACACAGGAAGGGGATACCATGGCTTTGTGGAGTTCAAAACCAAAACCCACACCCAAGAGGGGCCCTGTCCTAGCTGCTGTTTCCTACAGTGCCTTCACCCCCATGCCGTACCTGGTCGCTCCTTCACGCCGAGGCAGAGCAAACCACTGCACACAGGGTAAGTCACAGCAACCACAGCCGCTGCAGTGGAGTAGAGACGAGCCTGGAGGACAGGACAGAACTTCAGTGAGGATGACACCTCCAACCAATGGAGGCGGGAACACCTAGGGGCCGGGCAGGAATACCTCCCAGTGGGAGCCGAGGGACCCACTGCCCAAGGTTAAGGATGCTCGGTGCCCCGCCTCCCAATCAGCCCAGCAGGGGAGGGAGATCTAAGGGGCCAGAATGGTCCTTCTGCTGACCCCGTGCCTCCTGCGTGCACCCATGACACCACGAGTCTAAGCCATGCCCCGCCCCACCCCCTCTCATTTTTTTAAGCAAACGTTCATTGCTGCTGATTTCTGTGTGCTAGATCCTGAGGTCACAGTGGTGAATAAGTGACCTCTGTGCATCCACAGTAAGCGGCTTGGAGGGTGTGTGTGTGTCGGGCTTGGGGAAGACGCGGACCCAAGAATAGACAGTTACAGCACAGTGTGAGGCACGATGACCCAGATAAACGTCAAAACCAGACATGGTGCCTCCTATCATTGAGGGTAAGACACAGAGGTAATAAAATACACGTAAGACACGCATGGGAGTCAGTCATTCAGTTCAGGATAAGGGCTGTTTCTGGTGGGGGAGGCGGGCCGGGCTTCACCCGTGCAGCTGCAGCACAGTTGCACGGGGCCCCACGTTCAGAAGGCGCGGCACTTGGGAGTTGATGCTCAGCTGTCTTGAAATTCTTGATGATTTTATCTACGAATTTGTGTTATGTAAATGAATTTGATGGGACAATAGAGCTGGAACTACCAACAGGCACCTGAATGCTTTGCACCTTGGCTCACACAAGGCTCCGCGTCCTGAAGGTGGTTCTCAGCCTCCTGCTCCCTACTTCTTGGCACCCCAGGACCCACCCAGCCTCTTGCTCTCCAACCCGAGAGGCCACTGCCACCCTCTGTTCCACTCTCACCCAGACAGCAACCCACCTAGTAGCTTTGGGGAGGGGGCTTGTAGAGACCTCAGAGACCTCAGAGGGGCCCAGTCATGGAAGTGGGGAGGGTAAATCTGGGAGGGGCAAGGGTGCAGGCCTCTGGTCTTTGACTGGCAGCACCATGATGGGTTCTGAGGACAACTGGGTGGAGCCTCTCACCAACCCTGATCCAGGCAATCCTGTGATTGGGGTGGTGAGCCCTGGGACAGAGGACTGACTTCCCCATACTCTCTGGGGGCCTAAAGCTTCATTTTTGCACTCTACACAGGCAAATTCTGTAGCTGAGCTGCAGATGGGTCTGGGGATGAGTATGCAAGGACTTCATGTAATGAGTTCTTAAGAGTGGTGAGCCGTGGGTGTTGGTGTTATTATTCTCACACCACTGAGTCTCAGATGTTGGTGGAAGACAGTGATGTGTTTTCCTTAAGGAGAAAGGGGAGGAATAGAAGATGAACTTGACTGATAAATAGATGAACTTCCCCTAATTGCTGAAGAGGGACCTGCTTTGAGAGGAGAGTAAGGGCTACTGCCCCAGGTTTCTATTCTCCTTTCACACTGGGGGTGGGGCTTTACCCGGAGCTCTGCCAGGACACCAAGCCCTTCTGCTGTCCCTCTCCCGTGCCCCTGCCTGTGGCCCTTCCCCACCTCTTTCCCTTCTCTGTGGTCTACCTCCTCCCCTCCAGATGGCCTGCCGATCCATCCTTTTACTCTATGTTTAGGTGGCACCCAGGGGGAGAAGCAGGTTTAGTGGGGAGGATGGGTTTCATGGGCTCAGAAGAGCAGGGAACAAATTGGAGGGTGTGGTGTGCAGAGCTGAGCCCCCAGTAACCATGAAGAGACCTGGGGGAGAAGTGGCCCTGGAAGGAAGAGGCGACCCTGAAGTGGGGGACCCAGTGGGTCCAGGCAGTCTGGGCACTCACCGCACTGGGGGCAACGGCCACCTGCCCTGGGAACGTGTCCTCCTCACACCTTTGGGACCCGTGGGCACCAGACACGATGAGTCCATGGATGGTGGCGCCCATCAGTGTCCCTGCCATCTCCATGGTCATCCCTGGGATGGAACACAGAGCAAGGTGATGGAGCTCATGGGGCCTGGGGGCAGAGCCATCTCACCCCACCCTACCCCCACCAGCGTGCACTCACGGTATGCAGTGCCAGAGTCCCGATCCCTGGGGTTGGGGGTCAGGAGCATGATCAGCTGCTGTGTAGGGCACCTGGAAGAACTGGGGCGCCCAGACAGAGCATGGGATGGCCCCTACCGCCAGACTGCCAACCCGGGCCACAGCTTCCCAAGCCTAGGCCCACACCAGGCTGGCACATCCCCACTGATCTCCCAGGCGTTAGGGGTGAGGGGCAGGAGGGATATCTAGCCTAGAGCCCATGAGAAGAGCTAGTGGTAGATCAGCAGGCACTGGTGAGCAGGTGGGCAGTGGGAACCTGGACACCTACCCCTACCACACACACACTTCACAGTGGCCACCGGTTAGTAATGGGGTTCCAGGAGTCCAGGCCCAGGAGGCGGGGCCACCTGCTTACCGTGGCCAGAGCCTGGAACAGGCAGTAGAAGGTCATGTACCAGAGGCCTCGCAGGCTGGTGAAGGGGGACAGGTACCACAGGAAGAAGTAGGCCAAGGCAATGAAGGGCATGCAGCCCAGCACCCTGTGGAAGCACAGCCTAGGTTGAGTGCCCTGCAAGCACCAGGACAGGGGATGCAAAGGGTGGGCCTGGAGCACCCTCACCTCTCTGGGCATAAGCCCTCTGCCCCTAGAGAAGCCCTGGGCTGGAACTCTCACCGTGGGAGCCATGGAGGGGGAGAAGTGGCTAATGGGATGAGGAGTTGGCTGGGAGTTGGGGGCTGGGGTGCTTGGGGGCTCCGTGGTGCCATTCCCTGTATCCAGGACCCTGAGACAGAAGCAATTGTTATCTCCTCTGTAAGATTTTCCAAGATGTCCAGCCCAGTCCAAACACACTCCTAAACCTCTGGGAGGCTTTGAATAGTCCTGTGCCACCAGATGAGGGAGAGCCCCCAGGAATGTCTCTGAATTCCTGTATGATGCAGTCTGACTCAATCCATTCCCGTCACCTACTGTCCAGTTTTGTCTCTAACCATCCACAGAATTTTCCACTAAGAAGCAGGGCTGTGACAAACACAGTGACCTCAAGCCAGGGATGGGTGCCAGGATCCTAAGATCCACGGGGCTGCTCACCAGGGCATGAGTCGTCCAGACCCTGTCCTCCTGCTTCTGTTGATGAAGAACCCAGCCAGAGGGTCGGCAGCTGCCCCAAACACCTTCCCTCCAAACAGGACAAGTGACACCTGGGCAGCAGAGATCTGAAAGGGACAGGGGAGGGGACAGCCAAGGCCTAGCTGAGTCAGAGGGGGTGTCTGGGACTGCCTGCCCAGCAGGAGGAAGATCTGGGAAACCGGCTGCGGCTGGAGTCCCAGTGTCTCTTCCCCAGGACACGAACCCAGAAGGCTCTGAGGGCACATCTGAACCAGTGAAGGAGCAGCTGAACACCAGCACATTGCTGTTATACTTAAGCCCAGTCACTTTTGGAGAAGACTGAGAGACTCTCACCCAAGTTGCTCAGTGTAAGAAGGGTGCACCGAGGCTGACAGTCAGAGGCAGACCTTGTGTTATGCAATGTAAATGTTTTATTGATTTTTCTGATGACATAAATGATACACTCATAAACACAACCAAACAGTACAGAAAAATATTGACCAAAGCTCATCTGAAATTCCACCATCCCGAGACAACTACCAGAAGCATTTTGATCATCCTTTCACGCATTTCTTTATGTGTATTTGCAATTTTTAATTTTACATAAATAGGATCATAGCAGTGTCATTTTAAAAAAAATCATGGCTACCTTATTAAAATTCTCATTTTTGCTTACACTCTATCCTCCACCATTCCTTCCTAAACTCAGCATTAACAGTCTGGTGGATATCCTTCTGGAAATTACTTTGTCCATGCTCATCCTTTAATCATGTACAGACATATACATGTCAATATACCTACGCACACACAAATATATGGCATGTCTTTGGTAAAATGGGATCATTTTACACCCTTCTCTAAAACTAACTTTCTTCACTAGACAGCGCATAATGAAAATCCCTCCACGTCAACTAGTATGGGTCTAACTCATTCTTTTGAACGACTACACATTAGTCCATCATATGGATATAGCTCAACTTATTATCCAATTACTTCTATATTGTTGGACATCCACATTGTTTCACATTTTTCCACTACAAACAGCCTAAAATAAATATCCATAAGGAGACTGCCTTCAGTAGCATTTGGTTTTCTGTCAAGCTTGGAAGTGCCACGTGCCAAGGATGGTGTGGGTGGAAGTAAAGGCGGGGTGAAAGAACCAGACACCAAGGAAGATGACAGACAGTAGAGGGCCCAGGGGCTGCTGTCCACACTCACCTGTGCCACATCAAGCAGGAAGAGTTGCAGGTAAAAGGCTACGGCGCTTGAGGCCACCTGGTTGGGAACCCCGCCAATGCCATAACACACCTTTGTACAGAATGAGAGGCGACCAGCTCTGCTGTCCTGCAGGAGACACAGGAGCTAAGCTCCCACCTCCATAGACACATCACAACTCCCCACAGCCCCCTGATTTCCAAAAGCATTCTGAAGTCTCTATGTCTTGAGGGCTTCTCCAGCAACCTCTCAGCCCTGATTTGTCCCAAATCATCTTAAAAGGAAGTGAGACAAAAAGGAAAAAAAAAAAAATCCTAACTATGACCTGTAAACATTTCCAAGGGAAGTTCTTTCTTATATCTGCCCCACAGGGCTTTCTGCTGCAGTCTGTTGTATTTTCTGAATCAGCCAGCCAGAGTAAACTGGGGGTTGAGAGGCGCCCCCAGCTTTGCTACCAACTGCCTGAGTGACTCTGAATAAATCACTTTACCTCTCTAAGCCTCATCTGTCAAACGGAATATTCCTGCCAATTTCAAGGGTTGTTTTCATGAGCAAATGAGTCAATGGCTTTGGGGGCTGACTGTTAAATGTTCAGGACTTTCACAAGCCAATTGTTGAACCACTGGCAGCCTGAAATCAGCCATGGTGAGAGTATTTACACCACAGAAATCAGCAAACACTACAAATCAGAGCTTTCCTTTTTTTTTTTTTTTAACCCTGGAGACACTGTTTAGCAACCCACCACTGAAATGAAGTAATGCTTATGACCCCAAATATGTGTGTGTGCATATATACATATATATATATATATATATAACTGGGGTCATATATATATACCCCCTAGGCTACCCAGTGAACTCCCAATTCGAAATTAGACTCTTCTCCCAGCCCCACGTGGTTGCTGAATAGGCATTTCAGTGTAGCATGGTCAAAACACAGCTCCTTATTTCCATTCCACTGTCCAAATGTCCCAAACCTATTGTCCCCATTGCATTAAATGGCCCCACTCAGCAGCTCAGGTCATAAACGTAGGAGTCATCTTGATTCCTCTTTCCCAATTCCTCTGTCTAATCTATTGGTGAGAGCCTCCTAAGTGGCTTCCCTACTTCTACTCTCATTCCCTACTATCCACTCTCTGTCCAACAGCCAAAGTGATCTTTTCATAACATAAATTAGATTGTCTCATCTCTATATAAAACCCTCTGACAGCTGCCCAAAACTCCAATCCTTCCCATAGAGCCAAGGGGCCCACCCAATCAGCCCCCACACCCTTTCCCACTTCACTTCTGATAGCTACCTCACCAACCATGGTAGTCTCCTTCCTGTTCCTCAAAACGACCATGCCTGCGGCTGCCTCAGGGCCTTTGCACTTCCTGTCCCTTCTCTCTGGAAGGCTCTTCCTCCAGGTCTTTGCAAGAGCTGACTCCTTGCCATTCAGGCTGAAGCCTAAGAGGCCTTCCCTAACCACCCAAATCCCTCTCTCAATTATACTTACTACATGATATATTCTTATTTATTTCCTGCCTCTCTCCACCAGAATATAAACTCTCTGCGAGCAGGAACTATATAAATTTTATTCACCACCATGACCTTCACACCTAGAACAATACTTGGCATATAGATGCTCAATATATATTTGTTGAAAGAATAAATCCTATGAAGACACTGCATAAAGTTCTATTTCTTCAAAAGATGCTGGGAATCCTTCTTTTTCATCCTTTGCCTGAACATGGGAGGGGGAGTGGAGAGGGCTATTGCTTCGCCCATTTTGGTATCTTGCCAGACACCCCAAATGGGCTCTTTTGAACCGAAGGTCTTCCCAGATAAGGGTTTATCAAATCCTCTGCACACGCTTCCTTACCCACAGAAGAAAACTACACGAGGCAGGATGTGGTCTCCTTTTCTGACATTTGTGTGAACATTATTTCAACTTCCAGAAAACTTTAACAACAGGCAGAATCCAACATGATAGCCCTTCCCACACCTCACTCCATAATGGATTCTGGTTTCCCTCTAAACGTACCTATCAAGTTTCTGGTACATAGAAGTCACTTGAAAAAGACATTCTAGCTGAAACTAGTTATATGACACAATCTTGGAATCTTGAGGAAGACAGTTTTACCTACTTAAATCATAAGCCCTTCACAGTCAACTGAGAAAAAGTTTCAGAGTTAGACAAGCTTAAATCCAAACTCTCTGTCTGCCATTTCTGGCTGTGTGACCAGGGCAAGGTACTCAGTGAGGATGAGCTTCATCTCCCCCCACGTGAAGGGGGATAATACACCTCACAGAGTTGTCCTGAGAGTTAAATGCTAGCATGTAACTGGCAATGTTGATCTGGCCATTAATCTCACCGTGAATATTTAAATTTCCCTGGGAAATGAGAGTCCTCAGAGGGCCTCTTTATCTCACTAATTCTTTCTTGAGGGCCACAATCTTTTGCTCTGAGGTGCCTGAGAGGAAGCACTGAGTCAACAGGGAATTGAGGTGGTGGTGAAGTGAAGCCATAGACAGAATGGGTGCATTGAGCACAGAGCTGGCAGTGGACTTTTGCATTCAGCAGAAAGCTCAGACGTCCTAACTCCTCTTCAACAGCTACCCTGAGCAGCACGCTCCAGTCCCATGCACGGAGTGAGGACAGAGGTGGGGGATATGGAGAGGCTGAGGACACCCCTAGGTTCCCACTTGCCCTCCACCCTTACTCCAGAGCCAGGAAGGACATCTCTGGGGGCAGTCATCCCAAGCGAGGAGAGCCTGGGACCTGGAGGAAGCCAGGGTTTGAGAGGGTAGCTAAGTCCACAGCATCTGCCTGGAGATTGAGGAAGGGTGGCAGCCTCCACACGCACAATTCAAAGTCCTACCCGCCCAGGGTTCAGGAGAACTAGGGAAGGCCTGGAGTGTGACGGACAAGAGCCCTAGACTGACACTGACCATGCCTGACCAGTTGAATTCAGCAAGTCAGGTAACTTGCTAGGACTCAGTTTCCCAATCTGTTCTGTCTAGGACTACCGAATATCCTCTGCCTCTCAACTGTCAAACCCCAGCAGGGGCAGTTCAACAGCCTGAAGGCTTGGGCCATGGACCCTGCGGAGCTGCCGCTGGCTACACCCAGACGCCTGGAAGGTCCCGGAGACCCCACCGGCTCGGTCCCGCGCAGGAAGGAGCCCAGCGCCCACCGTCCGCGCCTGGCTCAGCCCCAGCTCTCCTCGCGCCCCTGGCTTTGCGCTCACCGAGTCGGCCTCGAAGACTTGCGCTTCCCGCAGGGTCAGCGGCGCCTCAACCGCCGGGGCGGCAGTCCCTTCTGAGGACACCGCCATCGCGCACGGCTGCTCCAAGACTGCGGCCCTCCCTCTCGGGGTTATCACCCGGCCGGCCTCAGCCCCGGCCCCGCGGGGAGGGCGGCTCCCGGGCCGAGTGGGCGCGGCGCGGCGCGGGGCGGGGGCAACGCGCGGGAAATCAGGATGCCGCGAAGTGGGCGGGTTGTTTCCCAAAGTAGAAAAAACCCGCCAGGAACCCAAATTTGCTGCGCTGAAAGGCTGGCAAGTTACTTGGGGCAGTTTTTCTTGGGACAGGTCTCCGAGGGAGTGAGAGCCAGCGGCGGGTCCCGCTGAACTCTTCTGCGAAATCCTCTAGAAAGTCAAAATCGACAAATGGGCAATAAAAACTTGAAAAGATATCGTCATTAGGGAAATACAAAACTACAAGACAGCACTCCCCTGGAAGTCTATAATTAAAAAGATAGACAATAACAAGCATTGGTAATGGAAGTGGATGTGGAAAATCATACATTGCTAGTGGGCAAGTAAACTGTGCAGGTGCTTAGGAAAACTTGTCAGTTCTTCAAAACTATGAAATTATATGACTCAGCAATTCCACTCCTAAGGATGTAAGAGAAATGAAAACATGATCATACAACTTTAAGACAAATGTTCATAGCAGCACTACTTATAATAGCTAAAGTGGAAACAACCCAAATGTCCATCAACTGATGGATAAATAAAATGTGTTAGGAATATTCACACAATGGACTAATATTCAACAATAAAAAGGACATGGATGAACCTTAAAAACATTTTAAGTGAAAAAACCCCCACATATTGTATGAAATGTCCAAACAGGCAAATCTATAGGAAGAATGTAGACTTGTGGTTGTCTAGAATTGAGAGTGGAGAAAGACTGCTAATGGGTATGGAGTTCCGTTGAAGAGAGAAAAATTTTCTAAAATCAGCTTGGGGTGATGATTGCACAATCCTGTGAATACACTAAATATCTAAAGTACACTCCAAATGGGTGAACTGTAAGGTATGTGGATTACATCTCAATAAAGCTTTTTTAAAGAGGGAATGGGTGTGATTCTTTCCACTGGATGAAATGATGAAATGCAAATATGACTGGTGCCAGCGAAGCTATCTGGAGACCTCGAGTCAAACTGGTGCTAAGGTCTGCTGATTAACAATACAGGAGTCATTGTTTCATGAAGTTGATCTAGCAACCCTAAACTGCTTCCCTCCGGACTTTTGCATGGGAAATAAAAACTTATTCTGTAAGCCATTATTATTTTGGATTTCCTATTACAGCAAAATTTAACCCTAAAGTATTAACTACCCTGTCTTTCCACTTTCTATGCCTCAATTCCTTAATCTAGAAAGTGGGTACCTTCAGTTTCCTTGATTGAAGCCCTAGCAAATGCTGGAAGGATAATTAGGTAATGTAGGTGTTAAATATTTTATTCCTTGGAAACTAAACATAAACATAAAATGAAGTTTCTTTGGATAATCTACTTAAAAAAATTTTTTTTTGGTTGGGGAAGGTAAATAGGCTTTTATTTATTTTTAGAGGAGGTACTGGGGATTGTACCTAGGTCTCGTGTATGCTAAGCATGTGCTCTACTGCTTTAGCTATAACCTCCCCAGAGATAATCTTTTAAACACAGTACTTTATATGCAATTTTAGCAGGTTTGGAAACACTTCACTCACAATACTTGTAACACTTTGTTGCACATACTACCATTATTTTAATTTTGAAAGGAAGCAGACAAAGAAAAAACCTTCCCTCTTTTTGCACAGAAGTGCATCCCCCTCCCAAATGTTACTATTCTACTTAAAGTGATGGTATATTCCTAATGCAATTTTTAAAGACAAATAAATTAGACTTCAATAAATAAAACAGGCTTACAATAAATAACCAAGAAACTTGCCTCTTAAAACTAAAGACTGATACACTTAAAAATATCTAAAGAGATGCACACCAAAATGTTACTAGTGATTATCTCTGAATGGTGGAATAATAGGTGAATTAAAGATAATTTTAGCATAAATACATTTTATAATTTTTTTACAATGAGTATGAATTAGCTGTGCAAAAACCACACATTTAAACCAAATGACAAAGAGCCAGTAACAATGGTTAAAGTATCTGGCAAAACAGAAGGCACCTAATAAATGTCTGTCGATTCTCAAACTGAATGACTGTGCCAAATAAAAATGACAAATGCATCCATATGTAACTACTTTACACAAACAAGTAGAAATTTCACAGATCCTTTTAATAAACAGTATTTCATCCTTAAGACAACAGTTCTTTAACCATTAGCAAGATTGCTTTGAAAATGCTTTAAGGCACTGAAAAAGATGCATAAATATTTTCAACACAAATATAATGAAGCGTATTCTCAATGAGAGAAGTATATAAAATAAATAAGATCACTTTTATAACCTGGATAAAGCATAGTAATTTAACCAATAAATTAGAATCTGTAAAATTAGGTATGTACTTCTATACATCAGTCCGAATGACAATTTTAAAGAAACTGATTGATGCCAATTTTGAAACAACTCCCTAGGTCAAACTGTATTCCACATCTAAGATGCTGGCTTATTTTCAAGTATGCCTTCCCTTGCTAAATTCAGTTTGTTTTCTAAAGTCAATATACTTTAAGTATTCTACACAATTAACAACTTTAGAATTTTAAATTTTCACATAAAAAGCTTTATCAGATGGCTCTCACTTTAGAAAACCTTTAAGAATATCATCCACATTAAAGTTTTCAGTTACAAAAACGAGAGTTATTGCTAATAACAGGTCTTTCTCTATAGCAACTTCTCACTGGGGTGTATTCTACAGGTACATACAAGAAAACCTCTAATGTGCCTTCTGGTTAATAATTACTATAAGCTGGAAAAGTCACAAAGGAGGCTTTTCTATACATACAAGAAAAATATTTCCAACGAGAAGCCCCTTTTTAGATATATATGGAGAATCACATACTAATAATTACGCAAATAAAAATTACAAAATGCTTCATGATAGGCCTATATGAGACATTTCTTACAGATTCTTGAGAATACATTAATCATCTTGTTATATCTGATTTTACCAACCCTTCATTTTTGTAAGAATGTCATTATTTTTCTTTCACTAGAGAGAGGGCTCAACCATGGCTTTAAGTATCTGTTCATTTCTGAGGGAAAATGACAAAAGGAAAAGGCTCTCCTTTGTCTTTCCTTTCTTCCTGATAAAAAGACAGACTTCTACCATGTGGAAGGCTGACAGCTAGAAAAGGAAGCATTCTTAAAATGGACCTCAAATAGAAGACATATCTTATAAACCAGGTCATCCTGGTTATGTGTGTATTTCCTTTCTGTTATCCCTGAGCTATTAATTAAAAAAAAAAACTCATTTAAATGTTGCAGCCTTGTCTCAGCTGTGTTTATAGGAGATAAACCACAGGTTTATGTCATGATTAGTTCAGAGTTAAAGCAGGGAGGGGGAACAGTCTAAGAACAAACTGTGTGGGATTAAGATAAATTTAAAAGTCTAACAGTTCCATAGCAGAGGAGTCTTGCACTGTCCATGGTGAAGCATATAGGTTTTATTTTGTTAGGGTGGAAGCTTAATGCAGGATTTCCTAAAGACTGGTTCATCTACTATATACCTAAGAATCACTTGAGATTAAAAATGTAGAGATCTGGAACCCATCCCAGATACAATGAATCATTAGAATGTGTGGTAGGTGGCAGGAATAGGCATTCTGAAAAGCTTCCCAAGTGATTCCTACTTATTAAGGCTGAGAATCACTGCTTTATAAGATTTGTTCTTACAAGGGGTCTGCAAGGTCCAAACTATTTTCATAATCATACTAAGATGTTATTTGCTTTCTTTCACTTTCTCTTGAAGGTACAGTAGCATTTACTACCAGCTACATGATGTGTGATATCGCAACAGACTGAATGTAGAAGCAGATGAGATTCCATCTGTCTTTAAGTCAGAGAGTAAAGATATCTGCAAAATTGGAATACAATGCCACATTTCTCAATCTTTTCACATTTTAGAAAATATTTTTCATAAAATGCTATACATTTATTATTGTAATGAATAAATATTTTATAACTTTTATTTTAAATATTAATATATATAAACCCATATAAGCAGAAGGTCTTGAGATCAAAAAGACTGAGAACTGCTCCTTCCAGGCAGACGTCCAGCACCCATGAACATTACTGCTAACAGGCATGACCACTTAGTTCCTTAGCACACTCAATGTATATTTCATTTTTACTATGATTCAATAGATCATCTGCAAAAAAAACCTTCTTAAACTTATTTTCAGGCAAGGGGATTTAATCTGACAGTGAAATGCTGAAGTATAACCATTTTTAGTTTAAAATCTAAGGTATGAAGTATGTTTTCCTGGGTGACGTAATGTGACAAATAATCCTTTATATTAATATATAAACACGCTGACTGATATATGGAATAGAAAACCATACTTTACATGACGCATTCAAAAAATATTCATTAGTAATATGACAACACAAGCATTAGATTCTCAGTGAGTGATGGCAAACAACTGGCCCACTCCAAATGTCAGCTAAGAACAAATCCCTAATTTCTGAAAGAAAATAAAATAGGGGATGAACTGGGGTTCCTAGAGAAGAAATAATTTTTAAAAATTTGTATGTTTCAAAAATACTGAAATGTGGGTAGGCAGATTGATACTGACATTATACTAAGCTACACAAATTTATTCTTAATGAAAATACATCCCAGATACTGTTGCCAAATTAATATCTGAGTGTATCTTAACATTACAGAATGCAAATTGGGAATACTTTGAAGGTTTACACATAGCTGTGGTGAAAGCAGTTCCTTCCAGCCTTTTGATTGTATATCAGATATAAAAAAATTATACTGATGTTTTTGACCTGCCATGTACAATTTTTTTTAATGTATTTCTATTTTAAAAAATCTGAGACAGTTAACATTTAAATAAGTCACTGCTGCTTGGGAATGATGTTTGAATGAAAGATGTGGTGAACCTATTTGCTAATGTATACCCTATTAAGGTTTTAAATGATATAGTTATTTAATATATCGTTACGTTGAATAATTGGTATTTGAAAATAAGTATATTTTTCTGGGTAGCCTTCCGGAAAAGTTCACAGAATACACTTTCCAGTCACAGTTTAAGCTGCTATCTTGTACTTATTTAAAAATCTCACCAGGAGGGAGCTGAATAGTGCCAAACCCAGCAAATCTGACTTTCCCCCACTTTGGTTTGCATGTCCACTTACAATCATTTCTCTGGAAACTTTCCACTTAGTGTATCTAAAACCAATGTTATGAAAGTTCTTTAAAAGGTTCAGCAGTTTTCTTGAGTCTCTGAATGATTACAGCATTCTGCAAATCTGCTTCTTCCAGTGTGAGTGTTTCATCTAGCAATTTGAGGAAAGGAAGAGCTGTTGCCAGGGAAAAGGGAGGACTTCTTTGAGATCCTTGGTATTTTTCGATGAAGTCTTTGATGTGGCTTATCCTGTAAAATAGCACAAACTATTAATATAATTTTATGAAAACTTGAATAAGCTAATTTAAGGTAATAACTTGTGATGATATCCGGCTATGTTAGTGTATAGAATAATCAAATTATGATGAAAGAATTACTCATTTGAGCTATCTTTTAAAGGCTGATCCCTGATGATAGTAAGGAATTATTATTAATTATCTTGTATGTGACAGGGTTATTATTATAATCTGAGTACTTATCTTTAGAAACACAAACTGAAATATTTACATATTAAAGTATATGAAGTCTGGATTTGCTTCCACATAGTTCAATGGGAACTGAGTGATGGATCATTATCCCTTGTCTTTGCTTTTGCATATGCCTAAAAGTTTCTATAATAGAAAGTCTACATATCCAGCTCTGAATGGATCAGAAGGGGTCCAACCAGTAATACTACAAAGATATAGATCGTATCTCTTAAATATCAGGTCATGTTATGCTTAAAGGTAATTAAGAAAACTCTTAACTCAGTGCAAGTATATCTTCAGTTAGTAAAATGAACACTATAATGTAATATGATCACTGTAATCTTGAAGTCAGCCCAAAGTTATGTTCATGTAAGTATATGCGTGTGTATTTAGAGAGAGCATGTATTCAGTTCATCAAAACTAAGATGCCATTGATTTTAAGATCATTCTATATATTACTAAAAAAAAAATCCAGTTTATGACAAAATACTTTAACACTTAGAATTTTTATATTTATTGAAAGAGCACTTTTAACTTATTGCCACATAAACATTCATCAAATCGCTCAAGTACTTCTGTCATAAAACTAGAATAAAAAGGTTGTCATCCCTAGCATTTGAACATTACTCAGATTCAGATCCTTCGAGTCACTTCTGATTCAGTCATTAATGTATGTGTTTTTCCACATACTATATACCCCTCTGTATCATCAGGTGTGCTCATATAAAATTTCCTTAAAAAATACCCCACTACTTTCTCTGGGGTGATCTTTCATTGAGCTGACACTTGATCTGCATGCTTTGAGGCAGATGCCAAGGCAAAGACAAATGTATCATGACTGTCATATGGCCAACAATAGAATATAGGATGTATTCTTATTTCAGAGATGCTAAGATGTGAAAAAATGTGCAAACAAGAATTAATGAAATATGACATCACTAAAGACAGAATTCTCACGTTCAGTCAATTAACTAATTGCCACTCTATTAACTTGTGCAGATTACCAGAAAAGTCAAGAAAATGGTCACTTATATTTATTTGGGTACCAAAAATTGGGTAACTAAAGGCTAAAGCTTACGGCAAAAATTATAAAAGGTAAGAAAACAATAAAGATTAAAGGAACTATGCGGTAAAAACTTAAAATATGACTGTGGTCTCTACAATACTGTTAAGAGGACAAAGAAATGCCACTCTGAAAAGCTGAAAGAGAAAAAAAAACAAATACTTATTAAGCTCAAAAAGAGGCGAGAAAGGAGGAATGAAAAATAAAAAGATGTGGGGTAAACAGAAAAAGAGCAAGATGGTAGTCTTAAACCCAACTAGTCAATGGAGTAAATAGTCTAATTAAAAAACAAAGCTTGGTTAATTGTCACTTAGTAAGTACTGTTGGCTAGACAAAGTTTTTAAAATGCTTCATGTCATTCAGGGGAAAAAAATCTAGGTGACCATTTGTTATGGAAAATGCCAGAAGTATTCTTCTAGACAAAGAAGTTGGGATTAAAATATTTTACTTCCCTAAAAAGAAACAAATTTGGACCAGAATAATTCTCGTTTTCACATCCTTAGTCTGCCCTCCTTTCCATTAGAAACAAATTTGGGTCACAGAAGCACTTTAAACACGTTTCTTCTATTATTATGATAATCATCTCTCTGATTCTAGGTGTCTAGGGTGATTCTGACATTAAGAAATATTTTAAGTGAAATGCCTTGAAGAGAGCTAAACACCTAGACAGCCCTCAGTAGATGGTAGCTAACTAAAAAGGAAACAAAAACACAAAACAGGAACCAAAAAAGACTGTTAGCCTACATATAAAAACTAAACTCAACTATTTACAAGAAACACTGTTAAATATACAAATACAGATAAATACACCACTAAGCTGAAATTAAAAGGAAGGAGAAAGATATACCATATCATGAAAGCGCATTATAAGGAAGCTGGTGTGACTATATTAGTAACAGGCAAAGTAAATTTTAACACAAATTATCAGGGATTAAGAAAGACATTAGTAGTGCTAAAGAAGCCAATTAATCAGAAAAAAATTGATCAATGTCTGGACCTAATTATATAGCTTTAACATATATAAAGTAAATGGTGACAGAAAGAAAGGAGGTCTAGACAAATCCACAATCATGGTTGGGGACTAGCACAATTCTTTAGGTAACTGATAAAATAAGCAGGGGGTAAAAGGCAGTAATTTAATATATTATAAAGTAACAATAATTAAGACAATGTGGAGTAGACAAAAGGAAAGACAGACAGAATGGAGAGTGCAGAACAGATCATCTGATTTACAAAAAGATGTCATAGAAACTGGGTCAGGGAAGAATATGCTTCTACAAATAGTGGAATAAAAAGGACCTGGCCACGTAACTTGCTCTGACCAACAGGATGTGAGGAGAGTGATACACGTAAATGCTTGCTTAGTGGGACTAGCCCTCTTGAGCCTCTGCCCTTGCTATGAGAACTACAGGACCAGGTAGTTTGCTGATTCAAGAATGATGAGACACAAAGGAGCAGACTTAGGCTCACTGACCAGCAGCTTAAATTAGAACTCTCCTAGATGACGTGCAAATAAGTCAATGAGCTCAAATGAGATCAGCAAAGCCACAACCACTGACACATGAGAAATAAAAACTTAATATTCTATGCTGAGATTTTTGTGACTGTTTACTGAGCAATGTTGACTGATACATCCACTGTAAGAAGCCAAGTGGGGTTAAGACTATATCCAAATTGAGAGGTAGGAGAGGTGGTGCACAGCAGGCTGTCTCAAGTACAATAAAAAGAACATTCATACAGAGGAGTGGCCAACTCCAGTGTGTCACAACCAGAAGAGTAAAGAGAACAGCCAAGAATGGGGGAGGACAGCCAGCACTGACCGCCAGAGCCTGACAGGGTGAACAGCTCATGGGAGTGATTTGTCAAGAGGCCCAGCAAGAAGACGAAGGCTTCCATGTCAGGGAGAAGGTAGCAGTGGAAAGAAGTGACTGGTTACATACAACAAAACTGATCAACAAATAAATATATTAAGAATAACTAGTCAGGCATCTCACTGTGAAGAAGTTAGTTACAGATATGGAAGGGGGAAAACTAGAACAAACCCTGTGGTGGTGGATGGATAGAGGTATCTATGTGAATTCATGGCTTTCGACATGCAAAGATATAGAAATACAGATATAAATGTATATGTGTGATGGGTCTCTCTCTCTCTTTATACATATATGCTTATGTGTCTGTATGTGTGTGTGTATGCATACACACTGGCAGCTCTTCCCACTCGGAGGGCCTGGGAGTGGTGGCAATAAGTATACCTAGTAACCAGATCCCGGCTTCTCAACACCACTGTCTACTAAAAAGAACCAGGGTTTCTTAGAAAAAGTACAATTGAAAATTTTGTGCCAGTAAATAAGAAAACACTCAAAGAATGATGGGAACCTGTAAAAAGTTTAAAGGAGGTCCAACTAACTGTATCCTGTACAATTTGGGCATTAAAATAAATACCTTTGGTAAGAGATTATAATTACAACTCACTCAATAAGATAGTTATTCATGAGTCATGGTTATGACTAGATAAAGGCATCGATTCTGTGACAGTCCTGCTAAAATCAGTGACCTAAATAAAATTATGAGAAACCATCAAATAAAAAATTGATCTGTAATTTAAAAAAATGTCAAGGTCATAAAACTCAAGGAAAGAGTGAGGAATTATTATTTCAAACTGAGACATGACAAGTAAATGCAATGCATGTTTCTGAATGGTCTTTGGTACAAAGGATGATATTAAACGTCAAACCTTGACCAGCATCCAAATAACAGTTGACAGAAGTGAATCAATGTTAAATCCCCATCTAAACATGGCTCAATTGTGGTCACATGGGACAATGTCCTTATTTGTAGAAAATACAAACTAAAATATTTCAGGTTATGGGTCATCAGATTGGTGATTTACTGTTTTTTTTTTTGTTTTTGTTTTTAATATTCTGGAATAGCTTATTTCATCCATCTTGTTACTTGAAGAGTTTTACTGTTATACATCAATATACAAAACAAATTTTTACATTACATTTAGTCATTACAGGTATCACAGAGAACTCAGTGCCCCCTCCTGGGTCTCAGGACAGAGAAGAGATAAAGAGCTTGTCAACTTGTTGCAACTACAAGGAGCATATATACAAACACAACTGAAAAGGTAAACTTATAACCACAAAACCTTTCCCATGCTGTTATGACAAAGCTACCTAGCTCTTAATGTATTTGATCTTTGCTTCGGATTCTTGAAAAGGGTTATATGCTTTTTGATATTCTTAATGATATCACTAAGGAAGAGCTAAGACACCTTAGACTATGGCAGAACAGCCTCAGAACATGTCGTGTAACAGAAAATGACTTTTTTTGGTGTGACACACTGGCAACTTACTCTTGAATCATTAGGGGGAAAAAGTTCTTTATACTGTTCTTAAAACTTTTCTGTATGATTGTTTTAAAAAAATTATTTGAGGGGGAAGATATAGCTCAAGTGGTAGAGTGCATGCTTAGCATGCACAAGGTCCTGGGTTCAATCCCCAGCACCCCCTCTAAAAAAAATAAATAAATAAACCTAATTACTTTCCCCTCTCCCCCCAAAAATTAATTATTTGAAAATGAGCAAAACAACTCAGTATTTTTTAGGGATACACATATACTTGGTAAAACTATGAACAAAATCAGAAAATGATTAACACAAAATTACAATCTCTTGCACAAAAGGAAAGAGATGTTCAGGCAAAGGAATACAAGATATATTGGTATATGTTTAGAGCTAGGTGGTACATATGTGTTTATTTTATTATTATTATTTTAACTAAGCATATGTATGTATAACATATGTTTTATTTATCTGTATAACATCCCCCAATTTTTGATGCTTTTAAATAGAGGGAAATCTATATACAGTATGTTCCTACTCTTAAAATGAAAAATATTTTAAGAGATAAAACAGTAGAAAAGTCCATCAAACTGGTAATAGTGATTATCTGTGGGTGATGGAATTTAAATTGACTTCAGTTTCTTTCAGTACTTTTCTGTATGTTCATTTTATTCTACAATTAACAAAAATATGCACATAATGCCAACAATCAACTTAAAGACATATTGAAAATAATTCTTTTAAAATTTTGTATCTAGTTAAGCAGGAAAACTAATGAAATGATAAGAATGATAATCCATAAAACAGACTGAAAATACTTCATTAATGTCCAAGATTTTCATTGTCATGATATATTATGTTTAGAGAACTGTTTATTAAGAGTCTTGGTTAGTTCTTAAAAACAACTGCTGACTGATTTGAAATGAAGAAATAAAATGAAAACTTAGGGGAAAAATCAGAGAAATAGTGAAATGAAACAGAAGACTCACCTATGAGAAACGTTAAATTTCTGGACAATCCTTTTCCCATTGGCTAACCAGATCTGTATATTAGTGATGGGTTCCAGATTGTTTAGTGGAACAGTCGACAACTTATTTTTATTCTCTACTTCAATACTCTTTGCTTTAGAAACAATTTTTGGTGTGGCACTAAGAAAATCCAGACAACAAAGACAGATGTATGTTTTTCATTAAGCAGAACTTTACCATTAAATAATCACTATAAAACCTTTACACTAAGTATAGTTTTAGGAAGGTTTCAGCCAGTCACAGCTGTTCCCTCAATAACACATTAAGATATTAATATCAGTTATACCGACCACACACGATGATTATAGGAATCTAATGAAATACGCACATCCAAGTAATTTGTAAGCTTGTGGAGCGTTACGTAAATACACTGTTAGCAGTATTTGAAGAGTGTCTTACAGAAAAGAGAATTTTACAGTGTTGACAGATCTATAAACTTTACCTTTATCTACTCCTCAGATTAAAATTTCTAAAAAATTTTAAGTTCTCTGTAGAGAACAGTGTTTGGGTTATAAAGGAAAAGAAAGGAAACGAAGTATTTCTTCCTCATTCTGGCAGTCACATTTGGGTATTTTTATATGGGTAGATGAATATGTATACATATATTTTACCAATCTTGATAATTAATATATGGAAATTCATTTTTAAAAAGCAGTCTTATACCTAACCTCTTTGCATTTTCTGTCATAGGCATAATTAGGTAAGACGAAGACTGCAAAGTCTGAAAATAAAAAAGCTTTGATACTAATACTAACTTTCAGGGATTTTTTCATTCTTATTACCTCAAAATTCAGATACTGATCAAGAACACAATGTTGAAGGCATTGGTAACTATAATATAGAACTCCATATTCAAAAGCCTACTTTATAACATTAATGGCAATGATCAAGTGGTGGATACAGGAAGAAAAAATGATTTATCCACCCAAATTTGCTGAATGTCTTCAATAAGCCAGGCCCTTCTGATATGATAAAACAAAAAAAGCCTTCATGATTTTTTAGTGTAGTGCCAATATATGTTAATATAACAAGGTGAATATGACTTAGAAGTTCTCATAAAAGTTAACATGAAAAATCTCATTTCCAGTGAAGAGAAATGATAAACTCTATATATGTGGTCTACGTGGTAAAAATAATGACAGGCTGAGTATCTGTCAAAACTCTGCTTATGGAAAGCACAGAGCAAGAGACTACTCACCTTCCCAGTCTGTGACCCTGTCCTGAGAAGGGCTGGAACACAGGCTTCGTTGACATACATACTTCATTTTTCTTATCTTCAACTTCAACATCCACCTCCTCTTTATCAAAGACTCCCTGTAATTCTAAAGGTAATTCCCTTGGAAAGTAAAGAAACAAAGTGATAAAGATCCTAATACGTTTTTTCTTTCTCTGAAAAACATTCTGTATGTAGAAATAATAGACGTTAAGAGGCATATAAAAACTAAATATATTTAAAATAATATAATTACATAACATGAATAATTAGAAGAACAATACAGAGTAATTTTTAAGACTACAAATTCACAAACAGCTTGTTATTCAATGGTACCTAGAACACTAACATAATGAAATATTTGATGACTATATACTGCTAAACTTAAACAATTTGATCATTTCTATAGATGTCTAAGTAGGACTAAAAATTTACTAGAAAAATCAAGTTCTTATTTCATTTTTAAAGTGAAAATATAATTTAATCCAGAAATGACAAAACAAAAAAACAAAACATGATAGAATTTTAAAAATGTTTTCACATTTCATCCACCTAACAGAGATAGAGAAAGTGACATAGTTGGGACTGTCACTCAGTCTGAGGCTTTGTCTACTATACCATAGATGCCTCTCTTCTGAACAACGTAAACTTTAGATAAGCAGGGACCATATATGTTTTACTCATAAACATTTTCAAATATTGAGTACAGTGTCTGGTACGGAGCAGGACTTAGATACCTTTTGAATCTTATAATCTTTTAAATGTAGGGTCTTTTCTAAGGAGCAGTTGACAGTTTATAATGTTACACTTGATAGATAAGTAATGAACTTCCATGGGGAAATTTTTTAACAATTATAAATTTTAACAAACTTTCATAAAATAATTGACTTTCTTCCTGGTAACAGAAATGATACCAATTAATTTAGTATATTCTTGTGATTTGTGTACTTTTCTGTATATGTCATCCTCCAAAATTTTTATTTAAGAGTAAGTAATACATGCTTCTAAAAAAAGACACAAAAAAATGTAAACACATCGTCAATTCAGAAAGTGACAGTCCAAAAAAAAAAAGTGACAGTCCTTATAATTCCATTCTCATGCTAATAAAAACTTTGGGTTGTGTCTCCTATATTTTCTCTGTATATATAGTAAAATTCGACATAATTATTCTATTTTTCCCAATGATGGTATCATTCTACACACACTATTCTGTATTTTGGAAACTGCTTTTTCTTCTTTTTCTTTTAAAGCAATATACTACAGAAATCTCAAGTTAGTATATGGATACATGCCATTTATTTTTACCACATGCACACTATTATTTTGTTATAAAGTAGATCAAATGGCAAAAACACATCAAATATTCTTTCCTTCTCTTTCTTATTGATTTGTAAGAACTGTGTATATATTCCATTTATAGGCTATATGTGCAACAAGTATTCCTAGTTTGGTATTTGTCTTTTGACTGTACATAGTGTCTTTTGGCTTATAAGTTTTTAATATTTACATAATCAAATTTATCCATCTTTCTTATATTGCTTCCAGGATTCAGGCCAACTATAGCTATATGCAACAACATGGATGAATAGCCTAAAGAAGTAAGCTGAATAGAAGGATCTGAATAGACATTTCTTCAAAGAAGATATACATGTGACCAATAAGTACACGAAAAAATGCTCAACATTACTGGTCATTAGAGAAATGCAAATCAAAACCACAATGAGATACCACTTCCTATTTACTAGAATAGTTATAATTTAAAAAAAAAGACACTAATAAGTGTTGGTAAGGATATGGAGAAACTGGAATGCTCACACCATTAGTAGGAGTATAAAATAGTGCAGTCACTTTGGAATATAGATTGGTAGTTCTTCATAACAGAGTTAACAACAATTAAGCCCCTAGACCTGAGAAAATTGAAAACATATGTCAACACAAAAACTTGCGTAAGAATGTTCATAGCAACATTATTCGTAATAGCCAAGATGTGGAAATGACTCATACATCTCTCCACTGATGAATGTGGTATATCCATACAATGCCACATCTGGCAATAACAAGGAATGAAAAAAACTTAAAAGCTATAATATGGATGAACTGTGAAAACATTACACTGAGTAATGAGAAAGAAGTCAAGACACAAAATGATTCCATTTACATGCAATGTCCAAAATAAGTAAATTCATAGAGATAGAAAATAGATTGTTGTTGTGTAGGGCTGTGAGGAGGGGGAAATGGAAAGTGATTACAAATATAAGATTTCTTTTTAGGGTGATGAAAATGTTCTGGAATTAATAGTGCTGATGGTTGCATACTGTGAATATACTAAAAAATAATGGATTGTATACTTTAAAGGGATTAATTTTATAGCAGGCTGATTATATCTCAATAAAGCTGTTATTTTAAAAAATATTTAAATACAAGGATAGTTAATAGATTTTTTTTATAGTGGGAGACAAGAAATAATCTGTCAACCACTAAGAGTCTATATAAAAATTATAGGTCATCACTATGATAAAAGAATATGCAGATGTATTGAAATATTTCAGGATAAGGTCAAAATTTAAAAAACATATATACCTATATGCACATTATATATGAATCCATGCACAGAAAATGCCAAAATGAAATTCAACAAAAAACTTAATGGCAGGGGGTGGGTATAGCTCAGTGGTAGACTGCATGCTTAGCATGCATGAAGTTATAGGTTAATGGCAGTAATACTTCTGGGTAATGAAATTATAGGTGATTTTCAGGTTCTTAATACTTTAAAAAATTTTCTAGACCAGGTACATATAACACGTAAAATCGTTAAGTATGTAACAGAAACACTACAGGGCAACAGAAGTCACAATTCAAAAACTATAAAGTTATTCAAACATAAGCATTAAATAACTAGGATGTGATGTGGTATTAAGTAACACTTGGTATTAACTAACACTTGGCAAAGTGAATTAGTTTAAGTCAGATTTTGGTTGATCAGAATTCAAATTCCTAACCCTTCAAAGACAGATGTGGCTCTCTTAAGAAAATCTATCCTATGAAAATCTGAATTTATAAAATAAAAAGTATCTGTGAATGCATAGGGATGTGTGAACAACATTAAACAGTAATCTTCCAAAGGAAACATATCTAATATCCTTCTGTTCACAAAGATCACTTACCCTTTTTTGATGGAGTTCAGAAACTGCTGACTTGCACCATCAGAATAACTTCTGAAATCATCATTGACTGTGAATCCATTTTTCCATAATTTTATACTTACATCTACCTGCAAAGCAGTAAGAAACAAAATGCATCAAGTTAATAAAAAGTACTAGTAGATTAAAAGTCCTTTGAAAATTTCTTCTATCAGTGTATATTTTATATATCTTTTTTTAAAAAATTGAGATGAGACATACATAACATTGTATTAATTTTAGGTGTACAACATGATTTGATACATGTATATATTGCAAAGTGATTACTAGAATAAATTTGGTTAACATCCATTACCACACACAGCTACAAATTTTTAAAAATGTATCATTCTTAAGTATAAACTTCAAACGTAAAATATCAAAAATTATAATGTACATACATAATATGGTTCGTAATAAATGTTTTAAAATAAATCATTAATAGTTCTAAGATAACACATTTCCAGAAATATTATGTGTCCTGCCTCACAGGACACTAACTTTTGGTCCAGAACAGACTTCTCAACAGTTAGAGAAGGACTTTGAACAGAAGGGGAAAAAAAACCCCTGAGTGATTAATTAATGGCTTTTCCTTCAAATATAAAATATCAGTGCTACTGTTATCAACAACACTTCATCTCTCAACATCTTGTTGATTAGCTCTTACTGAACTACTACTCACTCATTCAATCAAAGTCACTGTATAAATCTAGAAAGGTTCAGAAATACAGTACAATGCAGGGATGCTTCAGGTTGAACACAGAAGGACTAATTTAAAACTGTCTAAGAGGGTATCAGACCATTACAGCCCCTCTCTTGTCTCTAGCATTTATTCAATCATTTATTCAATCAACACATGTCTATTTTCTGTCTCATACATAACACACTCCATTAAGATGTTAGGGAAAACAATCATAATAATGATAGGATATATTATTAGCCTGCCTACCTAATTTACCTATCTATCTGAGAGACCACTCAGTATGTACCAAACACTGTTTAAAGCATTTTTCCTATATAAATTTATTTAATCCTTCCAAAATCCACACAAAATGGGTATTATTATCCTTTTTATAGATGGGGAAATAGAAACACAGAAGATTAATTAAACTGCTCAATGTCACACAGTCAGTAAGGGTAGAGCCAGAGGCCGGAATCCATATTCTTAACCACTATACTATATTGCCCATTTTTATCTATAACCAAACTGCCAAGACTCACATAGAAGACAGAGAACAAAAGAAATGGGAGAAGAGACATACACATAAAGACACGGAGGAGAGTAGAAGAATTTTAAAAACAAAAATCCAAAAATGATAATTAATGCACATAAGAGAAGATGTTTGAAAGGGAAGTACGGAGGGAATATTCCAAGGAAAAAACCTCTTAGTAAATGAAAATGGAAATTGAATTTAATAAAAAAAAAAGGTCTAGAATCTGAATGTGGAATATGAAACTTAATTATCTTTTTGTATACCTGTTATAATCCTCATGACACTTGTTTTTTAATTCATGCATCATTTTATAACATCACGTATTGATCATATGGAAAATACTGGCTCAGTGATTTATGTGAATCTTCTAGATGTTGATATATTTCATTACATGATATAGATAAAAAAGACATATTTATTAATATGACAATGATCCCATCAGAAAAATCTTTTAAGTTCTGGGAAGCACTCAGGTACATGATGACAGTTTATCAAAATTCTTATTTTCACTTAAAAAAGTCGATAAAATCAAATCATTTGCAATAAATATTGTAAGTTATTTTCCTTGAAGTGCCACTCACTTCATACACATTGAGAAAACGTCTGCTGAATATCCAAGTCTGAATAATCAGTTGTCTATAAATCACTTTCACATAAAAACAGTACACCGTGAAGCAAGTTGTTCATCTTGCATCTAAAGAAACTGTACTTTTCCTTAAGATCCTTACATACATTGCAGAAATGCTTTATGTATAGTTCACATTTTGTCAGACAATATTAGGAAGATGTGTACTGAAGAGCTGGGATTTAATAAGATTTGTAAGTCTTACTGGTTCATCAAGGACATTCTTAATTGAAACCAGTGTTTTTCCCCTCTACAAGTATAAGGAAAGAATGTAGTAATTACTGGTACAGTTTGGTGCTACTGGCCTCCGAAGGGGCCAGTTTAACCTGTCATTGCTTTTGCAGTATCAGTGCAAAGTCAACACAGTGAAAGATATAAATAATATCTATTATTATTAAAACAGTTTTGACCTCTGAAGGTCCGTACTTTGAGAAATACTGGGAGAGAAAAAAGTTATGGACACTTACCTGTTTCTTTTGTTCAGTCGGGGTCAAACATTTGGCACCAACCTTCTGAGCTTCCTCAAAAAGACTGTCAACAAAATATTCACAATTTGTTTGTCGATTATCACTAAGAGGCTGGTGGTCAGATCCTGTTTCACAAACCCTACAAACAAAAAAGAAAACAAGCAGTAGTCGTCACTCACTCTCTAAAAATTTACATAAATTGTTCTAGTTAATGGATCTTGAACTGACATGCTACCTCCATATCCCCAGCTAAGACTTTTCTAAGTTAAGATAGTAGATACGGGGCCTTGGGAAGTCATCAAACCTTTTGGTCTAGAGAGGGTTTTCTCAACTTTAGTCTGTTGACATGTGGAGAAGGATACTTCTTTGTTGTGCAGGCTGTCCTGTACACTGTAGGAAATTTAGCAGCTTTTGCGGCCTTTACCTACTAGATGTCAGAAGCATGCATATCCCCCTACCCCTCAGTGTTATAACAATAAAAAAACACCTCTATACATTGCCAGATGGCCTCTGGCGGGGGAGGCAAAAATCTCACCAGGCTGAAAACGACTTGCCCAGAGTTTAAAAAAAAAAAAGTGCTCTTTGTAAAGGTCTCAAAATGGCTTCTTTTAAAAGGTGTTACTATGTACTTTTTGGTAACAAAGCACTCTTGAAACTAAAGGTGATAACATGTCAGGAACAGTCATCATAGTTTTACTCCTTTACACATTTCAGAATGAGATTTCCCACTCAAGACTTTCATTTGTAGTGGTTTAATACTCTACTGGGTTTTTCTTTCTTTTTTTCTTTTTAAATTGAGGTATAACTGACATACATTAGTAGGAAGGGTATAGCTCAGTGGTACAGTGCTTGCTTAGCATGCATGTGGTCCTGGGTTCAATACCCAGTACCTCCATTAAAAAAAAAAAAAAGAAAGAAAGAACAATGGCTATAATTAACTAAACACATTGAATAAAATAAAGATCCATGAATCTAATGATACTCCAAGGGAAAAAATTTAATTGGTGAGCAGGGTACTTTAAAAAAAAAAAAGAGAGAGACATATGTTAGTTTCAGATACATAATAATGATTCAATATTTGTATATATTGCAAAAAGATCACCACACAGTAATTCTGGTTAACAGTTAACATCTATCACCATACATAGTTATATAATTTTTTTCCCTTGTGATGAGAACTTTTTAGATTTACTCTCTTTGCAAATTTTAAACACTCAATTCAGTAACTATAGTTGCCATGATATACAGTACATCCCCATGATTTATTTATTTTATAACTGAAAATTTGTACCTTTTGACTCCCTTCCTCCCTTTTCCCACTTTCACCTACTGTTCTTTGTGTTTATATTTTGTCATATAAGAAATATTACCTAAGATTTTGTCTGATTAAAAGATGGTTCCTGGCTGATCTTTTCTAAAGTCATATAGAAAATTCATAACGTACTGAGATATAACTTCTCAGCTTTCATAAATAATAATCAACAATTTTATAGCTCTTACACTTTGTCAGGAACTACAAGGCAGATATTCTTATCCACATTTTACAGATAAGAAAAATGAATCACAAGGTTAAGTTACATGTTAGAGATTACACAGCTAGTAAGTGGCAGAAACAGAATTCAAACCCTGTTTATCTTCCATGTCTACTCTTAACCATGATACTTTATAAAGCCTCTCTTAATAGCTATTATTTGTTGAGCATTTATTAATACATGTTAGGAACTATTCTAAGTATTTTACATATGTTAAGTCATTCAGTCCTCACAATGAACAATGACTGGGTGAGGACTCTTGGAAGCTTGTGCCTGGTTTCCCCTGGACTTTGTCCCACACATTTATTTTTCCCCTTTGATGATCTTGCTTTGTATCCTTTCACTGCAGTAACTCTTAGTCATTAGCAAGACAACATGCTGAATCCTGTGTATCCTGTGAACAAATCATTACACCTGGAGGTGGTCTCAGAATTACAGTATCAGATGTTTATATAAAATAAGTACTCTAGTGAGAAAATAACAAAAATATTTGTTCAGCATAGAAAATGTTTACAAAGTATTTGTAAGTATGAAATAAATGCTTATTTGTTTCCTTAAATGGGCTATGAATGAGTCACCTCATCAAGTACTTAAAACAAAGAGCGTAATTAAAAAATAAATATCTCACCTCAAACAAGTGAGAATAAAGAATTCCATATTAATAATAACCACAGACTTTACATCCACTATTTACTGGGTGCCTGCTATGTGCTAATACTATCCTGAGTGCTTTACATCAGCTATCTAATTCTCACAAAAGCCTTTCAGATGCCTCTATATATCTTCATTTTATAGGTGAGTTATTGAAGCTCAAATAATCTACCTAAATTGCTCAAAGGCCAGAGAGGTAGTACAAGACAGAGATGGAATTCAAATCTAGGTTTATCTGACTCCAAAGCCATTATATTTTACTAAGACTCCAAGACAGTATAACAAAAGAGGCTAACAAAGTAAATAGTTACTTTAATTTCACACTTAAATAACAATGTGAGCAGAGAAAAATTTTACACTTGATATTAATAACAACAACAACAAATAGATTTAGTAACTTCACTAAATTCCATTCAAAGCAGCTATGGTAAAAAAAAAAACTTTCAAATAATCACTATTAGGTATTTAACAGATAATCATAATGAAAACTTACTTTATCAGTCAGTGAAATGCAGTAAAAATAGACACAGTAACAAAGGCATTAGTAACAAAGAAAATTCGTAACATAACTTACCATTCTTCTTTTATACTTTCAAGATTATCTACTTCTTTCATTCTCTTCTGCCTTACTGTAAAAGTAAGTAAGTAAATAAATAAATAAATAAAAGCTAAAGCCCTTAATATAGTATATATTTTACTAATTTTTTATTGAAGTAGTCAGTTACAATGTGTCAATTTCTGGTGTACAGGACAAAGTATATACATACATATATTCCTTTTCATATTCCTTTTCATTAAAGGTTATTACAAGATATAGAATATAGTTCCCTGTGGTATACAAAAGAAACTTGTTTTTTATCTATTTTTATTCATAATGGCTAATATTTGCAAATCTCAAACTCTCAAATTTTAATATAGTATTCTAAATAAATTCATTCCAATGGATGCATTAATACTCTTTAAACATTAAGTTATTATACAGCCCTAAAGTAGCTTAAAGGGTTCTTAAGAACAAGTGATCAGACTCAAAGCTGTCATTTTCATCTATAAAGCAATAATAAAAAGTAAATTTTGGTTTTGGACAATCTTCTGACAGAAGAAAGATTTTATAAAAGTTATGATTAAAAAAATTATAATGTAGCTTTTGGTTTAATAACAAAAAAAGTGAATGAAAGCACTTCACTCAATCTCTAATAGTAACAAAATATCAAATCAATATAAACTCATCCTTACAATTCCCCTGGAAAGCAAACCCACCAGATGTATTTACATGTTGTACAAATATTCATATCTTTTGATCTTGATCTTCCACATTTCTCAAAACTGAAAAGTACAACAAAGTAAGCTATACACATAAGATGTCGACCACAGCTGTTATTTGTTAGCAAGAACTGAAAGTAAAGTAAATGGTCATGGTGTAGCCTTTTGATGGGATAATATGTATCTGTTAAAAATAATTATGATGCAGTTTATGTGGCCAAATATAAAAAGATATCACAAAAGTGAAAATACAGGAAACAAAATTATTCATTAACTAGGAATGCAACAGAATGCATACAAGAAAATAGAGAAGAACAAAGGTGAAAATAATTGTTGGGGGTAATAAAATTACGGATTATTTTCTCTCTTTCCCAAACTTAATGCAACACTGTTTTGCCTCTATAACAAAAATAATGTAAGAAATTAGCAAACAAATCAATGTTTAAAATAGTTCAAGTCATCTGCCCACTGAGAAGTCCTGGAAGCAATGACACACTAGAAGCAATAAGCATACCAAGTGCAGACATCTTGGTTTCTAAGTACAATTTTCCTAAAAAAAAGGAATCATGGCTCCTTAGAGAATAGGCTGATTCCAGGGCTGGGGCACAGAAAGAACAAATGAGTTGGAAATTACTTCTTGCTCCGCAAATGTAAGATGGTACTCAATGAATGATGAAGACATATCAAAAGGATACAGAGGTTGCAATAAAGTCGTGGGAAGTGAGCACAAGAACTGTATGGTATGTCTCAAGGCTGCTGTGGACTCTTCCCCAAACCAGGGGAAGGCAGCGCCCTGCGCCATCTTTGCATAGCTGCCAGCGTGCAGGGCCCTGATTCTAGAAGGTGGGTCCACAGCACCACAAAGGAGTTTAAGATGTCCATGTCCACCAGTGTGTTATCCTTGAATAA
Organism: Camelus ferus; assembly: GCF_009834535.1. Classification (NCBI taxonomy): domain Eukaryota; kingdom Metazoa; phylum Chordata; class Mammalia; order Artiodactyla; family Camelidae; genus Camelus; species Camelus ferus. The sequence continues at coordinate 16,358,317 of NC_045710.1, read as the reverse complement.
AGCATGAGCTTTGGAAGCCCAGACAGGGGCAGTGCCCCTTCACATAGACTCAGGGCTAGCCTGGTGACTGAAGGACTTAAGGTTTGGAATTCTCTTGGGGAAGTTATGTTGGGATGGCTGGGATGCCTACGTAATGGTTCCTGCCACTTCAACAGCAGGCTGTGACATGAAGTGAAGAGCCACGTGCCTTCTACCTGGGTACTATGGATTTTGCTGATACAAAGGATGTCCCATATCTGGTGTTGGAGAGACCTTAAAAACTTCACATCTTTCCTGCATTAACCTGTGTGAGAAGCTGTCAACTTACTGGAGGAGGGGAAACTGCCTAGAAATTTGGGGGCACTTAAATATCAATTAGACAGCCTTTATTTTGTCTTTAGTAAATACTTTATCAAAAGGATTTCAATAAAATATTTTAAAGCCAAAAAAAAAAAAAGAAAAAAAAAAAGACACTGAAGCCACGTAAAGGAGCACCCACTGGATAAACCTGGACCTGGGAAATGGGACATCAAAGTAAATAATGATACTAATGGATTATAACTCACTGAATAAATGACCAAAAACCCATGAGGAGTCCACACTATTAGATCTAAAAAAAAATCAGGGAAAGATGGACTTTTAAATAAATTCAACAGTCTTATGGAGTCACCGTTACCAAGATAAATTCCAAATACATCCAAGATTTAAAATTTAAAAATTGAACTTGAGAGTGGTGTCAGAAAAATGGCAGAATAGGCAGCTCCAAGCTCCTGTCCCCACAGAAACATTAAAAAACAAGCAGAAACTGTCCAACTTAGTTTGAACCCTGGAAAGTAGTCAAAAGTTTATAGCAATCAAGCAATGATGAATCAAAAAAAAAAAAAAATACAACTTAAAAATAGCAGGCAAAACAAACCAATCCAAAAATGGGCCAAAGACTTGGAACAGACATTTCTCCAAAGAAAATATATGAAGAGCCAATAAGCATATGAAAAAAGATTCTCAACATCATTATTTACAATGAGATACCACTTTATACACATTTGAATTATTTAATAAAAAAAAAAAACAAGTGTTGACAGGGATGTGGGGAAATTAGAACCCTGGTATAATGCTGGTGGGAATGTAAAATGGCACAGCTGTTGTGAAAAAGAATTTGGGTGGCTGAGACATTATTTACAACAGCCAAGAGGTGGAAACAATGAAGATGTCTATCAATAAATGAATGTGTAGACAAAATGTGGTATCTACATAAACAGAATATTTAGCCATAAAAAGGAATGAAATTTTGATACATACTACAACATGAATGAACCCTGAAAACATTAAGTGAAAATTATTGCCTAATGTGCACAGGGTTTCTGTTTGGGAAGATGAGAAAGTCTTGGAAATGGATAGTGGTTATGGCTGCACAACACTGTGAATATAATAAACACCACTGAATTGTACAGTAAAAATTGGTTAAAATGGCAAATTTCATGTTTTATATATATACACACATATACATGTATTTTATCACAATAAAAAAACTTAAACAAAGGCAAACTCGCTAATTATTAAAAGAAAACATGGTAAATGTCTCCATAACTGGAAGAGAGGACAACCTTCCTATAACTCAAATCCAGAACCAATAAGGGAAAAGACAGATACATTTAATTATATAAGGGGAAAAAAAATTCAAACTTCTACAAAGTAAACAGATAAATGACAAACAAACCCCAAAAAAGTGAACTGGCATTACAACTAAAACATTAGTATATAAAGAACTGATACAAAGAAAAAGGCCAACAATCAATAAGCAACAAATATGAGCAGACTTCTCAGAAAGAGAAAAGCAAATGGCCTTAAAATATGTGAAAAGATGTCAGTCTCACTTATAATGAGAGAAATGCAATTGAAACTATACTATGATACCCATTTCTCACCAATCAGATTGGCAAAAATTCACAAGTCTTGCAAAACATTTTGTTGCTGAGAGTATGGGGAAACAGCCTTACACATTCTTGGTGGGAATGTAAAATGGTACATCTCCTAGAAAGGGAATTTGGCAATACTTAGGAAAGTTATATATGCATATGACAGAAACTCTCTCCACCAAATTGCAGTCAGGTTCCTCTGAGGCATCTTCTCAAGGAGGTCTGAACTTGGGCTTCCATTTCTGCCTTTGTAGAGCCCAATTTTAGCAAGAATCCTGTTAAGTAGGTTTAGCCAGAATCCCCTCACCCTTGATATCTAACCAAATTCCTCATTGCCCACTATCCCTACAGATGACACTTGATCACCCTGGCCTGCCTTCAGCAAGAACCCTGTAGGTCAGTTTAGCAAGAATGCCTCCTTGCCTTCGAAGTTTCTTAGTAATTTTCCATCCATTGACCCCTACCTTGTTTTTGGCTATAAATCCCTACTTGTTTATGATATATTCAGGGCTGAGTCCAGTTTCACACTGAAGTCTCTTTATCCTTATCGCATAGTTCTTGAGCAGAATCTGGTTTTACTACTTTACTGTCCAGTTCTGTTTTTTATTTTGATGCATATATCCAGAAATCCCAGTATCTAGACAATCTATCCCAATTATATTTTGGCAAAAATATAAAAAGGTGAATGCACAAGATTATTCACTGCAGTATTATTTACAGCATTGACTGTTACAGGAAATCCTACAAAAATCCCAACTGTTCATTAACAGGGATTTGTTGAGCAAACTGGTAAATCCACACAGTGGAATGCAGCAGTAAAAAAAGAATTTTTAATGGTTGCAATCAATAGGATATGCTGTTAAGTGAAAAGAGCAAAATGAAGAAAATCATGTGTAATATACTAGTGTTTATCTAAGAAAGAGGTAGACATGAATATATGTTTGTTTATGTTAGAAAAAAATGAAAAAGTAAACCTTAAAAAATAAAATTAATAAGGTTACCTATAAGCTGATAGTATGATACCTATTTCTCTGATATATTCAGAGAAATCCAGCTTCTACCCTGTGAAGAGGGGAAGGGTAGAAGCTGGATTTCTCTGAATATACCTTGTTTTTTAGATCAACTTTGGACCCATGTAAATACTTATAATACATAAAACATGCTAAGTTTTTAAAAAAGAAATCCTTAAAAACAAAGTTAAGATGAAACAAATTAGTAAAACTGACAATCAAGTTGGTAGGAAAACCACTTGGAGACAAATTATTTAAAGCTAATTTTAAAACATAGTAATTTTACTGTATATTCTAGTGGGATGAACCCAAAGAGTAAAAATAGTTTCTAGTAATCATACTATCAGCAATAATATATTAGTATTGTTTTAATATATTAGTATTAGTATTATTTTAATGAAACTATGGTATAAAGATGAAGCAGCAGGTCTCAACCAGGAGGCAACTGTGACCCTCAGAAGACATTTGGGAACAGCTTGGAGGAAATTCTGGTTGTCACAACTGGGGTGGAGGATGCTGCTAGTATCTAGTAGATGAGGTCAGGGAAGCAAAGGACAGCCCCCACAAGAAAGTATTGCCCAAAATGTCAATAGTGCTGAAGCCGAAAAACCTTGAGATAAAGAAGTAATTATGATCTGTCCCCCAAAACCAAGATTTTCTTCAGAGTAAGAGTTAGAGAATAGAAACATAAAAATCAAAGAAACCAAGTTAAAATTCTGTAATCCTAAATTTTATTTTATTTTTTAAATTTTTTGAGGGAGGAGGTAATTAGGTTTTATTTATTTTATTAATGGAGGTACTGGGGATTGAACCCAGGACCTTGTGCATGCTATGCACGCACTCTGCCACTGAACTATACCTCCGCTCCAATCCTAAATTTTCAATTGGAAACATCAGTATGAACTTATGCTATTGAGAAAATACATAGTAGCTCTGTCCAATGAAAGGCCAAAAAGTAATAAGAACACCTAGTACCTCAATTTGTTGTCTCCAAATACCATTTCCCACCAAAAGGAATCAAAGTTTCTTAGAGAAATGGATGACTCCAGGTCTGGGCCAGGAAATGTGTACTTATGCCTTGTATTGACATCTTGGATTAGTGTGAAAACGATTCAGGAGTCAATCTGAAAAGTCTCAAAAAAGGAAAAACAACTATGTGAATTGAAATACATCAAATACAAGCTCATACTGATACTCATTAAAACAAACTCAATTCACTGGTCATCTTTCCAGAGAAAACTAGCAAATAAGAGAAAGAATCAAGTATGCATCCTGCCTTTCCTATATGAACCCAGAGTAAGAGTTAAGAATTTCCACGTTCTGGGTTCTCTTGATTGCATCCCTGTGATGTCATCTGTTCATGTTCCTCTGTGCCCTATATTTCCTGTAATCTAATGGTTAGATCTAGAGGCTTGAATGGAGTTAGATTCACATTTTTGGAAAGAATTCTTCACACTTGGTTTGGGCTTTCATGCTGAGGCATGTATTTATGTCTGGTTTCTTTTCGTGATGCTAGCAGCCATTGATATCATTGCCTAGATCAGTTTGCATTAGGGATTGCAAATTGGGAATACTCTAATTCTGTAATCCTTTATTTAACTGAATTCATTTGCAAAGGAAACTTTGCAATCCCTAATGCAAACTGATCTAGGCAATGATATCAATGGCTGCTAGCATCACGAAAAGAAACCAGACATAAATACATGCCTCAGCATGAAAGCCCAAACCAAGTGTGAAGAATTCTTTCCAAAAATGTGAATCTAACTCCATTCAAGCCTCTAGATCTAACCATTAGCTTACAGGAAATATAGGGCACAGAGGAACATGAACAGATGACATCACAGGGATGCAATCAAGAGAACCCAGAACGTGGAAATTCTTCAAGAGAAATGTTCCATATTCTTCAACATATATATTACCAGGGAGAAAAAATAAGTAGATATAATCTTTTAAAATATTCAAGAGATATATCAACTAATTAAAATATATGGGCCATATTTAGATTATCATTTAAAAAAACTGGGAAAAAAGCTATGAAAGAATCAGGAACATGTGAACACTGACTAGATATTTAATGATATGTTGAGTAACTGTTAATTTTAAAGATGCGACAATGGGATTGTAGTTATAATCTTTTAAAGTACTTATTTTAGCTACATACTGAAATATCTAGATGAAATTCCATAACTAGAATTTGCTTAAAAATAATCAAGTCTAGTGGGGAGTGGAGGGACTAAATAAAAAACAAAATGGCTTTGACTTGATAATTACTGAACCTGGGTAATAGTATACATGAGAGTTTATTATTCTCTACATTTTCATGTTTGAAATTTTTCATAATAAAAATTGAGATAAAAAAGCGATCCTAAAAACATACACATGTAGAGTCCTACAATGTCATTTCATTACCGTCTTAATAGCCAGTACTTTTGCTCTAGTAGTAAACTGCTCAGTAATCCAAGAATGGCAGTACTTCCAAAGATTTGTATCCTCAGTGAAAAATGTGCTTCTTACTCCCCAAATTACAAATGTGAAGTGATGAAAAGTACTATGAACTCATACTTAAAGAGACAAACATGAGAAGTAGATTTATCCTGTTTAGGACAAAGATAAATTTGTAAAAGAGACAACCAAAAGAGCTCCATAAGACGTTTGACTCATGGCTTGAAGGCAATGTGGGCACAGAGAGAAATTCTAGCAGTGCATAGATGTGGTATGTGAAGTCAAACACAGACAATAGTTATAAACTGTCTATTGTACAATTAAAGTTATCAGCTGTCTAGAGGGGAGAGGATAGCTCAAATGGTAAAGCGCATGCTTAGCATGCATGAGGTCCTGGGTTCAAACCTCAGTACCTCTTCTAAACAATAAATAAGCCTAATTACCTTCCCCCAGGGAAAAAAAACAACATTAAAGTTACCAGCTGTCAAAACTGAAGTTAGGAAAAATCAGGTCTGTTCTATAGAACCTGGAATGTCTGGTTATTTAAGGAAAACATAAACAAACTGATTATGGAGATAAAGGAAAAAAAAATCCAGACTTTTTAACGTTTTAAAATTAAGTAAGTTTTAAAAAATTCAGAGTGCAATGTTTTAGTAAATGTATGTAGTTATAATTCATGACTAGACTTTTAAAAGTGACCCAAAACCAGATTATAATTATTTCTTATATGTGCTTAAAAAACAAATAGTTAAGAAAATGTTACTGTTAGGTCACAATAGGTTGTTTATGATAATGAAGGACCCAGAGTCTACTCTATAGATTTGAAACTAAAGCAAAACACTTTACTGAAAAGAAGACATAATCAAGCTAGACATTTCCACAAAGCATTAAAAATATTTCAATTCTCAGATAGACCTATATCAAATACAGAAAATATCAAATATAGAAAATATTGAATGTTTCTTAAATTTGTATATAAAAAGCAAATACCTCTATTTAAAAATCTAAGTGTTATCTAATTACCCCCCAAAATAAAAATGAATAAATAAATAAAAATGTAAGTTTTAGGTATACTTAAATAGAGGGTAGCCCTGCTTAGTAATAGCCACTGAAGACCCACCAGACCCATTCCAAAGCAGTGAGAGCCAGAAAATGGGTACTATGAGCAGTAGCATACTGTTCCCATTAAGGTCTCCAAGGTATCTGGAGGTGAATTTAATCGGGGTAACTGAGGCTTCAGCAGCAGCCTTTCACCAGATAACATCAGTCAAAATGATCTTAGATCCTGACTTCCATTCCAGTTTCCCACTGCTAATGGAACTGGGCTCATAACCACAGTCAATTTGGCTGGAGCGCTGATTTCCACTTAGCCTCTGTTTCGCTAGGAATGAAAGCAGGATAGTGGAGTCAGCTCTGGAAAATACCATTGAAAACTGTTTTAAATGCCTCTATTGTTTTCATTATGAACTGAATATAAACTGATAGTGAATGTTTTTCTTAGCCTTTTCATAACAAAATTGTGAGCAATTCTGAGAGGCAAGGGGAAACTGAAAGGAAGGCAAAAGGAAGAAATGCAATGAGGCAGAGGAGTGAGTACCCAACATAAAGGGCACCTGCAATGGCACCCCCAACAAGAGCTTCATGCTCTACCTTTTAGCTAGAGGGTAAGGGAAGAGTCACTAAAGCCACAGTATCCAAGGGGATGGCATCCAACCATCAATGCAAACTGGATGGCTCTATAGTCTCAAGCAGGCATTTTGTATTTCTAACTCTTAATGTATCACTCTTCAAAATTATTCCCTAGACTTAAAAATGAAAACAGGCCATTATTTCATCCAAAGAATTTTAGTCAATATTTATTAAATGTAAGGCACTGGATTAGGCATTAGATTTACTAAGTAAGAAATCATATAAGCGGGAAGATATTTTTTATAATCTCTAAAATGTATATCATCTTAAATGGGTTATGTGACTAAATAAGCTATATACTGTAAAAACACAGCCATTAAAAATGACTTAAATGTAAAATACAGCATTGTCAATGTTCTTTTGAGCTTGCAACTGTTTATTACTTTTAATAGACAAACATAATTATACCATCTCTGGGCCAAGGATGAATCTGAGGTCTAAAAGGAAAAAAATAGTGTATACTTTTATTTATGGCATGGGAAAAATTGACCTAAAACCATTAAAAGGGTGTGAGAAGGAAAAGCGGGTAAGCATAAGAGAGCTAAAACAGTTATCTATCCTGATAGCAATATCTATCCTGATAGCAATGTAATGTTCAAGATCAGTAACTCAAAATATACACACTGTTTAGAAATATGGCTATAAATTACAGAAGAAATAGCTATGAGTTCAAAGTAGTTGTCTTTAGGGAAAGGAAGTGGGAGCATTTTGAGTTTTAAGTCTTCTAACACTACGTATTTGTCTTTTAAACTATGTGAATATATTACTCTGATGAAGAATTTTAAAAAACAGAAAACAAACTCAAAACATATTTAGAAAGCCAGAATTTCATGGTTTTTCTCCTAAGACTTTGTCCTTCAAATCTTATTTCCAAAACTAGTTGCTTCACTTAAAAAAACTGCATTCCTTTCAAACATATACAAAAGAATAGAAAAAAATATAAACAGCCACTTCAACCATTCAGATTTCAAAAGTTTCTATTTTGACTTGTTTCCTTCTTTTATACTTAAGGAAAGCATTATACACTTAAATATTGTTTCATTTAAAAATACTTATTACATGGTATGTCTTAAACATGTGCATCTTAGTGCACATTAATTATACCTAAATAAAGTTGCTTAATATATTAAAATGTATATTTATTCAGCACACACTATATACTATATATGCTATTTATCTATATATACTATATATACTACTCTAGGTGCTTGGGATACGTACTGAACAAAACAGACAAAAATCCCAGCCCTTCTGGACATTACATTCTGGTAGTGCTGTTTGCTTTTCACTTGACAGCTTTCCAACAGTATTTTCAACTACTCTAAAATAATCCCTTAGTTTAGATATGATCTTAACTGTCTCATAAACATAACATATTCATTTCATTTCTTTGTCCACATTGTCACCATCCTTCTAGGCATCTGAACCTTAGTGATCCTTTAAGTCCCAGCTCAAGATGTACTGTAAAGTTGAAGTATTAAATTCCTATTAATATTCCTCTCCTAAAGCATTTAGATTTTTGGCATTTAAATCATACTGTCTGATATTATTTACTATTGTTTCTTTTAGTTCTCTCTACTGGATCCAAGATCCTTGAGCACAATTTTCATGACTTAAACATCTCCTGTTCCTTCCAGGGTGCTGAGCAAGTGCAAAGCAAGGAGCAGCCATCTTTAAAGTACTTCACTATGTTTCCCTTAATAGATGACTGTTCTCTAGCAAATCGCTAATATTTTTCATTACTTCAGAGTTATAAACTACTATAAATTGTTTTTATTTGTTTCATGACAACAGGAGAATATAGAACAGACCTTGGATTCAAAGTGACCTGTAATGGAATACTGCCTACATAATATCTGAGCTGGGTGATTTACATGTTAACTTCTCTAAGTCACAGCTGCCTAACTTCTAACTTGGAGATAATCCTCCTCCTAAGGCTGTTTTGAGAACTAAAAGAAATACTGAGAATAAACTAATGTTTTGCTCCTTTCTCTTTTCCCAGCCCCTGGTCACAAACTCTGTTACAAGGATTTATGGTAAGAAACACCTTCAGACTGTCTTAAAACTTTTAATTTTGATATGGCTAAGAAATTTTACTTTTAATTTCATTAATTAAACTTAAAAAAAAAATCTGTATACTTAATGAACCTCCCACCACTGTGTGCAAGGCACTGCTTCAGAACTAATGACAGAAGGAACAGAAGGGTCAATAGGACAGATCCAGTATCTACTATCAAGGAGTTTATAGACTAACAAGGAAAAAAACATACTGAATTACTAATTGCAAACATGGCATAGAATTATGAAGTAAAAACTGATTATAAACAAGTTTCTACTATATAACACAGGGAACTATATTCAATATCTTGTAACCTATAATGAAAAAGAAATGAAAAGGAATATACGTATGTAAATGGTGACTGAAACATGCTGTACACAAGAAATTGATGCAACATTATGAACTGACTATACTTCAATAAAAGCAAAACAAAAATCTTATTAAGTAATCTGTAAGATTAAGTATTTCAAAAATAAATTGCTCTATTATATTATTTTTTAAAAAACCTGATTCTATAATGGACATAAGAGTCACTATTATTATAGGTATTTTCTATCATAAATTAGTAATATATAAGTGAACCATGTAAAATTCCTCTATATCAATTGAGTGAGCTTCTACAATCATCATAATCATGTGAAACGAATGAACCGATGTACTGTACTGTATGTAGAGAATAAAAAAGAAACCATCTGACAAATATCTAAGTTACCAGCATGAAGCTGGGCATCAGAATGGACAAACTGAACAGAATTTCCTTCATTTTGCTTCAGTTTACTTCCAATTAATACCATTACCACCTTACATTTGTGTTGTTTATCAGTTTACTAAACACCTTCCCAAATACTATCCCACTTAACCCAACAACTGCAGTAATAAAATCAGTCGGGAACATATCCACTAAAAGGAAAATCCAGGCAAAATAGATTTAGACTACTAAGAAATGTATTCTTTCTAATGTATACATCAGAATTCAAAAAAAAAAATTTGCATATTACAAATTTTACTTAATTTTTTCTCCCTTTCAGTTTTCTTAGGTAGAATCATTACAGTTCAACTGCACATACACATTATATTGCATGTAAATACATACATAGACAGTATACTACACTTTTTTAAGTTTACATATATGTACTAATTATTGTTTCTAAGAACAGATTAGATCTTTAGCTTTCTAAACTTACATAGTTACAAAGGAATAAAGCCACCTACAAAATAAAAATCAACAGAATGCAGTAATCCAATCATAAAGGACAGTCTAATGTGCTTACACATATTCAAGACATCAAAATATTATTTTTATAAACATTTACTATAGGCTACTTATTTTTAAACAGATTATGGATTTATATCAAGATATTATACCACTAGGCATGATATATTTACATAGAAGCTTTAGTTTCTGCCTAAGGACAAAGCCATCCAACACAAGGGAAGAGAAACCAATGGATCAACTTTCAGTTACGTCTTCTATGGAACAGGATTAGACCTCCATCAGCAAACTATGGCAGCATTAGAATCAAACACTTTAAAAGGCAGTTTACTTGCATATTTTGTGAATTCTAGTTTATTAACTATTAAGTACATAATAAAAAAATGAAACCTTTTGGGAAGTTTCAGCTTAGCTCTAATCACAGTAATCAAAAAACACAATTTTGTTGTCTTCTAGAGAAAAATTGTTTATGAGGGAGTTGTATGCTCCCAAGTACCAAAGTGACAGTGAGAAAGGTAATTTAAATGAGAAAATCCTAGGAGAAAGGTGGTGAAACTTCTCAAGGTTACTGAGTCAGCCTCCCTTTGACACTAAGACATTCTCATTCCGAGGCTCCATTCTAAAATGTTATTTATCTTGAAAAAAATCCATTTAAAATACTATCTCCTTCAGAAAATCTTCCACAGTTCCTGCAAGAGACGTGAATATAGAATTACTAACCCAGCAAGAAGAGATCAGTTAGGTACTTTTAGAATTTGCCCTGCTTCCACAGCCACAAATGCAGCCCACTATCAATTCTTAGATAGTTTCCCCATACCCACTCTTGTCCCCATCCAATTCAGTTTCTACACAGGAGTCAGGGTGAACTTTAAGATACAAATTTGATTGTGGGACTTTCTTGCTTAAAACCCTTCAACGACCTCCCATTGCTCTTCATTCTGAAAATAACTATTATTTTACAGTTGTTCAGGAAAGTTCCTGGGTTGCTGTGACCAACACAGAACCACAGAACAAAGGATTAGAGCAGATCAGTCAGTCCACCAGTTTTCCATTGCTCTTAAAATATTAATCCTTTGGATAACATTACAGCAGGGTTCACTGCATTTGGGTGGTTTGAAAATTTCCCTACAAAAGTTAAAAAAAAAAAAAAAGGCCCCAAATCCTTAACACTGCTTAAAAGGCCCCACATCATCTCTCTGGCTCTAACCACGGCTCCCCTTTGCTTTCTACATTCAATCCAACTGTTTTGAACTTCAGTTCCCCAAATCGTCCCAAGTCCTCTGTGGAACCGATTTCCTTTGCCTCCACCTTTGGGAGTCACCTTCACGTAATTACCTATAATAACTCAGCTCCAAGATTACTCTCCTAGGAAAATCTTAACTGATTTCTCCAGCTGGGATATGTACCCTGGTTACATGCTCTCACATCACCCTATATTCTTCCTTTTTAGCCTCTCTCTAGGTTAACTGGCATTTACTTGTGTGATTGTTTAATGTTTCCTCCAATGACAATGCAAAGTCCTTAAAGGCAAAACTTATAATGATCACCAACATACTGTCGGCACTTTATACAATAAGTACTAAAAACATAAGAATGATAAACTAAGTAATTAATATTGAATATTAAGTAATGTGTATAATTACCACGTGCAGGGGCAGAGTCAACAGTAGTAGTTTTTGTTAATACTGTATTCTGCCTTGCATCAATTGTTTGTGTGCTTAAATCACTCCCCTCCATCCTGCGCACAATTCTTACTCATTTTTGGATTCCACCAGTGCCTCGCTCTAACTTTAGTGTTATACATTAGTCCTCAATATTCATTGGATTTAATTGCTTTTTAATCAACGTGACTTTCAGTATATTTAGACAGAAGACACAACATCAACTTTTAAAGTTTTTCCCATTAAAACTGAAGTATTATTAAAAACCTTATAAACAGTCCAAAAACACATTGGGCCACGACTACGAAATACGGAACCTGGTTTTCACGTCGCTTATACAACCTGTCATACAATTCCACGTTGACATATATAGACTGTCAATTTCCTATTTTTTTCCCGTCTTTTATTTTCAATGATCTCAAATTAAGTACTAAGGAACCAACGCTGGATGCCATACTAACATTGTTATTGCTGACAAGTAATACACTGCAAACAGCAAGAGAAACGCACACACAGAAAAAAGAAATGAAACATGAAAACAGCGAACATCAAGCCTACAAAATAAGTCAGTTGCGGGAGCCAGCTAACGAAGTTACCTAAGAAACGGCCACCCCAAACAGACGTGCTTTGCATTTCTGTACTGTGCTTTTGCAGGGTTCGCCTTTGGAAATGCGGCATTTTGAGAACAGAGAACTCGAAGTTTCTGAGCGCCCGCAGCGAGAGAAAACCAGTCGCTGCGCTTCCCCGGCGTCCCAGCTCAGGAACGCTGCGCAGCCCGCAGGCCGAGCCGCGCCGCACCTGGGCTGGCGGCAGTCCCGCCCCGGCCGCCGCCCGACCGCGCCCTTTCGGGGTCGCGGACACGGGCTCCGAAACCGAGACAACACAGAGCGCGGCGGCTCGGCGGGACCCAACGACTCCCACCGCCCCTCCCGGGAAGCGCCCGCCCACGGCCGGCCCGGCCCCTCACCGCGCCGAACGCCGCGCGGCGCCGGGAAACTCACCTCCGGGCGCGGCCGCTGGAGGGGGCCGCGCCGCGCCGCGCCGTCGCCTCGCGGCCTCGTCCTCAACTCGCTCGGGGGCCGCGGGCGCCGCCGCCGCCGCCGCCGGGCTGGAGCCCCTCAGACGAGAAGCACCGCCGCTACCACGCTGTCTCAGGCTCGGCTGCCGAGCCTACTGGGACCCGGCCCGCCTCCCTCTGTCACCGCTGCCTGGCGCCGAGCGCGCGCCGAGGCCGGCTTTGCGCAGACCCGAGAAGCGCGCGCGGGGACGCGCCAGCGCGCGCGGGGGCGGGGCTGGCGGCGCCGGCCGCCTCAGGCCTGGGCCCTACCCGAGCTAATGGCGGCCGCCGCCTCCCTGCAGCGGGTGCAGCTGCCGGCTGTCTCTCAAGCCTGCGCGGAAAATGCAGGGAGCCAGGTGTGGGTTCACCTGAGAACCCAGCATCAACTTACTTCTTTGCCTCCTCAGCTTCTGATTGAATCCGTGGAGAGATTTCCCTGCATTCGGACCGTGTTGAACTTTACCTGAGACCTGTGGTTGTGGAAAGCGACGGTTAAAGAAACCCCCTCACCCTGTCGTGTTCCTGAAAGGGGTGACAAGCTACCCTTCCCCATGTGGTTTTGATGAGACTCACGATGCCCCCTTGGTTACCTCTGATAAGGTCAGACAGACTCCCCAAGTTCTCAATCTTTTTGCCTCATAAGTGATTAGCTGAACTGACAGTACTCACCAATCAGGACAAAATAACCAGCTAACCTTGATTTGACCAAATTTACCTGTTTCTCCTTCCTCCAGGCTCCTAAACTTTGACCCACCCTCAGCCTTATTCAGCATACAAGCCTTCCTTCATCAACTTCTGAAAGTAGGCTGACCTCCTTGAGAAAGATTCTGTAGTCCGCTTTGTGATCACTGCCACCTCCACCTATCCATCCCACTGTGCCCCACACCCAGTTCCTTCTGGTCTTTTGCTTGCTCCTCCCTATGAAAGAAAGGCCGTTTTCTGCCTAAACTTGGAGACAGTTGCAGAATTCACTGTCTTAGCGTTCCCCTGTAACAGTAGTTGTCCCCTCACCACCACCCACCTCCACTGCAGTGGTTCCTTTTCCTCTTATTGGAATAATTGGTCTCCAGTCTTATTTCAATAGTCCCACCCCCCGGCCCCCTTGGAATAATCCTTTCAAGTATAGTCTCCATCTGCCTAAATCGGTATTTGTTTTTACTTGGCAGTTATCAGTGCTGGGAGTCAAATTGATATTGGGCCTCACCTACAGTCCTGTGCCATCCCCACCCCTGCAAAGGCACCCTGTGAGTGCTTTGAACTCTTCAGTTGAGCAATTCTGGGATCCTGTGGTGAGTTCCATTTTCAAACCAAGTCTCCAGAAATCTTGTCTGTTGAAGCCCCCAGAGAAGAAGTTACTTTGAAGAAGTTACTTTTAGAGCAAAGAGACTTTCCTATCACTTAAGTGAGGCAGGGCTTCTGCCTCTTCTTCCTCCTTCATAGAATGAGTTAGAAAGTGGTTCCTCCTCTTGTGTTTTTCAGAATATTTTGAGCTGGTTTGGTGTTAATTCATCTTTAAGTGTTTGGTACAACCAGTGAAGTCACCTGGTCCTGGGCCTTGTTGGAAGGTTTTTGATTACTGATTGAGTGTCTTGTTACAGATTTTCTATTTTTCCTTGAGTCAGTTTTGGTACTGTGTTTCTAGAAATTTGTCCATTTCATCTAGATTATCTAATTTGTTGTCATATAATTGTTTCTAGTATTTTGGGGTGACTTTTATTTCTGTAAGGCTGGTAATAATGTCCCCTCTTTCAACTTACAATTTTAATGATATGTATTTTCTCTCTTTTTTCCTTGGTCCATCCTGCTGAAGTTTTGTCCATTTTACTATGCTCCATTGTTTTTGTATACTCCATTTATCTCCACTCTACTCTTTATTTCCTTTTACTAGCTTTTGGGTTTATTTTGTTCTTTCTCTAATTCTTTCCTCTTTGGTGGGTGGGTTAATTAATTAATTAAATTTTAGTGAAGGTACTGGGGATTGAACCCAGGTCCTTGTGTATGCCATGCATGCGCTCTACCACTTGAGCTATTTTATTTTATTTTTTTTTAGTTACAAGTCTAACCACTCACAAAGGACTGTAAGCTCCTTAAGGGTGCAGACTAAGGTAATACATTTGATAGCTATTCTCCAGAGCACCTTACACAGTAGCTATTACACAGGTACCTAACTGGGTTCAGTAAATGCCTCCTGACTTGACAAAGACAGATGATCCATGACACTCAGGAATTTGCTCATGACCCTGCACCCCCTATTCTAATTGGTAGCCCCTCCAACCATCCATTTCAGGTCATGCACACAGTGATGATCTTTGAGCATTTCCCCATCTCAAAATGAATTTCTAACGTAGAGCTGTCTAATATAACTTTTTGAGATGATGGAATTATTTCTGCACTGTCCAATACATTAACTACTAGCAACATTTGGCTAGTAAATGATTAAAATATAGGTAGTATAACTGAAGAACTAAAGTTTAATTTTTTAATTTAGATAGCCACATGTCATAGTTATCACATTGGAGAGTATAAAATTCTAATGTCACCAATTCAGACTTTGTCTCATGATTTAGTGTTCATAAAAATGTGTCATGTTTCTTAAAAATATAATCTCTTGAAACTCATGTTTATGGAATCAGTAACAATTTTTCTCTGAGGACCTTTTTATAGAGTTACAGTGTCTCACCTTAACTCCATCAGAATAAAACAAAACAAAACAAAAAAACCCGACTAATGTTGTCATTGTGTTGCCAGTAGATGTAACCAGTGTTCAGGTTCCTGTCCTGTCCCAGAAAGAATTCAGAGACAAGACACAGAGGTTAAGAAAGTAAAGTGAGGATTTAAGGGACAGCCGGCCGGCTCAGGTGAGTGGCTGCCCTGAGTTTCTTTGGCAAGTTGGTTACATAGAGTGTAAAAATGAATGGGGAGAATATTCAACGGGGAGGGAAGGGTTTGGGGTTGTATTCCCTGATTTTCATCCCAACTTTACCTTCCTGAAGGAAGGAGGGATTTTTATCCTTATTTAGTCTGAATTGGAAGTGCCATGGCATCAGTGCATCATGGGTACTTTAATCTGCAAGGCTAATTTTATTGTAATGAGGGCAGAATGAGCAAAAGGTTACATTCAGACAGTGGAGATTCCTGCCTTTTCCCACATTTCTTTGTAGGCCTCCAGGCTTCTTGTCACCCCAAAATGTGTGACCACTTATCAGCCCAGAGATCCCTGCTTTTCTTTCTCTGCCCAGGGACCCCTGGTACTTACGTGATGTATGGTTTCATGTATTTGGCCTGTGCTCCTCCTGTCTGCCCAAATCCTATCATTTGATCTGCATCCCCCTTTCTCTGCTCATATTTAGCTATCTGCATCCTCTTAACAATTGCTCATCCTTTCAGTTAAGTCTTTATTTTCTATATCATTATTTTCTGTTTTTATTTTTATTAATAGTTTCTCCCACTCTGTGGCTTGCCTTTTGCCCTCTTGCTTTTCTTAAAAGTGTCTTTCAAAGAGAAAGCCCAATCTATCAACTTTTTCCTTGATAGTTTGTTTTTGTGGTCTTTGTAAGAAGTCTTTGCCTACCCCACGGTAGGTTTTATACTAAAAAATTTACAGTTTTGGCCTTGTGTTTAAGTCTGTGATCAATCTGAAGTTAGTCTTTGTACATAGCACGAGGTCATGGTCAAGGGTTATTATTATTATTGTTATTATTACTATTTTGCACAAGGAAGGATATACAGTTGTTCTGTATATCCTAGAATCATTTATTGAAAAGAATATCCTTTCTCTATTTATTACCTTGGCCTTCTCTTTGCAAAAATCAATTAATCATATGTGTGTCTCTTTCTATATTCTTTTCCGGTGAGCTATATGATTATATATCTACCCTATTTGATTATTATACCTTTGTAATAAGACTTAAAGTGAGGGAGTGTAAGTTTTTTACTTTTGTTCTTTTCCTGATTGTTTGGGTGATTCTGGATTCTTTGAATCTCCATATAAATTTTAGATTGTTTCTTAATTTCTACAAAATGTCTGCTGGGATTTTGACTGGGATTAGCTTGAATCTATTGATCAATTTGGGGATAATAATTTTCATCCTGATAATATTAAGTCATCTGGTAAATCTCTCTACTTCTTTAGATCTTCCTTTTCCTCAGCAATGTTTTTTAGTTTTCAGTATATAAACATATATTTTGTTAATTTTTTTTTTTAATTCTTAAAGAGATGTACACTCCATAGGCAGAGTGCAGGCCATCTCAGAAGGCAAGAGAAAGGCCAAGAGGTACGGGGTTGGGTGTTTAGTTTAAAGTAAAAGTAGATACACCCTCCATAGACAGAGTGTGGGCCGTCTTGGAAGGTAAGGGAGCAAGAGAGGCCAGTATTTTGTTAAATTTATCAGTACTCTTTCAAACTATGCACAATTGTTTATTTTAAGTATATAGAAATAAATTGATTTTTTATAAATTTATCTTCTATCCTGTGACCTTGCTAAACTTTGTCTCATATTAGACTTAGTAGGTTTTTTGTTTTGTTTTTTCAGATTTCTTAAGATTTCCTATAAGATTTTCATAGGACATAATAGACAATTCCTTCTTCCTTTCCAAATTATTTATTTTTTATTTTTTTTTTCTTTACTACCACATTGCCTAGGACATTCAGTACAATGTTGAATAGAAATGATTAGAGCAGACATCCTTGCCTTGTTCCTGAAATTAGGGGGAAATCAATTACCTTTCACCATTCATTACGATGCTAGCTATAGAATTTTTTTGGGTGTTGTTTGGTTGGTTGAAGAAGTTACCTTCTATTCCTATTTTATTGAAATTGCTAGAATCATAGGATATTGAACTTGTTAAATGCTTTTTTAGCATGGTTATTCTCCTTTATTATGTTGGTGAGATGAATTGCATTGATTATTTTAGTTTCAAATGTTTCAATCTTGTGTGCCTGGGGTAAACCCCACTTGGTCATGATTTATCATTCTTTTTATATATTATGGGTTTGATTTGGTAATATTTTGTTAAGGACTTTTTTTTATCTTTCTATGAGAAAATTAGTTTGTTTCCTTTTATGTTAACAGTTTTAACATAAGAGTAATGCCGACTTTATAAATGAGTTGAGAGATATTTCTTCTTCAATATTCTGAAAGATTGGTGAAAATTGGTATTCTTTTTTCTTACATATTGGATAGAATTCACCAGTGAAGTCATCTGGGACTGATGTAACATTTGTAGGGTAGTATTTAGTTACAAATTTAATTTCTTTAATTAATGATAGCAGTATTCAGGTTATCTATTTCTCTACTAGTGAGCTTTGGTAATTAGTATCATTTTGAGTAATTTATCTACTTCACCTATGTTTTGAAACTTATTGGCATAAAGTTAAATTGTTTCCTGTTATTTATTAATTGTCCCTTTAAAATTTATAGTAGAGGTTGACAATTAGCAGCCCATAGGCCAAATCTAGTCTGTCGCCTGTTTATGTATATTTGTGAACTAAAAATGGTTTTTACATTTTTAAAGGATTGTTAAAAAACAAATAAAGCAAAAACCAAACCAAAAGAAAGAATATATGACATAGACCATGTGTGGCTTGCAAAGCCTGAGATATTTACAAACTGGCCATTTATAACAAGAAAAAAGCTTGCTGACCTCAAGCCTATAAGGTCTTGAGTGATGCTTACACTTCATTCCTGAAATGTGTAATTTGGGTCTTCTCTCTTTTTTCCCCCTTTGATTGATATGACTAGTGGATTATCTTTCCTTTTTTAGTTTCTTTTTATGAGAAGCAAGTTTTGATTTAATTGAATTTCTCTATTATTTGTTTTCTATTTTACTGTTTTATGCTGTCATATATGTTATTTCCTTCCTCCTGCTAATGCATAATGCCTTTGATATTCATATAAGTTTTTGCATATATCACTAGTTAATTCTCGTTTGTTGTTGACTAGTATTGTATGTTTTGGATGTACCAAAGTTTGGTTAACCATTGACTTATGAGTGACTTTTTTTTTTTTTTTTTCATTTTGGCTATTACAAATGAAGCTGCAATGAACTATGGTCTACAGTTTTTTATGTGGATATAATTTTCATTTCTTTGGAATAAATATCCAGGGTTGTAATTGCTGGGCTGTATTGTAAGTGTATATTCAGATTTTTGAGAAACTGTTAAACTGTTCTTCTGATTGAGATTTGTTGTATCATTTTACATTCTCACCAGCAATGTATGAATGATCCAATTTCTTTGCCTCTTCATCAGCATTTGGTATTTTCACTACTTTTTGTTTTAGTTTTTCTAATAAGTATTTAATAACTCCTGATGGTCTCAGTTTGCATTTCACTACTGGTTAGTGATGTTGAAATATTTCTATATGCTTACTTTCCATCTGTATATCTTCTGTGAAATATCTCTTCTGATCTTTTCCTCATTTTCTAATTGGATTGTTTGTTTTTTTAATTTTGCATTTTGAGAGTTGTTTTTATATTTTAGATGAGTCCTTTGTGAGATAAGTGGCTTATAAACATTCCTTCCAGTCTGTTGTCTGGTTTTTATCATCTTCACTGGGTAATTCATAAAGCAAAAGTGTTATATTTGATGAAGTCCAAGTTACTCTAAGAACTCTACTCTTTTTGTCAGTTTTATCTCATTCTTTTAAAATTTACTTTGTCATTTTTTGCTTATTATCAGTATTTTCTAACCTTTGATCTGTATTACGTATCTGAATAGAAAGAAGTCCTTTGTGTGTGCTAATTTGCATACCATATACCTCTTCAGGATATTTCAAATACTGCTTAAAGCCAGCTTTCTGCAGGAAGTGAAATTGTTTATTCTGTTCAATGATCTCATGGCTAATTGACACAGGAAAACTCCCAGGTCTCATTCCATTATGAGGTCTCCACACCCAAAAGAGGCCAGCACTAAATGGTGGTTGAAGTGTCCTGGTGAGGGTGTGGTATGCAAATTAGTGTAAGAAGGATTTGTCTTTCCTGGAATCCTTACTGTTTCCCTAACAGAAAAACTATCTCTATTCTCAAGGCATTATGCAGTTTTGTTGAACAACTGGGAGCTTGGATGGCTACAATTCTCTAATTTTGATGTAGCTTGGTGATTTTTACAAGACTTTTCTCGAGTCTTCAATTTCTCTTAGCTAGGCAAACAGGAAGAACTTCTGCCAATAGTAGACTCTGTATCGCTAAGGTACTGAGAATTTTTGGAAATGAACATACAGCAGAGCTTTTCATAGTGTGTCCCTTAATCTTTTTCCTTGAAAGTTAAATCACACATTTTATATCTTTGTGTTCAGCTTTTTGTATTCTTAACTCCTGCGTGGGCGGGGCAGGCTTTTAGGAGGAAGAATTCATTCTTAATGATTCTTCCTTAGATCCGGCTAAGGGTATAGAAAACAACACTGCCTTGCTTTGTTTAAAGACGCAGGGTTCTAGCGTTTGTTCTTTCTTAAGCTTACCGTGTGTCAGATACCCCACAGATCTATTTTATCATAGTTATCATTCACATTTTTACAGCCATGAAAAGTGCGACTCAAGTTCACTGTCTTGCTTTGGGTGTCCCTGGGATTCCAACTCAGGTCATGCGCCCTCACCTTCACTGGTCCCCTCCCAACCCTCGCCTTCACAGGCTGTTCCTTGCTCCATCCAGGCCACCTGGGGTGATGGTAAGGGTGCTGGGATACTCGGCCTGGCAGGGTGTGAAGGCTCCAAAACCAGCTCCTACTCGCGAGCTCGCCCGGCGCGCATCCTGATTTTTCCCATCCCCCTGTCCCGAGGCGGCCGGCCAGATCTGGAAACCATAGAGCTGATACAGCCCAGAGCGTCCCTTCCCTGACCGCCCAGCGCTGACGGCTCGTCGCTGGGCGGGGCCTACTGGAGGGGCGGGGGAAGAGGAGGGAGCTGCCGGCATGGGAAGGGCTGGCCGGCCTTGCAGCGCCTCCAAGCGGCCACGGCCGGAAGCGGTCTCGTAGGCCCTGCGGCGCTGGAGCCCTGACGCACGGAGCTCAAGAGCTAGAACGGGAGAGAAAGGGGCAGAAATGGCGGCTCCGCTCGGCTCCCGCTGAGGAGGGCGAAGCCGGCGAAGGGTCTGAGCTGTCGGCCTGGAGCATCGCTTCCGTCTCCCGTTACCTGCCTTCTCACGCCGACTTCCCTTCCTCTGCCCTACTCTTGCCTGTCCTCGTCTGCGCTCCGCAGAGAGCGGGTCGGCTTGTCTCTCCCAGCCCGGCTCCACTGGCCCTGATTGCCCGGCCGGCGGGCCGGCCTTCCTTGGCTCTCCCGGGCGCGGCGGGCGCGGTGTGGACCCCGTCCTCCTGGCTGGACCATGGTGAACACCCGGAAGAGCTCCCTGCGCCTTCTCGGGTCTAAGTCGCCCGGGCCCGGGCCTGGGCCTGGGGCCGGAGTAGAGCCTGGGGCGACTGGAGGCAGCAGCCATTTCATCTCCTCTCGGACCCGATCCTCCAAGACCCGCGCTGCCAGCTGCCCCGCCGCCAAGGCCGGGGGAAGCGGCGGCGCCAGCGTCGCTCTGGACGAGGCCCGGGTAAGAGCGCGGCAGTCCGAGTCCGGAGGCTTCACGCGTTGGCCCGGCCGCCCGGCTTTGTCTGGCTGGGTTGGGGCAGGAAACCTCCAGTGGAGACCGCTCGGGCGGCTGGAGACTGGGGCTGCGGGTGCGGTGGAGGATGGCAGCCGGCTAGGTAGGGCCGCGACAGCTTTGCTGGCCCGGCTCTTTTGTGTAAAGAACGGGACTTGAGTCCAGGGGAGAGGGCTCTGGGTGTGTGTGGGGGTGTCTTTTCGGGGACATTGGAACGGCCTGCTTTCAGTGTCCTTGTCCTGCCTGAGAGGGGAATTCTAGGGGAGCAGGAGCGAAGGGAGTCCCTGGGTGGAAGGGCTGGAGAGGAGAAGTGAAAGTTTTCTGCGGTGTCAAACCCTTCTTGTAAGTGTGTCAGCTCCTGCCGGTGTCTAACTCCGGCTTACGCTCAAACTGTTTGGGGGTGGTTCAAGTTAGTGAGGAAGTGAACGGAGAGCTCCAGTTGGCAGCCGGGCGGGGATGCTGAAAAAAGTTTGTAGCTGCTCTGACACCAACTTTAAAAACAAAATCAACACCATCGCCTCTCCAGGCAGGAGCGATCAAACGTGATACTGTAGCTGGAGAGTCAGCCAGCCAGCTAACCAGGGTTCTGGTAGGGACCCAGTAGAGCTTTCTCGTAGAGCCTTCAGGTTTCAAAAGCGGCACTTCGAAAGAAACATGTCGAATGTTGTGGATAGTAGGCACTATCATCTCCGAATTGTATGGTTTATTGGATGTCCCCATTTTTGTAATGGAAATAGTTTATAAAAGGTGAATTAACACCATCGTTGTCACATTGCTGCAAAAGTGACATTTGAAGAAGGCCGGTGATGATTGAGGTTTTTTTTTTTAAGTGATAGATCTTGAAATTTTATTACAGTGTAAAGCTGGCACGTGTTTTTGATCACTTTAAAGGAATTGTTAAGGTTGTTTTACGAGACTGGTTGTGAATTCGGAAAAGTGTTGCTTCTGTCTAGAGAGGTTAATTTACCGGGAATAGCTTGACTGGAAATTGTCAATTGAAAATACTCATTTAAATTCACACCATTTTGTTATTCTTAGGGGAGGGAGGCAATATTTTATTTTCTGTAGTGGTCGACAAGATTATGGTTTGTGTGTACATTTTCTCTGTCTCATACTGGCCTGACACGAATGAACTTAGACAAATACCACAGACATATTTAACTGTATTTTTCTGAAATATATTGTATGTTTGAAAATATATTTGGCTTTTAGTTTGCTAAAAATCTGGAAAAATTTTTTTTTTTTTTTTTTTTTTTTGGTGAGGGGAGGTAATTAGGTTTGTTTGTTTGTTTATTAATAGTGGTACTGGGATTGAACCCAGGACCCTGTGCATGCTATTCACGATACTCATACTGAAAACTAGGCTTTCTGTAGAAATTATTCCAAACATGTACAAGGTTATTGACTTTCTGAAGCTAACATATATTTTAAAATAAAAGTAATTTCAGAAAGATTTGTTCTCTATCCTTAAGTACAAGTGAAATATTTTGAGTGTAAGCATTTAATTGTATAATTGCTATGAGTAACAAGTCTATTAGAGCAGTGTCTCTTTATCTGAAGCAATTAGCTCATCTGTCACTGATCAGTTTGTAGTCCCATTTTTGAATTCATGGATATCATGCTGTCCTTACCCCCTGAGGAATAAGGTGAAGTAATTTGTCAAGCAGCTGTTAGGAGACATTAAAAGGCAAGGAATCAATAATCTAATGTAGAAATGAATATGTGGTAGCTTTTAAATTGCTAAAAGAATGAAAGCTGTTAGCTCTTTCTAGAAGGATGCTAATGAAACTTTGTTTCGAAGGTCCTCTTAAAGTGTTTTAAACGACCATAAACAAGAGACTAATAAAGATTTGAAATATTTGTTTTTCAGTTTTAAGATTTATATTCAGGCTCTAGTAGATGATAGAGTGATCAAATTTCTTTTCTCTGAGAAATTTAAGAAATTAACTAATCCTATGTTGTGATTGGTTTTTTAGAAGATGGTAAGTTATAAGTCTGAACTTAGGCTTGTGGACTGTATATTTATGAAGCAGGCTGTATATTTCTTTGCTATGTATTTCTGAAATGGATTGATTTGAGTTGGGTAAGCGCTCCCTCTCAAGTTGGTTTTACATTACAAGAATTTAGCACCTCTCCTTGTTCACCCTTTCTAGTGTACTTTAAAGGCACCCTGTATGTCTGTGGTGTCTTAGACATTTGCTAACGTCTGTAAAGACTCACTTGGTGGAAAATGGGGTTGCTTGTGCTGTTGCTTTAGGAAACTCTTATTTCTGTAGGAAGAAACATATTCCTCTTTTTACAATATGAATTGAAGAGGTTCCCCTTTTTCTGTTTTGTGTGATGTTCTTCACTTTACACTTGATGCTGATTGTTCTTTCCCTCCCCTCTCTTTTTAGACTATTTCACCCATTGTCTAGAGATACTTCATTTGCTTAAAAAGCCTTAGGACCATGGGCTGTCCTATAGCTTTGCCTTTTCCCCAAGTATGTGCAGGGTGGGGAAATAAACATACGATACACTCTGTAGGTTATCGGAATGATTTTCTTGTGCTCAAACTTTTTTAATGTCAAGTTAACTTGTGCTCTGTAGTTAGTTGTATGTAATTAGTATATACTTGGCTTTTTTGTTTGTTTAGCATGATTAGACTTGACCTCTTTTAAATCAATTAATCTGATCATCAGTAATTAGCATTTATTTGCTCCACCTAAGAGTCACTCTCAGCAAACTAATACTGTATTCACAGAATCTGAAAGCAGTCTTTGAAAAATATTTCAACTTTTTCTATCGCTGTTAAGCCTGTTTGATGGTACTTTTAGCTTGTCACTAGCTTTTTGTGTTTTTTTGAGTCCACATATTAGTTGCGAGGATCAAAATGCATATTTTAAATAACTTTGTAGGTAAATTTTCTTTATCTTAATTTTTTAAAAAAAAAACCCTCTCTATCCTTCTTTAATACGCTTTTTCCCCCCCGTTTTTCATTCTGTACTTATTCTTTTCCGACACTCATGCATTTGCCAGCGTAACACAAGCAGAGTGGTCAAAACTGAGGGATAAACATGAAAGAGAAGTCTGAGAAGGGAATGTAGCCATGTAGATAACTCTCAGATGAGTAGGGAAAATGCACGTTCCTCAGAGTAGAGCAAGTTTTTCCTTTTATCAAATTCACATGGAGCATCACATAGGTGATACTGAGTAACGTGATAAAATAATTTCTCCTGTCACAATTTTGAACCAAAGCAGCTGTAGAGTTCATAGGATTATCTCTAGTGTCCAACTGAAAATACAACTTAAAAAAATTCAATTATTGGCCATTTCTGTAGTCCAAGTAGACAGACTTGCAGTTTTTTAGGTCATGGGTAAAATTTACAACACTTGTATAAGTAAATACCTATTAATTTCTTAAATCATTTTCCCTGGAAAGTTGTCTTTTTAACTATCTTTTGATAGGTCCTTGATTGCATGAATCCTAAATACCTAATTGTAGATAAATCTGTAACCTGAAAGTTAGGTGGACAGGTGGTAGGATTAACCCTTGTTAAAAGAACTAAGGAGCCCAACCAGTGTCTGCACCTGAATGGGGAGTGATCTGTCTCTTCAAGGATCCACTTCAGGGAAGTCCTGCATTTGAATTGTGTATTTGGATTGTTTTTTTGTTGGCGAGAGAGGACATGCACAATGAAGTTTAATTTGTGTACATCACTGAGTATTTCTTGATTTCTGGGTTTTTGGTCTTTTGCTAAGAATATTTTATATTTCTGTTATGTCTTCCTGGGGACATAACTGCTCCCCCTCTGCTGTGGGAGGATTTTGTGAACAATGAGTTATTGAGTAAAAAGCGTTTGGATTTTTGGATAAAAAGTTCTGTGGAAGTACAAAGCTAGGGGGAGAAGCCATATGTAAAATGTGTTAACTTTATTTAAATATGAATTAGACATTTTTAGAGAGAGAAGTGTTGTATGTGGCTTACATCAAACAATAGAAAAGATATCTACATTAAAATTAGTAGGCTATAATTAGCTTTCAGGTACTTTGAATATATGCTGTAAGAGTCTAAACTTCAAATGCTTTTGAATTATAAAGTATTTTGGTATAAGATTTTTCCCCCCATTTTTAGATTGTTATTGTAGTTTTATCTGGAGGAAAGATATATATACCTTTGCTTAAAGTTTTTTTTCCCCTAGACCCTTTTATTAGATTGGGTTATAAACCCTGTAAGGGTGGCCTCTATAGCTTGTTTTCCCCCTAACTGCTGTATTCCCAGGGCCTAGTGCAGCATCTGGCATATAGAAGATGCTTCATAAATATTTGTTAAATGAATGAATGAACAGCTTATTAAGGAGCCGATCTAGTATGTGAAAATTGTTATGATTGGACTTTGAGAATAGAGAGTAAATAAGACATAGCCCCTACCTTCAGGGCTCTAATTGTGCATGTAGTATACATATGAGAAATTACTAACAGGATAAATCAGTTCAAGGTAGGGGCCAGATGACATGAAACTCAGATAAGAGTTCTAATCCTTTACTCACTGAATGTTTTGAGTGGATCTCTTGGATGTTCTTTAAGGATAGATTGTCATGTTCACTGCTGTGTCCTGAGTGCCTGCAACAGTGCCTTCCAGACATAGTGCTAAATAGTTTTTTGAGTGAATGAGTGGAAAGTACCCTCATTTGAAATTATTTTCATATTGGCAATCTTCACTTTCACTGTATTTACTTTTTGCAGTTTGCCCTTTAACCCATTTGATGATAGCCTAATAAGGAGAAGAGTAAACTAAGGTTAATTAGCATCTCATGCCAAATGTTTAATGCTGTCTCATTTAATCCTTGCAACAACCTTATAAGGCAGGTGATATTAACCCCCTCCCCCCATTTTACAGAGGAGTAAATTGAATTGCTAAGGAGGTTAAATAGCCTATAGAAGGTCAAATAGGCAGTAGGCAGTAGGGTAATACTTAAATCTGGTTCTGTCTTCTCCACTTGTATGTCTTGTCTCATCTGTATTTATCAGTACTCTTTGATGCTATTCAATCAATTTTCATAGACATCTGAGAAAGTGAAGAAGGCTGCTGTTGTACAGCCAGGAAATACTGTACAATGTGTGTATAGAAAGATTTTTACTAGACTGTCTGGAGTTGTGTTTTGTAGTATTGTATTGGGACTGGAAGTATGAACAGTAGCCTACAGGGATATGAAATATAGGACAGCAATTTTCAGTAATTACTTGCTGCCTGATTTCAGAGGGTGGGTGTTGGAAGAGGAAAAGACATATCATGTAGAGTTCTTTTTTTTTTTTTTTTTTTTTCAGTATTTTTGTTTCCCAATATTTTAAAGATGGTTTAGGGAAAAAAAATCTCTATAAAGAGACCAAATCTGAGGCCTTGTGATCTCCATTAGATGTGTACTTGTGCTGCCATCTTTCCCTCTGCTTGGTGATACTCATTTATCATTGTATATCTCTGGGGGAGATAAGTGTTCTTTCTCCATTTGAAAAAAATGTTTCACATTTTAAATCTCTTGAAAAGACATTATATGGCATATTTATATATGAAGATACATATTGTTGACTGAAACATGTTTAGTGTTACTACTTTGTGCTAGATAGGAACTTGGAGATAATTGAGTCTGACTTTTGGTAGTGAGGCTTGCTTATTCCTTTGTTCTTTCATTCAATCAGTAAATGTTTATCAACCCGCTTCTAGGTTAAAATGTTAAGTGCCATGTGGGCAAACATTTTTGTCTCTTTGTTTCATTGTTACTGGGCAACTGTGTTGCAAAAGTCAAGGAGGCACCATTCTCAGTATAGTCTATGTGACTGGCTCCCCTTGGAGTTGTACAGTGCACTCCTTGTATGTTATATGCTGCAATTAAATACCCATGAGTAGAATAGAGTATACATGTACTTAAATATTATCTCCAGATTCGCTGTTCTAGTCTCCATTTCTAGTAGTGTATAGGGGTTCCTGTGTCCCCACACCCCTGCCAATATTTTGGTAATATCTAGCCTTTTAATTGCTTTTCTTTGATTATTATTGAGAATGAGCAATTCTTTATTTCCATAGTAAATTTTTTTATTTCTTCATCTTTAAAATGCTTGTTAATATTTTAAAATTTTCTACTGGAGTTGCTATTTCTTTTTCCCAAGAATATTATAGATCAGTGGCTTTTAACCTTTTTTGTCCCATAATAAGGGAAACTTTTCATGTTGTGAAACTGTACACATGTATAGTTTTACTTTTCCTGTTTAGGTCTTTGATTATTTTATTCATTTTACTAGACAGTCTATCCTTTGTAGTACCAATTTATAATACACCAAGTTCCCATATATATTCTGCTTTGATCTCTGTATTCTTTTTTTTGTTGGTCTGTTTATTCTTATGGCAGTACCATACTGTTTCTGTGGTTGTGGTTTCAAGGTATGTCTTAATATCCTGAGAGGCAAGTTCTTCCTCTTTGTTATTTTTCAAAGTTGACTGTAATGTTCAAGGATTTTTATTTTTATATTTATTTCCAGTTCAGATTATAGAGTTCTCAAAAGATCCAACTAGAATTTTGATTGGGAATATTTTTGAATTCCTAGATTAATTTGCAG
Organism: Camelus ferus; assembly: GCF_009834535.1. Taxonomy (NCBI): domain Eukaryota; kingdom Metazoa; phylum Chordata; class Mammalia; order Artiodactyla; family Camelidae; genus Camelus; species Camelus ferus. Next base: position 16,330,113 of record NC_045710.1, on the reverse strand, counting down.
AGAACTGATACTTTCATAATAAGTTATCCAAGATCAAGGAACATCTATCACATAACATAGTTTGTGTATTTCTCTTGTGGAATTTGATGCTTTTTTTTTTTTTTTTTTTACTTAATGAATTGTCAGTTTTGATAAATGTTCTTTGTGTGCTTGGGAAAAATGTGTATTTTCTATTAGAAGTAGAAAAATATAAATATATATACATGATGGAAAACATTAAGATATGGAAAATATAGAGTGAATTTATTGATTGTTCAGATACTCAAATAACCTATGTTGTTCTGTATTAAGATTCAACCTGGGGGGAGGGAAATAGCTCAGTGGTAATGAGCATGCCTAACATGCACAGGCATGCACAGGGTCCTGGGTTCAATCCCCAGTACCTCAAAAAAAAAAAAAAAAAAAAAAAAAAGATTCTACCTAATTTTTTTATGTTCAAATTCTATTGGTATACGTATACTTTTTTAAAAATAAATTTATTTTAGAATAGTTTCTAATTTTCTTCTTGCTTTATTCATTGATCCGTTGGTTCAAAGAAAAGGTAAGAAGTGTATTGCTTACTTTTCAGAATTGTTGTACATTATTTTCAAATTATCTTTTTACTCTTTACTTCCAGTTTAATACTCTTGTACTCAGAGAACATATTCCATATGATTTTGATATTTTGAAATTTGTTCTGGTTTATTTTTGTCACACTGTTTATGGTTAGTTTTAGTGATTGTTCCATGTACAGTTGAAAAGAATGTGGATTCTGCAGTAGGGAGTGCAGTGTTATAGATATGTCTACTGGGTCATATTTGTGCATCTTCTGCTGACTTTACTTCATTTATTTTTAAGTTGCATTATCTTTTTTTTCTGCTGATTTTAAAGTTAAATATTTTCCTTTTTGTGTGTGTGTCTGTGATTGCCCTTAAGATCTAGATGTATTTATTAACTTATTTTTTCCTAAATTATATTCCCTCTAACCATATGGCCTTGAACATGCTCTTGTAGTGTCCTACCTCTTTTTCTATTTTGAGTTTATTTTTGTGTATGGCGTAAGGGAGTGTTCTAGCTTCAGTGATTTACATGCTGCTATCCAGTTTTCCCAACACCATTAGCTGAAGATATTCCATTGTATATTCCTGCCTCCTTTGTTGAAGATTAGTTGACCAAAAGTTTATGGGTTCATTTCTGGGCTCTCTATTCTGTTCCATTGGTCCATATGTCTGATTTTGTACCAATACCATGCTTTTTTTTTTTTTTAATTAAAAAAATTATTTTTTTATTTTTAAACATTTTTTTAATTGAGTTATAATCATTTTACAATGTTGTGTCAAATTCCAGTGTAGAGCACAATTTTTCAGTTATACATGAACATACATATATATATATATATATATATATATATATATATTCATTGTCACATTTTTTTTTTGCTGTGAGCTACCACAATATTTTGTATATATTTGCCTGTGCTATACAGTACAATCTTGTTTATCTATTATGCATTTTGAAATCCCAGTCTGTTCCTTCCCACCCCCTGCCCCCTTGGCAACCACAAGTTTGTAGTCTATGTCTATGAGTCTGCTTCTGTTTTGTATTTATGTTCTTCTTTTTTTTAGATTCCACATATGAGTGATCTCATATGGTATTTTTCTTTCTCTTTTTGGCTTACTTCATTTAGAATGACATTCTCCAGGAACATCCATGTTGCTGCAAATGGCGTTACGTTGTCGGTTTTTATGGCTGAACTTTTTTTATGAATAGTATTTCATTGTATAAATATACCACATCTTCTTTATCCAGTCATCTACTGATGGACACTTAGGCTGATTCCATGTCTTGGCTATTGTAAATAGTGCTGCTATGAACATTGGGGTGCAGGTGTCATTTTGAAGTAGGGTTCCTTCTCCCTAAAGTAGGTCTCTTGTATGCCGCATATTGAAGGTTCTTGCTTTATTACCCAGTCTGCCACTTTACGTCTTTTGACTGGAGCATTTAGTCCATTAACATTTACAGTAATTAATGATAGATGTGCATTTATTGCCATTTTGAACTTATTTTTGCTGTTGATTTGGTATTTCCTCTTTGTTCCTTTCTTCTTCCTTTTGTGGTTTGGTAATTTTTCTTTGTATTATCTTGGATTTTATTTAGTTTTTGTGACTCATTTGTAAGATTTTGGCTTGTGGTTACCCTACCATGCTGTTTTGATTACTGTAGCTCTATATTACAGTCTGAAGTCTGGGAGAGTTATTCCTCCAGCCTCTTTCTTTTTCTTCAGTAATGCTTTGGCAATTCTAGGTCTTTTGTGGTTCCATATAAATTTTATTATGATTTGTTCTAGTTCTGTGAAATATGTCCTGGGTAATTTGATAGGGATTGCATTAAATCTGTAGATTGCCTTGGGCAGTGTGAACATTTTAACAATATTGATTCTTCCAATCCAGGAGCATGGGATATCTTTCCATTTTTTAAGTCTTCTTTAATTTCCTTAATCAGTGTTCTATAGTTTTCCATGTATAAGTCTTTCACCTCCTTGGTTAGATTTATTCCTAGGTATTTTATTACTTTGGGTGCTATTTTAAAGGGGATTGTTTCTTTACTTTCTTTTTCTGTTGATTCATCGTTAGTGTTAAGAAATGGAACTGATTTTTGATTGTTAGTCTTGTAACCTGCTACCTTGCCAAATTCTTCGATTAGTTCTAGTAGTTTTTGTGTGGACTTTTTAGTGTTTTCTGTATATAGTATCATGTCATCTGCATATAGTAACACTTTTACCTCTTCTTTTCCAGTTTGGATCCCTTTTATTTCTCTCTCTTGCCTAATTGCTGTGGCTAGGACTTCCAAGACTATGTTGAATAGGAATGGTGATAGTGGGCAGCCTTGTCCCAGATTTTAGTGGGAAGCTTTTGAGTTTTTCACCATTGAGTACTATGCTGGCTGTAGGTTTGTCATATATAGCTTTTATTATGTTGAAATATGTTCCCTCTATATCCACTTTGGTGAGAGTTTTTACCATAAATGGGTGTTGAATTTTATCAAATGCTTTTTCTGCATCTTTGAGATGATCATGTGGTTTTTGTCCTTTCTCTCATTGATGTGCTGTATTACATTGATTGATTTGCATATGTTGAACCCCCCTTGTGTCCCTGGGATGAACCCCACTTGATCATGATGTATAATCTTTTTTATGTGCTGTTGGATTCTGTTTGGTAATATTTTGGTAAGGATTTTTGCATCTATGTTCATCAGTGATACTGGTATGTAATTCTCTTTTTTGGTGGTGTCTTTGCCTGGTTTTGGTATCCTACCTCTCTTTCTACTCTATATTCTCTAGAATTTTAGTTTTGAAGTGTTAGGGGTGTAAGTACTTTGTCTTTTTCTTTTCTTTGGACTTTTTTTTCAGTAACAGTAAGTTTCACTAAGGTACCGTATTTGATTTTCTTACTTTTTATATCTTGCATTATTATACTGTACTTATTTCTCTTCTTTGTGAGTGCTTCCTTTAAGAATATTTTAGTCTGGGACTTTTGTGACAAACTGTCTGAGGCATTACATGCCTGAGACTATTTTCATTATACTCTTTCATTCAAATGGAAACTTGGCTGGATACAAAATTCTAGGTCCAGTACTTCAAGAATATTACTTTATTGTCATCTTGCATCCTCTTGAAGTTTAATACTTGTCTGATTCTTTTGTATGTGTTTTGTTCTTTCTCTTTTGAAACTTCATATGATTTTTTGATCTTTTTTCATAAATTGTGCTATATTTTAGGCATGGGTTTTTCCTTTACTCTCTTGTTTGGCGGTCTTATGTCTTTTAGTCTGTGGTTTTTCATCTATTTTGATGGTGGTAAGTTTATCATTATTTCTTAATGGAAATCTAAAATTACTATTTCTTCAAATATTACTTGTCTCTTTCATTCCTTCAGGAAGTCATATTATTCAGATATTGGCACCTAGAAAAATTTTGTCTGTAAACTAATAATAAAGCAGACTTTTTAAAAGCACTTTTGATAGCATGCTGGAGAAATTTACTGTCAGTTACTTGAATAAACAAGACTTTTAAAAAACAAAACGAAGCCCTAGCTCAGAGCTGTACCTTCTTAATCAGTGACACATTATAAGAATTCTAAATGTGTGTATAGAAACAGGAGAAAATTATTTCAGAGATATGCACAGAGAAGAGAAAAACTGATGGGGAGTGGTTTCTATGTTAAAAATTTGAAAATGTTTAAAAATTTTTATTTTTTAGCTTTTGCTTTTCTACTTAAGTCTCCAAGTTTATTAGATGGGAGAATTAAGGAGAAGTGATAGTTGCCCAAGGCCATGTGATTATTAGAAGCAACAGTTCAACTGGAAATGGAAGTTTCTTTAATTCTTTAATATCTTTAATTGAGTGACTCTATGTGCTAGATACTGAAGATAAAGGAGTACACAAGACTCTTGACCTCAGCTCTTTGGAAAATGTTTTTAGTAAAAAATTATGAAATTAGTATTTCAAACAATATGGAGGTACACAGAAAAAAAATAAAGGACTTCCTCTGCTCCCCTAATGCCTATAGGGCATTCTTCCTAGGGATAACCACAGTTAAAGCTGGTGTACATCTTTCCAGACCATTACACATGTATGTGTGGGTTATTTATATGTGTATATTTTTAACAGAAATGGAATCATATCTTATATACTACTTACGATAATTTTTCTGCTAAACTATGTATCATGTACGTTCTTTCACATCTGTCCTTGCTGACTTTCTAATATTTTGTTTTATCATTATACAATCACTCTTTAACTGTTCCCTATTGGTACACAGTTAGGTTGTCTCCATGTTTTTAATATTATAAATAATGTTGCTTAAAATGACCTTTCTCTTTTAGGTGAAGTGGAAGTACTGGGTCAAAGGTATAATGTATTTTAAATTTTTTTAGGTTTTGCCAAATTGTTCTATTAATAGGCTAAATCAGTATACATCCCACTCTCCAATACTCTAAGCACTGTTGATTTTCTGTACTGGTTGGCTTTTATTGGCTGATTTAAGGAGTTAGGCTTTAAGTTTTTTGAAGGGCAGATTGTTTTATCCTCTAACACAATAATAGGTGTTAGTAAATTTTGTTGTGGAAGAAATGAATCACTGAAGATAATGAATATGTTTATGAAGTTGTATTAATCCTACAAAGCCAAACAAGTATCCTTATGTTAAAGTGTATCCACTGTCAGACTGTAAGTGTAATATTTGTTACTTACACTTCCTCACCTGGTTCTAACAATATTATGAGGTAAATAGTCCTTGAGTCACAGTGGTGGTGCTGCACTCACTGTAAGAGTGGTTTGGTCTAACTTAAAATCTGTGGCATTTTTCAGTATCCCCATTGTCTCCTTTTTATTTAAAGTAATGTAATATTTTCAGATGAAAAGTTATCTTTATCTTCCAGGAAGAAAAAATGCATTTTAAACTGTAATAGACTATTTATCTTTTACAACTCCTCTGTTCACTTTTGTATTTTTCCCCCTTTTTATATTCTTTCATGATGATTGTTTAGAGACACTAAACTAGTAAGCTAGTACTCTTGGGACATTTTAGGACATTTTGTGTGCCTGAAGTTTTATGACTTTGTAGAATAGTATTGGCTCTAAGAAAATACATAGCAGTGTGAGTTTGTTTTCTGAAGTCATGGTAACTGCTGCCCTTGTGGATTCTTGTTACAAATGAGAGAAAAAGAAATTGACGCACTTGTAAGCTTTCTCATGAAAACAAGAATACTTATTTAAAAAAAAAAGTAGAAAAAAAAGACTGTCTTATAAAGGAAGTCGGAAAAAAGATTGATTGCACCCATATATTTTCTGATGTAGCCTGGGGAAATGAGGTTCCTATTCTGTTTTTCCATGTCTCTTTGAGGATCTTTTTCTTATCAGTTTTCTTGCTCTTTAAAACTTTATTTTATTTTATTCTCTTCTATGGTTCCTTTTTTTCTGTTTACCAGAAACCACATCATCTTTTAAAAAAAAAAAGTCCTTCTCTGACTTCTTTGACTTTGCAACCTCTTTAAAACTATTCTCTACTTTCTGTCTTAATTCTGACATTTAAGAGTAGCTCTGCAGTTATCATTGGTACATTCTCACCACTCATTCAGTTCTTCACTTAGAGATTTCCACCTCAGCATTTGCAGAAATTGTCCTCTCAGAAGTTATAATGACCTCCTAATTACTCATCCACAGGTTTATCAACTTTCATCTTATTTAGTCTTTTTGGAAGCAACTTCCACTCCCCGTGTTTGAGTGAGACATTGTATTTTTCTCTAGTTTATATGAGATTATTTCTGCTCATCCCTTTGATGTAGGGTTTGTTTTTTTTTTTTAATTTTTGACTTCTACCCTCGTGTTTTTTCGTTCTGTATATTACCTATGACCCTTTTATTGCTGCTTCATATCTAGCTCTAGTCCTCACATCACTCATCTCAGAGCTGCATTTCCCACAGCCTGATGGACATCTTCCTAGATTTCTGGATAGAATTCTAAACTTAACTTCTAAACGTAAGTTCTTTTACCTAATTTTATGAGATTTATGGTAGAACAGTGTTCAATATTTGTGATGAGTGTGGCTTAAGAGACTCTAAGACTGGAGGAGAAAATCATTTTTGCAAATTGGAAAAATTATCTACCTATTTTAGAATGTTAGAGTTTAGAGAAAAAGTCGAGTGGGGATGACTTAACTTTTCATTGTACTTTTACTTTCTGTAGCATTTAACTCTGTTACTATTATACTTCTCTTAGAAGTTCCTTGAATTATGTTCCTCTGAGCATTCTAGGTGTTCTATTTTATGATGTTGTTACAAGATAAAGTCCACATCATTTATGATGTCTTCTTTCATCTCTACTAGCAATTATCTTTTTTTTTTTTTGCTTTCTGAGAATTGTGTATTTCTATTATAGTATTTATTATAATATGCCATATGTCATTATGGTGACTGTCAGTTCTACTGATTGCGTATTGAGTTTAAATAGGTCTTAATCTTCTTTTACCTGTTGCCCTCCTCGTCCCCCTATGTCTTATGTACATAATAGGCCCTTACCAAATGTTTGGTAAATGAAATTATTCCCTTAGTTTGAGATGCTTTTCCTGCTGGTGGATTGTAATCACTCTTGACACATATTGCTTAATGACTGTGGGTAGATTGCATAATCTCTCTTAAATATCTTTGTCCTGAAACTGGCAGTGCATTCCCTCAAAGGGTTAGGTTATAATTAACTAGTAAAATGCTTTGAAGAAGTTAAAGTTGAGCATTTTGATCATTCTATTAAAGGTAAACTTTTTAGTATAATACTGGTAGGTAAAATCTTTCCTAAAGCTTGAATTTAATCAAATGATGTTGAAGTAATTATTTTGTAGTATTTACATCTTGGTTATTTGCTTTACTTGAATCCCTAGATTTCTTTGGACAGAAGGAGTCTTTTGTAATGTTGTTTATTCTGAGGTCTCTGTCACAGAGCCAAATCAGGATTGAAACCCTTTCATTATAAGAGTAGTACAATAGTAAAGTGCAGCAGTTAGGATGATGTGCTATACTTAAACTGTATTATATGCCAGAGGGCCTCTGACTTTTGTGTACTAAACATTTGGAGGCTCTCATGTAAAATATCCCACCTCAAGAGATTCTAGTTTAGCAGGTTGTTTCTTTAATGAGAAATACAGGTGATTTCTGACTCGGTATGTGGACAACATTTTGAGAAACACTCTTGAATGGAAATCTAAAAAGCCAATAGAATATGACAGAATGACTAATATATAAACATACAACCTCATTTAAATTGATATTCAAAGAGTTATATAATAACTCACATTATTTAAAAAATGACTAGACTTTAAAATTTTTACAATTTTATCTTTAATTCAGTAAATACACAGCACTTCTTCCCAGAATGTGTTTGTGAAACTTCAATACCTACAGATGCTCCATGAATAAAGAGCTTAATCAGATAAGTTTGTGAAATGTTATATACTGTCTTTCATACTTAGTAGTTTATACTGCATGTTAACATAGACTCCTAGAAGTTCTGAAGCAAACAATCTCGGACCTCATTGTTTCTCAAACTTATTTGACCATGAATCTTCCTTTGTTTCCCCTAATAATTCCAATTAATAATTTACTGGACACACTTGGGGAAATCTCGCACCCTCCCTTTTTGACTTTGTATTGTGTGGAATTAAAAAGAAGTAGGGTATTTTTTTTTATACTTAAAGACCTTAAAGTCTTGCTAGCATCTCAAGATTTGGATGTGACACTTTAAAGATGGTAAGTAATATACTACTAAATTGAATATAATCAAGTGCCAAAATGTAGAGTTGCAGCTAGCAGGGGGAAATTTAGGATAGATTCTGCAGATAAGATTTTTGAGGGAGAGATGGGTCTTGAAGGATGTCTGATGGGATTTGATGAGGAGTAATGCTGGCTTGGAGTATCTGAATTGATAAAGTAGTTTACAGATATCAGTTTCTTTATTCACAGATATGTCTTAGAATACATGACAGTGCTTCCTCAGTGACTGTTATATAATGCTTTTCAAACTCTAATGTGCACAAGAATTATCTGGGGATCTTGTCAAAAATGGTTTCTGCATTTGGGTTGAACTTTTTGTCATTTTTATTTTGTGGGGATTTTAGTTTTGCCATTTTTAGAGGGGTGGTTATTTTGAGGGTTTAATATGTCCAGAAGCTGTTGTGGCTGACACTTGTCATGATCAACAACAACAACGGAAAAGGTTGAAAATATCCCTACTGATGTAACTACTTGTAACAATTCTCTTAGGGCTTTAAAAGATGAACTATTAAAATAGAATGATGCTTCAGGGACTGAAACTTGAATCACTGCAAAATGAATATAGGTTGCTGTCAAATTCTTTTCTTTTGGGTGGTGGGGCTTGATGTAGATTTTACTCTATATGCAGAATTTAATGTTGAATTTATTAAAATAACAAATCTGGCATGGTTTGGGGAGGTTAGATTTACTGGAAAGGTATTCATACTGTGAATTGTACTCCGATGGTTAAAAAAATGACAAGAGTTGTCAAGCATTCCTTATTAACAATGAATGTAGAATTTTTTTTTTCAGATGGATAAAATATATATGGTACAGATGTAAAGTTTTCTATGTAAAAATTTCTGTGCAACTTTCAGTACAATATTGATTATCATCTGGCATATTTCTAATTAGGTTATAGGTCAATAAAGTTTTCGGATTATTTAAAAAAAATGGTGTCTGATTGGCTAAGTCTGAGGTGGAGCACATTTGGAATGACAAATGTAGAGGCTAATCAAGTCTTGGATGAGTAGTTGAGTAAAATGACCTCTGAGGCACTCTTTACCTTTGGTATTTTGTAAATATTCTAGGGTGGAGTGTCTGAAGTAGTAGAAAGAGAACTGTATTGGGGATTGAAGGACCTAATTCTGTTTTTTTGTTTTGTTTTGTTTTTTTGTTTTTTTTTTTACTCAAATTCTGTCAGTCATTTGTTAGCTATATGACTTTGGGCTAGAGTTAGTTAACTTGTGTCTGAGCTTCAGTATTTACTCTGTTAAAGGGTGGGGTTGGAGAAGACAAGGGCCTGGGGAAGTGAAATAATACAATTTTAAAAAGCACCCATTTCTTGACTACATTAAGCATGTTTACTGTTAAGTACTATTACATGATTGAGTTCCATCTTAAATGGTTTTTCTGTCCTCTACTGGATAGTTTGGAATTAGCTAACCGGCTTTTCTTGGGAACATAAACAATTAAGTAGTGGTGTATGTTACACAACTTGGATGTTTATTATCCTTTAATTATAGACACTTCGATGTTTGAAATTCTAGTTGTTTTTCCTTTTGTGCCTTTTATAAAGTACAAATGTGGTCTAGTGGCTTTAAAAGTAGCTCAAGGTAAATTGTATTACAGCATAAAATTAAAACTTGATCATTTTTTTGAAAAAATTTTTGGTAAGTGAATTCATTCTATAGGTTATACTTGGATATTTTTAAACATATATTGCGAGTATTTCTTTTGTTTGTTAGTGGCTACATTTTGACTGATTATTTGTGTAATGTGTTGCTTTGGGGAAAAATGATACAGAAATGACATTTATGGAGTGGATAGTTTTTTTTGATGGCTTAGGTTCATTTTATTATTAGATTTTGAAATGGATAGTTTTAATATATTTTTATTAAAAGAAATTTGTAGCATAAAAGGAAATAAAACTCAAATATGTTTATGTGGTAGCATATTGAAAATGATCATACATGCCTTTGAAGTACTGATCTATAACCTCAAGTGATAAAGTATTAACATACGAATTGAATCTTCTCTAAAGAGAAAGTGATTCCTCCATTTTCTCCCTCACTTGCCCAGTATCTGAGGAATAGGGTGGGGAAGAAGAGAGCTGCTGTGCAAAGACAGTGACTCCTGTAGTTTGAAGACTTGAAGCTAGGGAGGGAATAGTGAAAGTATGTTGGATAGAGATCTCTAGTTGAGAGATTGTTTATATTAAACTAATTAATTAATTGATGGAGCAAATGAATAAATGTATTGAAGATAATGGAAGCCCTGTTTCTCACTGGGGAGGGCTTATAAACAGAAAGAGTCCAGAAAGAACCTTAAGGTGTGGAGTTAGAATTAGAACCATTGGTATAACACATTTGTTTCATTCCTTATGCTTTATTTATCCACAGATAAAGAAATAGGTATAGATGTATGTATTTATAGGTATGTCTATATATTCGATTTCCTAGCTTTCTTTGCTGAGATGACTCAACAACAGTGAAACACTGGTAATAATGAGCATACCTAGTACCCAGGTCTTGATTTCTGAATACTATCCTTGACTAAGAGGAAGCAGGGCTCAATTTCTCGGGGAAGGGAGAGAAAGTACAAGATGAACCTAGAGATTTCTTTTGTGCCAGAAAGTAAGGAAGTACTCAGAATGATGGGGACATGTCAAAACAATACAGGAATCACTTTGAGAGGGCTTCTGATGGCCAAATCTTATATTTTTGAGCAACAGAATACAGTAATGGATTATAACTCACAGAATAAAATAAGAATTCATAAGTCTGTACTGATATAAACAAATGAGTGAATGAATTGGGTAAGGAGGGTTGGGGAGGGAAAGTTCTTTTAAGTAGAATGTCAACTAAAAAATATGGGAGTGATGGGATTAGAAAATCACCATGGTATTGGATAAAGACAAGAGTAGTCAGTGAATGCCATGGCTGGTAGGTGGAGGTTTGATTAGGAACAGAATATTGGTGAGTTATCAGAGTGATTCCACATAAATTAATCTAATACAAAGGGAAAAATAATGACTTTACGGTGAAGAAACCTGACAGACAGCAACTTGACTAAGTGATCAAGGTTATACTTTGTTATGGGTAGGTATATCATGCATAGTATCATGTCTATGTAGTCTTTCCACGAATGTTATGGCTTGAATTGGGTTATGAAGAACACCAGATAGACCCAGACAGGTGGTCATCCTAGAGAATGAAAAGCCTATTCTCTTTAGAGTCAAGGGCATGAAGATGGGGAAAGACTAAAGAACTGTTCCAGACTGAAGGAAACAGAGGAGATCTGATAGGTAAATACAGTATATGTTTCTGGATAGGATCCTGAACCAGAAAGAGAGACATTATTGGGACATCTTATAAAATTTGAATGTGTCTATGGAGTGGCTTTGTGTTATATCAGTGGTGATTTCCTGATTGGAAGAGTTGTATGATGCTAATGTGGCAGAGTGTCCTCATTTTTGGAGTTACACACTTGAGTATTTAGGAGAAGAATGAGGAATCATATTGTAAAAGGTATATATACACATACCTTTTATGTACGCTTGAAAACCATCCTAAAATAAAAACAAAGAACATACTTTTCTAAGTAGAAATTTAATCTAACTCTTCTGTTTCTGTATTTACAAATTATTACATTTTGCTACACTTGCAGAGGAATTCATTCAGTAAATATTTATTGGTTGAACGAACACCTACTTTATCTAATTTAAGAATTCTATGTATTTTAATAGGAGTAAGAAATACATTTTAAACTTTTGTCTTTCAGAAAGCTGAAGTTGATGGTAGTTTAAGTGATAGCCACGTGTCTCCTCCAGCCAAACGCACTTTGAAACAACCTGATTCTCTTTGCAAAGACAAATCAAAATCACGAGGTACTGGTCAGCGAGAGGAATGGAACATATCAACTGCACAAGCCAGGTGAGAAGACAGAACTCATCCATTGTTTTTTGATGAATTATTTGATGTTAGTCAGGACTGTTATTAATGCTAGTTTTCTTCAATTGTAAAGCCACCGGTCTAGAAATACCTATAAATTGTATTAAGCTTATTTTATAATTTTTGTGTGTAATTTTACTTTCTCTAAATATGCCAAAAAATATATTTGCTTTCTAAAAATATGTAGTTTTTAATAGAAACTATTATTACTAAAACATTAAGGATTTTGATAGGTCTTGAATGTGCATATATGTTTACAGTCCTGAAAATTTAAATAAAAACATATGGTTAGAACTGTATTTTTTACTTCAAAATAAGATAAAATCTCCACTTTCTTCCCCCCTTTCTTAAATTATTAAATACTCTACTTGAATTGGTACACTAAAATGTAATAAAATCTAAACTAATTTTTAAAGATATTTTTTCATCTGCTTGTTTTCATCTTAAATTTGCTTTGTGTGTGTTTTAATATGTATTAGGAAAAGTTTTACTCACTCAAGGTAAATGGTAGTAGTTTAATGTAGATAGGATAGGTGTACACACACTCAGAAAAAGATTTAATTTTGAGCTCAGAATCTTTAGCTTTCTTTTTTCTCCAAAGTCTTTGATGTAGGTAGGTACTGATGATGTGCCAACTGCAAACAAAAGTAAAAGGGAAATCCTTTTTGACAATGTTTTGATTTTCTAAGTGTAGGTAAATTCTGGATACTGTTAGTCTTTAATGAAATAATCTTTGAGGTTATATAGACTTTGACAGGCATTGTACATTTCCTAGTCTCTGAAGAGTTTACACCTTTTTTTTATTTAAAAAAAATTTTGGGGGTAATTAGGTTTGTTTATTTAAAATTAGATTTATTTATTTTTGATTAGGTTTGTTTGTTTGTTTATTGGAGGTACTGGGAATTGAACCCACAATGTCATGCATGCTAAGCATGCACTCTTCCACTGAACTATGCCCTCCCCTGTACCTATTTTAATATGTACTACTTAAAGATTTTTATTTTGCATTGTCTGGGAGCTAAGTAGAAAAACATGTGAATCATAGTCTGTTGATTTTTTTTATTCCACTTTCCTGATCTCATTCATCTGTGAGATGACTCACATCCAGATCACCATAATGATGTTACTTAAAATGAGTACTGCCCTTTAATTACACTCCTAGACTTGATCTACCTGTTGTAATCTGTATCCTGTATTTATTAGACGAGTGAATCAGACTTCTTTTTCTAGATAAATGTTTCTGAAAAATGTTGTTTTTATTTTAAAGTTTGATCTTTAACTGTAAGATAATTTTAACCGTTTAATTCAAGTATGAGTATATAATACAATAAATTTTCCACATCTGATTCACTCAGAAGTCTTTTATGTAAATTAATCTTAATCTTGTCTTTCATATAAAAAAGCCTTAAAACTTTTTTCACGGGAGAGAGGTAGTGTTCCTTCTGGTTGGGTACCCTAGAGTTTGATAGTCCTTTATTTAAAAACTATTAAGTACATTTTGAATTAAAAGCTTAGGAGATACTGAATACTGATAAAATTTACTATTTCTGTTTTGGTAGAAGAATTATTTTTCACAGTTCATACAGTTTAAAAAGTTTTTTGAGTTAAACTTTCATCCAGGGATATGATTGAGCTACACTGTTAGAATTTTTTAGTGTTTCTGATGATCTGAAAAGAAAATACCATTTGACCTAATTAGATTCAACAGAATTAAATTTTAGGGAAACTTGTAGTTAAAAATATTTTAGATTTCGAGATAGTATAAATACAAAAATCAGGATTTATTTGAAGGCTTGTGTTAGTTTTTATGTCATGAATTTAAGAATCCTGATTCTTTTATTTTAGTAATCTGAAGTCCTAAATGAGCATCTAAGGTAAAATGAAGCTCTTTCACAAAAATGATTTGTTATAAATACAATTCGTTCAGAGGAAAATTGAAAATAGATAATAATTAGTATTAGCTATGAAAAAGAGTGAACCCTGAAGCACTTTGTTAACAACCACTAAATTCTTTACAGAAACTACTATTGATTGTTGAAATAACTTTTCTTTTTAGAGATAAATAATTGGATGAAGATAGAGGTTAAAATGGAACTAGAACTTTAAAATCTTTATAAATGATTTGAGATAGATTATGAGTTTTCTTTCGGGAGATAACTGGGTTTATATATTTAAAGACCCACATTTATCAACATAATTATGATGATTGATAATTTTTGGTAAAATGAGGATTTTCTTGGTCAAAATCCTTACTGTATTACATCTTTTCTTCTTTTTAAAAATTTTTTTGTTTATTTATTTTTTTGGTGGGAGCTCATTAGATTTATTTATTATTTTTCATGGACATACCGGGGATTGAACCCAGGACCTTGTGCATGCTAAGCATGCATTGTACCACTGAGCTATACCCTCCTCCTCCCACATCTTTTCTTTTTTTATCTTATATGTAGGGATTCACAAATATACCTGCTAACCTAGATAGATGTTGTAGCTTACAAATATTTTAGTACAGAATCTCATTTTATTGTCTTGTTAGCTGACATTTATTTAGCCACTAGACATTTATTAAACTTGGAGACTGTGTGTGTGTGTGTGTGTGTGTGTGCGTGGGGTTGCGGGAGACAACATGAAGAATGTGCATGCATTTGATACCTTTAGAATAATAGAAAGGCCTACTCTAAGATACAGACAATATTTAATCTTTGAAAAGACTGAACTATGCACTAAAATTTGTGGAAGTTTTGTTTTGTGGTCGGATGATGAGACAGTAGTGAGATGAGGCAGAACTGTAATCATCACTGCTGATGTACATTAGAATTGAAGACTAGGGGGAGGGTGTAGCTCAAGTGGTAAAGTGCATGCTTTGCATGCATGAGGTCCTGGGTTCTATCCATATTATCTCCTCTAAAAATAAATAAACCTAATTACCTCTCCCCCCGCCACTGCCAAAACAAAATAATTAAATAATACATTAATAAATAAATAAAATATAAAAAATAGAATGTTTAAAAAAAAAAAAGAAGTTTTGAAAAAAAAAAATTGAAGGCTGACAGTGGTTACAGTCCTTCCAAATGGATGCTTTGCTGAATTGAGATTTAAAATCCTCATAAATCATTGAATGCCTTGAGTTTATGTGGGAAAGGAAGAATAAGTAATGATTTTTGGAATTGCATTGTTAATGTGCTCCACATAATTAAAGATTTAGAAAATTTTAATATCATAATTATCTAATGCAAAGTGATACTGTCTCCATTTAAAATTTTTAGGATACAGAGATTAGGGAAAATATTCCCCAACTACTTCCTCTTCTTAAAAATAAACAAAGGAGACTTTATAATCATAAAGGACTTATTGGAGGATTCAGTTAAGCAGTGAACCCACCTGGTTACTTTTAAAAAATTTGTCTGTCTGTCTGTCTGTCTGTCTATCTATCTAAAGAGCAAGCAAGAGAGCAATTTATTTTATTCATATAAAAAGACCAATAGCAGCAACAGCTTTACCAAGTCCACCTGGTTACATTTTAAGTGATTACTTTTTGGGAACATTGATTCAAGAGTCTTTTTAGGTACATATATTATTGTATAGGCAGACCATAAAATCCCAGTATTCTCTCTTTACATACCCAATGTTTCATATTCTGTCTCCTGTTTTTTCTTTCTCCTTTTTATGAAGAGAAATGATAATGGTAAAATGGTGACAATAATCTGTGATTGCAAGGTAATTGGATTGACTGATGAGCAAGTTTCTTTCCTCCCCTACCTTAATACAGATCTTTCATTAGCAATGAAATAAAAACCAAGGAAGCACTATCTTCTTCAGAGGAAAAAAAAATTGTTATTGTACTTTATTTCCCAGTGATGTTGCCATTGTTCAGAAAAGTTTTAGGGGTTTTTTTTTGTAGAATGATTTTAGGGCTAGTATCTTATTCTGTTGAATAATTTTAAGTATGTAAAATTCCAACCATTTAGTCTTGTGTACACCTAAAATTCATTTTGGAGCCAAACTTACGATTAACTGATTAAACTGAGCTAATGTTATGTTGGGTCCAAAGCCAAAGTATATTTATGGCTTTTCAGTGTGTTTTTTGTTTGTTTATTTGTTTTAATTTTGTTGGAGGGAAAGTAATTGAGTTTATTTATATATTATTTTTAATGGCGGTAATGAGGATTGAACCCAGGACCTTGTGCAGGCGAGGCATGTTGTCTACCACTGAGCTATACCCTCCCTTCATCTAATTGGTTTTAAGTGGGTTTTGAGAGTGCTTTTAGAGAATCCCATATGTATAATCATCTAAGGAGTGACCTGTTAATACGTCAATTTATTTATTAATTTTTTTAAGGAAAGTACTGTGGATTAAACCCAGGACCTCCTGCATGCTAGGGATGTGCTCTGTCATTGACCTATACCCACCCCCCAATACATCAGCTTTATTACGTTAGATTCAAACTGATATATCAGGAGGATCGTGTATTTGCATATAAGGTGCTAAAAATGAAATACTTTGCAAGAGGTAGTATAACAAGATAGTCATGTTGTTTTCTGGAAAAAGGAAGACTGGAGTTTTTTATTTTTGTGTTTTTGATAGTCTGAAAGCATGTAATAGTTTTTGCTCATATCCTGTAGTCATCCTATCTGACAGTTTTTCAGTAGTGGCATTTATAATTAATATTTATAACATTTAACATTCGTAATTTAACATGAAGTTAAAATGTTAGAATATTTTAGTTAAAAATTTTTTGTGCAAATCACATAGAAGATAGTCATAAATGTTTACTATTTTTTGAATGTCCTCTCTCCTCCCTTTTTTTAATCTTTGAAAATAATAATTATTGAATATTTAAAAAATATCCTAGTAAGTTTACATGGACAGCTCTTTTATTATTTAAAAATTTAGTTTTTGTTTTTGAATTTCTTATTATAGGAGGTATACTGTGACTTTTTTCGTTAAGTCTTCACATTTTGATGAGCCTTTAAGTATCCTTCTAGTGACTTAACATTTCTGTTCCTCCACCAGAAGGGAGAATTGTACAGTGGCCTTTGAGAAATTAGCTAAGTTTTCATTTGTCAGTTTAAAATGTGTAATAAAATACTTCGAAAAAAAAATATTAAATGGTATTGGTGTTCAAGTACTTTTATCTTCTTACAATGTATTATTTAAATAAATTTGTCATTGTTTGAATTTTATGTTGTTAATGAAAACCAATAGTAAATGTCTGTGACCATTGTTACTTATGATATCAGTTAACTTTATGATACATATTAAGCTTAAGCATTTTTGTTGGATTTTAAATTATAGAGTTGAAGATGGAGTAAGTTCAGTTTGTAATCTATTATAAAAGCTTTTCTTGAAGTAATGAAAATGACTCTTAGCTAGTGTATTATATTAATTGGTATATTATCAAACTTAGGGTTAAAAATGTTGTCTTTACTCTTAAAAAAGTAATATTATATTACTAACACTTTAAAGATTAAAATAGTTCCACCAGTATTGCATTTCTTGCTTCTTTAAATGAATGTTGATGTGTTTGCATATTAAATATAATTGTGTTCTAGGTTAACTTCTCAGCCTGGTGCTACATTACCAAACGGACATAGTAGCTTATGTGAGTATTCTGTTATGAAACTGGTTAGTATTGAAATTCTTACATTGTTAGAACTGTTAAGGTGGGGTAAAATAGAGAGATTTACTGGTATGCTCAGCATACAGTTGGAAATGACTGGATATCAGTCCTAATAAATATGTATATAGTTGTTAAACGTTGAGAAATTGGTACAACTGAAATAATTTAAATTATTATGACAGATTGTAAACAGTTATGGATATTAACGTCATTTGAGTTTATAGTAAACTTTTAATAATCTTTTAAAAGTAATTTTTGATTTTTTCCTTTCTTTTTATACCTTGTACTTTGAAATGGAAATCTTTCTCTTCTTTGTAGCTCTTCGAAGCCATCCCCTTCGAGGGGAAAAGAAGGGAGATGGGGACCTTTCTTGTATAAATGGTGACATGGAAGTCAGAAAAAGTTGTCGTTCCAGGAAAAACAGATTTGAAAGCGTGAACCAGAGTTTGTTATTTGACCAACTAGTAAATAGGTATGAATGCTTTTGCAGTAAGCAGTCACATGTAATTGTTGGTTTTTAAAGCCACTTATGTTTTAAAAAATAACTGAGCACTGACTTAGCAATCAATACAGTTGTTTTAAAAATTAATTCAAATTAACATGGTTATCAGTGATTGTCAATTTCTAATTACTTTGCTAGATTTAATACAGTTTGTGTGATAGCTAAAATTTTGTCATCTTTTTAAGCTCTTTTGTATAGTTAGATAATATAAAGGTAATTTTATTCTGTCTTCACTACTGTAGTCCTTTAGTACTTGTTCATTTAACATTTGTGTTTTTGACAATTTTCAAGCAACATTAGGTTCCTTATGGATACATAGTAAGTACAGTGTTGCTTAGTCAGCATTCTAAATTGAAAGTCTTTTGAGACTGCAAATGTTGAATGTACCTAGTGAATGATCCTAGTTGACTGCTCAGCATCTACATGCAGTGAAGCTTTATTCTTCTCAGATAGTAAATACATCATCCTACTTAATCCTTGCAATGGCCTGGAGAAGGGAGGTCAATATAGTCCCTGTTTGAAAGGAAGTGAAATTATATTCTATAGTGATAGTTTCAAATTTGAGTGTTACTATTTGTTAAGGACTTAGATCAGTATATGGACACATAGTAAGTGATATGTATGTGTTTAAAAGGTAAAATGCGCCAATGTCAGCATGTATTTCGTTGATGTCAGTGTCATCTGATTTCCAGAAGTATCTGTTAACCTTATATTGGCTTTAAACTTTTTACAGTTTCTTTATTCTTTACAATTTTAACATCACCTTCAAATAAAAAGATTGAATTAGTTTTTTTTTTCTGTTGGATTTGGTGATCAATTATTTATAGTGTTTTATGGATTTAAATATCTGGAGACTTATAAACAAAAGTCTTCTATTTTATAAATTTTACTTTAATAAATATGTTAAGGTAGAAGATGTTCTCTTTCCATCTTTTTGAGGGGCATTATCTTCTGATGGATGCCAGTTCTGAAGGAGATATTTGTTGGGATGCTTTGTAGAGCTGAGATGATGTAATTAATGCTTTGATGAAGAGCTCTTCTACGTGTATGACACAGAGTACGACCCCACATTGCCTAAACCATAGTTTTATTATAATTGTAGTACTGCTGAAGCTGTACTGCAGGAAATGGACAACATTAACATCAGAAGGAATCGGCGATCAGGAGAAGTAGAACGACTTCGGATGTGGACAGACACAGAATTTGTGAGTATAGTAACTTTAACAACCTTTGCAAGTAATTTTTGTTTTGATTGAGGAATTTAAAGAGAGATAGAGTAGCATTTGGATTTTCTTCAGTTAATGGAGCTGTTCCTTCTTCATTTCTACCTTAATCTGAGGCTTTATTTCTTTTTTTCCCCATACCTTACTTGCCACAACCTTCCCCAAAAGACACTCTACACTTTTGCCAGAAGAGTCATCTTGAAGGACAGCTCTGATTCTGTCAACCTTTCTGATCTGAGCCTTTATGGTTTTTTAATATGTACTGAATTAATTAAAAACACCTTGACCTTCATAATCTGGTTTTAGCTTTATTTCTCACAAACCATTGCCCAAATATAAGCAAATCATTCTTATTTTCCTATCTTACTCCTGTTAATACTTCTGGTTAGGGACCGATGCAGTGCTACCTTTGTTTCAAGGCTCATTTCAAATGCTGCCTGCTCCCTCCACCCTGCCCCCAATGTACTCAGAAAGAGGAGGGTCATCTTTTTGAATTCTAAAGTATTTTGTACCTTTCTTTATGGCATTAAACTTGTTTTACTTTCTTTTATAGTTACCTGTATTTCATCCTACTTGGCTATAATTTGCTTAAGGGAGAAAGTATGTTCATGGCATTGTAGTTTTAAATTTTCAAATATTTTATAAGTTTTAGTTTTCCTCATGTTTCTCACATTTAGTGAATTCAGAAAGCTCCATTTTCATGAATCTGTGCCTTGCAAATAGGTGCTCAATACATTCTATTGAGTCGGCATGTCCCATTGGGCTAATGATATTTATAGTTGGGAATGAATTTCATGTTAATATTTGATAGATTTCTCTCTTTAAAAGGAAAACATGGATATGTATTCAAGAGTGAAAAGGCGAAGAAAGTCACTGAGAAGAAATACTTATGGTATACAAAATCATCATGAAGTCTCTACTGAGGGTGAAGAAGAAGGTTTGTAAAGCACTTTATGAAATAAATACTACAGAGTTTAGGTGGGAGTGAAGAAAAATATATACAAGTAATATATGTGTAATAGTGCTGCATGGGTGATATTTGACTTTAAAGGCCTTTATTGTATAATTTGAAATAATTTTTATTCCATTGGTATTTCTGAGTTTTCATAGCCTTCATTTGGAAAAATGCCTTTACTGTACACTATGCATTGTTACATCATGTACTTATTGGTAACTATTGGTAGTCCTTAAGTGACCTAATCAGGTGCAGTATTTGCCAAGGGCTGATTTGCTTGTGAGGTGAGGCCTCTTTTGTATTTAGGTATCTTCTAACTAAAAGTCTCTGTCCATAGTCAACCTTCCACCCATAGCCTCTGAATCTCTGATTATTTGGGTCTCAAATTTAGTTATGGACTGAGGAGGAGTATATGGTGAAGGAGAAACTGCTGATACTAGTGGAAGTTGTATGGCTCTTTTCTGAGGCCTGGTTTGGGGTTTGAATCAGAAAAGTGTGACTGAATTTGTCAGGCTGGAGCTGGGAACAGATGAATGCACATTTGCCCCAAGGATTATAAATTGATGACCAGTACATCTATAGGATTTAATTCTGTAGATATTAACCTTCATTAAAATGGATTCTCAGAAGATTTGGTGTATAGTAAATGCAAGGTAGTGGTATTTTACCAAGAAATCTTACTGGCTCCTACTATTTCTGTATCTTAGATGAAGAATGGATTTATTTCTAAAATTCTGTAATTAATATATTATTAGCAAGTTTTGAAGAGCTGATATTTTCTAATGAAGATACTTTATTGAGCAAATATTGTTGTTGTTACAGCCTAGAACCTCTATATTGCTTCCTTTGGAGAAAATCAGTATAGGTGAGACAGATTATAATGTCATCTTTGCCTTTCCATTAATTGAACACCTTTGTAGAGTTCCCAAAGTAGATTTGCCATGCACAGGATTTCTTCCCATAATAGCATGTTATTATGCAGACTTTTATTCCAAAAAGTAATTTTTTGAAGGTTTAAGGAAACTTATTTGTGTACAAGTAACTTATAGTGTTACTTAGTTAAGTAATACTGTATTTGCAGATTTTCTCTACAACCTAATAATAAACATTTTTATAAACTTAAAATAAGCTTTCAGATGTCATAAGTAAAATGTAAATTCCTTTGCATTTTTAGTCTCCTACTTCATTCAGCAGCGCTGACAGTTATAGATTTTTTCCTGTGCCTTAATGTGATTGTGTTACATTGACAATTCTTGTGGTTAAAAAGTTAATCATAAAATACAGTATTTGGGGAACATAAGCCTATACATAAAATATAGTATTTGGGGAACATAAGCCTATACATTTTCATCAGACTTTTAAACTGTAAATAGATATCACATCATAGCTATAGTCAAACCACTTTTTAAAAATAAACTTTTAGGATTCATGTACATTATAATTTTTTTAAGTGTATAGCTAGGTGAATTATCATAAAGCAATTACTCATGTCAAGAAATAAACTATTATCATTACCCCAGAAATCTGTTTTATGCTTTCTCCCAATCTTTGCCTAAATTTTTCTACTAAAACATAACTAATCCATGTTTACCTGTTGTCAGCAGGCCATATAGTGTCAACAAAAATTTCTCTTGCTGTAACATTAGTAATTATCTTTTAAGCATTTTTTTAAAAAAACTATCAAGTAGTATTGTGAATGCCAGCCTTATTCAGTAGTTAACTGGGCACTGAATGAAGTTTGCTTCATTGTTGTAGTAAAGTTTTGTACTACAAATTGTAGTAAAATTTTGAATCATCCTGTGTTACTGTTTTGTATGACCAGAGAGGTTGAAAGGTCATAGGTAAATCAAGAAGTTTAGATATGATAATATGGATTTATTTAGCCAAGAACTTTGTTGATTATTTTTAGGAAAGACATCTAAGTTGATTTTTAATTGTATTGATTTATGCTGTGTCATACATTGTTGACACTTCAATGTTAGCTGTGAAGGAAGAATAAAAGGTAAAATATAAATATTTAATTCTAGAGTGGACCAATCCTTGTGGATGTTAAAACAGTGTTTTTTTGTTTTTTTTTTTTTTTTTGGTTTGTTTGTTTTTCTTTTGTGCATGGGAAACTAGAATCTCAAGAGGAGGATGGAGATATAGAGGTTGAAGAGGCAGAAGGAGAAGAAAATGATAGACCGTATAATTTGAGACAAAGAAAAACAGTGGATCGGTACCAAGCACCTCCAATAGGTAAAAGTGTCTAGTTAACTTCTTTCCTTTTTGTAGTAGAGTAGCTTATTCTGCTCGACCTCTTAGAAAAATTAGTGTTGCTGAATTTAAAAGAATGAAATTTCTTATAGGTTTCATCTTTTATTATATTTACTTCTATTCACACATGCAACTGAAAGTTGAAGGAAATAGTTGCAATATAGAATTACATAGAATATGTACATTTTATTTAAAGAACCTTACATTTAATAATAAATACTTTTGATCCTTTTGTGTTATAGTTTATTCAGTACTTTCATTTACAGCAGCAGTTCTTTATGGCAAATTTCTCTAGTGTTCCAAATTGTGCAGTAATTTAGCCAAAGGCACAAAAGTGCAGTTTGCCAATAACGTAGGTGGATTTTTTTGTTTCAGTTTTTTTTTTTTTTTTTTTTTTTGAGAAGGAAAATGTTTATCTTAGTGATGTTAAATCTACTGACAAATATTCAGGTCCACAGGTACTATTTTATTGACTCTCCCTCCCCACCACCAGCTTTTGGGAAGTTCCATCACTATTGGTTCCCTCCAATTAAAATAAAAAAGTTGAGGGTATAATTCATATACCTTGAAATTCATTATTTTTTGCTGCATTATGCTGATTTTTAATCTGTAAAATTTATTGGTTTTTAGTATATTCACATGGGTGTGCAGTCATTACCATTATCTAATTCCAGAATATTTTATTACTTCTGTGAAGTTCCATTCCCCCAGCCCTTGACAACCACTAGTGACTCTGTCTCTATAGATTTGCCTATTTGTGACCTTTCGTGTCTGGCTTCTTTCACTTTGCATAATGTTTTCAAAGAAGTACCTGTGTCAATTTACTCAAACTCTTATACTGCAGACATTACTCCAGTTAGGAATCACTGCCATAGATAGTCCTATTAATAATGGAGGAGCTATGTTAGGGTAAAAGAAAGATTGTGAACCATTTTCCAGTTTTTTTTTTTTTAAGCTTTATTGAAGTATATGTAGTCCATTGCCATTGCACATATTTAATGTGTGCAGTTTGGTAAGTTTGAAATACCTTAGGGGTATACCTATGAAACTGTCACCACAATCAAGAGAATGAATATGTTCATCACCCCTCCCCCACCAAATTTCATTCTGCCTGTTTGTAACCTACTCTAACCTTCTTGTGCCTTCCCACTCCTAAACCTCAGGTAGTGACTGATCTAATCTGCTTTCTGTCATCATGGCTTAGTTTACATTTTTCTCAAATTTTATATGAGTATATACTCTTTTTTGTGTATGTTTTCTTTCAGTCAATGTAATATTCGAAAGACTCATCCATGTTGTTGAATATTACAACAGTGTGTTCCTTTTTATTGCTAAATAGCATTCCATTGTATGGGTATATCACAGTTTGTTTATCCATTAATTTGCTGATTGCTCATTTGGATTGTTGACATTTCTGGTGTCTAGCTATTACAAATAAAGTTGTTAGGAACATTTATGTGGAAGTCTTTGAACATACGTTTTCATTTTTCTTATAAACATCTGGGGATGGAATGGCTGGCTTTTATGATTTAGGTATACGTTTAAGTTTCTAAGAAATTACCAAACTGTTTTCCAGAGTGATTATACTGCTTTACATTCTCACTAAGAATGTATGAGAGTTCAGTTGCTCTATATTCTTGACAACACTTGGTGTGGTTAGTTTTTAAAATTAATTTTAATATATATTTATTGTAGTTTAAATTATATTTCTGTAATGACTAACAACATTGAGCATATTTTTGTCTGCTGATTTGCCAGCATTACCTCTGGTGAAATAATCAAATCTTTTGTTCATTTTTTAAATTCACTTGTTTTTATTATTGAAGTTTCGAGAGTGCTGTGTGTACTCCAGATATCAGTCCTTGTGATGTGCAAATATTTTCTGTCTGTAACTCTTTAAAAAAATTCTCTTAAATGTGTCTTTCAAAGAGAAGAATTTATAATTTTGATGTATTTCAGTTTATTAAAATTTTTTTTAATAGATTGTGCTTTTGGTGGGTGTATCTAAGAAATCTTTAACTTGAAGATGCAAAGATTCAGTTTAACATTTTTTAGAAGGTTTATGTACAACTTACAGTTTTTACCACAAAGTTATTATTTTTGTTGTGCTTCTTCTAGACAGCATTTAGAACTTGAAGGTGGATGACTAGCTTCTGTTCAGAAGTACTTTATACTTCTTTAATATATCAGTTTATCAATTTATTATTAGTTATTTCTATGTTAATTTTTTTCTTTAAGTACCAGCTCATCAAAAAAAGAGGGAAAACACGTTATTTGATATTCACAGATCTCCAGCAAGAAGAAGCCATATCAGGTATGTTTTGTTGTTTTTGAAAGGAGGAAGTACTTATATTTGTCATTTAGATATATCCTTTAAGTAATACATAGTGTAATGCCTTACAGTTGGAATATAGATATTGATGGTGTTAATGCCAACGAGTAACTAAATAGCATCTTTCTTTAATTAGTGACTAATAGTTGTTACTCTATGTGTGACTGTTACCTTCCTGGTTCAGTTTGCCTGAAATAGTTACTTTTAACAGTTATGTTCCCTAAAGCTATGCAGCCCTCTGGTCTCTTAGAATTGAATCTGGGAGACTCATGTGGCTTTCATTGGAAGTATTGGTTCCATTAGTCTTTGCTACTTTTTGTTTTCTTTTGCCCTTTCTTTTATGTGTAGGTACAAAGGAGACTTTTTGTTTTTGAAACTTTATCTTGTCTATTAAGTTTTCTGAAAAAGGTGATATATTCCTTATGGTTCAAAAATAAAAATTAAAAAATAAACATGAAAAGATTTTTTTCTAGCCTCAATAATCTCTCAAGATCCTGTAGAAGCATTGATACTGGTTTGTATATCCTTAGATGATATGTTCATATATGTGTATGTATATTGTTACCCTTTTTACACAAAGTATACTGTGCACATTGTTCTAAACCTTGTTTTTTTCACTTGATTCATTTTAACTGTCTGTAGTGAAATTTCACATTTAGTTTATAGTTATGTATGTAACTATACTGTCATTTTAAAACTAGCTCTTTATCAAGAGTCAGGTTGTTTTCAGTCTTTTTTATTACAAAATACAATATAATGAATACCCTTGCATAATTGTTATTTTACATTTGTACAAGTATATTTGTAGAATAACTTCACAGAAGTGGAATTTCTGAATTAAAAGGAATATGAAGTTGTAGTTTTGATTACCTTCAGTAGTGTTGAATCAGTTTGCAATCCACCCAGCAATGTATGAAAGTACCTATTTTTGCATATTCCTGTCAACAAAATGTATTCTCAAACTTTTGGATTTTTGCCAGTCTGAGAGTTGAAAATGAGATCTTGATTTATTTTAAATTTTTATATCTCTTATGAGAGTTTTTTCATGTCTATTAAAGCCATTTATTTTTCCTGTTTTTTGAAATATCTGTTTTTAAAGTTTGTCTATTTTTCTAATAGGTACTTTTAGTCCTTTGTCACAAATTGCCAATCTTTTTCATCAGTTCAGAGTTTGTCTTTTAACTTTGCTTTTGGTTGTCTATACTAGAACGTTCTTATTTTTAGGTAGTCAGATTTATGTCTTTTAAGGTGTTCAGATTTTTGAATCAGTTAGAAAAGCCTTCTCAAATCTGAAGTTTTAAGGGAGTTCCCCTTTGAATTTAAGGTTTTATTTTTTTACTCTTAAATTTTGATCCATTTGAATCTTATCCTTGTGTGAGATTTATGGTATGGATCCAGCTTTTTTCCCAGGTGGAAAATGAGTTGTCCCAACCTCATTTATTGAATGAATCTATGATTTCTCCATTGATTCCAGTTGCTAAGATTATTATCAAGTTATATATAATATATAAATATTACATAAAAGATGCCCCTGCCCCCCTTTTTTCCCCATTCTTCTGTTCTTCATTTTTCCATTATATTTTCTCTCATCTGGCTGTTTATATGAGAACAGTAAATTGCTGTGTATTAATTTTGTATCCCACTTCTTTAATGGGAATGCCTCTAGCATGTCCCCATTAAGGTTGATGCTTAAGAATGATATATTTTGTGGTAATGGCATTGTATCTTTGAGAGTGCATGGTTGTTAATAATCTTGCCATTGGGGTTTATAGGATTTTTGTTTTGATTAAGGATGTCAACTTCAGCCAGCTTTTGGGCCATTTTTATTTCTGTTGAATTTTTGCTTCTGAAGATCTTTTCTTCTGTATTTAATTTTTCTTATTAATCAAAGTAATACATACATGTGGTTAAAATAACAAATAGATAGGTTCAATGCAAGTGATACTCCTAACCCACTCTACCGCACCTCTAGTCCTACTGTCAGTCAGCAATCACTTTGAATATTTCTACTTTTAGTTATTTTGATAGCTACTTCCATAAACTGTATAAATGACATTCTGTTTCTTGATTTATCAACTTTAAACATTGTCTTTTGATTTCTTCCTCACTCTTATATAGTGATAACACTAACCTCAATTTTTCTTTGGTCACATGAAATTTCAATCATTATACTTGAATCTACAATTTTGTTTTATTAATTGTAGGCAATATCTTTGACTCCCCTCTTTTAAGATTAGGACCCTAATAGCTACTCTTGCTATTTCATTTTTTCTAGCTTTTTATATTGCCAAGATTGATAACATTTACATTTTCTTCTGTGACAATTATTAAGTCTTCCTTGATTTATTTCTAAGTTAATTCTAAAAGTTGAAAACCCATGGGTAGCTTTTACATTTCTATGAATAATAATGGTGTTTTTCACCATAGAGCTACATAGGAGGCTAAGATTAAATATCCTCCTCTTACGGATTTTACTGCCACCTCTGGCCTCTCAATGGGAATCGTTCCTGAAGTTAGATTTATTCACTCTTTCAACAAATAAATGTTGTATACCTTCTATATGTACCAAGTGTCATTCAAGGCACTGGATATTCAGAATTAAAAGTATAAAAATCCCTCTTCTCTTGGAGCTTTCATTCTAATAGAGGGAGATAAACTAATGGATATATAAAATACATAATGTGTCAGATGTGACAAATGCTTGGAATAAAATGGTGAGGTGAAGGGGAACATGGAGTTCAGAGGGATAGGAATGTGGGATATTGTATCACTTTCTGCACAGCCTGCATATTCCTGCAGGGACGGGAATGTATGTGGGACTTCTTGTGGTGATTCGTGTAAATGGAGAAAAAGGACCCAATGAGATTATCTTCTAATAGTCTCAGCAATGGTGGTAATTTTAAGAGTTCTCCTTCTCTCACATTCAAGTAGTCTCAAGTTTCCCAAGCTTCTGATTATATTAAAATATTCATATTCTTTTTGTCAGATAACATCTTTCCTAGTGTCATCTCCCTGTTCCTCTTTGGGGAGATGCTTTTCTAGGCCTGCTGCAAAGCTGTAGGACTTAACACTGCTTTCATGGGTTGGATCCCCTTTTTACTAGATCCTTTGTCTCTTTTTTTGCTTTACTGTTTCATTTTGCAGGAATATAGTCTCAAGTAATTTACTCAGAAATAATGTGTGGAGGTCAGTTTTGCATCCTTGTATCTTTGAAAATGTATTTTATTTTCATAGTTTCCAATACTTTTGTGAGTTAATAGAATTCTAAATCCAAATAGGTTTCCCTTAAACTTTCGCAGTTCTTATTTCACTGTATTCCATGATATATTGTTGCTGTTGAAAAGTCAGTCTGGTTTAATTTCTTGTTTCTTTGTAGATGTGTGTGTGTGTGTGTATATATATATATATATATATATATATATATATGTTTGTGTATCTATCTATCTTTCTATATCTATATAAAATTGTTTTTTCACCCTTTTGCTAGGCCCTCTTGCTTTGGAGATTTTCTTTTTTCAACTCTAGAAAATTTTCTTGTATTATTTTTTGCTAGATTTCTTCTCTTCATTTTTTACCCTCATCTATTTCAGTAACTACTGTTGGTCTAACATTGGGCCTCTGTAGCACTTACCCTGTCTCTCATTTTTCATGGTCTTTTTTGCTCTCTCCCCCTCCCCCTTTTTAAAAATTGAAGTGTTGTCAGTTACAGTGTGTCAGTCTCTGGTGTACAGTATAATTTCCCAGTCATACTGATACATACATAATTTGTTTTTATATTCTTTTTCATTAAAGGTTATTTGCTCTCCCTCCTTTCTTTTTCTGAGAGATTTTATTCTTGTTGTCTTCCATCCTTGTAATTTTATTTAGGCAAACATGTTTTTTAGTTTGAATAATTTTATTGTTTTCTGGCTTTTCATAGTATTCTGTTTTTATTTCAGATCATCTTGAGTTTTGTTTTCTGGTATTTTTTGTAAACATTTTTTGTGAATAAACATAATAAAATAAATAATGTAATTAGCTTGCAAATACTTACATATCTAAAGGATAGTTTCTTATCTTGTAAAAACTATACTCTAGCCACAAAGGACTGGAGCAGCATCACTGATGTCTCACCTAGTTGTTTTTTTTTTAAAAAACAACTTTATTAAGATACATACCATACAATGCACATAGCATACAATCCAGTGGTTTTTTTTTTTTTTTTTTTTGTATATTCACAGATAACTGTGGAACTTTCACCACAGTTTTAAATAATATTTCATCTCCTTGGAAAAGAACTTGTACTCTTTAAGTCTAACCTTCTACCACTCCCACTATCCTCTAAGCCCTAAGCAACCACTAATCTACTTTCTTCATAGGTTTGCCTAATCTGGGCATTTCATAAAAATGAGAATATAATATGTGGTCTTTGTGATTGGCTTCTTTCAGTTCACATGTTTTCTAGGTTCATACATGTTGAAACATGTATTGATACTTCCTTTTTATGGTCAAATAATGTTCCAAGGTAGGGTTATGTTACATTTTCTTTATCTACTCATCACTTGATGGGCATTTGAATTTTCCAGCTTTTGGCTTTTATCAATAATAATGCTATAAATGATTCATGTACAAGTTTTTATGTGGACATATTTTCATTTCTCTTAAGTATATACCTAGGATTGGAATAACTGGGTCATGTAATAACTTTATGCTTAGTCATTTAGGAACTGCCTGAATGTTTTCCAAAGTGGCTGTACCATTTTACATTCTCTCCAGTAATGTATGGGGCTTTCAGTTTTTCATATCCTCCCCAACACTTTCTATTATCTGACTTTTTGCTTCTAGTCATGCTAATGGGTATAAAATGTGTCTCACTGTGGTTTTGATTAACATTTCCCTGATTACTAATGATATGAAGCATCTTTTCATGGGCTTTTTGGCCATTTAAAAATTTTCCTTTGAGAACTGTCTGTGTCCTGTGCCTATTTTAAAATTGGGTTCTCTCTTCGTCGTTGACTTGTAAGAGTTCTTTATATAGTCTAGATTCAAATTCCTTATTAGATATATAGTTTGCAAATATTTTATCCTACTTTGTGGGTTGTATTGTTACTTTCTTGATGGTGTTCTTTGAAGCATAAAGGATTTTAATTTTGATGAAGTTCAGTTTATCTTTTCTGCTTTTGTTCGTGTTTTTAATGTTATATCTAAGAATCCATTGCCAAACCACATCACGAAGTTTTACTACTATGTTTTTGTCCGAGAGTTTTATAGTTTTAGCTTTATGTTTACGTCTTTGATCCATTTTGAATTAATTTTTGTGTATGTTGTAAGGGCTTTCTGGTAAATTGCATATACAACTCTGCCTTTAGTGGTGTTATATATGTTATATTTATAAATTTAACAAACATAGCAATAAACTATCAGAATTATTTATATAATTTTGTGTCCTTTGAAAAAGTTGAGAGAAGTAAGTCAGCCAAGTATGTGCTTATAGTTTTGTATAGTAACCTTTTTATGTATCATTCTGCTTCTCTTCATTTGTTCTTGTGCATTTGAGTTGTCATCTGGAGTCATTATCTTAGCCCAACATGTACACTTTTGCTTCTGCCCACTTCATTGTGCTGCTGTTGGCAGATATATTATATTTGTATACATTAGGCCCAACTCACACGCACGCATGTACATACACACACATACAGCATAAGAAACTTGGAAACAGGCATTTTCCTAATGGAGAGGGAAGAAGTAAGAGAGAGGATAACTATCAAAATTGTGAAAATTGACTAGGTAATTATTATAATAGTCTTTATGAACTTTTTGGAGGCATTAAAAACTGATGCAGATGAAATGAAAGGATTTATATTAATCAGTAGAAGGAATTTAGATAGGCCTAGGATCTTAATGAGAGTTGGGGAAAATCTGGGTTTGCTATTGAGGTTAGTGGGAATTGAAGTAGAGTAGGGCTCTGCAGGCTGTGGGCCATCCTTGAAGGCCAATTTAAGTTTGAAATAAATTAATTTATATCAATTCCTCCATACAGTTACCATATTTTCTAGGTATCCTAGAGATGTCATAAGTTCTATTAGTAATGTAGAATTCATTATTATTTCTCTTTGAGAATGAATTTAGCTTGATACATTATCTAATCATTCCATTGTAGTTCTAATTATAAGCTGTTACATTTTTTTCTTCAGAAATACTTTATACATTTTATAAGAAATTCAAACAGGGTATAAGTGTTTTAGGTGGAAAAAGAAAACCCTTGATTCTCTATAATCCAGTGTTTTATTTTCTTTAGTGTCTGGACTATTTCTGATTATTTAGGAATGGGAAAATAAGAAGAGAAAAAGAATAAGCTTTCTTTTCTAATAAGTTTCCCCTGTTATTCATGAGTCGATGATAGATATTCCCTAAATTTGGATGCCAATTAAGTTTATTGCTTTGATTCAGAACGTGTTTTTAAAAGCCCTTTGCTGATGTAATGATTTTAAAGATTTTACTGTCTTTAAATAGGAGAAAGAAACATGCCATTCATAGTAGTGATACAACTTCCTCTGATGAAGAACGCTTTGAAAGAAGGAAATCAAAGAGCATGGCAAGAGCAAGAAATAGGTTAGTAAACTTTTGTTATTTCCATGGTAGAAAAAAAGGAATAACAATTTTAACTATTTGAATGGGATTCTTATCTGTACTATAGCATTTTGCTAACAGTGATATTCAACACATATTTTAGACTAGAGTAATACACTGACTTGGTTTTTACTTAGTAATTCTTAGAGTAGAAATCTAATCTTGGGAAACTTCCTATAAATTACTGACTGTGTAAGTATTCAGTAAAATAGTGTGTGGGAAGGTGAAGAAAGAAGAGCTAGGGGAAGAGGCCAACCTCTATAAGAGTCTTTTCTTCAGTGCCTCTCTTCTAATTCATATCTGTCTAATGAGGCTGATTTTAGATGCTTATAATGATTAGAGCACTCAGAGTAAGATTTGGTTTCTAATAGAATTATCTCAAGAGCCCTTGGATTTCGTTGGAAAATTTGTTTTATTTTTGGTTTAATAAGTATGTCTGGTGATCTCTGCTTAACTAGACTAAATACTCTGATTACTATGTGGCTCATTAAAATCTCGAGTTTTCAGTGGGGAAGAGTATCAGTATTTTGTCTAGTAGATAATTAAAGAATCAAGTTATAATTTATTCTTTAAAATTTAATTTAATTTTCTAGCTTACATTTATAATGCTAAGCATAAATTCTATTTAGATATTTTACATTTAGCAAAACATTTCTATAATTTGGTATTATATATCTACTGTAGAAATACCAAGTTTTCAGTTAGTTGGCCTTGGAAACAAGTTTGGGTTGGTGCAGATTGTATGCTGAAAAGAGTTCCTCATGTGAACGATGGAAAGAAAATGTAAGAGAAAAACCTAAGTTTAAATAAAACATTTTAATGCCTCTTTAATCTGAATTATTCTGATACCTGCTTTGGAAATACATTTTGAAAGTAGGTTTGGATTCAGAAATGTCACTGAAGGTACATAGAAGCTATACTTTTTTTGAGCCTGTTTATGTCATCTTTTGGTGTTTACACAGTGTTAAAAGAGAAAATAGATTATATTTTCTTAGGGGTAATTTAAATTAAATAGTATAGAATTTTAGGCATCTGAAGATCTATTTTAAGATAGGTACACGAAAGATAAAGCTTAGTTCTGAAAATATGATCTGAAATTGGTTTACCTTGAATAAAAGGGAAAGAAATTTCTTCTATCATGTAAGCTGAGTAAGTATACCCGTATGCTATCTGAAGATAAATTTAAATATATAATAAAGCTTGATTTCATTTAATATCATATAGTACATATAGTAGGTCTCTTTTTATTTTATATATGTGTAATATGGAATATCAGGTTTGTTAAATTTTCTAAGTTGGTATAGATTAGGGTCTTTGGACAAATAGATTAATGATCTTATTTGTTTTGTCTAGTGAATAAATTATTTTTGATCTGTTTAAAAGAATTTAGTAAAAGTAGTTTAAAAATATGAAATCCCTTGTCATTTTCTGGGTTATGAGAAAAAGGAGAAAGATGAAAATGTGTCAAAGATTTAAACTTATTATGACATTAAGAATATGAAACTTTTAATGCTGTCTACTTGAATTTTTATGAATTTCAGATGTTTGCCTATGAACTTAAGAGCAGAAGATTTAGCTAGTGGTATTCTCCGAGAACGTGTCAAAGTGGGTGCAAGCTTGGCTGATGTTGATCCGATGAACATTGATAAATCAGTAAGTTTTGTAAATAGTTTCCTAGAAATAGCTTTAATTTTTTTTTTTAAGGTTATTGGTTCTAACTCAGTACACAATAAAAGTAGAAGATCACCATTAGTGTTTTGATGTGTATATTTTAGAACCTAGCACTTCAGGTCATGTTTGATAATTACTCAAGTGTTTCTCTTTTTTTCCATTTCAGTGTTATTGGAACTATAAAATGAAAAATGGGTAGAAAATCAGGCTGACAAATATGACAAGGCCCCATAAACCATGAGAAGCAGTGGTGTATTGTTGAAGCTGCCTAGATTTCATGATCATATTTGCATTTATTAATTTTTTGGTTTTTTTTTGAGGGGGGGTAATTTTATTTATTTATTTTTAATGGAGGTACCGGGGATTGAGTCCAGGATCTCCTGCATGCTAAGCATGCACGCTACTACTTGAGCTATACTCTCCCCCACTGTATTTGCATTTTAAGTAGATCACTCTGTCTATGATGTAGTTAATGAATTTGAGGGAAGCAAGGCTGGCATTAGGGAGACAGGTTTGGACATAGTTGTAATCTAGTAATCTTTAGTAATGATCATGTTAGAAAGTAGGATAATGATGGAAAGAAGTAGTAGATGGATTTAACAGAATTCAGGAGATATTCATAGATGACAGAATTTGGTGAATTAATTGCTTTGGGGGAATGAGGGAGAGAAACACCTTAAATGTATGACCCAGGTTTCTGGCTTAAGTGTCTTGGTGGGATAATGAATAGTTCTACTCTCTGAGGTTGGAAACACAGAAGAAGGTATGTTTTAAGATGTGAAGATGACTTAGTTGTAGACATGGTTAGGTATCTGCGACACATCACAGTTGCAAGTAACTTGTCGGAAATTGGTTATTTAGGTTTGACATTAAGGAGAAGTATCTGGGCTAGAAATCTGGATATGATCACCAATGTAAGGATCATTGTGGTCACTATGGAAAATGAATGGTAGTACCCAGGGAAAGTATGTAGCATGAAAAGAGAGACAAGATTTAGAGGACATGGTAGATTCTTACTGTTAGTAGAATCTTTTGGGACGTACTTACTGTTAGTAGAATCTTTTTTGGGGGATACTTTGGGATAAGGTTACTGCATAACCAAGAACATACTTGATATTTCTTCTTTGCGCTCATAAACCTTTCTATACAAATTATTTAATTGATTCTCATGTGAAAGGCTTAAATTATCAAATGGTTTTGTGTATATTGTTGAGAATGAAATACTGGCTATCTCTAATCTGAAGTCATAGGGGAGAATATTTTACTACTGAGAAACTAAGGAAATTTCAGATTATTTCAGAATCTCATGTCTAATAGTTCACATTCTCAGGGGACCAGACATAATGGTCTTTGTTTAGTTGGGTTTACCAGCACCTTATTCTCTTGAATCTAGTTAACTTTAGATGTCTCTATCACTCAATTAGAATAACTTATTTTTGTTAAATTTGAAGTCATATACAAGAAGAATAAGCTTTTCTTAGAATGTTTCTGTTATTTAAACTCCATATTTATTTTTCTAGATTTTTTTTCAGTCATATTTCTATCATATTCCCTTCAAGTACTTTTTTCTATACAATTTTTTACTTTACAACTTTAGATATTTGAACAGATATGGATGGGAGGGAAAAAAATCTCTGTTGCTTCTTGTGATAGATTAGTGTTTCTGAAGCTATTTTTTCATTGTCTCCTAAGGGGAAAAAATTAAATTTCTCTCTAGATAAATTATTATTGAAAAATAAGATTTTGTCAGGTAAAATTGAGCATTGGAGGGCACAAACCATTGTAATAGCTAAGATTTTTTTTTTTACTTACTCCTGAACTAATTTTTGCCCACCTTCGGAACAATATTGCCCTATTAGAGTGTTAGATTAGCCATTAATCCTGGTCCTTAGTTACAAGAAGATTAATGAATAATAGCTTTATTTGCCTGAGCTGAAGTGTAAACTTGAATTTTACTACCAACTTTATTTTTCTACACTTATTTCAGAAATGTAATTTTTTGAACTTTAACTTAATAATGAATTTTTTGTTTACACTTCAGTTCTTGCTGAAGGCATGCATTTCTGAATCATAAGATTATCTCATAAGTTTAAAAAAATGTATGAACAATTAAAATTATTTTATATTAATCTTTTCCCTTTCTTTCCAAGGTGCGGTTTGATAGCATAGGTGGATTGAGCCATCATATTCATGCACTAAAGGAAATGGTAGTATTTCCACTTTTATATCCAGAAATTTTTGAAAAATTTAAAATTCAACCTCCAAGGTAAGCAGTGTCCTAGATGTTTATTATTATTATTGCTGTTAATTTATCAATTTTCAATTAGTAAGTGATTATAAATATAAATATTTCATATGTATTTATTTGATGTGTTCTAGCAATGAGAATTAGGAATGAAATTTTATATTTAGGGTTCAAAGGCTGTGGTACTAAATGTATTCTTGAAGTTTATATTTTGGCATTTAAGAGTCAGGGACAAGATGCGATTCTTTATACAGGCCTTGAATATACAAGTGGATTGCCCAAATGGATTTCCTTAATTTGGTTTTAACCAAATTTACCTTAATTTGGTTAGCATTGAGTTTGATGCTATATATTGATTAATCTTCAGAAGCATAATTTCAATGAAACGTTTCTTTGACTTGATGATGTGATATTTTTGAAATGGTAAGCTTGATAGTTAACTTTTATGATCAGATTGTTTTTAATCATGAGGTGGTTAACTATTAGAAAAGGCTGAGAAATTATGTCAATGGAAATTGGGCATAATAAAATATTCTGAAGATGTGTGTATAGACTATTAGATTTAAACTGCTAAATGTCCCTTTTCATTTAAGAAGTACTTTTATTCACACTTGGTTTTAATTCATCATTCCTGTGTTCTAGGATGTAGAAAATCTTGCCAAAGAGTGACCTTCTGTTTGGGTGGAAAAAAAGTTGGCCTGTAATTCTTTAGTGACTTTTAAAAATCATAATAGCAATTTATTTGTTTTTCATATGATATAACTTGAATTTAAAAAATAATTATTATTTTCTTCAAAGCAATAAAGTTATATAGCCTTGGGAGAAACCTTAAAACATGGACTTATAAGCAGGAAGTGTTATAAGCAGGAAGTGTTATAAGCAGAAAGGAATCCTACTCCTTAGTGATGAAAAGTTTTTTATGTTCTTTACAGCTTTCTTTTATATATATATGCATATATTAAGTTTATATTTTGCCTATATTATACACATGTAAACATTTAATATAAATGAGATTATTCAAAAATACCCTTATGTAACTTTGTTTTTCACTCTATAGTATATTATAGACATCTTCCCATTTCAATAATGTGTATTATTCATTTTGGCATCATATTAGTGTTCAATTTATAGATATAGCATTGTATATATGTGCCCCTTATTATTAGATAGCATTTAGATTAAAAAAATCTATCTTTATAATATTCTTTTTAGTATTTCTATATGACATATTCTAAAATGTGAAATTTCCTGATCACAGGGAAAACACCTTTAATATTTTGATGTATCGTGACAAATTACTCTCTACTCTGGTTAAACTAATTCTCTTCTGCCAAAGCTTGGTGCTTTGAGAACATCCTTGAGTCCTCTCAGCAAAGTGTAACTTTTGTCTGTATAGTACAAAAAGCATTATCAGTGTCGAATAATTATAATATACATTATTACAAAATTATATGGGAGATGCATGCTTTTATATTGGTTATTAGTGGTGTTGATAACATTAATTTACTTTTGTTGATTCTTTATTCCTCTAGGGGCTGTTTGTTTTATGGCCCTCCTGGCACAGGTAAAACCTTGGTTGCCAGAGCGCTAGCGAATGAGTGCAGTCAAGGAGACAAAAAGGTAGCTTTTTTTATGCGAAAAGGAGCAGACTGTCTAAGTAAGTGGGTTGGTGAATCTGAGCGGCAGCTTAGGCTTCTTTTTGATCAGGTAAGTGAAGTCAGCTAATATGAGAATGTCTTCTTTGGAATATTTAATATGTTTAGTCTATAAATACAAACTGTTCATGACAAAGCATATTTTCTAATCAGTATGTTAAATTTAGGATCAGTGGTCTAAATTTGTATGCTTAGATATTTAGTAGCAGTTTCACTGCTAAGATGGATGCTAAGATGACTAAGATGATTCACAAAACATTTATTGGGGTGGCTACTAGGCATATAATACCATGTTAAGTGCTCTTGAAAACCCTGGGTATAACATATGTATCACTAGATTAAAATTGAGGAAATAGAGCAAGCATAAAAAGTTAAATATCTGTGCAAGAAATCTCACAAAACAGTATGTTATTTATTTTCATTAGTGTAAATATGGTGCCAGAAGAATTCAGTAATAAATGCATGCTTTTAAAAGGCAGAGTAAGGTGGGTAAACACCATGTAGGCTACTTTAATTCTTTATATATGACAGTAACTTTAAAAATATTTCTTAATACTCATAAAAGTTAGTCTGGATGAAAATTCACTTTTAATTATTTGAGCTACTAAAGAAAGTCATTCATATTTGGCAATGCAACTTATATTTCATTATATCTAAGGAAATCCACATAAAATTAAAAAAAATTCAACAAGCATCTGTTGAGCAATCATTACTGATTTGATGTGTATCAAAGTCCTTTGTAATTGGTAAAGCATTTCAGGTATTATTTTTACTGTTAGAATTGAAAACTGCTGTGTTCTAGATAGTGGATAGTAGAAAGAGGAATAAAGTAAAAATTTTACCATCGAGGTGCTCAGTGTTTATTGGGAAGTCAAACATATGCCGTCTTCATGCTTCAAGAGACTTTAATAATAATTAGAAAATAATATAAAATAACATTGGTGGTTTAGGAAAGAGTTAGCTTGGGAATGCTGGCAAATTGTCCAGTGACTTAATTTTAAATTTTTGACAGAGTTATACTTTTTGCCACTTATGCTGGGAGTAGGAATGTCTCTTGGTTTCATTCAAAACCATAGCATAAATCATGCTGCTTTTAAAATCCGTATTTATTTCTGTTTCATAGTTTTCTTTGTGGATAAGAGTAGTTGGAATGTTTGCTTCCTTTAAAAAAAATACTACTGATCGTCATTAGTGTCTTTTTAAGTGAAAGGGTCTACATTTCCTGAATTAAGGACATGCTCTGTGTACCAAATGAAAGTAACGAGGTACAATCAGCCCTCCATATCTGCTGGTTTCACATCCACAGATTCAGGCAACAATTTGATCTGTGGTTCCTTGAATCCACAGGCGTGGAATTTGTGGATGTGGAGGGCCAACTGTATTATGCCATTTTATATATGGGACTTGAGCATCCTTGTATTTGGTATCTGCGTGGGGTGTTGGAATCAGTCCCCCACGGATACCATGGGACGTCTGTACAATATATTGACCAAGAGTTTGACCTGTGGTGTCAGAAATATGTTAGTTCATCTGACTTTGCTAGTAACTATACAACTTT
Source organism: Camelus ferus (assembly GCF_009834535.1). Classification (NCBI taxonomy): domain Eukaryota; kingdom Metazoa; phylum Chordata; class Mammalia; order Artiodactyla; family Camelidae; genus Camelus; species Camelus ferus. The sequence continues at coordinate 16,291,254 of NC_045710.1, read as the reverse complement.
AAGTAAATGAAAGCATCTGATCCTTGTTTGCCTCTTCTGTAAAATGGGGGGAGTAATAATTATCTCACTGGACTACTGTGAGTTTTCACTGAAAGGAAGTATATACAGTTGACCCTTGAACAGTCTGGGGGTTAGGGGCACCAACCTCTGTGTAGTCGAAAATCTGTGTATAACTTTTGACTCCCCCTAAACTTAATTACTAATAGCCTACTGTTGACTGGAAGCCTTACCACTAACGTAAACAGTTGGTGAACACATGTTTTGTATTATGTAGTATATACTATATTCTTACAATGAGGTAAGCCAGAGAGAAGAAAATGTTAAGAAAATGATAAGGAAGAGAGTATACACTGAAAGTTTACATTGCCTGATTACAAAATAAATTGTCTTTCAGCCTACATCAATATTGTCTTATATGGTACAGAACACTGTAGATGTTATACATATGACTAACACTAGGCATCAGAAATGAAAAGATAATATGAAAAAGACATTCACATTTATTTATAGGTATTGTGTATTGATAATGAAGAAGCAGCAGTATGACTACTTTACAGTAGCCTCGTGTAATTGATAAGATTGTTTCACAGTAGCCTAGCCTATACACTAGTGAGTGAATTGTTATTAAATTTTTATGGTATACAGTATTACAGTCATATTCTTAATACAGTATTGGAAACATTGCTATATTAGGAAAAAACTCTTATCCGTGTTGATTTGCTGATATGCAGTTTCTCCAATTACGAGAGGGGCATGCTATATGGTAATGTAATTCTCTGAAAGCAAAGTTATGAAACTAAGAAAACTAACACATTTTTAATTTTTCTATTAAATATCATTCACCTTATACATAGTAAGGATAGACTGTTTCAGTACAAGTCTTGCACTCGTTCTACATAATGAATACTTAAGTGATGATATGACACAAAAACACATCACACAGTTTTAGCTGTACGGTTATTAGATTTTTCACATGGTGACACAAGTACATAATAAATAAATTTAACTGTACAGCATGATGATTGTTCACTATTCATTAAATGGAAGTGGGTCGTCATAAAGGTCTTCATCTTCATTGTCTTCATGTTGAGTAAGCTAAGGAGGAGGAGAAAGAGGACAGTTTGGACATGCTATCTCAGGGGTGGCAGAGGCTGAAGAGGTGGAGGAGTTGGAAGGGGAGGCAGGAGAGGCAAGCACCTTGCTTTAACTTTGTGGAAATACATGTAATTTCTGCCTAACTTTTTTGCTTTTTCATTTTTCTAAAAATGTTTCTATATGGTGCCAATCCTTTTCCTACAGTTTGCTTTAGTTTCAGTGACTGTATCATTGAAGGGTCCATGTTGTAAAAGAAGTCAGAAGCAGTCTTGAATAGTCAGAGACCTGCTGCTAGATTGTCTAATGTCAGTTTGTTTTCTGGCACTGCTTCTTCTATGTCTTCTTTCTCATTTCCTGGCACAGGTTTGGAGGCATTCATATCCATTAGTTCATCTTCTGTTAATGTCTCTTAGTTCTTGAATTTCTCCAAGATTCATATCTTGAAACCCATCACCCCCCACCTTTGTTGCCACATCTACAATCTCTTTCATGATTCCCTTTATTGACTGTCGTTAAATCCTGTGTATACATAACATCTCCAGTTTTCTCCAGCAGGGATTTATTGTTTTGGGCTTGATGGCTTTCACGGCTTTTTCTCTAACAATGATGACTTCCTCAGTGATGTAATCCTTCCAGACATTCATGTTCTCTCTATTGGGGTTCTCTTCCATAGTGTTCACAATTCTTTCAATAGAGTGTTATGTATAATGAGCCTTAAAGATCCTTATGACCCTTGATTGAGAGGCTGAATTAGAGATGTTGTATTTAGGGACAAGTAGGTCACTTCAACACCTTCGGGATTGAACTCATGGGGTTCTGGGTGGCCAGGGGCATTGTCCAATATCAAGAGAACTTTAAAAATCAGTCTCTTACTGGAAAGGTGCTTCCTGACTTCAGGGACAAAGCATCGATGGAACCACCCCAAAAAAGGGTTCTCATTGTTCAGGCCTTCTTCTTGTACAACCAAAAGACTGGCAGCTGGTGTTTACCTTTTCCCTTCACATCTGGGGGTCAGCAGCTTAATAGATAAAGGTAGTCCTGATCATGAGTGTGACTGCATTTGCACAGAACACTGGAGTTATTAGCCTATCCCTTCCAGCCTTAAATCCTGGTGCTCACCTGTCTTCCTTGCTAATAAGTGTCCTTTGTGGCTTTTTTTTTTTTTTTCTCAGAATAGAGCTAGGGTACTGTCATCTACATTAAAAAACTGTTTAGCTCTTACCAAAGTGGGTATAGAGGGAACATATCTCAACATAATAAAAGCTATTTATGACAAACCCACAGCCCACATAATACTCAGCAGTGAAAAGTTGAAAGCCTTACCACTAAAATCTGGAACAAGACAAGGATGCCCACTCTCACCACTTCTATTCAACACAGTATTGGAAGTCCTAGCCATTGCAATCAGACAAGGAAGAGAAATAAAAGGCATCTAAATTGGAAGAGAAGAGGTAAAATTGTCACTGTATGCAGATGACATGATACTCTTATCAAAAACCCTAAAGGCTCCACACACAAACCACTAGAGCTGATAAAAGAATTTGGCAAGGTAGCAGGATACAAGATTAATAGAGAAATTATTTGATTTCTTTACACTAACAATGAAATATCAGAAAAGGAAAGTAAAGAAACAACCCCTTTTAAAATTGCATTCAAAAAAATAAAACATTTAGCAATAAATCTGACCAAGGAAGTGAAAGCCTTATACACAGAGAACTACAAAACATTGATTAAGGAAATTAAAGATGACTTAAAGAAATGGAAAGATATCCTGTGCTGTTGGATTGGAAGAATTAATATTGTTAAAATGGCCATACTGCCCAAAACAATATACGGATTTAATGCAACCCCTAACAAATTACCTATGACATTGTTCACAGAACTAGAACAAATAATCCTGAAGTTTGTATGGAATTACAACAGACCTAGAATTACCAAAACAATACTGAAGAAAAAGAACAAAGCTGGAGGAATAATCCTCCCAGATTTCAGACAATACTACAGAGCTACAGTAATCAAAACAGCATGGTGTTGGCACAAAAACAGACATATGAATCAGTGGAACAGAATAGAGAGCCCAGAAATAAACCCACAGACTTATGATCAGTTAATCTTTGACAAAGGAGGTAAGAATAATAGAGAAAAGACAAGTGGTGTTGGGAAAACCAGATAGCCACATATAAATCAATGAAGTTAGAACACTCCCTCATGCCATACACAAAAAGAAACTCAAAATAGCTTAAAGACTTAAACATAGACAAGACACTGTAAACTTCCTAGAAGAAAACATTTTCTGATATAAGTCTTAGCAATATTCTCCTTGGGTGGTCTACACAGGCAATAGAAATAAAAGCAAAAATAAGCAAATGGGACCTAATTAAACTTAAAAGCTTTTTCACAGCAAAGGAAACCATAAGCAAAACAAAAAGACAACCTACAGAATGGGAGAAAATATTTACAAACAATGCGACTGACAAGGGCTTAATTTCCAGTATATATAAACAGCTCGTATAACTTAATAACAACAACAAAACAAAACAAAACAACCCAATCTAAAAATGGACAGAAGACCAAAAGAAACAATTCTCCAGTGAAGACATATAAATGGCCCATAGGCACATGAAAAAATGCTCAATATCACTAATTATCAGAAAATGCAAATCAAAACTACAATCAAAATTATACCAGTCGGAATGGCCATTATTAAAAAGTCCACAAACGATAAATGCTGGAGAGGGTGTGGAGAAAAAGGAACTCGTATTGCAGTAAACAGGAAGAGAAACACAGAAGATCTGGGAGAGATCACTTTTTACTGCGATATGTATTGTAATTTACAAGAGAGATGAACTGCTCACGAGGAGGTTAGATTAGCCTCACATAGCATTTAGAGCAGATAGTCCCAACACTTGAGGTCAGTGCAATAGTAATAGGAGGTGGCTAAGAAATTATTATAGTAGTACAGTATGTACTGTGGTTAATTTCATACAGTTATGATTTAGTCCTGCATCTTTGTACATTTCTCTGGACTGCAAGTGGTGCCATGTACAATGTTTATCATGTAAGTTTTGATAGATTTTTAACTTTTTATAATTTATGTATATTTTATGGTAGTAAATGATAGATTAGTATCTACATATATTTTGTGCATCCGTCACATACTTTGTGGTTAAATTTTTCAGTATTTCTGGGCTGTATAATTTGTGCGTCTTTTCAAATTGTCATAAATCTCCCCCAATTTATTCCTATATATTTTTTTGAAAAAAATACATGTATAAGTAGACCCTCAAAGTTCAAACTCGTTCAGAGGTCAACTGTAAAGTGCTTATCACAATAACTGGCATTAAAAATACTGTACTTGGAAAGGATATAGCTCAAGTGGTAGAAGTGCATGCTTAGCAAACACAAGGTCCTGGGTTCAATCCCCAGTACCTCGTCTAAAAATAAATACATAAGTAAACCTAATCACCTCCCCCAACAAAAAATAAAGTAAAATTATTAGAAAAACTTATTAAAAATACTATGCTTGCTTCTTGCAATTGTGTGAGGCTATAGTTCTAAAATAGAACTGTGTGTTTCATTTATGTAAAAGTAATAGTGAACTCTTTACTCTTCTTGTCTTACATAATTCTAGTCTTACGAAGTTCTTTTCTGAAACCTAAGGTTTGTGGTTGATCTGTCTTTCAGTTAAAATTATTAGAGAATACTAGAAAGGTTAACGAGTATCATAGCAGTCGGAGAGAAAGGAAAAATTTGTACCCTTTTTTTTTTTAGCTTTATTTATTTATTTATTTATTTTGTTTTGCGGGGGAGGGATGTACTTAGGTTTATTTATTTACTTACTTTTTAGAGGAGGTACTAGGGATTGAACCCAGGACCTCGTGCATGCTAAGCATGTGCTCTACCACTTTGAGCTATATCCTCCCCCTGTACCCTTTCTTTAATAAGCTGACCTGCCTGTGAACCAAGAATTTGCTATAAGTAATTTTGAAACAAAAGTCAACTATTAATTTGAGTAAAATTGAGTAATTTGAGTAACAGAGTTTTCATTTGTAATCATTTCAGTTAAATTAAGTTTCTGCTTAGATCTAAGATTTAAGTGAGAAAAATATTACTGTGAAAGTACCAGAAGAAAACTATGAAGAAATTTGTTTCAAATCAGAGTAGGGAGAGTCTTGACTATGGATGAAATGATCCACTGTATAAGATCTTTTTCTAGATTCTGCATGGCAACAAAATAATGGTAAGCAAAACCAAAAGATAAATGAGATCCCCTGCAGAAGAAGATTTGTGTTTCCTTTCACAGAGTCTAACTTTTAAATAAATAGCTCCTAGAAATCAGTAAGCAGAAGATCAATGATCCAGTGGAAAATTGGCAAACTTACATAGAAAAAGCAATATAAATAGCTCTTTAAGCTATTAAAAATATTCACCTTCACTGATAATAGAAATAAAAATTAGAATGAAAATGAGATAACATCCTTTACCCTAAAAAATTAGTCAAGAACAAGAAGTTTGATAATACATTGTTGGTGAGCACTAAAATATTTCTGGTGAGAAGGCTAAACTGGTACATCAATGGAAGGCAGTTTGCAGATACCTAAATTAGAAATGACACATGCCTTTTGAACCAGTAGTTTCACTTTAAACTTTTAAAATTTTGATATGTTTATACTCATGTACACAAATATTTTTTCTAGCATTGTAGATAATAGGAAGAGATTGAAAGCTTAAATATCCATGAATAGGGGAGTCTTTTTTAATTATGGCATGTACATACAGTGGGGCATTTTGTAGCTATTAAAAAAGAATGAAGCAGCTCTTTATATACTTACATGGAAGCTAATTAAAATATCTTGTTACATAAAATAGGCTGTGATGAAAGCAATGTGTATAGTGTGTTCAAATGTATTAAATAAAGTAGTGTATTTAAAAAATACATTTTTTTGTATGTGTATAAATGACATATGGAAGAACAAACTGAAAACAGTAATTGCCTTCTGGGAGAGGATCTTGTGGTTGGTTGGAGACTGGGGTAGTAAGGAGCCTTTCTTTTTATTGTGTAATCTTTCTTACCTGCTGTATGTTGTACCATTTGGTTATATTACCTATTAGAAAAACACAGTAATTAAATTAGAAATGAAAACTAATATAGTAATGTTTGTTTTCTTTTTATACTAGGCATATTTGATGAGACCATCTATAATATTTTTTGATGAAATAGATGGATTAGCGCCAGTTCGCTCTAGCAGACAAGATCAGATCCACAGGTAATTTTTCCTAATCTGATTATGTTGAATTCTTTTCATTTGTTGACATAGTATTTAGATTTAACCCTTGGATAAGTGCTATGAGGCTTAAAAGATAAGATCTGTGTTCTTGAGGAAGACTTCTTTCATTTAGCACAGGGGTCAGCAAACCACAATCTAAGGGCCAAATCTAAACTTCTCATTGCTTTTGTAAATGAAGTTTTATTGGAACACAGCCACTCTCATTCCTTTTTGCATTATATATGGCTGCTTTTGCACTACAAGAGCAGAGTTAAAGGAGGAGTTGTGAGAGAAAAATCATATGGCTTGCAAAACCTAACACATTTACTTTCTAGCCCTTTACAGAAAAAGTTGCCTAATTCTGACTTAGAATAATGTTTTTGAGATTTATCCATCATGTATACTAATATCTTGTTCTTTTTTATTTTTGAGTAGTATTCCTTGGGCTCTGTGTGTGTGTATGTACCACAATTGTTAATTCACCTGATAGAGATTTGGGTTGCTTCTATTTTTGGCTTTTATGATAATACTACTGTGAACATTTACATATACATTTTCATGTGCGTATATCTTTTCATTTCTGTTGGGTAAATAACTAAGAGAGGAATGGCTGGATCCTATGGTAAATGTATGTTTAAGTTGATACTGTTTCCCAAAGTCGTTTACCATTTTATGTTTTTCCCTGTAATGTATGAGGATTTGGGCTGGTATTTTTATTCTGTTTACTTTTCTCCATTCTAGTCAGTGTGTAGTAGGGGATTAATCTGCATTTTCCCAATGACTAACAATATTGAGCGTCTTAGCATGTGCTTATTGCCCATTTGTATGTTTTCTTTTGTGAAATGTCTCTTAAAATATTTTATTCCCTTTTAAAAAGAGTCATATTGTATGTCTTACTGTGTTATAAATTTTTTTTTATATACTCAAAACTTAAGTAAGCCCTCGTCAGATCTATGTTTTGAAAAGTTTTCAAGTAGTTTGGCTTGTCTTTTTGCTTGTTTAACTATGACTTTTTGAGAAACAATAAGGTTTTAATCTTGATGAAGCCCGTGATACAATTTTTTATGTGTATTTTTTTGTGTGTGTCTTAAGAATAATTGCCTAAGCCAGATTATCAACAGTTTTATATTTTCTTCTGATATTAGTAGTTTTAGCTCTTTAGTTTTGGTCAGTGATTGATTTTAAGTTAACATACATATGTCAGTATAAAGTAAGGGCTTGAGTTAATTTTTGTAGATGGTTCAAGGTATACACTGCAGTTTATTTTTTCCATTTTTTTCTCCAGTTGTTTCAGGACTGTTAATGGAAAAGATTACCTTGTCTTTGTAGAATTACTTGACATCTTTGTCAGAAATTGGCCATCAAGTTGTCTGTTCCTAAACTTGTTACTCGGTTTCATTGATCTTTAGGTTTATCCTTACACCACTGCCTTGATTATTTAATAGCTTTGTATTGAGTCTAATTACTGTGACCTCTCCAATCTTGTTTTTAAAAATTTTTTTTAAAAACTTCTTTAAAGAGCAGTTTTAAATTCACAACAAAATTGAGAGGAAGGTACAGAGATTTTCTCTTTACTCTGTGCCCGCACATGTACATTGCCTCCCTCATTATCAGCATCTTTTATCAGAGGGTACATTTGTTGAAGAACCTGATCTATCATAATCACACAAAGTCCATAGTTACTCTTGGTGTTGTGCACTTTATGAATTTGGGCAAATGTATAATGACATGCATATATCATTATAGAACTATACAGAGTATTTTCACCATCCTAAAAATCCTCTGTGCTCTATCTGCTTATCCCTCCTTTCCCTCACCATCCTACCCACTCAGCCCTTGGCACTACTGATTGTCTTACTGTATACATAGTTTTGTCCTTTCCAGAATGCTGTGTAGTTGTAATCATCCTGTATGTACTCTTTTAGGTTGGCTTCTTTCATTTAGCACTATACATTTAAGGTCTCTCTATGACTTTTGTTAGCTTTTATTTTTATTTTTTTCCTCTTTGCTTTGGGTTTAGGTTTTTCTTTTTCCAGATTATTAAGATGGAATTTTAGATTTTGATTGAAACTTTTTTCTTTTCTAATATAGGCACTGAAAGCTCTAAGTTTACTTTTAAGTACTACTTTAGCTGCATTCCTGTTTTTGACCTCTTCTATATTTATTATCACACAGTTCAAAGTGATTTCCAATTCCTCTTGTATTTCTTCTTTGACACAATGATTATTTAGAAGTGTGTTGTTTAATTTACAAATTTTATTTTTTCCTGATTATTATTTACTTATAATTTAATTTTTTGTTAAGATATAATTTACATAAAACGTTATATTAGTTTCTCTAATATTATTGTTATCAGAGACCATAACTCTTACAGTCATTTTAAATTCACTGCTGTTTCCTTTATGTCCCAGGTATTGTCTGTCTTGTGAATTTGTATTCTTCTGTTTGTGGTATAGTATTCTATATATATATATATCAAGTAAGACAAGGTTGTAATAATGTTACGCAGGATCTTTTGTGTTTTTCCTGATTTTTTTGTCTAGTTATTTTATGAGTGGCAGAGAGATGTGTTAAAATGCCCAACTATGATTGTAGAATTGTTTCTTTAGTTCTACTGGTTTTTGTTTCATTTATTTTGAAGTTTTGTATTGGGTGCATACACATGTATTATTTTATGTCTTTATTTTGAAGTTCCCTTCTTATTATGAAATGTACCCTTTTATCTTTTTATAATACATTTTATTTTGAAATCTATGTTCATTAGATAATAATTAAGCTAATCCAGACTTCTGATGTTTTTTGCTTGTCACATTTTTTTCTACTAATTTACTATCTACCTTTTAGTGTCTTTATATTTAGTGTTTCTCTTATAGATAATATATAGTTGGGTCTTATTTTCTTAATCTGACAATCTCTTCAGTTTAATTTGATTATTTAATGTATTACTTTTAATGTAATTATGGACATGGATGAGTTGGGCATTACCATTTCATGTTTTCTATTTGTCTCTTTTATGTTTCTCATTTATTGCTTTTCTAAAAAGAATTTTTGAAGGCCTTTTAGAATCTCCTTTTTATTTTACTGTTGAGTTTTTTAAAGCTGCTTTATTGAGGTATAATTGATACACAATATATACTACATAAAAGCATTATACTGCATAAAGCATATAAGCATTGACATACTTAGAGTACACTTGGTAATTTTTAACGTATGTATATTCCTGTGAAATTGTAACTATAGTGAAGATAATGAATATACCCATTTCCACCAAAATAGGCATTTACAGTTAATGTGACTATAGATATATTTAGGTTTAAGTTTATCATCTTTATGATGGCTATCTATTTGTCCATCTGTTTCCTGTTCCATTTTTTCTTGTTCTTCCTTCTTTTGGATTACTTGAATGTTTTTATGACTTCATTATATTTCTTTTGTTAGCTTATTAGTTAGGACTATTTTATTACTTTCATGGTAGTTTTAAGGTTTATAGTGTATGTCTTTAACTTTGTACCATCTACCTTCGAGTATCTACCACTTCACATGTAGTGGAAAACCTTAAAATAGTACACTTGCCCTGTTTCTTCTCTTGAGTTTTGTTATCTTATTGTCATACATGTTTTTTATACCATACAGTCTTTTAAAGAGATTTAAATGATGATGATAATAATATCTTAAAGAATTACTCATGTAGTTATCATTTCTGATTTTCTTTATTTTTTCATGGCTATCTGTATTTCTATGTGCTATAATTTTCTTTCTGCCTGTATTTCTTATAGTAGGTCCAAGGTCCACAGGGCATAAATTCTTTCATGTTTCCATATCTGTAAAAGCCTTTATTTAACCTTTAAAATTTATTTTATTGAGTTATGTATTGTAACATTCATCCATTTCCAGTGTAAAATTCAATGATTTTTAAAATAACTATACTGAATGGTACAAACATTAGAATAAATCAGTTTTAGAACCTTTTCCTTCCCCCTATAATAGCCATCATGTGTTTTTGCAGTAAATCCTTGTTACTGCACCCCCCCACCTCCTTTTCCCCAGCCAACTAGTAATCTACTAGTAATCTGTCTCTACAGACTTGTCTTTTCTGGACATTTCATATAAATGGGATCATATAGTATGTGATCTCATGTGTCTGGTTTCTTTGACTAAGTATGATGGTTTTGAGGAACATCTATGATTTAGCACATGTCAGTAAATACTTCCTTTTTATTGCTGAATAGTGTTAATTATATGGTATACTACACATTAGGTACATCTGGTTGTTTCCAGTTTGGACTATTATGAATGATGGTGCTATGAATACTCATGTGCACATCTTTATGTGGACATATATTTTCATTTCTTTTGGGTAGATACCTAGAAGTAGAATTTCTAGGCTGTGTACTAGTTTTATGTTTAACTTTTTGAGATGCTTAGCCTGTGTTTTTTCTTTTTTTATTGAAGTATAGTTGATTTACAATGTTATATTAGTTTCAAGTTGTGCAACATAGTAATTTGATATTTTTATAACCTATACTCCATTAAAATTATTATAAAATACTGATTATATCCTCTGTGCTGTATATTATATCCTTGTATCTTATTTATTTTATACCTAGTAGTTTGTACCTCTTAATCCCCTTCCACTGTCTTGCCCCTCTCTTCACTGGTAACCTCTAGTATGCTGTCTATGAATCTGTTTCTATTTTGTTACATTTGTTTGTTTTGGTTTTTTGGATTCCACATGGAAGTGAAAACATACAGCATTTGTCTTTCTCTGTCTGACTTACTTCACTAATCATAATATTCTCCAGGTCTATCCATGTTGTTGCAGGTGGTAAAATTTCATTCTTTTTTATGACTGTATGTGTATGTATATATGTGTGTATATATGTATATATACACACAGGTATATATAATATATATATACAATTTTATAGTTATTGTGTGTATATATGTGTATGTGTGTGTCTATACAGTACATCTTTATTTATTCGTCTGTTGACGGACACTTAGGTTACTTCCATATCTTGGCTATTGTAAATAACGGTGCTGTGAACATTGAAGTGTATATATCTTTTTGAATTAGTATTTTCATTTTTTACAGGTAAATACCAGGAATAGAATTGCTGAATTGTATGGTAGTTCTATTTTTAATTTTTTGAAGAACCTCCATAATGTTTTGCATAGTGGTTGTACCAGTTTACATTCCTACTAATCACTAGGGTTCCCAATTCTCCACATCCTTGCCAACATTTATTATTTGTTCTCTTTTTGATAATAGCCATTTTGACAGGTGTAAGGTGATATCTCATTGTGGCTTTGATTTCCATTTCCTTGATGATTAGTGATGTTGAACATCTTTTTCTGTGCCTGTTGGCCATCTTTATGTCTTCTTTGAAAAATATCTATTCAGGTCTTCTGTCCACTTTTAATTGTGTTGTTTATTTTTTATATTGAGCTGTGTGAGCTGTTTATATATTTTGGATATTAACCCCTTATCAGACACATCGTTGGCAAATACCTTCTCCTATTCAGTAGGTTGTCTTTTTTTTTGATGGTTTCCTTTGCTTTGCAAAAGCTTTTAAGTTTAATTAGGTCTTGTTTGTGTATTTTTGCTTCTGTTTCCCTTTCCTGAGGAGACATGCAAAAAAAAATTGCTAAGACTTATGTCAAAGAAAGTGTTGCCTATGGTTTTTTCTAGGAGTTTCTGGTTCTGGTCTCACATTTAGGTCTTTAATCTACTTTCAGTTCATTTTTGTATATGGTGTGAAAATGTTCAAATTTCCTTATTTACTATTACTTATTACTAAAAATAGGTAGCTATTTTTAGTCTGTTTTTGAAGATTTTTCTCTGGGCATAGAATTCAAGTTTTACACTTTTTTTTTCCCTTCAGTACTTTAAAGATGTTGGTCCCTGCCTTCTTCGTATTGTTTCAGTAGAGTTCTTTTGTTACCTTTGTTTCTTTGTTTTGTAATGTATCTTTTTCCTATGAGTGCTTTTAGTTTTTTCTTCTTCATCAGTGGCTTTGTGCAATTTGTTTACGGATGTTCTTTGGTAGAATATTCTTATTCTTGAATTGAACTGCTTATATCTGTGAGCTTCTAGTTTTCATCATAGCTGTAATGTTTTTGTCCATTATTTCTTAAAATATTTTTTCTGTCTCCCTTGTTCCTGTCTCTCTCTTTGTGGACCTCCAATTACACCTATGTTAAGTTGCTTATATTCCGCAGTTCACTGATGATTCATTAATTTTGCTTTAAACTATCTTTTCTATGTTTCATATTGGGTAGTTTCTGTTGCTTTGTCTTCTAGCTCACTCATCTTTTCTTCCTCAATGTCTAGTCTGTTTTAATCCCCTTTGTTATATTTTTCTCCTTCATATTTTAAATTTTATCTCTAGAAGTTCTATTTGGGTCTATTTTTAACATATGTAATATGATTATAGTAATTAATGTCCTTATCTGGTAATTCTAATATTTTAGTCAATTCTGGCTTGGTTTTTTAAATTCATTTTATTGTTTCCTTGTGGACTATTTTCCAACTTCTTTGTGTACCTGGCAACTTTTATTGCATGCCAGACATAAATTTTGACTTGTTGAGTGCTAGACATGATATTATCAATAAATATTCTTGAGGTTTTTTTATTTTATTTTTTTAAGACAGTTAATTTACCTGAAAACAATTTGATTCTTTTGAGTTTTGCTTTTAAGATTTGTTATGTGGATCTGGAGTAGTCTTCAGTGTAGGGCTAATTATTCCTCACTAATGAAGGAAAGTCCTTCTGTGTATTCGACGCAGTGACCTGTGAATCATGAGGTTTACCAGTCTGGCTTATGGGAACTGGCAATATTCCTGGCTCTCTGTCAGTGTGAAATACTGTTTCTTCTAGTCATTCTGGGTGTTTTTTTCATAAGCCTTGAGTAATTTCCTCACATACACTTATCAGTATTTATCTGAATTCTTGAAGGGTCCTGTGTATATTTCCTAAGTTCTCTTCGTGTGTAGTGGTCTCACCTCTGGTTCCCTTTCTTAGGATCGTGGTCTCCCTGGAATCTCAGCTCTGTCTCTTCCACTTAATGAGTCAGCTGATCTCTATCAGAATTTTATCTTCATTACATTGCAGCCCAGAAGTGGAAAGTTATTATTGGGATCATTGTTCTCATGCTTAATAGTATGTTGTTTTTCTCTCGCTGCTTTTGCTCTATATCTTTGGTTTTTAGCAATTTAGCCATGATACGCCTCAATATGGGTTTTGTGTTTATTTTGATTGGTGTTATGTATCTGCAAATTTGTCTTTTTTCAGTCATCTTCTCTCTTCAGTTTGGATAATTTTTTATTGATCGTCAATCAGTCTTCACTTTCCTTCTCATGTCTATTTTGCTATTATGTATGGCCAATACATTTCGTATTTCAGAAAGTTTATATTTCAGTTGTAAGACTTAACTTTTGATTCTTTTTCGTTATCTATTTTTTCCATTGTGATTTTCATGAATTTAAACATGTTTTGTTTTACTTCACCAATGTTAGTTGATAATAGTTGCTTTAAAATCCTTTTGTATTAGTTTCAGTATCTGGTTCATCTCACTGTTAGGCCTGTTTATATTTTTTTCTCTTAAAAATATGTTCTGTTTTGGTTCTTGATTTGTTGGGCAATTTTGTTTGGGTTAACTTAATAATGTTAGTTTGTGGAGCCTCTGGATTCTATTATTATTCTTTTATGAGTAATATTTCCTTTGTTTTAGCAGATAATTTTCTGGGTTCAGTTTGAAATGCAGACAATTTCTAGACTGGCAGCATTGGTCTCCTTTGAAATCATTGTCTTTAGCTGGATCCTTTAATTGCTCTGTGCCTTTGTTAGGGATCGTTCAGAGATGTGGGAATATCTTCATTGGGTTGTGCCCTGGTAGGATCACCACATTCTTCAGTGTTACTGGTTTTCCACTTTCTCTTTTCTGAACTCTCAGACTGGAAAATTAAGGGGTTTCCTCATATAATCTTCCTCTGCTACCTCACTGTACTCAGACACATGCTAAAGGCCAGAGAGAGGGCAATTTGATTTCTGTATGTCTCCCTTTATCCAAATGATCATGAATTGCCACCAGAATATATCTGTTTCTATTTACTCACCAGTTCCTTCAGGTATATGCTTATGTATTATTATAGTACATATTTTGTAGTTATTTTCTGAAGGGAAGCAAGGGGTTGTTCGGCAGGGTTTTTATCCATCATACTTGAAAGTGAAACCTTTGAGTACCAAGTATTTGGTTTAAATTCTAGAGTAATCACTAATACAATAGAAACATTATATAATTACTAAACTATTAGTAGGGGAAAATAGAATAATTTTTAAAGATCATTCTAAAAGCAATCAAGAAGGGAAGGGAGAATCATAGAAGCAGTGGGAGAAATAACACAAAATATGATTGTAGACTTAAAACTCAGATATGTCAGTAATTACATGAAGTGTAAATGGCTTAAATGTTCTTTTTGAAAGACAAAGACTGTCAGACTGGGGAAAAACAAAATATGCTGATGTTTTGTTCAGAAGAGACACATCTCCATATAAGAATACAGAAAGATTCCAAGTGGTGGAGGAAAGACATGGAAAAGCTTAGTCACAAATATTCTTAGCAGTGTTATTCATAATAGCAAAAACATAGAAATAACTCAAATGTCCATAAGCTGATGAATAATTAAATAAAATGTGATATAGTCATATGGTGGAATATTACTCAGTCTCAAAAAGGAATGAAATTCTGACCCATATTGTCAGTTTATCTTATACATGTAACATTGGTGAACCCCAAATACTTTATGCTAAGTGAAACAAAGTCAGACACAAAAAGTCACATATTGTACTATTTTATTTATATAAAATGTCTGAAATAGTCAAATTCATAAAATAGTATAAAATTACATCATCAGGTAAATACTTACAGAAAGTTACTGTTGCTGAGGAGGATCACCTTATAATGATAACAGCTTCAATTTGTTGAAAGATGTAGCAATTTAAAGTTTAAAATTCCCTAATAGCTACATTTCACACTATATAAAACAAAAATTAACAGAACTGCCAAGTAAAAGTCATATTGATAATCATTGTGAGAGATATCATGTACCTCTCAGTAATTAATAGACCAAATGAGCAAAAAATAAATTAATCCTCTAGATTATTTGAACAACCGTATTTTATGAATCTGATCTTGTGGGCATACTTACCTAAGGCAAACATAGCATGAATACTATTTTCAAGCATACACAACATTTACAAAACTTGATTGAGTGTGCCTTAAATCACAACTAATTTCCAAAATTTAGTAATAGACAAAATGTAAGAAACAAGTAAAAAAAAGATAAGTAGAGGATTTTATGTTTGTTATTAAGAACTATTGCTCTAATTCTAAGTAACCTATGGTGCTAATAAAACAAAAACCTATAGCTAACAATATGTGAACTGCAAATAAAGATACACAAAAATCAAGAAATTCAAAAGTTGCTTCTTTGAAAAAAATAATAAAATTGACCAACCTCTGGTACAATTGATCACGATAAAAAAGACACTGGTAAGCAATGTTAGGAATGCAAAATGTGATGTTTCAGATTCTGTGAACATTAAAGATTAAGAGGATAAAGGTGTAAGCTTAAGAGGTAAAAGTATAAAACTTCTAGGAAGAAAACCTATGGGAAAAATCTTCACGACTTGTATGTGAATGTTCATAACTTTTTTGGTAATAGCCCAAAACTGGAAACAATCTAAAATGGCCCCCAACATGTGAATCAAGAAATTGTGATATATCCATAAAATGGAATACTGCTTAATAATCAAAAAGAATAAACTATTATCAAACCAACTGTGTGGTGAATTTTAAAATAATTATGCCAAGGGAAAGAATCCAGGAAAAAAAACTACTTATGCTATATAAAATTTTAGATAATGCAGGCTAATTTATAGTGACAGAGCTCAGATCAGCAGTTGCCAGGAGATTGGGTAGAAGTCAGGAGGAACAGTGGGGGTGGATTAGAGAGGGCATGAGGAAGAGCATAATGGATATGTTACTTATTTTCATTGTGATGATAATTTCATAGGTAAATACATATTTCAAAACTTATCAAATTGTATACTTTATGTTCAGTGTATTGTATGTTCTTCAAAAGACTTTAAAAAACCTGTTTAGAACAATATGAGAAAGTTAATTGGAACCTAATTTTACTTGTGAACACAAATATAAAAATCTGTTTTATTAGCATTTAAAAGTGATAAAAGTTAGTATAAGCAGCAGATTTTTACAATTTTTTCTTTCTTTCCTTTGAAAAGTTTTTAATTTTTTCTGAAAATTTTGTTACAGCTCTATAGTGTCAACCCTCCTTGCTCTTATGGATGGATTAGACAATAGAGGTGAAATTGTTGTTATTGGTGCTACAAATAGACTTGATTCTATAGATCCCGCTCTCAGGAGACCTGGTCGTTTTGATAGAGAATTTCTTTTCAACCTCCCTGATCAAAAGGTAAGGGTTTCTGTTTTTGATATATTAAAATGTATTTGTGATTCCATTATGAAATGTGTGTTGTGTGTGTATGTATACACACACACTGTGTGTGTGTGTATATATATATACTTTGAAAGTGAAATTTTATGAATTTTCATTTAAAAAATTTTTTGTGCTTATCAGGGGTCTTAGTTAAACTTTAGGAAACTTGTTAACTATTGAAAAGTCTTTTTCTTAACAATGATCAGAAAGTTTATGACTTTTAGGAAGTAAGAGTAAAATCCTTGATTATGTTGGTATAGATGCTTACTTACTCTTTTCTTCAGTTCTCCAGATTGTAGTAATTACCTTGTGAGGAAGTTTATATGTCCCTCGTTAGCCAAATGAGCTTTATTCCCAAAAAAATAACATTTTTAGAATATTGGTGGCTTTATGAACAAGAGTGCAATATGCAAATTTTCAAAGAAATGACTAACATCATAATTAAAAGCAGCTAAAATGAAATGCTATTCATTATAGTGTAATTTTTAAAAGAATGTATAATTAAAACAGGGCAATGCATAGTCATTGACTATGTAAAATGGTATTTAATATACAAAGTTCTTTTTTCCTATTTTTCTTGGAATTATTTTGTTAGTCTTGATTTGACCAGTTTAATCGTTGACTGTCATCTTAACTGGGAATTAAAGTTTGAGAGGGAGAGACGTATGTAGAGAAGGTAATATATTTGACAGTGTTTTCCATGTGATTTAACACACCAAACCTAACTAGAACATTTATAATATATACCTATACAAATATAACCTAAAGAGAGCAGAGAGGATACTATATATGAATATATAACACACACACAAACACACACACACACTCTCACACACACACTTGCTGTTATATGGCTTTGATTTTGGATCTCTGTGAAATGCGTGGTTTACGTACATAGATGTGAGAGGCTTAGTGATCAGTACAGTAAAGAAGACCATAGGGAAATGAATGCAGTGGCTCTGCTGTACAGAGCAGTCTGTGTAGAGCAGTTAATACCTCAGTCTGACAGTCTGTACAGCCACTATATTTGTCTCAGCTTTGGATTGACAATCCAACCTACAGGCGTTTACTTAGCTTTGTCAGGTTAGGAAACATAGTATATACAGCATCATCTTTTTACCCAAGTGAGCTTCTAGGACTGTACAATGTAGAGAATGCAGTATAAAAAGTCAAAGTAAGGTTTTATAAACCTTTGGTTTATTCAGTGAGTTCAATTAATATGGAGATTACCTTGTTATATATTAAATGTGAAAGCATCAACTAACAAGATGACAATATGCATTATATTTCTTAATTGAAAACTTTTTCAACTTAAAACTTTTTTTTCAAGTTTTAAAATTACCTGTCCTTTAGCTCATTGTCAGTCATGATACTTTAATGCATATTAGAACCAAAAGATCTGTGAAATCTAAATATAAGTTTGTTTAAAAGTTAAGATTGTTATAACACGTTAAAGCTTTTGTTTATATCTTTTCACATGTTAAAAATGATGTGGCGGAAAGTCAAATTTAGTTTTTAATTCTATTCCTAGATCAGTCACATAGTCATATGTGCCACTAGTGAAGTTCCTTGACCTCTCAGAATATTAAATGTCTTAGTTTGTGAAACAGACTGTTTAAAAATAAACAGTTGCTTTTCTGGGATATGTTTATTTCATAAATTTGTTCCAGCTAATACTTTTGAGGGGTTGATGATATTTTGTTTACTTGTACTTTTTTCTTAGGCAAGATTTTATTTATCTGTGTTTTTCTTCTTAGGCAAGAAAACACATTTTACAGATCCATACCAGGGACTGGAATCCAAAATTGTCAGATGCTTTTTTAGGTGAACTGGCTGAAAAATGTGTTGGTGAGTGCTACTATTTGAATTTCTTGATTGTTATTGTTTGTTCTGCTCAGCCTCCCTTTCCCCTTATCTTTGGAATGTGAAAGAGTATAGTTACATTTTTGTGCAATACATGGCTTTGCCTTCAAATGTAAAAATTATTTTAAACATTTCACTCGAACACTTGTAAATTAGAATTTTAGCTGCCATTAAGTGTTTTGATTCACAAAGCTCAGTATTAATACACCTTTCAATGATTGCTGGATTTCCATGTTATTACTGCAGTGTCTTCTTTTAGGAATTGTCCCCTTTCAGAAATTTTACTGAGAAAAGTAAGCTTAGGCTTGAGAGATAAAGGTCAGGGCAGGTCTATAGTCTTTTACTTTGCAGATTACATGATGGACTCATCCTCATGCCTGTGGCCTAAAAAAGAAGTTGAGTGAGAGGAATCTTCAAAGAAAATACTTTAATGGTACCTGTTAATATTTCCCAAAATCTAAAACTTTCCAACTTAATGTTAAGTTAATCACAGTAGAAGATTTCCCATGGAGTGAATGAACATTACTGTCCTAAAAGGATATGGTCAGAGGGTTATATCTACATACATGGTTATTCATAGGAGATGGAATTCAGAGGTTTTAGAATTCAAGATTTTGGCTCTGTTAGGACTAAAATTAAAATGAATATGGTATTAAGCAACTGAATGTACACACAGGTATTTTTCCTCCATTCTTTTTCTGTCTTTTGTCTATTTTACTCTCATTCTCTCAAAAAATATGAGTTAAAAATAAAAAATCTCTCTCCACGAACTTTTTAAACAATATGACGAAATCCCTCAAATAAGTCCATTAACAGTGAACAGTCTACTTGGGAAAACTTTAAAGTTACCAAAACCAAAAAGAATGACTTAGTTAAAAAAATCACTGTGGTCCACCATCAAATAATTAAAACTTAAATAGAACATTAGTCCATTCAGTTAGCTACATCCGAATTATCCTCTTCATCCACAGGGACCTCCATCTCCGAAGCAGCATCCCTCAGCTTTTGAACCACAAAGACCTCGACATCTTCTGGTGAGGAGAAAACGTAAATCTCTCCAGCACTACTCCAGTTTAAGCTTTGCCTGGTATAAGAAAGCATGCGCCAAAACCATTTCATGTAAATTTGGCTTGACCTTTGCAAAGCCTTGTGCTGCTTTATGGGAGAGGGTGGTATTTGGTACACAATCCAGTCTTTTCCCTTTTTGAAATTTGTCCCCTTTTATTTCCTGCTACTTTTATGATATTATTGTATTAGGATATAGATCAGAATGGGAAATCTTTGTAGATTCTTCTGTGAATTTGTCACAGAATGATCCTTAACTGAAATAAGCAGAAGTCTTCAAATAATTTTGTACATTCCCTAAAAGTAATTTTAAAATTAATTTCTGTTACCCTATCGTCTGAAATATTATACACTCTAATTCTTCATCCTAAATATTAGACTCTTAGATTCCTTTTTCATTTTCAGAGGCCACTACTTCTCATTTTTCCAAGTGATTTATTTTAGCTTCAGTTTCTTAGGTTAAAAAAATTTTGAGACATACTTTCTTATAGGACTGAGAAACTTCTCTTGCCTTTTTTTGAGGGTGGCATTGGTGGTTTAGAATCTGCTTATATATACTTCATTTTCTTCCTGGAGAGTGACAAAAATCCATTCTAATTAACTGACTTCTGTTTTTGATCGTGACATTGTTCCTTCCAAGAAACCAGTTCACATTAAAAACAAAACAAAACACGAGCAGGTGTTCAAACAGGATGAAATAGCAATAAATTTTAAATTCTTTATAAACTTAGCACTTATTTATCCCCAAAATGGTTTACCATGTATGGGTTCGGTTGAGTGAAATTTATGCCTAACAAATGACTATGCAGTCTTGATGGACAGCTGCAAAGTTAGCTTACCTCTTGTTAGAGGTTATGGATTTGGTAACTTTTACCTTTAAATGAATTCCCAAGTACTTGGAGGTGTTTGCATGCATTATAGTTGTGATTTTTTGTAGTCTTCACATAATTTTGGTATCCAGAACATCTGTACAAATAGTATGAGCTTAAGGTTAAAGAAGAGCTTAAACCTAATTATATTTGTCTATTCGTTTTCACTGAGGGCCAAATTTATCAGTGAGATAAATACACTTTCATTATCAGTTGTTTGATATTTTACTTAAAAAGTAACTTCATAGGGGTGAGTATAGCTCAGTGGTAGAGCACATGCTTAGCATACACAAGGTCCTGTATTCAATCCCAAGTACCTCCATTAAAAAAAAAAATTCATAAAATTTTGCCTTTTTCTAGTTTGTAACCTCTTTGAATAGCTTGTATTTTTAGTCTTTCATATTTCATCTTAATAGCAGTATTCAAGAATACTTTTTCTTTTGATACTGAGATAAACGTATTCATCACAGTATTAGAATTGTAATGGATAGAATTAGTATGGTTATGGAAGGGATATTGATATCTATAGCAACTTTTAACTCTCAAAAGGCTGTAGTATATTTTCAGTGTTTCTAGAATGGTCATATCATCTATTTTTCTAAACCAAGACCCTTTTGAGAGTGAAAAAAATACGTTGTTGATTATGACAAGGCAGGTGGCCTATACCTGGACATGTTGTCACCCTTAACAACCTATTTAGCCATGGTTATGATGAACCTTTAATTCTGTTTTAGAGTCTAGTAAAGAAATTATTATTTCTTTTATAAAGGTATTATTATAAAGGTATTAATTTAGTAGTTCTCAGTTTTTTTGTATATCAGAATCAGTTGTAAAGCTTTCTCAAAATACACATTTATGATATTCATTCACCAGAGATTCTGATTCACCAAGTTTGTTGGGAATCTATTTTTGATTCATTTTCATTATTTTTCCAGATAAGTAATCAAGGTTGACAACTGCAGATATAAACTAGTAATTCTCATTCACAAGCAAATGTAAAGAAAATAAATCCTATTGTTTATAATTGATTGGTTATGATAATCCGTGTAAAAATTTACTTCTTTAAATGGACTCTATTATTGTTGATAAACTTCTAAATTCTCTTTAATAAATTAAGAAAAATGCACAATACATTGCTGTTATGTATGTTGTTAACATATTATGTCAAAAATAAATGTTATGGGCAACATTTACTACATAAAATACCTTTTAGTGGCTTTTTTCTGTTCTACATTATTTTTGAATTTTTTTTCTTTTTTAACTTAGGCTTTTGCAGGTTTATTCATGGAGAAATAGAAAATAATGTGAGAGACTAATAGTAAACTTGATTATTTTGAAGAATTATTTGGGAGATTGACTGCTGTCTTGAGACAGTGTTAATGCTTGATTTGCTTATAGTTTTTTGAATTAAATTCTAACAGCTCATATTAAATTTCCCCCTACTTCTATATACATGTTTCTTTAAGAATACAGTACTTCATAATTATCATTGAAATTTTTAATAACAGTAAGTTGGCTTAATGGTAAAAGAATTTAGCTTTCTTAGAAACAAATGAAAAGCCCAGTATATTCATCCACTTCTTTTTGGTAGTGCATGGTAACCTAATGGTTTTACCTTCCCAAACTGTCTTGGAGTTACTCTTCTCTTTTCATTCATTCTTTCACTCAAGAAATATTTACTGAATGCCAGGCCAGGCCTTGTTCTTGATTTTTGAGATACATTTAGTGAGCAAAACAGATAAATACCCCTATTCTCACAGAGCTCACATTCTGGTTGAGGGAGGCAGACAATAAACACACTAGGTAAATGAAAAGATGGTAAGTGCAGTGGAAAGAGGAGAGCAGGGTGAAGAGAAGTTTTCTGTTACATGTAGGGCTTGGTTAACACGATCATTTGCCGTACTAATAATAGGGATGAAGTTCATTATAGATGTGTGATTTGGCATGATTTATATGGTTTTTTCCCTCAATGTTCTTTTTCTTCCAGTTAGTTTGGGGCACTTTCTTCTCTGCTCTTAGTCTTCCTGTCTAATCACCATTTTTATTTCAGTATATAAGTGTTCTACAAGGTCATTGTGAGGTATAAAAAAAATAATAAACCTGATACCACTCTAAAGAGCTTAGGGGCACACAGTCTGTAACTTGTTCAGGTGGTTCCCCCTGCTGGCATAACTGATAAAGGTGGCCAGATGCAGGTTTAATTAGTGATACAAAAAAAACATGATCAGTTTGAGTTTTTCTTCCTTTTTGTGGTAAAGACCTAACAGTTCAAATGTCTTTGTACGTGTTTGTTGCTCAAATGAATGAAATGACTTAAGAGCACTGTGGACTTGATTTGTTAACTACATGATCAGTTAAATATGGGTAATGGTTGATACCCCATATCTCTTAAGCCTTTGGGCTAGATTATCAGTCATCTTAAGCTAAAATATATATATATATATATATATATATAAAGGGAATTAATGTGGAGAGTTAGTGCATGCTCATTCCCTTTAATATCTTTGGAACTATCAGAGATGATCACAACTTGATAGTTTTTGGAGTAATTAGTTATTAACTTGCTAATGGGTTGCACTCAGTTGGTAGTAGAAAAGCTCTGATTCTGAAGCTTGAGCTTATATATACTACTTTGTACTACTCAATTATATGTGTTTGGAAATTAGTAATATTAGAAAAATTTATAGGAAACTATAATGTCACAAGGACTAAACTAGTGATTGGGAATATTGATGAAGGATTGATATGAAACTATTACTCTTTTGAAATCTTTCCTGAAGAAAGTTATACATTATAATCAGTGGTTTTAGCACAAAATACATGACTTGTTTTCTTTTAATATCATTAGTTCATGTGTTCGTTAATTAAAGCATTCGAAACATTTTTAGTCTTTATGAGTAAACAGTTTCATTAAGTTGTTTTAAATGGTCAGTTTTCATTTTGCTGATAGATTTGCATATAATGATTGATTTAGTGTTAATTGTTTTCTTAAAGATGTGCATCTTTGTAAGACATAGTTGGTACTTGAAAAAATGAACTTACCATGTTGTCCTTTTCCTTTTGTGCATTAGGCTATTGCGGAGCTGACATCAAGGCCCTGTGCACTGAAGCTGCCCTTATTGCCCTGCGGAGGCGTTACCCCCAGATCTATGCTAGCAGTCATAAACTGCAGCTGGATGTTTCCTCAATAGTGCTCAATGCCCAGGATTTTTACCACGCAATGCAGAATATTGTGCCTGCTTCCCAGCGTGCTGTCATGTCTTCGGGACATGCACTATCCCCCATCATAAGGCCACTGCTGGAAAGAAGCTTCAACAGTATCCTGGCAGTCTTGCAGAAAGTGTTTCCTCATGCTGAAATTAGCCAGAGTGACAAGAAAGAAGGTAGTATAAATTACTTTTTCATACTTTTAAAATGAAACAAATACATGCATAAATAAATAAATTCTGAGTTTCCTTATAAAGTTATTTATGTGTTACTCTTTTATATTTGCCATGAATATAGAAAATGAATCTGTTTCATTCACCACTGTATATTATAGGCCTAGCATATCGCCTGGCATACAGTAGTTGGCTAGTCAGTGTCTCTGAAAACAGTGAATGGATATTTGTTCTGTTTGCTCACTCTTGGGCCATTCTGACTTTCTTGATGTAGGAGTGTTACTGTCTTTAGAAAAGTTGGCTATAATAATAATGGCTTACATTTATTTAATTATTATAAAGCCCTTACATAAATTGTCATTTATTAATCTGCATAACAGTCCTGTGGAATGGGTACTCTTATTCTATAAAAGAGGAAGGTATTCACTCACATAGGGTCACTTAGTAAGTTCTAGGGCTTGCTCAAACCCAGGGTGCCTGATTCCAGAGCTCACGCTCTTAACTATGTTGCTATAATGCTCCTCTGGATTCATCTCATCAAATTGTTGTTATTGGCAGGGCACTCTGCTGTGTGCTGGAGTGTAAATTATTAGTAAGGTAGTTAATTAGAACCTAATTACAGAAGGTCTTGAATTCTGGACTCAAGGTTGTAGTTTGGATCTGAGATAAAAACAGAAACCTACTTGTAAAAATGTTGCTCATTTATAGGAAAATTTAGGTTCATATGCTAATCAGAATGAAGCCCATGTACTTTGAAGAGACAGTAATTTTAAAAAATTACCTTAATTTTCCCAGTTTCTAGTACCTTGTTTTTCATGTAGTCTGCACCAAATAGAAAATTGTTTAGTGAATTATGGTAACATTAAAACTATTATATGTAGTAAAAATCATCAATATTCAGTGAATTTTGCTGGCATAAGTATATTTTTCAGAAACTTTATTTTTTGGGGATAGATTCTCATGAAATATCACATGGATTACTTGATTTCTTAAATTTGTCAAGTAGGGAGGAGAACAAATATGTGTGGTCTAGCTACTTTGCCATGAATAGCATGTTTCTTATCTGATTTTCATAACTGAGGATATGTATCTTTCCCCCCCAATTTTTTATTTTTTAAAAAACTGTGTTACCTTTAGAAAATCATGACAATCTGACCTTCCCTTTATTTCATTTGAGAATTTTTGGTGGCATAATTATCTGTGTTTTCTTACCTTTTTTTTTTTTTTTTTATAAGTATAAAGTATTCTTTAGTTTCATTTTTTTCCTTTGTATACTGTGGAGAAGAGAAACCAAAGTTTCTTTGATGATAAATAATTGTTTTTAGTTAAAAATATGTCTATATTTAGAAATATTATTCTGGTTTGTTTTGTCTTAATTTTTTTTTGGATAAATATCCTTTCCTTGTATATGAAATTATCACTCAAAAGGTACTCAATTATTTTTCAGGTTAACTTTTACAATATTAGTTGTATTAAATATTTAGTTCTTAAAAGCCACTGAAATATGTGTCTGCCAGCACAATTCAATATCTTATTTTAGAAAGTATGCCTCTTTTTCTTTGGTTTTTGAGGGCAAGGATATGGTTTCTGTTCATCTTAATGCCCTCACATTTCTCCTACAGATGTAGCATTGCTTTTTATTGAATGCATGGACACTTTTGTTAGGTATGTGTGAAGTACAGCTATTAATACTTCAGGTTGTAGTCCAGGTAAATTTTTAAATATGGTGCACTTGCACTCAGTAAGAATTTTAGTTCTAGTTAGTCCATTGAGCAATAACTTAAGACCCATCTAGAGACTTAATCTTACTTGAATGAGTGCATTTTTTAAGATTGGCTTTGTTTTTAATTGAATTCTTGAGTCCCTTCTTAACTAGACTAGGTATTCCTTGAAATGTATGTATAGAACATGTGAAAAAATAAGTATCAATTTGTTCCTTGTTGCTTTTGTAAGAATTGGGCCATAATTCAATTGCTCTATTAATTAAACCAAATATCTTATATTAGATGTATTGGTTCTGGTCAGAATTACCTTAGAGATAACTAGTAAGTAGATGGATATTTTATGAGAGTGCCATTTCTTTTCCAGACTTCTTGTAGTTAGTCAGTCTCCCAAATTGCATCTTGTAACACTTAAGTAATCTGTAAAGGTGAAAGAATTACATTAGTTCCATTTATAAATTATTCAAAATACTGTAATTTGTCAGTTTGCCTGGTCAATCTGTATTATTTGTTAGATAACTTGGTTATTGTCACTTGGTTTTTAAACCAATTTTCCTTAGCTTTGGTAGGGCACTAATATTAAGTGACTTCTTAAGCCTCGTAATCTTTATGATTTTTTTTTTGAACAGATATAGAAACTCTAATTTTAGATGATAGTGAAGATGAGAATGCTTTATCAATTTTTGAGACAAGTTGTCACTCAGGATCACCAAAGAAACAGTCATCAGCTGCTGCTGTACATAAACCTTATCTTCATTTTACAATGTAAGCAATTTATATCAAATTTCTTTTAATTTAGAGTGGTTTTTACTACTTTATGGTTAGAATTATAGTATATTTTAAATTATGATTTTAACCTTGAGGGCTTTGCTTTTCTATTCACTGGACAATTCTGGAAAGCTTTTACTTTGTATATGTTTTTGTGTGGTAATAAATGGAGTTATTTGTCAACTAAAGATATTTTTTCCCAAAACTGATTGTGGAATTTTTTTTTTAAATCAGGATAGAAGGAAAGAGTACCTTTTAGAAAGTCAACCCATGTCCCCAATTTTATTGCTTTTTCTTTGAACTAAAATGTACAGAAATTAAATGTTTATCATGATCTAGAGTATTTTAATTTTTAATAAGTTTCACATGATAATTTAGGGACTCTAAGGGTACAAAGATATTTTGAATTAAAAATTGCTCAGTAATTAAACAAATAACTTTATGATTCTCCAAAGCCTCCTTAGTTTACACTTCCCTAATTTAGATTTTATGGTTCTTTCTATTTACACTTACCTTTATGTTAAAACATCTTTTGCTGTGCACTTAAGTGGGTAAACAATTTTAGTGCTAATGTAATTTTAAATTAAGAAACCAAATAGTTTTCAAATACTATCAGCATCATCACTTGCATTTACATAATTAGCATGATAGTTAAAGAACCATAAAGCTCCAGTCAGGTAGGTCTAATAGCACTTTTTTTTAGAAGATACTGGATTGCGTGTACTTTTAAGTAATTTTTCTTTTGACATATTTTGAACAAATTTAAGTTCTCAACTTTAATTGAAGTTTCCCCCATGTAGATTTTGGTGAAATGTTAATTTAGTTATTTGCGTTGATAACCCTTTCTTGTTTTTCAGTTTTTCAAATGAGACTAAATTACTTTACTCTTTTTTCCTTGGTTTGTTCTGTTGTGGGCTCTTCTGTTAGAAACTTTTTCTTCTATTCCAGATCCTTTCTTTTATTCCCTCCAGGAAGTTTTCTTAGAATATTTCAGGAATTTCACAGATCTGTTTTGTTGATGGCTAAGGGAGAACCAATCATTTTTTTCCTGACTCTCACCTGGCTCGCCTGTGTGCTGTGTATGTTACTTGTTTTGACAATTTTAGTTATTTGAATTTGAAATATATATAGCAGGAGCTAAGAAACTATCAAAAGACAGATTTTTTTCAATTTTATGTTAACATTCTGTCACTGATTTAATGTGTGTCAGTACTATGGCTCACTTTTTGGTTTAGCCTTTCTGAAGGAATTGGTTTAATTTTAACTTCTTTTTCATAAGCTTTTCTGGTTCGTTGATTTGACTTTAATAGTGAGAGAGCTATATCCTAGAATGAACTTTTTTTGTTATAGATGTTTTGATAAATTCCATGACTGTATTTCTTTGTTTATCCATCCATTCTGCTAATTTTTATGTGTTTACCCTATGCTAGGCACTGTGTTAGGTGCTGAAAGCATGAATAAGATATAACATAGTTCTTACTCTGGAGAAGTTCTTGTTATTGAGGGCTGACAAACATTAAGTTGTAGCTGGAGTGTTATGAAAGCAGAACTCAGAAGCTTTCATAGGGAAGCCCAGGAATGCTTCACAAAAGAAATGGTGACATGTGTTGTCATTTTGAGTATAAAGGTATAGGAGTTAGCATTTGTTTCTCATTACAAACTAGGCATGTGGTAGGTATATAAAGCTGCGACTTTATACATAGTAATACAGTTAGGCCTCTCAACAATCATTCGTAGTATCATCATTTTATAGATGAGGAAACCAAAGTACAAAGGAAGTTAAGTAAATGGACCATGATTGTGCTCCTGGCAGGGCGAAGAGCCAGGTTTGGTACTCTTTGTTTCCTGGGATCGTATTCTTTCTATTGTACTGTATGGTTTCCAGATTGATTTCTGAGCTTAATAGGTAGATAGGAAATTATATTGTTTTTTAAAATAGGTTGGGCAATATGATTTTTCATACTTTCCAAGAAGCATTTACTTTAGAATGTAAACATTTTTTAAACTTTCTTTATTGAGTTATAGTCATTTTACAATGTTGTGCCAATTTCCAGTGTACAGCACAGTCTTTCAGTTATTAGAATGTAGACGTTTAATAAGGGCTACACGTGTTTTTTGTTGTACATTTGGTTTGGTTTGGCTGGGTTTTTTGTTTTTGTTTCTGTTTTTTAACAACGTGTGCTTTTTCGCATACTCGACAAGTAGAAGCATGACTTTATTGCTGGTGTCAGTAACACTAGCTTGTGCATTGATGGTGGGCTTCTGTTTTGGGGAATAGTTTCCTAAAACAATGTTGAAACCTTTTCTTTAGATTTAAGATGAAGTGGAAGTCTAGATATTTAAGGTCTATCAGTCTGATAGAGAATCCTTATGATGGAAAATAAGTTTTCTTTCTTACTGTGTATTACCATAAGGGGACTAGCAACAGAGCTTTCTGAGGTTTTCCAAATGAAAATCGCTTTGTTTTTTCTGATTAGAAAGATGATATACTCTGTAGAAAATTCAAGTAATAAAGAAGAGCATAAAAAAGAAAGTAAATATTAAAGCCCAAGCACCTGAAGGCAATATTTGTTAGTATTTTGGGGACCACACGTCCGTATTCTCTATTGATATAGACAGACCCACGTATTATTTTATATAAAACTTTCCTTCTATAAGGTGGTTGTTGTAACTTGCTTCCCATCCCATGTTGGGAATATTATTTCATGTTAGTATATGTTTAATGTCATTCTTTTAAAATAGTATTTTTTTGGATGTTTCATAATTTATATAACCATATTGATAAAAATTGAAGCTTCCAATTTTCCTCTTTTATAAACAGTGCTGTGACAGACATCTTTCTAAGTACATATCTTTACACCTTTTTCTGATTGAGAGCTTAGGTAACATTTTAAAAACTGCTGTGTCAAAGCACATACACATTTAAAAACCTGATAGAGGTGGTTAAATTGCCTTCCAGAAAGATTGTACCAGTTACATTGCATCACTAATAAATGAGAGGGTTATTTTTTCTATACTCTTGTCAATTCTGAGCACTGTTTGTCTTTTTAAATCTTTACCAACTAGATAGATGAAAATAATATCTTCTTATTTGTTTGAATCATTTGTTCTTTCATATATTCATTCATTCATACAGACATTTTGTCAGAGTGCCCATCATGTGCCAGATGTTGTCCTAGGTACTAGGAATATGTTAGTGACCAAAATGGACTAAAATCCCTTCTTTTACTCAGCTTACATTTTAGATGAA
Source organism: Camelus ferus (assembly GCF_009834535.1). Lineage (NCBI taxonomy): Eukaryota > Metazoa > Chordata > Mammalia > Artiodactyla > Camelidae > Camelus > Camelus ferus. Next base: position 16,261,454 of record NC_045710.1, on the reverse strand, counting down.
GACAGAGAATAAAACAATCAGCATGCTAGATGAAATGTTAGAAGATATGTACTATAGAAAAAAATGTAGAGTGCTAAGAAGTAAGGAAGTCTCTGGGAATGGGATGAATTGCAGGATGTCCTTGGATATACATTTTCGTATATATTTGGCATATTTGCCAATTTTATTTCAGAAATTGTACTTTTTCCCATTCCCACTAATCATTAGAATACCAGTTTTCCCATCTACTCACTAATAATGACATAATTTTTAGTTTATCAATTTAACAGATATAAGATGTTTCTCAATATTCTCATTATTTTTTCATCTTTATAAATAACTACCGAGTCTTTCTCAAGCCTAGCTCACCCTTGAGCTTTAAACTCTATCTAGGTGCCTATCTCCCTTTGCTGTATCGCAGATCTTTCAATATATGCTGGCTTGTGTCTCTCCTTCTCTTCCCGTGAGTCCTGTGAGCTCCCATTCATTCAATTGTCCCAACTAGAATTGGACATCATTCTCAACTCCTTCCTCTTTCTTCTTCTGTTTCTAGTCATTGACCAAGTCTTATTGATTTTCCTTACTAAATAAGTATAATCTAAAGCTATCCCTTCTCACCTCCTCTGACATTGTTCTTGTGTACCCTATCATTAACATCTCATACCTGATTATTATAACAAACCCCTAAACTGGTCATCTTTCCTACTGTTTTGTCCTCTTTCAAAACCCTTTCCTATACTGACATGTGGAGCTAGAGTTACCCTCCGAAAACATGTATATGCTTATGTCACTTCCCTTACATAAGCATCTTAGAGCTTCCTTATTGTCTCCAGTGTACATTCCAGTGTTTAACATGGCTCACAATACCCTTTATAGCCCTACACAATCTGATTCTCCTTCCCTCTTCCCCTCCCCTACCCCATCATCTTTACCCCTCATTGCTCTAAAACCATAGAAGAAGCTGGCTGTAATGAACTACATCCACTACCCAAAAGGGACAAGGGCTTTTTTTTAGCCTCTGGTCCTTTGCATGTGCTGTTTTTATTTCTTGGAATTCATCTTTTCTGCCTCCAGTCTGTTGGGTTTGTCCTTTCACATCACTTTTCCAGGAAAGCCATCTATGAGTCTCTTAATAGCACCTTGTAGTTAAAGAGTGATACTTATTAATCATACTGAATTATAGTAATTTGTGTATTTCTCTTTTTCCAATAAATGCATTGGGTTGTGTGCTCTATAATAACAGTGGTATTGTTGGATATCCTGGACTATTTAGCATAAGAAGCATCATTCTACAATTGTGATATAAATGAACCTATTTTACAAAATGTTGCCTATTTCTGTTTTCTTTTTTAATTGTCTGTGTCCTTTGCACAGGAAGGTATTTTTTTGTTAAAACATTGTGAACACAAGCTCCTTAAGCATTAAAAACCAATCCTGTTAATGGCAGATTCTTTGTCTCATTTGGGTGTTTGCCAGTTGGCTCAGATTGTAATTTTTGAGTAACAAAAAGTTTTTAGATTTTTATGAATTAAAAATACATTAACCTTTGTTTTTCTGAAGTTATTTGTGTTGGAATTCATTTTGTTCTGTGAAATGGGCTTTGCACTTATATGACACCCAGTTGTGCAGTCTTATACCTAACCTCTATAGGACTTGGTTTCTTTATTTAGCAAGAGGAAACCTATGTATTTCATATGATTGTTAAGAAAATTAATCAAGGAATCCATATGAAGTGCTTAGTTACTACGATAGGTTTAAATGTTCTAAAATTGGAGCTAGCACACTTTTCCAAAATGTTTTTGATTTTTTTTTTTTAGATAATGTTGCAAATAAGTTTTAACCTCCTCCCCCAAAAGTTTTTGGGATTTTGATTATTAAATGTATAAGATAAAGGTCTACAAATATATAGTTAATTATAGCTAACTATAAATGCCTTGGAAGAATTGACATCTGTGTGTGTGTATATATATATATATATATATATATATATATATATATTTTTTTTTTTTTTTTTTTCCCCTGGGGAGGGGAGGTAATTAGGTTTACTTATTTATTTTTAGAGGAGGTACTGTCATGTATTCCGTATAGTTTCACATTTTTTTTTGCTAAGATTATTTAATATTGTTTATCATTTGTATTTTTGCAGTTGTGAATAGGATCTCCTTTCTTTTATATTGTTATTGGTGGTGTTTAGGAAAGTCTCTTGGTTTTTCTTTTTCCATCTTCAGTCTTGTTACTTTGCTTGTAGACTATGACAGTTATTAGTTAATTCTCTTGGATTTTCTAGTGCATAATTGTATTCTTTACAAGTAACAAGTTTACCCTATTTCTTTTCATTAATTCCACTTTTAAAATTTGCTTTATTCTTATTGCATTGCTTAGAATTTCCTGTATTACCTGTAGTGGCATTAGATAAATTTTTTTATTTCTCACTTTAATGTTGCTGTACAATCTTAAGAATATAAGTTGAATTTGGTTCAGTGTATTTCCCTAAATTTGCTTTCTCTGGTGCAGGGCTTTTGATGTCATATATTATGGTAAGAATTGTTAGTTTTTATTAGCACAGAAACAAAATTGCTGCCACTGAAAAAGCCCTACTTTTTTTTTTTCTAATTGTGGTAAAATACACATAAAATGTACCATCTTAGCCATGTGTTACAAAAAAATTCTATATTTACAGTAAGTTTTAGATGTTACCTCTTTGTTGGAGAAGTGGGATTCTTAACATTCGTCCTTGGATAATTAATAACTAAATTACACTTAATGTCCGAAGCATTTTCCAAGTTAATATTTGTGGTGTTATAGGATGAATACCTAGGTATTTTTATCTTCTTTTAGAACGGATTTTTATACTTTTATATCTTGGTTATTAATATTGTCAGAGAGATCAATATTTTAAAACAATAATTAATGAAAAAATGATTCACTGTACTTAAAAAAATAAGGTAAGAAAATTCTATTAATTTGGAGTTACATTCTTTTAATGTAAATATTTTGATCTTCAGAGTGTATGGTTTTTATGAGACTAACGTGCTGCCTGCTGATCAGAGTGTATGGTTTTTAAATAATTATTATGTTTTATGTGTATTATAGGTCACCATATCATCAGCCAACCTCTTACAGGCCAAGATTATTGCTGTCTGGAGAACGAGGCTCAGGTCAAACTTCTCACCTTGCTCCAGCACTTTTGCACACTCTAGAAAAATTCTCTGTGCACCGACTAGATCTCCCAGCACTTTATTCAGTTAGTGCCAAAACACCTGAAGAATCATGTGCACAGGTAGGTTTGTAGTGTATCAGAGTACTTCCAACTTTCTTATTGTTTATATGTCTGTAATGTTTATAGATACAAGTTTTTCAAAGAACAGTAATATGAATAATAACTTTTTTGTTATTTATTAACATTCTAATAAAGGCAGGGGATCCTTTTGATTTTTTTTTTTAATGTAAGCTCATTATTTTTCCCATGATACTTCATTCTTCTCTGAAATTTTAATAATCCTATTTCTTGTATTAAAGTTTCATTAAACAGTATAGAAAGGGAGTTCCTTTTTGTCTTTTTCTAACTCTTTTTTCAAAGTTGTGGTTTCAAAGCCTCTCTAGACTTCTGTCTATACTTACAGCCTTATCATAGAAAGGGAAATGATACTCAGTTTGAGAATGCCGGGGTTTAAAATTAATATAGAAAAGTGATAGCAATTTTAAAATTATATATGTTTGTGTCAGTAATCAAGTGTTTTTGATATTTTATTTTCAACTACTTTATATTTGCTAGCTTGTGAAGCAAAGTTCTCATGAGGCTATTTATATTTCTTAAGGTTTTAATATGTAACTGTGAATTTATTGAGTGTGTCATGTTGGAACTAGGGACTAGGGGAGTAAGTTTTTTGAACCAAGGGACCATGTCTTCACCATTTCTGTGTCCCTGACACAGTGCTCAGCTCATACATAGTACATGGTCATTAAATGTAGAAATTAGATGACTGAAGTAGTAACACTTAAGAGCATTGTACACAATTTTTTTTTGTTTTTCAGTTATAGTTCATAAATATTTTAATACATAAACTAATTGAAAACCATTCTGTATCTTGTAGTAAACAGATTTTTAAAAACAGTTCGTAGTATCAATTTTAGTTCTCTTTTACTTATAGTTCTCTGGATATGAACATCCTAGAGCACTTTACTACTTACAAAGTCCTATTTAAAGTTTTTTTTTTTTTACAAAACCCACAGCCTGACTGAAAAGCTATATACCAGTAATTTGCTTCAAGTTTTATATATTTAATTCATCCTGGCTGTGAGTGTTTTACAATAATATTGATTTATATTTTGCTCATATTTTTCCTTTATAGTGAGACAAAATTATTGCAGTTTTTATGCAAGTAGGAGAATTACTTAGTAACATTTAAAATAAATCCGAGTGATTTACAAGGAAAATATAAATTAACAAAGTTGACTTCAGAAGAGAGAGAATCTAAATAGATACTAGCTTTGGAGGAAGAAATTGAGTATCAGAAAGCACTAAATCCAAATAGTTCCAGCAGGTGAATTCTTCTAATCTTAAAGGATAAAGTCATTTTGATGCTCGTTAAACTGTTCCAAAGCATAGAAAAAGAAAGATGTGAAATCAACAGAAAGAGTGATGATAAACCCCTGAACAGAATACAAAGAAAACTGTAGACTAATCTCACTTAAACAGATGGAATGTAGTAGCACATCAAAAGAATAATATACCATTGTGAAGTCATGCAAAACTGATTCCGTTAGATGTGGAGAGATAAATATTGGAATGAACACGTGGAAGTTATAAATATTTACTTGTAATATGATTGTATATTTAGAAAACTTAAAGTATCAACTGAAAGACTATTAGGGCCAATAAGAGCATTCTGTTAAGTGGACACTTTAATGTTTTAAAATCAATTGTTTTCTTTTGTATAAACAATAACAAGTAAGAAATACAGCTGACCCTTGAGCAGTGAGAGTTTGAACTGCACTGCTTCACCTGTACATGGATATTCTTCAACAGGAAATGCTACAGGGTCCGTTGTTGGTTGAATCTGTGGATGCTGAGAAACTACAAATCAAGAGGGCCTGGCTAGAAAGTGTACACAGATTAACCCTTGCCTTGTTCAAGGGTGAACTATATAATGGAAGAAGAGGTCCCATTTAAAACAGCAACTAAGTTTACCTAGGAATTAACTTAAACAATTTGCAGGGCCTAAAAGAAGAACACTAAAAGTCACCTGAGGAGGACAGTTGAATAAATGAAAGGCACACCTTGTTTTTAATTACTATACTATAATTCAAAGTGTGGACTGAAGTCAAATTGTAAGATTAAAAATCTCAGCTATTTTCTTATTGGTTGTGGCCTTGGACAAATTGTTTAACGTCTTTGAGCTTAAATTTTCTCATTTATGAAATGAAGATAATGATACTGCATAAGGTTGTTGTGATTATTAAAAAAGCTCATCAGTAATCTTGGCCTGTAAGTACTCAACAGGTGACAGCTATCATCATGTCTATCACTGTTGCTCCAGCTCCTTTCACAACTAACGGCTGGTAAGACTCAACATTGAAAAGCTGTGAGTTCTTTTCTAAGTTAATGTATCAATTAAGTGCAATCAATTATAGTGTCCCCAAAATTTAAGAGGAGGCAGTTTTAAAAAGCCTCTGTGTTTCCTCTAGAACATAAATAAGAGCATAGCAAAAAGCCTCTGTGTTTCCTCTAGAACATAAATAAGAGCATAGCAAGGAGAATTCTAGAGGAAAAAGTGTAAAGAAGAAGCCCTCCCAGATTTTTACACAGGTAATAAAACTATGGTAATAAAGTATTTGTACCTGTGCAAGGATAGACAGACAAAGTAACAAAAGAGAGAATTCATGCTTAGGCCTGGGTGGAAACAGAATTTAGTATTTGATGATATGATGTTGAATATATGATGATGATATTTGATATCGTAGAATAGGTGGATTATTTAACAAATGGTCTTAGAAAACTGGCTGGCACTATGAGGGGAAGAAGAAAAAACAGAACTGGATTTTCTACCCCTTTCTGTAGCCCCCAAATAAATTCTAACTTGTTAGTGGAACTATAAAAGTGTTAGAATAATTCACAATGTCAGTGTATTATCTTGGAATGATAAAGTGATTTCAAAGCAGTGAACAAACGCTAGAAAGTATAAAGGTAAGAACAAATTCGACTTTGTAAAATTTTAAATTACACCCGGCAAAAAAACTTTCTTTGAATAAAATTAATCAACATAACCTGGTAAAAATTTGTATTTGCAACACATGTCAAGGACAAGTTTCCTAAATATACAAAGATACATTAAAATGAGTAAGAAGAAGGAAAAACAAACTAATATAAGAACTGGCAAAACAGAAGCATACCATTTATAGAAAAGGAAAAAGTAACCAATAAAAATTGAAAAGATTCTTTGTTTCATTTACTCATAAGTGAAAAAAGTGCAGATTAAAGTAACAAGATGCTATTTTAAAACAGCTATCAGCTTTGTGAAAGTAAAAAGCTTGAGAAACCTAGTGGAGATGCGGGCACTTATATTCAGTTAGTGGAAATGTAAATTTGTTTAATGATTTTGGAGTGTAGTTTGGAACTATCTTTAAAAATTTCAGTTACATTTTGACCCAGGGATTTTACATTAAGAAAAATTTCCTAGAGATACGTTAGCTTTAAGTATTCACTGCTTAATATGCAAGGATATTTATCACAGCATTGTGTAGAATTGCCAAACAAAATAAGACAAAAAGAAACAAACTAAATGTCCTTTTATGGTGGACTGGTTAAAATAGAGTATATCCTTACATACAAAGGAAAACTATGGAGTCATTAACAAGAATGAAGTAGATTTTCATAATTTGATACAGAAAGATGAAGGAGATGTTAGTGAAAAAGAAGTTGTGAATCAATCAAGTATGATCTTTGTATAAAAGAAAAAAAGCTTTAAAATTTGCTCATGCTTATATGAAAGTAGAAATTTTATCCAAGAATACCCTCCCCCCCCCAAAAAAAAACTGTTAATAATCGTTGCTTTGGCTTGAGGGAAGGAATTTGGAGGACTGGGGAATGGATAAACTTTGTCATTTTAGTTTACACTCTGCTATACAATTTGGAATTTTTTTTCCCTTTTACATGTATATTTGACAGTATCAAGCAAACTGAAAGATAAAATCACTTTGAAAGAGGAACATTTTCAAAGTGAAGAGGGTATTCAGTCTATAGTTATCCTTTATGCCTAATATGTATATATATTCATAAAGACAATACTGGCTTAATGTTAGGTAAGGAAATATTTAAGAAGCATTGTCGTAAATTATATGTTGATGTTAATGGGATCTTGGGATTTTTTTTCCTGAATCCTACTTGACATCATTGGCTAAATGTGAATTCTCACTGCGTATTCTTTGGTCTCTTCCACATTTCTTGATTTTACTACTTTTTTTGTTGTGTTGTTGGGGAGGGTGAGAGCAGTGTCACTTGGCAGTGGAAAATAACAAAAACCCACCATTTATTGTCTTCATTTGTACTACATTGCATCTAGTATGTCAAGACATCTCGTCTTCTCTGATTTCACATCTGAGCTTCTGAGTTAGAAGAAGGGCTTATTCTTGAGTGACCACCATGTGGATGTCCATTCTATGCAGGCACAGAGTCAGAATTTTGTAGTTCTGGTAGCTGAAGCTCTAACTTCCTCTGAATACTGACCAGAGATCAGATAAACTGTCCAGGTTAATCCCTGAGTGTTTGTATTTTAAGTGTGTATTTACAATTATTTTATGTTCAAAAACATAATACTGTCTCTCTTAAAAAATTCTTTAAAAAGAGGCTATTATATAATAAAACTTAAGACTTTTTTTCTTTACTTGTAGCCATTGGCAGGCTTGGTGTAAGTAGGTATAAAAGTCCTAGGGAAGAGAGTGCACAATTCAGGTGCTGAGATGCTGAAAAGATAAAAAACCCCTTCTCTCTATTCTTCTGTTCTAGATTTCCTTTCTTTTCTTCCCTTTTGTTTTACTTCTCTTGGTAGCTAGCCTTTCCAGGATTATCTCTAAATAGATGTGGAATCTAAAGGTTTGGTCTGTGGCAAGTTTTTCTTCTGTGATTGTCTCTTTTCCTCTGCCTCTAAGATAATACAAATTAAATTGGGTTTATTTAATAGTGTAACAGAAACACAAAGGGTAGCTTTAAAGTAAAGAAGTCTTAAATCACCTTTAAAGACCTGTGTTTATATATGTGATAAGATGGAAAGAGGGGAAGAGCCTTACTTGATATTTGTTTATACCCTGGGAACCATGTTTAATTCTGTATCTGTTGTTTAAAACATCCACACACAAACAAATATATAACAAAACTTCCTTTTCTTCTTCTGACTGCCTCAGCTATTGATTAATGTCATTTGGATGAAAAATGGTAGAGGAGTTAGTGTCTGCTGCAGGGTTTTATCATTGTTTCTTAAGATTTAATGAGCATAAGAATCTCCTGGGGGTGCTTATTACAATTTCTGATTCTCTGGCTTCACACCCAGAGATTCTGATTCATTAAATTTGGGATGAGCACAGGAGTCTGCACTTTAAGCATGCAACCTGGTTAGTACTGTTCTTGGTCTTCAGTAGATCACACTTTGAGATACAGTATTTTACCTGATCACAGGACTCTAGTTCGACATACATAACTGAAACAGTTGGCCAGAGTTCATAAAGTAACTGTGTGTGTATGTGTGTGTGCATGTAAGTCTGTATGTTAGTGGGTATTTCATAGTCTCCCAAAGGCTCTGGAAGGAGAATGGAAAACCCTGGTATAGTCTGAAAGATTTATGGTTGTCCCACTACCTTCACAAGTAATTATGGAGCCTTACAAGACTAGAAACATTAGTATCTATATATAGTAGAAGACTTACTGTATTAACATACTTAAAAAAAAAAGCAGCAACATCTTTGATTCCCCTTTCTGACATTTTCACCTGTTTTTTGTCTCACATTATTTCTACTAATTTGGGAAAAAAGGGATTGATGACTTTATTATATATCTTCATTAGTACAAAAATATGGTTGAATTGATAAATTTATATATGGTCTGTCAGAAGCTTGGAGTTTGGGTACTGTATAGTATTATGGGTAATTTCGAATGGTCAATAAGGTCTTGGGGTGAAAATTTTAGTATTTTTCTTTCCCTGGAAAGAAATTATATCTGGAAATTCTCAGGGGAAATCTGTATTAGTTAAGTAGCATTAAGGAATTAATATACTTACCTATGTGTATACTTTGGATGCTCTTGTATTTGTGTATAAGGATTTCTGGATATTTCCATAGCAGTTTATGTATACTTTGGACACTCTTGTGTTTGTGCACATGGGTACACATCTGTGTTTTACCATACCTACTTTTTTTTTTTTTTTTGATTTGTAAACAAGTTAAATTGTCCTGGTCCAAAGTGTATCACATTTACTGAAATTATTGAAGTTTTTAGCAATGAAAATATCAGAAAAGGAATTGGGTGATTTAATTTTCAGTAAGTGTTGATTTATGTGCATCCTTTGTTCAGAAACTCTAGTATAGCTGTGTTTTGTAGCATACTGATTTTATTTGCTTGTAAAGAAATTGGGCATTTTATTTCTTGAATCCTTATCTTCAGATCCCAAACAGTGCCTTCTTTCACAGAGATGCTCAGTAAATCTTAGATAAATGGAACATAAATGGAGTAAGTGACATTATGGAATAAAGTTATCAGTAATGCAGATATAGTATTTATTTTAATATTTTGATAGCATGATTTAAAAGTTTATTAAAATAAACTTATTTAAATAGTGCTTTTTAATTTTTATAAAATTTGAGAATATTTTAGCTCCCAAGATATTTATTTTATCTATATTTTATATAATTTTAGCACATTCATAATACTGTAACATGATCAAGACAAATTCTTGAAGTTTATTGATGACAAAATGTTGTTTTTCTCTTTTTTATATAGCTCCTTTTAGGAGGGTGAAAGCTGTACTGGCTTGGAGCTTTTTACTTCATTCACATTTGTATTTAAGTTGATTCTAGTTTTCAGTTTCTAACGAAAATGGCTTGTTATGGGCTATATATTCTTAACAAAAATACAGTAAATTTTCACACACTGAACATTTTAATTTGGCGTCTAAAATATTGATTTGAAATTTAGCTTTTGAGATAAGAACTTTTATAAATACAGCTGCAATTTATATTATCAGTACTTCCTTGCATGGATGCTTCTAATTTCAATGGCCTGATTTTTGCCTTTCATGTCTTTAATATTCAGAGAAAATAGTTTTTGATTTTTTTAATCAAGAAACTTTAAAAAAAGTTATATAAAGGGACTATGATGTCTGGGGCAAGAAGAGGCCAGAAGTATATTGTTTAAAGAATTAAAATGAACAGTTCACATACACTGGTGTTTGTTCATTTTACTTGTGCAAGAGTGCTGGTCATGTCAGAGGTATTTTGAAACGGTTGGTTCAGTAATTTGGCCTACTGTCTTTTTTTCTCTATAACAGTTTTTCTGTTTTCTACTACACCTTGCACATCCACCAATCCAAGACACCCTGTAGGTGAGTATTTTTCTAGTTATCAAATGGCATCACTTGTTCCCAAGACAGTTGCCGCTTCACTAAAACTAGGCTTTATTTTTCTTCTATGAAATATCTGGTTAATTGATTTCACAGAGTGTTATTCCACAACTTCAAAAGTTACCAGCAAACTGCTAAAGATCTGGTTTTATTTTATAGAAAAATCACAATAGGATTAAATCTTTTTCTGAATTTTTAAATACTATTCTCAGACTCTATTCTTTTTGAAATTTCATTACAAAAACAATTATTTTTAAAGAAAATATTAAAGTTTATTTTAGTATTTGGAGGTACCATGGAGTAAGGAATTAAAAAGGAAACTTGTTTTAGTAGTGCTTTTAAATTTTTCTAGAAATAAAGGATGTTTTTCCTTTAAAGGCTTAGGAGAGAAATTTTGGAAATATTTGGAGGATATTGGTATTGCGTATAGTTACATTAATTTTCAATCTATGTAATTATATATCCATGGGCCAGAAAGCCTGAGCCTTTTAATTTTTCTATATTTGTCTTAGACTTTTTTCCTGTTTTTATCCCTTCTAAGTTTTTCAATATAATTTCAAAAATTCTGTTAATTCAAATATTTTCCTAAAGTCTTTGGAAATAAAACGGTCAATAGTGTGATGTTCAATTTGCTGATTTTGAGAAGATTGAATGAAGAGAGTGAAAAAATAGAAAAAAAGCCTCAACTCTTTTAGAGTCGGTGATGCTTGTACATCTAGGGCAGCCTTGCAGATAAGTTTAAAACACCTACAGTAATGCATTATTTACCTTCTGGCACTGTAAAGTTTTTTATTATCACTTAACCATCTGTTGCTTTGCCCATATTCTTTGATACTTGTTAGCAGCTAGATGTTCTCAACACGTACTCCTAGAAAACCTAACCTACAAATAGTAGAATGCAAGGCAAAATTTAATTTTTTCAAAAAGGCATGTTTCTCATCTCTCCCTGGGCATGTGGTAACTTGCATGGCTGAATTAGTTAGGTAGTTTTGCGGTGTTTCCCAGTAAGCTATGTAGCTTATTAGTCTTTTTCATATAATTACCTTGCTCTCCCTTCTGACTTCCCCTATTTTTACCAGTACAGAATGGAGCTGGAAAGCAACAGTAGGCATTGGTCACTGTCTTCCACATACCAAATGCCTGATTTGGGTGGCTTGTGATTTTTTTATTTTTGAAATCAAATGCCTCTCTTGCCTTTGTGCTCCTGTGTGGTTCCTTCCTTTGCCAATATTTATGCTTGTTTTTCTCTTATGAGTATTCTACAAAATATTCTACAAGAACTTTGGAAAACAGTAATTCTTGAATTTTCAGGATCCTGGATAAGAGAGTTCATGTTTGCAGAAAAGGTTAAAATTTGAGAGTCCTGAAGGAGTTGTACTGTACAACTGTTCTGGATTGGTGGATATGCAAATATTAAAGGAAGGGAAGGAGCAAATATTTTGATGTGAATGATCATAATGTCTACATTTCCAATTTGGGGGGAAATTTTATTTGAGCATCTTTCATTTGACTTACTATTAAATTGGCCATACATTTTATTTTACACAGGAGATTTAAAGCTGTAGAAAGTATAGTATTTTAAAAATTCATGGAAGTGGTAGACTTACTTATTAAAGAAAACAATCCTTTTGAATCTTAGGAGGAATGTTTCTAATAATCCTAATCATTTAAAAGATTAATTCTTTTTTCTGTATTTTGCATATTACATAGGTTAATTGAATACGTTTAAAATAGTAGACAATTTTAGGAGTAGAATTCTCAAATTACATTGAAGAAAGATTTTTACACTTATTCTTACACTTGTTAAAAGTACTGCAGAGATGTCATATTAACCTGTGAGAATTTGTTGATGGGTTATTGAGCAGTTGTTGGCTTTTATGTAAAGGGCAGCAGTTCTGTTTGGCAGCTTAATAGCCAACCTGGTCTTCATTGGCATGTGTTGGCAGACTGTGACTGAAGCTATAGTTACAATTCTTTTGAACACCTGAGGAAACTTTAAATTTTGTATTTTCTGAAGTGAGAGTGTCTCATAGCTTTTTGCTAATTCATTTTTTGCTCTTTAAAGATTAAGGGTATTTTGTGACTGTTTTATAGAAGATTGAATTAAGGTAATAGGAGCTAAACAAGTGGTCAGCAGGTAGTTCATTAATTTTAAGCCCTAGGGTGGTACATCTTGATTAAAATACTTCATTCGTATGTTGAGTGATTTTAGGCATTGTGCAGGAACATGTAAACTATGTCTTCCTTTTCTTCTTTGTGCTTACTGATAGTCACTCTGACGTGGGTGACATACAGGTGCATGCTTATCTCTTAATTTGCAGCATATTTTGTAGTGGTGTTTTGCTTTAATATTTACATGATATATAAGTGGAGCAATTTGATGCCTTTATACTATTAATATATACTGAATAGAAATAATAAAATAACAAAACATATTCCTTTTTTTAGGTGGGATAAGGATAGATAGAAGCTGTATGTAAGTCTTGTGTGTAAAATCTTGAACAACTTAAATATCAGAGCTGAAAATAATTACAGTAACAGGCCTGACACATTTTATGTATTTGGGAGTTACTGTGTAGACTTTAGAATAATATCTATTTAAATTTTTAATGCTAGTTCTTTCCTTAATTAGATTTTTCGTGAAGCTCGAAGAACAGTACCTAGTATTGTTTATATGCCTCACATTGGTGATTGGTGGGAAGCTGTCAGTGAAACTGTGAGAGCAACTTTTCTGACTTTGCTGCAAGATATACCATCATTTTCACCCATATTTTTATTGTCTACCTCTGAAACTATGTACAGTGAACTGCCTGAAGAGGTAAGAACTGATGAAATATTTATCTTTTTTTATTATATTGTTTTAAAATAGCTGACCTTATAAATTTGACACATTTTAGTTATTATAAAATCAATACTGTCAAGGTTCATGCCTTGGTTGTACCACTTATTAGCTATGTGACTTTAGTTAATGTTTTAAATTTCAGTTTCTTTTTTGATATATATTTTGATGTATTCCTCATGTTGTGAGTACTGAGAGAATTCTTGCTTTGACTGGACCCCAACGTATGTACAGTACCTACTAATATGATCTTAGCCGTATTATCGTCAGTTCTAACTATCCTCATTCTTACCATTTGTTAGATTATTTGGTGGGATTTGACCTTTCAGCTCTTTCATTGGTAACATCATGTTAAGTTGAATATTATTATGACTGTGCATATTTTTCAAATCTATTATTTAGCTTTTGAATTCAAATCTAACTCATTTAATTAGTAGAATCTGAGGTAAAAATCGCAGTTGTTTCTGAAAAAATTAGTAGATCAGCTCATATGAATGAAATTGGTTTTTTAAAAATTATTTTAACATTCTGTGCTTACTAGGTTTTGAAATAATCTCCTTTAGAAATGCTTACAAGTAATTTGCCCAGGCAACACAGTTCTTATAAAAAGATTTACATATTTCAGATGCTATAATATAAATCTTGATTATGTAGAATGTTATAATTCAGATGTTTGTTTACCAGGCTTTTTCATTCTGTTTCAGTGTTTGTTATCTGTCTTGCTAAAGATCTGTACAACTTACTACTCTTGTAAGAAAAGTATATTAAATGTAGAATAGTTCTTTTCTGTTATTCAGAGTCTGGTATTATTTGGAGACCATTAATCAGAAATTTTTTTTTAATCACAGGGGCAGTAAAGTTTAGTGGAAAGACATATGTAGTAAGAGTCAGGAAAACCATGGTACTGACTTATATGTCTTTTGATCTTGGGTAAATGTTTGAACCTAGAATAGCCTCAGTTTCTTCATCTACAAAATGTGGATAATAACAGACTGGCTTGTTGGTGCAAGGCAATATATGTGAATTTATTTTGGAAATCACAGAGCTATAAAATGTTTGGTATTATATTAGTATTATAAAGTACGATTGCACTTGAAATTAATTTAGAAGAATAGACTGAACCTGGACATTACCTAGGAGCCACTTTTTAAAATTAGATCTTCACTGTTAACTAATTTTATTATAATTTTATAAAATATAAAGAAAAACCGGAATAATTAAGGGTTTTAGTTAGGAATATATACTTACCTGAATTTTCCTTATATTGTTTGAAAAATGTATAAATAAAAGTCTTAGTGAACCTGTCTTCTTCTTTTTTAAATATACTGTTAATTGAAGTATAGTCAGTTTATAATGTGTCAATTTCTGGTGTACAGCACAATGCTTCAGTCATATAGGAACATACATATATTTGTTTTCATATTTTTTCGCCCTAAGTTACTACAAGAGATTGAATATAGTTCCCTGTGCTCTACAGTATAAACCTGTGTTTATCTTGAACCTGTCTTCTTGATATGGTAGTTTTAATTTTGCTTATTCTTGTCTATTGGCATGTGTGATTTTATTGGTGGTTTAGTTTTTTAGAACTAACATTGCATCATACACATTTTCAATGTTGTCATAATTTTTAGTGGATTAAAAAAGCCTACTAGTTAGTAGGCTTTTAAAATTATTTGTTTACCAGTACCCTTAATTAGTAGCTAAAATATTAGAAATACATTAGCATTGAATCCTGAAATTTCAGCACCCCCCTTCCCACTTTTGTCTTCTGTATTCTTTGCCCTTATTAATCAAGCAGTCACTTAAGTTATCATGGATATTCACATCTGTAGGGTGAAGATTATGAGAATTTTCTCAGACTACTGATTACATAATATGTTTTCCACTAATTTTTTAGAAAGCCTCCTCTGCCCCCAAGCCTTTCATTTTAATTTCAGCTTTGCCATTAGAATATTGCTTTATTTAGGTCACAAACTGAGATAGTGGTGAATTATACTTAGCATATACTGATAAATATTTAGTGAATGAATAAAGAGCACGGAGAATTGCAGACCAAGTAACTGTAGGTTAGCAAGGTGCCAGCTCTATGGAAGTAATGAAGTAGACAGTGGGTAGCAAAAAACTAAGTGATTCTAGAAGAAAGAAATGATTAGTTACTACAGCGTATTTAAGAAAATACACTGGTAGGTTAGAATAACAGTAAGATCCAGATTTTAGCCTACTGAATAGGCAAATATAATTCATGGACAAACACAGACACAACATAGACAACATAAAAAAATACAAGCCTTTATCATAGCCTTTCTTCATGGGTTGGAAACTATCTAAATGTCCTATAATAGGGGACTGATTAGGTCACAGTAGAGTTATTCCATGAAACACAGGACTATTAAAAAAATACTGATGTAGAAAACATTTAATGTCATGAAAAGATGTTTGAATGTTTTTTTAATATATATATAAAACCATTTATATGTAACTATTAATAGAGATATTAAATAGTAATTATTTCTGAGTCTTAAGATTATAGTAATTTTTGTTTTCTTACCTGTTTTTTAAGTCTTCTATAATAAATGCTACTATTTTCATCAGAAAATAAACTCATTCAGAGATGAAAAGTTATTCTCTACTCAGTTTTTAAAAACAAACAAAGCCAAAAATGAATTAGTCATCATGAGACTGTTATTTTATTAAGGCTATAAAAATGTCTTCTTTTTGTGGGGTGAAGTGATTATCTCATTTTTTAGAGTTAAAGAATTCTCTCATAAATGTGCCTCTGTATTTCTCTCTGTCTCTTCTATTCCAGTTGTACTCGAAATAAGACAGTACGTTGGAATATTGAGAAAAACATCAGAACTTCTATTCATTTTAATTTTTTGTATTAAATATTTTATGTATAATGTTTTATAATAGAAATAGTAGTATTAGTAGAATAGTATGTTTAAATAAATATGCATATACTGGAGGGAATATTTTCAAATTTTTTACTGATGAGGTGTTTGATGAAAAAAAAATTGGAAGTCATTGCTCTAGACTCCCTGTTTTCAAAGTATGGTCCAATGATCCTTGTGAGCCCTATAAGACTTTCGGAGGTTGGTCTCACTTCTATTTTTTTTTTCCCTCAACAGTGTATCTTCTTGAATATGAGTTTTTATACGTCAGTCAGAACAACATTATTGTAACAGGTTGAATGCAGAAGCAGAAAATGAGAATCCAGTTGTTTTTCCTTAAGCCAGACATTAAAGAGATTTGAAGACATGGAAAACAATGCCACTTTTCTCACTAAATTTTATTTTATATATATTTTATATTTTAGAAAAATAGATCTTTCAAAAGAACATATTTTGGAAAAATAGATCTTTCAGAAGAATGTATTTTTAAATGTTAACATGTAATGAGCTTTAAGTGAATATGTAATTCGGAAAGTTCTTAGTTTTAATTTTTAATATTTAAATATTGACAGGTATAACCCACATAAACAAAAGCTCTTTTAGGTTCTTGAGTAATTTTTAAGAGTTTAGTAAGGTCCTGAGATCAAAATGTTTGAGAATTTTTGACCTAGACCATGAGCTCTTTGAGAGTATGGAACTGTCTTACTGCCCTTTACTTTCCTGACACACTGGAATTGCTTAGTGAATGTTTGCTGTATGAAAAAAAGGAAGTAACCATTGAATCACCACATAGGCTTTAGATAACTCGTGCCCAATGTCATTCCTTTTTTTTTTTTTTGTAACATTTTAGTTTAAGTAAAATCTACTTCTGTGGACTCTAAAGACTTTTTCTGAGAATAGTTGAAGAATTTTACTTGAGATATATGAGAATTGCAAAAGTTATTTCTCTTCAGGAGAATTACAAAAAAGGTTAAACATTAAAAAGAGACTTTTAAACAAGAAAGCATATAGAAGTAGAAATATTTGGAAAAGGAAAGCAGATTTTGGTCAGAAAGAATTGCACTTAAATTCCTGTAGAGATTCACAGTGTGTACTTTGGTATTAAATTATTGTGGGCAGGCTCAGAATGATATAATTCAGTATATTGGAAATGAATTTTAAAGAAATACCTCCTCAGCTACACTGATGAAAGTAAAGATTTCATACAGCATTTTGTCATCTCAGTATTTGGTGTCATTTTGTGTTTCTCAGTTTATGGTGGAACCTAGGAAGTAAAAACCAGTAACAAGTAGAAACATCAGGTAGGGGCATTGAAAACTCAGTTGAATGATCATATGTACAAGAGAAATATCTTAGTGTTAATATTTTGGTTGTAGAACAATATTACGATTCTTAAAATTTAAGAGGAAGGCATGCCTCCCAAGTTGGTTTTTTTTTAATTAAAAAAAGGGTTGTAAATGAACATGAATTATACTATTTTAAGGTATGTAAAATGTTAATTTTTATTTTTAATAGATTGTATACCTGTTTTGTTTTGAGGAAAGAAAATTTTATTTATGAAAACCATCTTAGGCTCTTTTCTGACCTGATTTTCCACATCTTTTCTCTTTGAGATTTTGAGTTTTTAAACCATTAATTTTCCCCGTTTCAGAGGTTGCATAAACTCTACCTTCAAAACTGGAAACTAACAACTCTAACATTTTATTAAATAAGGTAAAACAAGAAGATTTGCTAATGAAAGAATTGCTGCTGTTTATGTAGCTGTGTGCCAGGCACTGTATAGGCTAATAATATATATTAACTAACTAAGTTTTTAACTGTCCAGTGAGAAAAGTATTGTTTTCCCATTTGACAGATGAAGACACTGATGCCAACAGGGGGTAAAGTAACTTACCTAGGGTCTTATAGCTAGTGGTGGAGCAGGTTTGTCTGATTCCAAATTTCGTGCACCTATACTGCCCTATACTAAAACTGCAGAGAGACAGTTTCTTCATATTGTGATGCTTAGGCTGATGAGTGGTTAGGGAAATGAGGTTTTGTATTCATCAAGTTAAGATCATTGTTCATTCATCAAAAACGTATTGCCTGTTCTGTGCAGTGTAATGTACTAATAAGTCTGAATTTAAGACAGTGTCTCTTCTCTTCACTCTTCCGTTCACAGTGTCTAACTACCTAACGCAATTTCTGTATGTACACAAATCACACATAGATTTATATATATATACACACATATGAATTGCTAGTATAGTAAATTTTTGTTGAATGAAATAAAATAGGTGAAAACCTAGATAGCCACTGTTCTCTAAGAATTTAAACATTTAGAGAGAAGAGAGACTTGGAAAATATAATATAGTAGAAGTGCTGTGATAGTATAAAATATAAAAGCATGATCCATAAAAGAAAAATTTGATAAAGTGAACTTTACCAAAATTAAAACCTTTTACTCTTTAAAAGACACCATTAAGAGAATGAAAAAACAAGCCACAGACTGGGAGAAAATATTTCAAATTTGTCAAATCATGTATCTGGTAAGACTTACATCCAGATTGTATAAAGAACTCTTTCAGTGTGATAATAAGACTACATCAAATGATTTTCAAGAAGAGTGTGAATACCATTCATTGGGGAAAGGATGGTCTTTTCAACTAATGGTGCTGGGAAAGCTGGATGTTCACATACAAAAAAAAAAAAAAATTTGGACCCTTAACTTACACATATGCAAAAAACTAACTCAAAATGGATTGTAAGACCTAAAACTATAAAACTCTTAGAGAAGGACATAAGGGGAAATCTCCATGACATTGGATTTGGCAATAATTTCTTGGATATGACAACAGTTATACAGGTAACAAAGGAAAGAATAGATAAATTAGACTTCATCAAAATTAAAAACTTTTGTATATTAAAGGGGTACTATTGACAGAGTGAAAAGACAACCCACTGAATGGGATAAAGTATTTGCAAATCACATATTTTATAAGGGATTGATACCCAGAGTATATAAAGAACTCCTACAACTCAACAACAACAAAAAACCCCCAAACAACCAATTTAGAAATGGACAAAGTACTTGAATAGATTTTTCTCCACAGGAGATGCTAAAATGGCAGTAAAGCACATGAAAAGATACTGAACATCACTAATCATTAGGGAACTACAAATCAAAACCACATTGAGATACTACTTTATACTCAATAGGATTACTGTTGTCATAAAAACAGAAAATAAGGTGTTAGTCAAGATATGAAGAAATTGGAACCCTTCTGCATTGCTGGTGGGAATGTAAAATTGTGCAGCCTCTGTTGAAAATAAGTGTATTTTGCTGATTCTTTAAAGAATTAAGCAAAATTACTATGTGATCCAGCAGTTGCACTTCTGGGTATGTACCCAAAGAATTGCAAGTAGGGATTCAAACATATTTGTATACTCATGTTCATGGCAGCATTATTCACAATAGCCAACATATAGAAACAATATAGGTATACGTCAACCGATGAACCGATAAGCATAGTGTGGGACATACATACAATGTAAATTGTTTAGCTTTAAAAAGGAAGGAAATTTTGACATATTCTACAACTTGAGTAACTACAACATGGGTTAGCCTGAGGACTGTATACTAAATGATATGAGCCAGTTACAAAAGGACAAATATGATTCCTCTTATACAAGATTCGTAAGAGTAGTCAGATTCATGGAGACAGAAAGTAGAATGGTGGTTGACACGGGTTGGGGCAAGGGAGAGTATGAGGAGTTAGTGTTTAATGGGTAGAATTTCAGTTGGGAAGGATGAAATGGTTCTGGAAGTAGATAGGTAGTGATAATTGCATAACAATGTGAGTATACTTAATGCTACAGACAGTACAGTTTAAAACTGTTAAAATGGCAAATTGTTATGACTGTTTTACCACAACTGAATTTAAAAAGAAAACTACAATTTAAAAATGGGCTAAGGATTTAATAGACGTTTTATCAAGGAGTATTTATATTCTCGGGCTAATAAACATGAGAAAAGATACCAAGTATAATTAGTCATTAAGGAATGAGATACCACTACACATCCACTAGGATAGCTGTAATCACAAAGACAGACAATACCAAGTGTTGACAAGAATGTAGAGAAACTTGAATCCTTGTATACTGCTGGTGGAATTGTAAAATGATGTAGCCACTTTGGAAAAGTTGGCAGTTCTTAAAATGTTAGACATAAACTTGTGATGTGACTCAGCATTTCTACTCCTAGGTAACTACACCAGGGAAATATAAACATATGTTTATATGAAGATTTGTATGTGAAAGTTCCTACTGGTATTATTCATCATAGTGGAAACAACCCAAGTATTAATTGGTGATTGGTGAAACAAAATGTTGTATGTATACATAGAGTGAAATATTATTCAGCAATAAGTGGAATGAACTACTGATACATTCTACAGTGTGAATGATCTTCAGTTTTTTATGGTAAAAGTGAGAGAAGCCATACACAAAAGACTAATTGTTCTCAATATATGCAATTTCTAGAGGGGACGAATCTCTAGACACAGAAACCAAATCAGTTGTTGTTGGCTTGGAGTGTGAGTGTGGATTGACTGCAGATGGGCACAAGGGAACTTTTTGGAGGTAGTGAAAATATTCTAAAACTGATTTGTGGTGGTTGCCCAACTGAATTAATTTACTAAAAATGATTGAACTTAAAAAAAGTTTAACGAGAGATAGTAGAAGGTATGTCTAAATTTATCTGGGAAAGTCAGAGCAGCACCCGGAAAGCATCAGCTTAAGCGGAGAGTTAAAAAACTTTTGAGAAAGGAGTGAATAGCATATATAAAGACCATTATGAACCAGTGTGAAAGAGAATGTGATTTGCTCAGGGAATTACACGAGGCTTTACTTGTTGGAGCATGAAGTTTGAGGCTGGGTATGTCAGAAAATTAAGTTAGGGGTAAATTTAAAGAAAAATAAGCTGTTAGTAATAACCTGGCAAGAAGATCAGGAGATTATTGTAGACTTGCTCTTGGTATGTTTTTGTATTCACAAAGTTCAACACAATGTTAAAAATGATCAGATGGAAGAATATTTGAAACTGAAATTAAATGTTTTGCTACCCTTGAACAAAATCCTGGTACTTCTGTGGTACTGCATTCTGTTTATTTTTCAAGACCCAGTTAATGTTGGCATTTTCTGCTATATCTAATGTCTCTTCACCCCAGCCCTTTGCATGTTTCACTACCTCTGTTATTAACGCTTCTGGTAAGGTACAATGCTTTCTTATGAGATTTAAGATCCTTGACAGCAGGAAGTAAGCATATTTCCTTCAAGTTTATAACTGCAGTGTCTGGCATGATATTTGGCACATAATGGGTATTTAGTGGTAAATTTACTTGCCAGAACTTTCAAATAAAGGCCAGCAAAGTATAGATCAAAGGGTTGGAGTGAATTATACATGAAGGTATACCACTTCAAAAGAAAAAACGGAAAGTCACAAGGTGAAATTTTATATAAGCTCTTAAAGGATTTCATTTTGAGTTTTGAGGTAAATAATTTCCTATCCAAATGATGAATTCTGATGGCTGCTTTTCATTCATTGATTGTTTCTTCTCTATCTTAGAATTTTAGAGCTGGCAAAGGCCTTTAGTGCTTATAAAATCTAGTCATCTCTCTTTATTCACTTTGTGACTTTAAGCCAGGTAGTTAAACCTTTCCAAGCCCAAGTTTTCTCATCTGTAAAATGAGAAACTCCTATGTACCTTATTGTTACAAAGATAGATTAAAATAATATTTAAGAAATTCTTCAATTCAGTGAGTAGTTAGACATGAAAAATTGAATGGATTATCCAAAGTTTGCCAGAAATATGTGCCTAAATTTGGACTAGCATCTGATGTCTTGAATTTTAATTGTCTTTCCACACTGTCATTGTTGGTACTTCCTTCCATATTTAGTGACCTTGTCCTTTTTTTTTTTTTTTTTTTTTTTTTTGCAGTTTCCAATTTGATGTGGGCTGGGGAACAAAAATCACAAGCTTTACTCATTCAGTACATGTTTATATAGCATAACTATGTACTAGGCGCTGTGGTAGGTGTAGGAAAACACAAATTCTCTTCTCAGGTAGTTTTGTGTCTAGAGATAGGAAACAGACCTTCTCGAAACACATATAAATTAAATAAATTTTGTAGGCAAATGTGGATTTAAACAGCATGTCTTGCAAGGGGAGCATCTGAGGTCAAAGTCTTCATAGAGCAGGCAAACAAAAGAGATATGGTTGTCACTGACTGGACAAAACTGAGGGATATGAGCATGACTGGCTTATTTTGCTTGGGAGTTTTGCATAGAAGGTGGTGGTGTCATTGTGGAGCATTCTATGATGAGATCAAAGGTATAGTTTATCTGCAGTGAAACCAGGATTCCAAAGGATACAGTGGAATAGACTTGGTAGGGAAAAAGCCTGGGAAGGGAAGTTAGTGGACAGGAAATTACACAGAAACAGGGTAAGAGAAGGCAGGGTTGTTAGCATCCTCCCAGCTCTCTGTTGTAGACTCTAGGTAATTATTTTTCAGCTCTTACGCAGAAGCCTTTTGAGATTGTTGCCATCTGACTGTTAGAATCAGCTATCCTTTTTTATATTATAGTATAATTTATTAATGACTTGGGCAACTGTGTCACTCTTCCATTCTTGTTTAGTCCGTGGGGTTGAACCACTCAACAGCGTAGCCTAAGACTAGGTTAACCTTAACTCCATGTGAATGTTCAATGAACATTGAAAATGGTACCAAAGTTGAAGAAATTGTAATTTGGTATAATATGTAAGAAGCTTTTAATTCTCTAAATATTTAATGTCTTTGTGTGTGTGTGTATGTGTGTAGGTTAAATGTATCTTTAGAATACAGTACGAAGAGGTCTTGTATATTCAAAGGCCTATTGAAGAAGACAGAAGAAAATTTTTCCAAGAACTGATTCTCAATCAGGCCTCAATGGCTCCACCACGAAGGAAACACACTGGTAAAGTTCTTAAAGCCTTTAGGAAAATGGGGGTGGTTAGAGTTAAGAAATACCTTTCTTGGAGTCATTTTTTTGAAAAAAGAAAAAAAAATTTCTTTGTGGAAGTGAAGACAGTTTTTCAGGTTTTTTTTTTTTGAACTTTAGTTGGATACATGTGGAAGTGGCCATTGTGTTTACCTGGTTTGAAGACATTGGGAAGTACAGCCTCATTGTTAAAGTTTTACTAATAGGTGACTGTTAATGAAGTATTCTCCTTATCACTTCAGTCCAGATACTCTGGTAGTTTCACATTCTGAGGCTCAAAAATTCAAAGAAAAAAGACTATGAACAACAGGTGTTGTGCTGATTGCTTTCTGGGCCAGGGTGGTTTTGATGGGCCAAGAACTTCTTAGAACATTTGCCTTTTCTGGTTTATTGATTAATTTCTCAAATATTTATTGAGCACCTATTATATTAGGTATCTTATCCTAGGCACTTGGAAATCTATGATGGCTTTCTTTTAAGCATTGGAATTTTCTTGGATTTGGGCCCACAGCATTAAGAGGGGCCTCAAAATTTGTCAGATTTTAGTCCCCTGATTTAAGGACTGCAGTCTAAATCATTCAAAAGAGTTTCTTTTCCTAATCTTAAAGCTGCACAAAAGATAAGATGCCCTTGTTTAATCTTTCAGCCTCTTCTCGAAAATAACAGTTCTGTTTATTAAAAAATTTTAAGTCTCTTTTCCCTTGTTCTATTTTTTATGTTTCTTGTAGCTCTTCATTTAAAATACTAAATACATTTACCATATCTGCTAACTCTTTGCTTTTTCATATTCGTTGTACTTCTTTTTTAGTGGTTATATTACCCAATACTTTAATAAGTTTATTGTCCTTTAGTGACTTCTTTCCACATTTTCTCAGTGTTTTAAAGATGAACGCCTATCAAATGGTTATAGTTGTGGAGTTTCTTCCCCCCAGAAACTTTGGGAAAGTCAACATGGAAGTCACACCTTCTTATTATTGGTTGTTGCCTTCTGTTTTCTGTTAATCTTAATAACAGCATTTAAAGTATTTCATTATTAGAATGATTCATTTTAATAAGGTATCTTTCATGCTCCCTGTCGTACTTTAGTTCCATGGATCTGAATTTTCTGTGTTGAGGATGAACATGATTTTTTTTCTTTTTCAATTACTTCTGTTGACTTTTATTTTTCATCTTAGGGCTATTTAGAAATCAGCCAGAATACTTAGAATTTTAATCCTGAGCTTCAGTGTGATACCAGGAAAATGTTTTAAGGACTTAGAGAACATTATGATTAGGCAAGTTAATACTTTACCTTCTCAGAAGATGTTTTGTTTTATGGTAGATAGTGAATACTGTAGGTTTTATATATGGCACTTAAGACTGGGTTTTCCATCTTTTTTATGTCTTGGGATTCTTTTTTTAATTACTACTTTTTTATTTTTATTTTTATTTTTTTGCTCCCTGCAGGTGCCATTCACTATTCCTACTGTGTTGTAGTAAGAATGTGAGGGTAGGAGACTTGTCTAACATCAGAAGTCTTTTGGGAATGGGAAGGATCAAAGAATTGTTACTTGCCTATTTAACTTTCATGCATGTAAGGCACCTCATTTTGAGAAGCAGTTTTTAAACAAGGTTGACCTAAGCAAATCAGTATAGAAGTCTTTCATCTGAAGATACTTACGTTGATTTGAAATATTTCTCATAAGTTGTATGTAAATAATACCTTAAAATAAAATTATTTAAAATCATACAATTTGCCCTTTAAAGGAGTCCTGTTGTAAGTTATCTTTTAAAGTGAAACTATTCCCTAATATATTTTTGGTTTCCATTCAAATTTTTACTTGCTGGGTTTGCATGTTTCACATACATTTGGAATTCTCCTTTTTTTAAAAGGACATTTTGAGAGAGTGCCAGAAAAGTAATTGAGGTCCTGGCCCTGCTGTGCTGGAATCTTAACATTTTCTTCTATTTTCTTTAGGTCTTTGTACTATGGAAGTGCTTCCACTTGCACTACCTTCTCCACCTCGTCAATTGTCAGAATCAGAAAAAATTCGGATGGAGGACCAAGAAGAAAATACTTTAAGAGAGTTGCGGTTGTTTCTCAGGGATGTAACCAAGAGGCTGGCCACAGATAAACGCTTTAACATCTTCAGCAAACCGGTGGATATTGAAGAGGTCTTGTTTCAGTAGTGTGCAAACAGTGAAGTTGAACTGGCTAAAAGAAAAAAATGTTGACATCTTTTTTTGGAAGGAAAAAAAGCAAAGGCATGGATGAATATTACCGCTAGCCTGTAAAATTTTAATCCATGTGATAACTACCAATGTCATCAGCAAACATCTGGTGACTTTTGGATGGAAGTAGTGATGATTTGTTTATGTCTTCTTAATTAGTATTGATCTTTGTGATCTCTTACTCTTCAATTTAAGAAGAGGATTAAAAGTTACTTCAGTGAAATGTCCATACTAGACTATTTTTATTCCAGGATAAATCCTGCTTTCAAAAAGAATATTGGTATTAACCAATCAATACCAATTAATATTAACATTTCCCAGATTATGTATACCTTATCAAAAGAGGTGGCTAAGAAACCTGAAATTTGTCTTTCATATTTTGGAAATGCCTGTGGCTAAGCACATCCTATACAGCTAAAGTTATTTTTCTCTCCAAGTATTTTCTTCTGCTCCCAGTGGAAAATTTCTCACTTTCAATGTGTATTGTTTTGTGTCCTGTGGGAGCATGGTTTGTGATGATGAAAAAAAGAAATTTTCCATTTGGAATCTGCTATACTACTGTGAAATAAACCTTTTTTTTTGTTCTTTATTTTTTTTATCCTGGGATAATATAGTGTGTGGATGAACACATTGCAATCCTTACTGGCCTTCTCCTTAGTTCAGACTCCATGTTTGAACAGCTTTGGTGTTTTTAGTTTTAATTTTTTCTTAATTTTTAAAAATTTGAATTATGAAATGATTCAAAGTTTAATGTTGTGTCCTCGTTGTGAAATCTTGTACTCTTGGATCTGAGCAGAATCCTTTGGAACCATTACCTCATCTGTGCCTGTGAGCTAGCATCATGTTTTTTCCTGTTGGAAAGCCTGAAAATATCTATCTCCCTCCCCTCTTTTTTTTGGGAATAAAACATATTTGTATTTTTATCCACAATACATAGTTTTAGCCATTTGATACTTTCAACAACCTTGCAAAGGCATTATTATGTTGCAGCTAAAGAAACAGTTTCATTGGCAAGTGACACATCCAAGACTCAAACGTTTCTTAAAATTTGAAGCCCACATTCTTTCCATTACATCACAGCTACCTTATATCTTTTTCTACTGGAATGGCAGGGCTTGCCTATTTGCTTTTGCAATTAACACAAATTTTATATTTGTGAAGTATTTTTTTCCTCATAATGTTTTCAGATAATCTTAACACTATCAGCCCACTTTAAAGATCGATTTAAAGGTTTATTTTTATTTCAAATTGAGAATGGGAATTCTGACACTTAATTGATAAGAACTTCTTGCCCCCAAGTTAACCTCCCATCCTGGGAGTGAACCAATTTTGCCTTTGTCCAGGAAAACTTTTTCTTTCTAACTGTAGGAGGTTATCTGATTTCAAATGCCATCTGTGCTAGAGTAAAAGTTTTATAAATGGTGGTAAGGCAGTGGAAGTGGATAGAAAATGTTGGTCAGATAAAACTCTGTTTTAAGGGTTATGTTTTCTCTTTTTCCTCTTTTCTTCTCAGGTTTATTCTGTTACTAGGTTATTCATTTGCTCTTAAGGCTGAAAACATAGAGGTCTCTGAGAAAGATAGAGAGGGGAAACCAAGATAACATTTAAGTAACCTAAAACACAAAAACTTGTATTAAAATAATGAAATTTGAAATGTCTAAAAACTTTATCAAACTCCAAAGCAAATTGCAAAGAAAACAAAAGTTTAGAAAATAGTTGTTGAATTTAAAATTAGGCATAGGTGGTGAAACTTTACAGTCTTTAGTAATATAAATTTTTATTGTACAAAGGTTTATAAAACATTTTTCACATGTACACAACACATGTCAAGTGTCAGAGCCAAGAATCTAACTAATATCTTCCAAACTATCGCTTGTTGAGGATAGCTTCACTATCTCCCTTATAAGGAGACTGACTGGCTTTTTAGATCCTGGAAGTTGAAAAATAAATTAAAACATACACACACACTTACCTAAAATTTTAAAAACATAAAAATACATATATGTGTATTTATATGCATATATTTCTATGTATGTGTTTATGTACATTTATATATATGTAAAAATATATATTATATGTGTAAATTAAAAAAAAAAAAAGGCATCAGTGCCATCTGCAGTGGAGAAAACTAGTCTATAGTTTCATAGATCCAAAATTACCCCATCCCCAGAACTGGTCCTAGACTAATTAAATGTGTCTAAGACTGTATTTGTATCAGACCTAATTACTTGATTTGAAATTTGCATTGAGGAAGACAATATAGGCATACATACCTCAGAGATATTGTGGGTTCAGTTCTAGACCACTGCAGTAATGTGAATATTGCAATAAAGCAAGTCACATTTTTTTGGTTTCCCAGTGTATATAAAAGTTATTTACACTATACTGTAGTCTTTTAAATGTGCAGTGGCATTATGTGTACAAAAAATGTACACACCTTAGTTAAAAAATGCTTGATTGCTAAAAAATTCTGACCATCATTTGACAATACAGGTTGCCACAAACCTTCAATTTATAAAAAATGCAGAATCTGCAAAGCGTAATAAAGGGAAGTACAATAAAATGAATTATGCCTGTAGATATGTAGGTTGGAAGAGCTTTCTTATTGGTCAGGTGATATAAGACACGCAACTTACTGGGCAGTCATGACTTAATGTCATTTATTTTGGGTTATCTCCCAGAAAATCAGTACATAGAGCAAAATATATATATTTTCTTGCTTGTAGATTTGCTTATCTTTAGGGACAAGACTAGCAAACAAATCTTTCACTAGTCATGAAAGCAGTACTTATTTTTGTTATGTTATTGACTCAAAATATTTGTAATGACTCCAAAGGAGCAGAAAATGCTTTCCATGAAACGATTCACTATGGAAACTGAAAAAGAGAGAAATTTCCTTTTGTTAGAGATTTTAAAGAGATTTACCAGAGAACTTGTCTAATAATTAGAAAAAAATCTGTTTATTTTTATTTTCCTTTAAAAAATTTTTCTTGATGTAACATTTTTTGATGCTTATTGGGTGCTTTTACCTATACATTCTCTTCTCAGGTATGTCCAAAGGATTTAAAAAAAAGTTAGCTGACACAGTTGGTTTCATATTTCAAGATGCGAAACATTTCAGAGTTGATTTAGATATGGCTTGAAACTGAAGCTTTTCATGGAAAGTATGACATAGTAACTTTAGTAGTGTTACTTGCTCTATAATTTTATTCTAATCTGTAATTATTTCCTAGATATCTATATTTAATTTTTAAATAACTGTATAGTTTTATTTTGTGTTTTATGAGTAGATCATATGAAATACCAGAAGTAATTTTCATTAAAATATCCTGTTTGTTTTAGGTTTCAGATTATCTTGAAGTCATCAAGGAACCCATGGATTTATCAACAGTAATAACTAAAATTGATAAGCATAATTACCTGACTGCCAAGGATTTCCTGAAAGATATTGACCTTATCTGTAGCAATGCTTTAGAATACAATCCAGATAAGGACCCGGGAGGTAAGATCTCGCCCTGGGTAAGGTTGACTTTGGTGATCAGTGAGAAGATAATTTAAAGTTTAAATAAAGCATACTCATGTTTCAGATGGATAAGTTTATCTTAACGACATGTTATTGTATTTTGACACTTACTGATAAGGAACTAGTAATACACTTAAATAGTAAATTTAACTATAAATTCATTTATTAAATTATTAAATAATGTACTTAATTTAGAGGATTTTATTATTTTAAGTATTATGTTCAGGGTTTAATTTCTTGATTTACCTTTCACTTTTTATACTGAAATTCTTATTTTGTTCAGGTAAGATGGAAGACTGAATAGTTGAGAATTTGAAATTTATTTATTTAGTCATTATCACCAGTGATGATTAAACACTAGGAATTTTGAATTGTGGGGACTCACTAGGATAAATTCACATATCAAAAGACTCCTTTAGGTACGCATTATCTGATCTATAGGTTATAGGTATTTTTATATAATTTTACTCTTTTACTCCTAATTCCACTCTGTACTCAAATCTGTAGTCCCAACCCTTTTAATGCCCTCCAGGGAAGACCTCCAGGAAGCTATCTGTAGTTAAATAAGGTGGATTTATTGACACATTGTAACAAGGGAGAATGTCTATTATGGGGAACATCATATAGGATTTGAACTTGTGTTAAGTGATTTTTGGGGAGGAAGTAGGGCTTTGCAGTGGCTTAGATGCTCTTAGGAAGTGGGAGTAATTTTGAGACTGGTTATTTTAAGAACTTGAAAGGTATGAAGAATGGAGCAAGGTTAAAGCTGTGATTGGTAAAGAAGCAGCAGTCATTCATTTTATCCAGGATAGGATTATATTTATTTTTGTTCGTTAGGACAATGTTCATGCTTTTGTCTGTGTTCAGATGTGATTACGGAGTGGTCTTTTTATCTTGACCCATCATGCTCATAGAGTGATGTTCTATAAAATTGTTTAACATGAGTACACCAAGGCCTCCTGATAATACCAGGTCAGTTCCCAGCTGGCAGGGGTCTTTTTTTCTTTTTCTCACTCTATTCATATTCAGTTTCTTCAACAGGTTATATACAGGTAAGATACTTCTCATTTTTTAAAAATTCATTTAACTTTTAGTTATCTAAAGATGATCAGAATACAGTTTCTGCTTTATGCCTGTATTTATGGGCAGTGGTTCTCAACTCAGGCCACCTGTTAGATGACCTAGCTTTCTCATTTCTACATAGAATGAAGTATTTTTTGTCTAAATTTGGACCACAGTAAATTGCATATTTTAATTCCCAGTTAAGAGGTAGAATAAAATTTCATATGGCTGTGCTTGGTATCTAACAGTTTCTAAGCTTTGTATTAGGTCATTTATCTCTTGTAGTTTTTGTTGTTTGTTTAGCTTTTTTTTTTTTTAACTTTTCATTATGTCATATAGAAAAACAGTATAAAAATGAAGAAAATTAAAGTAACCTATAGTCCTATTACCTAGTGTTTTCTCCTTCTTTCTCATTCACATATAGATATATTATATATGAAATACATATATACATAATATATTTCCTAAAATCAAGATATAACTTTATAAACTTTCTTATATTTCTATCACATAATGTTAGTCATATGGCTATACTGTAATAGTTAATACACTATTGTTGGACATACTAGATATTTTAGTGTTTTTTATAACATTGATGAATATAGCATAAATTTTATGTACATCCTTAATTATTTCCTTAAGATAAATTCCTTAAAAAGAAATTTCTGGATCAAAGGGTATATATCTCTTTTAAGGCTTTTAATCTAAGTTGTTAAAATTTTCTCACAGTTTTTAAAATTTTCTGCTAGCAGTATTAAGGCAACTTGTTAGCCAGTGTAGCAATTTTGTGTGAATGAGAGAATCTCTTTTTCAGTGTAGATGGCATCTGCAGCAGGGCTACAATTTGGCTGGTAAAGAATGGGCTGGATTGGATATCAGCCTCATTTGATTCCCTTCCTGGATTCTTGGTGAGGTACAACTGTTCAAGAGTCTATATGGTGGTCTTGAGCAGTGGGTGAGAGTCCTTGAGTGCCTAACCCTCATTCTGTTAGTTTTTCACAACACTGAGTTTACTGCTACTGTGTAGTAGGTAATGAGAGCCTGGGTTTGAATGTACACCTAGACTTTAGTCCCAGTTTTGGTTCCTAGTTGTTTAAGTTGATTGAGTTAAGTCCTCTAAATTTTAGTTTTCTTATCTGCAAATAGGGATAATTATAGTACTCTTCTCATTGAAGTGGTCGTAGTTGAGATTAGATGAGAAATGTGTTACATTAAAACTTACGAACTTGCCATTTTCATGTTTCAACCTGAATACATTAAGCCCTTAGCATAGTGCCTGGAATGTCATAAGTGTTCCATAAAGGCTAGTCATTCATATTTTTATTATTGTTATCATTATTTACATTGTGCTTTAATTTTTCATAAATTGGTTTCTTGGTGGGTACTTGCATATTTGCTTTAGAATGACCCTTTGTACTTAATGCTTATTATATTCCCTGGGCCACATTTATAATTTAATCCTATTTTGGAACAGATCTAGGAACTGATAGTGAAAAATGAATTTGAGCTGTTAGAGAAAGCCAGTAGAAAGGATCGATGCAGATGTTTTTTTCCCTGTGTAACTCAATTACAACCACATTGAAATATTACTTTTGAGAAAGAAGCAGTGATTTCTGGTACCTAGTAACTGTTTACTACAGAATGTACTTGTATAATCAAAGAATATGGCTTTATCTCACAGTTAGAGTTGAAATGGTGCACTTGTAACTTTATTCTTTCACTGTTTTAGATGCAAAAAAAAAAGTGATATAGTTCAAAAGCATGATTTGGCTCTGCTCAGTTTTTTTCTTATCTTTAGTCAAGAGGCCTGTATTGTCTTAGCAACGGAACCACTTGTTATGTATTAGAAAAACAACCTCGGGGTCTGTTGTGTAGCAAACCAATTACATGAATGTTGTATTACTTTTACAAGTTCCTGTGAATATTTGAAAGCTTAGTATTCTGATTTGCAGAACACTTGGCCGTTTGAGGGTAGCGGGAGTGTTGGAAACCAGAATACACGTAGAAGACAAAAGCCAACATTTTGAAAGCTATACATGTTGCCTAAGTATTTACCCAAATTCTCCTTTGAGGATAATGTGGACAGAAATTAAATATGTTACTCAGAAGAATTTTAACTTGTAGGTTCTAAATGTGACTAGTATCAGATATTTGACCCTAATTATTATCTTACAGCTTTATGTGATATATTTTATGTTTAACTGTTCCCCGTTCTTTGTCTTGTACTGCATCCCTCCTCTAGCCCTCAAGTGCATTCACATACATACCATCATTTAGCTAATTTTGCTGAAATTTCAGCCCTAATCTTTTACTCTTCTCAAAATCTTGAATTTTGTGTCGGTTACTTAGGAATATAGCGCACAGATTCACTCCAGGTTTTGGAGCTCTCTGTGGGCTATGCTTCAGTCCAACTCATTCATATTTTCTGTCTGTATTTATAAGTACCATGTGTTGGTTACTAAGCTGGGTGTTTAGAATACAAAGATGACTATGACAGTCCTTGCCTCTTGAGTCAGGGATATTTTGATCAGTAACGTATATTGAATAAAGAATTGTGTGACAGACATTACACTGTGTGTTACGGTATTACTTTGCTAGGACTTCCTTAACAAAATACCACAGACTGGTGGCTTAAAGACCTGAAATTAATTTTGCCGCAGTTCTGGAGGTGAAAAAGTCCAAAACCAAGGTGTTGGCAGATTTGGTTTCTTCTGAAGCCTCTCTCTTTTGCTTTCAGATGCCCGCCTCCTTGCTGGGTCCTCACGTGGTCTTTTCTCTGTGTCCATGTACCACTGGTATCTCTTGTGTTTCCAGATTTCCTCTTCTTAAAAGGACACAAGTCAGATTGGATTAAGGCCTAGTTTTATTACCTTCTTTTACTTTGATTACCTCTTTAAAGTCTACTCCACATACAGTCAAATTCTGAGATACTGGGGGTTATAGTCTCAATATATGAATTTTGTGGGGGGAACACAGTTCAGCCCATAATAGATATATACACAGAGATAAATAAGCCACAATCCCTACTATCTAGAAACTCACTGTTTTATAGGAATGACAAATATTCTAATTATTGGTAATTACAATAGATTACTGAAGCATAGAGTTAGCGTAGAGGTGGCAATTTTGAATTTTGTCTTAAGGCAGCAGCAGATGATTATAGAGCAGTTTCATAAGGTCTGTATTAGATACATATACAGTGTGAGTAGAGCACAGAAGACACTACCTGCAGATGAACAAGATTAAAAAGGACATTCATTTTAGGCTGAGAAAAGTAGTGTACAAAGGTATAAAAAAGAGAGAATATGACTGGAAAATAGAGTGTCTGTGGAGGAGTGTTGGGAAATTTATTCACTTCCCTACTCACTGAATCTCCATTTACTGAGCATCCATCTGTGAAATACTCTCTTTGTATAAATTGTGTTCAGTGCTGCAGATACACAACTCTGGCCTGAGAGATGCCTACATCCTACTTCATGGGGAGTCTGGCAGATAAATAAATGTCATAGTAAATTTCCTGTCTTCTTTTGTTCCAGTGTAAGGATTTCAGAGTTAATTCCTTAGATGATAAGGAGCCACTGTGTGATTTTGAGACGGAAAGTGATATGATTTGATTTGCATTTAAAAGTATAGTATTAAAGGCAGTATAGATTTTGTGGTAGAGGTCAAGGGAATGATGAAAAGGAGGTTGGAAAACCAATTAAGATACATTTGCAATGGCAGCATAGATTGAACATAAGGGACTTAGTGACTGACCAGTTAGGTATGACTGACAGAAATCTAGTGACTGACCAGTTAGGTATGACTTCTAAGAGTTTTTGGTCTGGACATTAGGAATCTGAGAAGTAAACCAATGGAGGAATAGATTTATGGGCAGTATGCTAAGTTTGATTTTGGATGTGTTATTGTGAGTTACCTTTGGAACACCTGGATAAAATGCAGACATTGTATAGTAGTTGTATATATGTGTCCAGAGATTAGGAGAAGTTTGAGTAAGAGACCTGGTTGGAGTCATTAGTGGAATCATTAGCATATAGGAGTGAATGAGATCACATAGACAGTATATAGAAGGAAAAGAGAGGGGAGCCCTGAAGGAACCATCCTCAAAGAAATATGGTCCCAGTTCTCAATTTAAGTCTCAGTCTTACTGTTGGTACTTACAGGACCTTTGTTAAATGTGTTGCCTCCGCTGGGAGTGTGTACATTCTTTCCAGTGTTTAAAGTGCATTATTTTTAAAACCACACATATCTTTTAAAATCCCACTTATCCTTCAAGGAATATTAAGTGTTATGTTCATGAAAGTTTTTCCTGATTTTCTTCCAGTTATAAGTAATCCCTTCATCTAGGAACCATAATACTGTGTAACTTTTCTGAGACACGTATTCTTTTCTTTTTTTCCCTGGAGTAATTACTTATTTACATATCCTTATCCTATGTTTTAGACTCTAAGCTGATTGAGAGCAGGATCTTTATGGGCATCTTGTATAGAGTATGTTCTTTTCCTTTTTTTTAAATCTATTTTTATATGTAGTGGCTAAAATCTGTAAATTGCAAACTCCCAAATTTACCCTTTCCCACCCCCTTTCCCCAGTAATCATAAGATTGTTTTTGAGTCTGTTTCTGTTTTGTAGATGGGTTCATAGTGTCCTTTCCCCCACTTTTTTTTTTTTAGATTCCCCATATGAGTGATATCATGTGGTATTTTTCTTTCTCTTTCTGGCTTACTTCACTTAGAATGATGACCTCTAGGTCTATCCATGTTGCTGCAAATGGCATTATTTATTTTTTATGGCTGAGTAGTGTTCCATTATATAAATATACCACAACTTCTTTATCCAATCATCTGTCGATGGACATTTAGGTTGCTTCCCTGTCTTAGCTATTGTATATAGTGCTGCTGTGAACATTGGAGTGAATGTATCTTTTCGAATTAGAGTTCCTTCTAGATGTATACCCAGAAGTGGGATTGCTGGATCATATAGTAAGTCTATTTTTAGTTTTTTAAGGAATCTCCATACTGTTTTCCATAATGGCTAAACCAAACTACATTTCCACCAACAGTGTAGGAGGGTTCCCTTTTTTCCACACCCTCTCCAGCATTTATCGTTCATGGACTTTTTAATGATGGCCATTCTGACTGGTGTGAGGTGATACCTCATTGTAGTTTTGATTTGCATTTCTCTTATAACTAGTGATATTAAGCATTTTTTTTATGTGTCTGTTGGCCATTTGAATGTCTTCATTGGAGAATTGCTTATTTAAGTCTTCTGCCCATTTTTGGATTGGGTTGTTTGTTTTGTTACTAAGCTGTATGAGCTATTTATATATTCTGGAAATTAAACATTTATCAGTTGCATCATTTGCAAATATTTTCTCCCATTCTGTAGGTTGTTGTTTTGTTTTGTTTATGGTTTCCTTTACTGTGCAAAAGCTTGTAAGTTTAATTAGGCCCCATTTGTTATTTTTTGCTTTTATTTCTATTGCCTGGGTAGACTGCCCTAAGAGAACATTGGTAAGATTTATGTCAGAGAGTGCCTATGTTTCTTCTAGGAGGTTTATTGTGTCTTGTCTTAAATAAGTCTTTAAGCCATTTTGAGTTTATTTTTGTGTATGGTGTGAGGGGGTGTTCTAACTTCATTGATTTACAAGCTGCTATCCGGTTTTCCCAACACTACTTTCTGAAGAGACTGTCTTTTCTCCATTGTATATTCTTGCCTCCTTTGCCAAAGATTAACTGACCATAGGTCTGCATGTTCTTAATAAATGTGACCAGTGAGTAAATTTTATCAACTGTCCTCTTCTTAGTTACTAACTGAAGGAGTCTCAGATTAAATAGAAATTATAAAATGGAGACATAATAACATAATGCAGATATGAGCCAGGAAATACAATGAAGTTTCTTATTTATGAAATAATTCGGGGTGAAAATTATCCCATAAAAATTCATTTAAAAAAATTACGAGTCTTTCTTAATTTTGTTGAAAAAAGCAGCTAATATACTTCTGTTCACCAAAATACAAAAGAAACATTGATGCAATGAAATAGTTGTTACCTTCATAAAAGTAGTGTTTTGTGTGTGTGTGTGTGTGTGTGTGTGTGAAGGGGAGATAATTAAGCTTGTTTATTTGTTTGTTTAATGGCGGTACTGGGGGTCAAACGCAGGGCCTCATTCGTGCTAAGCACACACACTACCGCTGAGCTGTATCTCCTCCCCGATTGCATTAATTTTATAGATACTCACCAATTTATCCTAATAGCCATTGCTTTTTATTGAAGGCAAAGCTAGGTGGTAATATTTTTATAGATACAGGGAAATTGGGACTGTGAGAGGTTATGTAATTTGTGTGCAAATCCGCAAATATTATATGACACAACTGAGTGGATTAAGATCTGTCCTAACTTCAAAGTCACTGTGTGTGGGTTTTTCTGCTGTGCTTACATTACTTTTAGATTTCATGGATTTAAAGGATATTAAAGTATGAGACAAAGTAAAAGAGCTGGTAAATATGCAACTATTATACATGTACAACTTTAAAGCAAGGACTTTAAGTCTGTTTGGCATGAAAGGGTATTTGAATAACCACATTAAAAATTATATGCATGTATATTATACTCTTCCACTTTCATCACATGCTTTTAAGGATCTAAGATGACCCCTCCCCCCAGAAAAGATGAAGATCCAAGATATGGACATCTCTTCTAATTTTAATACTCTGTAGCCTTATAGTTCTATGCTATGTATAAA
Organism: Camelus ferus; assembly: GCF_009834535.1. Lineage (NCBI taxonomy): Eukaryota > Metazoa > Chordata > Mammalia > Artiodactyla > Camelidae > Camelus > Camelus ferus. Next base: position 16,224,578 of record NC_045710.1, on the reverse strand, counting down.
CTTAGGTACTCTTCTAAGTTATGAATGATTTAAAAGAATTGTAATGAAAGGCACATGAAAAAGAATTGTTCCCTCATCAAATGCAGATGCTCTTTAGAATAAATGTCTTGTCCTTCAGAACAGTGGGAAATTTTTATGGAGTTCTTTTTTCGTTAATTAATTAATAATTCTTTTTTCCCCTTTAATTGAGGAAGGAATGTGGGCAGGAAGCATGTGTTTAAAAAACCAAGAAGAAAGATCACTGAGTTATTTTAGAGTGATGCTACGCCAGATATGTGGCTTTATATTTAATCTTAACCTCTTTTTAGTTTTTCCTAAGCTTAAGTGGAAAGCCAGGGGCAGAAATTCCCAATATTGCATGGGCTACAAATACTGTATTTTCAGCTTGAAAGCATAGCTGCTTCTAAGGATGTTCATTGTAGTTTTTTGTTTATAGTAGTTAAAATTTGAAGCAACTTCCAACTGTTACTCTATTGAGCAATAATTTTGAAAAATGAAGATACATTTTACTTTGGATTATTACATGATTTGGTTTCAAAAATTATTTAAAAGATATCAGGAGACTTCTGATTTTGGCCAAGATGGAGTAAAGGGACTGAATTCCTCTTACCTGAAATAATGGGGGGAAAACAGCAAAATATATGACAAAGCAGTTTTGAAGACTTTGGATATCAGGAGATGAGGCAAATGATCCCCGAAGGATGGGGAGCTAACAAATTGAGCATTATAACTATGTTTGGAGAGGGTCCACACTGTGGCTCAGGAAGGAAGAACCTAGATAGAGTCTGGAAGTCTTCCTGAATTGAAGAGGAAGAGCTGGGAATGTAAGGGGGCCAAAGAAGGTAAAATTCTCAGGGTATAGAGTACCAGGAAGGAGAAAGCTGCAGAGAGAGGACACTGGGGAGATCTGCAAAAGATCCTCCTCTAGTTTTTAGCTGAATGCTGATTAGCATATTCACGTGAGGAAATTACTTAAGGCCAGAGAAAGAGACTATTCCTTGAAGTTCATACAGGGCTAGCAATGGTGTAGCAAATAGTTAGAGCTAATAAGCCAACAAACAGAAAAATGGAATCATAAAAATGTTCACAGTTAATGCAAAAGAAGCGAGGAAAAGAGGAACAAAGAGTATATGGGACAAGTAGAGAATAAATAGCAAGCATATTAATAATCATATAAATTATAGTAAAAGTAAATGGTGTAAACCAAGGATCAACAAACTACAAACTGGCTGCCTGGTTTTGTAAATGAAGTTTTTATAGTTGAAACACGGGCATGCCCATTTGGTTACATGTTGTCTAGGGCTGCTTTTATGCTACAAGGGCAGCTTTGAGTATTTGCCAGAGACCTTATAATCTGAGAAGCCTAAGATATTTAGTCTCTGGATTTATACAGGAAAACTTGTTAATACCTAGCCAGAACATCCCCCCAAAAAGCAGAGTGTCATTTTGGATAAAAAAGCAAGACCCGACCATATACTGCCTACCAGAAACTCACTTGATGAGACTGACTCTATCTAATGCACTAAATGAGGCTCCTTTATAAGAAACCTATTTTTTAGTTTGTAGGTTGGACCTCCAGGTCCAGCCATGTTGTTGCAAATGGCAAAATTTCATTCTTTTTTATGGCTGAGTAGTACTCCACACACACGCATATATATGTGTGTGTGTGTGTGTATAACATCTTCTTAATCCATTCATCTGTTGATAGGCCTTTAATGTTACTTTTGTATCTTAGCTATTGCAAATAATGTTGCTGTGAGCATTGGAGTGTATATATCTTTTCAAATTAGTATTTTCTTTACAAGAAACCCACTTTAAATATAAAGCCACAAATGTGTTATGAGAAAAGCATGAAAAAGATAGACCATAAAATACCAAGCAAAGGGAAGCTGAAGTAATTAAATAAATATCAAAGTAGATTTCAGACCAAAAATATTACCTGGGATAAAGAAGGTTATTTCATAGTCATCAACTAGGCATAATAATTCTAGACATTTATGCCTCTGAAAACAGAGCTTCAAAATTCATGAAGCAAAAACTGATAGAACTGCAAGGAGAGACAGAAATTTATAATTTCCTGGAGATTTCAATACCCCTTTCTCAAAACTAGATAAAGCTAATACACAGAAGATCAGTAACGATACATAAGACTTGAACAACCCTATCTGTCAACTTGATCTAAGTGATATTTATAGAACACTTTTTCCAATGACAACAGATAAACACATTCTTTTCAAATGCACAGGATTATTTACCAAGATAGACCATATTTTGAGCCAGACCATATTTTGAGCCATAAAATAAGTCTAATTAGATATAAAAGGATTCAAGTCATATAAAGTATGTTCTCTGACTATAATGGAATTAAATTAGAACTCAATAACAAAAAGTTATTTGGAAAACATATTTGTAAATTAAATACCACACTTCTCAATAACCCATGGATCAAGGAAGAAATCAAAAGAGAAGTTTAAAAGTTTTTAAGGTGAATAAAATGAAATATAAAAATTTATGAGATGCAGTTAATTCATTATATAGGGAGAAATTTATAGCACTAAGTACTTAAATTAAAAAAGAAGAGAGGTCTTAAATCACTCATCTCAGCTCCCAACTTGACTAACCAGGAAGCAAAGAACAAATGAAGCCCAAAGTAAGCAAAAGAAAGGAATAATAATAAAAATCTAAGGTGATCCATACAGGGAAAAAATAAAAAATAATGGGGGGAAAAAACATTGAGAAAGCCAATGAAATGAAAAGCTGTTTCTTTTTAGAAGATCAGTAACTGATAAACCTCTGGTGGAACTGATTAGGATAACAAGAATTCATAAATTACCATTAGCAAGAATGAAGGAGATAACATTTCTACATATTCTACAGATATTAAGAGAACAGTAAGGGAACATTATGAACCGTTTTATGCCAATAGATCTCACAACTTCAGCAAATTTGTCCAATTTATCTGAAGAGAAAGAAGAGCTCATGAAGGAAGGAATGTATAATGTGAATAGTTAATGTTTTTTCTATAGTTAAAAACATTCCCATTAAGAAACCTTCAGACTTAGATGGCTTCACTGGTTTATTTTACTGAACAATTAAGGAAGAAATAATACCAGTTCTACATAAACTTTTCCAGAAAATTGAAGTGGAAAGAATTCTCTCCAACCTGTTCTATAAGGTTAACATTACTCTGAAAAAGATACTACAAGGAGAAAAAAAAAGACCAAAAACTATAGACCAATATCCCTCATGAACATAGAATTTTGGCAAGTTATATGCAATAGTTAAAAAGATACCTTTGTGGTCAGGTAGGGTTTATTCTAGGAATGCATGGTCGGTTTGAAATTTGAAAGCCAATCAATGTAATTCCCTGTATTAACAGACTAAGAAATGATTATCTCAATCAGCGCACAAAAGCATTTGAGACAGATCAGTATGTATTCCTGATTACTAAATGTAAGCTAACTAGGATTAGAAAGGACCATTCTCAGTCTGATTAAGGACATCTACAAAAAGCCTACAGTTCGCATCATATTTAATGACAGAAAACTAAATGCTTCCCCTTAAGATCAGGAACATTGCAAATACAACCACTTTTACCACCTCTACCCAACATTATGTTGAAGGTTCCAGCCAGTGCAGTAAGGTAAGAAAAAGAAATAAAAGTCGTCCAGTTTGGAAAGGAAGAAGCAAAACAGTAAAACTCTTCATTTATAGACAGCATGATGTCTACATAGAAAAGCCTATGAAATTTACAAAAACACTATTAGAAATGACAAGTGAGTTTAGTGAGGTTTCAGGATACGAGTCAATATACAAAACTCAGTTGTATTTCTATATACTGGCTCCAAATAATAGGAAATTGAAATTAAAAATTGCTGTCCACATTAACATGAAAAAGCATGAAATACAGATCAGTCTGACAAAAGATAAGCAAGACCTGTGTATTGAAAACTTCCCTGCTTAGATCTTTTAGACGACTTTTTACTGCTCTTAGATTAAACTCTAAAATCCTTTCAATATGGTCGGATTCCTGTTTGCCTCTTGCTTATTCTAACCACATAGGCTACCTTTCAATTTCTTGAAATCTCCAAGATCTTTTTACCCCAGAGATTTCTCACATGATCCTGCACTGGTTTTTGCCTCTTTCAGTGGCTACCCCAATTCACGCTTCAAAGTCTCAGCGTAAATGCCAGTAAACTCAGGGAGGTCTTTCCTGACTTGCCCACTTAAAATTGGTGTCCACACAAGTATCTTGTAGGTTTTCATCATCACTGTTACAGGGTTTTGATAATGGGGGGGGGCATAGGAGGAGATGTTTATATGTGTGTAAGAGAGATTATTTGGTTAATACCTCTTTTCCTGTACTACTCTAAATGGCTCTGAAAGTAGAGACCTGTCTGTTTTGTTCACTGCTGTGTAGCCATCACCTGACTTAGTTCCTGGTACAGTTGACAATCAATATTTATTGAGTGAATGTTTAGAGAAAATATATTGGGAGGAAATATACCAGTAGATTGCCTTTTGAGTGCTGCATGTTTGTTTTTGTAAGATTTCTACAATTAGCTATTAGACTTTCTAATAGGAAAAGTTATAAATGAAATACATCATTATACTTTTTGTCTTTACTAGAGATGAAAAAGCAGATATTATTTTGTAACTTGGATTCTATTTCTAAATACTGTTAAAAATTAAGTGACCTTGATATATTTACTTGACTTGTAATATCTTGAAGTTGTGTAGCTCTAGGTGGCGCTGCTTTTGTCATAGTGTTAATGAACGAGGACTTCTCTGTTGGTGTAAAGCAGAGACTCTTCTTTTAGTACCAACATGAGGTATAGTTTATCTAGAACAGAGTATGCACTTCTCTCCTAGATCCACCTGGAATTTATATATCATCTTGCATTCTTAGTTTAGAGTGTCTTATTGTGTATGTCGCTATCACAGTTTTTTAATAGGTCACTCTTACTTTGTATACATTATATTCTTTAGCACAGTTTTGACTACTTTTCTCTTATGGAGAAAATTACATAAGATTTTCTGAAATCTGTGTATCTATCTATGGCAGCTCTGGTGCTGGGCCTATGGTGAATATCCTCTAAATCTTTTAAAACTTTTTATTGAAAATCATGCATTTTTATTTTCAAAAATATAAAATAAAGTCTTGTATCTTTAAGGTAGTGATTTGTTAGGTCTCTGAAGTTCTGAAAAGTACAGTTATCAGTTAATTGTCAACTTGATTGAGTAGTTTGTTATATTTCTTTTTTACTCATCATTTAAATGATCTTCTTACCTACAAATGCTTTTCAGTTTTATTTAAATGTTTGTGTTCTTTTACTTTTCTTTTAAAGATGCCCCTTGTTAATGTTACTTCATCTGTATGTATAATAAATATCTACTACCTTTTTTAACAGATAAAATAATTAGGCACAGGGCTTGTACCCTGAAGGATACTGCACATGCCATCATTGCAGCTGAATTGGATCCAGAATTTAATAAACTATGTGAAGAAATTAAGGAAGCAAGAATAAAAAGAGGTAAGTTACCATTAGAGACCAAGAAGTCATTGAATGGTGTTTCCTTAGGGTTGCTGGTATTATGAAAATGTATTTTGAGGCACAGCCTTCACTTAATTTCTGATACTAAAATATGTCATGTAAATTCTCAAGGATATTTGAAAATTTTATTTGAAATATGAAACTTTCCTATGACAGTTTTACTGTGACATTGCAAATTACAGAAATAAAGTACTTTTTAGTGAAACTTCTTTTGTAGGAATATATCTTTGTTAATTATTGATTTCTATTCTTAAAGGATTTAAATAGGCTTTCATAGTTGAAGAGGGTTTATTTCATCAATTTATATCCCAGTACTGGTACTTAAATATATTTTTAGGAATACTTTGTTTTTTTTAACCTATTGATGTTTATGTGCAGTTTCATTAATACAGAGACAGAATGAATTAGCAGATGTGATTTATTCATTCAGTATATAGTCCTTGAGGAACTCACACTTTAGTAGGAAAGAGAAGTTTAGTAGTAAAACAAATCAATGATTACAATGATTGAAGCTTATGCATAGTGCAGAGGAGAGATCTCCTGGTAGGAAACCCAGCATTTTGATCAGAGTTTAGGGAATGAATATGGGAGTGTTATCTCTAGTAGAGTAGAGGAAGGGAGGCAGTGACAGAGACGGGGGAGGTATTGCAAGTACGGCACACAATAGTGTGTATAAAGGCACAGAGAGGGAAATAATGTGGTATATTAAAAGAATTGCAAACTGGTATTGGTATTGCTAAAGATGTACAGAATGGTGGGAAATAGAGCTTAAGAGGTGAGCTGGGTCCAGGACCTTGAAGTTATAAAGATGCTTTTCTTCTTCCTTAGTGAGGCCTTCTGTGGCCACCTAATCTGATATAGGCCTTGGTCACCATAGCACTTGTCATTTTGTTGTTTTTGTTGTCTCTCTCCTCCTTGTTTAGAATGTAAGTGCTATGAGTGTCTTATTAATAGCTCTGCTGCAGTCCCTAGAGCTGTCTCTAGTGTACAGTGGGCTTTCTATGGATATTTGAATGAATCAGTGCCATGCTAAGGAGCTTGGATTTTACTCTGTAGGTCAGTGTTTTTCAAAACATGTGTGTCTATTTCCCCCATCAGCTTAGAACTGGTGAATTAAACTCCCTGAGAGTAGTAAGGCTGAGAAATCTGCACTTTGACAAACTATTCAGGTGGTTTTTATGTACACTAAAGTTTGAGAACAGTTGCCATAGTCAGCAGGAGTCACTGAAGTATTTTAAGCAGTGGAACGGATTGGTAAATTGCTTTGGCAGCAGGAAATAGCAAGATACTCAATGTGGCAGGGTAGGAAGATAAGAGACCAGCTAAAAATGTCGGAGCCAGTTTGGAAGACATTTTGGCAGTTTCTAAAGAATTAAGCATAATATTTACCATAGGATGCAGTGATTCTACTCCTAGGGATCTGCCCAAGAGAAATGAAAACATATGTCCATATAAAGACTTGTATAGGAATGTTCCTAGCAGCACTATGCACAACAACTAAAAACTGGAAACAACCCAGATGTCCATCAGCTGACGAATGGGTCAGCAAAACAGGGTATACTCTACAGTGGTGTACTCCTCAGCTATAGAAAGGAATGAAGTACTGTGCATGGTACAACATGGGTGAACTTCAGAAACAGAATGCTCAGTGAAAGAGCCAGTCACAAAAGACCACATGTCGCGTGATTCCATTTATATGAAATGCTCACAAAAGGCAAGTCTGTAGAGACAAAAAGTGGATTAGTGGTTGCGTGGAACAGTTACCTAAAATTGGATTGCTGTAGTGTTTGCACAACTCTGAAATTTACTAAAAATCGTTTAATATTATGCTTAAAATGAGTGATTTTCATGTTACGTAAATTATACCTCAGTAAAGCTGTTGCAGGGGTGAGGAGGGATGGTTGGGGGGCAGAGGAAGCTGTTGGAGTAGTCCAGATTTTTAATTAGTGAATTGGGAATGAAGGTAGGATTAATATGAGAGCTGCAGCTACAGGGTGGAGGGCGTTGTGAAGGAAGGAAAGGAAGAGTCAAAACTGGCTGCCATATGACTGGTTTAGTGACTTAGTAGATGCTAATACCACCAGTAGAGAGGGGTTCTATATAAGGACAGGGTTTTTTTGTGGGAAAGATAAATCAATTATCTTTTATTTCACCTGTCTTAAGGATGTCCAGTTGGAAGTATCAAGTAGGCAATTGATATGGATCAGAAGCTCAGCACAGTTTTGGGCTAAAGATGTAATTTGGGAGTGATTATATAATGGCAGTAGAAGCTGAAGGCATGGATGATACTTTGTGGTGGGAGGTGTAGATTAGGGTGAGAAGAAAAGGTATTCCAGAGATAGCCCTCAACATTTAAGGGCAACATAGAAGAAAGAAATCTAGTAAGGGAAAATGAGATGAAATGGTTATTTCTATGAAGATCAGTGCAGGAAAACCAAACTTACACTGTGTGGTATGCCAGGCAGCTAATGTCAGATGGAGACAGTTCATGTGAATGGGATTTAGTGGCTCAGTAAATGCTTGTACTTTCTAAGATGGCAGAAATCATGACTCTTAGACAGTGTATAATCTCACTGTCCCACAGTCATAAAAACGTGAAATGTATCCCTTTGCAAAATAAAATGAATAAACATTGGGCCCCTTTGGGGAAGTGTAAAAAAAATGTAAAGTGCCATTTTATTTTTATGATTTTATATCTAGTTTCTTTCCCATCTTAAAACAAAAGATACTATTTTCATCCAAATTACAAACTGTCCAAATATAATTAATGACTTTAAAACTCAGTTCTGTATTTCAGACATTTTTTTAACCTTGTTAATTTATGTAGCTGGGAATATTTAAATAGGTATTGCTTATCTTCTGCTTGCAGGCTTATCGGTAACAGCAGAACAAATAAATCCTCATGGTACTGGAGCTCGAAAGACAGAAACTAGAGTTGAAGAGGCATTTCGGCACAAACAACGAAATCCAGCAGATGTCTGGCACAGCTCTGCAAGTAAATGTGCTTGTGAGTATTTGAGATCATGTTATCCAGCAGTTGTGAAGGAACAGTTGTGAAGGAGGCAGATGTGTTAGGAGCTGGGTGCACACACCAGAGGACTGCTGTTTTTTCTCAGCTCCTTCAGTCTTCTGTCTTTTCAGAGGTGAAGAGCTTGTGGGGTAAGGTGCTGAATCAGAATGCGTTTCTTTAACTTTCTTTGCTTTTTTCTGTCTCCATCCAGTGCTTGTTGTTGTAACCAGGTTTGAATTTTTTCAGTTTTAAACTTTGGTTTTTGGATAGAGATGTGGAGCCACTAGACTTTTCATTCACCCTTGCTGTCTGCAGCCACTTGCTGTATGCTATGCAGGATGTTCTTATTCTGGTGGGAAATGGAAACTCTGGCATAAGAGAGTGACTGAATTGACAGTAGGAAGTTGATTTTTCTGAGAAGAATCTTTTTTATTGGGTTTTGTTTAAGTGAGATGTATTTAGAAAGGGAAAATGTAGTGTTCTAGGTTTTCATCACTTTTCATCATTCATGGTGATCCATAAAGTTTCTTAAAAAAACAAATGTTAGTAAACACAGCATCTTCCTAATACATTGCTTATGTTTCACAGAAGATAGCCATCTTTGGAAGATATATGCTGTTCTTCTGACAGAAAGGTGGTAATTCTGCTTCAACTGTCAGTAAAGATGGCCATAATACGTTCTTTCACCAGTGGCTTGAATTTGAATGAGTGAACTGTGCTCATTTTTAAAAATCTTGTTCTCTTTATGATAAGTGGCATTTATGTGTGAGAACATTTGAAGGACTTAATGGTATATTTAAACTGTTTAAGCTGTTTTTCCTAGTTGTACCTTGGATCATGACCTGGATTATGTAACACAGCACTCTAATTTAAACCTTGAAATCATTACATTATCTGCACCTGATGAAAATACTAACTAAAATACATTGAATATTGGCTTCAAGCAGTTTTAAGTTCCTTTAAGTTAAAATGTTATTTAAATCTGCAAATGTGAGTTTTGATTTCTCTTACCAGTAGATGGCGTATGTGACTCATCATTTGTCTGTTTAACATTAGGTTACTTAAATCATAAATCTAAATATCCCTAAGGAAAAGTTACTTTCCTAAGATCTTAGTTTTGGAAAGAAGCTCAGAGATGCTATAAAAATTGATTCTAAAGATTATGCCTGTAAATGGGCTTTTCACACAAAGCACCCCTGAAAAAGGAAGTATATATATTAAAGATTACTTCCATAAATATATACTACTGCCACATGCCAGGTGCTGTGGAAACACAGCAGTGACTAAAACAAAAATCCTTGTTCTTGTAGAGCCCATACAATCAATTTCTCTTATTTTACCAAAATCATACTAACCATTAGAAATAATTATATAAGGAGGGGGAAATTATCTCTAGTTTGACCTCCCCCTAGGTAAGAACATTTTCTTTGTTCTTAGCCAGGCTGAAAGTATTAAAAGTAACCTTGCTGCAGTAGGGCTCCTAGCCTTTGCTTAGGGTGCTAGTATGTATCAAGTAATTGAGGCACTCTTGATTGAGCAGGGTCCAGCTTCTTGCTCTTGTGTTCCATGGCTTCATTTGGAAAGAAAAGGGAACCCATTGTATTTTTAGTTATTGGAGAATAAGCGAGGACACAATGTCAGCAGTGATTTGTTGGATAGTAAAACTTAGCAGTTCTACTCTTTAGAGAAAGAACAAGCTGAATATTTTTCTTTAATTTTTAATGTGCACTGGATCAGTTTTTTAATATAGTTACTGGACTGCTAACAAATGCCCGTCACTTTAGCCTGTGCTTTTAAAAGTAGACTAATACAGAAATTTCATTTCCAATTACCCTGTAACTATAAATTGTGAAAATAGAAATTAATAGAGGAAAAAGGAATGGAGAGATGATTGTAATGGTAGTACAACTTTGAAGGCAAAATATATTTTGAGCCAAGTGACTAAATAGCTTGAATTTTGGAAATGATTTCAGAAACCTTTAGTAGCTTTGTTCTTAGATAAGAAAGAAGAGTAATATTTATGACAAAATTTGTTCATTTTTTGTGAACACCTTGTATTAAAGATGAAAGGATGAAAAAAGTATATAAACACACTAACTATATACTGTTGATAGATCATAAGTTTTTATTAAGTGCTGGAATAAAGAAATGAAGGTTGTCCACAGACCATATTCCTTTCTATTTGTCTTTCAGAAGCAATTTTTAAACTGTGGATTAAACAGTCTACATTTAGTGATCTCATATTTGTATTTTTTTTTAAAATGTCTTTGCCCAAGAAGCTTTTCAACTTTGATATATTAAAAATATATATTATCTCTTTTTAAATTGAGCCAGACTTTGACATTCTTTTATAGCCTCAGAAAAAATGAATTATTTTTACTCTGATGGCTTTCAACAAACTGATACTCAGAATTCGGTGTTAGACATCAAAAGTGATAGATCTCTAGTTTAACTAGTTTGCTTTTAAATTTCTTTGTGCAAGTGTCCCAAATTGTAAAGTAAAAGCTAACTTTTTGCTTAATTAAGGAGCAGTGCGGTACAACCACATTGTCTGTATAACCTTCTTGGGGCTTCTATCCATGACCATACTTACTGGAGGTGATTCCTTCTTGTGGAAGGAGAGGCAGTAGAGGTTTCTCTGTAGGGATATCTGTTACTATTCGGTCTTCATATACTGGATCATGCCTTTATTCCCTTTCATGGTTTAAGAGCTTTTGGGTGATTTTGCTGGCAAAGCACTCATTTCCTAGTGGAAACCCAGGGCTGTTGCTCCAAACCTTCCAGGCAGCCGGGTAATGTGGTCATTCCCTAAGTGTGTATATTGTATGCATAGCCCCTAGATGTTAGGAATTAGGAAAAACTATAAAGTAGAATCTAGGGCAGTAGTAAAAAGTGAGTGCTGAGTAAACTCATAAGAAATAAATTTAATTTTTTTCATTCTTCAGAGTTCATTCCTGACTTCATATCCAATTTACGTGTAGGTTGTGTGGATTAGTCAGCATGGATGTCAAGAGCTAAGTAGTTTTTGTTGCACTAGTATAGATTTACTTTCTTTTGAATCTTATTTAATAAACATTTATAAGGAAGTATTGTATTTCAAGTTCTACATATCTTTTTTCCTTTTTTGTAAAATAGTTAGAGTTCGGAGAAAATCAAGGCGACGATCACAGTGGGGTAAAGGAATTATTAAGAAAAGGAAAGTCAATAATTTAAAAAAAGATGAAGAGGACACCAAATTTCCTGACTATGAGAATCATATGGAAGACAGGAAATTGCTAGAGAATGGAGAGTTTGAGGTAAGCACTGACTGTCATGAAGAAAATGGAGAAGAGACTGGAGACTTATCTATGACCAATGATGAATCATCCTGTGACATCATGGACATGGACCAGGGGCAGAGGCTTAACAATGGAGCGGGCACAAAAGAGAACTTTGCATCTACTGAAGAGGAAAGTTCAAATGAGTCTCTACTCGTCAACAGCAGTAGTTCTTTAAATCCAGAACAGACATCTAGGAAAGAAGCTTTCCTTAAAGGAGGCTGTCTAAATGGTGAGGCCTCCACTGACAGTTTTGAAGGAATACCAGTTCTGGAGTGTCAGAATGGCAAAATTGAAGTAGTTTCTTTCTGTGGGAGTGGAGATAAATGTAATTCTGAACAAAAGAGTCTTCTGGAGGACCAGTCAAAAGAAAAACCAGAAACTTCAAATGAAAATCAAGGAGATGATCCTGAGAAACTAGAGGCACTGGAATGTAGCAATAATGAGAAGTTAGAACCTGGCCCTGATGTGGAGGTTAAAGATGCAGAACTGGATAAAGAAGGTAGAGCTAATGTTTTACAGTTTTTCCTGAAGGTTTAAACTCCAGAGATAATGAAGTGCATGTTTTGTCTGGTCCCCAGTAGCAGTAACTGATAATTACACCCCTTTGAGAATCTGTTGCAGTTTTCACCCCTTCTCTAGAAGAACGTACACATACATGGTAAATTTTGGTGACTGTTTCAGAGTTTATGATCTAGAATGTGTTGCTTTCCTGGCTGCTTACTTTTCTGCTTCTCACTTGATTATCATCCCTCTCCTGACAGATTTGTGACTAAAAGCTGAGTAAATCCACAGGGGTTAAAAAGATGGATTTCTAACAGAATTATTTGGGTGGGGGCTGGGGTGGGCTAAGAAGACTTGGGTGCTGTAGCAGTACAGTATATGAGTCGTATAGATTCCCACTCAGCTACTACTCCTGTTCATTATAATCCGGTGACTCCGAGCTAATCACTTGTACTCTCCAACCCTGTCTTTTTCATCTTCTAAATTAAACTTCAGAATGATGTCATTGCAGGGATTAGATAAATCATGTATGTTAATCATCTCTCATGGTACCTGGCACACACTAAGGTATGTTCATGCCACGCAGTCATTGTTAGTTGAATCTGAGGGATGTTTAGTCTAAGAGGCTCTACTGCTTCATGAGGCCAGTGATGGAAGAAAGCAGCAGAATCCTCACTGTCAGAGTTGCCTTGTTTTCCAAGAGTCAGAGCACTCTGCCCACTTCTGACTTCCTTTGGCCATGTGGTGTGGTTTTTTTTTGTTTGTTTTGTTTTGTTTTTTTTTTTTAAAGGAGAGGCGGAAAGGGGGAATTGAGGGTTTCTGGCCCTGCTTTTCATTGTTCTCTAGCCCACAGTGCAATGGGGTGAGTTAGAGATCTGCTCTGTTCAGTGTACAATTCCTTCCTGAACAGATGCTCTTATACTATACTAGGCTGTCTTGAAATGTATCATGCTCTGTAAATTGTGTGGAGTATAATGCGTTAGGCTGGGATTTGGGCTGTGTGGAACAAATTATTGAATGCCAGTTTTTGAGTCCTCTGGCAGAATTAGAAAGTAGGTCATGTTACTTTAGTCTTGGAGTTCTTTTAATGGATAAAGAGAGATGTAATGCTCTTGAATGCTTTCTGTTGAGAATTTTCCTTTTTCTTCAACGTTTAATAATAGAAAGTAGTTTTAAGGGCATTATTTATTCTGGGCTATCATGTAGACAGAACTTAAAAAATGTGTTGAAGCTATGGTTAAGTAATGAATGGGACAGAGTGGGGAAAAGGGAGAAATCTATGTTATGAGGCAGAATGGGTGGGAGGGCAGAGTTCTTTTTAATGCTACTTCACTATGAGATTTTTGTAAGCTTGCAGAAAAGGTTTCCATGAATATTATGTTCAGTTGGTGATCTAAAAGCTTTGAAGGTATTTGTTGTGTAAAAACTTCACCTGAAGTTTTCGTTTTAACTCTCCAAGGTACTGTCACCTAGTGCAGTGGTCCCCAATTCAGCTTCTTGGGCCACTAGAAGTCCATGGGTGTGATAATGAGGATCAGTATGGTCCTAGCAAAACTCCTGGTATATATTAATTGAACTATAAAGTTTACTCTAAAGGCTGTCTGAAATATAAAATTTCTCAGATATATCATGGTATATGGGTATGAAGGCAACATTTTGGTTCTTTTATCATTTATGTATAAAACAGGCACTGATGACAAGGAAGGCTTGGGACTAAGAGGACTAATGTAGGAGGGAGGAGGAAGGTTCTCCTGAGGATCCCAGTCAGGGGTCAGGTTCTGTGTAAAGTTCTGAAACAGTCCAAGTTTGTCCTTGTGTTCCTTCCCTCTTGGCCTCCTCTTATTAGAGTACACCTACTTAGGGAGTATAGGGTTCGATGGTCTGCCTACCCTCCCCTACTTCTCAGAGTGCCTGATGCTGTCAAATTATACTCAACCATCTCAGAATTTCTGCTCTTTCAGTGTGGCTGGTCTCAGCAAGATGTTGGCAGGAAAGTAATTAGATTAAACTAATTCACTCTAACATGGGAAAGGGTACTAGATCTTTTACATTTTTAATGGGTTTATATTTTTTAGAGAAAATGTCGTAACATAGATCGATTTCTAATAGAATTTTAGGCAGTGTAACAGAAAAAAATAAGACATTTCAGGCAGTGTAGAGGAAAATGTTTTGTATTGGGAGGCAAATATGAGATAGGTTGGCCTCACTTTGTGTATCTGCTTTTCTGGGTTGCTTCCTTCTCATTTTGAAGGCTCTAAATTTTAAAATAATGATTGTCATACAGAGAGTGAAGACTGTTTTAAGTTAGTGCTTAAAGCTAGTGATTGCTTTTTCGTCCTTTTATAGAAATGTTTATTAGATGATACTCTGGTGTGACTTGGCTTTCGTAGTTGTGGTTTAAATTTAATTTGAGTTGTTTATTTTTACTCCCCACCCCCAAAATCATGTATTATTTAAAGAATTACACCCTTATTCCAAAAAGGATTTATGTTGGGAAAGAGAATATATAATTGTTTAAGCCTGATTTTTCCCTAACTTTTACTTGCTGCAGTGCATTTTTTTCCTCCTCAATTGTAGGTGCTTCTAAAGTAAAGAAATATCGTAAGTTAATTTCAGAGCAGGCAAAAGCAACAAGCCTGGACCTGGTTCCAGAAGAACCGTCTGAGCCGGTGCCACCTCTTATAGTGGATCGTGAGAGATTGAAGGTAAGCTTAGCTGTTCCTAGGCCATTTTAAATGAATGGAAATAAAACTAGTTTTGATCATCTCTCACTTTAACCTAGGAATATAAGTGCTTTAGGGCTTCTAGCAAAAAAGAATTGTGTGTGTTTTGAGGGCTTTAGAAATACGAGAATGGTCTTGGTAATAAACTAAGCCCTGGAATCTTCTAAACTCAGGTGTCACTATTACACCATAGCATCTGGCATCTATTGTCTAGTCATTTGAATGAAACTGTTTAAATTTGAACAATGAAATTAAATTTTATTTTATTCTTTTGGTTTTTCATAGAAATTGCTTGATTTGTTGGTAGATAAAAGCAACAATCTGGCAGTTGATCAACTTGAGAGATTATATTCTCTTCTTAGTCAGTGCATCTACCGTCACCGTAAAGATTATGACAAATCACAGTTAGTAGAGGTGAGTGCTTAATTCATCTGTAGAGTAAGCAAATATCTGCTTTTGCTTGTCCCGGAGAAAAACAGAACATTTTTTAAATCTGTATCTTTCACCAAGTAACTGAATAATGGTTTGAAGACTGAAGATTAGAAGAATTATTAAGAGTTATAAAAATAGGCTCTCTGTACCATTTTGTCTCAGGACAGAAATAATTTGGGATTATTTGTTTATTAAAACACAGAAATTCATGATTCTGGGTTGGCAAATACACAAAATAGCCTGCTACAGTTCTCCCCTCCCTTGCTGATTACTGACATCACGAGTTAAGCGTATCTCTTGGGCCTGTTCAGTGTGAGCATGGCTTCACAGTTCGTATTACCACTGCTTCCTAGGTAGCCACTACTGATTAAAAGGAGTTGGCATGAGCAATGAGATCTGTTGGCCACCCTAGTAATAGTTGAAAGAGAACTTAAAGTTGACTCATTTAGTCAGATCTAGTCCTGTGAAACAGCCACATGAAGGGGTGGTTGGCCTTGTGCTTGAGACACTTTAGAGGTGAACCGTTCCTTTTTGAGACAACACTGGGCCATAAGAAAGTTTTTTGTAATTACGAGCTTATATCTCTGCTCATATAATTTACATCATTACATCACACTTCTGCTTTTTGAGGTCATCTGAGCAAATGTAATTCCTCATCTACTCATTAAATGGCTCAGTGACTTTATTAGATTCCTTTTGTTTATTTGCCTGTTAGTTCACTTATCCAGTGGTCAAGTTATTAAATATTTATTGAGTACCTATAGTTCCAGACACTGTGCTAGGTGTTTGGGATGCAAAAAATGAAGACAGAGTCTCTGCTCTCAAGGAGCATTTCTATTATATTGAAGATTTAGATGCAGAGGATGTGATTATTTTGCATATGTAATATTTTGCATACCTTACTGTATTGCACTTTGCAGATGTTACATTGAAGGTTTGAGGCAACACTGTGCCATTTTCCAACAGCATTTGCTCATTTTGTGTTTCTATGTTACATTTTGGTAATTGTTGCAATATTTTAGACTTTCATTATGTTTGTTACGGTGATCTGTGATTAGTGGTCTTTGATATTATTGTAAAAAGATTACAACTCACATAATAGCATTTTTTTAAGCAACTAAGTATTTTTTAATTAAGGTATGTACGTTATATTTTAGACATACTGCCATTGCATACTTAGTAGACTACAGTATAGTGTGAACATAACTTTTATATGCACTGGGAAACTAAAAAATGTATGAGTCACTTATTGTGATAGTTGCTTTACTATGGTTGTCTGGAACCAAACCTGCAATATCTCTGGTGTATGCCTGTATTGTACTTAAAGCAACAGAGCATTTATGAATTTGCATTGTCCTTATACAATATATAGAAATAACCGGAAAGCACAATGAGAATATAAAAACATCACTCATATCCTACCACTTAAAGAAAACTAATCAGTATTAATCTTTTGGAGTATCTTCCATCTTTTAACAATGTCGATTCAAGATGTACATCCCATGTATATAAACATATGAATATATGTTTAAAAATTGGGATAGTATTGTATATTCTGTTTTATAACCTAACTTTTCTACCATTCAGTAACATATGATGAAACATTTAACAGGAGTGATTTTGATTGATTACTTATAAGAACTTTTTGATCAGATGATAATCTGTTAGTATGGTCTATTAGTTCTCTAGAGATGTAGAATATAATTTCTTTGGAAGTGTTTAAAGTGTCTAAAGGAAAACCAAATGTCTCACACGTATTTGACATTTGTCCATCCGAAAGTAATGTGTGAGGTAGAGTTCTTTTACTTTTTTTATTCTAGAACTTCTTTGTTCGGATAGTTGACATTAGATTAGCTTGAATGGGTTGAATACTCTTCAGCAGTGAAACATCTTTCAGTATGTGTCTTGGAACCCTGTAATCTAGGGGCCTCATTTAAAAGATGGAAGGGATCTATAGCAGAAACACCTGTGAGTGGCATTCCTGGTGGTGATGGCATTGAGTCTTTCTGGCCTTTTTCTTTGTTTTAAATTAGCAAACTGTGTATGTGTATATATATATTTTTTTTCTTAGTAGAATATCTGGCATAATAAGTATTCATTGAGTGTTACTAGTATCATCCTCATTAGCCTAAATATAAAACAGGAGGCATTTGGAAGTGTCTAGGGTAGACAGTCTTACACAGTAGCTATGGTATTGTAATCAGGAGTATATTTAAAGCTTAACTTTGTATCTAAAATTCTTTCTCTAAATTTAATTTGAAGTGAATTTTCCCAGAATATTTTTGTCTTTCCTTTAATAGATAACACATACTTTTTTTTTCCCTTATAGGAAATGGAAAGAACAGTTCATATGTTTGAGACATTCCTATGAACCTTTCAAGATGATTGGTTTATCCCCTCCAATCTGCTCCTAACCGAGCAGTCTTCTGAGCCATTCAATTTCAAATTGCACCAATTACGTGCGGAGCCTTGGTGTAAAGTGCTCTCTCACTCATTCTTTCTCTGTTGAATTTGGTGCTATTGTCTCAGGTACCTGAAACCAACCAGCCTACAAGAACCAAACAGAACTTCAGAAAACATGTTGTATTTTCCACAAATAAAAAATACAACCCCACAGATTGGAGATTTTGGTGCTACAGAAACTGCTCTCACTTCTGCTCCTCTTTTTGTGCACTCTCTTTTGGAGACTTCTCTCTTAGGGAGCAGACCAGCAAACATGAGGAAACTGGATGGGGCAGTTCAAACTGTGTTGAATTGTTTAAATAGTGGGCAACCTGTTTTTTTCCTCCCCCTTCTTCCTTTCTACCCCTTTATCATTTGTTTTTATTTTCTCCTCTGGGTAATGGACTGAAACCTGTTTTAAAGCTGGCTATGGTATATTCTGGTGGGAAATTGAAGAAACTGGATAAAATTAGATTAGGCTCTTTAGAACTGCCTTTAATGTGCCTTTTTATTCATTTGAGAAAGATAAGGCTAAACACGAGGATGGGCTTATTTGTAGCAAGTGAATTAGAATGTTTTCTTTGGTCACAACCTTGGAAATCAGTTTTGATGCTCTGTGTCATCAAGAGGCAATCAGTGTTTTGTTGTAAAATGCCTGTCTTATGTTCAGAACTCAATCAAGACACGTGTTAAGCCACATAATATACTAAAATGGTAAGTTTTCCTGTATGGTCCGTTTCTGTTTAAGAAACGTAATAAAACAACAACAACAGCAAATAATATACAGTCCACCAAAAAACCCCACACACTTTTGGTATTGATGACAGTAATAGCCAGAAAATAGATAGCAGTATCCTGTTTTCTTCTGTCAATGGCGATTTAATAGTTATTCATGTTTGAGTTCCCAGAGAAGAATGATTTTCATGTATAATAAATTGTTACTGTTTTGGTTTAAAGCCAGGACTTGCCAAATGGACAGAAAAGAGGAATTTGTCAGAAGCTCCATAAAATTCATTTTCTATGTTCATAGTTGCAAGTGAGCTCTGGTATGGTCCTTGAATAACAGTATTAATGTTTAAATCCCTTACCATAAACTTACCTTCACAACTATTCATTTGGATTGGAACCCGTTTTGAATCTTGTTGAGCGATTTCTGTGACTTGTACTTATCTAAAATTAATTATGGGTTACTAGTTTTACAAAAACTTTCTACAGATTTGGAGACACAGTCTAGGCAGTTGCAAAGAGGCAAAGGGAGTGCAGTGACATTTTTTTATCAGATGATTTTTAAACAAAAAAGTAGAAAATTTTGACAAGTTGGCTTGATATCTTCATCCATGATAGCCATTGACTGCAGGTGTGTCTTTCCAATATATGCAACACATGTAGTTTGGGTTTTAGTTAGAGCAAACGGTCTTGGACTACTGCAGAGATACTGAGCTACCTCAGCTTTTTGTATTTTAGTTACCAACAGTGTTTACAGAATTCTGTATTCACTTCGCCACCGTTTACATGTTGAAGCTAAGGTATTTGTCTCCTCGTCTCTGGCTGTTTGTAGTGTGCTGGACGCCAGCGCAGAAAGCGCACTTTGGCCAAGGCTACTGCAGTAATCTTAAGTGCTTCTTTGCATTTACATGAACTTTTACGCCTTCTAATTCTAGCTTAATTTTTAAATAATGCCACTTGTTTTCTTCATACCTAGTCTATGAAGTTTTCATAATATTCAGTTAGTCATATAATTCAAGATGCTACCGATGTAGACACACTGTATTTTTAAGGTGGGCAAGTGCGATTAACGATGAACCAATTTTAAAGGGGAGGTTATTTGAAACCTCTAATTTGATTATTGGGAGGATTTTCATGCTTTCTTTAGTATTTATTACCATCATACCTGTTCAGGCTATTTTACTGTCTAATACATTAGCATTTTGTATTTTGATGGAAATTGTTACAGAATTTAAGATTTGATGAAATAAGATGTAGCAGACTTTTTGTAGCAAGTTTCTGGTAAAAGGGTTTTTTGCAAGTCTCAGGTTCTTGCTGCACTATTTTTCTTTAAATATTTATTCCAGTTACTCTAATTCAGAAGCATTCTGTTCAAGTAACAGCAGCACTTGTGAAAGGAAAAAAAATGCACATGTTCTTAGTAGGTTACTAAATTTGTACAATTTTAGCCATCAGTGAGTTTGACAAGGGAAATTTATTTATGTTCAGCATTAAAATGCTTCCAAAAGATCAAGTTTTATAATTTTAACCTTGAGATAGATGGAGAAATAGAAGGCAACCTCAGTATGATAGGAACTGCCACTTTGAACAGTTTAGGTCTTAAAGAGAAAGCCAATCTAATGCCAGGGGGGGAAAAATGAGCTGAAATTGTACCAACTCCTCTGGCCTTTTTAAAAGAAACACCAAACTAGTTCTGCTTATTTTACAGATATCTGGTGGTTCTATAGTTTAAAGCAGCTTGTGAAATTATTCAAGTGGACTCAATTTTGTTTACCTTTCTGTAAGTTCTTAATTTTTGCTGTATAGCATTGGCAAAAATATGTACAAATTGACCTCTGTTCTTATTTCCTATTGTGAGCACTATAAATGATAAGCTCCTGTGTAAAACCTTGCTCTCAGATCACTAAAATACATATCACAGCACAGCCCAACAATAGTTAATATTCAGCTGTGGGGACCATAGGAGCCTTTTGAAGATGATGGAACCGCACTAGGGTTGAAACTGATGGCTGTGGAGTTAATTGTGTTTTTGAGCTTGAATTTCACCTGTGATTAATTTTTTTGTTTTATGTCCTTTCATGACTTGATTTTTCTCATATGCCAATGTATTTGTAGGTTTACTGGATTTTATTTTTAGGGAGTGGGGTGGTAATATCTTCCCATTTTTTTTGATTAAGTTGGTTCAGCTATGGTGCTATTCAGTAGGTATCTTCAGTGTCAGGTCCCGTAGCTGAATGCCATTGTTATTATAATTATTATTTGTAATCACATTGTAAGCTTGAATTTGGACTTGTACCTGCATCTTTTATATTTTGTACATTCGGTTATTTAGACTTTGGGAGTCCTCTTTGGTTTCAGTCATGTATGTCTGCTTTGTAGATTAAGTAGACTTCATCAACTATGGTCTATTTTGGGTTTGTAGTTTAATTTAGAATTGTGTTAAATTGATGTTTTGCATTTGACTTCATTTTACATTAGTTCGAAGTAAATTATTTAATTTTTGAATTCTGGAATTTTGAACATTTACTGTAATTTGTAATATAACTGCTGTGAAATACTTGAATAAAGATGACAAGAAAAACATGTCTTTAGCTTAATTATGGTTACTGTTGGCTGCAAATGCAATGCTACTTTTCAAGCTGAATTCATCTGTTCTGCAGCTAAGGCATATTGATGCTTATTAAGCACCCCAAAAATCTTGTTAATATGATTCATTTATATTTTAGTAGCCCTCAGTATTTTTTAACTATAAGTTCTTTTGTTGAGAAAGTGTGGTTTTAATTTCAGTTGAAGATTGTCTAAAATATGTTGTATAGAAGCAAATGGATTACTTCTGGAATTTGTTTTTCTAATTGGAAGACTATGCTGCAACAGACGATCAGGTAGTATGGTTCACTTATTTTATAGTGTTTTCTCTTTGATCAGGTGATTATCAGCATATTTTGAACAATACATGGAATTTAAATATGGAAAGAGATTTCATACCAGAATTTTGAGAGGCTTGTTGCTTTACGTGAATAGATGTTCTTAGCTTTAGACTGCCCATGTTTCTGCTGTCTATCATGAGCTACCTTTTCATGTCCCAAGGTTAGTATACTAATCTTCCTCAATATAAATCTTTAACTTTCTTCTCTCTCTCTCTTTTTGGGAATCACAGTGAAGAGGAGCTGGTAGAATTTATGTAAGACTTTGTTTTTCTTGATTTTGCAAGTTGTATAATTTTTACTTTTGGTGGTGTCTATCTATCAAAAGACTGGTAACGGTAAACCTGGGAAACAAGATTTTTAAAAATTTTATCTGAGTGTTTAGATAAGCCTCTATCTGGCTTTTCTAGAGTCTAGCCCCACTTTACCAAAACTTAGTTTCTTCTTAGTTTCTTATGACCTTTCATACTGTATCATATCACTTTATCCATACCAGTCACTCTGGGGTATCTTTATCTTCACCTGTTGAAATCTTGCCCATATTTCAGGACTGGGCATAGATTCTAAACCAATAAATCTCCCTTACTATATCGTTCCTTCTGAGAGCTTAGCTGTATTTTGTACTATGTAACATAGTAAATTACTAATATTATGTAAAACTTAGTATTTTATTCATGTGAGAAAGGGGATACAAGGGAAGTACCATATTTTATATTTCTTGTAGGAATTTAAAACAATGTTTGACTGTTCAATGCTTAATTTTTTTTGGTTTAATTGATATAGAAAGCTGAAATTTATCTAAATGATCCTTTTGTAGATTCAACAAATATATAGGAAGTTCCTACTATATGCCAGGCAATGTTGATGGAGCTGGAAATAAAGCAGCAAACAAAACAAAGTCCTTGTCTTCATGGAACTTAAATTCTTTTAGATGTAATGTGCCAGATTTCTCTCATGGTTGATCAGGATTCAAAAAAAAAAGAATAATTTTTTTTAAGTGTTCTTCTCTCTTTAAGCATTGAATGAAACATTTTGTTAAAAATTTGCCAAGAACTCTCCTTTTTGCTTTTCTTATATTCTCCATCTTGTGAATGGAACCATACTCATAAAGTATCCAAATCCTGTCATCCTAAATTTTATCTTCTTAATGGTGTATCTTATTCTAAAATGCAGCCCATTCAGTTGATTTTTTTTCCCCCACTCTAAACATGCCTCATATCCATCACCTTTCTCTATCTTTATTGCAGCTGACTTAGTTTGGGCACTAATCCTTTTGTTTGGACTAGCGTAAAAGTCATCAATTTGAGGGAATGTAAACATGGGCAAGGCATTGTGTCTGCCTTCAATGAGGTTTTTTATAACATATTTAATATCGTATTTATTAGGTGCCAGGGACTGTTCTGTGTTTCACAAATACGAATAGACAGTATTTTAATCCTGTGAGAACCTTGTAAGTGTTCTTATTATCCTCACTTTACAGATCAGGAAAGTGAAACGTGAAGTAATGTGCCCAGGGTCACACCGCCAGGACTCCAGTGCAGGCTGACTGGCTCCAGAATTGATGCTCTTAACTGCTATGCTTGACTTCCTGTGTGGACAGACACACACACACACACACACACACACATCATTTCCATATGATACAGCACATGTTACGATTGAGCTCTGCATAAGGCACTGTTAGGTGTACGGAGGAGGAGCATGTAGCCCAACCTCAAAGAAGCTTTCCTGGGAAACCTGACGCCTGAGCTGAAGCATCAGAACAGACAACGTCTCCAAGGGGAAGGAACAACAGAAGCACAGGCTGAGGAGTGAAACAGCATGACAGCTGCAGGGGAAAGTACAAGCAGTTCCGTGTCACCACAGGTCAAAATTTATTCAACAAATTTCTTTGAGCAACTGCCACTTGCCAAGCACAGTTCTTGGCATTAGAGTTATAGCTGAGGACAGGACAGCAAGGTCCTGGTTCTCTTGGAGCTTACAGTTCAGTGGGCAAAGAGTAAACAAGATGTTATCTAATAGTGGCCAATGCTTGGATGACAGGAAGTATGGTAGTAGTGATAGCAAACTTCTGAGTGTTAGGTACTGTTTTAAGAATTAACCATTTAATTATCACAGCAGTTGTCTGATGTTAGAACTGTTGTTGGTTCCACTTCACAGAAGGGGAAACTGAAATAAGGAGTTCGTTAAGCAATTTGCCCAAGGTTACACAACAAATGAGTGTTAACTGGGATTCATCTTGTGTGGCTTCAGAGCTTGGATTCTTAACTGACCTATCATTAAGGTGAAAGATAATTTTTCACCCTTATTAATAAACAGTTTTTAAACTACAGAATACTACAGAGAGTAATACAATGTGCATGTTCCCACTGTCCAGAATTAAATGTTAACAGTTTGTCATAATTTTTTTCATTCTTTTTTAAAGAAAAAAAATTCTCAGTAGGGTTGAAGTTTGCTTTCTACTCCTCCCCACTCCCATTCCTTTTCTTTCTTCCCCAGAGGAAGCCACACTGATGCCTTTGATGAACATCTTCCCTGTCTATGTTTTTAAGTTGTTATTTGAGAAGATAATAGTATGGGTGCTGGAGCCAGGCTGACTGAGTTTGAATCCTGATTGTGTTATTCTTGGCTGCATGACATGCTGCAAGTTACTTCACCTGTCTGCACATCAGTCTATGTGTAGGATGGGGGATAATGATAGCATTAAACCCACAATGGTTATTGTGAAGGCTATGTACTTGAGTCAACGTATGTAAAGCACTTAGAACAGCACCAGGCACCTAGTAAGTGTTCAATAAGTTTTAATCATTATTTCTTTAATTATACAAATATTACATTTGCATGTATCCATATAAATGGTTTGGGTTTTTTAAATACTATAAATGAAATTATTTTAATCTTGCTTTAAAATTTATTTTTAAGTTGGAAACATGTATGTATGTAAGTACTTTGAAGAATAAAGTAGTTCTAGAATGCTTGTTATAAAAACCAGCAATCTCCTGATTTCCCCTGTGCCCCACAAAAAGAAACAGTTTCCTCAGGACCAATTGTTTTCAACACCTGAAACTATTTTGGTAGGCAGCTCTATGTTTCTAAATAATATTCTTATACGATTGCTTTTTCTTTTTCTAGTTTTTCCATTGTCTTTTGCTTTCCCACCATGGAAGAGAAGAGTCATACCTGTCTCCAACACACCCACACGTCTTGTTTTCTTATCCTCCCAGCTGGTTATAATTTTCATTACATCATTACTCAGTTTTTACATTATTGTGACTATGTGAGAACTATTGACAGTTGAACTATTTAGTATACTATGGTTAGTTTTCCTTCCCTGTACACTTTTTGCTTAATAAGTCTTTGTTGTTATTTGCCTAGTTTTCTATGTATTAACTACTACTTGTCCCTAAATTCAACCCCAGCAGTCCAACACCCTTTTTAGTATCTTCAAACATGTAAGATATGCTAGCATTTCATCTCAAGACAAGGTCTCCTGGAGCATTCTAGCCTTTGCCAATTTTGCATTGGTGTGTACCAAGGTCTTGCATAGTCATTTTCTTGAGACCTCCTTCACTGCCATCCTTCACCTTTCTCTTCTAATTGTCATTTATATCCTGTGTTGCTTTTGAGAATTCCAGTGCTGTTCTGATCCTTGACCCATTTTCCTGATTTTGTTTCTCTTTCCTGAAGCTTTTAGAATCTTCACTCTCCCTGACATTCTGGAATTTCCCAGACATGTCTGGGTGGGTGTCTGTGGGCTAGCATCCATTGGCCTCTCCACTCTGGAAATTCGTGTCCTTCAGTTCTAAGAAATTTTCCTGAGTTATTTCTTTATAATGTGCTTCCCTTTGTTTTCTTTGTTCTCCATTTCTAGAACTACTGTTACTCAGATACTGACCCACCTAGCTTGTTCTCTAAATTGTGTCGTTTCCTCCCCAATTTTTATTTCTGTATGTAATTTTTTAAAGCTATTTTTTTCCCTTAGTTTTTTTTTTAAAGTATCATTTTGTTCTTGTTGCACGGATGCAAAATCAACTCTTCTCTCTGAGGATGTTAATAATTATTTTTTCTTACTTAGTTTTTTCTGCCTGCATGGACTCTCCTCCAAGCTGCTTTTCCCTTTTTGTTTTAGCCCGTTTAGTATTACAGCCTTTAAAAAAAAATGTTTGGTAATTCTTTGCTATCTGTTCATGTGTAAGAGTGGGACACTTAAAAAGCTGCTTTCAGAAAGTAGGACAAGACTCTCCAGATAGGAGAGTAGCAGAGCCTTCTCTGGGAAGTACCATCAGCCCAACAGGAAAAAAGCTAAAGATAATAACATTTGGGGTTCACTTATGAAACCGTCCAGCCAGGACACCCGAAAGAATTGTATAGATTAGAAATAATAAATACAAAGATGGGTAAGTGTTGGCTACTTTAATATTCTCTATTCTTTTAAGAACTGACCCTGAAACTTTGTGGTTTGGTTGGTTATCCCAACAGAAATCTCTTAGAAGGAATGCCTTCATTTGGGGATTATTTTTACAAATCGTTTTGAGATATTTGAATAATCACATGTGCTCCTTGTTTGCTCCCACCTCTGCCCTCCTAACCTCATTTTCCTTTCATTAGGCTAATGTATTAGGTACAAGAAATCAGAGGGAATAGAGTGTTCTTTGGAAGATTTTGCACTGGTGGCTTCTCCCCGCTTTAGGGGCAGCAGTTATCTTCAGAGTGAGCGCTTCTTGGTGATGGAGTCAGGTTTTATTCTTTCTTTGACTTGTATTAATGCTGACTTTTCTCCTGACAGCACTCTTGTTGCAGAAACAGAAACGACTGGTATATTGGTCTGTGTAGGACCATTTGGGTTAATGATTCTACCATTAATGGCTGATGTGGCAGGTCTAAGAGGCTACACACTAAAGGTCATAAGACACCCTGATTTTCTTACTGAAATTCTTTTTATTTCTTTGTGAAATTCCAGCTGTCTAGAACTTTTTCTGCTTAGTGTTTTGTTTAACAGAAGAAGCATGGCTTCGGGGAAGGAAGTCTTATATTAGCTAATCCTTTCCTCTTCGTTCCCGATGAGCTTCAAACTAAGAAAGATGAAAGAAGCCTGGACTGGAGGGAAAAAGGTGAGTAAAGCAGAAAAAGTTCAGTGTTTTTCTTCTGTGATGACTTTTACAAGTTAAACAAAAAGATACCTTGGCCTTTCCCCTACTAGTCATTTGCTGGAGATAAAGAAGTTGGGAGTGTGACCATTCCATCCAGGTTATCTATTACAATGCTTTTAGTGTCATACAGCATTGTGGATTAATTGCTATTGAGTTGCTAAGTAAGTATTGAATTTAATAGGCCAACATTTTTATGGGTTGTAGTATTTTGGGGAGGTAGGGGTCAAAAAGTTGTTTTGGAAGACTGTTAGTAGACTGGCTTAAAATTAAAAATACATGTATAAGGAAATATAGTGGATGATAAAGCTATATAGGTAGTTTGCAGGTCTTGTTATAGAGGACCAGCCTTAAGATATTTGTACTCTATCATGTGAATAGCACCATGGCATGTTGAAAATGGAGCTTTAGAAATATTAATTTGACAGATATATACCAAATGGAAAATAACTACTCTCTTTCAACAAGATATGTTGACTACCTGTCATATTCCAAGTGTGTGCTAGGCATGGGAGTTAAAAAGCTAGGTGAAACAGCCCCCTGCCCTTGCAAATAAATATTCAGTAGAAGAAGACATAGTAAGAGGGAAAAATACATGGTTTAAATTAAGTAAATGCAGTAATAATGGTTTAGTTGAGGTGCTGTTGGAGCATAAAGGAAGGGAACTTAAGTCACCTAGGAATTCACGGAAGATTTTTCTGGTGGATATGATATTCTAACAGCATCTAAAAAATGAAGGAATATGTGTAGTAAAAAAATTAGTAGAGGAGAACATTACAGGCAGTAGGAACAGTGTAGAAACAGAGGCAAGCATGTTAAGTTCAGGCAACTATGTGCACTTCTAGTTTGCTTTATTTTAAAGCAAGGCGAAGGAAAACGTAGTATGAGAGGTCAACAAGGACTTTATTTGCCTCTCTTGTATTCGAGGTGAGAGATGCTGTAGATCTGAACTAGGAAAATTGTGGTATGGGTGGTGAGAAAGGGACAGTTTTTAGAAAATGTAGAGGTAAGCTCATTAGGACTGAGTGATCGCATTTTGGGGATGAGGATAAAGCAGGAGCCTGGAATTGCACTTAGGTTTCTGCCTGGATAATCAGCTAGATTAGTAGCACCATTAACTGAGAACGAACAGGAAAGAGTAGCAAATCTGGAGTGAGTGCGGTGTTGGACAGTTTGACATCTAGGTCCAACAGATATTCAGATGTATCTAAAGCTTAGGACAGTTCAGACCTGGAGACTTTGGGGGTTAGCTGCCATAAGTGTTATTCAAACTGTGAGTGTGAAATTAGACCACTTAGGCAGTGCTTCAAAGCAGAATGAAAATGGTACATAGGGGAAGAGCAATGTTTAAACAGCACTAGAAGAGATCTCTCACAAAGGTGACTGATCATAGTTTCTCAAAAGCAGGATAGCCAAAAGTGGTGTCACAGGAGGAGATAATTTTATGTTCAGAATGGACAACAGTATCAAATGCTTTAGTGGAGACCAATGAAACATATACTAAAACATTGCCAGTAGATATGACAATTGGTGATCTTTGTTGTTTTCAGGAAAAAGGGAAGGAGTGAGATCATAACTAGAGAGGAACACAGCGTTGATGAAAAGATTTTGATGAAAGTGAAAAAAAGCTGAGCATGTTTGTATACTGAAGGAATGGAGATAATGGTAGCTAACATTTATTGAAAAGATACTGGATTTCAGACCCTCTTTTAACGGCTTTACATCTGTTAACTCATTTACTCTTCACAACAACCCTGTGACATAGATACTGTTTTCCTCATCTTCCTAATGAGGAGAGTTAATCACAGAGATTGTTACATGGCTGACAACTAGTCCAGAGCAGAAACAGAATTTGAACCCAGGGATTTTGATGCAATAACCCAGCTGTTTACCGTTACCCTATATTTCCTCACTAGAACAGTTGGATGTTGAAGATTTGGAAGAAATCATTATTAATGGATCGAGATTCCAGAGGGAAGGGTATAAAATCAGGAGCATAGGTGGGAATGTTGGTCTTGAGTAAGAATAAGGATATTTTATTCTTGAAGACTAGAAACTGGGGGTACAGTTTGGAGGTGGTAAGTTTAGGGAGGGGATGGGATATTGTGAAGTTTAGGAAATGAATACCTGATTATGTTATCCTTTTCCTATCAAATATTTATGCATGTGTTGAATTTATACCTTTTTTATTACAAAACATAATAGATATGGAAAATTGCTTAAAACAAATGTGTAGCTTATCATAAACGGTTTTAAGATGCAACCATCACGCAGGTAAAGAAAATAACACATTGTTAGCCGATCCAGAAGCTTTCCAGTTGCTCCATTCCAGTTAAAATGCTCTTTTTCTCCCCAAATTGATTATTTAAATGTGTATTGTTTAGTTTTCAAATATTTGGAATTTTCCAGCTTTTGAGTTACTGACTTCTCATTTAATTCTATTGTGGTCAAAGAACATAGTCTGTGTGATTTTAATTCTGTTAAATTTATTCTGGTTTGTTTTGTTACCTAGCACATGATCTATCTTGCTTAATGTTTTAGGTTGACTTGAAAAAAAGAATGTGTATTCTGTTGTCATTGGGTGGAGGGTTTTATAAATTTCAGCTCGATAACACTGGTTGCTCATGTTGTTTAAATCTTCTATATCCTTGTTGATTTTCTGTCTACTTGTATTAATTACTGAGAGAGGAGTGTTGAACTCCCCAACCGTAACTGTGGATTTGTCTGTTTTTCCTTTTAGTTCTGTCAGTTTTTGCTTCTTACGTCTGGAACCTCTGTTGTTAGTTGTATACACATTTAGAATTGTTATGTCTTCTTGGTGCATTGAACCTTTTCTCATTATGTAATATTCCTCTTCAATCCTTTTAATTGTCCTTGTTCAGAGTCTTCCTTGGCTGTTATTAATATAGCTACTTCAGTTTTTTAAAATTAGTGTTTAAATTAGTTTTTTCCTATCATTTCACTTTCTTTTCCCATAGCCTTTTATCTTTCCATTTATGTATCTTCCTTCTCCGACAAGAAATATGACTCCCTTTATCCTGAATATATTTATTTTCTGAATTCTGTATTACATAAAAAGTAGTTAAGTTAGCCCACACCACCAAAAAAACTAAGCCTACTAAACAGAGTTCAAATTCTATTTATAGTGCTTTTTGTCTTTAGTCTAAAGGTATATTGTCTAAATTCTGTATTCAAAAGTTACTTGGGTTAATCTCCTCTACCCTCATTTACTCTGGTTATGTTATTCTTTGAAATAAAGTTATAGTTAAGTTCTTTTTTTGTTGTTATTTGTGTTCAATTTTAAGGTCCTTCTCATTCTTGTTGTTTGTGTGTTTTGGAATGTAAAACAGTGACATATTTCAGAAATTCATGACTGTGCAAAATAGGCCCAGAGAAGTGTCACTGCCCCCATCCCTTCGACTGTGGACAGTGAGCAATCTCATTAGTTTATCTGGTGTTTCTTTTGTTAAATAAACAATTACATGTATATTTTCTTATTTTCTCCATTTATTCTTACACAAGAGGGAGTTATCATAGGTACTCATTTGCACATTGCTTTTTTAAAATTAATAGACATGTGTTTTGTGCTTGTGCGTGTGTGTGTGCAGTTTTAGGTTTGCAGAAAAATTAAGCATGAAGTACAGAGTTCCCTTGTATCCTCTTACCTGTCCCCCCCACCTGTTTTCTTCCTTATTAACATCTTACATTACTGTGGTACATTTGTGACAATTTATGAGGAAATACTGATACATTATTATTAATTGAAGTCCATAGTTTAAAATTAGGGATCACTCTTTGTATTATACGTCTGATGAGTTTTGACAAATGTATTTAATGACATGTATCCATCATTGCAGTATCAGTAAGACTAACTTCACTGCCCTAAAAGTCTTTTGTGCTCCGCCTATTCATTTCTTGCTCTGCCCTGGCAACCACTAATCTTTTTACGGTCTCCATAGTTTTGCCTTTTCCAGAATGTCATAGAGTTAGAATCATATAGTATGTAGCCCCTAGCCCCTTGAGATTGGTTTATTTCACTTAGCAATATGCATTTAGTTCCTTCATGTCTCTTTGTGGCTTGATAGCTCATTTCTAACACTAATATTCCATTGTAATGGGTATACCATAGTCTGCTATCTGTTTGCTTATTGAAGATTATCTTCTTTGCTTCCGAGATTTGGTAATCATGAATAAAGCTGCTGTAAATATTCATATGCAGGTTTTTATGTGAACATAAGTTTCAGCTCATTGGGTAAATACCAAGTATCATGATTGATGGATTATCTTAGAAAGAGTATTTTTAGTTTTGTAACAAACTGCCAACCTGTCGTCCAAAATGGCTTTACCATTTTACACTTACACCAGCAACAAATAAGAGTTCCTGTTGCTCCACATTCTCACCAGAATTTGATGATGTCAGTGTTTTAGATTTTGGCCTAATGGGTGAGTAATGGTATTTTCACTGTTGTTTTAATTTGAAATTCCCTAATGATATATGATGTTTAGCATCTTTTTCAAATACTTATTTGCCATCTGTATATGATGAGATGTTTAAATCTTTTGTCTATTTTTCAGTTGGATTGTTTGTTTTCTTCCTGTTGAGTTTTAAGGTTCTTTGTATACTTTGGATACTAGTCCTTTATCAGATATGTATTTTACAAATATTTTCTCAGTCTGTGCCTTGTCTTTTCATTCTCATAACCATGTCTGTATTACTTTTAATTTCTCTGTATTGTTATGTTTTATGTGGGCTTCTTTTAGAAAGAAACCTGGATATTTTTAGTCTTTAAAAACTAAAATGGGGTGTTTAGATTATTTACATTTAATGTAATTTTTAAAGAGTTGTGGTAAGATATACACAACATAAAATTTACCATCTTAACCATTTTTAAATGTACAGTTCATTTAGGGATTAACTACATTGACATTGTTGTACAGCCATCACCAGTATCCATCTCAAGAACTCTTACTTACAGAACTGAAGCTCTGTACTTAGTAAAGAACAGCTCCCTATTCCCTCCTCCCAGCAGCCTCTGGCAACCACCATTCTACGTTATCTCTATGAATATGACTGAGTACCTTATGTAAGTGGAATCTTACTGAATTTGTCCTTTTGTGACTGGCTTATTTCACTTAGCATAATGTCCTCAAGTTTCATCCATGTTATAGCATATGTCAGAATTTCCTTCCTTTTTGAGGTTGAATACTGTTCCATTTTATGTATATACCATTTAAAGAAAATTCCATTAATGGGCACTTGAGTTTCTTCTACCTTTTGGCTATTATGAATAATGCTATGAATGTGGCTGTACAAATATTTCTTTGAGTCTCTGCTTTCAATTCTTTTGTATATGTACCTAGAAGAGGAATTGCTGGATCATACATGGTAATTCTATTTTTAATTGTTTGATGAAACACCCTACTGTTTATAATCATGGTCACACGATTTTACATTTCACCAGCAGTGCACAGAGTTTCTAATTTCTCCCCATCCTCACCAACACTTGTTTTGTTTTTGTTTTGTTGTTGCTGTTGCTGAGTGTGTGTGTGTGTGTGTGTGTGTGTGTGTGTGTTTTGGATGGCAGCCATCTTAATGGGTGTCAAGTGGTTTACGTTTAATGTAATTATTGATGTGTTTGGATTTAACTCTATCATTTTATTATATGTTTTCTGTCGGTCCTCTGTTTTTTATACCTCTATATTTCCCCCTTCTTGGAGTCTTTTGGATTATTTAAACATGTTTAATATTCTTTTTCAATGTATCTATTGTAAAAGGGACTCTGCAGATATGATTACAGATTATGAAATGGGGAGATTATCCTGGATTATCTGACTGGGCCCAGTGTAATCACATGGGCACTTATAAGAGGGAGGTGGTAAGATCAGAGTCGGGAAAAGATGTGCTGACAGAAGCAGAGGTTGGAGTGATATGCTTTGAAGGCAGAGGAAGCGGGGCTGAGCCAAGGAATGCGAGCAGCCCCTAGAAGCTAGAAAAGGCAAAGAAAAAAAAAAAGTCTTTCCTAGAGCTCCAGGAAGGAAGACAGGTCTGTTGACACCCGATTTTGGCCCATAAGACCCATTTTAGACTTCTCACCTCCAGAATCATAAGATAATACATTTGTGTTGTCCTAAGCCACTAAAACATAGTAATTTTTGAAAAATTGAAGTATAGTCAATTTATAATTTTGTGTTAATTTCTGTTTAAATGCAGTAATTTTTTTACAGCAGCCATAGGAAACTAATACAACTCTCCATATGGGCCAATCTAGCAAGACATGGGGGTGGTCTCCATCATGGTTTGGATCTCACAGCTCTTGCTCTGTTGACCCTGGTCAGTTCTATGCATGTGCAAGTCAGGATCTCATACAGTAATTTAAAGGGCTTGATTCTCCAGCCCCCTACTCTGTGATCTTCTCTCACACTGTCAGTTTCCCAAGAACCCCCTCTCCTGGTTGTCTTTCTAGAAAGGCAGAAAAGAATCTTTAGGGTTACACCTGTTTTCACTGTCACTACTACCATGAGGAGGCTGATTCATTACTGGGGCTCACCTGGGTTTGGGTCTGGAGGGTGTAGGGAGAGCATTTTTCTTCTGGGATTCTGGCTGCCCTAGAATATAAGTTGGGGGATATGAGCAATAAAAGACAAACTAGGGAACTCAACCACTTTGTGGGTCATTGTTTGAATTTTGAGTTTCCTACTGAGTTCACATGCTTTATTTAGCTTTCAGAGCCCTTGGCAATTAACTATATTGCTTTATGTCTGCTGTCCAGGACTTTTAGTTGTAATCAGTGGGAGAGAGAGAGTGTAGTATGCTTACTCAGTCCTATCCAGAACCAGGAGTTTCTTCATTTATTTTGTTACTTAAAAAAATTTCCTGCCTTTTTCCCTGTTCTATTTGTCTTAAGGCATTATCTGTTTTTTTTATTAACTCTTAAGTTCTTTCTACTTTAGTGTACATTTCTAACATGATTTTTTTTCTAATTCTTTCTGAGTTATTTCACATCCTTTGTGAGTTTTTCTAATTTTGGCTTATATTGTTCTTTCATTCTTCTATTGCTATTTTTGTCCTTTTGCTTGTTTTGAAATAGTAGGTTATAGTTTTCATGTTTGTGTGGGCATGTTTTTCTGGAGGGCCTTTATTGCTTGAAGGGGTAGCTTTCTTTAAAGTTTTTCTTTGTAATATATTTATCTGGGATTTTCCCTCAATCCTTTTATTCCTCATATTTATATGAAATTACTTTCCTTGAACTTTTACAAGGAAGCCTGAATTTTATGGCTCTAGAGCTCTCTCTCCTGTTATTTTTGTGAAGTGTTTGTAAGTATATGACTGCTTATTTTCTGAAATCTCCTTACTTTGTTCCCTTCCAGAACTTTTATCTGAATTCTTCTTTTGTCCCTCTGCTGTTCAATTTAGATTCTGTCCCTAGTAGTTTTGTCTTACTACAGTGCTTGGTCCTGAAATGGGGCCTTGGCAGATTAGCTTTGCTAATTCACAAGGCTCGTACGTATCACAGAACTAGAGGGTACAGGACGCTTCTGCGTCAGGTGCTCTGAGGAACCCCCTCACGCCCCACCTACCTGAGCTTTTTCTGTGGCGGTGGGGGGATGGTTCTTACTTTCATTAGGTGCAATAACTTTCCTCTTCTTTTGTTCTCACACGTGTACCACAGTCTCATACGGGGTTAGTGGTTTGATCCAACTCGCTTGGGATTTGGAGTCTGGCGATTCCTTGTTATTTAGTTTTGTTTTAGATATTATCCACGAGTCTGCATGTTTCAGCCTGGTTTCTCTGTTTTTAATGGTCAATTCAGGAAGATTTAAAAAACTGTACTGTCACTTGCCACCATCCTCTGCATTAGTTATTTTGATGAAAAGGTGTGCTTTTCTGATAAGAGTGAGGGGTTCTAAGTAAGAAATTTAAGGAGAAGTGGTGAAGGTTTAGAAGTCACTGATGGAAAGAGAGAAGGGAGCTCTCCAGGAACAGATGAGAATAAGGTAAGGGCACAGGTGGGGGCTGGGGCCGTGTATTATAGTGGTGCCAGCCTGTGTGAATGTGGGTTTCTCCCCCTTGCAGGTATCTCCCCAGATGAAACCTCAGAGGAGGATGATAGTTGGATAGGACTATAATTAGGATTGTTGGTCCAACTGAAGGACCAGAATGTTAGGGAGTTGAGATAACTTTTGGGAGAAGAATTCCATTCCTGGGTATGAATGGAAATAAAACCAGAGTGGGGTCACTAAATTGGAAGACAATGGAAAGGATCTGGGGACTGAATGTCTGTATAAAACCAAAGAGCAAATCGATGAGAGGAGCCATGTGAATGTACTGGTTGGAGACTTTGGGCAGAGCACAGAGTTTGAGATTTCTTAGGTAGAACAGGTTTTTTTAAAAGGTCCAATGTCAGGTACAGTTTAATATATTTGATCTCTGATAAGTTATTAAGTGCTCCGGGATTTCTGGTTTTGCAAGTGGTAAATCAGTAAGCTTTGCTCCAAAATTGTATATTGTCGCAGGAACTTGAGAGCCACCAGCAAAACGACAGGCTTAAGAAACTATGGAACTATTAATAATAATAAAAAAAACCCAAACACAAATAGCCTGAGTCATATGTCTACAGCTCTGTACATAGAGTACAGAGCTTTTCTAATGTTCTCATTATGACAACAAAGCAAAATTAATTTTGATAGGAGATAGCATTATTTCTAAACATTCTGTATAGTTTCTTTGCTTATAGCTTAAAGTTCCTTGAGAAAGTGTTGGAAATTAATTACAAATTTCTATTTTAGCATTTTAATAAGTGCGAAGTGTTTTAACAAGACTTTGCAAACAGAATGTCCTTTTAAAAAAGAAATGTGACAATCCTCAAGTAACATTATACTTAATATGTTTCTGAAATAAAAGTTATTTGTAGTGGGAAGTCTCAAATTACTTCACATATTTAAAGGAAACATCAGTAAGCTGTCAGTTCTGTAGTTAATGACAGTTTAAAAAAGAAATTTCTTTAATAAAGTTGTTTTAAATGGAATTTGTAGCAGAGAAAGGAGTAATTGCCTATCACACTGTAAGAAATTAGTTTCACATCTTTGGAATGTTTCTTTACACTTAATTTCCACATTGTTTGAGCTTAAATGTATATCTATAGAGACAAAAAAGCAAAAGATCATCAAAAACTCTTTTCTTTTCCAGATGTGCTCAAGATTTTATAGCAGGAATTGGATGAATCTTTGTCTCACTATTACCACAAATGGTAATCTAAACAGAAATTAGAATATTTTTATGTCTTAATATATTCTAATAATAATACTGGAATTAATGTGAAAGTTTTTGAATTTTAAATATTGATGGGACAAGTGATTAATTTCTCTGTTACTGTGTTGCAGCTTACGTGTTGAGAAGATTGTCATGTTCTTCAAGATTAATAAAGTACAAAATGCCCGAGAGTCTTTTCCAGAAATTATCAGGTCACACTTTTGCAACTATCATTGGAAATGTGGGTTGAGTATTATAGTTGTTGTGTAGAATGGTTGTTTTGCCATTATTTCACTTTTTCAGTTGTTTTTCTTTTAATATATATATTGCAGTATAGGAAATGCTGAAGTCTTTTTGGAACTTAGAAAATTGCAGTGAAGCTTATTTGCTGTAGTCAGAAAAAGGATTTTGTTAATTTCAAAGAACACTGATCTTATTCCTTTGCTACCATATAAAAATGTATCAATTTTTCCTTCAATATTTTGAGAATTCTAAATTTGCTTCTGAATATTTCACAATATTACCTTTCCTTTCTGATGTGCTTCTTTCAAAGATGAGGGGTAGAACGTACTGACCCTAGAATCCCATGTAACTGTTTGAACTTGGGTCATAAGTTAGAAGAGAAGAAACGTTTCCTAGATTTGGGGGGTGGGGATAATTTGTGGCCAAATAAGTTCAGAAAACACTGCTTTGTGTATTCACTTCAGTAAAATTGGAATGATTGTTAGTCTGTTTTTGACACAGAAGTTCAAATTTAACCTTGTTTCCCAGCATTTCCCAAATTCATTTAATCTCAAAACCTTGTATACAGTTGTTTATAGCAGCATTATTCTTAGTGGTTAGAATGAGGAAGGAACCCAAATGTCCATCAACTGAAGAATTAAACAAAATGTATCTCATTCAATGGAATATCATTTGGCCATAAAAAGGAATGAAGTGCTGGTCAGTACTCCAGCAGGGGTGAATCTTGAGAACACTATGGTAAGTGAAAGAAGCCAGAAACAAAAGACCACATATCCTGTAATACGATTTGTATGAAATGTCCTAATAGGTAAATCCGTAGAAACAGGAAGTAGATTTGTGGTTGCCATGTGCTGGGTTGGGGGAAATAGAGAATGATTGCTAATGAATATTGGTTTCTTTTTGAGATGATGAAAGTGTTCTGCAGTTAGATAATGGTGGTTGCTCAACCCTGTGAATATTCTAAAGACCACTGAGTTGTGCTCTTTAAAGGGTCAATTTTATCATATGTGATATGTCAATAAAGCTGTTATTTAAAAAAAATAACATAAAAAAGAGGCTGTAGCAACAACGAAGGAGGAGTGATAAGGCCTGAAAATAGGGCAGTGGCTATAGAGAGGTACTGGAGAATGTTGGGGTGAACTGAAGAGCTTTAGAGACTTATTTTTACTAGCAGGAACTCAAAGGCCCCAGGGCCAAAGCCCTGAGGAGATAGTGCAGATGGGTCCCGGTGTGCACAGGTTGGCACTAGCAGTGGCTAGCTTCTCCGAGAATGGCTGAATTCTATACATGCAGTAAGTAAAAACCCTTTAACAAAAAGTTGCTTCTTTAGTCATCTGTAGACAACAGGGATGACTAAAGCAGTGCACAAAATTGTGACCTTGCCTTTATACTTTTCATAACTCAAAACATTTTTCATGCTGCCAATAGAGTTTGAGTAATTTGGCTGCCACTGCTCATCAGGGTGAGGTGCCCTGTAGGGGAGGATAAGAGGACGTGGCCCTTGCCTGCAAAGATCATAGTCTTATTGACCTAGTGTGATCCGCTCAAAGGCTGTGCTCATCTTTCATGAGGAAAGAACCCAAGTGGCCCGCCAAGTGTTAACACAGAGAGCAGCAGAGCACATGGATTATAAATCCGGGAAGTTGAACACAGATTTTTGGATGTTTAATTTTTGCCATCATGTGGAAAAGGCAGACTTCTTGGAATTGGGTCCTCATTTCAGTCAGCTCTTTGACCCAGGTGGGAAAATTAACCTTCTACCTCCTTGGGTGCCAAGGTCATGGCATGCCCTTTGGAACTGAGGATCGTGCAGCCAGTGCTCATGCTGTTCTCCCCCTTTTCCTTTACTCTCCCTGACCCGGGTTGTGGTCAGCAAGAACTCCTTAGGAGCTCATTGCAGAGTGAAGGCTTGCGGGAGGAAGCAGCAATATCTTAGTCAGTGGACCCTTTCCTTCTGCCAGACCCAAGTTTCCTGTGTAAAGCCAAAGCCTTCAGTGGAGGAAGCCAGTCTGTTATTGAGACTCTTACCAGGCATTTCAAAAATTCCTTCTAAAGAGGACTGTGTCTAACACAGAGCTGAATGTCTGTCATATTCACAGAGTTTTCTGTTTTCTTTCTGAGGTAGCTTGGGGAGGAGGAAGGAGGCTTCGTCTTGGAGCCATAAAAGCTGCACATCTCCAGGCAGACTTGGAAAGGAGGTGTGCTGTAGCACAGCCTCTCTGGAGTCCCACTGAGTGGGATCTGAATTCTGATATGCCTTAGACTGACTGTCTGCTTCATGTGGTCTCACCTGTGCAGCCAGGATAACCATCCTCTGCAGGGTTTGCTGAACAGTAAATGTGATAGTGTATGGAGAACACCCGGGGCATAACTATTACTGCACAAGTCTTTTTTGCGATCTTTTTGAGATTGTTTCCTTTTAAAGAGTGAAGATGATGTCCTATGCCTTTTAGGGTAGTTGAGAGGATAAAATGAGACAATGCATGCAATTACATTATAAAATATATTATTGAGGTTTAATTAGAGAAGACCTTCACAAGGATCTTGGTAACCTATTCCAGAGTTTTCACTAATACATATATCCTTATGCTGAACTGGGATTTTTCCTTCTTTGTTATTATCCTTTTCATCTTTCTTGACCTTCCAAGAACACAGAGAAGTGTTGGTGTTCATTTGTTTCATATAAATCTTCATGCACTGAAAGATATAATCCATTCACTCCTGGCCTTTAGGTTTAAAAAAAAAATCTTGATTATTACTGGCAAACTATTATTTGTAATTGTTTATTACATTATTCTGAACCTTTTCTAACTTCTCCATTGCTTATGGAGCCCAAGATAGGAATGATCTTTGAGAATTTCTCCAACTGAAATGTAGAGGAAAGGTTACTTTCTGTCCTTCGTTCCCCATTAAAAAAAAAAATATATATATATGTATATATATATATATATTTTTATATCTTTATTATAAAAGTAATGTTACCACTTTATATATATTTTGGAGAAAAGAGAAAGAAAATTGCCCACAATTCCACCAGTTCAATTAATAGTTTTATGACTGCACATCTGGTCGTTTATATATATATATTTTTTTTTTTAACGTATCTTTATATATAACTTACATATCTTTATATACATATCTTATATAATCGCAATCCTATACAAGTATAAATCCTCCTTTTCACTCCTCTTAAAATGTTTTGTGTATTGCTGCGTGTCTTTAGTGCCTGTCTTGTAGAATTATGAGGATTCAGTGCTTTAAGTGCTTAGCGTGGTGTCCAGTGTATTGTTAGTGTCAATAAATAGGGGCTAGTTATTATGACTCTTTCCATAATTTGCACTATTTTCTGATGGATGCCGAGAAGTGGATTTACTGGGTTAGGTGTTCTAGGCTCTTGATACATGGCACCTGCCACATTGCTTCCTAAGAGCCATTTCAGCTTACAAAGCCCCGGGTGCTACTCAGGAGTTCTACTTCTCCTCACCAGCACTTGGAGTCCCCCCAACTCCCCGCCTTTATTTTTAGGTTTGGGAAGGTAATTTAGTAGGTAAAGATGTTACCTCATTATTTAAATTTCATTATTTAATAAATATCCATGTTGAACTTTTTTATTGTATGTTTATTAGCAATGTTTCCTCTTCATGGGGTCTGTTTATGACCTATTTAACAGTTGGAATCACTTAACATTTTTTTTTCTTTTTTCTTTTTTTTTTTTTTTTGAGTAAAGGCAGATTTATTTAGAGAGATACATACTGCATAGAGTGTAAGGCAAGAAAAAGGCCACAAGTTTTGGGAGTTGGGAACTCAGGCTAAAGTAAAAGTAGGTACACACTCCATAGACAAGAGTGTGGGTCGTCCCTGAAGATGACGGAGCAAAAAGAGGCCCACTTAACATTTTCTTATTGAACTACTTGGGCTCTTTAATAAAGATATTACTCTTTTGTCACATGGACTACAAATACTTTTCCTGTTCTAATTTTGGCTGAGTTTTTATTTATTTATTTTTTTAAAGTACACACACACACACACACACACACACGACCTATGTCCTGTTTGAGGCTGTCACAATAAACTCTCTCACCATCCATGCCAGGTCTGATGGTAGCACCTTGAGTCCAACAAGAGAGACTCTCCCCATGGTTACACGGGCACCTAATATAGCAGACACACGTATCTTTTATGGTAAGTACACACTCTTAATCCATCCTTTCCTTCTAGGACTGGTGTTTCTGAAGATACCACGGCAGATATTTTTGGCAAGTGTATGGTCCACTCATCCTAAGGCCTCAGCCGAGTTCTCTGAAGAACTCTCATTCCCACCTACCCTGACCTACCTTCTTCCGATTTTTTTCTTGCAAGGAGACACCAGGTCTTGGTGAGATCTGGGGGTTAAAGGCATGGGGCTCTTCGCATGGGTAAAATGCTGGTAAACTTACCTTCTCCTACTAACCCATTAAATCTACCCTCTTGCCCTGCAGGAGAGCGAGCTGTCTGGTGTTCTACACTTTCCCCTAGGCTTTGCGTGGGTCTTCTTAGTAGAGCAGAGCCGGTCTGTACAACAGGTTAGAGAACAGCAGGCAGGGAGAAGGCGGGGAGGCCACGCGGACTGGATTTTAGGGTGGAAGTCTCACCTTGTTCTCCCTAGAGGAAGTGTGTTGTGGCTCTTCTCAGGCTGATGAGTTGGAGCTGGCACGCCGCTTTGCCACAGTCCTTCCCAAAGGGTCTCAGGTACAGGAGTCAGACCAGTGGGAAGCTAACTCTGAAGATTTCAGCTGCACAGGTGTGACAAGAAGAGCACTTGAACTGAAGGGAGATCCTCAGGGTCAGTGCCAAAGTGTCTGTGAGTTCCCTTAAACTTTGACCTTTAAGTGCCCTTTATCCTTGGCTTTCACTCTACACATTCCCTTGCTAAGGAGTCCTGTCCTCTGATCACCGAGATCTGCATTCAGGTCTGTAGCAGGGCCCAGACAGCTGCTGTGGGAGGACGTGCAGGCCTGCCCGGGGGTCGCTGGCACACAGAGGCATTACATTGGCTTCCGAGTCTAGATCTATAAATATATTTATTATAATATAACAAGAACTTAACAATAAACGTATACTATGTACAATACCATTACAGAGAACCCTGTTTTATATCATTCACAGAAATAGCCAGTTTTGCTCCAGTGTGATAGATGAGGAGAGAAACGGAATCTCAGTGTCATCTGTGTGAGTCCTGCTGACCACTAGCACCTCCTTTGGAGGCAGACGCACATCATCGCTAACGTTAGCCCTGCCCCAGGCAGTTAGAAATTTGTGCTCCAGTCCTTGGGTTCACACTTGCACCCTGTTTGACATAAATACTTTAAATGACATACAATGTATGTAGTTTTGTGCTTATTACTTTTTAAAAGAATAAATAATATTAAAAACTGCATAACGAAGCTCGGTATCTTGTCCAAGTGGGAGCCACACTTGTAGTGCTAGAAGTTGATGCCCGACATTGGAATCGGAATTTTGTGTCATCAAATACTGAAAGATGGAAAGCATGTCCTGTCCTCTTCTCCATATAAATGGTTTTTTTTTTATTATTATTATGAAATGACGGCAAGTTGACTTCCCAGATATAAAAATGGTAAATGTGTTATTTGGTACCAACTCCAACTAAACAGCAGCAGCAGTGGCAGCCGCATCCTTCGTGCCCTGGAATGGAAACTGGTCACCGCGTGAGGTTTGTGGGTCTGAGGACTAGCGGGAAGGCCTTCTTCTTTGAGCCATGGTGTGACCTCCCTCCTGGCTCCCCCTTCTCGGGTTAATATGCTACAAGAAGAGTGATTCTGCTCTTGCCCCTCAGGCCTTGGCTCGTCTAAGAAGGCTGTCCCCATCCTGAGAGCTCTTGTGGCAGGTGCCTTAATATATAGCTATAAATATCAAAAATAGTCTCCTGTGCTTTGCAGACATTTATTCTCCCTCCTTCCCTTCCAACCCGGCCTGGGTCCTCAGCTTTACCTCATGGAGGGAGCTGGACTGGTGTCACGAGTCAGAACTGGTTTCCTTCTGGAACAGAGTCTTCTTCCTTTGACAGTGCCTCCATGAGGCACAGCTTTTATGGGGCTGTCTGGGAGTTACTTTTTCTAAAAATAAAACGGGGTCATTCACACCCCCCCAGGAGAGATCCTCTATTCTGCACATAGAAAAATTAGAGCAAATGCCCCACTCTGGCACTACCTACAAAGAGCTTTGGGAATTCCTGCATTATCCCTCTCGTGGCTGCCGCTTTCTCTCGGTACTTAAAAATAGCCTTTTGTTTATCAAGAAAATGCCTTGGAAACCTAAATAACTCATATTGGGTAACAGAAAGCTAGCACAATCACCTTGTCCTTCTCCAGCAAAAACATGGTAGAAAACCCTGTGAAGGGACAGACGGCTGTCCCCAGCTGTCCCCGCCCGCGGCTGCCCCTGCAGGGCTGCTCCAGTCAAATCTGGCTCCTCGCGGCGGCTGGACTTTGCTTCGACCCAGCGGGGACCAGCAGCCTCCTAGGCCTCGTGCCCCATAGTATTGTTCCTTGTTTTCTGTCAGCCACTGGATGTGTAGATTGTTTAAATACAAAAGTAGGAATCAAAGTGATAAGGACACTTTGATCTTATTCCAAGAGAGCCTGATGCCTACATTGTCCTAGGATAACTATGGTTGGCTGGGGATCAAGCTTGCTCTGCAGGAAGGAAAAAACAGCTTCTCTCTCCCAGTTGAAAAATACGTGGAACTCTATTGCACCGGGCAGAGTGAGCGCCTCCGTTCAGAGCAAGTCCCTCTGCAGGAGCCCCCAAGGCCTGGCTCGCTTGCTCAGATGGTTGTGGTTCCTGCTGCTTGGAGGCTACGCCCCCATTTCCCCCAAAGGTGAGGATGATTTTCTACATTCAGTGTAGAGAGTATTCAAAATGTTTAGAGCAGTGAGTTCCTCGATTGTGTCGGTCGGCCCCTTATTGGTGTTGCTGAAAATTGACCTCTGTGAGTAGCATTTGCCTCACCAGATGCGTCCACAGTCTCGTCGTGGGCTTTCTGCTGATGTCAGCCGCTTTGAATATATTTCTTTATCACGACGCAGCCGTGTCTGAACACAGGGCAGGGCATGTGGGGGAGGAGGGTCCATGTGTTGGTTGCAGGCTCGTAGGCTTCCATGTTGCCCAGGGCAGGCCCCTCACTGCTAACAATGCCTCCAGTTGCATAAATCTTGCCATCGAGCACCACGGCACTGTCAGAGAAGGTGGGAAGAGAATTAGCTCTTTGATTTCCACCGGGGACCTGGAGGTAGATTCTCAGTACCCTGTCCTGTTGCAGGCTGCCTCTCCTCTTTTGCAAAAGTCAGGTGGGATCTTGCTACTCTTCTTTGTCCTCCGACCTCAGCTGGTATAAGAAAAGCACCTTTCCCCCAGGGCCAATCAGGAGGCCATGCTATATGACCCGTCAGGACCCAGGCAACTGACTGAAGTCAGCTGGAGAAGAGCAGCCTCTGTACAGGTGCTCGGTTCAGCTCACTGGGTCTCTATGGAGCATCTTTTGGGTGTTGCCCAGACAAAGCCTTCCTACTGCTCAAGTCCAGTTGGGATCACAACTCACTAGGATGATAGCAGACAGGATAATAAGGAGCTAAGTTGTAACTGAATATCGGCCACTTGGGAGTTTCACCCTTGCTGAGGTGCTCAGAGTCAGAGTTTGCTGCTGTGATTCCTTCACACGTGTGACCTGATGCTGCTGCCCGCCCGTGACTGCGAGGGCCCGGGGAGCTCTCTGCACCACTACCATGGCCGCCCTGGATGCCTTCCCTGTTAAACTCACGGTCCTGCTGTCTCGGGTGGCTCTCTGCTCCTCTGCACCTACTCCCTTACTGCATCTCAGCTACCCCTTCACGTAGACGGCTACATCTACATTTGCAGGCCTGATTTCTCCCTCCTCTCAGCTAATGGCCATTTCTTCTTGGCTGTCCCCTGAAACTGAACAGATACCCTTTCAAAGTCTCCACCCATTTTTGAAAGTCTGCGCCTCGATGGAACATGCGTGTCTAAACTTCTCACCAGACGCTGAAGCTCCCAGCCTTCTCTCTCAGAGCTCCATG
This sequence comes from Camelus ferus, assembly GCF_009834535.1. NCBI lineage: Eukaryota > Metazoa > Chordata > Mammalia > Artiodactyla > Camelidae > Camelus > Camelus ferus. The sequence goes on along the minus strand of NC_045710.1, from coordinate 16,180,212 downwards.
CCCTCTGGGCCCCTCACACTTCTCCCTTTGTGGCACATCTTTCTCCTGCTTCTCTTGCAAGACCCAGCTTAAGTCTCCCCTCAGGCAGCATCTCCCCACGCCCACTCTTACTCTCAGATGGGGCGTGGGAGCTCCCCCACCACCAGCGGTGCTCACACTCCGGTCGTCTTGATCAGTGGACGGTATTGTCAGAGTTGCCCTGCACGCTGCCACCATTTAGAGCATGGGACAGGGAAGGAGGGCTGGAGAGCTGCAGATTCTTCACGCCAACAGGAACTTAGCCGTTACCTAGTCCAACGGCCTGTTTCATAGATAGAACTAGCCCAGAGAGGGGAACTTATTGGCCCAAGGTCACAGGGCACGTTAGTGGTCAGTTGTAGCTTTTCTAGCCTTGCCACACAAACAGTCGGCACTCAATACATGCTTCATGCTGTTCCCACACTGAGGACTTGGTGACCACCTCTGCACAGGTACAAGATGTCTCCAGGAAAGCTCTGCTATGGAAATGCTACAAATGGGATCTTTTGGGCCCCCTTTTTATTCCTTGTTCCTCAGTCTAGGGAAGGATGGGGTAGAAGAGCAGGGTCTGTGTCTCACTGCCCAGGGTGGTGCTTTCTCTGGGCCAGAGCACCCGGGAACCAGCCCGCTCTGACCTCTGCCTCTCTCTTCCTGCGGGGCTGGTCTGGGTACAGTTGCTGCCCAGTCAGCTCAGGGACTCCAGGGGCAGCTGTGCCTTGTGCCTCACGGGGTCCAGCTCCAAAGAGCCATCAGGATCATGTGCACCATCAGAGCATTCTCCCCAAAGCCACTTGTCCCACTTAGGGTGTCACACAGCTCTGGCCTGGCACTGCATCTTGTCTCCTGGGGGACAGCTGACCTCACAGCACCACCCTCACCTCCAGCTGACCGAAGGGGTGGCATTAGGGACCTGGCGCTGGTGCCCATCGGAAGCCCTTCATGTGCGGCTTTGAGACGGGGTCAGTTGGAACCACAGGGTCAGGCTTCTGGGCCAAGGGCTGCTCTGGGGCGTGTCACACCCTGCTCTGGCCTAGGCACTGCTTTGGCCATTGGATGGTGGTCAGTTACTGTGCTCCAACCCCTCCTGCTGTCCTCCCCCGCCTCCTCCCCAACCCTTGCCCTGGTTACTGGCCCCCTCACCTGCAGAACTGGCGAGAGTGATTCATGTTGGGGCCCGCCTTAATGTTCCCTTTGTCAGGGTCGTAGATGGTAGTGGCTCTGGCATAAGCCCCGCCCAGGATGAAAACGAAGCCGTTGAGGGTGACGGCAGGAGCGTACTTGTTGTCTGCGGGAAAGCAGGGCAAGGCAGGCAGGTCAGGGCCCTCTTCTAGGCTTCCCCTCCCCTTCTCTGTCCCAGCAGCCCCCCAGAGGATGGGAGCTGGAAACACCTCCGAAGTCACCGCTTGGCCTGCGGACAAGGCTGGGGCCAGGAGGCACCTGGCATGGATTGGCCCACCCTCTTTCCAGGGAGTGGGATCCGCAGCTGCACCTGGGCTGGGGGCTCGCCTTCCCCCACCCCTCGGCCTTGGGTCTGCAGAGCCATCAGGCTTAGCCAGCCCTCTGGGCTTGGGATACTGGGACTGAATAAAACCATGAGGTGGGGCTGGGGAGATTGCTGGTTCTCACCAATCATTGGGGACTCGATGAAGCTCCATGTGTTGGTCTGTGGGACATAAGACTGGAGGACGCCGGCAGCTCGGCCCGCCTCATTCACACCACCAAACACATAGATCTTACCGCCACACACTGTGGCTGCTGCTGAGTGCACCGCCTTGGGCAGAGGGGCCACTGCTTCCCATTGGTTGGTGATGGTGTCGTACCTGTTGAGAGAGCAGAAAGCCCGGAATCAAAGATGGGCCTTGTGCAGGGCAGGGGCCCCAGCCAAGGCAGCAGACTTTGGGGGAGCACCACCATCCGCTTCCTACCTGAGATCACACAGCTGGGGCACTTGGGATGAGTCACTCAAGGCCCAAACCAACCCTCTCAGCCTTCCTCCTGAACCTCTGCGAGGCTCTTTTCTGTCTGTCGATACTTTTATGCAGACTCTTGTCTCCCTTCCTTTGCTCACACAGGGAACCCCAGGTTCTGGGCCTCTCCATCCAGCTCAATCCCACCCTTTCATTCAGCAGTCCTGCACTGGGCACCTCCTATATATCCAGCCCATGGGCTGGAAACTGGGGAAAAAGTGGCCTGGCTGGGAACAGAAGGGGAGGTGAACTGACAGGGTTCAGTCATTAATTGACATCTCAGTTCAGGGAGTTGCCTAGGGTGCCTCAGGGTCTCTGGCTTGGGAAACTGGATGGAGGGGGCACTACTCATGACACAGGGAATCAGGGTTGGGAGAATTTTGGGGAGGAGGATGATTTTGGTTTTATTCACGGGGAGTTTAAAGTATCTGTGGGTCACAAACTGTGGGCAGTAGGGTATGTAAGTCTGGATTAAATATTCAGCTTTGGGATCACTGGCACACAGATGGAAACTGAAGACGAGAGCGTTCACAAGGAGAGTGAGGGGCGAGGATGGCCTCGAAGAGTGAAGAGGCGATGTGACAGGAGGCAAAGCTGCAGGGCAGAGGCTGTGGCAAGAGAGCAGGCAGAGTCCCAAGGAGGACGCCGGTGGCGGTGTCAAGGGCACTTCGCCCAGAATGGGCTGCTTGTGTGTTGAGGAGGGGCTCCAAGCCAGACAGTGGAGATGGCCTGGGGGCCGTCTCTTGGATGAAACTTAGCTGGGGAGGTGGTTAGGGAGGGTGGGACCTAGAAAGGGCTATGGAGCTAAAGGGGTGATATGCTGATAAAATAATTAAAAACTAGTGATATGCTGATAAATCTTTAAAAACCAGCTCTCTCGGGAAGAAAGTCTTGGTGTGTAGCATTTGCTGATTTCTGCGATGTACATTCTCTCGCCATGGCTGATGTCAAGCAACCAGTGGGACATCACTGAATGTGGAGTTGGGAAAAAACGCCTGGCAGCACACCCGGACAGAGTGTCCTGCGTGTACAGATGCAGTGGGTTTATATGACCTCCAGAACATAAGTGATAGTAAAATAGAGTAAAAAACCCTCGATAGTGATGAGTTTTGAGTATGGATTACCACTGTTTTTAAATAATTTATTTAGTTCTAAGTTTATATGACTAATTTTTAATAATATCTGTAGCTAACTTGCAGAGTTCCTGAAAATTTAACAGTAGTATGAGCCAGCTCCAGCAAACCATGGGTTTTAATTTTAGGGGGGAAGTTTTAATTGTGTTTACATGCTGATAGAAAGGAGCCTAGCAGGATAAAGAAAGATGAAATATATTGGAAAGAGGGGGGCGAGCTGATGATGGGAGGCTCCTGGTAGGTGGATGCAAATTGGATCCAGAGTGGAGAGGGAAGTGGTGTCCTTTTAGGTATGAGAGAGGAAGGCAAGGATGGCATGAGCGTAAGGACATATGCAGGAGCAATGGCGTGAAGAGAAGCACATTCTTGGTTAATGGCTCCATTTTTTCTGTGAAGCAGGAGTTGGAGTGGGTGAAGGTACTGGAGGAGTCTGTGGGGTAAGTGCCTTGAGGAGAGAGTGAAGATGGGAGAGGGCAGGAGACAAGAGAAACACAAAAAGATGCCCTGTGCCATGAGGACCCTGTGGAGTCTGCAGGGTCTGCAGGACTGCAATACATAGTGGGGCCAAGCTATAAGACTGGGATTTTCTCCACCAGCAATCAGCCCCTGTGGGCCAACATGGAGATGGTAAAGGGATGGATTGAACAGGACAGAACAGATCTGCCAGATGTGTGGTGCAGGACAAAGTGGCAGAGTCAGAGGATGGAGAAGTGATAGAACATGAATTTCAGCAAGACAAGGAAAGCAGTGAGAACAGGCAGCAGCTGACAGCAAGGGCAGGACTGGCATGAAGCCGACTGGCCATTGAATGGGGGTCTTCCTTCCTGGGGCAGCGGTGTCTCTGTCAGTTGTTCCCTGGGGCCTGCCCTCCCGAGCATTCACTCTGGATCCTCTGTCTGTGGCTCACTGTGCTGTTCACTGCTCTTCCGTGGGTTCTGGACCCAAGTAGGGGGCCTGTTCCGTGGGCTTGCTACACCACCATGCACAGGTCTCTCCCAGCACACCTTTCCTGGGAAGCACACAGGGCCCACTTTCCTCTCGAGCCTCCTTGGGACATAAGCCATCACACAATCACAGCTCAGTGACCCAGGAAGATGGCCTCTCCCAGCCGGTGCCCCTGGCTGTGAGACGTCCAGCTCTGTGCCTGCACAGACTCAGGATTTGAGAAGAGGCTGGAGTACCTTAGAGGGCAGCAGGGGCTGATTCAATTAAGCCCCAAACCAATGATATGTGGCTAATAGGCAATGAAGTAAGTGCCTGTTTGGACAGTGTCAGAAGTTCAGATATCTGTTTTTAAGCCAATGTGGCAGAAATCCAAAGAGCTCCTGCAGAAGGAGCTGGGAGACAGTGGAAGATTATGTGGCTGTTAGTCTTCAGGCTTTCGGTATAATGGCACATTCTGCCCAATGCGAATTTCTTGTTATTCCAGGTGGCTGATTGCCAAGCCAAAAGCCCTCCATCAGCTCAATCTGTCAGCTTCCTGCTTGAGAAGGATATGCTAATGACATGCAAATGACCCCGCGGAGTGAGGCGCTCTGCTATCATTTATCCGGTAACCACAGCTACTGCAATATATTGCTATAAAGTATTAGACCCAGTTATTTATATAATGATATAATACAGGTTTGTCTATTACACTGTTGTTTTAATCTATAATTATATAATCTTACTCTATTTCTGTAATACAGTAATGTAATGTAATTATAAGGCACCATACATCTCATTCATTATCGATATAAGAGCAATTTGTACCATTAGTGCTTCCTGGGGAACAAAGCGCCCTCGTGTCTGTCCCCATTCCCCTGACCCTCCTGTCACCCTGAATTCTCATCATTGCCACTGTGTGGCACAGAAACTGACTTGACCAAAGGGGGTCCAGCCATGCTCCTTGGGAAACAGTAGGCATCCCTTCCCTGCACCTTCCACCCAGGAGCCTTCAGGTCTGCATCCTGTCCCTACAAGGATGGCTGACAGATCCCAGTGGGCTGGAAGGGGCTCAGGGCACCCTGTTCTGGACTGCTCCTCCATCTACTAGGGTCCCCAGGGGCGTCTTGCTCATTCTGTGCCCCAGCTGATATTTTATAGTGGAACAAAGGTTTGGCCAGCACCCAGGGCAGGCTGGTGCAGGCTGCTCCCGGGCCTTGGAGAACTGCTCCTGAACTTAAGGGGAGTGGAGTTTGTTCCCCCATCTTGGTACATTTGATCCTTGAACAAATCCCTGTATTTATCAACAACTGTAAGTTTGCAAAATGAGTAATCAGTGTCTTAGGAGATTAAAAATAGCTGACAAAAGCAAGACAGGATGACAGATCTAGCTCAGTTTACTCCTACATAGAAAATGTCTCCTTTTCATGTGTTTATAGTGGATGACAAACGATTGGAAGCTGGTGCTTCTGGAAAGCTCAGGGCGTGATGGCCGTTCCATGGGTCCCACTGAAGGCTGTCTGCACGAGGGCTAACCCAGGTTCAACAGCAGCATTACTAGCTCCATGATCACACGGGGATTCCCCATTACCTCCAAATCAAAATGACAATTAAATGTTGTTGCGAGCCATCTCTGGGCTCCACTTGGGGGAGTTAAAAGCCCACAGTGAACATCCAGAGCCTGTCTCACTCTGAAACCATCACTGCCGTAGCATTTGTCAAGTGTCCAATTAGCCATCGAGGGAAAAATACAAATTGAGGGGTTTGTGCGACTCCACAAGCAAAAAGCTATCACGCGGGAAGATGTACTTTCCGTGGCAACTGATGAGGGAGGCCGGGGTTGTGGGCTAAGGTGTGGGGAGAATGTGGGAAAAGGGCTTCGGTGGTCTTAGTTGTGACCCCCTGGGTTGGAACCCGGGCCCAGTTCAGCCTAACTTGTCACTGACTGAGGCACTAGTTTCTCCAAAAGCAGGACTGCACCACAGTGCCCCCGTTCTGCTGCTGACTCGTGAAGCGTCACGAGCTCCTTCCGCAGCTTCTCTCCAAGGTGTCTGTTCTCTGCAAGAACATCTCCCCGGCTCACAGAAAAAGGCTGTGCCCCCAGAGAAGTGCCCACCTCCGGCCCACACCTGACCCCTCCACTAGGTGCCGCCGGTTTCAAAGGGCTGCAGTGAAGAAGCCAGCCTGGGACTTCCAGCAGAGGGCAGGCTCATACACAAGGTTCCCAGGACCATGGGTTTGTACGCTCTTCTAGAGAATTCTAGCAGACTGGCCAGATCCGTGTGCAGTGACCCTTCTCTGTGTTACAAGCAGATTTCCTGGGATGTGTGGGATGGAGGGAGGAAGGGAGCTCCCTGGTGTGTCAGCTCCGCTTGGCAGGGACACAGAGGCACCACCCCCAGCATGGCACACATTTGTGCCATTGGTTCCAGCTTAGCCCTACATCCCAGCAAGTCTCTGGGCTGCTGCTTCCAGGCCGAGTAAGTTTCCTAACTGCCTGGTCAGGGCAGCCAGGCCCATCCTGTGCTTTTCCATGATTGCGTCTTGTGCCTCCAGCTTGTCTGAGCTCCTGAATGGGACAAGAGTGCCCCATCTCAGTGACTGGACAGCTGTCATCCTCCCTGCCTCTACCCCGCCACTCCCAGTTCTCTCCCTCTGCTGTGCGTGAAGAGCCTGGGACTATGGCCTTTAAATGGCCAGTCTCCAGTGGGTCTTAACTGGGTGGGCGCTGGGGAGGAGCAGTGATATGACTTTAGCTTTCAGGGATGCCCTGTCGTGACCGTGGCCTCATTACCTCTCCACGTGGTCCACGTTGCCTGCCACGCCGAGTCCCCCGAGGGTGTAAATCTTCCCATCGTAGACAAGGCTGTTGTGCCGACAGCGGGGGACCGTCATTCTGGAGACAAGGTTCCAGTTATCGAGCAGGGACATGTAGCACCAGACATCGGCCAGCGTCACCCCTGATTCCATCCCACCTGTGGGCAGTATGAGAGGTCCAGAGAGCAGGCAGGGAGTGAGGAAGGGCCCAAGGCTGGGCAGGCCCAGTCCCAGCGTCAGGAGAAGGCTCCACCGGCAAAGCAGACTCTTCTGGGCCTTAGCCTTCCTTGGCCCTGCTGTGGGGAGGGCCCCCCTTGGGAAGCCTGTGCCCCGTCCCCAGCCCAGCCCTGAGGGGCCTCACCTGAGAGGTAGATGTTGTCCCCCGCACTCACTACACTGAAGAACTCGCGGTCATAGAAAGGCAGTGAGGCCAGGGGGTACCACTTGTTGTTCTGTGGGTTCCAGCAGGTGACGGCCACCAGCGAGCGCTGGGTCATCCCCACCATCTGACGGCCCCCAACCAAGACGATGACCTCGGCCACACCTGCAGGGACACAGGTGGGCACCCTTGGGACACACTCGACACTGTGTCAGCATCTGTGCCCCGCTGGGGGACCACCCAGAGTTGGGTTGGCCACACAGCGCCTGCATATGGAGGGTCCCTCCATACCTGCCGAGAGGCGGGGCCGCGTTCGGGGCGTCTGCATCTCCTGGCGGGCATGGGGCAGCATGTGGTAGCGTTTGGCCTCGTTGACCAGGTCCCGACATGCTTCCGATGACTTGATCAGCTCCTCGTTGTCAACCACGTTGAGTAGGTAGCTGGGGTGGATGAAGGGGAGGCGGACCACTGCCAGGAGCTCCGAGGCGTACTGCGGGGTCAAGGAGACACGGAATCCTCTTAGATTATATGGTGGAACCACCTCTCGAGAGCCAAATTGAGAAGGGAAAAAGGAGAGGTGTGGGACTGTGTAAAACGGGCAATTCAAGTCTGTGTTTGTCTTGGGAGGGTCGATACTCAGCTTGCCCCAGCCTGGCACAGATAGTGGGAGCTCCCAGCAGCCCAGGCGAGGAGAGAAAGAGGGGGGAGTCTGACTGGCTGCAGCTGACCCCGGGGGGCACCATCCATTTGTCTCTTCAGCACCTCCTTCCTGCCGCCACTCAGGTCGTGGGCCTCTGCTTCATACCAGGCTGCAAGGGACTGAAATGAGGGTCCTGATCCTGGAAGAGGTGTGCCTGGGGCAAGAACTCAGGAACAGCTGGGAGGGCCCAGGAGAGCTGATGGTGACCATGAAACTTGAAAGGCATAGCCATCAGAACCTGGCCTCCCCACCACCAGCAAACCCCTTTAGCGGCATTCTGTTGGATGCTCTCACCTGCACTGAAGTCTTTTTATGAACTGATCTAAATCCCTGCTCCTGTCTGGCAAACTCTTTGTTCATCACTCTAGTTTCATCCAACAAATAATTGGTGACCACTTTCTGCTGTGCATTGAGTTTGTTATTGGGGGTGCAAAGACCAGTAACACCCGTCTCTGACCTCCAGGTGTACACAATTTGATGGTGGGGGGAAGACGCGTCACATAAAGGGTGGGGCCCAAAGGAAGTCTAGTTAGTGGTTGTGGGGGCGCCGGATAGGGTGACATCTGAGCCGGGTGTGGAAGGATTGCCGACTTCTCCAGGCTTCAGGTGAGAACAGGGAGGGCATTCAAAACACACGCAGAGGCACTGGCGTGTGAAAGAGAATGGTGCATTTGGGGGTTTCTGTGGAGTTTATTCTTGTTGGATGCAAAAGATTTTGATGGGGGATGGAGAGCAGACAGGGAGAAACCAGACTGGAGAGGTCAGCTAGGCGCTGGCCTCCCGGATCTCATGCCTTGCTTGCCAAGGGCTGGGTAGCGTTTCCTGCAGAGTGGGCGAGGCACTCATGATGGGTTTTAAACAGCGACTGCATGATCACACACGCTCCTTATGAAGACCACCAGGCGGCAGCGTGGGAGTGAATTGGAGGGAAGAGACTGAATGCAGGGAAAGCTCTCAGGAGACGGCTGCAGTAATCCTGCTGAGGCGTGGGGCCCTGAATGGGGAGAGAAAAGTCTGCCCTGGTAAGAGGGAGTCAGGAGGCAGAAGTGACAGCCGTGTGTGGCCAAAGGGAGGCGGATGGTCTGGGAGGAGGCCCGGCTTCTACCTTGAGTGATGGACTGAACTCACGATGTCTAGGTCTGGGGGCTTATGAATTAGAGGGGTGGGAGGACATCAGCCAGGTGTCCAGTAACAACCAAAGACAGAGGTCTGTGCTGGAGACTTAGATTTGGGGGTTGTGGTGGAGAAAGGCAGTCACTATTACAGCTGCCCTACCCGACTCTCTTCCTCTGAAAAAAAATGTTGCCCTATCCCCACCGGGTCAGTCAGAGGACCACCTTGTCCTGGCCCAGTGGCGGGGGCAGGCGGAGAGCGTCTCTGCATCCTGCACCCACCCACGGCTACGGATCTCAGCACCTGGCCCATCCCAGGTGCCTCTTCTTGCTCCACATGCAACAAGGTAGCCGCTGCCATCGGTCGCTCAGCTGCCCCAGCTCACTCTGGACCCCCTGGCCCTGTTGTCCCACTTGTTGCTCTCTGGTGGACACTGAGCTCTCCTGAGGGCTACCTGTGTGTCTGCACTAACTGCCGGAGGCGCCTCACACACGAGGACAAGGCAGTTCCGTTCTAAGCAAGGCCGTCAGCCAGTGCCTTCTGGTCCAGAGATGCCGCTGGGCTGTGCTTGACTTCCTGGGACTCTGGTGCCCTCCTGGGGGCCCTGCCCCCCTTTCCTTCTGCCCTGGACTGTGGCTCTGATTTCTCCAGCTGTCCCCTCTGAGGGACTCGCCCTCCCTCCTGTCCGGTGCGCTGTGGTTTCCCATCTCCAGCGTGGCTTCCATTTGTTCCAGGTGCTCTCCACCCTCTAGACAACCAGAGGTGGGGCTCCTGCTGCTGGGTCTGGGCTCACGGGAGCCCCAGGCACGCTGGCTCAGGCACACACTTCTCTCTGCAGGGGCCTTGTGCCACCCACCTGGCCCTGTGGCCTCTCGGTTGGCTTGGGTCTCCTTCAGTTGTACTGCCAGCCCTCGAGAGCCCTCTAGTGCCTGATTTCTTGTCTCTCATTCCTCCCCCCGCAACCTGCCTGCTGCCCACGGGAGCAGTTCCAGCCTCCCTCTGCCAGGCCTGCTGGCTGTCATTCGCTCCCACTGCTGGGCAGACCAGGCCGCCCTGCCTTTTCTACTTCCCTTCATCCCTGCTCCAGACGAGGTCCCTCCCCTGTAGGGGAGAGTGGACAAGCAGGGTGCGGGTGGGTGGGCCCTACCTGCGCGCGGGACACAGGGTCCTTCTTGATCCACTTGATGACGGTCTCGTACACGAGCTCCTCGGCCTTGGTGTTGAGGCTGTCATTGGAGATGTAGGCGATGAAGTCGTCCTTGGAGATGCTGAGGATCTCCTCCTGGGCCGCCACCTCGGGGAAGATCTGCAGCGCGAAGGCCTTGGCCATGTGGTAGAGCTCGCTGCACCGCATGGCCTCGGCCATGGCCAGCACCCCCAGGCAGTTGCTGGCCGTCAGCTGCTTCTCTGGGGAAGAGCACGGGATGGGACCACTGACCGTAGGGCCCTGGAAGGGGTCATTACCTGTTCCCATCACCTGTCACTCTGGATCCCTCTCGGAGCCCATGCCCTTGTGACCTGCCTCTAGCACCCAGTGTCCCCACAAGACCATTCCCTGTGTCCCTGGAGCTTTAGACCCCTCTTCTGAGTTTCCCTCTGCCCCATCGCATGCTGACTCCCAGGGGCCTCCCTCTGCTCCTGCAGGTCCCAGCAGAAGGACCGAGACTGTGAGTGTGGAGTGTCAGAGCCAGGCTCGGAGCCTCCTCAATGCGTGTGAGTGAAGGAGCCCTGGGCCTCAGAGCCTGGACCTGGGCTGGGGACAGGGGTCACACTGAGGCTTATGGTGTCTTCCACAATTGTGACAGGTCAGTCTGGGGTCACAGACTCCTCCTACAGCAGTAACCCCCCTCTATCTCCCATGGGCCCTGGCTTCCCCCAGTCTGACCTCCAGGCCTGGGGTCAGTCTGGCTGGTGCTCCTGAGATCTGACTAATGGTTATTCCCACTTAGATGTGTCTGGGTCCCAGGAGGCCCATCACTTTTGTGAGCCTAACTCTGGAGCTGTGGTTCCTGGCCCTTCTAGATTGTTCATTCCCCGGGTCACATCTCAGGCCCCCAGCCATCCCCCGACCTACTCCCATCCCAGCTCTCACTCCCCAGCGGCCACAGGTTCTTGTGACTCCTGTCTGTGCCCCTCTCTCTCCCTGCTCTCACCCAGACCGGGCAGCTCCAAACTGTAAGCGTTGGAGGCCCAGTGGAAGCAACTTTGTTCGGTGTTTGGAGAACAGGGCTGTGAGCCCAGGGCATGGGCTCCCTCACACAGGCCTCTCTGCCTGTTTGTCCTCACCAGGTTGCCCGAGGTCCTGGAGTGGCCTCTCTGGCCCATAGGGAAGCAGTGCAGAGAACCCCTCTGTCCACCAGCGAGCAAAAACCTTTCTGTATGGTTATCTGAATTACCATTTTAGAACTGCTGTGAAATCCAGCTACAATCCTGAGGCTGTCTGGCTGGGCACACACAGCCCTCCCCTCTCAATCCTTACTGTTTTTGAATTTTTTGCACTTCAGCGCTGTTCCCTGCGGCTCACCAAGAAAGGACACGCAGACTTTGCAGAAGGTGTGGAACTGGAACTTGCTGGCCGCCTCCAGCAGAGTCTTGGCGTTGGCCGAGTCGATGACCAGGGAGCCTGTGTAGACAAACTCCAGCAGCAGCTCGAGGACATCGGCCTGCAGGTTGGACAGGACGAGCTCCAGCTTCTCCCGGCCACACTGGCTACCATCTTGCACCGACCTAGGCACAGAGACCAGGGTGTCCTTACCTGCCACCCCGCGGCCACGGCGCCGCCTCCTCACAGGGCTAGAGCTCCCTGCACACCTCAGTCACGCCCTTCGTTTTAGGACTCAAGGGACACGGCAGTGACACACCTGAACCTAGCGACCTTACACGGGATCTGAAAGAGAAGAGTCTGACCAGAGATGCCCAGAAGAACAGAAAACCCTGCTTATCACTACTCGGCATGTCCATGCAAAAAAAGATGCAAATCAAAAAGCATGAGCTGTGGATGGGGACGAGGACCAGGACTGGCCTCAAAGGGAAACAATACGGTTCAGCTCCACTGCTGGCCCCGGTGTCTCCACCAAACAAGGCCAGCAGGGCGTGGCCTCCGGGGCCCAGCGCCTCCGATGGGAGATTCTCCAACGTGACTGAGGCTCCCAAGCGGCTGTGATCACAGCCAGTCCCTCAATCGCCCCAAAGACTGAGGGCCCCAAGCTGTCCCGGAATCCCGACTCCAACCCCACCTCTTTCCAAAAACATATTGTTTCCTTTTAGGCATGGAAAGGAAGCCCTTCATGACATTGCTTTGAAACTGAGGACGAGACGAGATAGACGGACAGAATGGTCAGAGCCGGGAGGAGGGGAGGGGAACAACCAAGGACTTCCGCCACAGACAGCCAGCAGCCATGACCTAGGATCTGGCCCGGGGCGGGGCCCTCCTGCCACATGGAACACGGGGTCAGAGGTCAGAGTGGCCTGCGTGTAGAGTGTGCATCGGGCTTGTGAACTGGGGGAGCAGGGGAGGGACACAAATATATAAATATGTTTATATCTGGTGTCTACAGAAATACAAAACCATGGCAAAGGCTCCTAAGGCCTGGCAGCTGCGCCCTAAAGCTGGACCTGGAAGGAAACAGATAAGATGAAGCAAAAACAACACCAATATAGAAGTGACCAGGAGAAAAAACACCCGGAGCGTTAAGAGTCAGGAGGTAGGGTTCTCAGAGGCGATCGGCTTGGCACCCGGTCTCGGCCGCTCTGACCTGTCCTATTTCCCGCACTGAGCCTGGTCCTGCCCGGGTCTGGGTTCAGCCACGTGGCTGGGAGGTGACCTCTGCTTCCCCTCCCCGACCCCCATCCTGAGGAGGCCTGGGGCCAAGACTCTCATGACTGGTCCCTTGGGTGCTCCTGTGGCTGGCAGTGGGGGTGTGGAGGTGTCCGGCAAGAGAGCAGGCTGGCCCCAGAGAGAGGCCGACTCCTGTGTGAGCAGGGAGTTAGGGGACCTGGGTGCCCCAGCTCTGCCACCGACAGGCAGGCAGCCTTGGCCTCTCTGGCCCTCAGGCTCCTTGTCTGCAAAATAAGAGGGCTGAACGGGGTGAGGTCTAAAGTTCCATGGAGAGTTTAAGTGACAGAGGCTGGAAAACAACCTTCCCGGGTGACTGCGCTGCGCGACAGCGCTTGAAGTGCCACCATTAGAGCGACACTCTCTGGTTAGGCACTGGCCTCCCGGGGCCTTTACAAAGCAAACATGACTTGGGAGGGAACAGGTGAAGCTGTGAGCCTGCTGCCTGAGCGAGTATCCAAGGGACCCCCCGCCAGGGCTCTGTGCTTCCCCCAACTCCACCCTCCACAGACTGGCTCCTCGACCAGGGGCCTGAAGGGGCATCCTGCCTCCAAGCCCTGGGCAGGCCACAGGGAGCTGAGAGGAAAGGTGCAGGCTAAACGCAGGGCCTGAGCAGAGACCCTTCTCAGACCCACAGACGCACATGGTGTGCGTGAGTTTTAAAGTGACTTAACACACCTAATCTTCTGCTGTCAGGGTGGACTTCTGCACTCGGGCGACTTGGTTAAGTATAAAAATGGTTTATTATACAATCACTAGAAACCACAGACATTCTGAGCAAGCCAGGCCTCAGGGGTCATCTGGTCAACCTCTTACTCTCCATCTTTGCTGCCTCTGTCTTCACTCCTACAGGCCACTCTCTGGCCTTTCCCCCACCCCAAGCCCTCCATGCTCTGGGAAGGTCATGCTGGGCCACAGTCAGGGCAGGGCTGATGAGGCCAACGTAGGGCTGCTCATCTTCTCCCAAAGTCCCCAGCCACTGCTGCCTCCCACTCTGGTCGGCCCTCCTGTCTCCTCACGAGTCATCAGCAGTCAGTGAAGAGCTGAGGTGGGACTTCAGGATGTGCACACAAACACACACACACATGTGCACACACATACGCAGTGAAATGCATGTGACATGTGACCCTGAGAACCAAGGAACCACCCTGTGAGGAGGGGTCTTGGGCAGATGAAAGCCAGTGGAGCCCACGGCCCCGAGTGATGGGTCTGATGGGACCTGCTTGGCTGCACTTGTGGGGAGATGCTTGTTTTGCCCAGAGTCTGAGCCCGGGAGAAGGTCCTGGAGACAAGCTGGTGACTGCGTGGCTGAGGAGCCAGGAGGCTGCAGGGGGAGGCACGTGGATGTTGACCATCACAGGTGCTGCCAGGGTTGGAGAGGACGCTGTGCCTGGGATGCACGGCTGAGGCTCTGCTTCCCCCGGCCCCCAACCCCCATGGCGGTAGCTCGTGCCAGGATGGGGCTACGGACCTGACACTGGGGTGGGAGCTTGGGAATAGGGACAGGCTGGTACCACCCAGCCCACACAGGGCCCACGAGTTCTGTCAGAAAAAGAAAACTTCCTGGGGTCACCTTCTGCCAAGAGGGGGTGTGTCCCCAGGGTATGGGACAGCCTCTGCTTGGTAGGCCATCCTGTGGATGTGCTAGAAGTGCCCTGTCCCACATATTAGAATGTCTGTGATCCCAGTTCCTGGCGGAGGAACGGCCCTCTCCAGAATTCAGGACACAGTCCCTCACCTGCCCCCACACACCTCAGTGATCAAATGCTTTCATTCTGCACATTGCATCTGGAACTCCTGGGCCAGTGGTGGGTGGAGGACAGCCACGGAGCAGGGATGGATGTGGAGGAGACCCTGCTCTGCTCAGGAGGGTGACCCTGCCCTTCTGATGTGATGCCCACGCTGCCCTGTGGAGAGGAGCGCAGGCCTGCCATCAGGTCCAGGGCACAGACACCAGACGGACGGGGTCCTGAGGGCTTGCCTGGCTCGCGCGGGCCCTGGCCTACCCACGGTGACTTGGCGACGAGTCTGGCTCATGTCATTCTGCCAGCATTCGAGCGGTGCGACTCTCTTTTCATCTGTTCTTCTAGCTGCTCTGGTCTATTCTCCCAGGGAAGGGGGCAGACGGCCACCCACAGAGGCCCAACTTCATGGGGAAAGAGGGGGAAGGCGTGTGGCTTGACCTACTGGATTAACATCAGCTGGGCTCCCCTACGTCCAGGGTCTGTGCCACTAGATTAGAGGTCCTTTCAGCTTCCCCTGGAGAGGGGGCCAGAGGGAGAAGCCCAGCGTCTGCACATGGGGCTCGTAAAAGTGACCCTGGACAAATCAGTTTGTCCATCTGTTTTCACTTCATATGAAAAGGGGAAATAGTTCAAATGTGTCATTGGCTCCAACAGGCTTTGCGAGATGAGGGTTTCAGCTGGAAGGCAGAATGCCAGGTCTCTGTCCCATTTGGTGAGATGAGGGGGCCGCTTTCCTCTGGGGCTGGGCATATTCTCCCACACGCAGACGTGGGGAGCGTGCTCGGAAGTGTGGCAGGGAGGCCGGTGCCTCTACTATCTCTAAAGAACAGTCCTGTCCTCTCTGATGGGGCCTGCAACCTGCCCGCCAGGGAGGGCAGCCAGTGCCCCGGTGGCACCAACCATCTTGAGAGCTTCTCAGCTCCTGGGGAACAAGTGAAGGGACTTCTCCTCCACGGGCCCCAAGAGAAAGTCCAGGGTAGATCTAGGTCATGTTCGCTGGGGTTGAGAAGTGATTCTGGACTTGGGAAGCTGCCACTCCAGGACCCCACTAGGTCTAGTCTGCTCAAAGCATCCTCTTCCTTCCCAAAGCCTGGGGCTAAGCCCACTGTCTTCCCCTCCACTCAATCCAAGCTGGAGGCAGGCGAGGTGTGGTTGTTACACAGCACTGGCCTTCACATTTTCCAAAGACAAAGCTGTACCTCCTTTTCTTGCAAGGTTTTTACCTAATTATCACAGGGACTCAGATGGGCCAACAAGGAAGCCCAGTGGTCTCAGCCTCGGCTTTGCTCTGAGCTTCCCCGTGGCCTCATGTGCTCTTCTCCTGGCCTCCTCCAGCTCCTCCAGCCCTCACTGCAGAGGACATAGCCCCTCCTGGGTGTGTGGGGAGGGCCTGCCTCGTAGATGCCTGTTTCAGGTGGGTATTATGTCTTCTCTTGGGCAGATCCTGTTTCTAACACACACACACACACACACACACACACACACACACACACCCCCCACATCTCTTTTCCTGGTAGATCTGCCCACACTGTCAACCCTGAGATTTTACTTCCCTTTCGTACAGAATTTGTGCACAAAAACTACACTTTTGGTCTTCTCTGAACTACCAAATGTATGGTAAGAGCGTGAGCTTTGGGTCAGACCTCAGTTCAAATCCCAGATCTATTGGTTACTTAAAATTCTCTGGGCCTCAATTCCCTCATCTGTGAATGGGGTATGAATGGCGCCTGCTTCTCAGGGTCAGTGGGAGGACTTGCAGGATGATATCAGATAACTCCACCTGTCTCCCTAGGGGCTGGTTGTCACCTCATCAGAGGAAGAAGACAAGAGTTTGAAACTAAATAAGAGAGACGAAGGGCAAAAACTCCTGCAGCCTCAGCAAAGGTAGGAACACGTGGACAGGTGGACACGGTGGGGTTAGCTGGGAGCCTGGAGGACCGGGCTCTAGGCAGGACAGCTGTATGGCTACGGGGCTGAGGAGAGGCTGATGCAATGCAGACGGGCCTCTGCACCGAAGGGGCACCCCAAGACCCAGCTCTCCCACTCACGTTCTGACTGTCATTGTGAATCGTAAGTCTGGCCATGACACTCCCCAGGCTTAAAGCCCTGTGACCCGACTCCTGCCTCCCACGCCACCTCGGTCCCTCCGTGTTCACCTTGCACTTGGCATTGCAGGGACTCCACTCCTGCCCTCATCCTGCTCCCTGGTCATACCCCTTTAGCTTCTCCCCCACCAGACTGTGAGCTCCCCGAGGGCAGAGACCCATCTCATCCAGAGGTTTGTGCGGGACCTGCTCCCAGGAGGGACTCCTGCTTGTTTGCTGAGTGATGAGTAGGGAATTATTGGTTCCCTGTGTATGGCCTGTGTCTGGGAGAGTGTCCACACTGGGTTGGGGCCAGTGCTGGGACGGGGTCCTCCATGGGGCCGGAGTGGGGAACACGTCACCCACCCCAGGCTGGAGGTGGGAAGGAGTCCAGGCCTAGCCTCCAGGCCTGAGGGTCCTGGGGCAGCAGAGGGTGGGCCCCCACCCCTGGCAGTGCTCACCTAGGCCCTCATGAAGGTAAGGACCAGGATATCACGTCTCACAGGTCGTCCCCGCTCCCCCTGCTTGCCTTAGTGCAGCTGCCCGAGAGGGAGGACCCTGTCTGGGCTTCCGTGGGCAGGGTGTCTCTCCTGCTGGGTCGTTCGGGCCACGGCACTGTGTCTCCAGAATCCTAGCCTCGAGGAGGCTGAATGACGTATCAACATCAGCTGCTCCCAGACCTCTAAGCACGTGAACTTCTCAGGGATTTTACATGGTCAGAAAAAAATGTCACCTTCCTGTATAGAGTATGCTTTCCTCCCCACAGAAGGAATTTGTTTGCAGCTATCGGCCGAAATGGTGTTGTGTGCCCACGGTTAGGACTTGGGGAGTAACAGTGGCAACACTGAGCCACTGGGGCGCGTCTGGGCTTAGCTTCAGCCTCCTCTTCTGCCTGAGTGACCCTCCTGGACGCTGAAGACACAGCCCTGTCTGCCCAGACCTCAGACCAGTCTGGGTTTGGATCCTCCATCTGGCTGCCTACCGGGTGTCTCTGCTCGGGTCTTTAGCCATCTTCAGGCTGCTAAAACTTGACATGCCAAACGCTCAATACATCATCTCCCCACAGCTCTCCCCTGACCTTGGTCCATGGGCCTGCCTGCCTGTGACTTTGCCCTTCTCACCCCCTGGTGCTTGCACTTGGGAAGCCCCTCCAGGGCTGGCCCTGCCCATCACCCCCTTACTCTCACGCTGGGATGTCAGAGCTGGAAGGAAACCTGGATGTCATTTGAATCAACCTCCTGTTTTACAGATAAGAATACCCGAGGCCTGAGAGAGAGGACGTGACTGGCCTGGGGTCACAAGACAACTGGCAGAGTCAGATGTAGAACCCAGGTCTCCTAGCTCCCGAGGGGGTGCCCTCTCTCCTCCAGCAACTGCCTCTCAGCCCCAGCACACATCCTTCCTGGTTAGGGTCAGGGAGGCACTTCCTACAGTTCTGCCACCTGCAGGTGGGCATCCCCTCTCCACGGACCCGGAGGCCTCCACACCCTCAGCCCAAGCCCAGGGTTCTAGCCTGGCAGTCAGGGCCTGTCTGCTCAGCCTGTCTCTGGGAAGGCCATGTTCCCCTCCCCACTGCTCTTGACTCTCTCTGTCCTCAACTTTTTATTCCAGGCAACCCATTTCTTGCTTGGAATGTTCTTCCTCCTTCTTTTTTGGTCTGTCTAAGAAGCCTTCACTACTTTGGGTTCCCACCTAGTGGTGTGTCTGCTCTGCTGTGCACAGAGTCAGGCTTTATGTGTAGGGCCTCTGAGGACAGTCAGAGGCTCTGTGCTCCCCTCGCCCACATCTTTCTAGCCCAGGGCTGGGCCGTCGCTCAGTACCAACCTGTCCCTGCATCCCACCCCCTCTGTGCTCTCCAGCTGGCCTGGAGCAGGGACCAAGGCTCAGGATGCCACACCTGCAATCCAGTGGCCATGTGCTGGTCACTGTCAGTTGAGGATTTGCCAAGAGTGGCAGCACAAAGACCTCCCTTGGCCTGAAGAAGCCACTGGCCGTGCCCCTTCACCCCAGAGCTCATGCCCCTGACCCCTGTGCTTGGACAGAGAGAACCCAAGCACTGGGGGCGGGAGACCGGAGCTGTTCATGAGACTGGAAGTCACAAAGAGCCTGACCCTTCCTGCATGGCTGGGGCCAGTGTGGCTGGGCGGGGCTTGCACGCCGGGCAGCTCAGCTCTAAGTGAAAGGACACAACAGATTGGAAAGGAGATGCCAGCCAGTGTGCCATCCTGAAACAAAACACAGTCACTCTGGGGTTAGTTGGCAAGTCCAAACACAGCATTGGGAAGCAAGCAGAGGTCCTGTCCTCCCACTCTGAGCACAGTCCTGGCTCAGCGTCCGCCCCGGAGAGGCTGCAAGGCAAAATGAGCAGCGGCATTAATCTGCTGATGGGTGAGAGAAACAGGAGCGTTACCCTGGGCCGGCCCCCTCGGCTGCTCTCCCTCACTAAGGAGCTAGAAGGTGGCCCCTGACTTCTTTGCAAGGGTATGAAGCAGACAAATTAAAAAATCAACATAATGGAAGAAAAAAAAAAGATGCTCATGCACCATTAAGACTCATTCAGGTAGAAATAGCCGGGGCAGAGGGCAGAAGGGGAGGGGAGCAAAGGCTGAGAGAGACCGTGTTTAGGACACTCCTGGTCTGTGCTCAGACAGCGCTAGTTTAGGCTCAGTGTACAAGTATCAAGACATGCAGCGTGAATGAGGCTTTGGCTACAAGTCAATTCTCTCCGACTCGGGCTGCAGAAAAGCGGCCCCTTGGGTGCCTCGTGCTTCTCGGTGGGGGACGGTCTGGTCGATGTGCTTTCCTGGCATTAGGTTCACTATCGACAGCAGTGATGATGGTGCTGGGACCTGTGCTGGCCCAGTGGGGGCAGTGTGCAGTGGTCCCTTAAAGTGGAGTCTACAGTCCTCCTAATCTCAGGGAGGGCTTGTGAGCCACTGAGAATGTGGGATCCTTGGGATGGGGCGGGGTGCTGTCTACCGCTGACAGAGGCCTCTGGGGACCAGAAAAGCTGTGTGGGATGGGCTGGGGACAGTGGCTGCTCTGAGGCTGTGTGTGAGAGGGCACTCGGGAGGAGGAGGAGGAGGAGGAGGAGGAGGAGAGATGGCTACTGGCTCTGTGACAGGGAGTCACGCTTCAGGAACCTGCAAGAGAGGGGAGGAGAAAAGCGACACAAAAGCGTCCTACAAAGGAACAGACCCGACCACAGCTGGAAGGAAGGCAAACCTTTGAATCAGGTCCTTGAAATACAAGCTGCAGGAAGCTAGAACATTTTGGTGGACTTCAAACTCTCTGCCTTCAACAACAATTTTCAGGTCTGTAAACGCTTTCGCTCTGCGCTGCTGGTTCAATTCCTTCAACATTTCTGCAGAACAGAGAAGACAGACAGGGCCAGGTTCCCATTAAGAGTTTTCTTTTTTTTAATTAAAAAATATTTTTTCAAGAAGTAGAGAAATAGGAAAATACTTGATACTGTTTCTTGGCAAGACTGGCTCAACACTGACAGTCAAAAGAAGTCACAAACATAATGCGTAAACAAGCAGCAACTGGGAGGGGCTACATAACCAAAGGAATAACAACTTTCAAAAGCAAATAAATAAATAAATAAAAAATTTAAAAAATTAAAAAAAAAAAAACAAAAAACCAAACCCAGAAATTGAAAGGCTGGGGGAAAAGATTCCCATACTGACAGTTGGAAACATAGAGAATACATCACCACAGACAACTAAAAACTGTAATTTAACTACGGAACAAGTTCTCCAAATGCCAATGAGTGCCGATGTATTTGATACCAAGTAAAGCATGGCATTGTGATGTAAGATGGGCTGGATATGGTTCAAAGGAATAAAAACCACAAAACCTGCAAAAACAGCATCCCTTATGTTAGACACTCACAGCCATGGCTGGGGCGAGCTACCTGGGGAGGGGTCCTGAGAAAGGAGGCATGGAGTGGGGGCCTGGCAAGCACTTCCCCTTCACACTTCCGGGATGAATGGGGAGAAGCAAGCAAGGGGCAGGGATGGGGTACCTCCTCCCACTTCCTGGGTCATTCTCTCAGGAACCCCCCCCCCCCCACCTGGGGCTTCAGCACCGGGGGTGGGGGGGAGCCTGGCTTGCAGCCCCAAGAGTCCCAGGAAGTGGCCTCTGAGGCCTTCCCACCCCGATGCACACCTACCTTTGCCTGGTGTCTTGGCCACCCGGGGCCAGCACAGAGAGTGCCCCAGGTCGGGGGGCTCCGAACCCGGGGATGTCAGAAGCTTCTCCCAGAGCCACCTCCAGGCTTAGAAGTGGGAAGGAGGAGAGCCTGACAGCTACTCTGCTTGGTTTATATAAGCCTTCCATTTGCAAAGTTAGGGCCTTCAGATCAATGTTCCCACCAGCCTCGTCCAGTCTGCCCACCCCCAGACTCCCTGGTCAGAGCCTGCCCTTAGCATTGCTGGTAGCTGGACATCAGAGGCCCAGATTCTTGGGCCAGTATGGCCTAGATTGTTTGGCAGGTGAACGGGAGAGGGCTGTCTGCAGAGCTGAGCCCCACCCTCTAAGTCGTCCACCAGCACCCCGAGCCCTCTGGGTCTTTGCTGAACCCTGCCTGGTGTTCTGGAATTACCCTCCGGCATGCCCTGCTCCAGCCTGACCAGTCATCTCCGTCCACTTGGGCGAGCATCAGCTGCCTGCCAAGGTGCCCTGCTGGGCCCAGCTCCGCCTTTGCCACTATGTCCGTGGACCAGCCCCCTGTGCTTCCAGGCCCTCTGTTTCTATGTCTGTAAAATGGGGCTGGGGGATCCTATTCTGTTCCCAGAGCCTGGTGAAGATCATATGCTCAGGACCAGAGATGGACAAGGGCTTGTGGGCTTTGAGGTCAGGCAGACCCTTCTTTGAGAGGACACACTGGGCTCTGGCTCTGCTGAAGACCACGGAAGACTTCTGGTGGGGGGACTCTCAGAAGGGGGGCCCTGGAACACATCACCCCACATGGGGGACTGAGGTGTTGGGGCAATGCTGAATCACTGTTCCCCACCAACTCCATATAAGGCAGAGCTGGGGTCGTGGCAGGGCACATGCAGGGTTGTGTGTGTGTTGGGTGATAATGGCTGCAGGCTCCAAAGACTCCCTGTGCCTGGAGCAAGAGAGACCAGCAAGGCTCACAGCACCAGGTGTGGGTGCCTGGGAGCAGTTAAGGAGGGAACAAAGGCCTGGAGGAGAGACAGGGTGTGATGGGTGGGCAGGAAAGGTCAGATCTCAAGAGCCTTGTGAGAGGGCTCAGGCTGAATCTGTGGACATCGGGGAGTCAAAGGGAGTCTGTGCAAGGGAATGACAGGGTGAAACTCTGGCAGACACATCAGAGGATAGTGGGCAGGAAAGCCTTAGTGCCAGGCTTGAGAGAGAACCTATCAGCTGTGTGACCTTGGGAAAGTTAACCAGCGTCCCTAAAGCCTCAGCTTCCCCCTCCGGTGAAGGTTAAGGGAAGGAGCCCAGGGTGAGTTGTTAGCCGTGTGCCTGCACGTGGTAGGTCGACATATTGTCGATGGTGGTGCTCACTCTGTAATCCAAGTGCGAAACGACAAAGGCCTGAACTACAGCAGTGCTGAGGAAGGGCAGAGGAAGACAGGTGTTCACGCTGTGGATGCCACGGCTCCATGGCCGGCAGTGCTGGAGGGAACGAAGTGGGGAGGTACGTGAGGACCACATTCCGACTTCTCCAGGGGGACATCAGGAAGGAAGAGGGGATGAGTTGTTGAGTTGTGGGGTTAGGGTAGTGCCGTGGGACACTCTGGGGAGAGGCGCAGGAGGCCACGGCTGGGGCCTGGGCTGGCGGGAGGCAGTGGGGACGCGGCCGGGTGGGTCTGACTCAGGGAGAGCCTTCAGGGTCGGGCAGGGTTAAGGCTGAACTGCTGTGCTCACACTTCAGCTCCAACAAGAGCCACCAACTGAACTAATTCCCAAACCATGAGCCAGGTGGGTGCTGTCACCTTTTTGAGTGAAGTCCTGTGGGAGGGAAAGAGCTCTGGGCTGGAATTTCTGATTCTTGTTCCAGCTTTGCCGCTAATTGGCTCTGTGACCCTGGGCAAGCTGCTCTCGATTCCCTCAAGCACCCACGGGCACCTGCTCTGGAGGCCCCGGCTGTCACACTGCGGTGAGTGACGGATGCAGCCCCACGTGCCTGCTGAGTTAACCACGCTCAGGGTGCCGGGAGAACACAGAGCCACACAGAACGCCACTCCTTCTGGACCCAAAGCATACTGATTGTTTTGGAAGAAAAGATTTTACTTGAAACCAAGACCCCAGCACTGACGGCGTCTGCAGCCCCAGCCCCAGCCGTGACGCCTACTGCCCTGGGAAGCCCGGGCTGGGTCTGGGAGGAGGTGCTTGGAGATCCAGGTCATCATAACTGTAGGCGCTGCCTACTCTCACTTTGTGGAAATTTGGATTTAATAGCTGGGCAAGATTACTCAGTATCAGAAGAATTTTTCAATTTATGAAAGTGCTCACCAGGGGATTCCTTTTCACAGCAGGGCCCCAAGTGCATTCACAGTATTGATCAGTCAGTACGTGCTTACTGCTGTCGGCGGAGCCCAGCCGGGGAGACGGCGTTTCGGGACATTACAACCCAGGATCCAGGGGAGGAAGCCAGCATTGGCTCCGGGCACAGGCTGCCCTCCTGCCCACCCCCTGTCTCAGCAGAGGGGGACCCTTCAATATCTGAGGAGCTTGGTGGCCTGTGGGCTCCTGGGAAGCCTTCTAACCAGCTGCACTGGTGCCCAGGTTGGGTGGACTGCGGACCTCAGGGCAGAGCCTGGCAGGGGCTGTGTCTTCAGAGTGGACTCCAGCTGCATGCATCCCAGCACATTGCAGAATTTGGCTACTTCAGGCTTGTGAATAAGAGAAGTCTTGATCTCAGGGCCCCTCTGTGTTAGTGGGCATCAGGGAATCACTTTCTGGTCTCCCCGGCTTTCCCTGGGATGCTCCCCCTGTGCCTGAGGAATGCCAGGCCCTTGCCTTGCCCACACAAGTGGCTGTCCTGTGCCCTAGGCCTTGCCCCTCCTTGGAGAACTCCAGCTGCTCAGACCACCCGGCAGAAAGCACATGCCCACAGCCCACACATTTGCTAGGCTCCTAGCTGACTCCTCCCCACCCCTCGCCACACCAAATCCTGCCTCTTTTACCAACTAGACACCTCTGCATCATTCTCGTCTGGCCCTGGTCGCACCTATTTGAACCACCATCTTTTTACCTGAGTCACCATAGCAGTCTCTAAGGCTGTCTCCCTCCATACAGCAGCCTGACCATCAGCCCCTGCTTAAATCACTCTTCAAGGCTGGAGCAAGGCCCTCTCTGATGCCTCCCTCCCCCACTGGCCAGCTCCTCCCCTCCCTGGTGGGTCCTTCACTCCCCTCTGAAGCCACACTGCACAGCAGGCAGGCCCCCCTCCCAGCCTTCACTCATTTCTGCCACTGTGCCCCTCTGCCCAGATCTTTCTTCCTCCTATAGTCTAATTACCATTTTATTTTGCAATTCCAGGTATTATTTTGTTGCAGGCCTCTTTGCCTCTTTTCTTTCTTTCTGCCACATCCCTCTGCCCTCTGCCCCCCTGGCATCCTGAGCTTACCTCTTTAGAGCATACTGTGTATTGTATTTACTTATTTACATGTATGTTTCCTGCACTAGATTGTTTTATTGTTTTATTTTATTTTATATATTTACATATTTTATATATATATATATATATATATATATATATATATATATATATATTTTTTTTTTTTTATTTATAGGTGGTGTGGTAGATTGCAAAAATTCTTTGCAGCCCCTCCTACCAAGGGGTGGAGTTAACTGCCCCACCCTTTGAATCTTGTCTGGCCTTGTGACTTGTTTTGGGCCACAAAATACGGTCTAAAGGACACCGTGTGAGTGTGAGCCATAGCCTCAAGCGGTTTTGCTTGCTTTTGCTCATTTTCTCTGCCACCACCGCCGTATGATCACTCCCGGACTGGTCTGTTGGAAGATGAGTGACTATGTGGAGCAGTGGTGAGCCCTCATAGAAAAGCCATTTACACCAGCCAGTCCCCCACCAATATCAGCTGAGCCGGACCCAGATCAGCCAGCCAAGCCCAACCCAAACTGACAACCAGAATCATAATCTAAATAAACATTTGTGGTTTTAAGCCACTAAATCTCAGAATCATAGAGCACTTTCTCTGTGTCGGTTTCTCCTTTGCTGGCTCAGTTTGAAGCTACTTCTTTTTTTTTTTTTATTGTTGTAAAATTTACCATCCTAACCATTTTTAAGTTCAGTAGTGTTAAATACATTTACACTGTTTTGCAATCAATCTCTAGAACTCTTCATCTTGCAAAACTGAAACTCTGTATCCATTAAAAAACAAATTCCCACTCCCCTCTTCCCCCATCCCCTGGCAATGACTTGTCTACTTTCTGTCTCTGTAAACTTGACTACTCTGGGTATCGCATATAAACGGAATCATATAGTATTTGTCTTTTTGCGACTGGCTTATTTCACTTAGCATATCCTCAGGGTTCATCCATGTTGTGGCATATGTGAACATCTCCTTCCACTTTAAGGCTGAATACTATTCCATTGTATGGATTGAGCACATTTTGCTTGTCCATTCATTTGTCAGTGGATACCTGGGTTGCTTCCTCCTTTTGGCTATTGTGAAGAGTGCTACTATGAGGTGAATTCTTAATACCCAGTTATGCACGTCTCTAAATAAAATACCCGTCTCCAACTCTGTTGTACATGGTTAGGGTAACCTGGCTGTGTGGACCCAGCAAGTCCAGCAAGTGGCATCAGAGGGAAAGGAGACACTGGGGAGGGGCTGCCTGGGGCTGGATGCTTTGCTTCGAGGAGAGTGAGGCCACAAACACAACCAAGACTGGAGATGAAGTTGCAGCCAAACTTCTGCATATTTTTTACCAAACGACACAAGTTATTTGTCAGAGACTAATGGGCTCATTCCAGCTGGACTAGAAAGGCTGTCTGAGGTGGTAATAAAGAGGAAGAGATGTCAAATATTAAAAGGCAACGAATTTCAATGGCTTTGCAGCAGAGAAGTCCATTAAATCAGAGCCCCGAGAAAGGCTGTGCAGCCAAATAATTTTTTTCAGAGCTCACGTAAGAACCCAGCTAGGTGATAAATGCTCTCAAGTCCATTGGTGTTTATGACACACATTTGATAAAGGACCTGAAAAAATTATAAACTCAGAGCAGTTGTGAAATATACTGAGAAAGCCCAGCGAAGACCGTGTCACGCACGCCCAGAGGATAATTCATCCGGGGGCAGGAGCCCGACGCGTGCCGACACCGACACCGCGGGGACAAATGGCGGCTTTACACAAACAAAGCCTCCTGCTGCTGCTACCCAGCCAGGTCACAGCTGGTCTGGAGGCCGGGCTCCCACGCTGGATGCTGCCCTTCCTCTCCCCCTCCCACATCCAGCAGATATACTCCTCTCCCCCGTCTCCTTGGGCTCAGAATCAGCCAGCTGGGATCCAGCTTCTAGTAAGACAGAAAAAAACCACCTGTGGAACACACACCCAGCCTGAGTCAGAGGGACCAGCCTTCTACTGGGAAGTCACTGAGTCCCAGCCCCACCACTCTGCGGGCAAACCCTCCCAGGAAATGGAGCTCTCCAGAGAAGGGAAACGTGAGAGACTCAGGTTTCTTGCCTCTGACAGAAGCCCTAAGAACAATCACTGCTTCTCACCAGCCTGCCTTTTCCAAGTTGTCCAACGCTAGGTGACAGACTTATTTCTCAAACATTGAAACTTGGCACCCAAGATCTTTTCTGTTCCTATAGCCCCTGCCCCAGGCTGTACACCAGTGGGAGCTTGCAAAGAATTTGCTGGGCAGAATGAAGATTACCTTCCAGTTAGAACATTCTCATGTCCTCCAAGATGATATAAACGTAATTTTGAAATTTTCTCCTTAAAATTACTTGAAACCCTCCGAAAACTAACAGAAACATCACCTTCTCTTCCTCTGTGTCTTAGGTCCAAAGACTGACCAGAGGCAGATGCCAGCCTGGGCATGGGGCAGATGACCAGGAGACCTAGATCAAGCCATAGAATCACCATGACTGTCCTGTGACCTTGAGGAAGAGCTCTTCCCTCATCTAGAGGCCACTCAAGCAAGGAATGTTGAGTCCCTTGTTCCTAAACTCCTTCCCAGTGGCTGTCAGAGCCTTCTAGGAATTACTTTTAACCTTTGTTCATAGCCTCACTTCTATTCATGTCCCCACACATCCCTCAACCCTTTTTCTAAGTTCATGCCCACTATGTCCTCCTGTTCCTTCACTTTCATTATTTTTCTTTCAGCCCCTTTGGCCAAGTTTTCCCTAACACTTTTTTTAGGGTCTCATCCATCCCTTAAGCCTCAGCTTAAATTCCATCCTGTAAGAATTCTTACGAAGTTCCCTGATCACAGACCTCTCCTGTGGTCCCCTGAGACTTTGTTGGTGCCTCAATTGCAGTAGACACCCCTGGCTGCCTAATTCCAGAAGAATGTCTGTCTGTCTATCTCCTTTCTAGGCTGTGATCTCCTGGAGGGCTCGTCTCTCTGGCCCCTGAACACCTGGTACCATGATTTGCACAAAAAGTTCCTTTCTGATTGGAATTCTGGGTGAGTTACAGACCAGATGCAGACATGTTCTGAGTGGTAAGAATAACTTCCCCAAAGTATGACCCAGAAGAACCATTTGAAATGTCACAGTTGTGTGGAGTCAGATGGAAAGAATGTGAAAACAAAGCCCCTTCTAACTTCAGGATATACCAGTGTTAATAATAACTTTGTATGGCATCTACAGCCGCTAAGCATGGTTACATCCACTAGGTCCTCCTTGGGGAGGGATTTATCTATTCTGTTCAGCTCCAATGGCTTTGAAGAGCCTTAAAGGGCTCTCTTGGGAAAGACTGACCACCCCAACAGCTCTGCTGAGCCCAGGTGCAGCCTGGAACCCTCAAGGCAACTCTGCAAAACAGGGGCCTTCACACACAGGGGCCAGAGAGAGGTGGCCCTCTCAGCTTTCCAGGGTCCCGGTGGCCTGGATGGTAAGACCTGCTCACACGTAGGCCAATAACTGGCCGCTTTCACTGACAGCTCTCACCTTGAGACCTTGGGGTAGGAGTCCAAGGGGATGGGCTTTTGTTTGGGGAGGGATGAGGGAGGCCAGGGGGCAGAGTGTTAGAACCCCAGTGGCCAGAGTTGGTCACTGTAGAAGTGGGGGCAGATCTTTGGATGAGCAGGGAAGGCCACTAGGCAAACCGTGAGGCTGCAGTTGGAGGGAAGTACCTGGGTAGGTCGACACTGGCAGCCCCAGTAAAGAAGGCTCCATCTCCTGCTTTGAAGATGGAAGTCAAGGGGGCAATGGGACTACTCTGAGCAGGAGAGGATGAAAATGTCATGGCATTGCAGGGATGTGGGTGTCCTGGAGAAGGCCAGGGCTTAGGAGAGTTGGGTGGGAAATGAGGTCAAGACCAGTGTGCGGGGAGCTCTGCAAGGAGCTGGGACTCTAGGCTAATGTGCTGCAGTGGGGAGGGCCAATGGGCAGTGAATTAAGTATCCAGGTGAGTCAAGTCAGGACCCTGAGGGTGGGGTTCACAAGGGGCTAGTGGGAGCCCAAGGCAGATGATCTGGGAGCAGCCAGGGGCTGAGGGATTTGGAGGGAAGGTAGATCTCCAGTCCCTCTGTGAGGCAGGAGCCTCCTCCAGGAGCTAGAACTTGGCACCAGGGAGGCAGGTGCCCTGAGGGGTCTTGGTCCTGAGAACTAGGGGAGGATGAGACTGTGTCTGGCCTCAAGGACAGAGTTGAATCTGATGTTTGGGGTGGAGATGAGGAGCTGTCTCCTCCCTCTGTGCTCTCATAATGCTTGGTGCCTCCGTGAACTATGTTCTGCTTATAGTGTATTTATAGACACTGCTTCTTGTCCAACAGGAGGTAGATTCTTGGAAGTTGGGGTGGTTCTTGGCTACAGGGACTAGAGTCAAGAGGCCAGGACAGATAGCTGGGGCCAAGTGAGACAAGCAAGTTCAGCACCTCAGAGAGCTCCAGGTGCTCAGGGGTCAGGGCAGAAAGCAGGGAGGTTGGGGTGCACTGGAGCAGGAGACTAAGTCCACAGCTGAATGAGGTTGAGGTGTGACTATCCCCTTTCGGAGGCAGACTCTGGGAACGGCAGACACCTTGTGTCTGTTTGGCCCACTTGTTTATCCATTAAATAGATGTTGTTTGTCTCCTGTGTGCTGGGCACTGGATGGGGTCCAAGGACACACACGGATGCACAAGTCTGCAGACCTGGGGAGCTCACTGTTTAACAGGAGACACACTAAATAACTGTGATGCTGAGTGAAAGTTTTAACGGGGCAAGGACCGGGCAGAGGAAGGGTGGCTGGCTCTGCTTTCTGGAGAGCAGGGAGGCTTCCACGGGACTGGAGATGATTAAGGGAACACTGGAAAGATAAGTAGGAGCTCACCAGGTGGGCTGGAGGGGCAACATGTGAACCACGAGGACACGTATGTGTGTGTGTGAGTGTGTGTTGTGTATAAGTATGTGGGCATGAGCATATGGCATGTGTGTGCATATGGTGTGTGTATGTATGTGTACGAGCATATGTGTGTGTGAATGTGTGTGTCTGAGCATGTGATGTGAGAGGCAGGCCCATATCAGGCTGTGAAAGAGATAAATCCTCCTGCGATCTCTATCCCACAGGAAATTGGGTAGTACTGGTGGATTTAATGAGTCAGTTTTGTCTCTTATACTCAAAAAGGCTGCTCAGAGTCAACTGTGAGTGGTCTCACCCCACACACGTGGGCCCCCCGTCACACAACACCTTGGCCCCCATCACCCTCTTCCCCTGGCCTTTTGCACACAATCCCCTTCTTCCGGATTGCCCCTCCGCTCTTCCAACCCATTCTGATGATCCTCCTCTGAAATCCCCAGGTACACAATTAACCAGCCCAAGCACATTTGTCAGGTACCTTCAAGATACAGGGCATTGGGCTGAGAGCTGGTGGCGGAGGGGAGCTGCAGAGAGGGGGCAATAGATGAGCAGGATAGTCCTCGTCCCAGGGGAGAGGGCGGCTCAGTGGGGACACAAGGCACCCAAGGTGAGAAGCTGGATGAGAGCTACGTGAGCAGCGGTGATGCTGAAGGCCGACTGAGGAGGGAGAGAGGGGCGGCCTAGGGATGACCGGGAATTGCAGGGGGTGGAGAGAGATATAAAGAAAAGGGGAAACGCAGTCCTCCTCCATGTGCTTTAGCAAAAGCCAGTATTTCCCAAGAATTCTGAGCGCCACGGTCCCAGCAAATAAATCAATAGTTTAAAAGGATTTGTGAGAATTAGTGAACCGGAGCTGGGAGTACAATCAGTTCAGTTACCCAGGTAAAGAAGGAAATGAAACGGAAACCTCAGATGCCGGGGGCTAATGGCAGCTCAGAGCTCTGTGAATCACATCACAGGAGAAGAGAATTCACAGCCCGAGAGGACTTGGGGTGAGGAGGCAGGGGAGGAGCGATCATGTGTGTGCGCGCGCGCGCGTGTGTGTTTTGTGGGGGTGGGGACAGCTCTCTGCTCCACTTCTGCCTTATGTAGTCTTCTTGGAAGGGGAGTCTCTCCGTGGCCGTCTGCCCCAGGTCTCTATCTGTGCTCACCCTTCCCAATGGCCTGGCCGGGTCAGGTCTGGGCAACACATTGTCTCTTGTTATTTCAGGGGAGGCGAAGGCCCAGGCATTATTTCAGTTTCTCCTGTTGCTAATGGTCTTTAGTCGCCACCATCATTCCAGGAAAATTAGAAAATAAGCATAAAAGAAGAAAGTGGGGCAGTGCCCTCCAGGCAATCAGGCAGCCCAGGAGACACTGTGCCCCGGGGAGGAGCCAGCCCCTGGTGATGCTTCAGGTGGGCCCACTCTCAGGTGCCCCATCTACCAGCCACTTGTCCGACACACCTGCCCATCACACTGGCTGGTGGGGTGCTGGGTGCATGCGAGCCCACGGATGAGGCACCTCGGCCTGGTCCCAGGAGGTCCCTACAAGGGTCCCCAGGTGAACCCTCTTGACATTCCCTTCAACCCCGCCTCCTGTCTGCCAGTTCAGGCTTCTCCCCTGCCAATCCCTCCCTCTTCAGTGCATGCCATTTGCCTGCTGAATTCTGCCTCTGGTTAGGCTGTGAGCTCTGGCTGGGCAGAGATGCTGTCTTTTATTCCCGGAATTCCCAGAGCCTGGTTCCGGCTCTGGAACCCACAGGAGTGGTCCTGGGGCGGCTCACACACACTGGCTCCAAGCAGCGACATACACTGCAAAGACCCAGATGCAGGAAGGGCAGGCCTATTTGGGCTCGTGTGCTCCCTGACCTTCTGGGTTGATTTCCCTGACAGGGGACCTTTCACACTATTATTTCAGCTGAGCTGCCAGCTTTAATGATATCCCTCTCCGCGCGATCACTTCCCCACAGGTATTTAGCCTGACAGTCTATTTTTCTTGAGAAGCTGAACCTATTAGAGTCTATAATAAAGCTGGAGTACTGTTTTTACAAACTCTCATTGGAAGTAATTACCCAAGAGGGGCTGTCCTGTGAGGGCAGGAAAGGGCCTGTGTCTCGGCTGCAGCCCTGGGTTCTGGGTCCTCCCTGCTCTAGAAGGGCTGGACACAGGGGCTGGGCATCCCTGGGAACCTGCCACTGAGCTCAGAGACTGGCTGAGCATGGCCACATGGGGCGGCTCTGTCCCCTGCACGGCACAAAAGCTAAGAAGCCCAGCCCCAGCCCAGTCTCCCCCATGGGCTGTGTCCAGCACGGATCAGCCTACACAGACGGAGCCCTGCCACGTGCAGGTAGGGAGGAGACCAAAGTGAGCCCGCTGTCCTGCTTTCTGTCCTCACGAGCTTTCTTGGCATTAGGTGCAGCTGTACACAGGCTGGGGGGATGATGGCTGTGAAGGGAAGTGAAGGGTGTGGGGTGGCCGTGGAGGGGCAGCACCCAGGCTGCTTCTTGCACAGGCAGCTCCCTTCGTCTGCACTACTCTCTCCTCTTCCTCTTGCAGGACCTGTCTATTTGTCCCATAAGACCAGGTTCAGATGCCATCCCTGGACTCAAAGCACTGGGCTCACCAGAGAGCCAGGGTTATTTTCTCATCTGTCAGGCCCTTGGACTGTGGGTGCCCAAGGGCCAGGACCCTCGGGGTGAGTGTTGCCGCTGGTGGGTGGAGGTGAGGGGGACACAGTGGGATAGGAAGGTCTGGTGGAGGTTAACTACAGCCCTGATCCCAGGAGGAAGCATCCAGGCCCTGGGGCAGGCTGGGAGGGAGGCTTTCCCCAGCACAGCTGCCCTGCACTTGGCAGGGGAGGTGGGAGGTGGGTGTGTGTCTGCAAATCAAGCCATAGAGTTCCCTGAAGCTGCAGGAATGACCCCATGTGTCCCAGCAAAGGTGGATCCAGGGCAGGAGTGGGCTGGCTGCCATCAGAAGCCTCTCCCTCAGCTCCCACCTGCTCCCCTCTGCCTCCTGAAGGTTCTGAAACCAACACTTCCCTCCTTTCTTGGCCTCTGCAGGCCAAAGTACGGCCATGCCTGTCTCCTGTTAGCAAGACCTGTATTGTCCACCCTGAGCAGCGTCTGTTAATGCGGTGCATCTGCACAGCAGGAGGAGACAGGAACTTCCCATATCCCTGCAGGTGCTGAGGAGGAGAACAGAGTGGATTTTGATCACTGCTCAGAGAAGCTCTCAAAAGCAGAGCCTCGGTCTGACCAGCCTCTGTACCCCAGAGCCTGGCAGAGCTTCTGACCTTGAACAGGTTTCAGGTAAGGTTTGAACGAGTGACAGAGGGAATTAATAGTTGCTGGATCAGACAAGGTGTCATGGAAGAGGAGGCACTGAGCTGGGTCTTGAATGGACAGGAATTGAGCCAACAAATCCTGAGTCCTTCTGTGGAGGAAGGGCTGCCCTCAGAGTGCATGGCACAAGCAAAGGAACAGAAGCAGGAAGGCGCATGGAGGGACCAAGGGCTCTAAGGAGCCTGGGGCCGTGGGCCCGGTGGATGGGTGGAGTAATGGATCAAGCAGGAAGAGTGAGACACTGCAGGACTCTGGGTCCGACGGCACTGAGTACGAGTGCAGTGGGCATTCCCAGATCTCCAGCATCCTTCTTCCCCCAGACAGCACCCACCAGGGAAAGAAAAACCCTGCAAGCCCAGCGCCTGGCTCTCTCCCAGCCTGGAGGGAGGAGCAGAGAGAGAGGGGGGCAGGGCTGGGCTGGCTCTCTCAGAAACACGCTGTCTTCCCCTTGCAAGCACCCACTTCCCAGGCACCTGGCAATGGTGGAATCATCAGCCTGGAAGTTATTTTGAAGGAGGAAGGACCATGCATCTCGGATCCTGGGCCCATCCTGCAGCACTCGCTACTCCTGGGGGCTGATTGGGGGCCGGGGTGGAGTCCAGGGTGACCTGGGTCGCAGGGCCAGGAGAAGCAGCCAGGCCTCTAGACGCTCTGGTCCTACATGATGACACTGCAGAGAGATGGTGATGATGATGAAGGCTCCTTTATTAAGAGCCGACTGTGTGCTGGCGTGGCCCTTCACGTACCTCGCGGCACTTGTTTTGAGTGTCACGAGTGTCTCGTACATGTGAGGAAGGTGAGGTGAGGTGAGGTGCCCAGTGTCTGCAGCTGGAGGCTGAGGCTGGTGTGATCTGACATGGGCCTGCCCTGTCTAAGGCATCAGTTCTCAACCTTGGCCTGTGCATCAGACTCAGCTGGAAGCTTCAAAAAAATACTTATGCCTGGGCCCCACCCCTAGAGTTTCTATTCAATAAGTGTGTGTGTGATCTAGGCACCAGGATTTTTAAAAGCTCCCCAGGAAATTTTAATGTTCAATAAAGTTTGAGGCCCTCTGTCCTCCTGCCCCAGTGCTGTTGTTGTTTTTGCCTTTTGGTTCTCATTCCTGAAGTGTTCAGATCTGCACTCAGAACTCAAAGAAATCTAGTGAAAAAAATAAAATAAAATTAAGGAACGACAGCTCCAAGAGCCAGCAATTTATGCAAATGAATGCAAATAAACACACACTTCCATACATATGTTTATGCAAATATTCTTGTGGTCCTTGCAAATCACTCACCCGCCTCCAAACAGCTGCCTATGATTTCTTGGTGAGAACTGCGGGCAGGGTGCTCCTGTTAATGGCAGGTGGTATCACGACCTCCCAGCACAGATCTCTCTATTAGAAAACTCATCCCAGAAGTCCCCCAGGGAACCACTCACCCAGCCTAGCTCAGTGCACCAGTCTCTCAGGCTTCGGGGCTCACTCAAGGCCACAGGCCAGGAAGGGATCAGGAACAGCTGCCTGGTGGGTGATTCAAGGCTACCAGAGCCGTGGGCAGAGAGAGTGGGGGCCTGGCAACTGCTTGGGGCCTGATAGCTGCGGGAGGACAGCTCTGATGGCCGAGGGCTCTAGGTAGACCGTGCCAGTCTGGGTGGGCTAGCGTGTGGCTGGGCACTCAACCCCACTCAGTCAGGGGTGTCCCATGTGTGCTGTCTGCCCGACCAGGTCCTACAGCTCATTTACATAAACCCAGTGGGAGACACGGAACTTCAGAAGACAACTTGCTGGGTCAAGAACAGAGACTGGTACCCCCATCCACATCCCCTCAATGAATGCTAACTGTGCCTCCAGCACTAGTTTGCAACCCCTTCTCCCAGGCCTCAGAGACTTCAGTCTCCCTTGCTTTGCTGCCTCAAGGAGGAGCCAGTTCTGCAACCCGCTGGCTCTGTTTCCCTGAGAAGGACTGAGTGAAACTGAAACCTCAGTGCTTCTTCCTGCAGGCTCAACATTTACCAGGGTGTCCTCCCCGAGCCGGGGACACTCCCCTCAGCCAGTGGCTGCCTGGGGTGGAGGGAGTTCCCCCAAGAGGGGCTGGGATGTGACCCTGGAGATCCACCTGAAAACCAGGCTCTGGCGTTTTGGGTTAGGGTTAGCTGCTGTGCACAGCCCTGGAAAGGTCACACTCAAGTTCTTATTTCTCTCATCCAGGAAGTGGAGGCCATGGCTATTTGGGAGGCTTTGAGAAGCCAGAATGTGAGCTCCATGAGGGTTCTGTTTGTTATGCATAATAGGCTGTCACTCCGTTTCTGCTGGCTGACCCAGAGAGCCTTTCCCCCACAGCACCCATGCCTCGTGATCTTCCCCAGCTGTCCCTGTGACTTGTGCAGGGCTTGGGATGGGGAGGCGTGACCTGTCCTCACAAGGGTGCTCATGTCGTGGAGGGCAGCTGTAGACAGCGTCCCTCAGGGACCCAATGCACAGCCCATGTCTGTGACAGCCTCCCCAGCTGAAAGGTCAATTCACCTGAGCACAGCTCTCATGCTGGGTGATGCTGGCGGTGGGGAGGTGCAATCCTTTCAGGCTGTGATGGAAACCCAGTGACTGGTTCAGGCGGATGCCAGAAGTCAATTCAGGTAGGGTTCTGTCTTAATAAAGAGCTCTTACAAAGACCTTCCCAGCAAGTACAAAAATCTCTGAGCCTGTGGTGACAACCCACCCTCCAAGCCCCTGTGTGCCCTGGGAGTCCAGTAGCAAAGAGAAGTATGCCATGTGGTGTTGCGAGACAGAGCTTAGCCTCAAAGTCCATCCTCCCTCCACTTGCTGCCCTCAGGGTTCACTCTTAGTTCTTGTTGGCCCAAATCTGCAAGAGGAAAAAGAGCTTTCACACTTAGAAAAATCTCTGCTAGAGTACCAGCTGGCTCCAACTCAGCTACCAGCCTCCCCAGAGTTGCTGCCTGGGCACCTAAGAGAGGGCCTTCCACCCCTGGAAAGCGCTATCTCCTGCTGCCTGCTTCACTCTTGGTGGCTCAAATTGAGCTCTTAAAGAGCGATTTTATTCTTTAATTATTTCAGGCTAACCCTTCACCTCCTCAGCTTTTCTGGGCTGTTTGGGAGATTCCTTGTGGCTCCCATCACTCAGCAGCTGTGTGATAAGGGACAAACGAGATAAAGCCATCTCCTTGGAAGGAAAGGGGGTGTGATTAGCCCCAGAGCCTCAAGGCTGGCTGGCTGCGGGCCTGGCCAGTAAGTCTGAGTCTGTTCCGTGGCAGGCTGTGGTCCTGAGGGACCAGCCTTCACCCATGTGATGATTTGGGGCAGGCCAGCCATGAACGAGTGGAGTGCTTCCCTCTTCTTTGTTGAAAATTGGCTGGAATGGTCAGAGGTGAAGGGAGGGCACACAGCATAAGTTTCTGTGGTCAACCTGATCCACCAAACTAACAGGAAACTAAATCAAGACTGTTAGGAAGCATCCTTTCATTCCTTTCCCCTGCTCTGGATACAGACGTGCTGTAGGGCCATCTCACTCAAGACGCAGGGACCCAGAGTGGGTCACCTGGAGTCTAGAGTTGAGAGGGTAGAACCAGTCCAGAGCCCATGACCTAGAACAAACTTAGAATTTACATCTAGAGCCCCAGAGTTTAAAATTTAGAACTTCAAGCCCCAGCCAGTGTTTGACACAGAGGCTAGATTCCTGATTTAAAAACCTGGAGCTCAGATAAATGGACCCAGTTCTGAGAACTCTCCCAGCTCCAATGTGCTAGAAATTTCCCTTTGCTGCCTCCAGCCCTCTGATTGGCACCTGACAGTGTGTGGAGTATTAATTATGGTCAGAGCTTTTCAACATCAATAAAAAGCCTTTTAAACCATTCTGATGGGAGGTGATTAACTCTATTAAGTGGCATTATGGATCTTCCTATCTGTTGCTTTCATAAACATAGTTGTAGGCGGAATGTTTTATTATGGGCATAAAAATGTCCCACATTACAATGCATAAGCACATATTGATGTTGTATTTCTTTACTGTGCTGCACTCCCCAGTCCCTAACCACTCCGAGAAGAAACTACACGTCTTAATAATTTATGCTCCAAGTTTTAACTAGGATTATCAATGGCAGCTTTTGAGCTTTCTCTTTTGGCAACACAATAGATCATAGTAAAAATGCACCGACAAGCGATGTGTCCGTTTGATTTTTTCCACCTGAATCAGCAGCCCAAACTCCAGACACAGCAGTTTAGGGCAAGCAGCAAGCTGAAGAATTTAAGTCTAAGCATTTAATCTGTTCTTTCCATAAATTTCTGCTGCTTGTGCTTTATAATGTTTCTACCAGAGGAAGTTTATTTATATCGCAGATTTTCAGCATCAGCACATTGAAAACACAACGGCGATCGCTCAGTCAATATCTTACAGCCATGTATAATATCACTCCGGAAATCAAAAGCCCATTTGAAGAAAAGAAGGCTCAGATTAAAGTCACTTTAAGACATCAATAACT
Source organism: Camelus ferus (assembly GCF_009834535.1). Lineage (NCBI taxonomy): Eukaryota > Metazoa > Chordata > Mammalia > Artiodactyla > Camelidae > Camelus > Camelus ferus. The sequence goes on along the minus strand of NC_045710.1, from coordinate 16,143,189 downwards.
TGGAACTGGCTGAAGAGAAGTTATAAATATCCAGCCTGCGCATATGCAAATACGCGTTTGCAGACGCGCCACCGCCGCACGCCGGGGAACCTCCCGGTCCTTCCCTCCGGGTCCCTCCCTCCCTGGCGGCACGTGCGCGCGGGGGGCGGGCCCGGGCTACGTCACTGGGGGCGGGTCCTCCCCTCTCCCGAGAGCCGCGGGCCCAGCCCCGCGCGGGCGCCTGCACCCCAGCCGCGAGCCTCTGCCTCTGGGTGTTGGGCAGGGCTTTAAGGCCGGCAAGGAGTTTCAAGCATCTAACATTAAAACCTAACGGAGCAAACTAGCGCCTTTGTGGGTTGTTTACCACGTATCAGGTGCTGGGCCAAGGGGGACTTTACATCCGCCGCCCTCAGCCATCTTTCTGACTTGTAAGTCTTATATACCCAATAGCCACCCGCTGTCGCCTTCTTTGGGGTGGGGGGAGGGGAGGCAGCACCTGCACTTTGAAAAGCCCCCACGGTGTGTGCTTCCTGCCACGCCGCTGAGATCCACAGATTACACTATCTCCTTTTATTCTCTCGGCAACTCTATGACTGAAGGTCTCCATTTTACAGATGAGGAAAATGAGGCTCAGAGAGGGTAACTTGTCCCTGGCCACAGAGTGGCAGAAGCAAGATCTGAATCAAACTCTGCTTAATTCGAAGCCCTGCTTTTATAATTTCAAGTTACTGTATTTGGCTGCTTCCTCCTTGCCCTAGCCGCCTTTTTCAGAGCAGGTCAGGGCCAGCCCAGGAGCCTAGGGGGATTTAGGGGTCACTTGGGAAGGTGAGGCCCAGGGTCCAAGGAGCATCATAAACGGTCACAATGTAGATAGAGGAGGGGGACGTGGATGGTCAGGGCTGGGTGGAGCTGGCTGGGGAGGCCAGCTGCAGGGCTGGCTGGTGGGGCCTGCTGGGTGAGTTCCTTGGGAAGGACCCGAGGCTGGATAGGAGGAGCCAAGGCAAAGCCCAAGCCGTGGATCTGGGAGAGGGGGGAGGGGCCTGGGCTCTGGACTTGAGGTGGGGTGGGTACCGCAGACCTTCAGGAAAGGAGGGAAGGCAGAGTGGACTCATTGGGAGGGGCTGGGACCCCAGGTGAGGCTGGTGAACTCAGTGGCCACAGACTGGAAGCTACATCACCCCTGGGCAGCTCTACGAATGGCCAAGGGCTTAAATGGCCAAAGCCCCTAAGGTTACAACCACCCCTCAGGGGAAAGAGGAACCCTGCTCAGGAGCGTGCTGTGATCCTGCACAGGGCCAGAATCCAAGAGAGAGGGAGTTACCTCTGGTCAGTGGGCAATAATAAGATAATAAGGTTAAACCCTGCAAAAGTGGACAAGACAAAATGTGACAAAGGACAGAACATTTCAATTAAGTTATATAAAATCAAAGAGGATGACTGAAAGAGGACAGCTTTCTTCAGCGTGACTTTTGCCTTAAAGACACCCTAACTCTGGAGCCACCTCGATGCCCTTGCTCAAGCTATCCCATCCCCCAGACTCCCATCCTGTGTCCACAGCACTGTGGTAAGCTTTATGCTTCACTACCGTGGGCAGAATGGATCACTTTCAGCTACAGTCATTCATTCATTCACTTATTCTATTCACTCATGCATTCAACAGATATGATTGTTGCAGGCACTGGGGATACAGCAATAAACGAAACAGACGCAAAGCCCTACCCTTGTGGAGTATGGATCCTGGAGGATGTTTGGTGACCTCCCTGGCCCTCCTTCTCAAGGGCAGATGGGTTCAGCGTGCTCATGAGGGCTGGGCAGCACAGTCACGCAGAGAGGCATCCTCACTCATGCATTGGCTGCAGTTGGTCCCAGAGCTCCCAGCAAATAGCTTTTCAGAGCCCAAAGCCACAATGACTCATCATCTCTCTGCCCTTCTTCCTAGCTAGCTGGGGAGGTTGTTCTTTTTTTTTTTTTTTGGAGATCCTTCCCAGGCCAAGGGTTTGTGTGTGTGTGTGTGTGTGTGTGTGTCTCTACTCTCAGATGGGTAAGACCACACCCTTCCAGAGAAGTGACCTACTCTGGGGAGGGGGATTATACACCATGTTCCCCTCTCTCCTGCTCCAGTGCCAGGAGGGCTCCAAGCCCAACTCCAACTATAGCCTCTGATGAAGGCAGATGGAGGCTGTGCACACACGTGCAGGTGCCCCTGTACAGTTGGTGCCTCCTCAGGAGGGTCTCCTGGATGTATGGAGTGTTCAGAGCTTGGGCTTCTCTCCTTCCTACCAACTGACCAGGATAGAGGCTGGCTGGATGCCCCTGATCATTCCCAGCTCTCATTCTGGCCATGACACTGCCTGCTACCAGGGGAAGCGCTGGATTCCCAGGGGTCTGGAGCCTCAAGGGTTGGGGGCTGGAGGACAGTAACTTGAATCCCTCTCTCCCTTTTGGCTGCTAGAACCAGCTTTTGTTGGGATGGAAGACTCCCGTTTCCTGGAATTCTCTGCCCTTCTGGGAACTCTCTGGCAGGCCTGTACATACTCTGTTTTCTACACTTCCTCAGGAGGGTCCTCTGGTTTCTGTTTGGTGGTCACAGGGGGTCTGGGGATGGTGGCTGCGAAGCCCTGATGAGGCCACACCTGACTTTCGCCCAGGAGGACAAGCTGTCGCAGCTCGGGTGGAAGCACCTGCATGAATCAGAAGAGACGGGCCAGTGTTGGCTGAGGGGAGGGGGGAGCTGGGGCTCACCATAGCCACACCTTGGGTAGCTGGAAGGGGCAGCAGTCACGAGTGACAGCTGAGGGAGATTAGTGAGAAATGAGGACCACTGAAGGGTTTGGACTCATGTGCTTAGAAGAGCGCCTTCTATGGGTGAGGGGAGGTAATACCCTCTGTGAGTCACTAATGGGCTGCTTGGGTTGCACACTGCACACCTCCAGGGGACGCCATTCACTTCGCATCACCATAGGTTTCTTTAGTTATTGTGACAGTTTTCTGGTAGGTGGCAGGCAAGGGTCTTGAGAAAAGGGTATCTTAAAATTTCACATAAAGTTGCTAAATCGGCTGTGGCGGGGGTGTTCTAAAGTCATTCACAGTCGAGTGGGGGAGACAGACATGAAAATAGACCATCAAGATGCTCGCTGGAGAGACGGGTGAGTGAAGTCTGCGCGTGCTGGGGTTAGCTGAGGAGAGGAGCTGATCTTCCTGTGTTCCTCCGTTTCTGGCTGAGGCTGGTGCCTCAGAGTTCTGGCTTGAGAACCGGGGGTTTATAGGAACCCTGGCCTCATAGGAGGTCTGGGGCTGGGGACAGCCTTGCTCCCAGACCCTCTGATTGTCCGCCCAGACTTTACTGCCACAGGTGGGGCCACGGGGCTGCGGCTCCAGCTCTAAGAGGCCCCAGTCCCTTTCCTCTGCCTTAGAATGTAAATATTGCCTTCCTCTCACTCTGCGTTCAATTCTGCTGTGGGAAAGGCAGGCGAACACAAAATAAATAACCAGAAGACCTCTGCGCGCCAGGCTCCCTTGGCTCCGTGGTGATTCCTGACTGGCTCATAATTCACCTCCCACATCCCACCACAAGGCAGGCCCGCAGTTCCTGAGGTGGTCCTCCGGGCTGGCCCACCGCGCCTGCTTCCGTGCTTGTTTCAGCCCAGGGAAAACCGAGCCCCTAGCCGCTGTCTGTCGAGGGGACACGGTGGCCTGTGCTGAGAACATGGGGGGACATTTGTGAGCTTTGTGGGGGTGTCCGAGTCAGGCTGCCCTCCCCCACCTCTGCTGCCTCCCCTCTAATCAGCCGTCAGTGGAGGTCAGACTCCGACACCCCCAGACTGAGCAACTTGAGCTGACGGGGGTGTCTTCCCCACCTTGGTGACCAGGGTGAGGGGTGTTTTTTGAAAGGGAGGGACTTCCGTCACAGACCCTGGAAGCTGAGGCTGGGTTAGGCTCTGGTGCCACAGGCTGCAGAGCCGTGGAAGACAGAGCTCCCCCCCACCATGCCGGCCTTGGTGGGGGAGTGTGGGGCCCTCGGTGGGAGTAAGTGGGGCGGGGGGAAAGGGGGGAGGGGAGGAGGGGCCAAGTGTGGGGCCTCAGAGGGAGACTGCAGGCTCTGGTGATGCATCCTCTGCAAACCTCCGCAGGGCCCCTGTGGGCCTTTCTCCTCAGGGGCCTGCTGGTCCCTGAGGGCTTCTGCCAGGCAGCTGAGAGGCCAGGGGAAAATACGCATCTTCAGTCTCTCCGCTCCTGCACCCACGAGAACCTGTAAGGCTCCTCGGCAGCAGGACACCCAGGTGACCATCCAGCTCAGGTGAGGCTGATCTGGCCAGGATGGGGCCAGCTCCTCCCCTGTGTTCCAGGGGAGCCCTGGGCTCAGGGGAACAGAGGATGCCAGCCAGGCCTGCAGCTCTGTCCTCGAGGCCTCACAGAGTCCCGAGCTCCCTCCCAGAGAGGGCCAGTGACTTTCTCCTGCTCTGCTGAGCTCCTTCAAAGATATCAGCACATGGTTAATCTTCCTTCTGTTCAGAAATGCAGAGTAATTTGCCCGAATGGGGATTTCTGCATATTTATACTAATGTCTGTGTTTAAAGCTTATGAGACAGAGAATTGCTGAGAGATGTCCATTAGCAATATATACAGACTGCAATTATTTCTTTATGGTATGTGGTTTGACTGCAGAATATTTTATTTCAATGGAAGTAGCAGGCTTTTCCTACTGTGTTTTCTTATGTGCCCAAAGAAATCAATAAGAACAGAAAAGAAGTGAAAAGAAGCAAGAATAAAAGGAGTGTGACCTTTTAGGATTCTGGGAGCCTTGAATATGCTATTCCAGGAACTGCCTTCGTCCTCGGAATCTAAATGCTTGCACTCAAGTAGGGGGAATTCAGTACTTTAAAGAACATGGATGAGGACTTGAGAACCTTCCTCAGGATGGAGGTGAAACTCTCAATTCATTTGTCCCTGGAGGAGCCAGCGGGGGTGCCCCGTCAGAGACAAGCAGGAAGGGAATGAGGGGTGTCCTCAGAGGACCCCACTCCTGTCCTCCAGCTGCTTGTGCCCCATTTCCATCCCAGGGACAGAAGCTAAGAAGGAAAGTAGGTTTGGATCTGAAACAAAATAAGCCTCAAAGCCTTAGGCTCACAAACCAAGGCTTTCTGGAATCTGCTTGGAATCTGGTAGAAACCCAACTTTTTTCTGCAGGGGGAGTGAGGGAGGGAGAATGAGCAGGGCTGTTTCAGAACCAATGAGCTGAGACATCTGGCGTGTAGACCGGGAAGGGAAAGCCTCATTGGGGAGTTGCCATCAGTGGGGGCCCAGCCTGGGAGAATGTGGCTGGGAAGCCAGGGACTCCCTCTCCTCTGAAGTCCCACCTCGTGCCCACCTCAGCTCCACCTCAATGCCCACCCCACCTCTCCTGGCCTCTCACATGACTGACTTTTCTATCTTGGTGCCAGAAGGTTTGAGGCAGACAAGTGCGGAGCAGGCCTCATAGACATATTGGACCCCTGTGCACTCTGGAAGTAGGCCTCAGTTACCAGCCCCTGGGAGGGTATCACTGAGCCCACGGTGGCCCCCAAGATGCAGAACTTTCTGGATAAGAAGGGCTGGATAAACTGGGCTAGATGGATGCAAACGGATGATTTCTGACTTTGTGCAACAGCAAACTGGTGTTGACTGTTTCTTGCCTTCTCCTGGGGCTGCAGGGCCTCCCGGTCCTTCCCCTCCTGCCCTCACATCCCTCTGTCCTCCCAGGCGGCCCCCGACACAGCCGGAGCATCTGGGCAGCGCCAGCCGGCCGCTCCCCACCTCCTTCCCGCGGTGCCTGCCATCTCCTGGCCTCCACAAAGCCGGCTTTCATCTGCCGCCTCAACTTCCCCTCGGCAGGGAGGCACCATTCTTTTCCGGCCTCAAAATAGTCCCCTGAAGTCAGTGTTGACTTCTCACTGCCTTCTTGCACAGAAATCTTTTCCAAGAGGCGCCAGGGTCCAGAAGAGGGACAGATGGTCCCTTTCTTTTTATAACACGGCCAGTTTTTTGAAGTGAAGAGCTATAAACACAAGTTTTGCCTTCAGCAGATGTTCTGTGGGCACAACAAGTATCACTTTGTGCTCTTCAGCAACTGTGAGTGGCGTTAGCTAGGGAGGAGGCTGACGTTGGGCAGAATGTCGGTGTGTATTCAGGGAGCCCAGGGGCCGTGGCATGATGGGCCCTGTTTGGTCTGAGCCAGACCTCGTGTTTCTGCTCAGCCTGTTCCAAGTCTTCACTTCCTTCCTTCCTTGCTCTTGTTCCCCGAGCCAGGGACCACCCAGCCCCACATCCACCTGGAGTGGCCATTTGTGAAGGGCCGGTAGTCTAGCTATGTTCTGTGCGGCTCTCCCAGCTGATCCTGGGACCAAGCCTAAAGGCTGGATGCTCTTCAAGAGATCTGAGGTTCAGTTTGATCACTTTCTCCCTTGCATTATTTACCACAGGGTTGTCCAGTCCCCACGGCTGTGCTGGACTGGGCTGATTTGGGCAAGAATGGACAGTCAGACATATCTGTTGAGCTCCCCAGGAGCTGAAGGCTGTGCTAAATGTCAACTGGAAGCCAATACCCAGAGCTCTACCCTGGTGGTTCCACGTCCATTGGTGAGAGAGATAGGAGGTGTCCACAACTACTTCTGAATGGATGTGTTGCTATTTGGTAGATTTCAAAAATTTCATTCATTTAAAAGGGCATAAGCTCGATTAATAGACCTCATTAACTTCAAAGATGTATCATCTTTGCACAGAATTGGCTCTTTCGCAGGGTGACAGGCTCCATTAACTTTACTGCGCTGGTAATACTTTGTATAAGGCGTGGGAGATGCAGCGACAGGAAGGAATCTGCCTAACTTTCCAGCTCCAGCAGCTCCCATGGTGGCCAGTGCCCTGTCTGCAGCTTCCTCAAAGGGCCCAAGGTCCCCCATGAATTTACTTTGAGAATTAGGCCCACCCATGCAGTCACCCACCCATCACTCAGCACTTTTGGGGATGAGGAAAGAACCCAAGAATCATCAGTTTATATTGAGAATATCAGACGCATGACTCTCGGAGGCGTAAGACAGCCCCTGTGGGACTTGCCCATCCTTAGCCCAAACGTGCCTCATGACAGTACAGGCTGCCACTGAAACATCAAGGTGTGGTGTGGTGGAAAAGGGATGGGCATCAGAGGCAGGCGGTTTTGATACTGACTCCCACTCCCGTTCTACGATGTATCCTTGGTGAGCATCTCACCCAGGCCTTGATTTTCTACCTATGAATCTGCCTCACAGGCCAGCAGCAAGGATTACATAAATACAGAGTGAATAGATACTGAATATAAACGTCCACTCCCCACTCCAGGCCCTTCCTGGAAAACAAGGCTGCATCTACCAGCGTCGCCCGCCAGCTCTCCTGGGACAGTGGTCCCTGACTCACAGCCCAAGACCACCCAGCAGGGCCAGCCTCATAGTCCGGGTTGGTGTCATTACTGTGAAGACTTGGGGGAGGACACACGTCTACTTCTCTGCCTTCTGGAACAAATGACATTAAATTAGGAATCCTGGAGCCACTGCCCACACCAAAAAAAACCTTGCCTCGTAAATAACTGTGGGTTAGTCTAAGAAGGTAACGAACATCTCCATGTAGAGGGAAGACCGAAAATACAGGAGTTATTTTTGGATCAATCAGAATTTCTGAAAGCTGCCTGTTCAAATGGCCAGATGGTCCAAGAGCCTTCAGAATCACCACATGGCGGTTCCTAAACTTAGGGGCCTCTGAGGCCTAGGCAACAGGTTCTATTTGAGGTCTGAACAAGAGTAAGCCATCCTGCGCATGTGAACTGGGCCACTGTTTTGGTTCTCGAAGGGGCTCTGGACTCTAATGGCCAAGCGTGGCTGACCACCAAAGGTGTTCATGCTTCTAGGAAGGAGCTGGGCCCTTTAGATGGGCCTCAATATACCGAAATAACCACAATATGACAGCAGTTTTGAAAGGTCAGGTTGAAAAACAAAACCAGAAACCACCCAGTATCTGTAGAGACCTGGAGGGCGGAACTCTGCTCAGAAGAGTGCACTAAACAGGCACGTCCAGGACCAGCCCCCAGCCGTGGGGGTGACGGGGTGAGGCCTGGGGCCTGAGTTACAGAGCTTGCTTTGTCATCTTTCCCTCTCCTTGCTGGACATTTCCTCCCCATCAAACCGCACTCCCAGCGCCATCACTGACCTGGCCCATGTGGTGCCATTGTGACTTGGCCCCCCTGTAAGTGTGTGGGTGTCTTGTCCTTCCCTGTCTTCCCACTCATGCCTTGTGGAGCTGCCAGCGAGCACAGGGCTCCCGTGCGCTCTGCTGCTCTGATCACAGCGGCCTGGTGGTGTGTGCCCCACAGGCAGGGCCTGGAGAGGCACAGTGGTCGGGCCCAGTGCAGCCCAGGCAGCCCCCAGGCCTGTCTCCACGTGAGTTTCAGTCTGCGGGGAGAGGGAAGCTTCTAGGATGAAGAACCTCTAGCAGCAGATGAAGTAATTTTATGGGGCACCTAGGGGGTGAGGGGGGTGTCATAGGGAATTTGCTACAGGTAGTTTCTTGTGGTGTCTTGGTGACACTTCTGAACCTGTTTCCCCACCTGAAACATGACCTTTAAGGTAACATCCTACTCTAATGTTCACTATTGTGGTGGGGGAGGGACCGGATGGTTGGGAAGGAGGGGGATGGAGTGTTGCTTAGGAGCGAAATCTCACTGACACAGGGGCAGGTGATGAGTTCTTAGGAAAACACAGCTGGGAGGTGGGGGCGGGGTGGGCTGAGCTGAGATACATCTAAGCCCTAGACTCAAAAGGAAATAATTTTGAAAACAGAGTGCAAAGGTTAACTTGCTGCTATGGCCTAGACTATGGGGCAGAAGGGCTCCGAAGTGAAGGGGGTGTGCCACAATCCTGATCCTGATGAGGAGGAGGAGGCAGGAGACCCCAAAGAACCAGTGTAGTGGACAGTAGGGCTTTTGTAAGATTTTTTTTTTCTTTTCTTTTAATTCAGAAGTTGGAGTGTGTGTGCTGTATGTTTATAAGTGTGTGTTTTACACAAATAAGTCATGCTTATTGTAGAAAAGTTAGACTATCTGCAGTGTGATGCTCTGGACCAAAGAGGTGACTGTCCCCTGTTGCCTGGTATCCCTTTAAGAGGCACATGGACAAGGTGGAGTGTGACCAGGCAGGACCCGAGTGTGGCAAAGGACTGAAGGATCCCACAGGATGAACTGCTGAGATCACTGGAGATATTTCTAGAAAAGGAAATTCTGTCGCCATCACAAATCTGAAGGGCTGTCATGTAGAACAGGGGCCAGCTTTGCCCTGATGGCCCCAGAGGGCAGGACCACGGAAGTCACAGGAAGACAGCTCTTGACCGTTTTAACAGGATAAACCATCTAGCAATGGGTGGCCGCTGCTAAGTCCCCAGTGGTGGAGGGCAGATTCCTGCTTCCACTTGGTGGCTTCTGAGATCCCTCCCAGCATGAAAGTTCTATGGAAGTAAATAGTAAACCCCAAACACAGATGATTCTAATAATGGAAAACACAGTTAGTGCTCAGTTAACTGGGAGCAGAATGAGCGACTTGAAGATTAAAAAAAAATGACAATAACAAATTTATGAAAAGGTTCATATTACTATAAACCATTCAAAGTCCCCGCAGTTACATTGTTTGTCACCGTATGGTCACTGTGCTGTGGGAAGGGGCCACCTTTTCCATTTGCCAACTAGACCCATACTGAGCCTGCTATGGACTGAATTTTGCCCCCCCCCCCAACTCCAACAAATCCTTGTTGCAAGCTTAACCCTCCATGTGAATGTATTTAGAGATGGGGCCTTTAAGGAGGTACTTAAGGTTAAACGAGGGCATAAGGGTGGGGCTCTAATCCAACTGGACCTTATAAGAAGAGATCCCAGGGGACTACGCACAGAGAGAGGAAGGCCACGTCAGACACAGAGAGAAGATGGCCAGCTGCAAGCCAAGGCCTCATCAGAGACCAGCCCTGCTGGCGCCTTGATCTTGGGTTTCCAGCCTCCAGAACCGTGAGGAAACACACTTCTGTTGTTTAAGACCCCTGGTCTGCAGTATTGTGTTGTGGCGGCCTGAGCCGACTCATACGTAGCTCGTGACATTGGCCCTGCAGAAGGTGGTCAAAAAAAAAACTAGTAGATATTTGCCTGGGACGTGTGTAGACCTGGGTCTGAGACACTGAGCCATGATGACACTGAGAGGTCACTGGGAGGAGGGGAGGAGAAGGCAGTGAGAGGCCTGTGGGCAAAGCCCAGACAGTTCAGGGCGCTGTGCTCGGGCATCCAAAAGGCTGCAGGGAGAGCTGGAAAGTAAAGAAGAACATTTTCTCGGAGCTGCACTGAAAACGGTGTATATATATATACATTTTTCCCCATTTAATTGTAGTATAGTCAGTTTGTACAATGTTTTGTGTTCCTAACCTACTATGTGTGTATTTTTTTGCCTTTTTCATTTCTAGAATAATCAGTGCACTCCTGAATGGATATAGTTTCAACCAAATCGTTTCTCACTGAGCCAGGTTTGTGCCATGGTGTCATGGCTTGGGGTACCGTTACCTGCCCATCACACGGGGACGGGCAGCAGGCATGCCACCCCTGCCCAGTCTCCTCCTCTTGAAACTCATTCCCATCCTCGAAAACTGAAAAGCCCTAGGGGTCAGCCTGACAGGACATGCCTTTCCTAGTCAAGAAGGCACACATTGGCTGTTTGAATGGTGGTCAGGCAACAGGAAACTCACCATTAATGTCTGTTACGATAGGTAACAGGAAGGTTTGCAAAGAATTCCTGGACCCTGGGTGTGCACTGATTTCCCAGTCAGGGGTTAGCGGCCCCCAAGTGCTTCCTTCCCAGATGAAAGCTCATGGAGAGCCAGTGGTCTTCACCCTGTAAGACCGGAATGGCCTTGGGGACTGAGAAAATGGCCTCTTGCCCAAGATCACGGATCCTTACTGCGCCATCTCTGACGGGGACAGCCAGGCAGCCTGAGGAAAGCCCAGGCTTCCTGGACTTTATATGTCAAGAGTTCAGAGAATGGACTTCATGGGTGGGCCCTTCAGCATAAATCACTAGTTGAGCCTGTCCCGGATCAGGACAAGCCCCATGAGCCATTTGAGTAGAAGCGTGTGTAGGTAACTGTGGTGGCGAATATATCGAGAAATCACAGTTCTGGGTCACTGGTGCTTATCTCAAGCATTCTTCCTAAGATGCGGTGTTTGTGGAACTACCTGCCTTCTACCTGCCTCCTCTGCAGCATTCCGACTGTCTTTAAAGGCCCAGTCTACACTGACCTCTCTTTTCCAGCCTCTTAGCTCTTATTACTGGCCCCCAGATCCCCCACGTAGAGTACAGTCTCCTCCAGGAAGACTTCCATCCCTCCCCGTGCCTGGCATGGTGTCTGGATCACTGTGGGCATCACCAAGGCCTCACGTTCAGCAGGAGCCGAGACCTGTATGAGGCATGCGTCTGACCCACTGCCTTGTATCTTTTGCCTGGAGAAGCCAAGTGTGGACCCTGCACACAATAGGTGCCTAATACTACACACATTAGTTGCTCAATAAATGCCTGGTGTTGTGGCGGGGAGGGAGGTGACATGGCTCGAGCCTGTCAGTGGCTTCTGAGTGTCAGTGGTCCAGAACCTAGTGGTCACCCCTGCTGGTGTCTGCTCAGCCACTCCTGAGAGAAGGCAGGGCTTGGGACCAGGGCAGCTGGCTTCCTGCTGTGGGTCAGCACCATTTCCTGAAGCCCCAGGAAGGAGATGTTCCCTCCCTTTGCTCCCATCGAAGAGCCCTTGCATTCCTGCTGGCGTCTGGACTCCTCTGGCCCTGCCTGCCAGACAGTTAGGGCAGAGTGGGATTTCTGACCTCAGAGATGCTTAGCAGAGATTTGGGGCTGAAAACCCATGTGACACTCCCAGGTTGGGAGGAGAGGGCCCACAGTGCCTCGCTCGGCCTGTGCCCTGCTGAGAAGTGGGGCCCCGAGAGGGACGTACACAGGCGGGGGAGCAGGGGTCACCTCCTGCTCCGAACGTGACACGATCTCTGGGTGGTCAGGCTGCTTTGCAGCCTCTTTCCGCTTGCCTGGTTCATTCATTGTCAAATGATCTGTTAACAAAACCGTTAAGCCCTGGACAACCCTCCAATTAATGATTAACAAACCCCTGGAGGCCAGAGCCCTGTGAAGGGAAGGAGGCCCTTCTGAGGCCGGCTGGGGGCCGGTACCATCCAGGCGAGGAGGAAAGCCCTCGGGCTGATGGACTTTCAATTCCACAGGCTCCAAGTCATGTATTTCCTGGGGGAAACTGTGTATTTGGGGGCTGGAAAGGGGAATGTTAGGGTAATGGTGGGACTGTGGGTTTGGTTCCAGATTTGTGTTGAGTGTTCAGTCAGTCAGATCTGGGAGATATTTTGGACACCCTTGCTGTAAAAATAACGGGTATCCTGAGCCAAAGGTGCTCCACACAGTATTTTTCCCCTCAGGATTCTTTAGAATTTACAGTAGTGGCAGTAATCACAACAGCTAACATTATTGTCAGCAGACTTGTGCCAGGCACTGTGTTAAGACTCTACATACTTTATTAAATCCTTAGAACATGTCTGAGAAGATGGCACTATGATTATCCCCATGTCACAGATAACTTAGAGGTTTAGAGATACCACTTTCCTAGCCAAGTTCATTGGGTTAGTGGGCAGTGGAATTTGAATTCTACCCAAGCAACCTGGTGCAGAACCAGGGCTCCTGGCCACCTGCCATGCGCCAGCCACATGCTCCCAACCCCCTCTTCACCTGCAGCCTTGGTTGGTAGGTCTGCAGGACTGACACAATTCTATTTGTTCCATCTATTGATATGGTCATGGAGGAGGACCCCTGCAGTGTCCTTGGCACCCCAATATCAAACTGAATGTCAAAGAATGCTGAGAGCCCCGTGGATGGCTGGGAAGAGCCCTCCCAAGACAAATAGCCCCTGGAATTAGGGGAAAGGTCCCAGCAATGGGCTTGTTCCTTCTGGTTGTTATGGTGACGGTGGAGGGCTGTAAAATGTTACCAGGAGAGAAAGCAATTTTCTTTTGTACAAAGTGGACCTCCGGGAGCCAGATGCTTCGAACATCATGATGTTAATGCAATCTCCTAAGACTCTGGAAGGCAAACTGGTCTTTGGCTTTCTCATGTTACCCTGGGCCCCTAAGAGGCCATGGACACTGAAAGATGGTCCTGGTACCAGGAGTGGAAATCATCATGGCAAACACTTTTATGGTAATTACAGTGTGCTAGGCACTATTCTAAGGGCTTTATGTAAAATAACTCCATCAATCCTCACAACTGTAAGAAGCTGGTTCTATTATTATTCCCCTTTTATAGATGAGGAGACTGAGGCAGAGCTTCAGATCTCATATGCTCTGGGGCAAGTAATCTGGTGGACGTGCTTGGGTACAGGAGCAACTTTGAAACAGAAGGACTTCTGTTCCCAGAAGTGTGAGACAGGTGTGGAGGGTGACCATGCAGCTGCAGAATGAAGCCTCACCCGGACTTTCCTCTACATCTATGCCCTCAAGCACCAACCTGCCGTCAGCACACAAAGGGAGGAGGCAGCTGCAGAGAAGTCACAGAACCTCACTGGGTAATTCCCAGCCCAGTGCTTTGTGCCTTTGTTCCCCTAACTCTTCCTGAGCATCTCTTAGTGCCAGGGACTGGCTGGGATACTAGGGGTGGAAATGGGGTGCAGTCCTTGCCTGCCCCCAATCCAGGGGCTCGTAGTCAAGTTGGGAGAATGACCCAGGTACAGGCAAAGTGTATTGCAGGCACTCAGCCAAGGCCCAGAGCAAGCTAGACAGGGGAGAACTCAGGGGGCGGAGTGGCTACAGGGCAGCCTGCGAGCAGAACGGTAAGAGATGAAGCGGAGGGGTGGGGGCAGGCAGGAGCCGGCCCCTGAAGGACCATGTCAAGGGCTGGGCTCTGTCCCAAGAGCAGTGGGGCTGCTGGAGGCATTCAGCGGGGAATGACAGGACCAGACCTGTATTTTGGAAAGATCACTCTGGCTGCAGCATGGACCTGGACTGGAGGGGACACACCGTGGGCTGGGAGGCCACCGATGCAGGCTAGGAGTGATGATGGTCTGAAAAGGTGGGTGATAGTGGGGATGGAGAGGAGAGGATCAACCCAGAGGAGGCAGAACCAAAGTTTCTAGACTCAGTGCATAAGGGCGGATCTGAGACAGAGACACTGGAAGAGCAGATCTGTGGGAAGATGATTTCAGTTGGGACCTTTTGTGGCTCTGGGATAACCATGTGTCGGCAAACAGCTTTATCATGCACCCCCAGCTCCTTCCAGAATGTTTATTGAGGGAGCGGTGTGCCCTGGCATGACAGAAGCTGGCGCAGGGAGAGATGAGATCTGTGCTGGGCGCCAGGGCTGGGGAGCAGGGCTGGGGGGAGCAGTCCTGGGTCCCCCAGCCAGGAAGGTGTCTCCTTCCACTCCCTATTAGGGATGGGGAACATGGCCCTCCCGTTAAACACTTGACCAGGGGCTGCCAGCCCTGTGAACAAGCTTGTGCTTCTTCCATCTCCTCTGCACTGGGGAGGGGACCCTGCACTCTACCCTTCCACCAGCCTCTCTCTCTGCTGAACTCCTCAGACCTGGGGCCCGTGTCGACATGAACAGCTGTTTTCAGTGATAAGTGGCCACAGTGCTGTGTTCAGGCAAGCCCATGATCTCATTCAATCCTCCTATGTGCCCGATGATTGTGGTACTGTCATCTCATTTTCAAGATGAGGGAAGGAAGGCTCAGAGAGGTTAGAAGACTTGCCCCAGTCACACAGCTGTTCACTCTGCCTCAAAGTATCTTTGCTGGATCCTGTCTTTGCCACTTGTGGAGACAGGGGCAGCTGCTGTCCAAGCAGAAGGGGCATGAGGGCAGACAGAGCTCTACAGGGTGGAGGTCCAGGGGCAAGGGTGGGACAGGAGGAGACACAAAGCCACAGGAAGGGGCTACACACACCCCACTGCATGACACCCGGCCCTGAGAATCCTCATGGCCCCTCACCCTAGGCCTATGAAATCGCAAGTCAAAAGAGACAGGTCCCTCCACTTCTGGTCACCCTGGACTTTGCTTTTTGGTCCAGAAGCAAGAGGGAGCAGGTGCAGCCTGGCTTCTCGCTCCTTGGACATGCAGGGGAAAATATAATAGCTTTTCTACTGCTCACCATTAGGCCCAGTGTCTGGCTTTAAAGGGTCTCCAGCCATGCTCTTAGGCACCAAAAATCCTTTGTGGAAGAAGATAGGGGCTAGAAAGAGTGACATGAATATCTTGCACCCCTGTGGTGACACAGGTGGGCTCACGTGTTACCGGGGCAGTGACACTAGACTTTGAGGGCTCTCAAGACCTGATGCTGGCCACCACCGCTGCCCAGGAGTTCCAATCCAACAAGACCGATGGCTCAGGTGTTTTATAACGGGATTCAAGTGGAACTAAATCTTTTTTCCTCCCTTATCGCTTTGCACACATGAAATCTATTTTAATTAGTTTTCAATATATAATCGAGGAAAAAAAAAAAAGAAATCCTACAGATTGCTCCCACCCCCAAATTGTTCTTCGAGAAAGAAAGGTTTATCTTGTAAGTTTCCTAAGAAAAATCTATATGTGCTCAATGCATTTAAATAACACTCATTAAAGTGAGCTCCACGCAAGCCGGCTTCTCTAGTCACAGATGAGAGACAATCGCTTGACCTACTGCAAATCAAAAAGCATTTCCACACTACCTTTATTTTTCAATTGGTTAAGTTTTAAATTAAAGCCCCAATGGCCTTTTTGGGAAGGCAGACTAACGGAGCCCCAACTGAAATTTCAGCTCAGCCGATGGGAAGATAATTACAAGAAACAAAATGTGAAATTTAAAATCAGGGCACTAATGAAGTCTAAAAATACCAGTGGCCCATCCTTCTGGCTGGCAAGACCCGTTCTTCGTGGAGGGGATCTCTCCATAATTACTCAACCCCGCGAGAGTCCAGGTTGTCACGTCAAACAATGGTAGGAAACGTCGTGGGGCTTTAATGAGCTAGATCTCAAGGAGTTCTATGGTGGATCTTATTATAATGCCGGGCAAGCTTTCAAACAGAGAACAGGAGAAAAGGAAAGTTCTTTTTTTTTTTTTTTTTTTAAAGCAGAGTTCTGAGTAGTGTTGATGCCATCACGCAGGGCCTCCTGGTTCCCGCTCGGAGCCAGCTGCCTGTCATTTCAGAGTGTGAAATCAATTGGGCTTCGGAGATGTAAAATCCCTAGGGGCAAAATTAAAAGTGACCCACATCCAAGCCCACGTGGTCTTGTCAGGAATATGATTCTCACATAGCAAGTTTCAAAGATTTGGTTTCAAAATTCAGGTTTCTTATTTTAAAAAATATGCAGTTGTTTGACATTAGAGCTGACAGACAAATTATAGCTTTAGCAATAAAGGCTTTTAAGATTAGAAATGAAAGGAGAAATTACCTTAAAAAAAAAAAACCACCCAGGCTTGAGTTGGGAGGTGTGTGTATACTGCTTACTTCATTGTCTTTCTTCACCACAAATATAAGGGACTAAATCAGCTGATGAGAGCCGTAAATAGAGAAACGAGTTAAATGCAAGTTCTGGAGACACTCCGGCTCACTGGAAACCCATGGAAGTCAGCATGACGGGCCGGTCAGCAGCTGGAGCTGGGGGTCTCTAGCTGGCTCACCAGAAGGCGGGGCCGGGAACACTTTCTAGCCTGCACCATCCCTTGCCCTCACCTGGTGCTGAATGTACATCATAGGGACTGGAAGAGTGAACCCTACCTGGGACCCCCTCTTTTCTCCCCTCCTGTCTGTGGGCTCAGGCCCAAAGAGGATAGTTCTCACTGACTGGTCCCACACGGATGTTAGAGGCGTGGCCTGCAAGGGCCTGCTGGCCCAGCGCACACGGGGGCCCAGCAGGGACCTGTCTCTACCACCGATAGCTTCTTGATCTTATGGACTCAGATGCCTAACAATGATCAGATGCAATTGTGCCTGGCAGCTTCAGGGAGGTGGATCCCAGCTCTAAACCAGGGACCAGTCCCATCTGGGCCAGTTACCTGTCTGCACAGAACAACTCCTTTTCCTAGGTGCATGACTGAAACTGGCAAGTTGGCAAGACCTTTCAGTCAGCCCCAGGAGGCCCCCCGGGCGGGCCCGCAGGGTTGGGGGAGGGAAGCCCACCCAGTGTCTCAGGCTTTGGCACAGCCTTGGGAGCAGCCGGAACACCCAGTACCCAGTATGTCAGAGTTGGCAGCATGTAAACTGGGAGTAAGTTTTTTTTTTTCTTTTTTAAAGGGAGAGGGAGCTTAACCAAAACAATTCAAACAAACAAAAAAAAATGAATTTAGTCAAAAAATTTTTTTAAAGATCTTAAACAAAGCAAGAGTTTACCAAAATTTAGATGTAATTTTCTATAATTTTGTCATTTAAAACTAGTGCTGATTTCCAAAACAAAGGCAGTCAGGGCGCAATCAGATCCGGAATTAAACCCAACAGAGATCTAGACAAGGCTTTGTTGTTGGGACACTTGACAAGGCCTGAAAATTGCTCGAAGGGATAAAGATAGAAATTCATGAGAGCAGGCTGGATGCGAAAAGCTGGTTGGAGTCCTTGGTCTGCCCACTCCCGCCACACCAAGAGATGCCATCTCAAGGGGTTATAAGTAGGGAGGCTGAGAAGTCATGCCTGCGGTCCACACTGCCTAGACCACCTCCTCCCCTTTCAAAGGAGGCCTGGATACCCAGCAGGGCAGATCATCCATTATGTATCCTCTTGCCTGCACCAGGGTCCAGGTATGGCTGCCTCGCCTCTCCACTCGGTGGGAGCAGAGGCTGGCTGACTGGAGCTTGATGGTATATGCGAGTCTGGGGCAGATAAGCCCCACCAGCCTCAGGTCTGTGGGCCTCAGTCCTCCCACCATCCACTTCTGCATTCTGGCCGGACGAATCCTTCAGACAGTCATGGGGAGTGAGGCTGGTTTGCTGATGCCCTTTGCCCTAACCCTCGGGCTGGGGCTCAGCCTAGAACCCCTTCCTGGTGTACCCCAGGCTCTGTCCTCCAGGATCTGCCTTGGCGTTCCCCAGAATGAAAACTGCCCTGGGCTGGCAGGGTGGGGGCAGTTAAATGAAGGCCAAGGCTGGAAGAGCTCTTTCTTGAAGACTCACAGAACCACCTGTGGGTCCTTGAAACAAAACACTGAACTGGCTCAGGATGGTCCAGGAGTGTCTCCTGGGCCTTGCCTCATGCCCGGGAGCTGCTCTCATCCAATGGCTGGGGGATGGGTGCTTCTCTGGCCAGGGACTCAGACAGTTCTCTGTCCTCATGAGTGGAAAACGGAGAAGTCCCCACAGGGACTGTTCTTTGGAGCCCTAATAAGGGCAGAGGACTCCTGCTCATCCTGCACTTGGCTTGCCGTTGGGACAGAGGTGAGAATGGCCTGGGCTTGGGCTGAAGGCGGAAGGCCCCGGAACTTTGCAGGCTCTCCCCTCCCCTCCTCCTCCTGTGCACTCACACTCCCCCGCCTTCCTTGTCCTGCCCTCCACCTTCCCCTCTGCCTCCTCCGTCTGAGGCCAGGCTGTCTTGGGCAGGGGAGGCCCCCCTGCAGCCTGGATGAAACCAGTGAGGGGCCGCCGGAGAGCACGGTGCCAGGGCCCAGACCCCTGTCCGTGCTGTGTTAGTGACCACATAGAGAGGCACAGATATGGGCACACAGGAGCGTGTGGGCAGCCGGACTTACCTCTGGGGTGCCCGGGGTCGGTGAACTCATACTTCCCCACGCCAATGGTCCGTAGCATCTGCAGCCCGTGGGCCGAGTCTGATGTGGGGGGCCCATTGGTGGCAGGGGCACCGCTGGGGAGAGTGGCAGACGGCTGGGCCGGCGGTGGTGGAGGCAGCAGGGGCCCTGCCAGGTGGCCGTTGCCCACAGCGGTGGGTCCTGGGCGGGCCACCTGCCCCACACCGGGCAGTGTGGAAACAGCCAGGGGCTGTGGGCTGGCATACAGGGCCTGGGCAGGCATGTTGACCACCACGCTGCTCAGTGGCTGTGAGGGCGGCTGTGGGAGCGAGTAGTGGCCTGGCATCAGCGGGAGCTGGGGCCCCACGTGGGGAGGCAGTGAGGGGGTCACCCCAATGACCGGGGCCTGGACGTTCACAGCTGGGCTGAAGGTGGGAGGCTGGGCCACTCCATAGGAGTGTGCGATCAGGGCAGGCTGGCTCCCGGCGGCCACTGTGGTCACCCATGGCCCTGTGCCTGCAAGGGAGATGGAAGAGATGTCATCTACCCGTTACACATTCACTCAGCAAACACTGACCGCCCCTGACCCTGGGCTGGGTGCCAGGGTCACAGAGGTGGACGAGATACCTGTGTCCAGGGGCTCACAGATTAAGGATCTGTGATTACAGTGGCACAAAATAAGTCCTTTAGGAGTATATAAACATGGCCATGAGGGCTCAGAGGAGGAAACACAATCTGCCTGGGAGAGGTTGAGACAAAACAAAAGTTGCGAGAAAAAGGTGGAGATCTTCAAAGAGATCTGGATTCAAAATGACTCTTCCACTTACTAAGGGCCTTGGGCAAGTTGCCTATCTCCTCTGGGCCTCATTCTTCCCATCTGTTAAATAGAACTAGCAGCACCTACCTCATATGCCTCCTTGGAAGAATTGAATGAGGAAAATGTATTTGAAAAAAACTCCCCAAATTAGCAGAGTGTCTGACGTGTGTTAAATGTTCTATAAATGTTGGCGTTTTCCCTTCCTTTCTGGAGAATTATTGTCTGAGAAAGGCGGGGAGAAGGCTGGATTGTGAAGATAGCAGGTGTCTGGCTGGGCAAGGTGAGAGTGTCAGAGCCTGGAGCTGTGCAAAGGTCCTGTGGTGCAGGATGGGAAAGCCATGGGTAGGGGCAGTGGGAGAAAGCTAGCAGGGGCTGCTTTCCTGAGCCTTGCTTGGGGGCCAGGCTTTGTCTTAACCAACCTCTGTGTGGCCAGCCCTGGCGGAAACAAGGGAAGTCAATTTTGGGCCTGAAGGAAATTTTGGCTGAACAAGTGGGTCAGACATACCTCCTGGGATCCAATTCAAGATGCAAAGCCAGCTGTGCCTAAGTCAGGCAGAATAGGGCCCAGGCCCTCCTGAACTCAGCTGACACTGATGTGACCCAAGCAGGCCAGTGAGTGAAGCTGGAAGATACTGTGACATGGAGGGCCACCTCTGATTGAATAAGTCCAGGTCCAGTCTCTGTCACCTGAATGCCACCTTGGTTGTCATGGTGCCTCTGGAGTGGCATTGTAGATTGAGGGTGGAGACTGAAGGAGAGTGGGGACTGGGGGAGCCACTCAGGACCACCAGCCCGAGGCTGGAAGGTAGGGCTTGGAGCTCTCTCACAGAAAGATAATTTCGAGGCAGGGCAGGAGCCAAGATGGTGCCAACCACCAGTGGGTGCTGTCTCCAAGGAGTTGTCCAGAGGGGGAGCCACTTGGCACAGTGGTGGAAAGCCAGGCTTGGCACCGGACAGACAGCATTTTAGTCCTGTTTCTGCCCTTGCTAACTGACTGACCTCAGCAGAAGCCTTCCCCGAGGCAGTTTCCTCATCTGCAATGGGTCAGTAATACCAACTTGCTGTGAGCAACGAGGTGACACACAGAACAAGGCACATAATAAATATGTATAACAAATAGTTCTGATTTTGGTAATGAGAGAAGCTGGAGAAAACTAGGAGCAGACAAATGTGAGTGGAACAGTGCCAGCCAGCTCAGGGGGATCGTCTCTCAGCCTGAAGAATAGGAGGTGGCATCACTGTGAGCTAGCCTGGTGTCTTAAGGACAAGGCATATCATCTGAAGCTCAGTCCTCTCCAGGATTAGCCCGGGAGCCTGGAAAAACGCATCAAAGCTTGAGAGCACAGCTGGCGAGCTCCGTATGGTGAACATAGAGAGAGGTACTGCCGCAGGGGTGATTGATTCACGAGTCTGCGAATGGCCTAGAGGATGCTGGGAACATAAAGGGAGGTCTCTAATGATGTTGATGACAGTATGGAAGACTTATGGCCAAGTCTGCAGGGGACATAATATTGGGAGGGTTAGGCATAGGTCAGCAATAAAAGCAGGCATCTAAGAGATGCCAAGAGTCATACAAGGAGATATTGACAGGGTCTTGCCATTGGGTTCCCACACCCAGCTGCTTAAGCCAGACTGTGAGGAGATGGACAGGGGTCAGAGTAGCCACCATGACAATCTTGGGGTCTTACTGTTGAGACAGGATGTGATGTGGCTGCCAGCAGAGCAGAAGTGATGTAAGGCTACAATGATGAAGGTAGAGGGGCTGAATGGAGGAGGTGCTGCAGACCAATTGTGAGCTTTTTTGGGGGTTGGCACTGAGCGATGCAGAGAGAGGAAAAAACCCCCAGGAAGGTAAAGGGACTGGAAGCCATGGGCTCTAGGGCGTGGTGAAGGATGTGGGGTGTTCAGTCTGCAGAAGACTTGGAGAGGGGATAAGCCAGGGTCTTCAGATACCTGGAGGGCGTGGTGCGGGTGGCCAAGCCCACATGTTCTGTGTATCCCAGGGGGAGGTCTGGGACCAATGGGAGATAACAAGGAAGGCTTTTGTTATAGTTGGAGCTGTCCAAAGAAGGCCGGAGGTACTGTAGAAGGTGGTGAACTCCCAGATCTCAGGGAGGGAGAGGAGCCTCTCGGTTCTCACATAACCATTGGAAAGGCAAAACCTCACTGGAAGATGTGACTTTGGAATTTTGTGAATCAGAGTAATGAGGTTTAGGTATAACTATTCAACTAACTTGAAGCAGATTCAGTCACTCCTACAATGTCACTCTCCCTCCCTTGCCCTTCCCAATACTTTCTTGAGTAATGGGTAGAGACACAGCTACTGCCCAGGGAATTTCACGCAGTTCCCGCCTCCAGCCCCGCCCTGTCCCCAGTGCAGCTTGAGGTCCTGGCTGCTGCAGGCTGTGGGTCAGGACCACAGGAGGAGCTGGGGATACTCAGGAGGCCTCTAACACCCCTCGCAGCCCCAGGCGCAGGTGTCTTTGTCCGCCCAGAAGTACACACCTGGATTGTCGCTCTCCCTCATCTGTTTGGAAGGTGGCTCATCAGTGTCCCAAGGCGTGGACTGATTGATGGGCGTCTGCCCCCACCGGATGCTGGTCGTGAGTCCCTGGGACTGATTGTCTGCTTTGGAGATGCCGGGGGCCTGGGGAGAAGCAGAGAAGGAGGGTGAGCACTGCCTGGCAAAGGTCCTGCCCCGGGGCCCACCCTCCAGCAGTACTCCTGTTGCTTGAGCCATGGGGCCAGAGGCAGAGACCTGGCCCCGCACCCTGTTCCACGCAGGAATTGCAGGGCATTCTGGTGCCCTGTAGTAGCAGTTGCCACTGCTAAGCTCCTGCCTCCAGGAATATCTAACCCACCCGGTGCCTCCCCCGCCACCTACTCCTCCATCAGAAAGGAGGGAGGGCTCTGTGCTGTGAGAAGTGATGTTCCCCCAGTTCTTGAGTTATTAATAAAACACAACAACATCCATGGGCATGTGTTGAGCACTGACTGTGTACTCAGCCCAGGCCCAGTGCCCCAGGTGCCCAGCCCTTTTACATGTGAGAGGACAGCTCTCCAAAGCGTTACCATCAGGCCCATCCTGCCCCCACACTGGCTTCTGAGGCCCCAAATGTCCCACTCCACAGAGGACACGTGGGAGGGTGGGGACTGGGGCTCCTAGGAGGATAGCTCAGTCCTGCCACCAGAGCGGAAGGCAGGGAGCATCATAACTGGGACCCTCAGCTCCTCCTTGCAGAAGCAGGCAGGTTCCCTGCTCCCAGATCTCACTCACTAATTTAGATACTTAGATTAATGTGAAAATAAACCTCAGGGCAAAAACAAACATTAGGACGGCATTGGTCTCCCTGAACTACCACCTTATGGTGAAATACTATATAGTCATTAAAAATCACGGTTACTAAGAGTTCTTAATGAGTTGGCAAAATGCTTACACCATAGTGTTAAGTGAGAAAGGCAGGACATAAAGGACACAAATACAACCTCACCACGTAAAATTCTATGTGCAGGAGGGGAAAAAAACCCCAAATGTTAGCAGGACTATTTATTCTTGGGTGAGAGGATTCAAGGAAACTTTCATTCTCTTGTCTACACTTCTCTGTATTTGCCAAATTTTCTCCTGTGGCCATTGCCATTATAATATTATAATATTTATAATAAATAAAGAAAAAAATAGTTGGAGAGCCCAGGATTGGGATAACTGGGATGTGAGGGGGCACAAGTCTCAACAGAGGTGGTTCCAAGAAGAGTGACCACAATGCCCAGGAGTGCAGCCAGAGCCCAACCAGGTTTGAGGTAAAAGGTGAGGTGGGGTCAGATGCCCACTGGGGACAGCCACAGAAGGCCAAAGGAACCTCAAGGGACATCTGCAGGCTGCTCTCAGATGAGGACACGGTGCTCTGGACTTCTGCTGGAAGCCAACTAAGTGACCCAGCTGGTGGGGGGCAGCGGCCCCTACTGGGCATTTCTGAGCAGCGGGACTCTCCTCACCAGGCTGACTGGGGAGTACCCGCAGGTGGGAGGGAGGAAGGCCTTACTAGGGCTTTGATACATAATGCAGATGACAAACAGCGCCTGCATCAGGGCCTGCTGGGAGGAGCGGGAGCCACATCCTATTAGGACCCGTAGGCTGCACTGAGCTAATTGCATTAGGCTGCACTTTATCTTTGGCCTGCATTTCAGAAGCTTTGCTTCTGTGAACAGCACAGGAAACAAAAGAAGAGACTGAATCTCCTGAGGACAGAACAATTCAGTGGACAAGCTTCCTTATCAGAGGCCTCTGCTCTGTTTCTGTCTGTGGGACAGATGGGCGCTTCGGGTGGGCAAGAGGGCTGGGGATTTTGCCACACTTCTAGTAGTCTTACAGAACTTAGGGAACAATAACGTGGCTTTTACAGCGTTCTCTAAATAGACAGCTTTCCAGTGTGCCCCGTCTGCAGCCCTTTCTGTATTCCCAGGTTCTTGGGGTGCTGGTGGGCTCAGAGGTGCAGATGTTGCTTCCTCCATCATAAGAAGCATCTTGGGGGAAGGAGCCTGTGTGATGTCCCATTCAGGGCCCTGTTCTGGGGTGAAATTTGAATGTGGAGACCCCAGCCTCCTCACCAGCACCCCTGGCAGTACAGAACTACCTCCTGCCAGTAGGGGGCGCTGCTGCCCCTCTCTGCTGCCTGGAATTCCTGGCGGCCTCCCAGGCCAGAGGCAGGTTAAGTTTTCCAGGTCCTCCTGCAGCTGCCCTTCCCCACTGCTGAATCAGCTTTCATGATCCCCCCCACCCCCCAGCCTGGCAACTTGACAGGGTAGGGAAAGGCTCTGTGAACTTGGAGGCCCTGGGCCTGGCCTTTACAGCAGCCACTGCCACGAGAAGGGGTGGTTGGGGTCTCCTCCTTGAGAGTGGGTAGCCAGCCTCTAACACTTTAGGAAGTCCAGTTTTTGCCCTAAAATTAGGGGAGTTTCTGAACTTAAAAAACTGCCCATTTTCCCTCAGGCCCCTGATTGCAAAACGCTCCTGCTGGCTTGCTTTCTTGCACCTTTGCTGGTTCGTCGGTTGATTCTTCACTAAATAAGCCTGGGCCCCTGCTCTGTGCCTGGCCCTGCCCACGGCACGGGGGACGCGCGGTCACTGAGACTCAGCCCTGCTCTCAAGGGGCTGCTCTGGGCCAAGCCGACTGTGACCCGAGCCCCAGAAGGAAGCTGGGCGCTGGGGGCCGAGTTGTGGCTACAACAGGCATGCTGCCTGCCTGCGTCTTTCATGACTGTTACAAGTGAGCTCTTATGTACGAGACAGTGGTGCTGCTATGAGAAGGAAAACAGCCTATCTTTTTTGCTTCAGGAAAGATAAATAAGGACTCACTTATTCTATTTGGCACTAGCAACCTCTAAAGCTATGAGCAACTTACAAGTCAGGATTTTTATTTATTTTATTGAAATAAAGAAATGAACATTCCTTCCTTCACTCCCTCCAGAGAAAACACGGACGCGGGCTGGGCGCCCTGCCCTGGCGCCCGGCTGGCCAGGTGATGAGGAATGTTGCAGCAGGTGATGTGAGGCAGCTCGGCCCGACCGGAGCCCCGTCCTCCTGCAAAGTGCCCTAGGCCCAAAGAAAACACGAGGTGACCAAGTGCGGGTCTGCAGCTCCGGCTCTGAACTCTGCTCCTACTAAGCCTTCCCCCTTGGTTCAGAGTCCCCAAGGTCAACAACTTCACCCCCAGCCCAAATGCCAGGACTCCCCCAGTTTCACTTCTCGCTAGGGGGCTGCCAACCCCTGAGAATGTACAGGCAACAACTAGGAGAAGAGCTCCGGCTGGGCGAGGAGGGGAGGGCTGAAGAAGCCTCCTCTCAACCCTTCCCACTGCCGTTGCCAGGACATCAGTGAAGCCATGAAGACACCTGGCCTCTCCCCTGAGTTCCTGGCCTTGCTCTGCTCCCGTGACACGGTGGCAACAGCACAGACCGGCAGCCGAGGAGAGCCCTCCTCCTGTCCCGGTTCCTCCAAGTAGCCCTACATGCCCATCATCTGGCCCGAGCAGTCTTCTCTCTGCTTCCCTTTAATGAGATGCTAATGGGATGCATCATTAACGCAGTAGCTTTTAAACCCCGAGCTCTTGTAAATTTTCAAAGGTCACATTTTTACGGTGGCTGACAGCATCCCGCTTCTTTCAGTGACTGAAGAACACTAAGGACCCCAATCCTTTACGGATGACGCTCTGTGAAGGGTGCCATGGGCTGAAGCGCCTGTAGGTCAGAGGGGCCAGGAACCTCCACCAGCGACAAGCCTCCCGGGGCCCCTGGGTTGTGCTCTATCAGCTTGGGGTGAATCAGTTACTCGTCGCCCACAGAGCGGCACCGGGGCCCTGCTCCATTTAGGGGACAGCACGTGGGGCTGCAGGCGGGGCACTGTGTGAGGATGCCTGGCAGCAGGGACAAGGGGGCTGACACCCCCGGGGGGGCAGAGGTGCTTTTCCTCCCACAGAGCACCATTTGCTCACCAGGCTGTGCACCCACGAAGCTTTGACAGCCAGGAGGGAGCTTTGGCCAATTTGTCCACCCAGAGGGAGCCCTTTTTTCTTTGTGTACAGGTGCCATATAGACCAGCAGCATGCCAGGTGGTCAGAGAGGTTTGAAAGATGACCGGAAGGGATACCCTGGGACCCTCCCATGCCTTGACTGTTCTCACTCCATGCCCTGAGCATGTGATAATCACAGCCTCAGAACGCTGCCTTCCAGGGCTGGTACTGACCTGCCAGGGCCGATACGGGGGTGAGCTCCAGGATGGCAGGGACCTGCATGGTGCCTGGCCCAGCTGGGGCCAGCCGGGTGTAGGTGCCCGGGGAATGAATGAATGAAGGCACGGTCTCTGCACTACTGTGTTGACCAACAGTGGGAGTGTTCATCACTGTTGGTTCATGAGTGCACAGTGTGCACTTCAGAAGAGTAACCGAACAGAGATGTGAAGTGGCTTAGTGCGCTTGGGAAACCTGATGCAGTGAGTTCCCCTCACTGGGAAGATGACCTTTCCAGACCGTGAGGGCCTCATGTGCTGGGACCCCTAACACCATTGCCCTGGATGCTGTCGGAGGCTGCTTGGAGGTCTAGTGGCCCAGTCCACGGACCCCCTCTCGCCCCTCCTGGGCATGGTAGATGTGGCGTGCTGAGGTTGACTCCTACCTGCGTGGGGCTGGGAGATCGCCTGGAAACCAGAACTCAGCTTCTTCCGCTATTTACCCAAGAACGTCAGAAGGGGGTGAATAAACGGAGCCTGGAAGTCAGGGAGAGCTGATGTTGGACCACAGAAGCTAGGTAGGACTCAATAAGGCAGGTGATTCTGGCCAAAGTTGCCATCAAAGAACCCCACAGCAGCTGGTGTGATTCCAGCCTCGATACATTTGGCAGAGCCAGACTCCGGAGTCCACTTCCGGGGTTCACGTGGGCCTCCTCTAGGGGGAAGGACAGTGCCAGCACTCATGTCCCTCTCTTGCCAAGGAACCTGCCTCCACAGACTGGAGCCTGCAAGTCTGAACACTCTTGTCACTGGTGTGGATGTGACAACACTGGTAGGGACTGCCATCTGCTGAGTGTCCTTGAATACAGCAGTGAGCCCCCTCCCCACAGGGAAGCCTGGAGTCCCCCAGCCCTCATCTTGCTTTAACTGATCAGACAATACTTCCTCTGGGCCAGAATCACCACAGGACACCAAGGCACACCCAGCTGAGGGGAAGGGGGTTGAGGGGGGTGAGAAATGGCCTTGATGGACACAAGCCACAGGGAGGACAGCAGGGGGCAACCCAGGGCTGACTGCACTCCAAGCTTCATCTGCAGCCTGGTTTTTATCTCATGATTCCCAGGAATTCCCACCCAACTTGGGAAAGACCAGCTTTGGTGAGACACGCCCACAGCCCCTGGCTTTGTATTCCAAGGGCCCCTTCTGACGAGGGACTGCTGATGTAGCCTGAGCCCTGCAGTGGACCTTTGACAAATTTTTCCCTCACTGCCTGGCCCCTTTTGAACACCGCTGTCTCGCCCCTATCTTGAGGCGGAAGCCAGGACGTGCCCTGCCAGCTTCCCTTGCAGCTAGAGCACAGGCCTATGCCGGCTGCTTAGACACACTGGAGTGAGATTTCAGTCTGGGAGCCGGGTGATGCGAGGAAACCAGCACAGCTCCAAGTCCACATTCTGCAGAGGTGAGTGGCCGAGCCACGCTGATTTGGGAGCACAAGGATGGTGGTGGCTCTGGTGTCCTGGGCCCAGCATTGGCAGTGAATGCTCTTATTTCCTTTTTCCCCTCACTCTGGAGGGATCTCAGGTCTCCTCTGAGAACAGCAAGAGCAGGTTCCCATGGGGCTCCTAGCAGACGTGGGTGCTCAGGCTTCTCCGACCACGACCATGAGGCCCTGAGCTGTCCTGGGAATCACCTGCTAGCAGCTGCCCATTCCAGGACTGAACATAGCTGGACAATCTGCTCCCTGCAATGAGTGGACATCTCACCTCCTTTTCAGCATCCCTCCCCCTACAAGGCACTTAGGGGCATCATGGTGCCCAAGTCCACCTATGGGGACTGACAGAGGCCAGCTTTTGGTAAACTAATTCACACTGGTGTATCGGGGACCGAGTGTGGGACCCTCTCAGGGTCCCTCACACTACAAAGGTGAAAGCCAGAAAGCAATTCTTACTTAAAGGAACAGTGTTCTAATGGTGGAAATCTAGGCTGCAGAGGAGGATATTTTGGTGCCTGGGTTTTTTACGTCAGCTCAGGGGTTTATACCTAGACGGCTGGCTTTCTAGGGCTTGCAGTTTATCCATGAGAGCAAGGATTCCAAGATCACACAGGTAGAGCATCGACCACCTCCATGGCAGGGGTCCTCTGATTCATGTGAGTGCATGTTAGAAGATGCTAGGGGCGCTGTTAAGAAGGCGGGCTTCTGAAAACATGGAAGCAGCCTAAATGTCCATCAACAGGTGACTGGATAAAGAAGATGTGGTATATTTATACGATGGAATACTACTCAGCCGTAAAAACTGACAACATAATGCCATTTGCAGCAACATGGATGCTCCTGGAGAATGTCATTCTAAGTGAAGCCAGAAAGAGAAAGAAAAATACTGTATGAGATCGCTCATATGTGGAATCTAAAAAACAAAAACAAAAATAAACAAACAAAAACAAAGCGTAAATACAGGACAGAAATAGACTCATAGACATAGAATACAGACTTGTGGTTGCCAGAGGGGTGGAGGGTGGGAAGGGATAGACTGGGATTTCAAAATTGTAGAATAGATAAACAAGATTGTACTGTATAGCACGGGGAAATATACACAAAATCTTATGGTAGCTCACAGAGAAAAAAATGTGACAATGAGTGTGTATATGTCCATGTATGACTGAAAAATTGTGCTGAACACTGGAATTTGACACAACATTGTAAAATGATTATAAATCAATAAATAATGTTAAAAAAAACCCCAAAAACATGGGCTTCTGGATCCCATTTTCAGAGCTTTTGATTCAGTAGATCTGGAGTAGGGGACCCAAATGTGACTCTTTAACAAGCCTACCAACTGACGCAGTTCATAGACCTCACTGTGTGGGGAAATGACGTTCAAGTTTGCAGGTCTCTGTGCCCCAATGTGGGGAACCTAGGGGCTGATGCTGCTGGGCAGGTCCTGATTGGGACGGATTTTTGGGGTCTTGTTCATGTGGCTCATGGGAGCCAGATGGGTGATGCTGTCTTCAGGGACTTCTGTTCCCAGTCTAGGTTTCAAGGGGCCTGAAAAACGAGTTGACAGACACCAGACCTATAAATCTGTGGCCTCTGGGAAGACCAAATGGCATTTATGGGCCTCGCAGTTCTCATTTCATGATTGCTACTGAACTACAGACAAGAAAATAATCGCAGTTAAATCCCCACTGGGGGCCAGGGGAGGCTCTCCAGAGCCCCTCCTGCCCTCATTAACCAGGCTGCCCCCTGCTGAACCCAGGCTGCGCCCTTGGCACCCCTTCTGAGCAGCGCCACAATGCGCTCTGGAGCCCGGTGAAATTTCTAATAATACTAACCAATGATGTGTTAAATTGAGACACTTCTGGCTTGCATGCCGGAAACTGCACGATGGTTTAAAGGACCAGTGCTTACCTTTCTCTATCAATTTGCTGCTAAATTACTGCTTTCGGAGCAACTTACAGAAAAGTAATTCTTTATTTAAATTTTAATTTCAAACTTGTCATTTTAAATATATATTCAGATTCCAATCATATTACGGAATATGATGATGGCTCTGGAGGGCAAGCGTCCTGCCAGGAGCCTGGGTGGGGGCAGAGGATGTGATGGGGGTGGGTAAGGGAGCGGAGTAAGATGGGCTTGACCCTGGGGGACAGCTTGTCGAGGGCAGCCAAGTGCTGGGGTGGGAGATAGAACTGAAGAGACCAGTGGTCAGCCCCTAACCTGGCCCTGCAACTCCAGGCTTCGTGCCCAGCCTGAGGGTCATCTGCGAACATTTTAATTTGAAACCATCAACCACCTCTGGTGCTTTCTCTCTCTTACTAGATCATCATAAGGACCCAACAAACCCCAGCCATAAACGGATGCCAGGCACAGGTGAGAGGGGGCTGCCTGGCCTGCTGGCATCCTAATGGCTTACGTGTATTGAGCGCCTCCTACAGGCCAGACATGATGTGATTTCCTTTACTGAGGAAATCTGCTCTCACCTTCATTTTACAGATGAGAGTAAGGCCCAGAGAAGTTTGATGATGGCTACAGCATGACAGACTTGGGGCTCTAACCCAGGTCTGTTCCATTCTAAGACCCTCAGAAGTGCTCTGTGATGGCTGGAGTGTTCCCAGGCCACCCCTGCTGTGGTGGACAGCCCCATATCAAGGCCGTGTCCACTTTACCCTGTTGGGGTTACCACTGGATCCCTACCCTGGTGACCACAGGAGTACCAGTTATGGCCTCTCCTTCCCCCGCAGTGTCCAGCCCAAGTGGGCCTTCTGCTCTGACTCTGACTGCACGCTGGGGCCAGGGAGCCAACTCCAGTGTGCTTCCATCATCTGTCCCACCCACTCAGACCCCCGAGACCATAAGCCACCACGGACGTGTTCCGCCAACCCCTGCCAGTGAAGTCTTGGCCCTCTCCAATGGGGCCAATTCTTCAGTCTCAGACCAGGGCGGCCCAGACTGGCACCCTCTCCAAAGCTGGTGATGCACTTCCACCCCTCACGTCCCCTCTCCCTTCAGCACCCTACTCCCTCTCCCTCTCCACCAGCCCCTTCCCCTTGGCTTTCCAACCTGGGGACCAAAAAATCCTTGTTTGACCACTTCACTTGCCATTCCAGCATCCATCTGCCTTCCTATTCCCCCCCATTCTGTGGTCATCCACATGGAATTCAGGACACCTGGTACCCACCCCTGTTACCCTCAGCTTTCACTCCTTAACTCTTCCCACCCCTGCACTTCAGTGAAACCATCCCCTTTAAATGGACAGTCAGCTCCCAACACCAAAGCCAGCAGCTCCCTTTTCTCTGATCCCTAACATTGTCTTCCTCTCCTTGAAACTCTTCCCTTCAGTCTCTGTACTGTGCCTTGCCTGGTTGCCGCGCTGTTCACTGGCGTCTTCTCTTGCCGGTTCTCCAGCGTGGATCTGTTCCAGGGCTCACGCCAGTGTTGCTCTGGCCCCTTCTCTCAAGTCCGTTTGGGCCCTATCTTCTTTCATAATGATTTTTCTGATTTGAAACCTCTGTGTGGTAGCCATTGTCTTTGACAGAACCCAGCTTCCTATAGTATTCTGGAAGCATATTTGCTTTTCCCTTTTCCAACATCAAAGTCTATACCTTGGAAACATTTTTGCTGAAACTTCAGCTCAGATGGCCTCCCCTGCAAACATAAAGCAACCGTGGCTGGGGCCGGTTTGTGCACTGTGCTCTCTCGTGTGCCCTGTCCAGGCCCCCAGCCCCTTCCTCCAGGCCCCCTCCCAACGGATGGGCCTTGTGGACAAAGGAAATGATAAATCTGGCGGAACCTTACAACTCAAAGCTTTCAACGTTTCTCTAACAACTTTCAACTGAAAACTTCTTAGTCCCATTTCCAAGTAACTTTTCATCCATTACAAAAACCCACAAAATTTTCAAAGGGGCTTTGAAATAAGATCACCTAGAAAAAAAAGCCCATCACAAACGAAAGTCTTTGAAAAGAAAGTGGCCTTTCCTGTGCTTCAGCTCCCCTCTGATATCAGTTTCCCTTTCATTCTGCTGAAAGGTGCAGGGCAGGCCTGGCCCTCAGCAGACGCCTGTGATGTGAGGGAGCCAGTGGCCCAGACGGACAGACGGGGCTGCGGAGGAGAGCGAGGGACACCTGCTCGCGGCGCTGGGACGGCCTTTCATCGCCCCCTTCAATCGGCCCTCACGGCTCCCCCGACAGCCATGTGCCTTGTAACCTGCCCGGCCTGTTCCTGCTCACCTCCACACTGGTGACAACGCAGCTCCCTCCAGAGCGAGGCGACCCAGCTTCATTCTTGTCGCCAGAGTGGGCGGGAAGGTAGGCGAGGCAGGGGCAGCCCTGCTCTGATCTTTGATGGACGTTTCCCAAATGCTGGCCCTGCAGGTGGTGACTCTGGGACCACCCCTTGACCTCCCAGCCTCAGAGCCTGTGACCTGCCCATCCTCCCCGGGGACAGCTCCAGACTCGCAGACACACATCAGACCACAGCCACATCCAGGAGCTTTCGTTATCTTCAGATTTGAAATCCTCAGTGAATCTGGTGAGGAAAAGTCCACTGTACAGGGCAGCTGAGCTAAGAGAGGGTGCGGGCAAACGCGGGTCTGTTACTGAACTATGTGCTCATCTGGCCCGGCCCTCCGAGGCCGACCCTCTGAACGCCAAACAGAAATTTGGAGCCAGGCCTTCCTGGAGTGGGCTCTTAACCACCCCAGGCAGGGGAAGCAGCAGGCTCTTAAGGACAGCTTGTCTGGGGACTGGCCTGGCCCCTCTGCCCCCAAGGCTCTCCCAGCCCCTCTGAAGAGGGCATTCTAGAATTAAATATGATTTCCTTGCATATAGGACCCGCCGAGCCAGAAGGAACCCCAAGAATGAGTACTGGCCCCGCTGTCTGCAGCTCCCCTGGGGTCCCTCCTTCAACAAACACCTGACACTCCTATTCAAACTCATGGTCCACCTTTTGAGCTGTGGGCCTGGATGAAGCCTCCCTTGTTTTTTGTTACAGACAAAGGCTCGCCAGCGAGAGGGACCAGTTCTGAGTTCTCAGCCCTGTGCTGCGTGACTCTCACGGCTGACTCTCCGAGCAGAAGTCGATTGAGAGCCTGACTCTCTTGCCCGGTAAGACGGTCCTGACACAGACATCTTCAGCGACCTCGTTAGAAGCCTAATAAGAGGGAGGATTGTGGCAGGGTCACCTCGAGGCCAGGCAGGACAAAGAAACAAACAATGCAGCACAAATGTCGCTGTGAGGCGGCTCCTCAGATGGGGAGGCACAGCGGAAGGGGCTGAAGCAGCTTTACTGCCAGGACTTCAAGACTCACTGAAGCAAGTCAGTGCCTGGGTGTGCATCTCAGGACTGGAGCCTACAGTCCGATGCAGTGTGGGGCTGGGAGCCTGGTGGGATGACCTGCTCTGCGGCAGAATATTCTGGAAGTGCCCTACGGGGGACACTGATCAGTTGACCTTCCCCACTGCCTGGTGCTTTCTCCCACCTGGGCTTTCTGTAGGGAGAGCAGCGCAGCCCAGACAGGGTCCGGAGGGAGGGGCATGCCCTCTGGCCACAGTCCAGCTTAGCTACAGTAGTTCAGAACTGAGGTGGGTCAAGTGTTTTTTTTTTTTTTTTTTTTTTTAAGGAAATGGCATCATTCAGCTCCAGCCCATCTTTTTAGGCTTCAGAAAGCTTTCTGGTACAGACAGATTCTATCTAAACTCACTGGAGGTCCAGGTGCAAGAGGGAAAGTGGTAAAATCATTAACAGGTGGTGAAGAGGGGCGGGAGAGGTGGAAGCAGGGCCTCTTGGGGTAGAAGGACGGAAAGCCTTCTCCTCTGGGGTGATGTGGGAGGAGGCGTGGGGCTCTGGGTGAGCAGAGCAGTGTCAAGCTCCGGCCCTGCCCTGCAAGAGGGTGGGGCAGGCGCTGCACCATGCCTGGGGCTGTTGGGCCAGACTCACCCTGGAGACGGCTAGGAGATGGCCTGACGGTCTTTTGCCCGTGGCTGCTTGCCGGGATCCTGGGTCAGGGAGAGGGGATCCAGACAAAGCCCCTCAACTGACACCCTTTCCTCAGCAGGCTGTGTGGGCTTCCTTCCCTTCGCCTCCTTGCACTGCTGCCTGGATACCACAGCTCCGCCCGTTCCAGGCCTGGGCCTGCCACCGTCAGACGTATCATTCAGTCACTCATTCATTCACCCCACACTTACTGAGAAGCTATCCTGTGCTGGAGACACAGCAATGAGTGGTCTCTGGCCGAGGGGAGTGCACAGGAGGAATCATAATCATAACAGCCGGTATCTGTTGAACCCTTAGGTGTGCCAGTTTACAACTCTCAAAACCCAGGAGTTCTCTGAGGCTCAGATTGGGGTGTCCATCTCAGTCCCCCCCCTATATTAGTCAGCTTGCATTGCCATAGCAAAATACCATAGACTGGGTGACATAGCTACAGAAATTCCCACAATTCTGAGGGCTGGCAGGCGGCGATCAGGGTGCCAACATGGTGGGGTTCTGGCGAGGGCTCTCCTCCTGGCTTGCAGACAGCCGCCTTCTCACTGTGGCCTCACACGGCAGAGAGAGAAAGTTCTAGTCTCTTCCTCTATTTATAAGGACACTAGTCTCATCCTGAGGGCCCCCGTCCTCATGACTTCATCTAAACCAAACTATCTCCCAAAGGCCCCCTCTTTAAATACCACCACATTGGGGGGTGGAGGAATTCAACCCTATGAATTTTGGGGGGAACACTGCTCAGTCCCTTGCACACACATAAGCATGCACGCAGTAGATGTTGAGAAAATGCTTGCTGACTTGGGTTGAGCTTTATCTGCCTGTTGTCTCTCTGCCCTACTTTGTCCAGCAGACCCTGAAGGTGTTCAGTGGAGGGCCACCCACAGGCCTGGCCAGCATACGCTTGGTCCTCCCACCAGCCTGAGCTCTAATTTTCTGGTGGTTTGCTTTTTTCTCTCACAACATAATCTCCATGATCTCTAGTCTTTCCCGAATGCTGTTGAAAGCCTTGTTGTATTTATCTCCGGAGAATCCGCCGTGCCCCTGTGCAATTTTCCATTGTCATGGTTCATTTTAATTTCCTCTAAGGCTGTTGGCCACTCTCGTGTTCAGAAATAGCTTGTTCCACTTAATAAAAGCGCTTAAATATGCAGACACAAGAAGTTTCCTTTGCTTGCTCCTAAACATCTCAGTAAGTGGAGTGAGATGCACGCCCTGCTTCATGCAGTGACGCTGAGCACATGCCAGGTGGCTTCCCAGGAAGGAGGGGCTTGGAATGAAAGGTACAAGGGCAGAAGCAGGATCAGAGAACTTCTAGGGGAAACCCAGCCAGCCTGGGAGGCCACACACAGTTGTCCAGCTGGTAGCACGTGGGCCTCCTGATAGCACGTCCCATCTTCATTCTGATCAGAGCTCTGGCCCTTCAGGTGGAGGGTCTGGGTTTGAGGCCTGCACCACCTCTAACTTGCCTTGTGACTTTGCACAAGTCAATTCACCTCTCTGAGCCCTTGCTCCTTCATCTAGGAAACTGGCTTGATAATCCTCCTTCCAAAGACTGATTTTGGCGAGGAGTAGAAACCCCGCGTTTCCAGGGCTTATCACAGAAGCTGGGGCAAAGCAGGGGCTCAGCAGATGGCAGCTATTATTACATTTAGGGGAGCCCAAGAATGCATGAAGGATGCTGTGCTCAAGGCAGAGTTTTCCTTCTACGTCCCCTTTCTCTGGGTTGCTGGAGCCAGAGCACCCCCAACGCCCAACCCCAGGCTATGGATTATTACAAAAGGACAAAGGAGAGGAAAGCAGGCTGGATTCTGATTCACATACCACATCTAAGGAAGCCTTGCTGTTTGACCGTGAGCCCAAAGCCAGGGCACCGCAAGCTCTGGTGGTAGCTGGTCTGAATTGCAGGTCAAGGTCTCAGAGCTGTGCTGGGCCCGCAGACCCAGGTAGCCAGGGGCAGAGTCCCAGGGCACCCTTCTTTGGTTTATAACAGCAATAAGGAATCAAGAGCTGGGTAGGGTACACAGTGATTGAGTGCCATGCTTAGCATGCTCGGGGTCCTAGATTCAATCCCCAGTACCTCCATTAAAAAAAATAAACCTAATCCCACCCCACTCCCAAAAAAAGAAAAAAAAAAAAAAGGAATCAAGAGTCTAGTGACTGGTGAATGGGGATAGGAAGAGGGACGCACAAGGTACTGACTTAAAATCCCCGATAGAATGGCCGCTGAATGTTCACGTGGGTGCACAAGTGTGCATGCACACACACTTGCCTGCTCACACACCAAGCCCCCACACATGGCTTCCACACTCCAGCACAGACCCACACAGCCCCAGCCTGCTCGGGCTGCGGCGGGGATCCAGCCCCCACAGGGCAGGTGACGCTGGCAGACACCCCCTGTCTGCCCCATGGACTCTTTTTTTCCCTCCAGTGGCCCTGAAGCACAGAGTCCCCCATGGCCACTTTGAGCTTCCCTCTCAGACACTTTTTCCTAAATCAGCTTCCAATCTGACTCATTTCAGCTTTAAAACAAGAAAACATCAATAAACACGATGAAGGGAGACAGATGGTAACAATTACAGGAGGGAGAAAACAGCCCGTTCCCTCTACGAGGGGCAGGCAAACAGACTGGCCCCAGACAGTGCATCGTCCTCCGGCCACTATGGTGTAAACCTGGGCGCAGGGCTGCCAGGGCCCGTCCCTCCCGCAGGGCACAGGCCAGCACCGAGGGGCCACGAAGGCCTCCAAGTCCCACTGGGCAGGCCCGCTGGAACCTGGCAACTGCCAGTTCTCCAGGGAGGGAGGGATAGATGTTCTAGCACATTCCAGTCTACCTCATTACCTCTGACGCTCTGTCTGAGGCCTGAGATCTGTGTGGGATGGCTTCCTCCTCTGCACCGGGGCCTACTGTGGCAGCAGAAGCCTGTCTCCCCTACCAGACGCTGAACTCCTCAGGGCAGGATGGGGTTTCTCACTGTATGTGGTGGTTAGAGCTGGGCGGCCTGGTTCACATGCAAGTTCTGCTACTTACAAGTGGGGTGAGCTGGGAAAGCTGGTGGACCTCCCCGTACCCTCCTTTCCTCACCCCTAAAATAGAGAAAAGTCCAGACCTTCACTATAGGATTACAAATTAATAAGTGCAAAGGACTTAGATCCGAGCCGAACACACAAGGGTGCTGTGTGTGGATGCTGTCTTGCTATCACCCATGCAGACGGCCGGCTTCTTGTCCGGCACTCACGTAGCATTGGGAAGGCCTGCCCAGTAGAAGGATGAGGCCTAAAGCCGGGCCCTGAAAGCAGGAGGTGCTCCAGTTTGAGGAAGCCACACACTGAAGTTAGGGCTGAGAGGGTAAGCCCATGCTGGAGTGTGGTGCCCGATGGTCTGGAAGCAGATGGCCAGGTCCAGGGGCCTGAGCTGGAGTTTACTGTCCTCCATCTCCTGGGACCACCATTTGTCCATCCTTTGTGGTTTGAGTAGGACAAGGATTCTGCCCTCCAGCAGATCAGGTGGTCAGAGAGACAGGCAAGGAAACAGGTGCAACCTGGAGAGATCAAGTGCTGTGACAGAGCGGGGCACCTACCTAGCCATGTGGGTCCAGGAAAGCTGCCTGGAGGAGGAGGCTGAGTCCTGAGCGACAGGAGGAGGGGCGTGGTGGGGATGAAAGCAGGGGACGATGTGCCCTTCTGGGCACAGGGAGCACGATGCCTCTGGGGTCAGAACATCAGGGCATCCAGAGTGAGGGGTTTAGTGCCCCTGTTCCTTCATTACCCAAGTCCCCCTGGTAAGGACTGAATGTCTCTAAGCCTCAGTTTCTCTACCTGTACAAGGAGATACCCTGTTCTTCCCCGGCCTGAGGAGGGGTCTAAGTCAGGATGTGCATGGGAAGTGCCTGGTTGACTCCTCGCACAAGATGCTCACGGAAGGGGCTGCTGTTGTGGCCTCACTTACACACACAAGTGCTTGTGCATAATAAACATTTCGCATTGCAGCAGTAGTCGCAAGTGTCCTCACACACTGTGACTGAGTGTGTATCCCTCCAGAGTTTATATGCTGAGATCCTAACCCTTGCGTGATGGTATTAGGACGTGGGCCTTTGGGAGGTCATGAGGGTGGGGCCCTCATGAAAGGGACCAGTGCCCTTAGAAGAAGACAAGTGCGCTTGCCTCCTTCCTCTCTGCTCTCCCTGTGGGGGGGTGCACATGGAAAAGTCGGCATATTGCAACCCTGAAGAGGGTCCTTACCAGCACCTGATCGTGCTGGCACCCTGATCTCGGACTTCCAGCCTCCAGAACTGCAAGAAATCAATGCCTGCTGTTCACAAGCCACCCAGGTTAGGTTTCGTTACGGCCGCCTGAGCTAAGACACACATGCACCTCCCACGTGTTCACATGCCAGGGTACGAAGAGCAGCAGCTGGCAGGCACCAACGCCATCTCCCCCTTTGCCCTGACATGTGCTCCCACCTCCCCTAGTCGACCCGACTCTGCTGAGCCTCGAGCCTCGGGGGAAGTGCAGTGGCCCCCTCACGCTGGGGCCCTGGATCCCCAGAGCTGCATTTAACCATCTCAGAGTGACGTCATTCTGGGCTCACTTTGAGCGTCAGGCAGAAGGAGGCTGCGGAAATTTCAGGATGAAGGGGAGGAGGGTATAATTTACCCCCTCCTCGCCCCCGTCCGCCTCCCGCACCCCGCCCAGGGCCTGTTACAGATGTGCATCAGGCAGCCTGTCTGGTGAGCCCTCTCCAAAGGCAGGGGGAGACCTTCTGTTGCACATTTTTTGGCGGCTTCTATTTTAAAACACATGAGTGCTCCCCTTGTTCTCCTGGGGGGCTCAGCATTTTCACATCTTTCTGGGGTGCCCATTTGCTGGCCTGGAGGAGTCCTTCCCGTCAGCACCAGGGCCACGCACACTCCTCTTCCCCCAGATGCTCTAGACACGACCTTTCCCAAGCTTCTGCAGGAGGGCAGTGGCCTGGGAGTCGGGAGGCCTGGGCTCCGGGCCACACAGACAAGACCCTTCCCTGCTCCGGGCCACATTTAAAAACTGGGCAGTTGGAAAACAGCAGCATGTTTTAGCCTGGGGGGCTTTCCCATTCTCTGCCCTGGGCAGTCTCCCTCAGGCGGGATGAGGCAGGGCCCGGGGCTCTGGGCTGCGGATCCCATGCCTCAGCTGCTGCTGCTGCTGGGGGAGGTCGGAGAGCCCTGCATCAGCTGCTCTGCAGGACCAGCCTCCTGCACAGGCAAATGCTGGTTCTTCCCCACCAGGATACTGGGGCTTGGAGCACCCTGGTCCCTCCTCCAAGGCTGTCCCTGCAGTGGGGCGTATGCCTCTGGCTGCCAGGCTGAACACCATTAAGACAACATCCCAGTAGCTCCCTGCCCGCTGGTCCCATGATCAGGACCACACAGCCTTGCCCACGTGGTAGTTCTCATCATGCAAGGCACGCTGGCCTCGACATCCATCTCTGTGGGCTTGGCCTCCTCTCTTTAACTGCTGGTGTTTCTCAGGGTTCTGTAATGTTCTTCTCATGATCGCCTGACTGCCACGTCTTTGCCACTTTGAATTCCAGACCCCACATATTCAGACGCCTCCTGCACATCTCCGCCTGGATGTGCTACCTGCACCTCACACTCAGCATGTCCTCACGGGATTCCCAATGTCTTCCTCCCCAGCCCGGATCTGCTCTCATGGTTGTGTGCTCAGTCCCTGAGCTGGTTCCCCTACACCCTGTCACCAAGGTGAGAACAGGGCCTCAGCTTTCACAGCCCAGCTCCCTGCCACCGCACTCTCCACCCACCAGCAGCCTTGCTGATGCTCGTCTCAGTATTTCCCCAGCAGCCCTGTCTCCCTGCCTCCCACGCCTGCCTTCCACCTGGCTGTCCTGTCACTGTGGGGTCCGCCCTACTCTGATCCTCTGTTGCAGCCAGATAGTTTTCTAAAATGTAAATATGATCACATCACTCTTCCCTCTAAAACCCTGCAGTCCGTAGTCTAAGGGGTCAAGCCCAAACTCCCTGACGTAGTTCCCAAAGCCCCCTGGTATCCCTGGCCCCATCTCTTGCCCCTCCTGCCCTGGCACTTCATTCTCACCAGCACTCCCTGGAAGTCTGCTGCTTCCTCTCTCCATGCCGTGGCCCAAACCTTCCCCTCCGTGTGTCCACTGGGCTCCCCTTCACCAGGGCTCACTCCATCCTACCCTTGAAGACTCAGCTTGGGCATCACCTCCTCGGAGAAGCCTTCCCTGAACAGCCCTCTTCCCCAGCCGGGCCACATGTATCACTTCTGGGGATGGAGCCCCCATGTGCTCCTGGATTATAATTCCTATTAGCTCATCTGTTTCCCAACAGATCATGAATTCTTGGACGTTGAGACTGTGTCTTATAGCCAGGATAGGGTCCGGCACATAGTAGGTGCTCAGTAACGATTTGAGGGGTGAATGAAGTCTTAATAGGGATCTGTGAGCACATTGGGTGTGGCCGAGCTACTGCATGCTTCACCAGGATGCTCTGAGAAGGTGGGGCGGGGTAGTCTGCGTTTAGTGCAGTTGTTGGCTTCAAGGCCCCAGAAATGCCTCCATCTCTCTCTTCCTGGTATGATTCCAGGGCGAAGTGAGTTTTGAGTTCTTTCTAATCAAGCTGTCAATAGAGAGTCCTGACACTAGGCATTGATTTTTCACCAAAGGGGAGGAGGCTTCCCCTCTGCGTTCTGCGACTCGGCGATCAGTTCATAATTCTAGACCATAATCTCTTCTGTCATCACAGACTATGGTCCGCTTCCAGGTCCCTGGGACCTGGTTTTCTAAAATCAGTGTCAGGACTCCTGTCACTTGGGATGCTTGGATTTCAATAGGAGCCACAGCCAAGGCTTTTCCATTGAGTGGACCCATTTCCCAGATCCATTTCTCTCTATGCCCCAGTCATGCTGAGGCCCTAGACCCCTCTTAGAGTACCCATCACCCTCAAAATAGCCTACTGGCCCAGGCTGGGACCAGGCACTTAAATTTCAGGAGAAGTGAGCCCTAGCTCTCAGTGCAGCCCTGGAGATGCCCCGAGTGGGACATAATAGGCTCAGAGCCTCACCTGCAGCGGGGACAATCACAGACCCATTATTTTAAAGCATGTCATTCACATTCTCTTCTCCCTTTTAGCAGGGGTTGAGCAGAGGGGCAATCACCAAGTCTAGGGACCGAGGAGCAGGGGCTCTGGTTGGAATCTGCCACCTGCAAAAGAGAGGCCCCTCTTTCCTGCTGCACATATGTTTGGCTGCTCCCGGAAGCCAGAGGTTTTGTCCAGGGACAGCTGGGTAGCAGGTAGTTTGTCGGAGAGCAGGGACCTGCGAGCACATCTGGTGTGGCTGAGCTGCGGCATGTATGTGGTTGTGCAGCGCCTTTCTCTCCTTGCTAAGCCATGTGTCCACGTTGGCGGTGGGGTGCGCCTGGGATGGTTAATGTTGTGTGTCAATTTGGCTGGGCCACAGTGCCCAGAAGTTTGGTCATACGTTATTCTGGATGTTTCTGTGAGGGTGTTTTTAGATGAGATTAACATTTAAATCAGTGGATTTTGAGTGTTCAGATAGCCCTCTCAATGTAGGTGGGCCTCATCCAATCCACTGAAGGAACAAAAGACTGACCTCCCTGAACAAGAGGGAATTCTGCCAGCAGACCGCCTTTGGATGTGAACGTCGACTCTTCCCTGGGTCTCCAGCCTGATGGCCCTCCTGCAGATTTTGGACTTCTAGCTCCCATAATTACACAAGCCAGTTCCTTACAATAAATATTCACTACATGTACACATTCTATTGGTTTATTCAGAGAACTCTGACTAGTAAATCACCTGTACTGAAATTGCATAGAAGCCCCACAAGGACTAGTGGGCATTGTGAGAGGGGATCTGCCACTTGTGCAGAGTGTGTGCTGCATCTCCAGTGAAGGCCTGGCTACATCCTGGCCTGAAGGGTCCTCCGAGTGGGGGGGGGGGTCCCCTCTGATGTTCTTACAAGGAAGCATCACTGCTACATTCTAGGCTGTAACTTTCCAAGGTGGGCAACCTAGCAGGCCCCTCCTATGCTTTCAGAAAATGCAAACCTGGCCATGCCACTCCTGCTTCAAAATCCCCAGGGGCCTTCCGCTGTCTTCAGGTCAAAGCTCAAGCCCAGCCATGTAGCCGATGAGTCCCTCCAGGACCAGACCCCTCTCTGGTCTCCAGCCTCATGCCTTACCATCCTCCCTCTCAGTCCTACCCCTTCTCCTTCTTGTCTCTCTGGCTTTGCACTTATAGTCCAGCTCTGCCACCATCTCTTTGCTTGCCTAACTGGAACTTAAACTTCAGCACTGGCATTACCTCTTCCAGGAAGCCTTCCCTGACCACTCCCTGTGCCCAAGTCTGGGGTGTCTCTTCCTCCTCTGAGCTGTAATGGGGCTCAGGGCTGTTGATCTTGGGATTCCTCACAGAGTATCATCTGCTTCCTCTACCAGGCTGTGAGCTCCTTGAGGGCCTGGACTTGGACGTGGTTGGCACAGTAAACTTTTGTTGAATGAATGAATGAGAGTATAAATGAAATAGTAACTTCATAGGGCTTCTCTTGGGTTTCCCCCAGTTAAAACACTCCATTGGGTCACTGAGACTCATTTTGGCATCATTTTCATGGGATGATGTTATTTGCCAACACTCTAACATCACATGTCATCTTGTGGGTATTAATATACCTGGTAAAAGGTGCTGATGATTTAATAGGAAAATGATAACAATATTTTATTGGGCACCAACTTTATTAAGCACAGAACTAAACTCTTTACTACATAATCTTATCTATGCCTCATAACTAGGTTCACAGGTGAGCCTCAGAGGGCTCAGAGTTACACAGCTAACAAAGTGGAGTCGAGGTGTGAAGCTGGGTCTGGTTAGAACACCTGTCTGCTTTACTGCTGAGCTATAAAGCTTGGCATTATTTTCATTCTTGGTAATAGTGCCTGGGTGGGTGATAGACTCTGTACCAGCTGGAGCCCGCATCCCATATGGACCCCATAAACGAACGGCTCATAGCTGACCATTACGTGTGGACGCCAGGTGATAGCCAGTCTCTCGGGTAGGACTCTCAGCTCCTCTCAGTTTCCAGTCCAGGGCTGTGCCCTGCAGCCCCTTCCTGCTCCTCCCAGCAGCCCCAGGGCCCTGACAACTGGGCAAAAACAGAGGCTGTGCAGGTAGAAAGGAATCAGGACCTCTCTGTGGCCAATGGCTGCCTGGGGAGATGCAGTGGGTGAGACGGCAGCTGCTGAGGTTGTGAGAGGGTTTTCTGTTTTTCCACCAAAGCAGTTCTGAGGGGTGGGAGGGACTCTTCCACTGACCTGGGTCTCAGTCACAGTCAAAGGGTGTCTGCAGCACTGGAATAATGTTAGCTTTTACTTCCCGGAGCTCAGCAGATCCATGCGCTAAACCTGCCATCAGGAGGCCCAGGCAGGCTGGGAGCAGGTGATGTGGAGCTGGGTAGCAGGCCCACTCTGCTTGAGTCCTCGGCTCTTCCAAGGGGCATTCTGGGTGGGAGGAGCCAGAAGGCGCCAGGTGAGCGAGGCAGGTGAGCCCAGGGCTGTGCCCGTTTCCCTCTCCCTCACATCACCTTCTCCTATTTCCTAATACATGGCCTCTGATTTTCTCAGCAGAGAGGTGTGGCCAG
Organism: Camelus ferus; assembly: GCF_009834535.1. NCBI lineage: Eukaryota > Metazoa > Chordata > Mammalia > Artiodactyla > Camelidae > Camelus > Camelus ferus. The sequence goes on along the minus strand of NC_045710.1, from coordinate 16,099,730 downwards.
AGAGCTTTCTGGAGCCACTGGCCACATTCTGCACACTTTGGGGATTCAGTGACCCTTTTCTCTTATAGAGGACACAGCTGATCTGGTCAGGTTATAGATTCAGGAACGATTGTAATGTTTCAGTCCCTACTTTACTAATGCCATCTGTATTAGTCACTCAAGGTTCTCCAGAGAAATAGAACCAACAGGAGATATACGTTATAAGGTTTATTTATAAGGAATTGGCTCAAGTGATGATGGAGGCTGAGAAGTCCCAAAATCTGCAGTTGGTAGGCTGGACACCCAGGAGAACCAATGGTGTGTGTTCTCGTCCAAAAGCTGGCAGGCTCGAGGCCTAAGAAGAGCTGATGTTTCAGTTTGAGTCTGAAAGCAGGGAAAAACCCCAATGTCCCAGCCCAAACAGTCAGGCATGAAGAGTTCCCTTTTATTCAAAGAAGGGTCAGCCTTTCTGTGCCATTCAGACATTCAACTGATTAGACGAGGCCCACCCACATTAGGGATCTGCTTTACTGGCTCCACTGATTCAAATGTTGATCTCACCCAGAAAGAGCCTCACAGACACACCCAGAATTACATTTGACCAAATATCTTGGCCCTCAGCTTGGTCAAGTCAAGTTGACATATAAAATTTACCATCTACTACAACTTCCACAATGATATCACTCCTTGTTGCAATTTTCATATGAATCTCCTCTGGGGAGGGAGAGTCCAGGCAGCAAAAAAGCCAAAACAATAAGAATGCTAAGCAGAGCTTGAAAATTCCTTCCGTGATTACAGGACTTTTCCTCCAGCTCTTCCTTTCTGATAAATACTGCCCACTCCCAGGAGAGGCGGGGTCTGTCTGCCTCTTCTCCATCCCAAATAAAAGAAATAATGCCACTTCCCAGCCACCTCTGCTCCCACATCTCAGCATATGCCCCACCTTGCTTGCTTCCTAACCATTCAAACTATAACAGGCAGTGTCTTTTGTGGTTCCAGCACCCTCGGGTACCTCTCCCCGCCCAGCTGCTGCTTTACGCATTACCCACAACATCAAAAATGTTCCACTGGTGGTTTCAAGATTCCTAAAAAATAGATTCAAAACATCTTTAACACTCTGCGAAGAAGCAATGTATCACAGAAAAAGCTGTAACCTTTAGTACTGCTGATAGCATCCAGGCTGAAGGCTGATCAGGAAGGTAACTGCTGCCTATTCCTATTCTGCATGGCTGCTGCCAGAGGCGCATTGTAGCCTGTCCACCCAGCGTGTGCGCTCCCAAGAAAGGAAGCTGCTGAATTTCCAAGTGTTTGCCTAATGCCCTTTTATATAACCTGAAAAAGAGTCACAGTACTTGAAGGTGATATTTTCCAAGAAACAGCCTTTCCTTATTAACACAACACCCCTGAAAATAATACTGACCGCAAAAAACAAGTCCTGCATGGAATGCATTCTCCTTCCTTTTTTTCCCATTACAGAGCCAAGAGCACGGAGCTGTGGCTGAGCCTTGCCAAGGCCAGCTGGACAGAGGGAAAGCTAAGTGAATTGTTATGTATGAGAGCTTCACAGTGACCAAAAGCCAGCAAGGAACTCCCTTCCCCTAAGAGGACGAGGGGCAGGTGTGGGGTGGGTGGGACGCTCATGGAGGCCTCCCTGGTAGGTCCCGAGAGGGTCTGCGGCAGGTGCCGCTGCCTTGCCTGAAGAGGATGCAGAAATCAGATACTCGGATTTGCCAGGTTGTTTACTTTCGTTTCTTTCTGAAGGTTAATGTTATGGGCAATCAAAGTGAGCTGAGAGGAGGAGACGAAAGGCAAAAAAATGGAAACCCTTCAGACCAGTGAAAGGTTTCGTGTACCTTTGGTAAATAAAAGTGTGTTCCTATTTTCACAAGGATATTTCTATTTCACCAGCTTACGATTCCAGCTGGGCTGGGCAAACATACCGTGATGTGGTCACAGCTCTAACCCAGAGAGAAAGCTCTGAAATGGGAAACAGAAACCAAACGTAGGGGTCCCCCTGGGATGCTCCTTAGCTTTGGAAGTCAGAACAGCTTCTGGCTGGGGCTGGGGCCCATGGAAGCTCTGGCGTGGCCTCTGGCCACCTGCCTTGATCTGGGTGGTGCTCTGTCCTGAATGACACTGAGGACAGTACCAGAGCCACCCAGACTTGATACGAGCCACAGAACCACCTTTTCCATGCTCTGTGTCCTGGACGGGTCGCCAGACTTCTCCAAACCTGTTTCCTGATCTGTAGAAAGGGGATGGTGTCAATCTTACGGTTCATGGGGTGGGCAAGAAGGATGGATGGCCAAACCCACAGCCCAGGGCCTGGCATGGATTTAGCCCCTCCAAAATGATAGCTTTTATTATTCTCATTATTCCAGAAAATGTCTTTGTGAATTGTTTGCTTGGTGATTGAAACAATGTTTCTTTTTAATAAAATCTTGATTTAAAAAAAGCCTGAAGGCACCTCTATTTTCTTTATTTGGTGGAATGGAGTGTGGTGAGGACGATATTCAGATACTTGGCCAATCTCTCACTCTAATGTTTGTTGCCATGTTTTGTTTTCCCTCCTTTCATTTTTTTCCCTCTGTCCCCACCAACCTCTGGAGCCCTCCTGTCACAGAGTTAAAGAATATGATGTAGCCAGGCTGGGTGTGAACTTTGTGTAGAACTCAATAGAAGAAGGGAAGCTGAGTCACTAAAGAAAGGCTCCGAGGAGCTGCCGGGGGCAGAGGCTCAGTGGGGCAGCCTGGTGGGACTGCAGGGGGGCAGCGTAACCCTGCAGATGTGCTGCGTGCGGAGGCACGGCGGGAGTAGGCCTGGCACAGTGGACAGGAGCACAGAGGTCCCCCAGTGACCCACAGGCCCAGCGAGGTCTTTCTCATGAGCTCTGAGGGGACTGTCCCTGGGATCCCTCATGAGGAAGAATCGAGGCCACTGGGCTGGAAGACCAGAGTCCACAGTGAGCCCAGTTCCCAGAAGAAAAGCAGAGGCGGGTCCTGGGGGCCCTGGAGCCAGAGCCAGGGTGGAACATTTGCTGCCAGGGGACAAAAATGAGCAGCAGCAGCTGAAGGAGGGGATGGTGACATCGCTCTGCTAAAGGCCAGTGCAGCTGAACCACACTGACTCGGCCACTGCATTTAAACCCAAAACCCTCAGCGCAAGCCGCATCCATGTAGTGACCCCAACAGCACATAATCACTTGCTGCAAATGTGCCAATGCCTGTGCATATGAAGCCACCTAGACTGGAATAAGGGGTTTTCTCCAAGGAGGAGACACGAGGCTGGGTGGGAGGCCCACGCAAGTTGCAGCATCAGTGACGTTCCTTCCCACCACGCCTGGGGATCTTGCGCAGATGCTCTGCGGCTGCCTGGGTGCTCGGCACACACCCACCTGCCGTTAGATGCAGCCTGGCTTCTCTCAGAGCAGAACGCACTTGAGAGAGGCCTCTGGGCATGTGGGCCAAGAGCACGACCTTCTCTGCAAGCTCCCAATGGCTCTGAAATCAACGGCAGGGATGGGAGAAGGGGTAGGTATCTTCCCCAAGCACGGACCATCAGGAGGCTGAAAACATGCCAGCTGCAAGGACGAAGGATCAAGAAAAATACTTGGACTTTTCTGCTAGTTGTATCAAGGCCTAACGGGATCTCAAGCCATGCTAGACTCTGAATAAACCCACATGGGGTCAGAGATGTTGTGCAAAGTCCATGGATGCAGAGGAGCCAGGACTGACACTCTGGGGGCCACTTGTACCCACAGTGGTTTCCAAAGTACTAGAGAACCCTCTTGGCAACTGTAACTCTGCTCTGGGGTGTGGTGAAGGGACCATGACCCGGGGGTCAGAGGACCTGGGCGTGGCTTCTGCAGCTCTCCACAGGGACCCCGATGGATTATGTTTCTGAGTCTTGGCCTTTCCAGCTATAAAATGGGACAATAATACCAGCCTCATTCAATCATTCATTCACGAAATACTTGCTAAGCTCCTGCCACAGGACAGCATTTCTGTAGGTACCTGGGAGACAGAACTGGAAAACAAACAAAACCTGCCAGGGACCCCATCCCCACCTTCACGGGTCTAGTGGAGTTTGGAGACAAAAATAAAGCAAGATGATTAAATATATAATACTTTTTCAGTGTTAATGATAGTGATGATTGGTAGTAATGAGTGTTCTTAAAAAAAATGAAGCAGGGTAGGGCTTCAGAGTAACAGGGGCAGTGCCGGGTATGCTCAGTTTTACCTCGTCCAGGTCCACTCCTCCCTTCTCCATCCACCCTGCTCTGTTGGGGAAGGTGACCTCTGAGGAGTGCATCCTGGGCTCCCTTGTCCATCGGCTCCTGGGTGGGTTTGGCCACAGGAGATGGGAGGCCAGGGAGAGGTGGGGGTGTCTGCTCTGGCTGCTCCTTTGGGCTGAGGTTGAGAGCAGCTGCGTTCCTGTACTGACGGACACAGCTCCCGGGCACGGCCCCTCCTACAGCTGAGCTTTCCCCCTAATAACCACACTCTCCTGCCTGGCCTCCTCAGGCCTAAAGATGGCACCTGCTTCCTGCTGTGCTCACCCTGGGGTGCTTCGTTCCTAAACATTCCTAACCCGAAGCATACTTCAGTAAGTAGACCCTTCATTCAGCAGTCTCCATCCAGCTGCCCCCTTTGAGTGTGCCATCTGTCTCTTGCCCAGACCCTGCCAGGACAGGTATGACTTCAGAGAGCTTGGTCAGGGGAGGCCTTCCTGATGAAATGCCATTTGGGCTGAGCACTGGACCCTCCTGTGCAGACAGCTGGACTCAGGACAGTGTTCGAGTCGGGGCCCCCACGACATGCGAGAAGGTCAGCAGGGAACGCGGGGAGGCTGGGGCACAATGAGCAGGACCGAGGGGTGGGAGATGAGAACGAAGAAGCAGCCAGGGGTCAAATCTTGTCGCCGAGGGAAGGAGTCTGGATTTTTTTCCCAAGTGACGTAGCGAACCATTGGAAGCTTTTGAGCAGAATAAGGATATGATCATATTTATGTTTTAAAAGAATCTCCCCGGCTGCCGTGTGGAGAACTGACTGTGGGTGGAAAGAGTGGAATCAGGAAGACCAGTCAGGAGGCAATACCGACAGCCCAACAAGAGAGAAGGTGGCCTGGACGAGATGGCGCAGGGCAGGAGGTGGGAAGTAGCTGGATCTGGCATCTCTACTGAACGTGGAACCGATCAGATTTCCTGGGATGTGGGACTCAACCCTGACTCTACAGCTTCTGGCTTGAGCATCAGGGATGGAGAGTTCTTGTGACGCATGGATAGAGGAGTGCACAGTTCCACGGTGGGGCTAGAACCTCAGCCAACCCCAGACTCCTGAACTGAACCCTTCTCTTCCTCTTTGGGAAGAAGACTTTGCCTTGGGAGATGGGAACAGAGGCCACCAGAGAGCCTCAGTCTGGTTAGAAAGACAAGACACACGTGCAGCAAGAGCAGAGGTCAGCAGGAGACAGGGTGGGCCACATGTCCCTGAGGGCTGGAGCCGGCAAAGGTGGCCCAGCGGGGAGGGGGAATCTGAACTGGATGGAAGGCTGGATGGGGAAAGAAGAGGGAGCTTCTCCTCTGCCTTCTCTGGACTGGAGGCTGGGGCTGGACATTTGTCCCCTTGGTGCGACCATTCTGATAGCAAGATTTGGAGAGCAGGATGGGGCGGGGTTCCTGAGTCTGCCCTGGCAAGGGCTACAGAGCTGCCACCAGGGGCAACAGGAAGTGTCTGAAGGAAGCTCTGGGGGTCCTGGCTTGTCTTCGGGGCCCAGAGATGCAGACAGGGTGTGAGGAAGAGCACTGACCCCTGGACTGGCTGCCCTGGAAGCTGGGCCACTGGCAGAACCTGGTTCCAGTTCAGATGGAGGGGCAAGTGAGCATCTGTGAGGAGGCTGGCTTTGCAAAAAGAGCAAAATCCCAGAAAGGGTTTTCCCATCTGTCAAATGGGATAATAACACCCCCCCCCCCACCCCGCCCGGGCTTGCGAGGATGAGATCAAGTACCTGAGAGGGCCCGGCGCATTGCATATTTTCAGTGCGAGTTCCATAAAGCCCGGGTTTAGGGTCTTCCCTGAAAAGACGGCTGGGCGAGACACGGAGGATGGGCTGAGCAGTGAAAGGGGGTCGAGATCAAGAGATGATGAGAGGCTGGAGGGCTAAGAAGACACGGAGAGGAAGAAGTAACTGGACATCTAGAATAGAATTTTGGAGGAACCCTGTGTTGATGGAGGCAGAGCTGGCCTGGCTCTGTAAGGGGCAGCAGCCCCTGGTTGCTGTCAGCAGCGTCCAGGGTCCTGGCACCGCTCACTCGTGGGGACCCACGTCTTCTCCCCACTCCCCTGCTGCCTCTGCCCGCCCTGCCAGCCCCGGCTGTTTCCTGACCGGGCATCTGAGTCACTTACACCCTGATGTCCTTCAGGTCTCTGTTCAAACGCCTCTTCAGTGACATCTGTCTTGACCCCCTTATTTAAAACGGCACAGCCAATATTCCTTAACTTATTTTTCTCCATTGGTGCTTATAAATATTATCTGTGATTCTAAGGAACGTGCATTCCCTAGCTTTTGTGCACAATATTCTATACCTGTCCATTGAGACGTGTTTACTAATTGCATTCTCAAATTTTCTGTACCCTCACTTTTGTTTTGAGCTGCTTGTTCTATCCATTGTTTAGCAAATGTGTCAAAAATTTCCCACTGTGGTTGTGGATTTTTTTCCATTTTTTCCCTTGTAGTTCCATCAATTTTTGCCTCATACATTTTGAGGCTATGTTCTTATGTGCATGCAGTTATTGTTATATTCCTGGTGAACTGAGTTTTAAAGAAATAATGACAGGATGTCCTTTAACTCTGTTTTTATCTATGAAAGTACTGCTTTTTGTCTTCAAGTCTATTTAGTTTGATATTGATGTAGTCATACCTGCTTTTCACATGGAATCTTTCCCCCCCGTCTTTCTACTTTTAATTGTTCTATATATTTTATCCTTGAATGTGTTTTTTTTTTTTAATAAACAGCATATAGTAGAACTTTCAAAATCAGTTTGTCTTTCAGTTGGAACATATACATTTGATAAACTTACTGATGTATTTTAGGTTTAAATTTATCATTTTATGAAATGCTTTCTATTGGTCTCACTTGTTCCACATACACCTTTCTCTCTCTTTCCCTTTGCTTTTTTTCAGAGTAAATATTTTGTCTTATTTCATTGTAATATCCATAAATTTTACTACCTGTATCCTTGCCTTATTGATGCCATATATTAATTGATACCTATACTCTCTTCCTTGTCAGTTCAAGGGCCTTACCATAATTTAACTCCCCTTTCTATGCCGTTTTTGCATCTACTTTTTTCTCTCTATGTGGTAAGCTCCATACGAGAGTATTTTTTATTGTTTATAAGCTAAGATCCATTTAGACATACATGTCTACATTTCTGTTGCTTTTCATTCGTTCCTGAAACTGCAACCTTTCATCCCGAATTAATTTCCTTCTGCTTGAAGAATATACTTTAGTATTTCCTTTAGCATGGGTTTTCTGGTGAGAAATTATTTCAGTTTTTGTTTGTCTGTAATTAAAAAAATCTCATTTTGTTCTTGAAGGGTATGGTCACTGGATATAAAATTCTAAGCTGACAGTTTTTTCAGCACTTTAAAGACATGCCCATTGTCTTCTGTCTTCCAAAATTACATGTTTAATTATTGTACCCTGAAAGTAATCTTTTTTCCCCTGATTTTTCCTTGTTACCAGTTTTCAGCAGTACTGCTATGAGTGCCTCAGTGTGGTCTTCTTTTTATTTATTCTGCTTGGAGTTTGAAGAGCTTCTCGAATCCGTGACTTGATGTCTTTTGAAAGTTTCGGAATGTTCTCAGCCATTATGTCTTGAACTACTGCTTCTGACCATTTTCTCTGAACTTCCTTTGGAATTCCAATAATACATATGTTAGACTTTTTCACTGAAACAGCAATGTCTTTTACCTTAAATTACTTCTTTTGGATAATTTTTTCTCTTGTCTCTCTGTACTTAAAGCTGGTATCTTTTCTAATCAATCTTTTAACTCATGTTTCTCTCTCTGGTTGCATCTGTTAAACTCACTATTGAGTTCTTAATTTTGGGTATTATGTGTTTGTTTACATTTGGTTCTTTAAAAAAATATATATAGTTTCTCATTCTCTGTTGAAAGTTCCGATTTTGTCTTCTAACACTTTGACCATGGTAAGGTATAATTGTTTTAAAGTTTGTGTCTGTGCCTGTAAACTCCAGTGTACCTGGGGCCCTGGTGGGTCTCAGTTTCTATTTTTGTTGTTTTGACTGATGTTTGCTCATGTTGTCTTCTTGTGTCTCCTTGTACAAAGGATGTGGGCTCTCCACTGCTTCTGCCACCACGTGAGCCCCAAGGGACTGTCTGATGTATTTTTCACACCAACACTCAAATGCTCATCCTTCCCAGCTGAGTGACAGACCTCCCATGGCCACGTTACTGAATGCAGTAGTTGGGACTATGGGCTCTGGAATCAAACAGCTGTTTGGGTTCAAATCCAAATAGGAGTCTGGTTCACATTTGCCACTTAGATTAGCGGTGCGTACAGTCTTGGGCCAATTATTTAACTTCTTTGTAGCTCAGAATCCTCACCCATAAAATGGGGATAATAAACACTACCTCAAAATGTTTTGTTTAAAGAGTATATCAGATAAACATGGAAAGCACTGACCGTGTTTCTTGGTCTGGAGAATAGTAAGAGCTCACTGAACACCTGTCATTGTTATTGTCATCACCTGTCCCGAATTTCTCGACCCCTCCCATTTCTCTTTTCCCCACTGTTACTACTGATATCCAGGCCGCCCTTATCATGAATTTCTGCATCTGGCTCCACCCTGGAGGTCCTGCTTCCTGTTATTACCCTGAGATGCAGCCAGAATGAACATTCTGAAGGGCAGGCCTGATTACTATTCTGATAAACCCTTCAGTGGCTCCCTACTACACTCAGGATGTGGTCCAAACTGACCTCTCCAACTCAGGTCTGATCGCTACCCCTGTCAGTAAAGGAACTGAACTACTTTCAGTCCAACCAAGTACCCAGCTCTCTTTTTGTCACTGGGTCTCTCCAGGGAGCTCACTCTTCCCCACCAGCCAACTTTCACCTGGATGTCTCCAACTCATTCTACAGGTCTCAGCTTGGACAAATTACCCACAGGGAAAGCTCCCCCAAGGCTCGCAGGACCTACCACCACCTTTGCTGATCACATCTTACTGTGTAATAGACACACGCATGTCGGCTGCCACCCCGGACCTCGAGAGTGGGGACCATTCTGGTTACCATTGTACCCCCAGCATCTAGCACTCTGTCTGGCACACACTTAATACATGTTTGTCATGTGAATGAGTGACTAACTGATCACGATCAGGGGAACCAGTTAACAGAATTACAGACAAAGTATAACTCTGTAACTGACCTCAACTCCCAGTCAAAAACCTCCTGGAACAGGCTCTGATACAAACCTTCTTGTAGTTACTTTGTTCCTGTTCCTAGTGTGAGGCTTTCTAAAAACCCATAAATATTTTGTTTCCTAATTGCTTATCTGCACCTTAATCACATAGTCGTTTTATTATTATTGTTATCATTATTGTTATTATTAATGGTGATAAATAAAACGAAACATAAAAGTATTTCCAGGAAAAAACAATTGTGTGATTTAGAATTTTTAATTAATATGAGTTGGGGTTTGTATCGAGTGCTGCTGTGCGAGAATGGATGATCCTCAGTACCTCCCCCAACGGGTTTGGTATCTAAATGCTCCATATTGTAATTTACATCCTGAGGGGCTCACGGCACTTAGAAAACCATCAGTTCTCCAGTTATCTGCTTCCTATCAGCAACGCTTTCTCAAATGAATGCATTTCAATTAAAGGAAGAATTTACCCGAGTACACGCGAGGTGTGTATTTTGTGAATTATAGCTCTAACTTTGAATAAACACAAAACAACAAACATTTTTCTGAGCTCCTATGATATCCCAGGCATTGAAGATAAGACAAAGAGGAAGAAGGCAGGCTCTAACTCCAAGGAGACTGCAGCCTTGCTGGGAAGAAGGATGTACATAAAACCAAACCGTTCAATGCGGTTCGGGGCAAGAGAGGGGAGATCTCACAGTACGAATGGGAGTTCCGGGCACAGACAATAAGCTATAGATGTGTTCAAGAGAAAACAAAACAAAAGACTAAAACTTGACAAGGAGATACTGCCATTTTCATGTTTACCGACACAGTTTTACTCCCTTCTGTATGTAGTAACGTCTTCCAGATTATTTCTGGGCACTGTTTTTTTTTTTCTCATCACACCAGGAAGAGAGGTGGATATTACTGACATCTTGGTGTGAACACCAAAAGGTGACCTTTTTGGCCAACGATGGGTAACCTCAAAGCTGGAGACTCACTGCCCCTCCCTCCCTATCCTGGGTCACTTCAAGGCCCTGAGAAAGAGAGGGGTGTGTGAGAATCTAAATTGACTCCATGATAACTTGGGAAATAGCAGCACATATTACAACAGAGCCTTGCTCACCGAAGAAACAAAGTTCGGGGCCCTTTAAAGAATGAGGTACCAGGTCTGTGTATAATCGGGTATGATTCAATTTCAGATACTCAGTTAAAAACAACTTTCCCATTGAGTCCAAGACTGAAAAAGCCAAGTGCATCACTGGTAGTCTCCCACCTCCTCTTCTGCGTTCCCTCCTGGGGTTTCTCAATCATTTTTCCACCGCACCTCATCCCTCGGCACCCTCTTGGCATCACCAGCACGGGGCAGGGAAAAGAGATTCTTCTCTGGGGTCAGAGGGCCTGCTTTCAAGTCCCTGTGTGTTCTGGGCAAATGGCCAGCCTCTCTGAGTCACTATCTCCTGCCTGCAGGACACAGATGGCACCACCCTGAGTACTCCTTGGGTGGCTGAGGTACCAGGATAGCGTCTGCCATTCAGTGGGGGCTCAGCGGGTCTCTAGCTGCCTCCTCCCCTCCCTGATGAGCCCACAAGCACCTGCTCCCTGAGTTCCCAGACCCCCCAGGTGAGACTCTCCTCTTCCCCTCCCCTCTGGCTTCCATTTAGCTTTGGGAGAAAAACTCTGATAAAACCTACTCACACAAGGCAATGAATGATTCATTCCCTCAGGAGGTTAAAACAGCTAATTGCGTTTTATAAGAAGAAGAATTTCATAAAGTGAAACTTTCCTTGTTAAATTGGTCAGGCTGAACACAAAATTTTGGGCAGATCCCTTAAGAATCTGTCAGACAATGTCCAACATGGTGCCTTAGATCTGGCAGCTAGACAGAATGGACAATCAGCTCATGACAGCAAGTCACGGGAAGGGCAGTCCCAAAAGGGATCCTAAACAAATGAAGTCACAGAGACCCCCCGCACCGCGCAGCAGAGCCTGCCGGGGGAAAGGCCTCCTGGCTCTCTGAGCACCCGCTGGGCTCAAGGCCCGGTTTTGCCGCTGAAGCAGGGCTTCCTGCCTGCAGCACCTTCCTGAGTGTCTGAAGAATGTTCGGGAATCAACTCTGTCCGACTCTCTTGAATCTCTCCCTCTCTTTCATACACACACACACACACACACACACACACACAAAGGTTGACCCTGACCCTCACCCCCATATACTCTAGTTTGTCCTTCAAGGACTTCTCCCAGTTCCTGAAGATGTGGTGGGACTTCACAGTGCTGAAGTACCCGAGAAGGAGGCGGCTCTGGATAACGTTCCTGCTTTTATTAGAATTCCTCCTTCTTTCAGGCCCAGAGGCTAGGATATGTGTCAATCTGCACAGACACTTTAATCAATAAAAATGAACATTTACAACAAAACAGAGAGAAGATTCAGGGTGAGGGCTTCCTCCGTGTCCCTCACAGGCAGCCGTCCCTGGGGAGCCTGCACCCCTCGGACCTCCTCCAGCAGGGACACAGTGCAGCATGGAGGTCATCCAACAAGAAACAGGGCCATATTGTCCTCTAAGCAGTGGAGGACTTACTCCAGGGTCTTACGGAGTAAAGAGGTCAGGTCAGGCTGGATCAGGCGGGACTCCAGCAGGCAGGGCAGACCCTTGGCTGACTGTCCATAGGACCTTCCTGCATCACCATCAAAGGGGACTGGCCCTGGGTTCTGCAAGTGGCCAAGAAGACAACTGCTTCTGGGCCCTGGCTGCAGCCCCGGGTGAGGGCAGTGAGCTGAGTCAGGAGGGGACCTCACGCCCACAGCCAGCCAAGCAGCAGAGAGGAGGAGTGTCGGGGATGGGGGGAAGGAGGCAGCTTCAGGGGAGGGGTCCTGCCTAACTGCGAGGGGTGGGTGGGATCCGTGCGTATCTTACAGGCTTCCTTTCTGTTCCCATGCCTGCTCTTGCTCCTCTCTCGCTTTCTCCCTCTGACGAACACAAATGACCCAAAGTGGCTTGGTCTTTCCATTTTGCAGATGAGCACCCAGTGCTCCAGGGGCCTGAGTCCTCGGGGCACGTCCAGTGTCAGAACCAGAGGGAAAAGCTCTCAGTGTCCACCTCCAGGGCTTCTGCTGCTGCCTGGAAGCGACACTGCCTCCCAGGAAATCTGCCACCTTCATCATTGTCAGTTCTTTCCTCAGGTGACACCCATGTCCCAGTGGGACCACTTATCAGCAGGCCTTGTAACCAGCGGCAACTGCCTCAGTTACAGGGTGGAGAAGCGCCCTTCCAGCTGTCGGTCCTGGGTCCAGATGCCTCATGCTGGGTAGCAACAGGGTCCCCACTGGGCCTGCTCCCACCCCTGGGAACTGAAGACAGTCCCGCCATGGGACTGTCCACTAGGCACCCAAACCTGAGCCCACGGAATTGACTTCACGGAGCTGTGGCTGCCTCACCACAAATCCAGGCACCTTCTCTGGGCAGAGCCCCTCGGAGGACATGGGTACAACGCTGGATGACCGGGGAGCCTCACAAGACCCTTTCCTGCCCTGAGCTCCACAGTGAGCCGAGTGCAGACTCCTCCTCCCTCTGGACCTGAGTGCAGCTGCAGTATCAGAGCCTTGGATGGTGAGTCTGCCCGGCTCTGCCGTCGGGCAGCCACTCCCCAGCACTGGCCCCGGGAACGGCCGGGGGGTGTGGACTCACGCGGGTTCATATGCTTTCCTGGGCTCCAGTACCACAGAGAAAACATTCTTCCCTGGCCACACCCCCTCCAGCTCCCTCTTTCAGACAACCAACCAGGGGAGACTCCTCTTCCAAACACCCCAGGGGCTCTGAAAAGGCCTAGGCCTCTGAACCCACCTGTAAAATGAGTGAATTCTTTCAGCTCTGGAATCCCATGTTTCCATTTGCTGATGGGCAAGAGCTGTGACATCATTTCCTGAGAAATCAGGGGTCCATGAGTCACAGAATCGCTGGCCAATCCAAGCTGGCCTGGGGTGGGAGACCCTCCCCCGAGTCCTGATCTCTCTGAGCCAATGGGGTGCAGTCCCCAGCGGCCAGGCTGGGGTAGCACCTGAGATCCAGCCTTACACCCCCCCAGAAACCAGACCCTCGGGAGAGAGGGCCCGAGTTTAAACAAGCATTTTCTTTTAGAACAGTTGCCTGAAGCTGTCCCTTGGCTGGAAGGGACAGTCATGTGCTTCTATGCCATGGCTGTGGCTTTCCTGACCTCCTTGTAGCTTCCCAAAGGTGCTCACTGACCTCACCCAGGACCCCAGGCAGGTGGGGAGTAGGCTTCCTGGGCAGGGTGGCGTGCTGACTCAGGGTCAGCCCTGGGACTGACCAGGACAGAATGTCTCCAGGGGACCTCTGTGCAGGCACTGCAGCCAGCGCTGTTACTAAGAAAAGCCCAAGGAGAGAGGGTAACACAACACGCCTGCCTGGGACTGGCCTAGGGTGGGGGCAGGGGCAGATGACTCAGGAGATGCTCCGGGAGGCACGGGGAGGGCGTCATGTCTAACTGTCCAGCACACTGTCCCCTTGTTTTTCAGGGTGAAGAGGCCTTGCACTCTGGTTGTTTCCAAATCCTGCAGAAACTAGGCATGGCCCCGCAGGCCTCTGGGGCCCTAGAGAGTGGACAGCCCATGCTTCTCAAAGGGGCTGAGGACCAGGGACACACTCAGAGACCCTTGCTGTTGTCCCCTGCCCCTGGATAAGTGGGTTTCTCCAGGGCTGTGACTGCCATGGCCACTGGACTCTGCTCTGTCCACCCTGCATCAGCCTGGCCATGTGCTTTCCTCTGGACCCAGAGCCTCGAGGGCTTCCTTCTCTCGGTGACGCTGAAGCAGCAGCTGTTAACAGAGCCCCATGTGTGTCTGACACCAGGAAGCCTTGGGTGTATATCTGGCGATACACCCATGGGAGGTTGGGTCATAAACAAACAACATGCTAAGATATGGGGTGGAAATCTCTGAAGACAACATAAAAAAGTCGTCAGGCAAGACCAACTTGGGCAGTGCAGTGGGCTAGCCTGGGAACCTAATAACCATAGATACACTGTTTAGTGGGGGGGATGTTATGGACTGAATGTTTGTGGCACCCCAAACTCATATATTGAAATCCTAACCCCACAACATGATGGTATTAGGAGATAGATGAGGTCATGAGGATGGAACTCTCATGAACGGAATTAGTGCCCTCATAAAAGAGACCCCAGAGAGCTCTCTAGCCTTCTTTCTGCCCTGTAAAGACACAGTAAGAACTCAGCAGTCTGTAAGCTGGAAGAGAGCCCTCATCAGAACCTGACCAAGCTGGCACTCTGATCTTGGACTTTCAGTGCCCAGAACTGTAAGGAATAAATTTCTCTTGTTTGTAAGCCACCCAGTCTATGGTATATTTGTTATAGCAACTGGAACTGACTGAGACAGAGGTGCACTTGTATTTTTCACTGGGCATCTCAGAGCTAAGAGTGCATCCCTGCTCTAACCCCCCCAACTCCAATGGTTTTGCCTAAAGGAATTTGTTCTTATTCCAGGACTGTAGAAACTGGAAGGAAGGCACAATGAGATGGAGAACACAGCTTGGCTCTCATAGACCCTGGCTTGGTCCTGAATTCCCACCCTGGGGACCAAGGTGGTCCCTAAAGGGTCTGCTCTTACCTGAGGGCATCATTCACAAGCACAGCATGGTTTAATAAGACCCCAGACCCGCCAGTGCTTTCCTGGTGGCAAACCACCCAGAGCGGAGGCTTGAAAGTACATGCCTGTTCCAGCATGGAATTTTGCTCCTTTACAACCATATAAATTACTTCATCTTATTTAACTGCCATTAGCAAATTGTTCACCCAAATTCACACACCCAGAGTGAAATCACTGGACTCAGACATTTTACTATTAAGGATGCTTTCCTCTCACCCAAAGCCCATTTAACATGTATGTGAATTTTAGCAGCCCAGCAAATCTTCCATCCCAGCTTGCTGAGCCCCTCAAAAGCCCTTGAAGGCATTTACAAACTCTTCTCCCCTTTTAATGATGCTTTTTGTTCAGTTTTCGAACATGTGAGTCTTCATGGGTTGATACAGCACAGTGGAGTTGTCAGGAGCCCAGAATTGGGGGTGAAACTCCAGACAGTGCAGCCATTGTGGAAAACAGTATGGAGATTCCTTAAAAAACTAAAAACAGACTTGTATGATCCAGCAATCCCTCTCTTGGGCATATATTCAGAGGAAACTCTGATTCAAAAAGGTACATGCACCCCAAAGTTCCTAGCAACACTATTTACAATAGCCAAGACATGGAAGCAACCTAAATGTCCATTGACAGATGACTGGATAAAGAAGTTGTGGTATATTTATACAATGGAATACTACTCAGCCATAAAAAAGAATGAAATAATGCCATTTCCTGGAGATTTTCATACTAAGTGAAGTAAGCCAGAAAGAGAAAGAAAAATACCATATGATATCACTTATATGTGGAATCGAAAAAAATTATACAAATGAACTTATTTACAGAACAGAAACAGCTTCACAGACATAGAAAATAAACTTACAGTTACCAGAGAGGAAAGGGAGTGGGCAGGGATAAATTGGGAGTTTGGGCTTTGCAGATCCTAACTACTATATATAAAATAGATAAACAGTAAGGTCTTACTGTATAGCATAGGCAATTATATTCAATATCTTGTAATAGCCTATAATGAAAAAGAATATGAAAAGGAATATACATATATGTATAGGTGAATCACTATGCTGTATGCCAGAAACTAACACAATGTTGTAAATAGGCTATACTTCAATTAAAAAAACCCTCCAAACAGTTTGAACATTAGCGAGCTATGGGTTAACTTCCCTAGGCCTCAGTTTTCTTATCTGTAAAATGGGAATAATAGTACTTACGTCATAGGGTTGTTGTGAGGCTTAAGTGAGATGATGCAGAGTGTTCAGTGCAGTGTCAGACGTGCTGCAGGCATGCAGGAATGATGGCTATCACTGTGGCTGTTTTTATTCTTAGCTAAGTAGAGGTGGACAGGGTTAAAGGTGGCCTCTTCTGCTCTCTGACTGGGAGACAAGAACTTGATCAGTGGCCCTAGAGCAGACTCTGGCAGGAAGGGTTCCGTGTGAGCCAGGTCTTTTCCCGTCTCCAAGCCTGACGGATTCCACTCCTTCCTTGAGCTCTCTTCTTTCTGGCAGGAATCTCCATTCAGAGAACATTGCATTTAAGAAGGTCCTGCATCGCTCATCCAGGAGTCAGGGGAGGCAATGTCATCAAAAGGGTGAAAGCGCAAAAGCTGAGCTGGTGGAGGAACAACGCTCCCTACATAAGAAGGCCTGGGAGTGCTGCCAGGTACACGTGGACATCAGCTTGGGATCCTGGGACAAAGATGCTCATCAGACCGGAGAATGGAGTCACAAACGCCCAGTGCCCGGGCTGGAAGACCAAGGACTTTCCGCCTCAGTAGCTGAGGCTTTAAGTCTCTAGCCCTTTCCCTCCTTCTCCACTTCATATTTTAACAATAATGCTATTTAATATGGGCCCGTCTGAATAACTTTATTCTTCCCTTAGATCTATGCCTATAAAAGGATGCTATGTTGTCCAGGCCGCCCATAATTCATTATGCTGAATTCCCTTCCATCTGGAGACTTATACAGTTGTTGAAAAGCTGTCACTATAACCTATTGTCACTGCAACCTTTTATGAACCAGCCTACATTTTTATGTCAAAAATTTATCTTAATGGCCTCACAGCTCTTACCTCCAATTATTTCGGTGTCACCAACCTCCAGCTTGGGCTGTGTTCCAGCTAATATGCGGGAACAAATTTCCTCTTTGCTCCTACGCTGGCCCCACACTTGAAACCTTGTGGATAACGTGGCATCACCCCTCAAGTGGCACACATATACACACACATATATATATACACTCCCTGCGGAATGTGAGTAGGGCCAGGACCTTTGGGGGACACACTAAGGAAGGCTGGTGGGATGACGAAACCTAGACAGCAGTGGCTGAGCTCAGAGGAGCTCTATGTCACCAGCATGTGGAAGGAAGCACAGAGGAGGGACGTGGCACCTTGCAAGGAGACTGGGCTCATTTTTCTCTTTTGTTTAAAAATTACAAACAGGAATACACATATTTCCCTGTCCACGCAACTGACAAATGCTAGAGGGAAAAAAATCATGGGTACTTTTAAGAGTGAGTACCAGTATCCTCATTAAGGATTCCTCTTGCTCATATTTTCCAACATTTACTATGTGCATATTTACATGTATACAAATATGTAAATATTTATATATGTAAATATAAACATATTTTCTATATTAAATGTATATAAGGTATTACATGACATATGTTATATATATTAAAATATTTAAAGATATTTCATGACTATAGGAGTCAATGACAATTGAAAAGGTGACTAAAGAAACCGACATGTCCTTCAATGTCTTCTCTTCTTGTTACCACTGATGGGACAAGCCCTGGCTTCCTCATCCGGAGAGCTCCTAGACATTTTCTACAACTGTGAGGTATTCAGGGGTATTGCATTGTCCCCACTTCGTAGGTGGGGGTACGGGGACCATGGCGTGCTAAGAGACTTAGGCAAGACCAGTGGTGCACCTGGGCCTTGGACTCACTGGCCTTGAAGCTCAGCCGGTGTCCTCACCACCAGCTTCAGACGGTTTTGCAAGATGCACGTCTCTCCTCACGGCCCCCGACACTGAGAAACAGAAACGTTCTCTACTCCTCGTGCCCCCGCCTGCCCCGCAGGAGCTGCTTACGTAATAACCGCTCCTTAATAGGAAAGAACGCTGGGACAGGCATCCGGGAGTTTCCTGGGACCCTTCCCTGGGAGAGCTGGACTGAGTGCTGGCTGCTCCCAAGGGGCAGCATGCCAGGCCGGGCCTTCCCATGCCCGCCTTGCTCCCCTAGCCTTCTGGGTCTGAAGAAGGACGCCCCTGGGATCGGGCCGCTGCAGGAACCACAGTTCTGTACTCTCAAGACTAATTTCAATATGGCCATTTTGAGCAATCTGGCTCCCCGTGCCAGTGCTGGGAGGGGGCCAGCCCAGGGACCCAGCATGATGAGGACTCCCCATCACCAGCAAAGTGCAGCCCAGGCCTCCCCTGAAGCCCTTCCCTGGGCCGCCATGGGGTTGTAAGCCGGCACTCTGGGATTATCTCAGTTGCAGACCCTGCTGTGCGTGTGAGTTTGTGATCTGTCCTTGGAGACGGGCAATCCGGTCTTTCTGCAACTGTGCAGTGAGAGCTCCCAGGTGGCCATCCGTGGTGACAGGGGGAGCTGGCATCAGGGAACGTGGGTACAACCAGGACAGGGCTGTGTGTGCCCGGGCGCAGCACATGTGCCAGTGTGCACGTGTGTATGCAAGCAGCCCAATGAATGCCGCCTGGATTCTCATTTTTGCCTCAGGCAAACACAGGGATGTTAAACTCTCACACACACTGTCTTGGAGTCAGAGGAATCTGAGTTCAAAACCTTGGAATGTTACTTACTTTGCAAATGATCTTGGCAAATGAAATTCCCTACCTCTCAGTTTTTTTCGTCTTCAAATGGAGATCACAATACCGGCCTTACAGGAAATGATGCAAAATGTGTGCACGGCTCTTATTCATGCCCGGCAGACAGCAGAGAGTCAATAAATGCCCACCATCATCACCACCGTTCTTATCACCCACCGCGCAAGCGCTCAGTCTCGTCAGTATTGTCCCCGTGATGGGATGCCACTTCCCCCACGCCCTGCAGAGCTGCCCAGCTGCCTTTCTGATGCCTCCAAGTCCTGCAGAACCAAGTGCTGCCCAGGTGGAAAAGGCGCCTTACTCCTGGAGTAAGACCAGAGGAGAGCAGGGCCCCCCACCCCAGCGCCCAGGGGAGAAGCAGCCCTCCTGGGACGAGGGCCCAGGGCTCCGAGGGAGGGTGGGGAGTGGCCCCGGAGCACGCACCTCCACAGACGCCCCTGTCTCTTCTCTTCTGAAGAATCTACAAGGGCTGCCCATGTCCTGCCCTGGACTGGCGGCACGTCAGGGCCAGAGAAGTCCTTGTGGATGCTGGTTTTAGAGATGGATGAAACCACACAGCAAGTTTGCAGCACAGCCTGGAGGAGGTCCAGGGCTTTGATTTCCAATTTCAGGACCAGTTTCCCTCCCCACCCCCCAGATCAAGCCCAAATGCTCATCTAGGCATTTGAGTCCCTGCTCCTTCCCCTTTTCCCTTATGCAGCCTCATTCTCCCCGGGTACTGTACTGTCGATTCCTGTCAGGCTGGTTTCCTCTGAGCCATCCTGCTGCCCCTTGGCCTGCCCTTCCCAGTCTCTGTCACCCCGATTGGTCCGGCCCAGCCTCCTTCAGGATGGCTACCATGTCTGCTGCAGCTGGGAGCCTATTTGCGCGTGGCCCCTATCTTGTTCCCTGACCTTCTCTTTGCCCAGCTCTGCCTGTGCAGCCAGAATGAGGGTCCCTGAGGCCAAGTGCTGAGCAGAGCAAACAATACCTCCTCCCTCAACCCAGAGACCCTGTGACTTCAGGCGGGTTCCTCCGTCTCCAGGCTTCAACCTCCTCCCCGACAAAATAGGGAAAATGCTAAACAAATGTCTAATTGTACATTTTTAAAAGGAAGCTTCCCCTTAAAATGTCTTTCTAATGTGCAGGTCTGGATTTCAGGGGAAGCCCATCTAACAAAAGCAGCCCTCCTCACCCCCCGCTCCATAAAGCAGCAAACTATTCAGCTCTGAAAGCTATTTTATTTCCCTTTTCAGTGGGAAGAGTCTTTGCCATTAGCTCTGTTTGATTCTAAACACAGCCCTGAGACTTCCTGCGTCCCCAGGCACCTATCTGGCTGGTACCAATCCAGAAGTACCACTTACGTTAGTGCTATGAGTAAGAGGGAAGAAAATCTGAAAAATGGGTAAAGTATGCACCGGGCATCTCTTATTTATTTGTGTCCTCCTGTGTCTGAGACGGAAGAAAGAATTTCACCGTTCTAGGTAAGAGATGGCTTTGTCTGGGTTTGGAAGTCTTCCTATCTCCTTCATTTAGAAGGAGATGCTCGCAGGGGAGGGATTAAAGATGCGCTAAAGAGGTATGTTCCTGCTTCAGCAGGGGACTTCCCCTAACACGCTGAATTCCCGCTAACACAATCTCATCGTCCGTTATGGAGAAGGATGACTCAGTGAGAGCTCTATTTTCTGCTTAAATTTAAGCCATGTTGTGCGCAAGGACAGTGTGGCACGGCCCCTGATTAATCACGGCCCGCATCCGAGCGACTCCGTCTGTTCCGGGCTGACATGAGTGCGGTTACTAAACGGGCTCCTTCTTCTCCCTGGGGACACAGCCACCAGGACACGAAGCCCTCTGCCTGGAGACTGAATCTCGCAGGGGCTGATTTGTAGCCAGAGTCTGGACGAGGACTCAAGAAACTCCTTGTGGAATGAAGCTGGTGTCATTTAAATTTAATATGTTTTTAACCTGCTAATAGCCCTAAGAGATGCGGATGCAGCTGGCTGGCTGGGTCCGAGCAGAGGGCATGGACCGCCCAGGGAGGGCACCGGGCTGTAAGGATGCTACCCTGCCCTGCCCTCGCTGTTGGACGAGGGCCATCTATTACACGTAGCACAGCTCAAACCACCGAAGGGCCCAGCTTCTCCATGGCAACCCCAAACAGCCTGTTCATTCTAGAGGCTATGCTGGCAGCAAGAATGGACCTGGTGCCGTGGAATGATGTCCTCGTGACAGACAACGCGAAGTATGAAAATGGTTCCTGATTGACTGCCTCCTGGGAAGTCTTCCGAGAATGAAGCCAGACCAAGGACGGCCAGGGATGGCCTCGGAGAGGCACAGGAGAGTGGTTTACAGACAAGGAGACCTGGTTACGGATGGGGGATGTTCGCTACATTGGGGAACTCATAATTTACTGACTCAGCAGCCTCCCTGAACAGGAGAGAATCTAGATGGAAAGAAAAGGTGGGAAGGATGGGAGAGACACTGGGGAGGGGGATTCCACGACTCAGCAACTCCAGGGTATCCAGATGGATTATCCCGGCGTGTGTTGGGGACAATGCCTCCAGGCACAGCTGGAGGCCTGTGCCTCCCAGACAATCAGGATGCTTCTCCCCCTCCACTAGGATACACACATTCATACCCACTGCCCGGCCAGTGGGCTCCACCCTCCATCCATCCTGCACCTTCCTTCTGTTTCTGCTCCCACCCATGCTGGCCGCAGCCTCCTCCAGCCTCTGCCCAGGCCAGGATACTAATGTCTGTCCTTGTAGGAGGGAGGGAAAGCGACTCCGGGCCTTGGAGTCAGACATATGTGGATCTGGACCTAGCGCCTGGATTTGAGTGGCCTTGGGTAAGTCAGCAAATGTGCAGGAACCTCAGTTTCCTTATCTGTATTGCAGACACATAAACATGGCTTTGGAAGGGTTTTGTGGGCACAAATGGGGTAATAGTTGTAAAAGCAAATGACACAGTGTGGGAGAAGGGGTTCATTTCCTCTCTCTGAATTCCTCCCTCTTCATGCCCCACTGTGCTCTCCCCTCCTGGCCTGGCTACGGGTCCCTCTTTCTGGGTACCTGCCCAGGATGACCAAAGTTGGGAAAAGTGATTACCTAAGGAGATGCCAAGAAAGTCCATCAGGATGTTCTGAACACTCCGTCTCTGTTGTGGTAAACGATGACTTTAATTTACAAAGCAGGCGAATACTAAATCTTCATGAAATTAAAAACTATATTATTTATGTGAGCGGAAACGGAAAATGTTCTGTAGCTAGCAGCAATCCGGCTTTGTAGGAGGAACACTAAAATAATTAAAACCACTCGTGCTTCAGTAATAAATAATGATAATAAATAAATGTCCTGACCTTAAGCGAAAATATAAAATTAAAACCCATTTGGTATGTAAATTCATTCAGGACGCTAGCGAGTCTCCCAGCTTAAGATGGTGTGGGACGGAGGAAGCGTTCACTACATGAATTTTGAAAGGAAAATCAAAGAACAACAGAGTGTGTGTGTGTATCAACTCATTATTCTCCTTTAATTCCATCTAATGCTGTGTGGAGCCTTGAGGCTGGGACATTAATTTTCTGCTTTTTCTGTTTCACCAATTCCTCGTGGAGACCAGGAGAAAGAATTTCAATCCTGGAGGCTGAAATCAGGGGAGGCCAGAAAATTGCAGGAGGGGTGGAAAACGGAAACTCAGAAATGCAATTTTTAATGTGTTTACAGAAAGATGATGAAAAGAGTGGTCAAAGAATGGCACTGGGGCTGGCTCGGGGGTGAGTGCCTGAGTGTTTGGGGCACAAATCATCCAGGGGGAGGGAAAAGTCCCTGGTCCTGGGTCCAGGTGGGAACGATTCCAGGGCCTGAAAAAGGCGGGCAGGAAGTCTATGGATGGCCTCTGACTTCAGGAAAACGCCAATCAGTTCCAGATGGTGTGCACTGCATCCCCCCCCCCCCCCGCCACCAGCCCCGCCGACAGCCCAGCACCTGGCTTTAACATGAAATTGCTGCTTGGTCTATGAAGCCTGTGGCTTCCTGGGCTCCCCAAATAAGGCCAGCCCAGGAAGCTGCAGGGCAGCATGCCAGGCAGAAAAATTAGAAACTTTCAAGCGCTGCTGTATGATAAACAGAGAGATACCCTTTTCATTTCAAGGCCTGCCACACCCAGCGTCTCATTTCAGGCTCCTAACTACCTAGTGAGGTGGGCAGGGCAGGGATGGTTATTCCAGAGTGACAGGCAGGGAAAGTGAGGCACAAGAGATCACATGAAGTGAGCGGCAGGGAAAGGGGCAGAATCCAGCTCCAGGCTGGTGCTGCTGTGTAACCGGGGAGCTCTCAGTGGGGAGGAAGGAGTCAGAAAGGAAGGCTCATTAGACCTGCCCAGTAAAGCAGGACCCTGGTCCTGACTCCATGTCCCCTGAGGGATCATCGCTGCCCCAAAGGAGTGGTAGAGAGGCTGCCCCATGGGAAAGAGGAACCCACACGCCCTGCTATCCCAGACAGCCCAGAATCACCAGCATCTTGGGGAGATGGGGCCCCAGGAGAGTGAAAGTCCTCTGGATCTATTCAACACAGACCCCCTAGTTCACTCTCTTGATATGACAAACCACTCACTCTTCCAGGTGGAAAAGAAGAGGAAAATCCAACCCAAATCCTTCAGTGAATGGTTCTAAACCATCCAGGCTTTGTAAACAAAACATTGGGATAAATCACAGATTTTCTCTACTTTTGAATCTCAGACATTAGAAATCACTGAACTGTGGACAGCTACCAGACCAGATACCCTGGTAACTGAGATGCCCTCCATTCCTGCCAAGGGGAGCCCCTCCCTCACACAGGACACGTGTGGCCCAGTCCAGTCCAACCAGGGCGTGAAAATCCCCTCTCATCCCTGCTTGCTTGTGTCTCCGTGACCTCATAATGGACACAAAGACAAAGAAAACACAGCTGTTGAGCAGAGAAGGCCTCTGGGAGGACCAGTAGGGGAGTGGGGAAAACAGCCTTTGAAAAAACCTACAAAAACCAAATGGTAAAAGTTTTCCTTACAGAAGCTTCTAGGTCAGGTATAAAGCCCAGGACCAGTGTGCCAACAGGGAGGGGCCAGAAGATGCAGAAAGTCAGGAAGGTTCCCACACAAACTCCTTTGGGGGCCAGAAGATGGTCCCTTTCTCCCAACAGATTTGTGAAGAATCTTCTCCTCTTGGCTCCCCAAGAAGGAGCAAGGTCACCTCGAGCTCTTGTTTTTCCCTCTTTTTTTCCCCTCTTTTTTGGGTAGATAAGCTAACACCCCTGGCATGTCCCCTCTGGAAAGGGGACTGACTATTCCTGCTAAAATGTTTATGTGACCCCAAAACAGGGGCTGACCTCGAGGCACACCAGCAGTTGGCCCGGCAGGACCCTGAACAGATCTCTGTGCTCCTCAAGAGGCCTTGGGCCTGTCGCCACATGGAACTTAAGCCCTTCTCTGGGCAGAGGGCTCACGTTCCAGTCCCTGCCCTGCCCTGCCCTGCCCCCCCGGTCAGAATGTGCCTGTGCACAGAATGTGCCTGCCCTGGGACGCCCATGGCAGCTCCCAGAGGTTGAGTTCAGAGATGACTGGGCTCAGCTTCCAGGACTCTTGGGTCTTTGAGTCAAGGTGATATGGAACCTTGGGTGGGCAGCACGGGGTTCAGCGTGGGAATCAATTCCCCTGGGACTAAAGACCACCCCTCCCCCAATTCCTACTCTGCCTCCTAGAGCTGCTGTCATGCAGCCAAATGCCCCGGGATTCTAACACCCTCCTGAGCTCCTGGCTGTGTCACTTTTGTGAAGCCATGGCTGCCACAGGCCAGCTGTTCCCAATAAGGACGACCCTCTCCCCAGGGGGCTACCCTAACTTCTCTCCTCCCACAGCAGTAGGTGAGCAAGGGCTAGGTGCTCCAGAAACACCCACTCATTCAGCCAACAGTTCCTGAAAACCTTCTGTGCGCCCAGTGCAATGGCCCAAGAACAGCTCTGAGGCTGGAGTGGACAGGTGCCGAGGAAGGAGTCTGGGGGACAGTCAGGAGTCTTCACTTCTCAGACTCAGGAGAGAGAGAGAGAGAGAGAGAGAGAGAGAGAGAGAGAGAGAGAGAGAGAGAGAGAGAGAGAGAGAGAGAGGGAGGGTGGGGGAGGTCGGTCCCTCTTTCATGGGTGGGAGAGCTGCCAGGAAAGACTCCAGCGAGGAGATGACAGGGCTGGGTTTTGGGAGATGAGTGAACGTTCCCCAGGTGGGAGGGGCAGGAGGAGCACTTCAGGAAGAGGAAGGGCAAAGGCTGAGATGAACCTGCACTGAGAAGGCCACATAGCTCAGGGGACAGATGACAAGGATACTTTAACAAGTAGATGGACGGCGATCAGCCATCAGCTGCAGGGGGTAAGGGAGAGGGAGGAGGCAGGGATGACACCAGGGCTGGACGTGGGGGTCTGAGTCAGGAAGCCCAGTAGGGGCCTGAGGGCTGACCAGCCACGTGAAGTGAAGCAAAGGTGCCCATGGATGTCCAAGGCTTTGCCTAGAAAGCAGGTGGTGGTGTGGACTGGGAACCCAGAGAGAGGGCTGGCCTAGAGACGGGAGGGGACGCGGGAGCCTCGGAACTGTGCCCTGGCTCTGCCTTGGCCCTTTCTCCCCCTCCCTCACGAGGTGGCCAGAGGGGTCCAGTTCAAATGCCTCACAGGCAGCGACCTCTCTCATGGTCCCTGCACAGGCTAGGCACACTCTTCTCTTGGGGTCTCAGCACTTTTTCATCCTTCTGCCTGGAATGCTCCTGCCCAGACACACATATGGGTCCCCACCCACCTTCTTCAGGTCTTTGCCCAAAGGTCACCTAAAATAGGCTTTTATTTATTATTTATTTTAATTTTTTTCTTGGGGGGGGAGGTAATTAGGTGTATTCATTTATTTTAATGGAGGTACTGGGGATTGAATCCCGGACCTTGTGCATGCTAGGCACGCACTCCACCATTGAGCTATACTCTCCCGCCTTCAACAGGCTCTTAAAATGGCAGCACACCTCCCTCTCCACCCTGGTACCCTCTGACTTCCTGCTCTGCTTTACTTCTCTGGGGCACTTTTCACCATCTGACACTTACTTCTTCATTCTATGATCTGTCTACCCATTAGCATGAAAGCCCCACAAAGGCAGCGACGTTTGTTCTGATTAGGCACACAGTAGGAGCTAAATAAATATTTGTTTATTAGTGAAAGAATAAGTTAGTGTCCTCTGGATGGCCCCACTCCCCTCTCCACAGAATTAAGGACGCCTTGATTTGCTGCTACTTCAGGAGTTTACTCTCCTAGCCTCGCTCCGGGTCTGGGCATTGAAGGCGTCAGGTCCTTGGACCTGGTACTTGGACCCCCTGGTTCTAGGCGGCCTGGACTTGGGCTGTTGCCCTGCAGCGTAGGGGTTGGAAGGCGGCCTCCCTGTGGGTGGTGGTCTTAGCATGGGCTTGGCCACCCTCGGGCCTCACATAGGTCTGCAGAGGAATGCAGAGCTTGGGCAGGACGCCTGGAGTTGGATAGAATTTATTGCTCCAAAGGCTCCCGAGTTTTAATATCTTGAACATCAACCCACATACTTTGGCGGGGGCAGATGCAAAAAATAAAACCCAAAAACCTACAGGAAACAATCTGGGAAGAGCTGGAGGGGGAGCGTGAAATGGACAAAACACATGGGCCAAAGCCTGAACAAACAGAGCAGGCAGCCTAGAGCCTTCGAGAAAACTCACAATTTAGAACGCTGCTTGGGAAGGCAGGAAATTCCAGAATGTGATCTCCCTTCAAAGCTGCATCCCTCACTGATACCAATGCGGGTAAAAATACAAGAAGAATCAAACAGAAAAGGTGACAAGAGGCAGGAGGGGCCTGGGGATCAGGAGGCCCAGCCATGCAGTTAGCTCTGCCATAGATGCTGTGCGACCTCGGTCAAGTTCCTTCCCTCCCTAGGCCTCTGTTTTTGTGTAAAGTGAGAGTTTTGAACACCGGGCCTTCTGGCTCTGCTAGCTCCTCCATTTCTCAGTATTCGAGCAGCCTCTTTCAAAATAGCCAGCTGGGCTCTCCCAGCATGCCAGCTGTGTTCTCTTGCAAGTTATCACAATATGGCAGGACCCAGAATGGAAGTCCACATTTGTTCAGTGCACAGCTCGTGCGCTGTATGTGGTAGCCTTATCTGTCCTGCAGTGCAGACACCAGCACCCCTTTTAAAGTTCATCAAGGCCCGGTATTTGGGAAGGCTCCTCCAAGAACTGCTCTGGGTAACAGGACTACTGGAGTTAGCTTCTGGGCTGTGTAGCATCCAGATGGCTGCTGGGCTGGTCCTGTTATGTCAAATTTTCCTCTGGAGCAAAAAGGAAAAGCTTGTTTCCCTGCAGGTCTCCAATGTGCCTTCTGTCTGCTGACCCTTGGGCTACACCCAGGCGGGGTTTTAGGAGTTCTTCACTGGAGTCCTGTGCCAAGTCTGCTCAGAACTGGGCTCCCACCTCAAGCAACCCGGGTCGACCCTGCCATGTTTCACATCGCCATGTGCAGCAGTGCAGAGCAGAGCCAAGCTGAGGGAGGTGGGTGAGTGGGATTCCAGAGTAACCCCCAAGGCCCACAGCTCCAGGGCCGTGCCGCAGGCGCGGGGCCTCTCCTCCGCCTGGACGCGCCCGGGCCACCCTATTAACAGCCCAGCTGCAAGAGTGCTGCCTCCTTCGGAGTTTCCATCTCACAGGCACTAGGTCTGGCTGTCCCAGTGGGGATGGCTTCCTTGCAAAACAAACAGCAGAATCAATATTTCCTTCACTGGGGAGGTGTAGGGTCTTCAGATGGCAGTCCAGGCCCTCTCTCATTCCTGCTGGTGGGGTCCAAGGAAAGGGGCACACAGGGTGACAGGCCCTTCCCCCCTCCAAATCAGCAACTTGATTACATTCAATTGACATTTATGGAGCATCCTCAACACGTCAAATGAGACAGGCCTGGGCTGGACGGAGCACGCGTGTTGTAGGAGACAGACCCCTAAACGGAGAGTTACGGGGGGTGCCGAAGTGGGGCAGACAGGGTGAGGCCAGGAGGACCAGAGTCTGAACTCCTCTACCTTGGGGCACAGTCAATGTCAGACCCAAGGTGAACCGGACCCGGCCTGCCTGCAGTGCGCACGGTCTGAGTGTGCGGAGGCTGACTCCCTGGTCCTTGTTGAGGAAGCCGCCCACCCACCGTCCCCACCAGGCCTATTGGGAGAACTCGGACTTGGATGAGGTGGCTCCAGGGCCGGAGAGGCTCCAGGCCAGGCACCACACAATTCCTCTCTGCCTCCTCTCTGTATCCTCCAGTCCACCTGCTGGGACAGCCAAGAACCACCCCAGCCTGAACCCTCAGGGCGTAAAAAGTCCAGGGAGAGCTTGTTAGAAGTGCAGATCCAGGCTGCAGTCCTAGAGATTCAGTATGCACAGACTCGGGTTGAGGGAGGGGCGGTGGCTGGGAATCTGCCTGATGCTTCTGGGACTGGCCGTGGGCTCCTTGGGCAGGGAGGGGCTGGGCGTTCACCTCTCGCTCAGCCCCTGCCACCCCCATCCCCAACACACACAGCATGGGAGTCAGACAGCAGCTGATGAATGAAATGCTGTAGGATGATTCTCTCAGGGTGAGAAGAGAGGTGCAGAGCTGACCCCAGGCCGCCTGACCTCTCGGGCTCATTTCTCCACGCCACAAACCTGCACATCCAGCCTGGCTGTGGGAAAACCTCCCCGACTTTCCACGTTCCACCTAGGGGATCTTTCCAGCTCTGGGCTTACAGACCTCGGCGTCAGTGGAGCCTGTGTGTGAGTATGTGTATAAGTGTGGGTTGTATGTGTGTTTTATCAGAATCCTGGGTCCAAGAAGCATCCAAATTCCACATGCCCAGAGATCTGAACATGACCCAACCCCCCACCACTCACTGTCCTTCAGGTGTCACGAGATCTGATGGGAACAGGGTGGATGGGTGATGGTCATGGTGGCCCCCAGACCTACTGTCAGCCACGTTCTCCCTTGAAGGCTCTCTCATTTCTGTATATTGTTTAACTTGCTGGGCGGCTGGCCTGTCCTGACCATCAACTGGGCTCTGGGAAGGGTCCCCCTTGGACTCGCCCCTTAGCTGCCCAGTGCAGAGCCCCGCCGAGGACTGGGCACCAAGAGGGCCCTCGGCAAACATCTCTGGCCAACTGGTTGCCAAGCCCCAGGCTGCCCACCCCAGCAGGCCCTGTGCATGGTGACTGGCCTCACAAACAGTGTGCACCTGGTGTGAGGTGAGAGGATGCAAAAGGGAGCCTCTTTCATGGAGGCCAGCCAGTCAGGGGTTTCAGATTGTTTCTCCATTTTGGGGGTTGGAGGCCCTCAGCACACACGGTATCATTTTGTTCACAAGCTGGGAGTCTGTGTGACTGCTAGCACAGGATGGAGTGCACTGCTCCGTCCCTCCCAGAACGGCTCCACGATGACAGCCTCTGTCCCCAGAGAGCCTCGGCAGGACCGGTCCTGGCTATTATGGGGAGCGAGAAGCCCGGAGGAGCCACTGTCACTGTGTGGAGGGAAAACCACACAGAAGGGGAAACAGCCTCGCCTGTGGTGGCAGCACGTGTCTCCAAGGCCCAGTCGCTGAGGGAAGCTTGGGGAGGCCCAGATGTGGGTCAGGAGCCCCCTCAGTGGTCTCACCTGGCAGGTGGCGGGAAGGGTGAGTTGAAGCCGGTGAGGGGTGCAGAGGCCTCATGACTGCCTCCTTGGCCTTTTCCAAGTGGGCAGGTGTGCTTTCCCACTGGGCAAAGGCAGAGGCCCCTGGGCCTCATGTGGCCTCTCCCCAGCTCAGCCTCCCTCCTGAGACGCACTTGGCTGTTCCTTCTTGAGCCCTTAAATTTTCGGTCCATGAAAACAAAACTATTTTCCCTGCCCTCAAGTCTGGCTTCAGTGCGGCACCAGAATGAGAAAGACCAGGCAGACTTTAGACCCTGGACACGGAACTGCTTAGCCGGCATGTTTTAGGATAATAAAGGAGACTAAAGGAGAAGTGGTGCTTCCTTCCCCCAAAGCTCCGATTAGACTCCGGAATATGGGTGACACGTACATGGAGGAGGACATAGCGCAGTTAGAATTCTGCCAGCAAACATTCTAAAATATTCATGAAACACGGGACCAGGCCTGACTGTTAACACTGCAACTGGTTCCCTCCACTGGAGTGACAAATGGGCGCCAAGCACTGTCATCTGTCCCTTTGATCTTTCCAGGTCCTGCCAGAGAGCGGAGGGGGGACTCAGCGGCCCAGGGAGGCTGCAGAGGAGGGGGACAGAGCTGAGCTCTCCCCGTGGCTCCTGTTTCCAAGTAAGAGGGCGAGAGAACAGTGCATTTCTTCAGACCATGAGGCAAAATAATTGATTCTCCAAGTCTTACTCCATCAGACATGATTAGTGGGGGGCCCTGGGGATTCCACGACAGCACACTCACCTCTTTTGTG
The DNA here is from genome assembly GCF_009834535.1 of Camelus ferus. Taxonomy (NCBI): domain Eukaryota; kingdom Metazoa; phylum Chordata; class Mammalia; order Artiodactyla; family Camelidae; genus Camelus; species Camelus ferus. Next base: position 16,069,353 of record NC_045710.1, on the reverse strand, counting down.
AAAGGAGCATTGTTATATACACAAATCTCAACGCACGGCACAGGCAAAGAGCAAAATGTCCAAGAAAAGTAAATTGGCCTTCGAAAGAAAATAAGGAAAAAAAAAATAAAATGAACTCTTGGCTTCCTTGGTTAAGAGCTTCTTCAGAGCTTCCAGACACGCTGAGCAGGAACCACAGTGCAAAATTGCTGCAATTTAACAGGGCATCTAATTAAAAGGAGCGACACAAAGGGCCTTTTCTTCCTGCTCTGGGTTCTGTGTCTTTCCGTGCAGGGTTCAAAAGTCTGACAACTTGAGGACAAAGAGTTACGTCCCCAAACAGTAAGTAGCAGCATATCGGCTTCTGAATTACTGGTTTTTATATCCTTCTATCCAGCCAATGCTGCGGAGGCTTTGCTATATGCCACTGCTATGCCAGGCGCCGAGGTCACAGGGAGCAAGAAGACACTGGCAGTGCCCAGGGGGAAGGCGAGAGTGTCAACCACTGAAATATGGTGCGGTGTGTGCAAAGGTAGTGGGGCGCACGGCCTCCCGGGAGGGCAGGGTCACCCAAGCACAAGGCCCTTCTTCCTCCTACCATGACGGCGGGGTGGTCGTTCCACAAGGCCATCCTATTACCCTTACTTTAGAAGAGTCAGGCGTTCAGGAAGTAGGGGAAGGGGTGCGCCTGTCAAATGGGTCTGGGTTTCCTGCTGGGGTGATGACAGTGTTCTAGAGCTGGATAGTGACGACGGTGGCCAAACCGTGTGACTGTACTAAATGCTGCTGAGCTGTGTGCACTTGAAGATGGCGAATTCTATGTTTATGTATACTTCAGCAGTTTTTAAAAAGTAATGTTTTCTGAGATCATATTCAATTTAAGCTCTGTTTACAATGTCAAGGGTTCCGGGGACCATGTGTGAGACGCGGCAGGGAGGGGTGTGGGGGGCATCCCTAGACGGTGAGCCTTCTCAGAGGCTTGCCACTCACTCTCATCCAGTGCAGGGCTGGCTCCTGGCTGGGCTTAAACATTGGAGATGGGAGAAACCCTTTGGGCCACCGCTCAGCTGCCCTCTGAAAGGCCACCGAGAAACCGCTCCCAACAGCCTATTCTCCGGAGCTTTGCCTGGCCTAATTTTAAACTGTCCCCTGTGACAGAGTGGGTAGAATGCTCCTCCCTTCTTGAGAAGAGCCTGCTAGTGTGCAGTTCACTTCTGGGAAGGTGGCTGGGAAGCCGGGCACAGTCTCCTTTCCGTCACCCCGATGCCTCCTGACTCCACCCTCCTGTTTCCAGTTTACATATGGGTCCCTCCTCTTGGTGAGGGAGCTCACCAGCCACAGATCCCAGGAGGCCTACCAGGGGTGGGGGTGGGAGAAGAAGGGGAAGAGGTAGAAATGGAACTTTCCTCAGATTCGACAGAGACCTCAAGCCAGATCCTTCCCTTGGGTTTGAAGTGACCACGCGGCATCACACTCCTTGTCTGAGTCTCCCCTCTTCCCGTGACTGTGCAAATATTTGCTTCACCTTCGTGCAGCCGGCAGTCTGTCTGCTAACGTGCTGGCCAGACCAGGGCCCGGTGGCATGGAACTGACCCAGAAGTAGGTATAATCCTCTCTTCTAAGTGTGCTTAATACCACTGATAATCTTGTCACACAGATCTCCCGGTTAGCAGTGAGCTGCAGCTCTCGCCAGACTCCGAGGATCTTTCAGTAACGGATTCCACCTCCTGTAATCTAGCTCCTTCCTTAGACCGATTTCAGCTGCCATGTTGCTGAGAGCTTGTGAGAAACGCCCTGACCTTTAACAGCCCCGTTTCTCAGAGCGGTCTCTTACAGACGAGGCCAGCGGAGCCCATTCATTCGTTTGTTCGGCCTTCCTGAGGGCCCCTGGTATCCCTCTGCAAATCTCTGCCCCCTGACAGCCACTTCCTATGGGAGGGTCTGGGCCACCGTCTGCGTATTCCACTTAATCACTTCATTCGAGGTCAAGTGGTATTGCCCTTGACATTCTGTTCCCCACGGTCATCCCCCAGTCTCCATGCCTGAGGACTCACCCCAGCACTGCCAGTCTGGGGGGACATGAAGAGCCCAAACGTTTCAGATGCTCCTCCAAAGAAATTAAACTCCATTAAATCACCTCCCATACGTAAGTTACCAGTGTGAACACCACTGGGCACAGTTACTTCTTCCCAAACGTAGAGTCCCTGCTCCCAGAGCTCCTGCCATCCTGCTCCACACAGGGCAAGTCCAGGGGCGGGTGCCCTTCCCCAAGAGCGTGGGCACAGCTCTGCTTCTGCTCCCCCAGCAGCTGAAGAATGAATATCCTTTGAGCAGCACGGAAGCCTGCCCCACTCCGGGCTCTGGGCTGCCAGCAACAGCTGGGCACGCAACTGGGCTGCAACCGAATTTCACATCCAGACTCACGGGAACGGCTGGGGAAAAGGCCCTGCAGGCTGACGCGCCCTACCTGGGGATCTCTTGTCTTCTGAAACAGGCCCATGAGCTTACCTTTGGGTCTAGGCAGGTATGTGCGTTTGGAGAGGTGTTCTGCCCGAGGAGGGCCCACGTGGGTTCACTGGGACCAGCGCTGTCCTGCAGTTCTGTAAAATGCCCTGCCAGAGATAACATGGTCCAAGTGCGACCTTTGAGGGTAAGGAGTGACTGAGACCAAAGCTCTGGCAAATTCTTTTCCTTTCAGTTACAATGAGATAAAGAGGAGCAGAGACGGCAGCAACGAGAATTTTCTTCTGAATTAAAGTCAGCGAGAAGAGGGGATTGGTTAGTGCTTGGGGCTTTTCTTTGGCTTGTGTGGTTTTTTGGATTTAAAGAGTTTCCTTGATGGCTGTCTGAGTTTCATCAAGCAGCTTCTGCTAGAGAAATAACCAGCAGAGCCGTCCATCCCCATGTGCTTACCCCGGCTGAATAGGAGACCCGACGCAGCCTCACTTCACGTGGAGGCCACAGGAGAAGTCTCGCCCCACACCCATCAATCCAAACGTCTCTGTGTGGCCGCCAGCACACATGAGCGTGTGTGTTCCGAGAGGTTGTGCTGTAGGTTGTGAGAGGGGTCTGGGAGGAGTGGAGCAGCTCACTTTAATTGCCCTTTGAAAGTTTTCCAAATTGGAGCCCATATATTAACACGAGGCAGGCAGGTGGTCAGTAGGAAGCTTATGGAAACATTTTTTGACATCAAGGAAGAAGGTGTGATGGTGTTTCATCAACTCAGCGGTGAGGAGGTCAGCAGGCCATCCAGCACCGGGATTAAACTCTGAGCACCGAGAGTAAACTTCGCAAAATAACCAGCCCCCACTCAGGTGGGCCTTCTTTAAGGAGATGCGGGGAAGAGGGGCTTCCCTGGAGTGGAGTAGCTTCCTTAGGGCGGCTGCAACAAATGACCACAAGCAAGGGGCTTACACGACAAAAATGTATTCTTTCTCAGTTCTGGAGGCCAGAAGTCCAAAATCAAGGTGTTGGCAGGCCACGCTGTCTCTGAAGGCTCTAAGGGAGGACGCTTTTTCATCTCTTCCAGCTTCTGCTGGCCCCAGGCATTCCTTGGTTGGCGGCATTGCTCCGCTCTCTGCCTCCGTCTTTGCGCAGCCATCCTCTCCTAGTGTCAAATCTTCCTTTTTTTTCTCTCAAAAGGATACTCATCACTAGATTTAGGGCCCACCTTGATCCAGGATGATCTCATCTCGAGAACCATACCTTACCTACATCTGCAAAGACCTTATTTCAAAACAAGGTCACGTTTGCAGGTTCTGGGTGGACATACAATTTGGGGGGCTACTATTCAACTCGCTTCACGGACAGGGCCCTGAAATTAAAATCTTGTCGATCTAACCCTGCTTTCTCATTGATTCAAGTGTTTTAAAGATGAGACAGGTTTCTTTGGAGAAGGCCCGTTCTTAAAATATAGCTCAGATCCCTACCTGGTGGGGCTGGTGGGGCTGGGAAATCTTAGCAAGTTCACAAGTGAGCCTAGGACAGCTTTGGGGCACAAAGCCCAGATCCCCCAGTTGTGTTCTCAGCCCACAAAGCAGACAGTTGACTGGCATCTGAGAAGTTCCCTGTGAGACAGGGCCATCTCAGGCCACTGTGAAAACCACTGCCAGTCCTTGGGAAGTCCCCCAATGTCCCCACCCTGAGACGGAGTCACCCCTGGGCCTTCTCACTCTCCACCCTCCGCCGCCACTCCTGGCTCAGGGTTGGTGCTTAGAAATGTTAAATAACAATAATAATAATAACACGTCTGAATGTGACGCTTTAATGGCCAATCTGTCATTTTCCTACTTCATTTCTGAGATTTTAAGAACTGTGTCCTTCCTGCACAAAACATCAGGGTGCATTTATATTAAAAAATGAAACTAATTAAAATGTTTGAAAACCATAAACCACAGCACCATAAAACAGCAGCAGCCCTATTCTTCCAGCCGAAAAAGATTTTTCTTCTTCATTTTGTGGCCTGCCCTGGTGAGCAGACTAGTGGAGGTGGGAGCCTGTGGGCAGCCTGCGCTGTCTCTGAGCAAGGCCCCCGGTTCCCTGACTCTGGCGGGATGTCCGAGGGAAGTGAGGCCAGGCAGAGGGCTAAACTCCGATATGGGAGGCTGCAGAACAAGCTACCCTTCAGGTCATCAGAACTCAACCCACTTAATTAGGGCTTGTGTCTTTGGAGAGGTTTTCAAAGCCGAGCACCCATGCTGAAACACACAGTGATGCCGTCGGCCCCGCAGTGCGAGCCAGGCGGGGGTGGGTGCAGCATGAGGTTGATGGGCTGTCACTGCCAGTGACCAGCATAACCTTCACCACGAACGGGATGCCCCAGATGGGGAGGGACACTGTTTTCACAAAAGTCCATACCAAACGTCCAGGCCTTAAGAACCTTCTCTATAAACCAAGTGGGCACATTTGCTGAAGGACTAAGGGATAGGGAAATCCAGTGAGGTACCCCATGCCCCCATGCTGGGAAGGCAGGCAGGTGGCGTGGTGGGGACCAGCAGAGGACCAAGCACTGAAGGCCCAAGTTTCACTCAAGCTGCCCTCAGGCAAGAGGGGTCTGGCTCCCTCTGAAGAACACGGGAGCAACCAGCAAGACGTCAGTGTTTAAATGTTTACGCTTTGTATTTTCTCAGGTGAGGGTCCATTTCTCTAAAAAAATCGCCCTCCAGGAATTTCTTTAGAAAACTAAAGTCATGTTTCACACACTGCCATTACCACCTCCAGCAGTTACAGAGCACTTCCTGTTTGCCCAGTGATGGGCAAGTTTTTTTTCACCCGGAATTTCCCAAATTCATACACAACTCCTGTAAGGTAGTTTTGCTGTTGTCCTCATTCTACAGATAAGGAAAATGAGGCCACAGAATGCTTAAGCAACTTATCAGTGATGTGAGCCCAAGGAGGTCTTTCCGTTTAAGGCCTGTGTTCTTTCCAGTTCGTGTACTGCTGTGCATGGAACCACGGGCTCATACGCCTGCCCTGGCTGGTCTCACCTGCGTCAGATTTGGGGCTTGGAGCTGATGCAGGGCTGAAATGTGGGACATGAGTGGAGTGGAGGTGCAGAGGTGGGGGGACAAGCTTGGTGAGTCATGTGCAGGGGGGATGACCAAGAACCTTAAGCCACTTTACCTTCAGGGCCAGTTTGTAGTAATTGCCCTCTTTAAAGTAGAGGCCTGACAAGATCAGATTTGCAGTGGTGGGGAGAATGGATGGGAGGGAGTGGGCAGACTCAGGGCAGGGAGGCAGTGATGGGGATGGAGATGGAGGGGTGATGCGGATGGTGATGGGCGGTGATGGAGATGGAGGGGTGATGGGGAAGGTGAGGAGAGGTGATGGGGGTGGAGATGGAGGGGTGATGGGGATGGTGATGGGCGGTGATGGGGATGGTGATGGGCAGTGATGGGGATAGTGATGGAGAGGTGATGGAGATATAGAGGGAGGATGCCAGTGGCTTACACAGCTGCGTGGGTGGTAGCTCTGGCCCTGAGCTAGGAGTTCTAAGGGAAGGAGCCACTTTGAGGCTGAGGAGGTGGGGTTTAATTCTGGCCATTTTATATTTGAGGCTCTTGCAGATATCTAAGGGCAGACATCCAGGGAAAAGAACTGGGAGTCAGAGGCATGGACTCTGAAGTAAGAAAAGTCTCAGTTCAAATCCCATTCCTACCACTTATAAGCGAGTGCCGAGCAAGTTGCCCAGGCTCTGAAATTCCATCTCGTGTGCAATGGGGATAATTGCTGGCTTCCCACACAGGGCAGTTGTAAGAACTGAGGCAAAACATGTCCAGCTTTTGGCAAGGTGCCTGGACCTCCACAGATGGTTTGAAAAACAAAACAAAAGAACCACCACCACCACAACACAACTATCACCACAACCACCCACAAACAAAAGGTGGGTTGGAGCCCAGGACTGTTTAGGGCACAGGTTCTAGATTTGAGAGCATCAAATGCAGGAGATGATTTTTCATCTCACGAAAGCATAGCAATTGCTTTGTAAAATGCCCTACTTTGGGACCCCTTGAATCAGCGAGGAGCTAGCACATTTCAATACGTACTGAATTCATTTGTAGGCTATTGACTACAGTCATGGAGATGCCACACGGAGAACTAGGCAGTCACGGCACTTCTCTGAAATGGAATATATGGCCATGGAAAAGTGGAATATGATTTTCAAAAGTGCACAACTGTTTTTTTGGTAAAGCGAGTGAATTTTCATGACTACACTTTCTTCTAACAATTCAGTTTAATAATTCAGCACATATTTATGGAGCACATAGCAGGCCAGTGTGAGGTGCTAGCCATGCAAAACCTAAGAAGACAGGATCTTTTGTGTCAAGGACCCACATTCTAGAGGGAGAGAGAGACAGAGAGGGGAGGGCCACACCGGGAAGGCCATGGTTTCAACAACAGATCACATCCACGGAGCATGTCCTGGACACCAGACATTTGCATTATTAATTCGTCTCATCTCCCCCACAACCCAGTGAGGTAGACTACCATTATCCTTTAACAAAAGAGGAAACCAGGCTCTGAGAGGGTAAGTAACTCGCTAAAAGTCATACAGCTAGAAAGTGGAAGAGTCGGGATTCAAACTCAGGCGGTTTGAACCTGGAGCCTGGGCTGCTCACCCCTTCTCTGTGCTGGCACAGTGGTGTGCCATGGACTTACATGTCTGGTGTGCTTATACATCGGGTGTCCCAACGAGGACTGATTGATGTGGTTGGCTGACCAACTGATCATTTCACTCTTCACATGAAAACCTTCTGGCCTGACTGCCTCTCAAACTGCACACACCTCCTCCTCTTTCCAGTTGCTCCCAGGCATGCCATCCAAAGAGGTCAAAGTTGAAATCCTGGAACAACACCTCTAAGGACATGGAGGAAATCACTCATTTACCAACAGCCAGCTGCTCAGAACTGCCCACAAACTTGGCCACGGTCACAGGAGAATTTCTCCAGCCCCCTGAGTCCCTAGATGGGGATGAGGCAGGGTCAGCTATGGAGGGGCTTGTGAGCAAAGCCAGAGAGGCGGGGTGAGTGTCCCCCTGCTCTGCCCAGCTCTGCACACAGGGCGAAGGTTCAGTGCTACCTCCTCCACTCTCACATTTTTTTGGGAGCAGCCACTCCTCTGTTCTGATTCAAGTTCTTGGCTTTGATAACAAAAGATAGAAAGAACGTGGTCTTAGCCAGGAAGCCCCATTTATCTTTCACAGGCCACGAGGAGACAGCAGAGGTCTGCGCTAAGGGGTAGCACAGCCAGCAGGTGATGGATCCTCTGGGTGGCAGAGCAGGACCAGGAGGCCCACTGGAGGTGGGTGTCCCCATGTCATCAATCGGGGCTTGCTCCACCAGGGCTGACGTGGCCGATGCTTGGCCAGCTGCCTGACCGTGGACGTGTGCTGTTCAGGTCTTCCCCACTGAGATAGCCAGAGGTGGGCGGGAGAGGTGGGGGGAAGACTGCTCCTGACTCCGTGATGCCACCAGACCCCACCTGGGCCCGGGCTGCAAAGCCTGAGTTCCCGGGACTGGAGAAAAGGGAATATCCAGACTTGGGAAAATTTTGCTAGCGTTGGATGTGGCAGTTACTAATTTCTGCTGGAAGAAAGAGTCTTCTTGGAAGTGCGATGCTCACTCTATGCAGCCTTTGGCCCATCCAGGTGCAGACTTTCCCCACAGCCGTGTGAGCTGTCAGATCAACGGGGCCCCATCCGCCCGGGGAGCGAACTGCTGGGATCTCGAAATGGATACACCCAAATTCCGAGCACCAGTTTCTTCCTCAATTATTTACAAGGAACACGATGCAGTGGAATGGAATCTAATTCATAACGCCTCTTTAATGCCTTTATAACACAATATTCACAACGTTCCCTTCTAATCTCAGCAGATGACAAGTTGCCACTATTGAATTCCCATTAATATGAATTATGGGTACAATATTTTTTGCCCAATATCCTCTCCTCAGCCTAATATTGCGGGCGAATAAAAAATCACACCCTCAGCATATTCCTGACACATGAGGCGATGGCAGCGTGGAGCCAGTCTGCACCTGGTTGGGTTGGAGGTGCCATGCTGGGTGGTCGGCAGGCCACGCCCAAGAGCTCGGTTGAGGTGAGCAGCGGTGGCTTCCTCCCTCCCCACCCCTCTTCTCAGGGTCACGTGCACCATCAGAATCCCAGCTGTTCCCACCCCAGGACAGGCCTAGCTTTCATTAGGGCAGCATCGGGTGGCGGCAGTGAGCTGGACGGCACATGTTATGTACTGAGGTTGATCACGGCACCTGCCTCACACAGTCGCTGTGGGATGCAGTGGGTTAACGCCGGCGAAAACACTTAGACCCCGTGCCGGCCCACAGTGAGCACACAACAGATGTAGTGATGATGGTGGTGGCGGTGGCAGCAACCCCAGGACACAGCTAGGGCCCTGGCTGGCCAGCAGCCCTGAGTTGCTTCGTAGGATGGTTTCTGGGTGTGTGAGGTGAAAGTGCACAGTGTGTGTAGCTTGGGGAGCACCCTGGATGCTGGCGAGATTTATAATTGCTGCCGAGCACAGCATAGCTGAGGCCTCACTCGCAGTCCCAGCTCCTGGGCTGCTAGAGAAAATGAAAACAAACACACCCTCCAACGGCTCCAGCATCTCCTAGGACCTTCCTTCTCTGGGGCCTGGCCCTCCCACTGTGCTTGGCAGTAACCTGCTGCAGGTAGGGGAGCCGAGCATCTTCCCAGGGCCATGGGACTCCCATGTGAGTCAGGATAGGGACTCCTCAGTGACACCAAGGCTGCCCTCCTGGGGGCTGGGCCGCCCTCCCATTCCTTGGGGTTCTGGCCCACATTTCAATCAAGCCCAGGTCGGTCTGTGTTAAGTGCCAGCATTTGATTGGCCTCCATTCTAGCCGCTGTGATTGGCGCTCCCATGGCTCTTAATAAAGGAAATTCCTTGGTGAGTCAGGAACCACTCCCTGTTTTTACACTGATATTTCCCCTCTCTCTTTTGATAGCAGGGCACTTATTTATTTAAAAATATTTTTCGTTGTGGTCATATATATACATATGACATGAAATTTGCCATTTCCCCCATTTTTAAGTATACGTTCGGTGGCATTCATTACATTCATAATGCCATGTAACTGTCACCACTCTTCCAATACTTTTTCATGACCCCAAACAGAAACTCTATCCATTAAACAGTAACTCCCCATCCTCCTTTCACTCAGCCCCTGGTAACCTCCAATCTACTTTCTGTCTCTATGAATTAGGGCATTTATTTTTATAAAGCTCTTCTGCCTTCCTATTTCATGTGGACCTCACAAGAGCCCAGTGAAGTGGGCACTGTTGTGTCCAGATTTTAGGTAAGGAAACTGAGTCTTGGAGAGCTTAAGTGCCCTGCCTAGAGGTTGCTCAGCCCAGTGAAATGTGGATGTGGACCTTGAACCCCATATCCTGACCCCAGCCTGGGGTTTCCCCCTTAGTCCAGGGATGGCTGGATTTCCCTCAGACAGAAACATGGCCCCGGAAAGTGTGGTGGCTGTAAGCAATGCCCTAGTGTTGGCATTTAGGGAAGCGGCAGAGAGCAGAATCCCTGTAGACAGCAGCGAGTGCTGAAATAAATGAGTAACAGGTAGAGGATAATCACAAAGGCCAGTGCAGCCATTTTCAGTAAGCCAGTGTGCCAGGCGAGGTCTGGGAGATGGAGAAGACATCCTCACTGTTGCTTGGGAGCCAGTGTGCCAATGGAGGCAGTTTAAAAAAAATTTTTTTTTTTTTATACAACCAGCAAATGTGTTAGCTCAGGTAACAAAAGCCCAGAGGTAGGCAGGGATGCAGCATTAGGGTGCCGGTTCCATATTTCCGAAATTCTCTTATTTTTCCTATGCCTCATGTGTTGGCTTCATCCGCAGTCTTGTAGCATGATGGTTATAGCGGTTCAAGGCATCACGTCCAGACACTACAATGTCCAGAGGAAGAAGGATTTCCTTTTTCTTGTGACTCTTCCTTAGAAGCAAGAAAACCTTTCCCAAAGCCCCCAGATAGGATTACTCTCATGTTCCACTGGCCAGAACTGGGTCCATGACTCTTCCTAAACCAACGTTGGGTAAGGGGAATGGTATTACCACACTTGGTTTTGAACCATCATAATCCTAGCAGGGACTAGGTTTCGTTTTTCCCAAAGCATAGGAGGTGATGGATACCTGAACAGAATGGAGGCTGGGTAGACCGCCAGCAACACCCACTACAGACCTCCAAGTTCACTTTGTCAGGCCTGGTGTAGTTCTCTGGCATCTGCACAGTGAGAGCTCCTGACCCACCTGCAGGCTTGGTCATTCTACCTCCCTATTCCTGCCCCCTACCCCTTGGCCTGCCGGCTTTTGGGCCACATCTCACCTGAGGAAGGAATTCTTTAAGGAGTAGGTCATGAATCTGGATCATGTTCAATGCCAGTCTGGCACTGAGCTGGGCAGAGCACGGAGCACTATAGTTGCTGGCAGCCCAGGGAGGGGCATGGGGAGACACTTGGTACTCTAGGAACAAAAGAGGACAGCAAGCTGAATTGAGCTGCCCCGGCCTCAGGAGCAGGACTGGAGGAAGGGCCTCGTGTGGCAACAGAAGAGCATTTTCCTTAAGGACATCAGCCAAGGATTTAAGTCAAGGGAGGGAGGTTCTGATGACTGGCCTTCTGCGATCCCGGTGTGCACCTTGCTTTACTCCCAGTTCCCAGGACTCCTGTCATGGAGCCAGAGGGTCCAAAGTATTCGCCCATCTCCTCCATGAAACAGCAGGAGAAGGGTGGCTGGGAAAGCGGGACCCCTATCGCATCCATAGGAGAGGCGTGTGGCCCGCGTCTGAATGCACACTGATGCTCTGCTGAATTCTCCCGGCCCTTTATTTCCCAGAGCGAAAATGAGGCTCCCTGCCTCCGGGTTCTATAGATGCAGATTCCAATGCAAATGAAAATGTCCCGACTAGTGGACACTGCAGCAGAGCTGCACAGACAGCTCTCCTAAGCCTTCATTTTAGGGCCTCAAATGCGGTGTTGAAACTGATGGATAATCTGCTACGTTACATCAGCCTCGCTCTGCAGGGACTTCACAATGACGCCTCTCCGTGGCATTATGCTTTGGGAGGACTCAAGCCAATTTGGCTGCCTGTGTCATGACAGTGAGGAAAACAGGGATAGGGCCAGTCTGGGTTTGCAGGAACTCTTCCTCACGGAAATGAAACTAGATCTGTAGGAGCTGATGGTGAACAAATGGCACCGAGGGGCATTCAACTCTCCTTTTTATGTTTATTTCCCTGAGTTATTTTTAGCGTTACAGACAGTTTCCAGTTAACAAATGGGTTGGGTTCTGAAAGTTCATTTGTAATTTGGCTGTTTAGATTTCGGAACATACTTTCCTTATAAAAAACAATGTTATAAATGGTGATGAGATTCCCAGGCTAGTTCTGCAAAGCCTATTTAACCCATAATGTAGCTAAAATACTGTCCTTCTGCAATGAAAAAATATTGTTCAATTGCAACATGAGTAATTAAATGAAAGAGGGAAAACCATTAAAACTGAATAAGAAGTAGATTTATGTTCATCTGGAATGATGCTGTTTAGCAGAAAACCTAATTTAATTTAAGGAGAGGCCTTTTCCAAGGGCTTTTTTGGGAACTGCACGAGATTTATCCTATTAGGGAGAAAGAGCTGTGACGCTGTCCGATCGGCAGCTACTGAATATTTGCATCATGTCACTGGCTCTCTTTCCTGATTTTAGGCTCAACAGAAAGTCTTCTGGTCAAAATTTGTTTTCCTACGTGGATTCTCACAGGGAGAGATTCACTGGGCAAAGTCTGTGAAGGTGGTTTCCTTGGGGTGGATTTTTTGATTTTGAATCGGTAGGTTCTCCTCTGTCCTTGTGAGTGTCCCAGGAACAGCGGTGCCCCAGTCCCACCGACTCTGGGGCAGTGACGGGATCAGTGTTGGAGCCTTCAGGACCGAGGTCCAAGTCCTGGCCAGTGGTGGATTCTCAAGCTAAATGCATCCTGCTAGGTTCCCTGGGGGCCAGATGTAACGCCTTCTCCCTGGCAACACCTTCCTCACCAGTGTCTCCTTTCAGGCCTCCCTAGGCAGCCCCTGGTGTGGATGATGTGTGTCACCCAGGTGTGTGTAAGTCACGAGTGTCCCAGGTTGATTCTGTTCACCAGGCCACACAGAGGAGAGGAGCAGATTGACCGTGTTCTTTCTGTTTGAGGCATGTGAGCCTTGGCTGGAAACGAGAGGGTGAATAACTGCGTTTAAGCAAGTGTGCTGGCAACGCTGCTGGGGAGAAGGGGTATATTGCAAAAATGATCCCAAGTGCTTCCCATCCCCACCTGCCTGCCCCTTTGCAGTGGGGTGTTGTTGCACCTCCTAGTAAGAGGCAGGGTTTCTTTGAATCTGGCTTGGCTGTGTGACTGCTTTGGCCAAGAGGATTTTAACCAAGAGGATTTAAGCAAATGGGTCTCAAGCAGAGGTTAGAAAAGCACACGTGACCGAGCCTTGCCCTCTTGCTGCCCCTGGAAGCCTGAGACCCTCATGTGAACACCGCTGCGGTAGCTGGAGAGAGGATGACAGGTCCACGAAGCACTGAGACGCCTTGGCTGACGGCTGCTACGCATAGGTGTGTAAGCGAGGCCATCCCAGATGAGCCACCAGCCCCCAGCCATCACGCAGCTGACCACAGACAAAGGAGACAGCCCAGCAAAGATCAGCTCCGCCAGCCCAGTGCCACCCAGAACTGCCAACCAACCCACAGAACCAGGATGGTTTTACACCACTCAGTTTTGGGATGAATGTTACCCTGCAAAAGCTAACTTACATGCACAACTGGCCCCAGCCAAGCACATTCTCCTGAGAACCTTCCTTTGGAATCCCCAGCTGCCTGTTATCCAGACTCTGTCTCAGCCCTTACAAATAAGAGAAAATAGATAAATTTCTCCCCTCTCTTTGCCCCCTTAATCAGAAATTTAAGAAATCAAGCCACTCAGGTCTACCCTCCCCAAACTGTAGGCTTTGAAAATGGATACCGGGGAAGCCATGACATTTTTCACTTTTGCACACACTTCGTGACTGATGGGTGGGTTTGGACTCAATGAAGATACAACCCAAACTGTGGCGGCCACTTAACGTGCAGGCGAAACCCATTAGCTCGGCACGAACATGCACAGGTCGTCTCGCGATGCATTTTCAGTGCCTGATAATGTATCATGAGGGAGATCACAAATTCTCATTCACGGAGCAAGAAACAGCCTTCTGGAGAGAAATCACGCACAGTCTGGAAATGCACCATAAACGGGGGCTTGAGTGATTCCCCCAACTGAGCCCACTCAGTAGCCTTTGGTTTTCAACGTGAACACAGGAGGAAAGAGAGGTCTGCCTCTCGTTCTGTAACTGTGCAAAAGCCGCCTTTATCCGTTCGTGGACCCCAGAACCACAGGAGTGGGGGTGCTGGATGGGGCCCTGTGGTCATTCACATGATCCCCCATGGAAACCCCAGCTCCTCTCCTCCAAGAGGAGCATTTCTTCAAAGAATTTAGGGTGCAGGAGGAAGACGTTGTCTCTGGGGTTGTCTCTATGATGACAGACATCCCCCCTGAAAGCCCCAGATGCTCATAAATGTCAAATATCTGAGTGTTTGGTGCTGTGAGGATGGAGCCTGCAGATCCCATGGCCCCTTTCGGTTTTCCTTGGACCTGTGACACAGGCTAAGTTTCTCTCTTCCCAGCCCAGATTTATTTTCAAGGGCTTAGTGCCAAGGAACGATGGGAATGTTTCAGCATGAGTGCTTCTGACCACGAGGAGAAAAAGCCCCTAATACATTTCACAGACATCAGCGAGGATTCTGCAAAGTCCATTCTTTCAAGAACAAAATTGCATTTTATGAAGCCGTCCCTTTTCTGTTTCATCTGTCAAGCAGGTTTGCTGAGAATAATTTAAATTTCATGCAGCAGCAACTGCAGGGCAGCGGTGTTTCCTTTCCAGCCCATAAACAAGCCTGGCCGCCAAGTCGCGTTTCTGCTTCTCAGCAGCAGCCCCCCTCCCCCGGGGCTCTGACTGCCTGGAGCCCAGAGTGCTGGCGGGGCTGGAGGGGAACGGGGTGCCCTTCCAGCTTTCAGCTTTACCTCCTGCCTCATCAGTCAGCGGAGGGGATGGTCCAATAAGCCCCTCTACAGCCTACTAGCTCCAACCAACAGGGGGCTTGGTCTCCTCTCAAATGTATGAATACTTGGTTGGACCGACCTCTGATTTACCTTTTTAAAATTAACTTTTATTGAGTGCTTGACAAGTGGCAGGGTACTATTCTGTGCTTTTCTACACATATTGATTTAACCGATCCTCACACACCTCCATGAGAAACATACTATTATCATTCCCATTTTATAGACAAAGAAACCGAGGCTTAGAGATGTACTCAGCTCCTACGTGGCAGAAGATTCAAACCCAGTTCTGTCTGACTCAAGAGCCTGAAGTTCTCACCAGCTGTGCAATGTTTAGTCGACATAATCTTTGGCCTAAATTTTTCCATCTATAACACATGAGGTAAATATACCCATTTCCTTGCCAAAATTCAGTGTTTGCTGTCAGCTAGGTGGGTGAGAGGATGGGGAGAGTTACCATAACAATGCTGTAGTGATGGTTACCATGGTGAATGCCTGGTGCCAGGCAGCCTGGGGTGGAGAAAGGAGCCAGCTCAGGCCCATTCTGTTTCTCCCTCACTAGGTGACCTCTGTAAGTCTGTTTTCTCCAAGTCTCACTCTTCTGATCTACAAAATAGAGGCTGGGTGGCATGGTTACTCTACTTCTCCTGGGCTCTGTGTCCTAAGGTTCAAAAGCTGATCTTGGCCCCAGGGAAGCAGTTTAATGGTCTGGGAAATGAGTGAGTGTGTGTGTGTGTGTGTGTGTGTGTGTGTCTGTGTGTGTTTGTATGTCTGGCTAGGCCCCCCATTACCTCAGTGGCCCGGGAGGCTTGTCTTGTTGGCTGTGTGGCCTTTCATCAAAAACATGTAAGAAATCCTTAGGTCATGGAAAAAGGCAGAAACTGAAAAAAACCAACTTAGGCCTGAAGGCAGCAGTGACGGAAAGAATTGTCATCACCTCCCTAGTCAGCCGCTGGGAGCCTAGCCAGCCTTCCTTCACCCTGGAGAGCTGGGACTGTCCCCCAGGGCTTGGCAGAAGCAGCCCCAGCACTGGGGCAGGAGCCTGCGGGCAGGAGAGGTGAAGGGGCAGGCCGTCCTTATATTAGTGGTGACGGCCTGGGGTGCCCCAGGCCCACAGCCGCCAGAGCATGTGATGCTCACCCTGCTCCATGCCCAGCCCACTGGGGATGCACAGGCCTGACAGTGCTGACACTTGTCACCATGCTGGGGACCTTTCTCTGAGTCCTCAGGGGTGGATCTGGCTCACACGTGGCCCTAAACCCTTCATGGAGGAGGCCACGCCAAAACATTCAAGCAGCCTTTACCACTCAGGGCAGCAGGTTGCACACGGAGGGGAACAGCTCCCGCCTCCCCCACCGTCCACAGAGAGGGCCTTGGCCCTGTGCGCACACTGGGCTTTCTTCAAGGAAAGGGCCCCGTGGCTGAGCAAAGCTCTAAGCTCCCTTCCCTCCACCACCTGGCTTACCAGGTGGTGCTGACTCTGTAGAGTTTGAGGCAGGCTAGATGCCCTCGTCCCTCCAGCCCGTCCTGCTGCTATGTCACCCTGGTAACGTCACAAGTCAACCTGAGACCTCACCACTCACAAACCCATTTCCTTTCCCTGCCTGCTTGGTGCCCAGCTCCTGTTTCTTATCTGAAGCCTTACCTTTCCCTCTTGGTGAGGCTAGAAATGACCACCTTCCCTTACAGGGGCATGGCCTCGTCCCATACGCCTCCCCTGGGTGACAGTGACTGTGGTGGTGACAATAGCACCTGTATAGGACTTCTGTGTGCTGGGCTCAGCTCTGAGCACTTTGCACGTGTTTTAGCACATATAATCCTCCCAACAACTCTGACAGGCAGGCACTACTACCTATTCCTATTTTTTTCCAAAGTGAGGCCCAGAGAGGTTAGGTAACTTGTCCAAGGTCCCCCAGCAAGCACGAGATAGAGTGGAGTTCAAATCCAGGCAGTCTGGCTCCAAAATCTGTCTTCATCTACTCCACCAAGCTGCCTCTGCCAACAACCTCAATGGGAGAGACATTCTCAGGTCATTTGGTCACACCATCCAGGCCACAGATTAGTTATATCCTGGCCCGGGAGCTCCCGGAGGGCAAGAGCCAGCCCTTGGCTGCTCAGTGAAGACGCAGCTAGTTGACCAGGGAAACCACAGATCCCTCAGTTCAGCCTGCCTGTCAGTTGATGTGGTCCTGGTGTGGGTTAGACAAGGAGGCTGGGGGACAGGCTTCTGGGAGGTTGGCAGCTAGGTCAGAAGGACAGAAAAGCACCACTGCCCAAGTTCAATCACAGTGCCCTGGACAGAAGCCACTGATGGCTGCCGTCCTCCCTCGCCACACACACTCAGTTCTCCTGAGCACCCCAAAGAACCCAGAGTGTGATCAGGCACTTTTGTTTGACTAGACAAGCCCCTACAGGTATGAAACTGGGCTGGAGATGGTTCTGGAGAGAGACATGCCAAGGAGCTGGCTGTCCTCACAGGCATGAACTTTCGCCCCCTCTCCCCTCCCAGCCGCCCCGCTCAGTCCTTGCCCAGCTGTTGTTTTTTTGTCTGAGGCCAGTTTCCTTTCCTCCTATGTGCTGTGGTTTGGGGTCCAGCCAGTTAGAGATGGTGACTATCAAGCTGCCGGGAAGCAAAGCAGGAGCTGTGTGAGCAGGGCGAGCCCTCACCACGAGGACACTCCATTTCCCTTGCTCGGAGTAGTCCAAACCCCTGCCCTGAGGCGCAGCCTGACGCTGTCCCTAAAACATCCCTGAGAGGGCAGAAACCATTAAGTGGACTCCCTGGTCCAGCTCCTCTCCCCTCACCTGGAGCCCCCCAGCAGTCAGCTCCCGAAGCTGCCATTCCCCAGATGGCCAACAGGCTGGCCTTGCTGAGTGGCTGCCAGATGTGGCCGGCAGGGCAGCCGGCGGGGTCACTGGCTGGGTCCACTGGGCAGAGGTCACTGCATTGGAGCAGTCCTGGGGGCTGGCGCCTGGGGAGGAATGTGTTTGGCTGGTCTGGGGGCATCGTGCCCAAATAATCCTCCATCTCCTCTCTGCCGCCCAACATTCCTTCCCTCCCCACCTCAGTGGGGGTGGTGTTTTCATAACAGGAAAATAAAATCAATAAGGCACTGCAGAAGATGTCACTGTGCTGCGAGCTGGCCTCCAATAGCTCCATTGTCTCGGGCCTCCGCCTGGGCTCTGCGCCGGCAGCACTCACAGTTATTAATGGGAAGCAGGGCTGAAAGGGAGTTTTGAAAATCACAGAGACAAAGGCGCAGCACACCTGGAGCGCGACTTTCCAACATCACCGCCACCTCACAATGGCTGGGGCCGGGGCTCCCCCGCCTTTAACTTCTCTGGCAACTTTTATGAAAGCAGGAAAGAAAAGACTAGACACGCGCACAGACACACGCACGCACGCATGCCGCCCTGAGAGGGTTCCTGGGAGGCGGCTCTGAATGGCTGGCAGAGGCAAAGGCGTCCTGCAGAGCCCCTGCTTGCCCAGGAGACAGGATGGCGATGAATGGGCTTCCTGCCACCGGCCTGGGCCCCGTCCCTCAAGGGGCTTCGAGCAGCGTGGCGGGGACCAGCTCGGCCCGAAGCCAGGCAAGAGCCTTGGAGACATTTTCATTTCCATGTCGCAGCTGGTAACACAGCTTGCTCTCTGCTTTCATTCCCGAGGCTGGAGCCGCCTCCAGAAGATGGTGAATGATCTGAAACTAACACCCCTGAGGCCTGGGTCCCCGAGGGGGGTCCTACTGGGACCTCCTCCCACAGACTCCCTGGGCCACCGTGTCATCAACTGTAAAGCGAGTGACAAGTACTGATGTCAGGGCTGTCTGAGGCTTGGAGGAGACGGGGACGTGAGCATTCTCAGTAGTAATAGTGGTTATAAGTAGCAGATTTATGACCACTTAGGACTTACTGCTGATCAGTATCTTCTTGCAAACCCAAGTCATGAGTGCCCCCATGGGGACTTGCCTGGTCCACAGTCACCTATTGAGGGAACCTGTACTGCCAACTTGGAGTCTCACTGTCATTTCACTGATGAAATGCCTTTAACCAGCAGAGTATACGACAATGCACAGCATCTGCATCTTTGTACTAGTTAGTCACAGAGAGAGGCACTATGGAACATAAAACCATGCCAACTTTAACTTAAATACTGGCCCGGCCCAGCTCCAGGGACACCCACACGGTGGAGAAGCGCTCAGGCTGGGGAGCCTGCAGGGAAGCAGGGCCCCTCTGACCGGCGCCTGTTCAGAGAGGACGGAAGCCCTTACCTTGGTGGTGATGGCGGAGGCAGAGCTGGCCACGAGGCTGGTGATGGCCTCGCCACTGCCGGTGGTGCAGGGCGCGGGGGCCGTGGCGGGCGTGGGCAGCCGGGAGGGCACCACGGGCAGCGGCAGGAGGCCCGGCCGGGCGCTGAGGCTGCTGGCTGTGCCGCCACCGGCTCCGGCGGTGGCACTGCAGATGCTGGTGGTCCCATGCGTCCCGTTGGCACTCCACTCGCGGCGGTCCCAGCCCACTCGGTAATCTCTTTCGAAGCGGCTGTGGTGCCGGGACATCTCGGTGGGCCGTGGCTGCTCCTCACGGGGAAACAGAGGCCGGACCTGCTGGCACAGAGTGGAGAGGAGGGCAATTTAGACAAGCAGGCAGCCCTGCAGGCATGCGAGGAGGACAGCAACGGCCGCCAGCATCTATTAAGCGCCTTCTCTGTGTGCATAAAAGGGCTCTCGAACATGAGCTCATTTCATATTCACAGCAAGCCCACAAGGCATGGATCATTAGCCCCCATCACAGACGAGGAATAAATGATTTGTCCAGGATCACATGGCAAAAGTGTAGTCAATGAGATTTGAACCCACTCACAGTTGAAAGTAACGCTTTTCATTCTGCTGCATCACCTTGTCCTGGACGATGCAGGTGTGTGCCTTTCAGTTACAACTGGGGTTTTACCCCTCCATCCCCACTGTGCAAACAGCTCAGCCCTGTGATGGGGCGAGAGCATCGACATCTGTAGGCTCACTTTGTGGTGGACTAGGCCCTTGACATAGATCTCATTTGATCCTTAGAGTAGCTGTGAGTTGGCAAGCTCCACCCCCTACCCCTTTACGGACCAGGGAGCTCATTGAGAATAAGTGATTCCCTTGAGGTCAGGGAACTGGGAGGTGTGAAAGTGGCCAGGATCTCCAGCCTCCAGACTGTAGCTCAATGCAAGACTCAAGTCTGAGAAGGTGTTAAGCCTCCGGGAGTGAAGAGTTCTCTTTTGTCACCTACGACTCAGTGGATGGCGCCAGAGTCCCCGGTGCTCCCTGGCTTCTGTTAACCAGACCATCTCCCACACAACACTCCTGAATATCCAAACATAAGGCCCTCAGTGTTGTCATGGGGACCTAGACACACCAGATACCCTGAGGGCCTCCTGCATCACCAAGGATCGCATTTTGCTCAGCATGACAATGACTTGCCTGGCTCCCTGCCAGCCACCCTCAGTCAGGAAGGAGGTAAGGATACAGGAGAGGCTGTCTCAGTCTGAGAGGCCACAGCAAGGCAGAGGCAGATGGGAGAGAAAAGGCAGTGCCAAGGCACCGACGGGTGGGTTAGGGTGGAGTCTACTTGCCCACCACATCCCCAGCCCTGTCCCTGGCTCAGGCATGGTGTGGTTCTCTTTGACACTTTTCCGTTCCCCATGCATGTGCTGTCTGGGGTGTGAGCTCTTGGAGGTCAGGGACGGGTCCTGGCTCATTTTCCCATCCTGCCAGTCCAGCTCAGCCCAGGGCGGCGGGGTGGGCTCTGGAATTCCTGGCTAGTGAACAGACAGACCACTTTATTTTTAAACTTTCTATGAAGCCTGATTCTACTCTGGTCTTTGCACATCCAGACCTAGTTGCCAACTTCCAGGACCATAGAGCCAGAGCCTGGGCCAACCCAACCCAGGTTGTGGCTGGCAGGGCCCTGGCAGCCACTGTCCCCTCCTTTGACACTGTCCCCTCTACTGAGCATCTGGAGCAGACCTGAGCCCAACCCGCAGGCCCACCGGAAGCAGAGCTGACTGCACCTCTTAAGTTGGATGGTAGGCTCACTGTTCATTTTATCACTACACTTCACGGCTTACACAATGCCACAAAAATTATTTTTGTCTATTCAATATTAACATCATGAAAATAAAAATGAACTCCCTTTTGATCACGCTCACAAACTTTTCCAACTGAAGTTCTTGGGAGAATTGTGCCTGCTTGCCTCTGGTCACTGTCCCTCCTCCTGCTCACATGGTAACCCGCTCCCCTGTGGCTCTCACTCCAGCCAGCCCTCAGGGGTCACTCTCACCGAGGTCAAGAACGATCTGCTTGCTCAAGCCAATGGGAAATTTACTCCTGAGCCTACCCTGACTTCCCCCGACTTGGTTTGGTTGAGCTCACTCTGGAAAGCTCCTCTCTCGGTTTCTGTGACGTCACGCTCTCACTTTTCCACCTCTCTCTGCTACACCATCTCAGTCTGCTTTGCAAGATGATCTTTCTTGGCTCATCCTTGAGAGCCCCTCTTTCCTCCTCTTCTTTTCTCACCCCACATGCTCTCCCTGGACGACCTCATTCAGCTCCACCTCTTTAGTGACGACTCCCGAGGCTCCATTTCCAGTTCCCCCCTCCTCAACACCACACCCACCATCCTACTGCCTGAAAAGTACCTAAATATTATATGTCCCTAAATTAACTCATTGTTCTTTTGCTCCAACGCATTCTCAGGAACTCCCTCTCTCAGAGAATGCCACCCGCATGTCCTCATCTCCAGCCCCATGGCCCACAGCGGGGTCTTTGAGTCATTGCTCTAGTTGTTTCTCAAACCTGCCCCCACATCCACTCCAAATCATGTCTCCTTCATGGATTATCTCAACTGGTCCTCTGTTCCCAGCCTCACCCTTCTAATCCATCCTTCACCAACTGCCCATATGGCTTTTTAAAGCACAAATCTGGTCACCATCCTTTCCTCTCCTGCTTTAAATCCTATTCATCAGAAATATGGTCCAGAATCCTAAGGGTGGCCCAGAGGACAGTTTCTGAAGGCATCGGTGTCCTCTCTCAGCTCTGGGATAAGCCCAGCCCACGCTCCTTCTTTGGCAGAACTGTCTTCCCCCTCCCCTGGCTAAGTCCTGTGTGTCTGTTATGACTCAGCTGAGGCACCGATTCTTCTCAGAGGTTGCATTGACCGCCCCCTTGACCCAGCCCGTCCACCTGAACTTCCATGCACACCATCATCCCAATAACGATGAATGGCTGTTGTACGTTTGCTACCTTGAGACTAGGCTCCAGGCTCATTGTCTGTAATCCCAGCACCCAGCCCTTCTGCCATAGAAGGGTGTTCAAGACACATTTGCTGAATGAATAAACAAACGCTCATTTCTTCTTAATTGCGTAATGTTTCAGGAAGGGACAAGTATTTATGTGAAGGGAGAACTTCAGACACAAAAACCTTGAGGCTTCCAGCTGGAAATTCTGTGTAGGCACCAGAGTCAGGAAATGTCCTGCCTTCCCAGGAAATCAGGACTGGAGTCTCCAAGGACGGCTCTGTAAGGAGAATCTGCGTATCCAGGGGCAGCCAGACCCCACAGCTTAGGTTCCTGTCGCCCGAGATCCACCTGCCCAGGCAGGGCTCTTGGTGATTACCAGTGCCCTGGAGCAGAGATGATGCTCCAAGTTCACCACACCGCATCCTCTCTCTGCCTACTCAGGAAGACCCCTGCAGCCTCCCTTGCAGTTAGGTTGGGATCATGCACCTGGATCCAGGCAGACAGAATGAATGGGGAGCTGACGAAGACCACTTTCAGAACTGGTCCTTTAAAAATATCTTTTACGACCCTGTAGTTCCCTCTTCTCACTTTGGCAGCCCCGGAGGCCATGTCTCTCAGCTGGTGCAGCTATCTGATGGAAGACGGTTGCTCCCCACACCTAGCGTTGGACTTGGCACGATTGGGACATAAATCTTTATCATGTTAAGGCACTGAGATTGGCAGTTTATTTGTTACCTACGTCTAACCTAGCCTGATTGATACGCTAAATCAGCCCTTCATTCCTACAAAACAGAACAACCTCACATTACTGTCAGGGAATCCTCTCCTCCCAGCTGGTGAGGGTGGAGAGGTGGGGTGAGGGGCTGGCACTCAGGTGCCCAGCAATCCCTGTGCCCCTGCATGTGCCCGGAGGTGGCAGAGCGGGCTTGGGCTCAGGTCAAAGGGGCCTCTGGCCCCAGCGAAACCTCTGATGCCGATCAAACCTCTCAGCTCACTGGCTCCAGGAGTGCCGTCGGACCACACTGGCTCCCTCGTCCTCACAGCCCCACAGCTGCGCCTCCGGCCGTCCCCTCCCCTCCCCGTCTGTGGAGGTGGTGACTCAGGCAGCTGGAGGCCACACAATCTGGTCTCAGCCTCATTAAGGGTTTTCAAAACAAAGGTCAACTATTTGCATGCCAGGTTTGGGTTTGACTTCATTCCTCAATTTAATTTTCCCTTTCAGACGGAATGAAAGGAGCGTGCTGCCCAGCGTATCCTGGTGAGACGGCAGACTGCCAGCGCCAGAGGTGGCAACTTCAGTATTTCCTGCTGGGCTGCAGCCAGCGTGTCAAAAGGCCCGGTCCGCCCACGTGTGCATCCAGGGCGGTTGTGGGGGCGGCAGCAGGGAGCGCTCGCTGGGGCGGGAGGAGGCCCCCAACGCACCAGGCATCTCAGACGAGACGGGTCAAGCAATCAGACACAACATGTAAAATGCCTCCTTGTGCAGGGGCGCACCTTTTCCTGGCGGGCTGCCTGTGAACTGGCAGAGCCTGGCATGGGGCCATCACTGAGAGAGGAGCGGGTCTCACAATGCCATTCCTGAGTGTGGGGGGCTGTTTATGAGGACCCAGGGCCCACGCCTGGTGGCGTTCATGTGTTGCCAGCACCTTTTAAATTCTATGCACATGTGTGAGGAAAAAGCTCGAGGATCTAGAAAATCTTATACTTGTGGGTGGAGGCAGGTCAGGCTGAGGTCCAAGGCAGAGACGTTTTGGTGCAAGTCCTGGATTAAATCTGAAAAGTCTCCCAGAGGCGGGAGTTTTATGTGAGAGATTTGCTTCTGGCTTCTGGGATTCTACGTGGCAAAGCTGTTTCTCCACCATGAGTGCTGTCCTCTGCACTGTCCCAGGAGGCTGGGCTGGCAGAGAGGAGGGAAGGGTGACTTGGCCCTTCCCTGGGGCGGGCAGGGCCCCATTTTTGCTTGTCTGAAATCTCACACTTGCATGGAGCCTCCCAGTTCATAAAATGCATACACCTCCAGCATCTCACACGGTGGTCCCAGGTGCGAACATCCAGCTTTCCACTTTTCAGAGTCAGACCCAGACTCAGACTCAGAGAAGCTGAGCCTGGGGCCCGGTGCACCACTGAGGAGGCCAGCCCCGGCACTGGTTCCCAGTCCCTTCTTTCTGCACACACCTCTCCTCTCCCAGGGAAGAGTGAGGGGAGTGGAAGCTCTGCTTACAGAATCACAGCAGACATGATGAATGGGGGCTGAACACGTCACTCTGGGATGCTCCTGATGGGCCACAGTGCTGCTCTGAATGTACAACCATTGGTCCTGCACACCAACTCCCATTCCGTCCCCATCTCCCCATTCAGAGCCACAAAGGCAGAGCCTCAACATACTCAGGCACACTCCTGGGATCTAAGGACAGGGTCCCCCAGCACCCCAGAAATGCAGCAGGGCCACACTGACCAGCTCTGGGGAGAATCATGCCCGTCAAGCCTGACTGCCTCTTGGCTGAGATGATCCCTCAGAAGCGTAACCGAGGCCACCCTGGTGTGCCCAGTAGGATCCCATCGGCTGTGAGGAAGGCCTTCTGCCTTTTCCAGGTCTCCTCTCCAGTGGAGAGCGAAGGGCCTGTCCTGCGGGCCCCCACTCCTGAGGGATGAGATGCAGGACCCCGTGATGGCTCACCTGCTCACCACAAAGGCTGCGAGCTCCCGGGAGGGGCCCTGGCCCGGGGCCTCCACACACGCGCATCGCCCGTGGGCTCCCCTTCCCTTAGGAGTGAACGGAAGTTGGCTTCCCTGCCTACAGGTTGCTGGGGCAAGTCTTCCTCCCGTAAGCACCACTAGGGCTCCAGGCTGCGGAGGGACCACCCTGTCCCCAGGCTCTCTCAGCTCCCTTGGAGGAGACGGCCCGGTGGCTAACTGGAATAAAAGACAAATGACAAAGCTGCGCAGCCCCTGACTTCCGGCTCCTACCCAGCACCTCCGCCCACTGCCTGTCCCCAGCACCCACCTCCCTGCCGCTCTCCTCTCGGCTCCTGGTGCCCAGGCAGAAAGCACGCCCGGGGCCTCCACTGGGCACCCCATCTCCCTCGTCTCAGTTTTCCTGCAGCCTCTGAAAAGAACTAACTCCCTGCTTAGGAGAGAACCTGCTTAAAATTTGATCCAAAGTTTTAGGTGTTGTTTATCTTATCTTCACATTTTCTATAACGTGGTTATTTAACTGTAATGGTGGAAAATTTACGTCTCGACTTGGGAGTATAGGAAATAGGCTGGCATGACTGAGCCTGCCCTAGGAGTCCCTCCCCACTGGGCAATATGCGCTCCGGCCCAGTCAGTGCCTAGTTCAAGGTCTAGTTCAGACCCTGGAGAACCCTCACAGAGCTGGACCCTTTCATGCTGTGCTCTAGTCAGACGCCAAGAGCCGGGCAGGCCCCAGGTGTTCGGCACCTCCCTGGCCCTGCCACGCAGGCTGGCCACTGAGTGGCTGAGTTCCGGGGCCTCTCTGCAAAGGGGCCCACACTCCTTGCTCTGTTTGGTGAAGCTGTACCTAACTGCCTCCCCGAGTCTGAGTGCTGGGCCTGTCCCCTCTGTTCTGTCAGCTCCGAGTCCTCGGTGACCACTCCAGGACTCAACCTGAGGCCCCTGGGCAGTAGAAAGAGGGCCAGGTGGGGAGTCAAGAGGGTTGAGTTTGAACACCAGCACCATCCCTTACCAGCCCCGGGAACTCAGGGAAGCCTCCGCTTATTCATCTAGAAAGCGGGGATGGACAGCTCTGCCTGTCCCCAGGGCCACCGTGAGGACCAGACAGTAAGTTCTGGCAGCCCTCTGTGCACAGAGATCAGATCTGAAAGTTACAGGGAGGAAAAGCATAAGCCCATAACCCCAAGGCCAAAAGGAACTGGGCAGGTTTCTGGGTGAGAACGAAGGAGGCTGTGAACTACGAAGCTGTGTGGATCTGGTGTCTCACGGACTCCCTGAGACCCGCTGTGCTAGGTGGCCGGGACCTTGCAGGGTGCTCTGTCACCTGGGGCCACCGGGAGACAACACAGAGAGGTGGAAAGCAGGCCATCTTTGCTGAACACCCATGACCTAGGTGATCTCCTATCACCCAGGGCCTGCCCTGATGGATGGGAGCCTTCCTGTAGTTCAGGGGAGCTGTCCAGACCTGGAGAAGGAGAGTGAGCAGACACCAGGCTGTGCCTCTCTAACTCAGTCGCACATACACTTGCTGGACACCAGATGAGCAGCCCTGCCCCATGAACTTGCCTCAGCATGAATAACTAATGAGTAAGCAATCAAGCATTGCGAATGTGACAGTCTTTTCCTTAGTGTTGTCCACGTGGGGCTGGGGCACAGGGCCCACTGTCCAGGAGCTCACAGTCTGGCACACTGGGCAGCCCCAAACTTGCCTCAGGATGGTGGCGCCTGGTGTCCTGGGACACGCTCCGTGTCCCCCACTATCGACAAGCCCCGAGTGCACGTGCTGTCCCCAGGATCACAGGTGGCTAATGACCCTTCCCTCATTCCTATCATTAAGGCATTCGGAGGAGTGGGCACTGGCTGCGAGGGCCCAGAGGCGTGATTAATCCACAGGACAGTGGGGGAGCTGTGCTGCCTCCAGACAGGGGGCTGAGAAGGGAACCGCGGCCGCTTGGAAAATGTATGATTGCCTTGTTCGGGGCAGACGTGCTGCCAAGTCGGTTGGAACAGTCCATGCCCATCTTTCTTATTTTCATTTCCCTCTCTGCATCTTTTAGTCTTTCTTCTGGAGCAAAATAATAAAGAGCAGCCGGGACACCATCTTGGCAAATGCAACACAAAGGAATTCTCCGGGCGCTTCTGAAGAAGCTAGCTCAGCCCTGGCTTGGCACAGATGTTAGCAGGAGCCGGGGATGCCCCGCAGAAATGCCTCCCTGGTTCCTGGGGTTGCCTCTGCTCCCATCAATCCCCGGCCCCAGAGAGACCTTACTGACTCAGAAGGCTCACTGCTGGCTGAGGCTGGGGGCAGGCTGCTCCAGCCCCTCTGGTAGGAGGACTGCTCTGAGCAACCCGCTCTTCTCCGAGAGGTAGGCCGACCACCCAGCGATGGGCTGGCACGTTCCGCCCCACTGTGGCAGAGCCACTCCTGTAAGAGTGCACTCCCTCCAGACAGGACCACTCTCTGACTGGGCACAGGCTAGGCACCAGGGACAGGGCTCAGGAAACGCTCCCAGATCAAAGTGGCAAGCCCTTTCCAGCTCAGAACACATCATGAGGCACGAGAGGTGCCCAGGGTGAAAAATGCAAGGCCTCCCCGGACCCACCCCAGGGTCCAGCCCTGAAGGCAAGGGCTCCTAACAGATTTCCTGGTCCGCCTCACCAGTCCAGGCCCTGCTCCTGGGGGAAGGTGTTCCTTAGTGAGGAGCTGGTGTTCAGCATCTGAAGTGGATACAAAATGTGTGGGTAGTGGGGCCAGGTGTAGGTGCCAGCCTAGACCTGGGGCCCCATTTCAAATCCTTTGGACTAGCTCAGAAGCCACGGAAGCTCTGGAACATTCACAGGCTAATGCCGGCAGAGTGACCTGAGGTGCGGTTTCATTGTTAGTCCCTTTCCTTAAATACCCCAGTGAACTGGACACAGCCATTGCTGTCACATTTCACGCCTGCTCTGAAAGAGCTCTCCCCTTCCATCTCACCTTGTCCAGTCAGGACGGACCACCGTCTTCCTGTGAATATCCTTCAGGCTCAGCCATCACCGGTAACTCACTCAGCAGGGCCCGTGTGCTGGGCTGGGGTCGCTCGTCCTAGCCCCGCTACTTAGCTGCTGGCAGCTTCCACCAAGACCTGCTGCAGCTCCAGGGTCTGAACCCAACCAAGCAGCCTCTACCAGGCCCTGCAGGCTTGGGGGAGAGGGAAGTCAGGGATGTGACCGCCCAGATCAGAAACCAGGGCAGTGAAGTCTGACCTCTGCTTCCGCTCCCCAGGTGGCATCAATCTCTGTAACAGATGGCTTTAGGGTGTCATCTTTATCTTTAAAGGGAGACAGGGAACCTGCTTTCTCCACTGCCAGCTAAACCTGCGTATATTTCCTAAGTTTTGGCTCATCCAAAGCTTTGGGGGAGACACAGTCCAGCAGACTCTGGACCAGTGGGTCAACTGGCTCAGGGGAGTTGGGGAGGGTCCTGCATTTAAGGACCAGCAGCGGTCATGGCAACAATAGCATGGCCTTCTGGGGCCATAGAGCTTACCCTTCACAAGGCTCTTCAGAAGCACCACATCGTTTCCTTCTTATAACATCCCAGTGGTGTAGGCAGAGATGTGCTGGCATTGGGGACAACGGAGAGGAAAGGATGAAGATGGGGGCTGGGATAGTAGCCTAAGTGCCCCCTACCCAAGTGCAGCCTTTCTGCAGCATGGGTGCCACCTGGAGGCTTGTTAGAATGCAAATTCCAGGACCCGCCCCAGCACTACTGAGTCAGAATCTGCGTTTTTCACAAGACCACCCAGGAGGACTTGAATGCAGGTAGAGCCTGAGACATGCCAGCCTAATAACTGCCCGCTAGCAGGACCAGAATCGGCCCTAGGACCCAGGCATTCTGATGCTCCGGCAGCGCCCGCCGCTGCACTGTGGTCCTCAGATGGCCCTGGGGGGCAGAGGTGTTTTGGAGAAAAGCCATAGTCCGTAATTACAGGGCTTAATACATGACCTAAAAAGACAAATGTTGCGAAATGCTTTTCTGATGATAGGTTTCCAGAAAAATGCCACCGATTCCTTTCCTGGGCACAATTTCTCACGGAAAAAGCAATCTCCCTGCCTCAGAAAGGTGGTATCCAGCGCCTGTGTTAGAGGAACAATATTAAAAGAACAAGCCTCCCTTCCTCTCCTTCCCCACGTACACCTCTGCTCTGAGACATTCTGGCTGTGGGTTTTGATGTAGTGATTTTTTTTTCCCTAAAAGGCATATATGATTCAGAGACTTTTCTCATGGGACTAATTGACTAGGCATTTGTGCTATTGCTACTGGTGTAAATCATTATAATGGTGATAATGAAATATAAAAAAGATATTGGAAATGACAACTGGCAGCATAAACTGAGCGAAGAAGGGAGGCGTGTCTAAATTAGGGGCTCATAAACATCAGGATGGATGAGGCAGGTATGACGGGCGGGTTTGGTTTGATGGCACTGAGGACAATTATTCGGAGTCATCAGGACGAGTAACCATCTTCGCTCCTTCTGACTCCTAGTTCTTGGTGGCTCCGTGGAGAATGGAAACACTCAGCCGTCTTTCCCACGGTCCTGCAAACACACGACGGCAGAATTGGGAGCTAGACTTTGCAGTTACCTCCCTTCTCCAAGTGGGCCTCCGTCTCTCTCGCAGGTCGCCTCCGGCACGCCTGATTATTCCGAATCTTGCAGAACTGACTAATTCAACGAGATCCCTCTTCACAGCAAATGGTGTTCATCAATGACCCAAGTTGATGGATGAATCCCACTCGGTGCCTGGAGTCAGACCCAGCAGCAAGAGTTGCAAAGAAAGACGAATACATGCTCTCTATTTAGCTACCAAAAATGCTCCTGCAATTTGCTTTCTTCTAGACAAGAGTCGATTCAAAAGTCTATTTGGAAACATTAGGGAACGACCGTCACATGGCCGGCAGATCATACTGCCTATGACAGGATATTATCTTCCTTGGGAGAGACTCAACTGCTTTTTCACTTCACCGAGTAAGTAGCGTCTAGGCTGATGGCTGCAGAATTGCTCCGAGGGCTGGGGACATTAAAATCCCTGTCCAGAGTGAATGCAGAACCAACAGCCACTTCAGCAGCAGGATTTGTGCAACCTTCACCGCCGCTGGTGTGAGCACGCTGCTCTCCTGTTTCCATCTCTGGGGGCTCCTGCTTACCCAGCATCCCTCGCCAAGGAATCAGGAAGTAGCTGGCCTCCTTTTCTGGGGCTCCTCCTCCATGAGACAGGACTCTGTGCCCCCTTTTCCCTCCCAAGCAACCCTCTAGACATGCCCTTGATTAATCCCTGTTCTGCCTTTTCCTTGTCAAATCATAGCACATTTACTGACCACCTCTTGCCCTGTTAGGCCTGGCTCTGTGCAAGCTCCTGAGCGCAGGCAAGGATGGGGCAAGGCTCCTGCTTTGGGGAAAAGTAGGGCTGGTCAAGAGGAAAGCACACAGTAGGGATACAGAAAAGTACGAACGTGCCTGGGCTCAAGGGCGGGAGTGCCTGGTCAGGGCAGGTCAGGGTTGCCCTGGAGCCCAGGGCAGGCAGCTTCCTGGGGTGTCATTCATTCCAGGGAACAGACTGTACTGGAGCTAGGACACTGTGAGGGCGGGCACGTGGGAGAGGAAATAAATGTAGCGTGCCCAAGGATGGAAGTCGCAGCTTTGCCTGCCGTGAATCTGGCCTGCTGAGCTTACCCCATACGTGGACTATAACACCCCTCCCCAACAGAGAGGCCCCTAAAAAGCCTTCCCTTTAGCTTTAGGAGACGAGGGTCCACAATGCTCACTGGTGTTTCCTCCACGATCAGCAGGAGAGGGGAGGACTGTTTTGGGTCACTTGGGAGAGAACTGTGCCCTGGTCCTGGCCACGGACCCCTTGTCTTGGCCACTCTCTTGCTGACCTCTCTACCAGGGGCCTGGCTTGTCTCAGACCTCAGAGCCTCCTCCACCTTCATTTTGGGAGCTGCTGCCCTATCTTGATCTATTTGCTTCAGATTTTCACTATCTTTATTCTAGGTCTGTACTTTTAATTTAATTTAATTAAAAAAAAAAAACAAACCCAAAACACCCGGACCAGAGGGCAGCCTGTTGCGAGGTTGTGTGTTTTATCACCATCCAAGCATGCAAACAAGGCAGCCTCTGTTGACAAGTTCACATCTCCAGTGCAGAGCTGGCTGTTTGAACAGCTTGTGTGCAGTAATTGAAACATAGATTTTTTGTTGCCTTTCTGTTTATTTTTAGATTAACCAAGCAGGGACCCTTGGCTTCTAGGCTGCCACTTCCACCCCGTCGGGCAGCCTGGGGCTGCTGGCCTCCTGCCCACCAGCAGCAAGGACCACCATGTGCCCTCTGGGGTCCCCCGCCCTGGATTTGTCCTGCTTCTAACTCTGGTTTGACCTTCACCGTGACCCCCAGGGCTAAGGGTAGGGAAGCTGATGAATGTAGGTTGCCCACTGGCTGTTCCCTACCCCTCAGGTCCCTGCAGACTGTATCCTCATAATGATGGACTCTCAGAGCCACTCTGGAGTCAGCCACTCGCCTCAACAACATTTGTTACCCGAGGCACCGAACACTGGGGCTCCAACAAAGGAAGGGCCACGTGGCTCAGAGAGGCTGCTCTCAGGGCTAGTTTTTACTCAAAAAACGATGATTGCCGCCACCTGGATAGCTGAGTTACACTGTGACAATAAGCAGCCCCCAGTCTCACAGCTCAAACTACATCGTGTGCTCTTTGCTCATGCTACCCGCTCACCACTGGACACCTGGGAGCCCTGCTCCAGGTCATCCTTCTTTAGGACTCAGGCTGACAGAGTGCCCTGCACCTGCACTCTGCTGGCCACGGGGACAAAGGGAAAGAGGGTTTGAGGAATCAACACACTGGCTCTTAAAGCTGTCCCTTAGAAGGGACCTGTGTCCTCTCTGCTCTCAGGTCATTGGCCAAAGCAAGCCACGTGGCTGTGTCTAACTTCAAGGGGGTGCAGGAGTGCCACCCTATCATATGCCCAGAAGGAGAAAGGATTTTGGGAAAGAGACAGTGAGGGAAGGGTGGGCGTGTGTGCGCGTGTGTGTGCGCGTGCACGCATGTGTGTTCAAGTGCGTGTGTGTATGGAGTGCCGGGGCTGAGCTGAGCCCTCCTCCTCTGAACACTGCAGTGTCCCTGAATCCCTCCCTCACCGTCAGCCACAGTCACTTGACACACTATGATTTTTGTCTCTCCAGCCCAGAAGGCTGGCATTTCCCTGAGCTCAGAGCCTGCCTTCTCCTCATCTCACCATCCCAAAGCTTGCTCTAGGCTGGGCAGTGTATGAGCCCAGTAATATTTACTGGGCTGAACTGTCCCATGGACTGGGATGTGAATGACAAGGATGTGACAGGTACAAAGGTCCTCAGATCACTTTCTTCTCCCAGTGGGGTATCTCCACCTCTGCATGGCTTGAGGCCTTACTCTGTGCCACCTCTTTCTGGAAGCCTTCCCGGACCACTCAGATGGCAACCACGGCTGCTCTGGGTCTCACCCTGTACTCAGCACTGCTCTCTTTTTATTACAGATCCTATGAAATGATAGTCATGTAACAGGTTTATTAAATAGGCTGAACTCAGTGGGATATTAGCAGCAAACAGATTTCTTTTTCTCCCACTACTTCCCTTCAAACCTACCCTGTTGGACCCAAACAGCTTTCTGGGTGTCACTCGGGTACTACTTCTATGATGACTGCTGCTGCCGCCACCGTTACTACCGAGTGCTGACGCACTGAGCATTTACTGCGTGCCTGGCACCGCACTGAGGGCTGCCCACGCGTCAGCTCTCTTTATCCTCAGAACAAACCTAGGAGGAGGGTGCTTGTAGAAACTGAAACATGGAGAGGTTCAAGTAACTTACACGTTTAAGTAACCTACGTGGTCACACAGCTGAGTCATTGGCAAGGTCCACTCTAAAAACAGTCTCATCCTCGGCTTCTCCATAGACAAGTCCAATCTTTTATTGGAATTTTGATCTCATATCCAGTTCAAAGCTTCTCCCCTCAGCCCAGCCCCCATTGACTCAGGCTCAGAATCCCATAATCGGGGGGAGGGGGGACATGTGACACTCCAAGTGCTGCCTCCTTCCCACTCACTAACTGCTGCTTCTGGCTTCCTCAGAGTGGCCAGAAGGGAGGCTGAGAGGACAGAGGCAAGGTGTGACCAGAACGCTGCAAGTCTGGGGCAGTGGCCTCCGGGTGGCAGAGATCCAGTGGGCACCACCGGGGTTCTTTGCTGGAGCTGCCAAATGGTCAGGCTGTGCTCAGGTGCTCCCTGCAGAGCTCTGACAGCTCACGTGCTGCCAGGCTGTCCACAGCTCAAGTCTGACTCCCTCATGCAGTGTCCACTCTAGAAGTGTCATGGTGACCGGCCACCTCTGGTCGTGCAGAGTCAGGTACAGTGCTGGTGCCTGGTCACATCTTCCCAAATGCTCTGGTCTCAGAGGGCACCAGGTCCCACGGAGGAAAGTCTTGAGTTGATGGCGGGTGGGGGCATGTCCCCAGAAATGGGGGGAGACACCCTGCACTCCTTCCTCAGACAGCGCACTTCTCGGGAAGGATGGTCCTTGTAGTCATCACAAGGCTTATCTAACTTCTGGGCTGTGGGAGGTAGGAGAAGGGTCCTACCCAGCTTCTGTTTTATTGTGGGGGTCCTGAGCACCTTTCAGCCTCATCGGAGACTCCAAGACAACAGGAACGGTCAAACCTAACATCTCGTGAAAGCTGATTCAGTCCTTCTCCAGCTCAGTTCTTGTCTCCAAAAGGAAGCTGTCTTGATAATGCTGGGTTGCTCTGCTCCTCACACTTCGGCCCCGCTCCCCTCCAGCCCTTGCTCTGCAAGGCCCCATGTGCCTGGTCACACACTGAGTTCTGAAAACACTCAGCACTGCCATTCCCCATTGGCTGCCTGGGTGGAAACCCTACTTACAGCCGTCAGTCACATCATTTGTCCCCAGTCACATCTGTGCAGACCCCAGCTGCACAGGGCTCAGTCCCAGGGTCTACTGAGGGCAAGGGAGTGGGCATCACAAGGACAATTGGGGACGGGAGAGTTGGGGCCACTGAATGGGTGTTGGAGAGTTGTCTGCAGGCTAGATCTCAGCTGCAGCAGCCCCTGGGAGAGGGAGGGAGACGACCATCTGTTCTCAGCTCTGCCCAGTCCAGTCTGCACGGACAGGCAGTCCGTTGACAGTGGGCTGGCCTGCAGTGGGCCCCCAGAGCAGGGCTGACTCCCCACTGTCTGGGGTTCAACAAAAGATGCTACAGAAGTCTGGGCTTGGATGGGGAGGGAGGGAGTGCCTGCCTGAGGTTGGGGGATTCTGGTGTCAGATACCAGCCTGACACTATCAGGACGGACTTGTGGGGCCAGAATAAAAGCAGCTCAGTACTGCTCAAGCCAAGTCTTCCTGGCTTCCCAGAAAATCACCTGCCCCCAGGAGCAGCGTGCTCACCTCGCAGCCTCCTGGGCTGCTCACCTATGGGAAGTGCCTGGTGAATCTCACCGTGAAGTCAGAGACAGAGGCTGACACCCCCTGTGCTTGCATGGGTGTCACTCTTTATACCCCTGAGGCTTTGCTGGCATCAGCCTCCTGAGCTGGGGACCCCTCTCTGTTGTGTGGAGCCCTCCTCACTCAGCCGCAAGGACACAGCGGGGAGGAGGGCAAGCAGCGCCTGCAGTCTGCCTGTCGCTCTGAAAGCCACTTTAACTGTGTCAGTCATGGCACGGCCTTTGTTTTATAGGGGGAAACTGAGGCTCTGAGATGAGATGGCTGGCTCAGGGCCACAAAGGGAGGAAGTGGTGGTGCCAAGAAGAAAGCTCTTGTTTTTGGCTTTAAGGCCCATGCTCTTTCCACATCCCCTCTGGACCTCACATCTAGACACAAGCTCTGTGAGGCCTGGCCCTGTTGATCCTCTGCCTCAAACTCACCATGTTTCTCATATGCCCCACCCCCTTGACTGACAGCTGTGAATTACCTCCTGATTCCAATCACTCCTCCCCATTTCCATCCTGGCCACCCTGGTTTGAGCCGCTGTCACCTCTCACCCGCATTTCTGCTGGAGCCTCCTAGCTCCACTGCTTCCTTCATCTCTTGCCCTCATTCAGTGTATTCTCCACACAGCAGCTGCAGTGATCCTGCTAAAACCTGAGTCAGACCAGTTTTCTCTTCTGCCCAAGTCCCTGCAGTGGCCCCCATCTCAACCTGGGGAAAAGCCAAACCCTTACAAAAGTCCATAAGGCCTGGGGCCTCCTTCTCTCCTGCTTTATCTCCCCTCCACCCCCAACAACTCTGCTGTGGCACCCTGGGATCCTTGCAACTCTGCCGGTACTTTTGGCCCCTCCTACCCCAGGACCTTTGTACCTGCTGCCCCCTGCCTGCTCCACTCTTCCCTAGGCACCCCCATGACTAGTTCCCTGCTTCCCTTCAGGTCTCTTCTTAAATGCTACCTTCTCAGTGAGACCTTCTCTGACCATCTTATTTTCACATACCAAGCTCTTTCCCTGTTCTATTTTTCATAGCTCTTATTGCCTCCTTTTAGACCACATAATTTACTTAGATTTCTCTGTCTCTCCCACACTGGAATGTAAGTTTTATAAAGGCAGCGCCTTACAGATATTGATTCATTTACTCCACAAAACAATCAGCTATTACAATAGCTATCACCATTTTCCAGGTCAAGCAACGTGCCCAAAGTCACCCAGCTAGGAAGTGGCAGAGCCAGGATTCAAACCCAGGCAGTGTGGCTCTCAACCACCATGCTCTCCCACTGCCAGTTCTATTCACTGCTGGATCTTGGCTCAGACCACACCTAGCCTTTTATAGATGTTCACCGAAGAATGAATGAATGGGAACGCTGCAGTCCCATGTCAGTGTGGCTCCCACAGATGGAGAGATCCTGGATGGAGGACTCCTGTTGTCCCCTCCCATGCTGCCCCACCCAGCAGGCCGCCCACACCCGACGGGGGCTGGGTCGGTCAAGGTCAGTTAAGAGAATGAATCTGTCCTGAATCTTAAAGTGGTTCCGTCTGCCCGTGGTCACAAGGACGAGACAGGCAGGCTGGTTGGACAAATCCTCTTTGTCAGAACTATGGTCTAGACCACACATGATGCAGCCTGGGCCCCACTCCTCTCCCCTGTCCAGTGCCTTCACAGGGCCCTGGAGAGTCTGCTGGGTGGGTCTCAGAGCCACATCTTGGGTGGGGCTCCTAGCTCCAAGCTTCCTATTCATAACACATGGGCACCGGGAGCACTGGGAAGGAACAGCCAGCGCTCCCCCAGCGGCAGGCACATCCACAATGCAATTCCTTCGAGGAAAATTACTCGGGCAGCCATTTATTAAAAGACAACTGCTCCCGAGGAGGTCTTTGGGCAGTGGAAATGCCAAATAGCTTTGAAGCGCCGGCCATACCCAAACCGATGAAGCAGGCTTCCAGGCACTATCTGACTTTTAATCTGCCTGCTCTTTCCCCATCTGGAAGGTCTAATGAAATGTTACACCGCAAGGAAACAAGGAAATAAGTAGCTTCAGAGGTGAGGGACACGTATTTAATTTCTTGCCTTGGTCTGCTATTTGCATAAACCTCAAGGGAATAACTGGTAGAGGAAAGAGAAGAAAAATAACAGTATCTGCGAGGCTCTGGGGCCGGCCGGGAGCTGCGTGAGCCACCGCACCTTGCATTTAACCCTCTCGGCTGACTGGGGGGGAGTGTCTTGCTGGTGTCTCTGTGACAGAGGCCACTGGTAACTCCCCAGGTCTGTGCCCCCCTCTTTCTTGGGGTCCACGGTGGGACAACACCCCCTTATCTCGCATGATTCTAGCTGGGGCCGTGTGAGTGATGTGGCCCCCCCAGGCTGCAGGGTTACGAGTGCGGCTGTCTCTCTCCCCATCTCGTCCGTCGTCCTCTGCAGGAGTCAGGGACACACGGTGGAAGGAGACTTGCTTTGGGTTGGGGATCCTAATCTTGAGGCTGAATCCCTGAGGGTACAGGCAGGAGATCATCCCTGCGGGATGGTCCCAACCTTGCCTCCACCCTGGGGCAAGAAGTCAGGCTTCCCAGGGACTGGCTTCTTCCAAATGCCTGACTAGCTCTGGGTGTGGCACTTACTTTGTAGGAAAGGGCAACTCCAGAAAGCAAGACTCAGCAAATCAACTAGTCAAACCCTGAGAGTGTGCCACCCCATCAGAGCGCAGGTGCCACATGGAAACAGAACGAGATCAGGATGGCGGGGTGAGGGGTGGGGGAGCCTCCCCGGCAGACCTGGCTAAAGCCAACTGACCCTGTCATTGGCAGGAGTGTCCTTGGATACACGTGCCTCCAGACAGACAGCTCTACTGAGGCTGAAATACGTCCTCTAGACGACGAGTGAATTTTGTTTCTTAATGAACACGTGCACAGAAAAAGATGTGATTGAAGAAAGGATGGAAAAAGGACGAACTAACTGGGGAAGAAATACGATTGCTGAACTCTGAGAGGCTATTTTAAACCAGAGATTAAAGGGATGGAAATTAAAACAGAGCAAAACAAAACACCGCCTGGCCCTGGCTGCCTGACGGAGGCCTTTAGTCTCCTTAACGCTGCTTCCTAAGGCCACCAGCATGGCGACATTGTTGACAACACACGGCCCACACCTCAGCCACTCCCAGGAGTGCTATTTACTTCTCAGGATTAATTCTTCAGTTTACCCGACAGTTCCTGCAGCCGTGCCAGAAACCCAGAAACAAGAGCTTCTGGTTGGAAGACACACCTGCTGTTTCCCAGAAGCTGGACTTTGGGCCAAACCCCACACATCCTTTTGCACAAGAAGAAGGCACCAGCTCTGTTGAAGTCCATTGGGAGTACCAATTATGTGGGTTTTTTGGCTTGGACTTTCTTAAAAAAACATGTTGTCCAGGAAAAACTCCAATTTTTTTTTCTTTCCGTGTAGGGGAAGGCCCAGTCTTCCCTACTGTGGGTCTTTATCCTGTGGGTCTCCTTTATTTTTACATAGAAGGCTTACTTCTGACCCTCCTGGTCACCAAATGTGTGTGGGGTTTCCCCACAACAAGAAGCAAGTCTCCAAAAGCAGCTGCAATTCAACTCAGTTCTGACCCTTTCTACCTGGAGACAGCATTCGGTCCCATGGGTCAAGCTCCGTCCTATGAGACTAACCTCCTTACCCCCAGGTCAGATGCCAGTTGCAAGTCCAGGCTGTCACTTGTGCTTCTGACCAACTGGCTTATGGATGGAGGTTCCCAAGAACCCCTGCTCAGGTTCGATTAATTTTCTAGAGCAGCCCACAGAACTCAGGCAAACACTTACACTCACCGTTTATTAAAGGATATGACGAAGGATACAG
Organism: Camelus ferus; assembly: GCF_009834535.1. Lineage (NCBI taxonomy): Eukaryota > Metazoa > Chordata > Mammalia > Artiodactyla > Camelidae > Camelus > Camelus ferus. The sequence goes on along the minus strand of NC_045710.1, from coordinate 16,031,373 downwards.
ATGACCAGTCAGATGAAGAGGTACACTGGGTGAGGTCTGGGAGGGTCCACCCCCGTGGAGTTGGGGTGCATCCCCCTCCTGGTGTGGATGTGCCTGCCCACCTGGAAGCTCCCAAACCCTGTACTGATGGGATTTTATGCCTTCACCATGTAGGCATGGTCAATTATCAACTCCATCTTCTGCCCCTCACCCTTCTCAAGAGAGTAAGGGGTGGGGCTGAGAATTCCAAGCTTCTACTCATGGCTTGGTCTTCCTAGTGGCCCGCCCTCATCCATCATCTAGGAGCCATATGGGAGCCCACCCAGAGTTGCCTCTCTAAAACAAAAGTCATTCTTATCACCCAGAAAATTACAAGGGTTTCAGGAGCTCTGTGCCAGGAACTGGGGGCAGAGACCAATACATATTTTCATTTGTGAGGGGCTTGAGAATGCACAGTGTCTGAGACCAGGAGTCTGGGGAGAGTTGCTGCCTCAGACACTGGAATGACCCGTGTGGCTGGTCAGCTCCTGTCTTCCTGTCCCTCTAAAACAGAAGGTGCACAGAGCTGCTTCCAGACTTACAGCCCACCAGCCAGTCCTGGAAGCCATGTCGTACTCTGCCAGGGACTGTGAGGGGTGTGGAGATGCCCTCGAGGATCCTTGGTCTGGCAGGGCTGGACCAATCCTCAAGGGGATCTTAGACCAGCAGACAGAGAGTGGTGCTTCTGCTGGGCATGAGTGTGAGCCCCTTGAGTTCTGGGACCTGGTTCTCTCCTCTTGCCTTCCCCACAGTGTTAGCTAAGTGTATGTGCACCCATCCTTCCATCTATCCATTCATCCCTGCACTCACCCACCCCTTCATCCCTTGATTTATTTATCTGCCCATCAATGCATCAGCTAGTTGTTGAGCATCTGTTTAGATGCCTCACCAGACATCAGGAAGATTACAGGACAAGGTGAGAAAAGTTCTGAGCAGAATTCCATAGTGAAATCTGTTGTTGTCTGCTATCCATTCCTTGCCGTCATGTGATAATAGAAGATCTCCCATGTGGAGCCCATCAGATATGGTTTGGGTGTTCTGACACACCATTTGGGTGAGCATGTGGCCAGGCGAGGCAAATCAGAGTATTCTACCCTTTAGGCCAAAACCCTGACTGATTCAGGGACCACGGACCAAACAGACCCAGCTCTCTTCGATCTATGAACTCAGAAATCAAGGTCTCTCTTCCCTTGGGATTGTGAACAGTGCAGATGTCGTGAGCTGGAACAGCTCCTGGCCACCTTTCCTGGTCACAAGGGGGAAGCCATCTGCACAGCAGAGAGTGAGGCCAGCCACAGAGAGAAGCAGAGACAGGAGCCTGACAAGAGTTCTGATATTACAGAACTCCTCAGGCTAGCTTGAATGGAAGCTGTTGCGAAACTTTCAGTTACAAGAGCTGACACCTTCCCTTTTTTGCTTAAATTTGGTTGAGTTGGGTGCTGTCTGCTGCAGTCAAACGAGTTCTAATATGTTCTTACACACTCTCAGAAGAACTAAGTTCTGTGTGGCTTAAGATGAGGTTTGAGATGTAAGGAAACGTCTTTGTAACTCTTTGGGAAGATTCAGAGAGAAGGAGGGGTGAGAGTATAGCTCAGTGGTAGAGCGCATGCTTAGCATGCATGACATCCTGGGTTCAATCCCCAGTACATCCATTAAAAAAAAAAGAAGGAAAGAAAGATACTCAAAAATGAAAGAACATTGTGAACCAGCACTGTCCAACAGAACTTTCTGCAATGATAGAAATGTTCTATAAGCCATGTTATCCAATATGTAGCTACCAGCCACTGCTGAGTATTTGAAAATTGGCTAATATAATTGAGGAACTGAATTTTCAATTTTATTCAACTCTCATTTAAATAGTGTATCTGGCTAGTGGCTACTGTATGGGACAGTGAAAGTGCGGACAAAGTTCCCTGGTGAGAAAATGTGGGGAAGAGTGAGCACTTCTGAAGGACTAGGGGCAGACATGAGGGAGATGGATTGGAGGTGGAAAACTGGAAACAGGGAGCTCATCTGGGACACTGATGCAAACAGCCCAGTGGAGGACTGATGAGGGGCTGAGCTGTGGCAGAGGAGATAGGGAGGAGCCAGGAATGAGAAGCTACAAAGGTGTTGGGGTTACAGCTCCCAGGGGGATGGTGAGAGCATGCACTGAAATGAGGCATGCAGAAGGGAAAGCAGGCTTGCCAGGGAAGTGAGGGTTTGGGGCTGGGATATATGAAATCTCAGGTGGGAAGACATTAGGCTGAAGGTCGCTGAATAGAAAGCTGGAGGCTAGAGACACAAATTTTTGGAGTCATTAGGGTTTAGGAAGTACTTGGTCAAACTGTAGAAAGAGAAAAGTAGAGCAAGACTAGAACCATGGTGACTACGTCCATAAAGAGGTCAGAAAAAGAAGGAAAAAGGAGAAGAGATACAGGGAGTAACCAGAAGGAGGTAGAATGCACGTAGTATAGCATTGTCCACGTTCTCTGGGATGATCAGTGAAAGTCTCATTTTTCTTCCATGCAGATATATTTTTGACATAAGTGAAATTGAGTCCTTTAAGTGTCCAATATTAACCAAGAACAAAATATTTTAGCTCTTGTAAAGACAAAATATTCTGAAATACACTGCATACTTCCCTATGTGCTGAACAGAGTTGAACATAATGGAGACACTGGGCTGTTAAACAGCATCATGCTTAGAACTGAAGGACCCCACCGGGTAGGACCCACTGTCCCAGCGGTGACCAGACCCAGACTGTGGTGCTTCCTAAGTGTACACGTGGAATTCCAGAGTTTTGCAGTTGCTTCATCTCCGATTAGCTTCTAGCAACCATTTCTTGCTTCTGTTATCTTTCCCCTCTCTTTACTCTTGCCAGATTGGGAGTTTGCAAAACTTGCTTTGAATTTTGAATCCAGGTAATCAGTCTTTTAGGCAGTTCATATTTTTTAAAAGAACAATTCTGAATTAAAGCCCAAGGGATTGATGATGAAAGAAAGAACCAGATTTGGGTGCACACACTTGGTGATCCTTAACTGCTCTGTCAGCTCTTCAGGTCTTTTCTCAGTCTAGGCTCTGGGTGGGAGAGGTTTCCAGATAAGAGAGAACCGGTAGAAAAAGCAGAGACCCTGACAATCTTGCCACTGAGGACCTCTTACTCTGACAGAGATCAATGGCACACACTGTCACATCATCACAAATGTGGAGGACAGACACTATGCACCAGAGTTAGTCAAGTTGTAGCCCAGGCAACTAACAGTGTGACATATCCCACAAAGTGTCCCTCCCCAGAGCCAGAGATCATTTCTCGTGCTCACTCCCACAAAACCACAGGCACACTCCTCCTAGTGCCTGAACGAACTTTTCAGTCATGAACCCAGCTTCCTGCATGCCAGAGAGCATCAGGGATCTGGGTAGCAAGGCGCTGACAAAGGGTGACTCACAACCTACTTGCTGGGGGTCGAGGCCAAAAGCTTTAGACATCTTGGTGAAAACACAAAACAGAACAAGAATGCAGCCAAGTGGATATGATGGAGAATTAGGGATTCCAGTTTGCACCCAAACCACTGGCCTCCTTGCCAGTGAAGCTGACTTCAGGCATCTTTCTTTCTCCACGTGTGGTCCTAGGACCAGCAGTGCCAGCATCACTTGAGAGCTTGTCAGAAATGCAGACTCCTCATCCCAGCCTACAGAAGCAGAATGTGCATTTTAACAAATCCTCAGGTGAACTGGGTGCACACTGAGAGCACGGCCTTGCTCACCTCATAATCCGTTTAGGTGATTAAAGAACTGTACCAGGAGTCAGGAGAAACCTGGGTTCCTGCCCTAGTTTCGCTACTTACTGGGTGCTGTGAATTTGCAGAAGTCCTTTCTCCTTTCTGGCCCCTGTTCTCCCAACTGCTAGCTGGAGTCCAGTCCAACGGGCTCAGGGCTGCATTCATGTCCTAACTGTTAAAGCAAGGTCTGTAGGTGCCCTTGGTGCCATCAGAGCCACTTCGCTTTACAGACCAGAGTCTCCTTCTTCCTCATGGGATTTCAGAAGTGTTTCTCACTGTCACGAAGGCTATGGCATAAATCCTGACATCCTCTGGACACATTCCAAAGCCTCCTGCAGCCCCAGATACCCAACCAAGCTAGCATCATTAGAATCCAGCCTTTCCCCCGGATCAGGAGTGTATGAAGGTGCTGGGCTGGCCTAAGACCTTCCTCTCCTCCACCTCAACATGCAGCTTCTTAGAGGTGGCCACGCCCTGAACGCCCAGAATTCCAGCAAAGAGGCGACGGGCCATCCCTTTCCAAATACCCAGATGGGGTATCTGGCTTCCTTTAGTCCATGCAGTTCTGTGCTTGAAATTCTGCCAACAAATGAATCCCAGTATATTTAATAGTTAAAACAACTCTGCATTCCAAGCACTAATGCAGCTGACATAATACTGGTCACGAGTGGTTAAACAGGATGCCTCCTCTTGATCTGCTGGAGGGGTGTGTGTGTGTGTGTGTGTGTGTCTGTGTGTGTGTCTGTGTGTAACCATTACATACAAAGTTTCATGGAGCCCATGTTTCTGCCCACTGCCGGAATCTATACCTCAAAGTCAACTGAGAAGTTACTCTTCCTTCCTAAAGGACTTTAAATGCCGTTTCCTTCAAGGAAGCACGATGGAGCGGGCAAAGAGGGGAAAGCAGACCCCTCCCCGAGTCCACAGAGTGTCCAGTGAGGCTGCAGGCTGCCCATGAGTCCAGGTGCCCATTGAACTTGGAACAAATGCAAAAGCAGATTGTAGGAAATTGATACCCAGAGAGGGCTGGTGTGGGGAGAGCAGCACGCACTCATCCAGGCTCCACAGAGAACAGGAACCTAACAGACAAAAAGGGACGCCAGGCAGGTCCAGAACAGTCCTTTCCACTGTCCCTGGAGAAGGGTGTGTGTGTGTATGTGTGTGTGTGTGAGGGGGCTGTATTTTGGTTTTCGTTAACTCATCAGGTAGGAGGAGAGCCTAGAAGCTTGTATCACACTGTTGCTGTCCTTGTTTACAACGTGTGGTGTGTATTTATTTACATCAATCTGAGGGTAAACACTATACGGTTTCTCTCCACCGAATGGGCTCAGGCATTTTTGACAGGTCCTCCCTCTGTTCCCCCCAAGGCCTGAACGCAACAAATTCTTATGGAGAGAGATCAGGACTCAACATTCCAGGTTTGTTTTGCAAACAAAAAGGTCAGCAGCCCTGGCAGAATGCCGCTGTGCCCAGACAGTCTCTCCTCTAAGCGTGCAAAGTGTTAGCAGTGAGTTTGAGGTGGTGACGGATGCAGCGTTATGACATTCAAGGGACAAGTCCAATCTGGCCCCCCAGGCGGAGGATGGGAGAGTCAGCCTCCTTAAGTCCTCAGCCATGTGGCTGTCTGAGGGCCTGGTTCCCTGCTGTGACAAGTGCTGAGTGTCACTCTGCATTACAGGCCAAGGACCAACCCACCCTGACAGCCAGGCTCCTTCTACAGAGTATGCTCCAATTTCTGCAGCTTGGGGGCCCCCTGGGTCTCGAGGACCGGGTCACCCCAATTATGATGCTGGGAGCTTCCAGGGCGATAAAGGAAAATTCACCCCTCAGCTGTCAGGTTGAGGCTGTGTGTTGCCTGAGAGAGTCAACAAGAGGAAATCAAGTTAATCCAGTGGTGTGACTGTGTCTGTGTTGACAAAAGGGACCCAGCATTCAGGAAGGACGCTTGTCACTCTGAAAGGGTGAGCACTTGGGTTTTAAGAAAGAGGTAGGCCTCAGAGAAGGTCTGTGTTTCCCAGCACTTCATTTTTAGTACCAGGAACCCAAGAATCACCTCTGAAATAAGAAATGTCAAAATTTATGGGGGTCAGAAGGCAGGTGCAGGCCTTGGATTTTTGTTGTTGCTGTTGTTTTTTTTCTCAAAAGATTTTTTTCTTGTGGTATAACACACAGGATGTAAAACTGACCATCTGAAGCATACACTTCAACGGCATTAAGTACATTCACAATACTGCGTAACCATCACTATGGACACCTGGGTAGCTTCCACCTTTTGGCTATTGTGAACAACGCTGCCACAAACAGGAGAATGCAAATATCCACTGGAGGGGCCTTCAGTGGATATATTAGTGTTAACCCTTCTCCCGTCTGGTGAGAGGTGGACTCCAGCTGGTGTCTGAGCGAGGCTGCAAAGCTGAGAGCAGACTGGGGTCAAGGTCTCCGGGAAGAGGATGGAGAGGCACTCGTGCACCCCGGCTGCACTCAGGACTGAAAGGATTCCAATTCCACAAAAGCAGAGGCTGCTCTGCCCCTTTCCTCCCAGAGCCATCCTGGGACATCCTGACGTTAGCCACGTGTCTCAGTGCTACCTCACCCCCTGTGGAAAGGGAAGACACAAGGACCAGAACAGGACCCTTCACCTGGCCCATCTGGTAGGGCTGCATTTTTTTTTAAATTAACTAATTTGATGGAGGTATAATTCCCGGGAAGTGACTGCTCAGATGCTAAGTGTACAGTCTGACAAGTTCTGATAAATGTGTGCACCCACTGCACCGCTACCCCAGTCCAGACACGGATCGTTTCCATCAGCTCATAAAGTTCCTTCGTGCCAAACTGCATGTTAGCAGCTTCTTTTAGAGCCAAATTACTGTGGCATCAGCAGGGTTAGGGGACTTAGAAAAAGCCTGTGGGGGCTTCTAGGCTGTGAAACCCCAAATGTCCTCAACTCTGAGCCACCACCAAAGGCATTTTTTTCCTTTCTAATTTTGCAGTTGATCACCACCCACAGTAGTCTGGCAAGGTAAATTTTGAAAAACTGGAGCCCAGAGCAGATTGTGGAACCTCAGCTTCACTCAACAGTTTGAAACCCATTCACTACAAGCGTGTGCCCAGCATCCACTCCTTGCTAGGCCTAGGGCTGGGCGTGGCCGTGGCTGTGGCAGGTCTGCGGTTAGGAATGGCCCCTCCGGGCAGGGGGGAGACACTGAGCAGAGTGGACAGAATGACATCTGGGCGGGAACACAAGATTGACTCTTGTGATGCCGCGAAGGCATACATCCTTCTGGCCGAGACCAACAAAGAAGGCTCTTTGGAAGCACAAGGGTTCAGGTTTGCCCTTTCGAGGATGCACAGCTTTTCAACAGAAGCCAGAAAGAGATGAAAACCCCTTCTCTTTCTAGGCTGGGAGGACACTGTGTGTCCTCAGGGCACTGAGACACAAGAGCTATCATTTATGATGTAACTTACCATGATGTACTAAGGCTGGGCTCAGTGTTTCACATTCAGGGTTTTACTTGACAAAAATAAAATAAAAATGCTGAGGGAAGTCCTGACGAGGAAAGTCCTACCAGGTGCAATGCGGCTGAGGGACCCCCAGGTTCACAAAGCATTGCACCTGGATTCCGCCCCGGGGCTGGGTGTTTCTGAAGCCCGTGCTGTTCTGCTGTTTACTGTGCTGTGGGAAGAAACACACGAAAACTGGAGCACGGCCTGCTGTGTGCACAAGGGGAAGAAGGGAAGGAATAATGCCGCTCTGAACGGCATTCCAAAGACCGGGCACTTGCAACGACAGTGGTTCCTCACTGGATTCAAATTTCACTTGAAATGGCAGGAGCAGTATTACCGTCACAAAAAGAGCTCTGCAAATTCTGCATTATGCATACATATACCCGTTTTTTTTTTTTTTAAATGCCATAGGAAAATCTCATTTATTTAAAACAATGGGGGCTTATTAGCAAAATTATTTTTTTCTAAAAGCAGTCTTATTTATACAAAATGGCCCAAAGCAGGCACACCAAGGTTGCAAGCACAGTTGGCTTGTAATCAGCACGACTGCCCAGGAACGGCCGTTCCAGAGGGTGTGCTGGCGGGGGAGTTCTGTTCTCTTTGTTACTGTGATGCCCCGGTTCGTGATTATCCTGTTAGTTCCTAGAGAGGGGGGCTGGTCCTCACAGTATTACAGACATCACCTCCCTTCCCTTCCCCCTAAGCGCCCCACCCCTCTCGAGCTACCATGGGGGTAGGTTTCTGGCAGCTCTCGGGGCCGTTTGCCTTTTATTCTCGGGTCAGGTCAAGGCTCCTGAGAAGCCACACAGAAGCTGTGGCTGCGACCTGGAGCTCTTTGCATTGCATCATATGCTGAACTCCTGGGAGAGGCTCGTGAATTCTCCCAAATGCTGCCAGTCCTGAGTCCTGCCAGGTCAAAGTGTCAAGTCTCCTCAACAGCCTAGTCCAGCCCCCAGGCTGGGTGGAGCAGCAGCCTCAGGGGGTGGAGGGGTGAGGGGCAGGGAAAGGTTCCTTAAGTGAGTCTCATTTCCATACTGCCTTGAATGGTGTGCCCAGAAAGACAGACGTCCCTGGATGCACCTTCCACATTACATCTGCAGCCCCACGAATGGCCAACAGGCAGCCTACTTGGACACACATGCACATGTGCACACACATTCAACCTACACACACGTACACACATGGTTTCTACATAGCCCCTGGACACCCAGGGCTACCGTATGTGTACACTATCCATCATCCTCCCCAAATATCTCCAAACCACTTTATGTTTATGGAGGGATTGAGAGCCACCCGACAAATAGAAGCCCTCGTTGGCAGAAGACCTATTGAGCTCCCCAAAGACTAGGCCCCTCGTACTCCTCTCTGAGCTTGGGGTCTCTGAGTTGCAAAGATGCAGGGTTGGTGGGAGCTCTCCCCCGGCCCCCAGGACTCCTCCCTGCCAGCCGAGCTCCTCCTCTCTGCCCACCTGCACACACAGCTGCAGGGCTATCTCCTTTCTCAACAAAAGCCCACCTCTCCCCAGCTGGTGGTCTGGAGCCAGCCAATCCCCTACTTTGTCCTGAATGCTCCTTGATTTGCAGAGGCCTGCAGTGACAAAGGAACAACTCCCAACCCTAACCCTTCTCCCAGTGCAGAGGGTGAGGACACACCTCCTCCTGTCCACACTCACACTCTGATCCCCAAACCACAGGCTCCCCACCCTCCAGGCTTCACCACATCTTGTAAGCTCCTCATTCTCATGGTTTTGTCTGGAAAGAAGTAGTTTAGCCATGAAAGCAAGCACAATTTAGGTTTGACATAGGAGCCAGAGTCTAACCACGACCACTTGGATCCCGTGATGGCCTGTGGGCAGGGGCCTCACTCTTGACCCAGGAGCAGGAAGCCGGGAACGGTGCAGAGGGCGTGTGGCCCACACACACTCCACCAGCTCCCACAGGCCTCCACTCTGCTGCAAGCAAAGCACATTGCAAACGAGAGTATTTTTTCTCCTTGCCAGTGAGCCGTTGCTGCGTATTCCAGGAGGAGGCCATTACGGGGAGTTAATAGAGTTTTAAATTTGTTTTTAAATTTTATAATGTAATTCATCAAATTCAGCATCTGAGCACAGCATTCATGTTCAGACCAGGCTGCATATGTCAAACTGGCCCCAGCCTCTCCCTACCCTTTTCCCCTTAAAATGAGGAAAGATGAACTCTTTAGGGTAACTGCCAGGCATGGCCCCAAGTGGGGTGGGAAGACAGGCAGCAGAGTGGGTTCTGGTCTGTGGGGGTCATTCTGGAACTGGCCTACGGAAAGGCCAGTGACTTATTTGAGATGCTCTGGGAACCTTTCACAGTCAAGTGTGATCGAGGCTGCCCTAGGCCTTGGTTGCCTCACTGAGGTGGTCACCTGGGAGTCACTGTGACTTGGTTCTTTCAGACACACATCTGTTACAGGACCAGGTGTCAGTGAGAATGGGCGACACCCAGGGCACAGATGTGGAAAGCAAACGGTGCAGCCTGCTGGTCAGAGACAGATGGGAGCTCATTTCTGCTATTTTTCACCGACAAGGATTTCCTTTAAGGATGTGTTGGGCCGAACTTAGGATTATTATTGTGACTTGGGACCCGCTGCTGCTGAATTGGAGGTAAGTGAGATTTATGGGAACACTCTTTTGTGAAGAACATCTCAGGTTTCAGGACTTGCAGCGATCTTCTGTACCATGAAGTGCAGTCAATCTTGCCTTTTATGAAGCGTTAACAAGTGCCTTCGGTTTGAGGGAAAGTTCTGGAATAGACGTTGCCAGCAAGTGGAATTCTGTCGGTCCCAGAGCTGACCTCAATAAAACAGCTTCCTTCTGGCAGCCCTGATGGCAGGACCCTCAGCTCTTCCAGGCCACAGAGTCCTAAGAGAGCGTGGAGAGCCCACTTGCCTGGTACAACCTGGAAGTGGGTGGGTGTTGGGGGCATAAGTATCAGAGCACAACACGGGCCTGGTCTTGGTGCTCATTTGCCCCTGAAATGTGCCTGTTCTCGGCTAACAGAACCCGCAGGAGATGGCTGCACCCCAGCCCCAGCTGTCTGGGCCCAGGTCAGGAGTGGCCAGTAGGTGGCAATAACTTGTGGTCACTACTGATCGGCGGCCTCCACTGTGCTGGTGACAAGGAAGAGGCTTCAGGCAGGCTTCTGCTGAGCCGCAGAAACCATCCTCCTCCATTGCTCTGAGCACTGAGCTCTGCGTTTCTTGAAAGGAACAGATCACAAACAGAAAGCTAACCCTTCCTCGAAGCCACACACCCAGTCAAACATCCTGTACTACTTTTCAGCTCTTGGGGGACTTTTGCCCAGTGATTTATGCCCTCCCGGCTGGAGCCTCAGTGCCCTCATTCTACGTAGCTTCAGACATTCTGCTTCTAATTTCACACCAATCACGATGCCAAGGTGGGCTGGGGCAAGAATCCTGCATGGCCTCGGCTTTCCTGAGCAGATCTGGAAACAGATGCTGAGGGCTGGGCACAGGTGGGATGTGGGAGCTGGGGTGGGGCTGGGCTTGGCAGCCGGCAGGGGCAGGGGGTGGGCTGGGGTGGAGGAAGAGCATCTTGAGGTGATGAAAGTCTTTTTGCATTCAAGGGCTTGCCAGCTTCCAACTTGCTACTTATTGCATTGAAAAATATTCCACACGATTGAGGAACTATTTTCCAAAACAAAATGCTGGTATTCATCAGGAGGCGCGGGTTGTGCAGTGTGAACAATTCACTTTCGTTAAGTACCATATGGCCGCTGGTAGGAAAACGCTAACATGTTTCAACAGTACAGCTGGGGTAGGGTTCCTTTATTCACCGTGCAGATGGCTCTAATTGACATCTCTCCTAAAACAGGTCTCCAGCATTTCTGCAGGATCATTAGAGTAATTAGTTATTAAATACCATCACCACTTTTAGAGACGGGGTCTGATCCCTGGCAACGTTCCACCACAGTGGAACTGACAGGTCCTGGCAGAGGACAAGCTGAGAGACGGCCAACAGGAAGGGCGTGTCAGCTCCTCCTCCTTGGTGGGAAGGCCAGGGAAGGACAAAGACCTCACTAATTCCAGAACAGCCCCCGGAGAGAACTTGGGCAACCAAAGAGCTCTGGACCAGGGTTCTAGAGCCAGGCTCATTGCTTCTTTAGCTGTGTGACCATATGGCATCAATCACACAGCCTGTCTGTTCTTCCCTTAAAAGGGGTCCTGAACTGGGGATCACGCCGGGTGTGTGGGAAAGAAAGAGGTCCCAGGACTGCATGCGCACCTAAGAGTTCTTCCAAAAAGTAAATACATGTTTCCAGAGGGCAATATGGGTTTAGGAAATAGCCTTTACTCTGAGCTCCTTTCCCCATTGACTGAGGGTTAATAGCATGACATTATTAGTTTAATTTCACAGTCTAATCAGTTTCCCGCATTATTGATCGAAGGACTTGGAGCGACTGTAATTTTGTAAAGCTCTTGGCTAAGGGAATAAAGATAGGTGGCTCTCAAGCTTGGGGGCCAGGTGAAGGAGCGCCTGGTCTGATCACACAGCTCATCAGACGGGGCCACACAATCCACAGGTAAACTGTCCGCCCACTGCTGAACCATGTGGAGGGTCAGAATGCCCAGACCCCACAGGGATGACAAATGGAAATGGAGCATCGGAAATGGAGACCAGCCTCGGAGAGAGCCCCTTTCTCAGGCAATACTGGAGCCCAAATCTACCTCGAATGCCATTCTGAGCCCCCACCCGGCCTGGGGCTTCATTGTTAAACACCCTCCGTCAGCAGGGCCCCATCTGTGCGATGGAATTTTTTTTGTCACTTTTTCAAATCAGAATAGAAACAATTTTTAGTCTATAATTATCATTTCTTTTCTCAACAGACAAATGTTTCCTTTTAAATTGTAGGGCGGAAAAAGCAAAGAACAACATTTTAAACCAAAAAGAAAGACTAAAATTAATTTCCTCTTTACAGAAAAATAAAATACAACAGCTCTAAGAAGCCAGGTTTTTCTTTTCCCAAAAGAGCAACAAAAGCAACAGTGCATTCATTGCCAGTACTGATGCCCATTGTTAAGAGGCAAGTCCTCGAGGGATGCTGGGAATGGGCCTGCAGACCTGTCTCCTGGACCTGATCGCCTAGGGGCTGGGCTGCTCCTGACGTCTGAGCTCACTTGGGATGAACCATGTGAAGCCCTCGGTTCAAGGAGCCAGCTCCGCATGGAGGGTCCCAGGAGTCAGGGGCCAGGCCTGGAGTCTACCAGTTGGCGCTAGTTTCTTCATCTCTGAAATGGGATTTTACATTTCACATTTACATTTTACAACGTCGCTGGGAGGATCAACCTTCCTCCTTTGGGCTAAGTGCTTTGGGAGTCTGAAGCACTGAACAAACCCTGCTGCTTTCACGGCAAGTCGAGACTAACCAGACTCACTGTTAAGAAAGAGCCCAGCTCAGATCCTTTCTCTGCCAGCGAGCTCCTCCGCCCACTGGGAGAAGCCAGTCCCCTCACCCACCTCCCCGATCCCGGCTCTCACACTCAGCCCGCGTGCAGTAGGACAGGCGTGTGTCTCCTGAGTGCACCCGAAGTGCCAGGCACGGCCCAGGCTTTCAGTGCCCAAGACCAGTGTTGATGGGGTGAGCTGAGGGGGTGATTTCCGAGGGCGGCTGGGAGGGAGGAGAAGCAAGCTGCCTCGGCGGAGGAGCTGAAAGGAGTTCAGTGTGGCGGGAACAGCCTGCTCAGGCGGGGAAGTGCGCGTTTCCTCTGGATGAGGAGGGTCAAAGGTTTCCTAGTCTGGTTTCAGAACTGGGAACAAAGGGTGAAGACGGTTCAACTCTCCCATCCCCACGGCCACCTTCCAGGCTCCTCAGCAGGAAGGGGCACGACCCCCATCCACAAACGCGCTCTGCCAGTTCAGTGTGGGCGCTGCTGACCCCACTCCTGTTCCTCTGCATAAACCCCATTAGGGGCTTGCCATCACCCAGCCAGCTCGGGGGGGGGGGTGCTCGGGGACAAAACAAACAAACAAAACTAGCTAGACCCAAATTTGCAGCATTTGCCTGTCTCTGTTGTATACACATTCCCACTTCAGACTGCAAGCTACCAAAAGGATGTCACAGAACACAGAGCTGGGAAGAGATGTTGATACCGGGCTCTCGGGAGCCACCAAGCCAGCCCCAGCTCCGCATACTCATGGGACTTGTGACGGAGTGTGGAGGGTGAGGCCACAGAGATGTTGCCCCAAGGCTGCTCTGCTGCTGCTCCGTGACAGGAAGACCCCACTCCCAGCGGCAGAGAGCAGAGCTGGCCACCACACTGCCACGCTCCCCTGTCTTTCCCTGCTCTGACCCTCAGAGGCTCTGATTCATCAGATCATGTCCAAACACCTCACCTGGCTTTCATGTCTTTTCACGCCTGGCACACTCCCCAGGCTCTTGTCCCTCTGTCTCTGCAGAGGCCCCTGTACCAGCCTCCCTGTCTCCTCCTGATTTCCAGTCACACCTTGGCTACCCCACTACATGGTTCCCTCTGCCTGTGACACCTCCCCTCCTGCATTCCCTCACTAAACCCTTCCTGTCCTTTAAGGCTGAACATCCCCAGGCCCTGTACCTGCTGGCAGTGAACCCCACGGTGCACACGGCAGGCCCCTGCTTGACTGCACTCACTGAGCATCTCCTGCAGAACAAGGACTCGAGGCCTGCTGCTTGATGAGCCAACACTCCTCAGGGAGGCATACCGAGTCAAGGTTCTTCCTGACCTGACTTTACTTTCTGAGCTTTGGAGACTCCCTCTCAGGGAGGCAGAGGAGGCCAAGTATGAGGGTCCAAGGTCCATGCTTCCCACAACTTGGGCCCAGGGATCTCAAGGACTCACTTGCCACGGCCAGAGAAGGCCGGAGAGGTGGCTGGGTGACATCGAGAGGGAGCTTAGTGGCTGCCCAGGCTGCAGCGAGACTCCTGTGGCAGAGACACAGGATCCCTGTGGCAGAGACACAGGATCCCTTTAACAGGTGGAAAAAAGCAACTGGGTGTCCTGCACACCTGATAGCTTTCCAAAAATAGCTGGTGGGCCCTGGCCCCGCGGACTTGCCTCTGGGTAGGGGCAGGGGTTGGGGCTTGCGGCTATTTGATTACTAAGTTTCTGAGGAAGGAGGCAAGTCACGGCTGGTTCTATACCTTACTGTCTCTGGCCACGCCCAAGCTCAGGACTGGGGTCCAGGCCTGGCCCATCACCTCCAGCTCAGCTCTGCTCCACCGCCTTGGGGGAAGGAACTTGTCTGCTGGTCATGCGGGGGAGGTAGGGAGACTGTCCAGAGCAGATGCCAGCGGGCTCTGGGCACCATTTCTTCTTGGCCAAAGGACCTGGGTACAGAGACATTCTCCTCAAACCAAGGCACTGACAGCATCGAACAGAAATGTCATGATCTGAAGCCACGTGGCATAGGAGGAAGCAAGAAAAGAAAAAAGGAATTCTCCAGGCTGAGCCCCAGAAATCTCCTCTGCCCTCCTTGGGGGCCAGGCTCAGGGACAAGCAGTGGGCAGAGGAACAAAGGGAGAACTCTTTTCTTTCAGAGGCGGGCCTGGCCTTTGCCTTCTTCGCTCCCAGAGCTCTGTCTCCTTTGGTGCTCTCCTCCCTCCTCTGTGTCTACACGGAACACTTAGCTCTTGGCACCCTGAAGTCATGTGTTCAGCCTCCTGTCCCCTGGACCAGAACCATGGGCTGCACCTGGGCCCTCTGCTGGCTCAGGGAAATCTTTTAAAAACAAATCCCACTCATTAAAAGTAACAGTGTGCATTCTCGCCGGTCGGAATGTCAGCACATTTTGGAGATCCCTAAGTCACCCAGCTGAGAACCCGTCTGAGAGGCGGTGAGTAAAAACTTACAGGGAGAAAAATTACTGCCAAATAGGATCCCTAGCAAATATAAATCCGCTCCACACACAAACACACACACACACACAGCTGGAAGATGCCTTTCTAACTCTTACCGAGAGGCAAGGAACCTGGGAGGCTTGTGCTTTCCCGAACATTTTCATATCAAGTATTCTCTCCCTGCGAGGTCCTTCAGATACTCTGACTTTTAAGGACAGTTTTCTCACTGGGTCTTGCGAAGGACACACAGCATTGCTTATGCTAAAAAAGGTGGCAAGGCCAGCAAAGAAACGGACAGAACAGATAGAACCAGAGAGAGCGATTCCCGATACCACCGTCCCTCCCCCAGCCCCCAGCCCTTCTCCCTGCTGAAGACCACAAACGCCTGGCACGTTCCCCCTCACTCTCTGTGCTGAGATCCTGTTGCTGAAATGTGATGCTTGGCCCACTGACCTGCCAGCTGCGCAGCACCCTGGCACCAGGGCCCCGCGAGCCCCCACCCTTGAGCCGCGAACATCTATCACCGTGACTAGGCAGCTGCAGCCCTGCGGTTCCCCGCGGCGCCTCTTCCGCGCAGCATCTCCAGCTCGCGCAGCCCCTCTGAGCACCAGCTTCTGCTCGGAGCCCAGGCAGGCCCAGCGGGCGCCTGTGCCACTGCGGTGTCGTCTGCCCTTGGGACGGCTCGGGTTTGGTGTAGTGGAAAGAGATGCAGATGAGGAGCCCGGCACTTGGTTTGGGCGGGCCCTGACACTCCCTCGCGGAGCTTGGAGCAGGTCACGAGTCGCCCCCTCTTTCTGGCATCAGCTTCCTTCTCTGCGAAATGGGAATACTCGGGGGCAACTCTACCCACCTCAAGAGGTGTCACGGGGGAAAGGAAATGCAGTATGGGGAAGGTGGAAGAGTGAAGCTTGCTAGTAAAAAAGTTCGTTATCATTACAGAGCAGGGCTAAAGGTGTCCAGGCAAACTCCCCAAAGAGGCACAAGGCTTCCTCTGTGATAATCTCTGTATGAGATGGGTACTCACTTCAAGGTTCCTGTTCCCGCTTTGCTAACAGGAATTGTAGAATCACTACCAAGTCCAAGCGGTACAAACAGCAAATAACCACTTGGATGAGAAGCCTGTTGAAATACGTCTTTGCTGGGCACAAGGTCGGCCGGCAGCCTGGCCCATAAATCAGCACTCCCTCCTTAGCTCATTGGCTCTCTCAAGGAGACGGGCTCAGTTAGACTCGGACACTTCGCAGCTCCTACTACCCTCCCCTGCACACAGTAGGGATTTAGACAGTGCTTGTTGAACTGATTACTGCAAAGACAGCTGGAAGTGTGAGCAGGCAAAGCCCTGCCCACTCAAATTGGAGACTGACTCCATAACGTGTGGCAAGGGGCCAAATCCGAATCAGACAGGACTTGAGGCTGTAGCAGGCGGGGCAGTTCATTCTGCAGCCTTGGCTGAAAGGGATTTCAGGGGGCGGGAGGGCTGAGAGAGGTCAGAATTAACATCCTTACTGTATTATGTTGCAGCAGTGATAAGACTAAAATTTTAGGATTTTCTTAATGAGACTCCTGCATTCACTGGTTTTCCTTATCAGCACTGGCAAGAACCACAGTTTTGCATTTCTGTCCTTTGCTTTAGAAAGGAGGAAGGATCATAGGAGGGATTTGAAAACTCACTCTGGAGAATAACTACACGCGTCCTTTCTGCTCTCCCTGAGGAACGCGGTCCTCTGCCCCCGGCCCTGCTCCAGAAGTGCTGCGCAGTTACCCACCTGCATCCAGGCAGTAAGCTTGCCCTGTTCAGAGTCCGCTGAACAAAATGCGGATTGGGGCTGGGGAAGGAACCAGTGGAAGTCAGAATGCCGGGCAGTTTGAAATGCCTCTGCCCTCCTTCTCCTGCCCCAGGCTTTTTTCCCACCAAAGGTCCATAACCACCCCCGAGAGGCAGGGACACAGGTTCTGACCCTGGGCTCTGCAGAGACAGTTGCTATGGGGGCAGCTCTTTGAAGACGGCGATCAGGGCAACTGCAAAGTCAAGGCCATAGCACAAGTCCTCGCGTCTACGTGGCACTTGCTGCCTCTCTGGGGTGGAGTTTACTCTCTGTGCAAACTCTGTCAGGTACTGGGGGCACAGCCACACCGCCATTTGACAGATGTGCAGCCTGGCCCTTAGAGATGGTAGATGACTTGGCATCTCCTAGGGAGAGCTGACACAGGAGTCAGGAATAGAAGCTGGAGCTTAGGGGGGGAAGGGTAGAGCTCAGTGGCAGAGCACATGCTTAGCATGCACAAGGCCCTGGGTACAATCTCTAGTAACTCCACTGAAAAAAAAAAAAAGATTAAAAAAAAACCCCTAAAAAACAAAAACAAAGACAAAAACAAAAACAAAAACACTAGAAGGTAGGGGTCCAGAATTAGGGCTGGGGTTGAGGAGACCAAACCACCTCCTCAGGGTCTGGGCCTTGGGTTCCTCCTCTTGCGCTCCAGGGCCTTGGATCCCCTGAGGGCCACCAGCCCACTCTGTGGGGAGAAAGCCTGAAACGGCTGCCTCACCTTCCCACCTCACCCACTTGGATGACTATCGAACCCTGCAAAAAAGTGTCTTTTTCTTTTTTTCTGATCAGATTACCAGGAGGTGAAAGTTCTCCAGTCTGCCCAGAAATAAGGAAGAGCTGTCCTTCCTTTACCCCAAAGAGAGCCATAAGTCAAGGAGCAGTCAGATCTGTAGAACAAGCAAACCAGGTGGCATAGTGGTGCAGAAGCTCCTTGATCATGGGAAAGCCTCGGCACCCTTGTTTGTGGTCTGTGAGTGCTTCCTTTGCACACGGTTCTAACGTGCAGTCCACAGCAGGTGAGCGGGTGCTGTTGCTTCGGGCAAGACAAGGACTGTAGCAAATTTCATGGATGAGAGTGAGAGGAGAGGCAGAAAGACGACGGGAAACGGGGGCACAAGCTCAGAGAGCACAGCAGCCTTTGGTCACTCAGTTCAGGGACAAACCTCCCACCTGCCACCACGGCCCCAACCCTGCAGCATCAGGGCATCGCTGCTCTGGAATTCCGTAGAGCCTGTGTCTTGGCTCGGACATTTACCATCTGCGTGTTCTTGAGCTTGAATTCTTGGAGCCCCTGTTCCTTCCTAGGCAGTGGGGGTACAAGTGGCTCCCACGCTCAGCTGTGGGGAGGAGACTGCGGTCAAGTGCTTGGGGGACAGGGCCTGGGTCGCGCAGAGGCTGTGCCTCTCCACCCATCATGCCTTGGAAGAGGGGTGTGTGTGAGCTGTCCCTTCAGAAGGATTTACCCAACTTGGTTAAAATAAAAGAAGGTTAGGGTTTACTGGGGGTAAACCTGGCAGAGAGAAGAAGACTCAGGGGAGAAGCTAGAGGAAGTGTGGGTGGGCATGAGGAAAGGCGCTGCCGGCAGACCCCATCACCTACGGAACCCCTGTGGGTGCCAGGCACCGGAAAGGGTGCTTGACGTGTTACCTAATTCCATCCTCCGGACTGGGCTGTAGTTCTTACAAAACTCCGTTTTACAGATGAAAGATCTTACACAGGAGTGAAGACACGTTCCTAGGGTTACAAAGCTCATCAGGGGGATTCGAATGCATAGATAATCTGAGTCTGAAGCCAGTTTCTTAACTCCCCACATCACAAAGGGAGGAAGCGAGGGAGGTGCTTCGCAGCTACTCCACGGGGAGGCATTTGCAGATGTCTGGGAGGAGGCGGACAAGAACAGCGGCCGCCCTGAGGGCCTGGGCAGACTGGATGCCAGGGAAAAGGGGCCATAGGGGTAGGCTGCACCAACAGCATCAGTGTACCACAGAGAAGGCCTGATCCTGAACCCTCCTGTGAGGTCCGAGTGTCAGTCCTAGGGGAAGCAAGTCTACCTGGAAACTCCCAGCACACAAACCTCACCTCCAAGTCTGCTGTGTGGGAGCCCCTTCCCTTTCTTCTGCAGGTCGGGCCAGCTAGGAGGCCTCGGGCCCACAGCCTCCTCCTTTGGGATTGCCAAAGGGTGGGTCCTCTTGTGGGGGCGCCCTGCGTCAGCCCCCTCACCCATCACTCCCTATACCCACCCTGACCCAGCTTCCTTGTCCCAGATGGCTGGCAGGAAGGAGGGACAGAGGACACAGGACCCTCCATCATAAACCCTTCTACTTCTCATTGTCTGGTTTGTGTATCCAGCAAAGAAACACACCTACCAAACAAACAAATGGTGGTGGGAGGGAGCCAGGTCTTTGTAAACTGTGGGTAGTAATCAGAATTTGTATCCAGAGAAAAATGACAATTGTGGAAACCCTACATGCAGCCTGAACTCTGGTTTATGATAATGTAACATGTCCAGCAATACTATTCGGGGAGGCAAGAGAGATGAAAATGAACTGAACTTTATTTGGGGATCTCATTACTATGAGAATGGTTCCTTTTGCTAAAGTATAGAAATATCTAGAACGAGGATATGTGTTGTCCTAAGGAAAAAAATGTGTGAAAAAGTGACCTTACAGCATGGGGAAACTTTTATGTGCTAGAATACAGAAGTTTGTTTCCCACTAACGAGTGGGGGTATGTAAATAGTCCACTGAAAGAAAAGACTTGTGTAATTCATCACTGGCATCTACCCTTCCCAGTGCGCTTTGGCGGTCTCACAGTCTTGGGACCCAGGGAACAGGAGTCAGGGCAGTGGCCTGGCCTTGACCTCTAGCAAGGGGTGAGGGGTATGCCAGTGAGTCTACAACTTGGATTCCAGCACAAGCAAACAGGCATCCTTTGTCCTCCCTTTCCCTGTCGCCCACATCCAAGGCTTTGTTTTTGTTTTAAGTGGTCAATGAATCAGACAGAGAAAGCCAGCCTGAAAGGCTCCCGGAGGCTCCTCTCCCTCCAGCCCTTCTATTGCACAGATTAGGAAACTGAGGTCCTAGAAGGCACAGGCGCTTGCCCTGGATCTCATGAAACTGCAGAGGCTAACCTTGAGAAAATTACCACAATACACACCCCAACCCAATACTCCATTTCCAGAATGTGTTTGACCCAGGGCTTCACCCTCCCCTGGAGTGGCCACTGATTCCCTTCAAGGAAACACAGAGGTCTTCAGCTCCATCCTGCAACCCCTGTGTCTCCTTTACCTGGCTTCTCCCTTGGGAAGGTGATACTGAGAGGTGGTTTATGCAGACACCCTCTCTGCTGACAGCCTTCGGTCAGGGTGACACCCCAAGCCCAGTCCTGTCGCAGGGCTGGCTGTGACAGCTGGGCACAGACAGGGCCTGGTGGGGGGCTGAGAGGTGTCCCAGGCTTTATATAGGCCAGAGGGTGCCAAGGTGTGTGACCCAGCACTCCAGGAGGGCTGCGCTGGGGGCTGGGCCTGGGGACGGGCCACACTGGGATGGAGGAGACGCACGGATGTGGTGGAATCCCATCAGGAGAGAAACAGAAACCACGAGAGTCTGGTATCCTCTCGTGGTCTGCATGTGGAAGAGATGTGAGAAGAACTTGGAAAGGCTGATGATTTCAAATTGAGTATATATTGAGTCCTTTTAAAAAATTTCTGTCAAATTGCTTATATTGCTGAGTTTAAAGAAAAGAGAAGTCTGCAGATGGTAGACCCCTGGACCAAAAGAGAGAGACTAAGAAAGGGCACTACTCACACTGGCCCCTGGACACGGGGCAGGGAAGCACACCCAGGACACTCTGCATGCGTCCTCCCTGTGGACCTTGCAGCCTCAGTGCCATGAGGCAGCTGAAATCGGGCCAAGCCTGCACCCTCTCCCGGACAGGCAGAGGCCTGTTAGCCACCAGCCTACCCTAGCCCACTCTGCCACTCGTTCCCTAAAGCCCTACTGTCCACTGTCCTCAGAGCCACAGGTGTGGATGCTCAGGGGTTGGGGGAGTTGGCTCTGCACCCAGACCCTACTGCCCCAGCCCAGATCAGACCCCAAGGGCCTTGGAAGCAGGGGTTCTGTGCACTAATTCCTCCTCAGCCTCCCCAGGGTCCAGACCAGGCTCCTGGTGGATTTGCTGATTGGCCAGCTGGCTTGAGGGTCCACTCTCAGACCCTGACTTGTAAGAAGCTTGAATTCCAAAAAGCCAACCAGCTGTTCATAACTCTGACTGTACTTCCCTGCAGAGTCAAAGCCATCAGTGATCATGGGCCTGTTCGGTTCTACTACAGAGGCTGTTATCTAGCTAGCTTGCTGAGCGATGGTGCCAAAGCCCAAATCTGCCCCTGGGGGCGCAGGGAGTGCAAGGTCGGTGGGAGGAGGAAGAGAGGGAAGGGGTCCGCTTTGTTTCTGGGTGCAGGCAGTGAGTTTGGCCAATTTAGCATTCTTGTGTGTGAGTGTGTGTGTGTGTGTGTGTGTGTATGTGTGTGTGAGTGAACTAAGGGGAGACGTTGAAATCAGCAAATCTGGAAGCTGATACTTGGGCCTGTTAAGTGCACTTACTGGGCTGCATGGAAGGTGTTGTGTGACCAGTGGCTCCCAGTTGGCCAGCAGGCCCACAGCCCCAGAGATGAGGATCTCCTGGAAGTGGGTGCTGCCTTCTCTTCCCACTTCCTCTACTGCTCTGCTACCAGGCTGGACAGGGCAGGAGGGATCCATACGCTACCCTGAAGCTCAGATCTAGGCGCCTCAGAGTTATGTTAAGTGAACTAAGATAGAGAAAGACAAATACTATGTGATGTCCCTTATATGTGGAATCTTAAAAAATGCAACAAACTAGTGAATATAACAAAAAAGAAGCAGACTGACAGATTTAGAGAACAAACTAGTGGCTACCAATGGGGGGGCAGAGGCAATATAGGGATAGAGGATTAAGAGGTACAAACTACTATGTAGAACATAAATCAGCTACAAGGCTATGTTGTACAACACGGGGAATATAGCCAATATTTTATAATGACTATAAATGGAGTATAACCTTTAAAAATTGTGAATCACTGTACTGTGTACACTGGTAACATATATAATATTGTACATCAATATAATTCAATAAGAATTTAAAAAATAAAAGCATTAGGGGTGATGGGGGGGGACCCTGTTGTCCAGCACCATGTCTGTTAAGGCCAGGGCTTGGGCAATCAGACCAGAGTTCATAGTGTGAGAATTGCAATTGATCATTTACTTCTTCAATAAAGCATGCTTGACAGTGCCTATCCTCTGCAGGCGATAAGCATCAATCCCCACGTGAGGCTAGGCCACCCCTGAGCTCGCTCACGGGCTCACTCATGGAGCCTCCAGGAGGAACATCTGCTCTGTGTGCAGACACTGCCAGGGCTGCAACTCCTCAGGCCGAGTCCCTGCCTGGAGTGAGTGCCAGGCCCTCAAGGGAGACAGGCTGGCCTGGCGCCAGACCCACGGGCTGTGCAAGGACCTGTCCCCAGCTGTGTAGGGGTGTGGCTCAAGTTCATCCATGAACTTGCTGTAACATGCAGTCATGTACCATCAGGGCTTAATGAGTTCTCTGCCCTCCATGTGCTCCTTGAGCTTCAGTGCAAGTTCAATGTAGATCGACATGTACGGAACCCCTTCTATGGGCCAGATGTGCCGGGCACTGGGACGGTAAGACGGATAATGCCGTGTTTCTGCCTTTAAGGGGAGACACTCATAGTTTATTATCATTGTGATAAGAGTTATCGCAGAGGAAAACACAAAGATCTGAGGGGCTCCAAAAGCCCACAGGCATGGCTGGAAAAGGCTTCCTAGAGGAGATGATGCTGGAGCCGTCTCCAAAGGAGGGAAGCCAGGTGAGGAGGGGGACAAGGACATTTGAGGCAGAGAAAACCTCCTTACCAGTGAAACCAGAGGCAGGAGGCTGCGTAGGGTGGTCAGGAGCAGAGCGGGGCTTGGGGTAAATGGAGCATGTCTGGCTGCGGGGGGCAGAGACCAAGACGTGACCCCAAACCCCAACTAGGTCATGGAGCGCCGGGCTGGTGAGGCTCCTGCTGAGGGTCCTTGGAAGAGAGACAATGTGGAGAAATAGCCAGGAGGTAATGTTGGTTAAGACTTGGCAATTGACCAGCTACTGAGCTCATTCAGGAGAGCCCTGTGTGTGCCGAGCTAGCACTGGTATGGAGGGGAGGAGAGGTGTCTGGGATGAATCCCAGTTTTTAGGCTTAAGAGACTGGGGGATGGCAGTGAAATTCTACTGAGATTGTGAATATTGGAGGAGGAACAAGCCCAGGGGAGACTCTGATGGAAGTGGAGGAACGTGAAGGCTGGGCGGGTTCTACGCAGGTGAGGTGGACAGGAAGGAGCCTTGCGGGTGGGGGAGCCAACGGAGCAAATGCAGTGAGGACAGAAGGAGCCTGTCTATTCCAATGAAGAAGAAACGCAGCCCTCTTCCGGGTCCAGATGTTTGGATTAGGAGAAAGAGAGCCCACCCACCAAGCCCCAGACACAGCCTCTCTTCCCACAGTGCCTCAAAGAAATCAAGAGACATGTGACCCACTGGCTGACAGGGGCTCCACATCTTGTGTGTCAAGATCCAGCCTCCGTGGCCAAGTAGCTCCTTTTCCGATTTTGCAGGCAGAGGCGCCAGGAATTCTGCCGTCGACTGTCCTTGGACCCCGCTGTCAGCCCTCGCTGAGGAAGCCGAGTGGGCACTTGTCAGGATGGGTGAGACTGAGGGAAGAAATCTGCAGGGGCGTTTAAGGCAATTTCCAGGGAAAACCATCTGTCCAGCTTCCTGTGGGGCTGTGGCTGCCTACCCACCCCACGTTCTGCTCCTGGAGGCCACTTAAGGGCTCTGATCCCGGGCACTGTGGCTACGAGGTTCCTGCTGCTTGTGTCCCTCTGCTCAGGTCTCTGAAGGAGCCTGGAAGATTCCAAGAGATGGAAAAGTGGGAAGCATGGTGCACCAACAGCTTCTTAGATGAAAAACAGGCGATTGCATTTCACGCTCCTCTGAGGCTCCCCAACCCCACTCCCTGGCAGCATAATTACAGATGCCTCACTCCTTACAAACCCTTCCTACGCGCTGCATAAAGGAATACAATTTCTGGCTGTCCAAATTACAAGAGACCATAATGCACAAAAGCAATAAACACAGGTTCTAACAGCAATCAGATACCACTTATCGTAAACAATGGTTTTTGTGATTTATTGCGTTTGAAGCAGGTTCGGCATTACTTCTTAGAAGATTTGGTTATTCTTGTTTTCAAGCAGAGTTGCCGGCAGCCAGCTGACGTCAGAAAAAATTGCTCAAGCGCAGCTAGATTTTAAAAATAGGGCCAATGTTGTGTTAAAATAATAATAACAGAAAAATTGGGGTAGCTGTACGCTGATGCGAAAGTCTAAAGACAGGGCCATTTGGAGTTTACAGGCTCCCCTGCCAAAGCCCATACGTTCTTAGTAGTGGGTCTTGCCTTCTCACTTCCTGATACCCAGCACTTCCAACCCCTCCCGCTGTCCTCCTGTCTCCTGAGTGACGTGGGAGGGAGGAGGAGACTAGTAGCCAGATTGTGACAAGGGACAGTCCGGATTAACACATCAGGCTGTTCATCTTCCCCACTCAGGCCTCATTTAGCACTGGTAGTCAGATACTGGGAAAGGGCAGAAAAGTCAAGTTCAAACGGCATATTTGAGCCAAGAGGTCTGCAGTGATGATCCACTAGGACATTGGCCTTGTTCTGGACAGAGTGGTCCCTTCTCTTCTGGACTCTGTCCTGTCCATGCTGCAGGGAAGGTGCTGTGGACACTGTCAAGGAACAGAGGCCAGCAGCAGGGGATGGGCTTAGAAAGTGAGGAGGATGCCCAGATGGAGCAGGAGTTTTCCATCTGGGTTCGGAGACATCCTAGGATTCCATGTGGGATTTTCAGGGGCTCTGGAAGGAGGGCACCCCCACTTTAACCAGGGAGCTCTGCTTTTATTGTCTCTAGTGGGTTTCTGTAAGATTGTTTGCAAAAAAAATTGTATTAGAGAATTAATCCACAAATAGGAGTCAACGATTCTGCCTCTTTCCTCCTTCTCCTCGAATTCAATATTTCACCATGACTTTAAAGCACAGGCACAGGGAAGAACTCGCCCCACACAGTGTCCCAGGGAGACCCTTGGAGAAGTATTGTGCTCTCGTAGCTGCCCTCTGCCCATATGGGGACCATCACATGTGGAGCCCCCAAGGGTGAGTGGCAGGAGACTGCAACGAGCCACCTTGGCCCTACCCACGGCCCACGCACATGGACTTGGTTCTAAGGGAAACTGAGAGTGAACAGTGTGCATCAGGGCCACTGCCTCACAGGAAGCAGAGCCCCCACTGCATGGACAGAAAAGCCATCTAAGCAGGATGCCTGTTCCTAGAATCTCTAGGAACTGGAATATTAACCAACACACAACTACTTTGGGATCGAAGGAGTATGTGCACACATGTAAACACACACACACACACACACACACACACACACACACACGGCCCATGGCCCTGCCCCTTGCAGGAAGGCTGAGACCTGCACTGGCTGATGCTTCATTTCACTCCAGGGGGGCGAAGCTCTCTTGCTTTAGCTTGGAGCAGAGAGCAGAAAAATCACTGAGCTATATAGATCACGATAAGGAAATGGATTTGTTAGTGAGTAGCCAGTCCCTAGAGAACAACCATGATACCTTGTTTGAAGGAAATCTCAGAACATCACTCACCCAGGTGGAAAAAAATGTATTGATTGCTAACATTTATTGCATACGTATATTCCAGGCACTATTTGAAACTCCTTTCGTAATTAACCTATTTAACGTTCACCACAGAACTATGGCAGAGGTAGTATTATTCCCCTGATCTTCCCGACAAGGAATCCGAGGCATAGGGAGGAGGGTGACCTACCAGGGGACCCAGCCAGTAAGTGTGAACACAGTTCCAAGCCCACAGGACTCACTGTGCTTCCTGTCACTTCCAGGCATGTTTTTTCCGCTGAGAGGCCTGACATAGTTCTACTGTCAACTGCTCGTTGGCTGGGATCAGTTCACAGGCAGGAAGATAGGATGAATGTCACTTAAAGCAACCACATCAACACCCATCTGCTGGAATCAGAAGCACCAAGCCCATCCTGTCTGGTGTTCACCCGCTGAGCCTCCCCGCCAGCCACATACCTCCCTCCAGAGAGATGAAGCTGCCCCAGCCGCAAACCACACAGAACACCCCAAGCCTTGAAGTTAGCAGATCTCTGCTGAGTGTTGATGTGTCGGGCATGGATATCACAACCCAAGACCGCAAACAGGAATTCCCGAAAACACACCAAATTTGCTTTTTGATAAAGACAAAAGTGATACACGGCTCAAGCATACGCTTAACAGTGAGGTTTGTTTTTATACAGATCCTCACATCTTCCAGTATCCTTGCCCTTTCATATTTCTGATCCTCAGACTTGAATTATTTCTGTGTGGAGGAAGATGTGAGAAACACCACCCTCTGGGACTGCTTCCCGACTCTCCTCAGTTTGGGGGAACCTCCTGCCTTCTCCAAGTCACCCCGACACTTTGGTCTGTGCTGTTCAATTGGCCACTTGATTACAAGTATATTGCATTTTATTTTCTCTGATTATTTCAAATAGGTCTTGTTTCTGTGGCGAGGGAGCTCCTTGAAGGTGAGCTGTGTCATCCTCAGGGCCACCCTTCCCTTCCTGCACACACACACACACACACACACACACACACACACACACACACACAGCTGAACTTCAGAGGGGACCAGAATCACCTGGGGAGCTGATTTAGTTTATTTTAATACCAAATCCTGAGCCACACCACTAGAGATTCTGATTCAGTGGCTCTGGCATGAGGTTCAGGAACTCACATTTTTTATCAAGTGTCCTAGGTGCTTGATGCTGGCTGTCAGGTTTGCAGTGTGGGAAACACTGCTATCTTGCTTCCCCAGGACAGGATCTGTATGGGCTGAATTGTGTCCTCCCCGAATTAGTACACTGAATGTGACCCAGAATATGACCCTATTTACAGATAGGGTTTTTACAAAGGTAATTAAATTAAAATGAGGTCATTAGGGTGGGTCCTAATCCAACAGGACTGGTGTCCTTATGAGAAGAGGAGATCTGGACACAGACAGGCACCAAGGGAAGACGGCGTGCAGACACAGGGAGAAGATGGCCGTCTCTGAGCCACGGAGAGAGGCCTGGAGCAGGCCTTCCTCACACCAACCCTGCAGACATCTCGATCTCAGACTTCCAGCCTCCAGAGCTGTGAGAACGTAGGATTCTGTGTAAGCCCTCCAGTCTGTGCTGCTTTGTTCAGGCCGCCCTAGCAAACGAACACAGCATCCATAGCAGGTATTTTGCAAATACACTTTTTTTGTCCAAACTCATCTTTGCCAAACTTTTGAACAGCCCTGCAATTCTTCACTGGGTATTCCTACCCCAGGGCAGTGACCTGTTGTTGCCTGACAGTCTGCCAGGCCCAACTCAGCAGCCTGGCGTCAGGACAGAAGACAGCTTGGGAAGGCATCTCTCACCAGCCCCACGCCTGCCTGGCCTTGGGATTCGGCCACAGCACTTCTCCCAGAGGAGGGGGGCCACCCTCCCCCAGAGCTCCTCTCGTCACTGTCACACCAAACGCTCGCTAAGCTCTGCTCTCTGGGGCCAGATGCCACCCCACTCACGCCACTTCCTCCGACACGGTATTCCTGCCATCCTTGCCTCCCAGACAAGCCTGGCATTATCACCTGGAAGGGCTGGCTGGTGACAAACGGGGGAGACCCTTGGGAAGGTGGCGCCTCTGTCTGGGAGATGGGCAGACCGGCAGCAAAGCCTGTTGGAGCTCTGCTCATGGTGACAGCTCACCGTCACCCACACCATGCCTGGGGTGGCCCCAGCCAGCGGCCCATGTAAAGCTTAGGTGCTCACAGTCGGGGCCGAGCTAAGGGAAGGGCTCCTGGGACATCAGCCCCAGGAACTTACAGTAAACTGTGTGCCTGATGAGGGGGAGGGGGTGGTTTGCCCCCAAGCCTCAGCAGCCGCAGTGGCCACGGGTCACACTTCTTGGCAAAAACGCCTCCCCCTTCTGGACATCGTGTGTGTTTCTCAATTCATCCCTTGCCGCAACGACTAGAAATAAGCCTTTCTGCAGGCAAGATTTAAACGGGCTCTCCTGGCACGGAGCACATGGCCTCACACTGAATAAAGGGTCTTTAGAATACTCTCAGATCCACCCTCTTCTCATTTCCTCCTCTCCTTGATCCTGTTTTCTCCCTGGGGTATGGGTGACTGTGCAGCCAGTGTGATTAACTCAGCCGGGACTATAATCTTAGGAAGGAGTGGAATGGAAATCATTTTTGGAATATAAATCAAATAGGATTTCAGCTGAAGTTATTTAAAAGAAATTAATTGACTTGTACTCGCCACAATACACTGATAAGAGTTCATTGCCAGGCCCATCAGGAGTAATGAAAAAACAGTTAATAAAATTCAGCTGTCAAAGGCAGTCTGTGCTGGGGCTCTCCGGGGATGTCCCGCAGCCCCCGGGTCGCAGGGGCGGAGCACACTGGTCTGCCGGGGCCAAGCTCAGGCTTTGCTGTAGTTTTCTCTTGTGTG
The DNA here is from genome assembly GCF_009834535.1 of Camelus ferus. Classification (NCBI taxonomy): domain Eukaryota; kingdom Metazoa; phylum Chordata; class Mammalia; order Artiodactyla; family Camelidae; genus Camelus; species Camelus ferus. The sequence goes on along the minus strand of NC_045710.1, from coordinate 16,002,718 downwards.
GGATTACTCAAGTTTTAATACTATAAGATTCTCAGGGCTGAGACTTTTTCCCCAGCTGCTCTGTATTTCTATATAGCTCTCTGCACATACTAAATCACAACCCCACGAAGGATGTGGGCTAGATAAAAACATTTTGCATTCAGTCATTCATTTTTTTTCATTTGCAAGGCCTTCTGAAGAGATATTTCTCCTCCCTCCCCCTTATTGACTGTAAATGACCTTAAGGAGGAGGGAGTGGCAATATTTAATTAAAGCTATCTTCAACTCCTTTCCCCCACTCTCCCCAAACCATGGACAAGAATAAGTTATTAACTTAAAAAAAAACTACACACACACACAAAGATGAAGGAAGGTGAAATCTCCACACTGCAGTTCGACGCAAGACCCTGGGCTCGGTGACCGGCCCAATGCCCCCCACGGCACTTCCCAGCCCACGTGGGTGTGATCTGTCATCCTCATCAAAGATGTGAGTCCTAGCAATGCACAGGCAGAAATTACCCCATGTCTCTAGGACTCCACAAGCCACAGTCCTCCTGGACACACAGAGCAGCTGCTTCCTGCCCTGGGCTCTTTTTTTTTTTCATTTTCTTTTGTAATGGTTACCATAGGCCAAGCACCATTCCAGGCATGTCCCAAACAGTGACTCCTTTAACCCTCGTGGAAGCCCTACAAGGAGGGGCTTTCAGTGCACTGAACTGGGTTCCCCTCAAATTCATGGGTTGAAGCCCTAACCCCCAGTGTGATTACATTTGGCGGTGGGGCCTTTGGGAGGCGATTAGGTTTAGATGAAGCCATGAGGGTAGAGCCTCATGGAGTGAGATGATCGGGTTAGTGTCCTTATAAAAAGAGACAACGGACAGCCACGTGAGGCTGCCATGTGAGGACAAAGTGAGAAGGCTCCCATCTTTGAGCCAAGAAGAGAGTCTTCCCAGAAAATGACCAGGCTGGCATCTTGATCTTGGACTTCCAGCCTTTGAAACTGTGAGAAAATAAGTTTCTCTTGTTTAACCACCCAGTCTATGGCATTTTGTTCTGGCAGCCTGACCTAATGCAGAAGGTACCGTTTTCATCATCCTTATTTTATAGATGAGGGAACAACGGCAAAGACATCTTAAGGAACTTGCCCAAGGTCACACAGCAAGTGACATAGCCAGCCTTGGAACCAGCAGTCTAGTTCCAGTCTCTGCCTTCACCACTACATGGAAGCTGTGCTTTATGTTAAACGCCACCCTCCCCCCCAAAAAAATCATTGTCCCTGGGAACTTGCTTGCAGAGCTGCTTGTATTAAATCACAGGCCCTAGGAGACCAAGGTGGGAAACCCAAATCTGGTCAGGCCCGAGGAATTTGCTCAGAACAGACTCACAAGCACCTTGTCAAGGCTGTGGGTTTTATGTGCAAAATGGAGGGACCTGCAGAGATGCTGTGGTGGACTATATCTCATGTCCTTCTAGAACCTCCAGCCTCCCCCATTGAGAGGCGGAGTCTAACTTCCCTCCTCTGAAGTCCCAGTGGACTTGTGATTCCCTTGTAACCGACAGAATGGAGCAGAAGTGACAAGGCATGCCTTCAGAGGCTACGTCATCAAAGGGATGCACCCCTGTTTCCCCAGCCCTGGCCTTCCAGGTAAGAAAGCCACCCCCCGGGCCACCACACTCTGAGAAAGTCCAGGCGAGAGGAGGGGTCACACACAGCTGTCTCAGCAGACAGCCCCAGCAGAGGCCCGTGGGCAGCCAGTCCCATGAGAAAGGTGTCTCTGGGTGATCCCAGGGCTGCAGTGGAACCACCCAGCCAGGGAGTGTTCCCAGCTGAGGTCCTAGACATTTCAGTGACAGACTCTCCCTGCTGTGCCCTGTCTGAAGTCCTGACCCACGAACTCTGTGAGCAAGACAAAACGTCTGTTTACACCTCAAGGTCTGGGAGTGGTCTGTCACACAGCAACTGTGGCCAGGACAGATGCCACCTGCCTGGTCCCTCCTGTGCTCAGCACCAGGCCACAGGGGCTCTGTCCAGACCCCTGCTGGGGGGCTGAGAGTAGAAGCCTGATGAACTGATGGACAGAAGGAAAGATGGCACCTCAGGAACAAGCATGCTGCTCTGGGTGAATTTCCAAAGGCCGGGCCTGAGTCAGGCCAGCTTCTCTAAACTGCCCACAGAGATGCAGCCCTGGGTCTTCAGTCTGGGCTTTTAGAATCAAGAGACAGGTAAAGACACACTCAGAGCTACTGTTAAAAACTAGTCTTAAAAATACAACCTTTTCCCAGAGGCTCTGCAAAGTCCAAAAGCTGAGTCCCTGGTTACATCAGATCCCCAAGAGTGAGCTGTTCCTGTTGCTGCTGTTAAGGTTGGGGAGCAGGAAAGGAGGACGTGTGTCCCAGCGTCACACTGCTCCGGCGAGCCAGCCGTGGTGGAGATGAGGACCGTACAAGCCTATTCTCCGGTGGGTCGGAACATACAAACAGCCCTCTGAGAGGGGCACCCCTCCCACATGGGTTATTTCTTCCCCACTGTAAGCCTTCTTCAAGTCTCGGCTATTATCCGGCCCCTTACATTAGAGGATCCAGACACTCGTGGTGCTCACAGGCCTGGACCCTGAACCAAGAAGGCTGGGAGCACACACGTGTGCAGACAGCAGAGCCCACCTGTGCAGCCCCACCCAGAAAGGCCACCTTCGTAACTTGACTCAGAACTCCAGGGCTGGCCCCATTCACACTCCGGTCACGGCTTTTCTGCATTATATAAAAAGAATCTAAAGGATTTGGGTGTGGAGGCTTCTCTGACATAAACTCAGTATCCTCCCTTCCCCAAAGCCTGCTCTGGGGCTCCCATGAAGCTCTTGAAGAGAGATTTCTGCCCCCTCCCCGCAGGTGCTGGGGGTACAGGGCACACGGGGGCAGATGCAGAAGGCGGGACTTAAGAGAGCTCTGCTTCTGTCTCGCCTGCTCCTGAGTGTCCTTTGAGGAGTCGCTGCTCAGGTTTGAGCTCCCGGAGTGATGATGGTGTCCATCACTGGACTGGACCCAGGAAAGGAGGAGCTGGTGGTTCTTGGGGGGGGGGGATGCAGGTGCTGAGGGAGTGGGCAGATGGTCCAGCTATGTGATACTCTTCGTCTTGCTTCTCTGTTGCTCTCCCATGGCCCTTGGGAAAGCCCCTTTAAATGTTCCAGCACGATCTCAGTGCCCACAGAGAAGACGGTAATGGCCTTGAACACCCACATGTAGTCCGGGCTGGTATAAACAGAGTAAATGGAGTCCTTGTCTGACAAGGGGGCAGAGATGCTTGCGGGACAAGTGACTCCCAGGGGATAAGGGTGGGGCTGAAGGGTCCTACTGTGTGTGCCTCCCGGGGCAGGGACTCTCTCTTCAGCGCTGAGCTAGAGGGTCTGCTGCTTATTTTACAAAGGGAGGCAGAATCTCCTGACAAAGGCACCCAGGACGATGCGTCCATATTGACCTCGAGGCTGGAAGGTCGGGACGCGAGCTTTTCCATTCCTTCAAGTGCACAATGAGAGGCAGCTCCGTTTTCTAACAAACGACCTGTTAACAAGGCCAGCTGCCCAGTCTGTTGGAAAATGAACCACCAGCGGCAGGAAAGACTCCAAATCATGCCCATGTGGAATATGTCTGGACAGTGCCCACCCCTCCCAGGGAAATGTGCTTGTTTCCTCATCATCTTCTTGAAAGAGGAGGTGAAAGGATTGCAGGCATTCGCCACACAAAATGCTCCCGTCGCTTCCGCGAGTCGGCGCAAGGCTGTGATGGAGTGGTTGCTCACACCTGAGTGTGGCGCCCGGTCGCTGCCCGGCTGGGCTGCGCGGAGAGGGGACACTGACCTAATTAGCTTGGCCGGGAGCTGCCTGGCCTTGGCAGTGACAGACGGATCGTCCTCTTCAGAGGCCCGGAGGGCTGAGAGGCTCTTCCCAAACTGGGTCGGGAGTCCTCTGATGCCCCCTCTCCAGGGGAAGGCTGGGAAGGGGTTATGATGCAGACCCAGAAGCAGATCCCAGCCCCGGCACCCTGGCCTTCTCCGGCCCCTCTTCCCAGCTACAGACACAGCATGTACTCACGTCTGCCGATGTCGGGGAGGGCGTGTGTGCCGCTCTTGATTATACTCCGTCCCGTCACCCAGGTTAGTCCTGTGGGAGCCTCCCTCTGTTCCCAGGATCTGTCTGTGGGAGATTCTGGGGGAGGGGGCTGTTTGGGGGAACTCCTCTTTTGGACAATGGGGCCCAGGTAACAGATTTGGGCTGGGGTTTTGAGAGCCTGTTCGGGGTTTAGGGTGGGGCAGGACACGCAAAGTAGCACCAAAGCCAGTGTCTGCTGTCTCAAGAGTCACCCAGACAACCTGACTGAATGTCCACAGTAAGGGGCTGAGTGTGGATGAGGGCAGCCAGGACACACCCACGTGTGGGGGAAGCGGTCGCTGGGGCTGGGGTGATGCTCAGGGCAAGGTGAGGGTCCTCTGATGCCCTGAATCACGGGCTCTCAACCCTAGGTCTTCCTTCGGTGCCTGGGCCTCAGACTCTCTACTTGCAAACAATGGTGAACAACACTTACAGCTCCAAGGGAGAGAAATTTTCAAGTGTAGTGTGTCAAAGGCCAACGGGACAGAAAACAAAGCATTCTAGCTGAAGAGAGGAGCCCCATTAAGGGTGTTTGTTCCCTGTGGGAAGATTAAAGGCAGAAGGACCTTCTGAAAATGACAGCCTCTTGGGGGCAGGTTGGCAGATCAAAGCTGCCCAGTGTCCTGGAGGTTTCAGTTGGCCACATGGTTGGAGATAAGGTCACCAAGACCGTCAGGGGAGGCTAGGGGGCTTGGGAGGGAGGGGCAGGAGCACATCCATTGGCCAGGGCTTCAGACCACAGGCTGGGACCCTCAGGGACACAGCTGCCTGGCTGGCCCAAGGGCAGGCCTCGCCCAGGGAGCCCCAGCAAGCCCAGCCTGCACAAGAACCAGATGAAATTCACAACCCAGCCCTTTGTTCTGGCCCAACCAACACAGGTCCCCCATCCAGTTCCAGCTGCAACAGGAGCTGTGACCCCCTTTCAGGGAAATCCCTGAGCCAGGCTCCCTCACCTCCCGGCCCCCAGCTCCCCAGATGAGACCCTACTAATGGCCCCCGGGCCTTCAGAGGGCATGGCCGGCCAAGCTCGTCTTTGCCGCCCAGTGGAGCACAGTTGGGTCCTTGCCTGCAACCACAGGCCTCTCACTGTGTGGCCAGACGAGGACTGAAGCAGCCCGGCCCACAGCGAGCAGGGGCAGAGGAAGCGCCGCAGTAGACGGCCCGGCCCGCCGCTTCACTCCCAGCAGCCCCCGTCAGCGCCTCAGAAGCCCCTGCTCAGAAGGCTCAGGCTGGTGGGCTGTCAAAGCACTCACTCTCTGAGCTTCTCCCAAATGACTGCATTTTCCAGGGAAATGACGTTTGTCACTTTCAGCATCAAAAATTAATTAAAAAAAAAGATATTTAAAAAAGTAAAAATCACTTGTGACATGTATGATAAACTTGTCTGGCCCTGAACAGAGTATATGGAACTTGACATTGTCTTCCATCCATGACCTGGAACTGTTTTCAAGAATTTTGAGAATTACCGGCCTGAGGTGTCACTCGGCCAAGCTCTCCTGAAGCCCCCTGCTGGCCCTAAGGCCCTCAGGGATCGTCTACAAGAATGGCCCTGCTCTCGGGGACCTCACTGATTGGTTCAGAGAGTGCTTTTCTGAGATGCTTCCAGCCCAGTGACCCCTTTGGGCTGGAACAGGACTCCCAGTGGAGAAGCGGGAAGGGTGTGGGCACACAGAAGTGTTTTATCATTTATATGGCCTAGAAAGCTGGCCCCTTCTTCTAAACAAAGAAAGCAACACATGCAGGACTAAGGCTGCCGTGCTGAGCTCTGACATCCCCGTCTGCTTCCTCTTCCTCCTTCGCTGGCTGCTGCTGCCTCTTGGAATCAGGGCCTCACTTCTCAGCTGGGGCCTTGCCTGGATGGGGGCAGCTTCTACAAAATGAAGTGAAGGGGCCTGGTGGCCATGGGCCTCTGAAGCTCCTTTGGCTGCCTCACTCTGTATAACCAAGGCTGAGCGTGGCTGGTGGGGCTGCTGGCCGTGGTGGCGAGGAGTCTGTACAAACCACAAGCCATCAGTGGGACAGCACTAACTTCTATGGCCTCCTCTGATTTTTTGGTCTGAGTCTCTAGAACCTGCTAAATATTCAGCAGTGTAATTGGCAGTGATCATGGCAAACTTGTAAGTGACCAGTGACATCCAAGGAATTACAGAGCCTCAGAGGCTCACACTGGAAGTGACCTTTCAGTCCAACACTCACTCAAATGGGGCAACTGAGGCACAGGCCAGGAAATGATTTGTCAACAGCCAGAGAGACAACAGAGGCGGAGTGAGGACTGGGCTGGAGCCCCTGCATCCCAGCTCAGGGCTGTGACCTGCAGTCCCCCTCATGGGGAGCACCCCCGGTTCTGCTCTGCCTTCACCCGCTGCAGTCCCGTGCATCCCAATTATTCACATCTTTAATTCTCATGCCTTGCAGTAATTTTACAAAGGGCACGACTGTGACATTCAAACAAAGCACATACATTCTCAGGTTAGCTTTCCTGATTTAAATCCTGGTGATTAAACAGGAAAATACAATTACAGGTAAAAGAAGAAAAGAAATAAATAAAGAAAGACTTTTTTCCAAGCTTGGCCACCCTAAATAGACCTGAATCCTGATGAGGTTTTAGTAGCCAAACCAACGAGGTCAACTGCGGAGGGTCGCAGGGGAGACACCTGACCTAGAAGGGGCTTGAGTCACACTGCAGCCTGGCTATTTGTTCATGTTTGTCTTGCAAGCTGGCAGCTGGCTGCTTCCACCTGGAAGTGTCCACGGTTCCTAGCAAAGCCCGCTGACGACTCGCAGGAAGAGCGACAGGGCAGAGGGGGTTGGGAAACCAGCACAGCCCCTATAAGACTATGGACTGGCTGTCAGCATCAGGGGAACAAGACACACACGGCATCTAAAGAGGCAGCAGTGTGGTCAGAAGGATGGCCTGACCACCTGAGGCTAATGACTGGGGAACCCACCGGGCAGGCAGGTACGTTTGCGGGAATTTTATTTCACGAGGGTCAGAGGGAGGAAGGGGCATGGGAGCCCGAGCCATCTCTACCCTCTGCCAGGTCCTTCAGGAGTCATCCCGCCTCAGGAGCCAGAAAGTCTGGGGCAAAAAAAGGGGGAGCAGCTGGAACACCCGCCTCCCTCCCAGGAGAGCCGCCCACCAGCGAGCCTCAGAGCCGCACGGCAGCGTCTCAGGAACACACTGTTCTCTTTGTTGGGGCGGAAATATGTTTGCTGCTGATTATGCAGCCCGATGAGCAGCCTCTCTCTCTCCCTCCCTCTAATCTGGAGTCTTCCTGCTCAGCGGGCACAATTGCATGCAAGCGATCCTAGAAAAAGCACAGAATGAATTTTCTTGCCACCCATTGTTCTCCAGGTATTGCGAATGTCTGAGATTCCAGGTGTGGGTTGTGCAGAGACTGCAGACAACTTCCAAGTCTGAGCCGGCGGGGCACGGCAACCTCTGGGTCTGGCTTCAGCAGGGCACACCGTGGGCCCAGGAGCCAGCGACGGGCCTGCCTCGGAGGAAGGAGTCCTTTTCAGTTTCAAAATGCAGGTGATGTTTTAATTTAAAACATCAAATGAAAACACATGTTGAAAACAGTGGCTGCTTCTGGAGTGGGGAGGTTGACTGGGAAGGGGCCCAAGGAAATTTCTGGAACTTTCTGATGGAAATGTTCCTTTTCTTGCTGGGGATGTGGGTTACACGGACATCTGCATTTGCCAGTCAGTGCGTACCATTGAACCATACACCTAAGATCTAGGCATTTCCTTGTACAGAGTTACATTAAACCATTATTTAGAGAGGAACTTCTTGGGGGTGGTGGGAAAGAGTTCTGGATCAATGAGTTTTTCAGATAAAAATGGTAACCAGTTTAAAAATCAAAAACATTTTTAGTTTCACAATTTTGAAAGAAAGCTAACAAGCGGCAAAGCTCTAAAACTTAGAAAACAAAGAACACCAAATCATTTAAACTCTTGCTGACACAAGCTCTTCGACCTGAACACCAGTGGCTGAGCTGAATGACAATGGAGCTCAGTGTCTGGACCCGCAGCTCTCCTCTCAGGGTCTGGACCCTCAGCTCTCCTACGCTATTTCCACTGCACCTTACATCTGCCTCCTGTGCCCAAACGACCTCTTTCTCCACAACCAGCAGTCACTACAGTCCCTCTCAAACATGTTCAGTTCAATCGGTATCAGCCCCATGTCCTGCCCTGGAGAAGCTCACAGTCTAGCAAAGAATGGTCCTAAGATCCCAACCTGGACAGGAAGGGAAGCTGGCCATGCCGGGAAGAGCTGGGGATTTTGGACTTGACTCCGGACTGCCAGCCACTCTGAGTCTCAGAGCAGCTCCTGCATCCCGAATCCCTGAGATGACCCAGTTCATCACAACACTGACACCCCCAAACTATGGCAGGAAGCAATTTCAGCTAATCAAGACGCTCATCAGCGCTCCAGACGGGGCCAGCACTTTCCCAGACAGCGCACACAGTCCGCGAGGCGCTCTGCTGCAGACAGGCAGATGCCGTTTCCACTTTTGTTCTCATTAAACAGTAGCATAATCATGATTTATAAAAATATTCAAATCTTGAAAAGCATGTCAAAGTGCAACCTCGTCAGCTGAACTAGAAAAAGCGACTCACTGCGTGCGCATGATTTGAAATCTGATTTTTTTTTTTAATAGCCTCAAGGAGATGTGGAGATGGGGAAAGTAATCATGTTTTAAAATTCTTTTCTAGGAAATAGTTAATTATGTTTCCAAACTCAAAACAGATTCATTTTTTAAAATATATAAACCTGGAAATCAACTTCCAAAGCTCCAAACAGGTTTTTAAATCAGAGAAAAATGTGTTAAAAGTGGCTTCAGAATCACTGTTGATTGACCATCACATAAAAATCATGTCACCGCTATCAGAATTCTGTTTGTTTCTATACTTTTATGGTCTAGGGGGAACAGGGGGGGATGGTCAGGGGGCGTTTCTAGGTTGTAAGGACAGAGTTTTTCTGTAACACTGGTCTCCATTGCTAGAATCACAAACCGGGATCTAACAAACGGATACCAGGTGGTTTGTAAATTCATAAGGTTAAACACAGCAAGTATAGACCCAAAGAATTGGAAATTATAGTAATAAAACTTTCTCTGTGGATTCCCATCACTTACCTGTTTCTTTTCCCACCACCACATCTTTGTTCCAAACATTGAAGAGCCCCCTGCACTCTTTCCAGACATCTTAAAGTCTTTTCTGCTACTCATTTCAAGGCTTAGGTCAAGTTTCTCCTCTGCCATGAAGCCCTCCTGGACTCACCGTCTTCTGCACACCAGTGTCTGGCATGGCTACACCACCCTGCGTCCTTCCCGCCACTGTCTGAAAATCTTTCTCCTCCCTCCCAGACCATGCTGTAAAGACTCTCTCCCTTAGGGCAGAGATGATCTCATTCACTGTTTCCTTGCTGGGGGACAGTTGGCATCAATACATTTTTGTGGGTTAAAGGAGACTTCCATATAAATGAATTACTCTTATAATGCTAAACCCAATGCAAATGCATGTAAATTAACTGCAAAGCCTTCCACCCTAGGAAAAGCAGTCATCTGTTCCCACCCTTCTCAGCCAGTGGTCAGCTCTGTTTCTAGCAAATGAGACTCAAAGAGTAAGATTTTAGAATCCTAAGCAGTCAAGGAGAAAAGATGTGTCATAAACACAATGTGATGCCTGAACTATTCCCCTCGCCCCTCCATTATTTCCTGAGACCACACCAGGGGGTCTGGGAGACCCTACATCTCCAAGTCATATTCCATTCGACCCCTCTTCCCCCAAGATTTACTTCCTCCAGGCAGGGTAGGGATGGACCAGGGGCTGTCACCATGCCCCCGGCTCTGACTTGCTCCAGCTGTCCCCTTTTCTCCTTAGTATCCTTGTCCAGCTCTGGGAAGTGAGATTGCTGAAATCAGGTGGGGATTCTGATGCCTCCATCAGTCACCCCAGAGCCAGGGCACTTCACCAAACTACTGAAAATCCAGCCGCTGCTTGGGCTGACAGTTCTGGAACAAGAAAATAAATATCTGTCTAGACATTTCTAACTGACACCCAGAGAAGGCAGGCATTTTCTGTGGAATGTTTATCAAATTGCTCCCATCTGCCCATTTTCTGTAAGTGGTGGCAGCCAGCCCCTTGATTTTCTCTCCAATCACCCCCCTAAAGAAGGAAGAGATGGGGGCAACTCTAACTGGATCCCACCATTCTGAGCGGGAGGCAAGGCCCAGCAGCTAGAAATCGATGGTAAGTGGGAACCCAGGTACCACTTCAGTGAATATGCTAAAAATCCCAAAATAATAAAGCCTGCAAAACCATTTCCTTAGACAGAGGAAACTTTATGCAGAAAGAAGAAAGGGCTTTAGGAAAACCTGGAGGATCTTCTCCTGTGCCTAACAAAATTTAACTACGAAAGGAAGCCTCGGTCGCAGGGACCTCTGAAAGCGTTCAGCCCAGACGGATTTTCAGGGTGATTTCTCTCTGAGAGCTTCGTTTGCTCTGCCACTTTGAGGCACAGCAAGGGACAAAGTCAAAGATCTTCTGGAGTCTTGGGATGCACGGGGCAGCCTCACCCAGGCTGTCTTCCAGGGTCGTGTTGCCAATACTGTGTCTACTAGCCAGTGTGGTTACGTCAATTAAAACTAATTTTACTTGAATAGATTAAAAAAATGCAGTCACCCAGTCACATGGACCATATTCAACAGCACTAGACAGCATAGGACAGAATGTCTCCCAGGCTGCAGAAAGTTCTGAGAGGTGGGCAGAACTATACCAGGGAGTCCCTGACCTTTCTGGATTTCCTTACAGAGGCGCCCAGAAAGCAGTGAATGTGGTTGGGTGATGGCTGCAGCAGGATCAAGTTCTCCTAGTCTGCTCGCTTTCCTTCCCCCTAACCCTTCCTGACCCCACCCAGAGGGGCTTCTCTCCACCCAGAGGCCTAGAGCTCCATGCTGTGCAGAGCACATGGAGGCCCACGGGCAGTCTCCCACCTGGCTGGGCATCAACTCTGATTTGTCACATCCACCTGGATGTCCAGGCACCTCACTGGCACTCCTGCCCCGGCCCACCTGGCATTGAGGCCAAGGTCAAGATGGAAGAATGGACTCTACACGGGGATATAAGAGAAAGCAGATATACTGCTGCCCAAATCCCAGACTCCCTGATTGTCAGAGGAATCCTTGCCCGCTTTCCAGGTGATGACTTTCACATTAAAACAAACAAACAAAAAACTATCACGCACAGCACAGGCATTTGAGAGCTCATCGGATCTTGCTCTCATGGCCAGTGTGTATAATCCTGGATTCTGGCCTGAAATCCTGAGTCAACCATTCCCGCAGTCCTTAGACCCACCTTTGTCCCCCTGGACAGTCTCTGCTCAGTGCTCACGTAATACAGCCTTCTTGTTTAGAAAGGCATCCATGTGGCCGGGTTCCCTGGACTCCAGGGCTGAGGAAATGGCCCCTGGCCCTCACTCCAGCTCTGGTTGCAGGCACATATGCACCAGCCTCCTCTCTCTACCCAGCTGGCATTTCCTCTTCTCCACAGACCTTAAGGCTGTGTTGTTTTAGGATCCAGTGGAAGATGCTCAGGGCTACCAAACCTTCCTTGACCCCTCCAGCTGTCTGCTCTCCTTCTCTGAGATCCCTGTAGACCTTCCAGCCTGGCCCCATGTCTCCAGGCAGACGTGAGTTCTGGTCTATGTCTGCCCATCCTGGCTGAGTCACTGCAGCACTGTCCCTCACACAGGCCTGTGTAACTAAAATGTTTTGGGGGGGGGCGGGTAGGAGATGGGGACCATGTGTACATACACTGCCTGAGGTGCTGAGCATGGCTCTCCCCCAGGAAACCGTCGGAAGGAGTCAGGGAGAGAAAAGAGGAAGGAGAGAGACAAAAAGGGACAGCATTTGCCAGAGAGGCAAAACGATGGAGAGATTGTCAGGGAGGAAAAGAGAGTGATTTACTTTAATCCTGTTTTCAAGTAAATTTCAGTTGTCAAGAAAAACACCCAACCCGCCCCAAACATGTGAGGACTGGAGGGAGTCAGAAACTTCATACCAAGATAAACAGCACGGCCACGTAGAGGTGGCTATGACTGGACATTAAGTCATCCTAAAAGGGCTCATGGTTTTGTTTTGCTTTGTTTCCGGCCCTATGAGAACCTCGTGATTCTTATACGGTGGCAGAGCAAATAGAACTGTGACTTACGTTTCCTAGTTTACAGAGCTGATTTCATGGGCTTTCGACAGGAATATCTGACAATCACAGTTCTTCCTGACGCTGGAGTGTTTGGAGGGCAAATGTCCCATAAGCCACACTCTCTGGTTTGTTTTCAGGGCCCTCCAGGTAGGTGAGAAACTCTCATAGAAATGTAAATCTATGTGTGGGTGCTGTGGGTGCTGAAGTCTGAGCTCCCAGGTCCACATGCTGTAAATAACTTGCCCCTTGCAGTGGCCCCGCCATGGATGGAAGTCATTGGAAGAAGGGGAGATGCCAGAGAAATCGGCAAAGCAGAGCGAGCGCCTGCCTCATCTCCCTCCCTGGACTCCACGGGACAGCTCTGACAACTCCTGCTGGGCTGAACGCCACAGAGTCCTTGCTTCCTGGCCAGGTCCCCGCTGAAGGGTGGAGGTACTGCTGTCGCAAACTGGGTGCCCCCTGGGGGGAGTCCTTGCCCTCTGGATGACAAGCTGGTGGCGGGGAGGGGAGAGGAACCTTGGCCAGTGCTCTCCCTCCAGATTCCTTTCCAAATGTAAGGAGTATGGGAAGAACGGAACAAGAAAACAGTTTGGCACTATCCTTGTTCTTAAATTCAGAGGTGGGAGCATGTGTGTTCATTTTACTGTCAGGCTATAAAACTTATCTAAATGTTGTGTGTATTATTTTGAATATGTCTTCTCATATCAAAAATTGTGAGTGGTATCCAGGGATGTCTAATCTCTCTGGATGCAAAATGAAATCTCTAAGATAGATCAGCCTGGCTCTGGGAACTGCTGCTATCAAACTGTCTTAGCAGGAAAGTCTCAGGTCTCTCTACAACCAAGCGTGGCCCTCACTTGCCCTCTGAGACCTGGCAGTGCTGCCCAGGCTGTGCGAAGGACACAGGTGGCCAGGTGGCCAGGTGGAAAGGTAACTCACCTGAGGTCATGCCACAGGTGAGTGGCTGCAGCTCGGGCTGAGGGAGAAGCGAGGCCAGCCGATGTGGCAGCAGCTCCAGCATTTGGTTTATAAGTAAAAACAAGCAGTGGGGGAAGAACAGCTGGTGTTGAGTCTGGTGCTAGGATTAGTCTGCAACGCTAATCACAAGAAGTGGAAAAAATTAGGAGGTCCTGCCTGCCAAGGAGGTTTTCAAACACATGCATGTGCTGCAGTTGCGGCGGGATTAGATCCTCCCAGCGCCAAAGAGGCAGGCGCCCACAGCCAGGACCAGAGCCCGTTCCTGGGCGCCACACCCAGAGCCTAGCTCTGACAGCACTTGAGGAGGGCCAGTCCCCTTGCAAGGGGTGTGAGCACAGAGGGGATACCATGGTGCAGGACAGCCCTCCAGAGCTCCTCTGTGATGTCCGGGAGAGAAGCTGGGACCAATGGGCAGCAGGAGAGAGAATGTCCCTGGTCCCAGTGGGTGCAGCAGAGTTGACCATTATACTCACTGCCACTAAGAAGATTATGAGCATCCTAAAGGCTGAAGTGGGATGATGCTCAGGAAACACATGGAAACCAGGAGGAAGCCCAGACATCAGAAGACACAGCTTCAAACCCCTGTGGAGCAATATTATTGTGTACCCCAGGCCAAGTGGTGCAATGATCTGGACACAGCTCACCGACGAGCATGGTAAAGGGGTGTGGGGAGAGGAAACTAAGAGGTACAAACTATCAGGTATACAATAAGCTACAAGGATATACTGTATATACGGGGGATATAGCTAATATTTTATAATAACTATAACCTTTAAAATTGTCTCACTACATTGTATACCTGTAACTTATGTAACATTACTTTACATCAACTATACTTCGATTAAAAAGAAGCGTGGTGAGGGGGTGATGGGGGGGCACCCTGTGACCTCCCAGCCACCTCCTAGAATGCCACTACAGGGATGCATCCAGCAACTCCTCACATCTTGGTACAGTGGGTTTTCCTTCAAAGAGAATTGAGGCAGCAACTAAAACCCCAGACACTTGGGGCTGGGGGTAAGCAGAGAAGGAGAGGTCAACCCAACAAGATGAAATGAGGACTTCAAAACTGCTGTGGACTGAATTGTGTCCCTCCCAAATTCACATGTTGAAGTCCTAACTCCCACTGTGACTGTATGTGGAAACAGGGGCTTTATGGAATTAAGGTTAAATGAGGTCATAAGGGTGGGGCCCTGATCCAATAGGTTTAGTGTCCTTATGCAAGGAGACACCAGAGAAAGCTTGACTTCTCTCCCTCTCTCTTCCCTCTTCCCTCTTCTCTCTCTCTCTCTCTGCCCAGTGAGGACACAGCAAGGAGATGGCTGTCCGTAAGCCAGGAAGAGAACCTCACCAGAACCTGACCCTGCTGACACTGTGATCTTGGACATCCAGCCTCTGGAACTGTGAGGAACAGCTTCTGTTGTTGAAGTCACTCAGTCTGTGGTATTTTGTGATGACAGCCTGAGATGACTAGTACACAAAGTAACTTCATACAAAGCAAGGCCGTATGAACTGCAGGACAGACACCCTGGTGGCAATGGGGTGTGGACAGAAGACAGAAGGACCATGAGCAGAGGACAGAGGACCAAAAAGCAGAAGAGAAAAGTAGGTGATGGGTCACCAGAATCCATTCTGGACTCGATGGGAGCTGAGGGAGGCTTTAGAGGTCCTCAGCTTCAGAGTCATGGTGAGGGGTCACTCACAACATTTCCAGCCTTCAGTCCCTCCAGTCCTAAATCTTGGAAGTGTGCCCCATGACAAAGCACATGTCTTTACAGCAGCATGGATTGGTTTTGCTTCAATGTGGACTGCACGGAGCTGCAGAAGACGCTTGGGTCGGTGGTGTGCCTGGTCCTGAGAAACTTCTTGCTATGATCGCAGGAAAGCAGCTCTGGAGGAGCTGCCGGT
Organism: Camelus ferus; assembly: GCF_009834535.1. Lineage (NCBI taxonomy): Eukaryota > Metazoa > Chordata > Mammalia > Artiodactyla > Camelidae > Camelus > Camelus ferus. The sequence continues at coordinate 15,987,506 of NC_045710.1, read as the reverse complement.
ACGGATGCTCCCCAACGTCCTTCCCGCCTCTCCCAGCAACCCCAAACCCTCACTTCGGTGTTGCTATTTGCTTCTACAAAATGTGGAGCTTTTCAAAAGACATTCAATTTCCTTTGTTGCTATTCAGTTGCCATAGTCAATTAAAATCTATCAATGCCCCTGAATAAATTTGTGCTAGGTGAAGAAAGAACCTTGGTGCAATCTCCCGACATGATCTCTATTACCTTATGTTACTTTAATAGCTAGAGTAATAGTTTGTTATTAATGGAATTAAGCAATTTAGTTCAAGCTTCCCAGAGGTCTTAAAAGACAACTATTATAATTTGTATTCTCAGATTTTCCATTGAGTAGATGCCATGTGTTTTACATTACTTGCTAATGTTTCGAGAGATAGCAGTAGTATATTTAATATCTGGCTTTGTTTAATGATTCTAAGCCTCTTTCAGCGTAGGTAAGTGCGGCTGGAATTTTGAGCAGTTTAAAAGTCTACATTGTACAAATAATTATCTCGAATATTATTCAGCCCCATTTCAATTTGTACTTTCACTTTGCCATCCATCCATCCTAAAGATTTGGTCCAAATGTGTTTTTCCATTTTTCTCACTGAAAACAGTCTCCTGTCCCTACGGAGAAAACCAGGAAACACGCTTCTAATGAGCACACGTCTCAGACACACACGCGCGTGCAAACACACACGCACAGATGCCACGCACACCAATTTAGCATATCTATTCATACAAATATGAATAGAGTCATATTTAATCAAAGATTTAAAAAAAACTTTTTTTTTGATGGCGGCAAAACCTGTTTTTAGAAGAAATAAATGTATTCACTGCCTTATGAAACAGCTTGAGAAAACAAGATCTCACAATGTACACCATCTCTGTATTTAAATAGTTTCATTTCTATTCATGAGCTCCCTGATTAGATACAAGGAAAATATCATCAGTAAAATATGAATAATTCTGACAAATTAATACCCTATTTTTTTTTAAAGAATGAAAATATGTGTAAGCATCTCATCCTCATTAGATAAAGCTGCTATTGGGGGTGCATGAAAATCGTGGCTCTCACAAATCCCTTGCAAACAGCAAGCAATGAAAGAAAAGGCGAGGGGGCCTCCAGGGAACTGAGTGGAAAGGGCAGCGCTATTTGCAAGAACAGGTTGGAGCAAACACTCAGCTGGCCAGGAGTGTGCACTGTTTCACCTTACGTCATTCCTGCGAGGTAGGCAGGGCAGAGATGATGACACAGATGGGAGTTTAGAGCAGGACAGGACCTCAGAAGTCATCTCTTCCCACTGCCCATTGCAGGAATACCTTGGAGATATTTTGGGTTTGGTTCCAGACCACAGCCATAAAGTAAATATCTCAATAAAGTGAGTCACACAGGTTTTTTGGTTTCCCAGTGAGTATAAAATTATGTTTATGCTATACTGTAGTCTGTTAAATGTGCAATAGCATTACGTCTGAAACAGCAAGGTGCAGACCTGAGTTGCAGAATCCTTTATGGTTAAAAAATGCTAACCATCATCTGAGCCTCCGGTGAGTCGTAATCTTTTTGCAACAGGCACATCAAAGATCACTGACGACAGATCACCATGACAGATATAATGATAATGATAAAGGTTGAAACATGGAGAGAATGACCCAAATGTGACACAGAGACACGAAGTGAGCAAATGGGGTTGGAAAATGGTGCCGATAGACTTGTTCGACACAGGATTGCCACAAACCTTCGATTTGTAAAAAATGCCGTATCTGTGAAGTGCAGCAGAGCACAGCACAATAACACGAGGTCTGCTGGGACACCTTCCAGTACGTCCGTTGTCGCGGGGCAACCAAGGGATGAACGTGCCCCGCCCAAGATGGCACAGCCACCATGGAGAGAGGCACAACCTGAATTCTGGCTTTTGGGCTCAGAGTCCAGTGCTTTTTCTACTGGGCTGCATGGAAATTAAACTATACCCGTCAGACACTTGACGCCTGGATGGTCCTCGAGCCCGTGGTGGGCAGTGGGGCAACATGGTACACGAGACACCTCTCTTGTCTCTGAGCAGCTGAGAGCCCTGAGTGGGAGACAAGGGGACCGTGAACACACTGCAAGGAGGCGGCCCGTGCGGAGGAAGGGGCACTGCTGTATGTGAGAAAGACTGGCTCACACCTCAGCTCTGTTGCTTCCTCACTCTGTGACCTTGAGCACGTTACCTAATATGTTTGAGCCTCAATGGACTCATCTGCAAAAATGGCAATAATTCCTACATGGCAGGATTACTGCAAGGTACTCAAAAGAAGCCATTCTAGGACCCCAGAGAACCCACCCACCCACACCAGCTCATGTGAATGGGAGGACTCTTGGGAGACTATGGTGGGGTTTCAGGGGGATCCAGCAGAAACAGGAAGAGCTTCAGGGACCAGCCACAATGAGCTCTGTCTCTTGCTCAAGGTCCTGCTTCTCCTGGGCCATCATCTCCCCTTTCCTTCCCCCATGAAGTCAATGCCTTTGAGACTGGACCTCATCATGTACAGAACTCCTGTCTCGCATCTGTATTACCATTCGGCTAAAGTGCCCAGCCCCAAATGGAACTCTCTTTGGTTCTCTGGACAAACATCCTATTAGTCTAGTTAACTTTTTAAAGTCAGGAGCAATCAGTCTCACATAGCTGGCCAGCCAGTGGAAGGGCACCCTTGAAGTCAGGAATCTGCCCCTGGTCTAGTTAAACTGAGGCTGGAGGGGTGGGGTCATTATCAGCAGCAGAGTTTGTGGGTGAGCACAGATGCTTCCAGAAGACAGCCTGGGCAAAGCAGGCAGCCCCAAACATGTCTGATACAGAAGGCCTTCAAAGGTTCATTTCCTTCCCTGCACTCGGGTATGAACAGCATGTTATGTGAAAATAAGGAGAGAGAGAATGGCTGATCCTGCCTTGGGAGGAAACCCAGGTGGGCAAGTCCAGAGAGGGTGATGGGAATGGCATTCCAAGTGGAGGAAGCAGCATGGAAAAGCCAGCATGGGACAGAGTACCAGAGTGTAATCACAGATGCTGCCAGCACAGGGAACGTGGGCAGATGTCTGGATCTCATCCTACAGGGGCTGGGGAGACTGGCAGTGTGGTTGGCACCCTGTAGAGGTCACTCCGGAGGCCAGTGTGCAGGAACTAGAAGGGGACAAGGAGGGAGGGAGGGAGGGAGAAGACTGTGTCAGGAGACCATGGTGGTCGTGCAGGTTAGAAGTGGCGAGGAGCTGCAGAACCAAGTCAAGAGCAGTGGGGACAGAGAGGAAGGATGGGTGGGGAGAGGGTAGGAGACAGAGCTGAGAGCCTGGGATGTAGGGGTGCCGGGTGACAGAGGAGAGGCCTAGGGGCACGCCCACACTTCTGACTTGGGGCCTGGGTGGATGGTGTGGCCATTCCCAGAGGTGGGGAGCACAGGAAGAGGAGTGGGCTGGAGGAAAGATGATGAAGCCTGTGAGGTCCTGTGGCACCCGAGGGACATCCTGGGGAGGGCAGGGGGACATGTACAGACCCTGGGGACAGGTCTGGGTGTTGCCAGTTTATAGCGGAGGGACAGGAGATCAATAGCACCTAGAGGGCTGGAAGATGGTGATAAGGCTTTCAAACCGCTTGGATGGGGATCAAGGAGGCAGCTACCTGAGCGAGAGGATCAGGAGTGGAGCTGATAGCCCGGCCGGGTGGAATGCTGGCATGAGTGGGAGCTACCAGCACCCTGATGTGACTGACATCCCCCAACCCCTCAAACATCGGCTCTTCTGGGAAGAGCCCTCAGCCACTTACGGCCCTGCCACCACTTTCCTGGAGGACCTGGGCCTCACCACATCTTCCTGGGCAGGAGTAGAGTCACTGGAGAAACTCCTTCTGAAAGCCCGAGCCCACACTTCCCTCTGCTAAAGGTCTGTCCATCAGGGCTCTGGGCTCAAGGGCAGCAGAGCCAGAGGCTGCTGTGGCTCACAAGCCCTGCCACCTGCAGAGGGGCTGGGAGCTCGCCCACAGAGGGTGGGGGCTCATAGTGGGTGCCGGGAGAGGGAGTGACTTTCTGGGTCATCAGGGGTCCTTGGCTCTGTTAGGAGCAGTGGGCTTCTACACAGTAGAGGTGAGTGCTGCTGGTCTCACCCACAGCCTCTTGACAAAAAAGGGCAGGGATTTTCACGTCAGAACCTACTGTGGAGGAAAGAGGGGTAGGGTGCCGCCTGTCTCCCTAGACTGGCACAGCTGAGAACCAGACTGGGCGCAGGCTGCCCTCTGCATCCTCCAGAGGCCCCCATGACCCGACTGCTGGCCTGGTGGGCTCTGGCCAGGAGCCCATGCATTTAACCAGCCCTGAGGAGGGGTGGGTGCATTAATATTGAACGACTCCCACTCTGTTTACTTTTACAAGACCCAACTTTCCATAAATCCAAGTCAGAGTCAATCATCTTCTATGGAAGATATTAATGGCAATTCCATTATTCAAATCCAATCAATGCAGCTTTTTTTTTTTTTCCTGTCCTGTTGTGTTGAGGCCAAGTAGTTTGGAGGGGGGCTTTGGACCAGGCAATGGGAAAAAAAAGGTCAAATGATCTTGCTTACGTCTCGGTATTGCAGTTAAATAACTGCTTAGGAAAAAGGGATTCGGTCTTTCTCCATTTACCCGACAGATTGGGAAGGTTTTAATTCCGTTGGCCTAGGAAAAATAAAAATTCGTCTCTTGCATTCACTGCATCCTGCCTGAGTGCTGTCAGGGACACTCAGTGCTATGGCTTTTTGAACTCAGAACTTAGCTATGATCTACTGCTTTCCAATCAAATTTTAAATTTTTATTTATTTATTTTTACTATGAACCCAACTCTTCCAGGAACTGGCTTCAATAGCCTACAAATTAGCTAAAACAAGTGGGGGTTATTTGTTCCCAGAAGTAAAAAGGCACAAAAAAGAGACAGAAACCTAGAGGTCTAGGAGATCAAGAGGCCAACAGCCCCCCTCCCCCACCCCCGAATATCTGTGCCTGGATTAATGCCCTTGCCCGGATTCATGCCCTTGCCCAGGGGGGCTTCCCCCAACATGTATGCTCACTAAAAAGGGAAGGACCCTGTGAGGACGTGGAACTCCTGATACACCACCAGCTGAGGCAGGCTGGAAAAAATCTGCTCAAGCTCCAGAGTAAAGAGGAATATAACTAAGAGAACTATGTTTTCAAACCCAAACCAGGGACCTGGAGGAAAGGGAATCCTTCTGGTATCTGCCTGAAAGCCTGTCCTTTTCGTCCTGGCTGACCCCTCCCTCCCTTGGGATTCAAGGTGGGTGGGTGGGTGTCACTCCCTTCTGGAAGCTCCCCCAGCTCCTGGCCAGATTCCATGCTTGCCCTTTGCACCGTGTGGGGCTGATCCACTCACACGCCCATCTCCCCTGGCTTCTCCCCTGGCTTACTCAGCATCCTCAGGGGCTACCTCAGCGTTGTGCACGGGGCAGGGGAGGGGTGCCTCTGCCACCACCAAGGCTCCCCCGGGATGAAGAATGGTCTCCTGCCTCAATGTGCAAGCTGTTCTCTCTGAGACTTCAGAGAAGGATTCAACAGAGCCGGTTTCTGAGAACGCTTCCACGTGGCAGGAGGTACAAAGGACTTCTGACTCACCCTGCTTTAGGAGGCTGCTGGGGACCAGCTCTTCTCCATTTCCACTCAAAACAAAACAAGGGAAAATGGGCTTAAATTTCAGCAAGGGAGATTTAGGTCAGATAGAAGAAAAGCCTACAGTAGGAGCCACTGGAACGGGGACTCTGGGAGCTGATGGAATTTCCTTCCCTGGAGATCTGTGGAAGCAGGTTCCCGCGTCAGGGCTGATCATCGCTGGGGCTCCCTGGAGCAGGGGGAGAAGGACCAGAGCAGACCCAGCAGGTGTCCGCTCCTCCTCTGCGGCACATCGCTCAGCAGCCCCACAGCACCCCCTCACCGAGAGCAGGAGGACAGATTACACGTGAGCACACGCGTAATAGAGCAGCATTCCTCAGGGGCTGTCAGAAGGTTGTATGTGCTGTCACAGCCCACGGAAAAGCCACGCTCTCTGCCTTGTGACAAAAGCCGATTTCTCTCACTCCTTTGACTGCCGGGGCTGAGAATGCCCCCTCCTTAAATGATAGTTTTGTTTTCTGTCAGTCTGTCTGCAATGGCACAGAAAGTCTCATCCCGATGGGTTGGAAGAGCCAGCCTGGAAGAGAGAGCTTCCTGCGGGGTCTCAGACTGAAGCTGCTGGAGCGGGAGAAAGTACCAGCCCCATGGAACAAGGGGATGTGCCCCTCCTTTTGGGATAAGCAAGACGTAGATGTCTCACATTAGTCACTGGCATCCCCATCCAACAGGAGGCAAGGTCAAAGGCACTGCCAATACAAATTGTATTTACAAACCCAAAACAGACTCAGGGACATAGAAAACAAACTATGGTTACCCAAGGGGAAAGGGCGAGGGAGGGATAAATCAGGAGTTTGGGATTAACAGATATGTGTACACATGGACCTACTGTATAGAGCAGGGAACTATATTCAATTTCTTACAATAACATATAATGGAAAGTTCTGAAAAGACATCTATGCATGCATATGTATAACTGAATCGCTTTACTGTACACCTGAAATTAACATTGTAAATCAACTACACTTCAATAAAAAATAAAATTAAAAAAAAAGGCATTGCCAAGCCTGGAGGTAAATCTGTGACCCACCTCTAGCAGACGTGGCAACTTCCCAGGTGTGGCTTCCCCGAGGCAGCATGCCCTGTGCCACTTCCCGCCCCTACGCTTGTTTGTCTCTCTCCTGCTTTTGGTTTACATTGTCTTACAGTATCCTTTTAAGTCACCTTCAGTCCTGTCTGAACTCAGTGAGGTGAAAACAAACAGAATAGAAAGCTTCCTGCTTTTCTCTGGCTGGGCCCTGGGCACAGCTCCCACCCCGTCAGGCATCCAAAGAGAGAGGGTTGGAGCCCCCCTTCCCCACCCACAGATGCCAGGTCGGCACCCTCGGTTCTGGTAATCTCCACACTGTGGAATTACAGCCAGTTCTGCCAAGAGCTCTCCAAGGCCCGTGAGAGAGGCTGGGTCAGTTCACAGCATCTGTGTGCTGACACGGGACCGGGGCCAAGACCTGCCAGAGCAGCACTGTGCCCAGGACGGCAGCTGTGCACCCTTGTCTGCCCTCCTCCAGTCCGCACAATTCGGCCCCATGCTGAACAATGTGCTGACATCATTGGCCAAAGGCAGGCGATGCCCCGGGGTGGATCCCGCATTTCTGGGTACAAGGTTGTTCAGGAAGGGGCCTGGGGATGTGTGTCAGTGCGGGAGTCTGACCAGCAGGACAGGACTGGTGCCTCCTTCAGGCAATACTTTTCAAAGGAGATGCGGAGCTTCTGTCTGTTTCAAGCTGTTCTAGAACGCAGCAAGGGCCCCCTTCTCCTGGCCTTGGTGTCTCCCAGTCCTGACCACCCATTCTAGAGTAGGAGAGGTCGGAAGGCTAAAAGGGGCCTCCCCCGGGGCTGGTTACCACAGTTATTGAGAAATGAGCACGCATGGGAAACCATTGTGGCTTCCTCCACCACAGGGGCTGGCCGCGAGGTCCGTGCCACGTTCCAGATGTGACCATTACAGGGCCAAGCATCCAGCAACTCCACCCTGTTCCTCACGGCTCCCAACTCAGGGTGGCTCTGTGGTCTGAGAAGTGTGCCCGAGACCGTTCCCGACAGCAGGCCTTGGGGAGGCTGGTGTGTGGGTGCTGATGCGCCCCAACCAGGGGAGGGCCGAGAATGGACCTTCTTAGCAGTGAGAGAGCTCTCCCCTCCTCTTCCTTGGGGTCCCTCCCTGACTGAGGGCCTCTGGGCAGGTCTTTGAAATGGTCCTGCAGACAGAGGGCGAGCAGCTGCCCTAGCTGGTAGGGTGACAGAGTGGGCGGGAAAGGAGCAGCTCTTGGCAGAGCCAACCAGACCCTAAACACAAACCAACCCATGCAGTCCTGTTCACAAGATCTGGGCGCAGAACTCCTTCCCCAGGACAGAGGTCTCCACAGGAACGTGGCCAGAAGGCTGCAGCACCTCCCTCCCTGATACGGGGAAGTGCGCCAGGCCCCTGAGAAGATGGAGCGTTCAGACAGTGTCCTGAAGACAACCCTCCCACTCCCCGCCCCAGGGGCCTTGGTTTGGCCTCCAAACACCACTAACAAGCCTAATGGCATCACTAACCAGCCAGCCGGCCGGTGAGGCTGTGGTCTGCAGGCCCTAGGAGACATCTCCTGGGCCCTGCCCTGGGTGAGGGAGACAGAGGGGGAGCACAGGCCTCCCGGGCTCCGAGTCTAGGTCACACGGAGACCAAGGCCAGACAAGTGAGAGGTTAAAACTCATGGCAGGAGAGAGTGTGGGACATGCTGGGGCAGAGGGAGAGCTCCCAAGTCACACCGACCTGGGCTAAGTTATTCAGCCTCTCTGGACCTTGGTTTACTTCTCTGTAAAGGCGGACAATAACAGTGCCCCCGTCCATAGGGTTGGTGGGAGAATTCGGAGAGAAAGCACATGGAAATCCTTTAGCAGAGCCCCGGCCCACTGTCAACACTCAATACCCATCCCTGGTACTCCAGAGACTAAATCCTGCTGAGCCAGGGGAGCAGGTGATGCCTTTGGGTGGGGAGGGAGGGCTTCAGAGAGGCTAGGCCCGAGCCGGGCTCTTAAGCAGGACCCCAGCGGCGAGGACGGAGTGGCATCCCCACTGCTGCACTGCCCCCGCCAAGCCTCGTTCTAAACGGATTATTGTTTATTGGCGGCTTATCCCATCTCTTGGGTTATGAATTATTTACCAGATAATGGCTTCATAATTGTTAATGACAGATGCCCCAAGGACATGCTGACATACCTTCTGAAGCCACAGTGCTAACTGGGGTGTTGTCCCAGAAGCCCCCATGTGGCCACATCCAGAGTGTCACTCCTCCAGACAGAGCCTGGCTGGCCCCTTGGGGATCAACCATGAATCCACTCCCCTCACGACACAGATAAAGAAACTGAGATCCAAAGAGGAGGCAGGGACATGCTTCCAGGTCCCAAAGCCGGCCAGTGGCAGCCCTGGGTGGTACAAGCCCCAAAGTCTCTGACGGTCATTCATCCACGGTTTGGGGCAGCTGTGGGCTGAGCAGGAGTTCAAGTCCTCTTTGGGGGTGAAGAAGTGCGGGGCTGTGACGGGTGCTGGGAGATTCCCCACCAGAAGTAAGGAGGGGCCCCTGGACCTTCTGCCGTTGTCTGCAGAGAATCAGTTTGCAGCCCAGTGGCTGTTTGGGATTCCTGTGGGTTGAGGAGGGCTGCCTCACTGGGAGCCGAAGTCCCCTGCTGACTGGATGTGTTCAGCAAGCAGAGGCCATCGGGTGACCAGCATGAAGGAGGGGTGCAGGGGGTGGGCACATCGACACCTTCCTTGGAAGTGCATTTGGTCCTGAGGACAGCATGATTTAAGTCCATGCCTTGGCTGGGGTCCTAGCCCTTAGGATAATAATAGCACACCCTTGTACTGGACTATGTTTCGTGCACTGCTCTCGGTGCTGCCTTATGTTAACTAAATCCTATAACCACCTTGTGAGGTAGGTATAGTTATAATCCTTATTTTGCAGGTGAAGAAATTGAGGCATGAGAGATTCAACAGTGTGCCAGAAGTCACCCAGCTGGTAAGGGGCAGGGCTGGGGTTAGAACCCAGGCGGTCTGGTTCCACCATCTGTGCTCCTGACCTACACTATGCTGCTCACTGTAAACATTCCCCAGATGAATGAATGAATGAATGATGAACAAATGAGTGAAGGCTGTGAGGCCCCTCTGAACATGAGACGCACCTGTCCAAAACAGTTTTAAATGTTAAAGTAAGAATATTGAGAGCCTGGTTTCCAGCAGGATTCAGGGAGCCTGTTTTCCTCCTGGTCTGGGGACAGTGCTTGGAAGAGTAGAAATGAGAGCTCTGGCCTGGGTGCGTGGTGTCCCCAGGGGTGGTGGCCTTGGAAGGGCTGGGTCAGTGCACTGCCCTCACTGCCCTACAGTAGGTGGCTGTGAGCTGCTCTGATGGGCATGGCAGGACCCTGAGCACACACAGGTGAGGCAGGTAAAATGAGATGCTTCTGAGTGAGGCACACAGGTCACTTACTCATCCCATGTGTTCCAGGGCCTTCTTTGTGCCAGGCTTTGGGGAGAGACCCAGTGACTGAGACACAGCCCTTGCCCTTAGCGGACGCCTAGCTGTCTCCCAAGGCAGACAAGAAAACAGCCAGGTGTCAGGTGAGAGCGTTCAGTGACAGCAGGGAAGCAGAGGGCCTGGGGGACCAGGAGCCACACTGGAGAGGCCATGTGAGTTGACTTCCCATGATCAGTTCCTTTACAGTGTTAATATGTGCTCAGCTCTGAGCTCACAGGGGCCCGGGATGAGCCTTCAGCACCGTGGACAGTGAAAGGACTGCACCTGACCCAACAAGAACCGGATGGGTGCTGGGGAGAGTAACAGCATCAGGAAGTCAGAGAAGAGAAAATTCCCAGGGGTGGGTGACCTGGGAGAACTTTGCCGGGAGATGCATAGGGACGGGAGAGGCAGGCTTAGTAGGACAAGGGCCCAGAGGTGTGATGCACACGAGCAGGGTCAGTGAGGAGCACTGGGTCTGTCTAGATGGGAGCAGAGGTCGTGTGTGTGTGTGTGTGTGTGTGTGTGTGTGTGTGTGTGTGTGTGTGCGTGCATGCGCGCGTGTGTGTTGGAGTGGAGGTCACGGGAGGCGAGTTTGGCAACCTGGTCCGGGGTCAGACTTACTTTTTCCGATTCACAAAGCCAGTGGTGCAGCTCTGTGCTCACCTGCGCACGATGCAGAGCACTCCGAGTGTGTTTTAGAAAGCCTTGAACTGGTGCTAAATAAATCATTGCACTGTTTATTCTGGGTTGGAGAGGGAGGGTGCCTCCTGTCCGCACTAATGGGAGGGCGAGGCTCTCTGGCTGACGGGTGGGGGCGGCCTCGTGCACATCTGTGAGCCTCAGCGCTGATCTGAGAAGGGACCCTGGACGATAGGCCTTCTCCATAGTCTGACTTTCATTTCCCACATTCAGCACCTGCCTGTGTACCTGGAGGAGGGGGCCGGGTTAATTGCTACCTGCTGCGCTGTTACTAGGTTACTTAGTGGAAGCAGAAATATGCTTTTAATGATTTTGTGTTGTTGTTGCTACCTCACGAACCAGATGCTTTTATCTAAATGAGTTGCTACAAATCAAAAGAAGGGCCCAAGAGGGTTGCTAGGCTGCATCTGTCTCACACGGGGAAGCTCCGGGTCCCGGAACGAGGCTTAAGTCTCCCCCATTCTTTGAGCTTCCAGCTCCCTTACAAGTAGGAGTGAAAACATGTATCAGCAGCTGTAATTAATGCGCCTCCGAGTGGCCTGGATGAGAGGACGCAGGAGTGAATGGTGTGGTCTCCCGGTGGCAAAGGCAATTCAGTTGTCTGTTCAACTCGGCACAGGTGGGTGACAGCCCGGGCCTGGCTGCCTGAGGTCCGTCGGCCTCTTGGGTCACGGTGGGTGGGAGGAAGGACAACCCAGATGGGATTCTTCCAGTTTCCCTTCTGGGTGCGGGTGGGGCTACATTGAAACCCAGAGGATGGCCACTCAGTGCTGGGCTTGATACACGGTAGGCGCTCAACTAACATTTGCGGAAGACAGGCAGGTGCAGACTGACACTCAGGGCTCCGAGGCGTCAATTTAAGGAGTGGCGTTGACACGGAGGCCACAGGGGCTCTGGATTGGGAACCAGGAAACAAGGACTCTAGTTCCCACCTGCTCTGATGGGCTGTGTGACCTTGGGCAAGACACTGGCCCTCTCTGGGCCTCAGCGTGTTGCTTGGTATAATTAATGGCAACAATAATCCCCCTCTGTTTCCTTGCTAGGGTCTCCTTCATGACCAAGTAGATGAAATTATGTGAAAGTATTTACTCTGAGAACTAAAAGCACTGGGTCATAGGAGGAGGTAAAGTAAGTCATACGATCTTAACCTTGGACATTCTAATGAAGTAGGGTTGGGGCAGCGGCTGCACAGAGCAAGAAGCTGCTAGAGTCTCTGGGGGTCAGGGAGTGCACGGGGAGCCTGGCTGTGAGAGTGGTCTCAGACCAGTGCTCCGTGAGCCCTCAGCTCTGTTCCCATTATCCAAGAGGGTGGGTTCTGGAGGCTTAGCGTTGCACTCAGTGCCCATCACAGCTGAGACCCAATTACCTTTCCAGCCACATCTCCCAACGCTTAGGTCTCCCTTAGCAGTTATGGTCTGAGCTCTCCTGTCCTTGCATATCTTCAGGCTTTTGCACAAGTTGTTCCTGTTGCCTGCACACACACACACACACAGACAGACAGATACACACACGCTACTTTCCAGCTTGAAGTTTCCTCTTTTGGGAAGCCTGTGGTTTTGACCAAACTAAGTGAGTTGCTGAGTACTCTCATGGCCTCACACGTGAGCTCTGGTTCAGGGATTTGGTCTCATGGTCACTGCTGTATCTCCAGTGCCTGGAATAATGCCTGGCATAGAGCAGGTGCTCAAGAAATATTTGTTGAGTGAATGAGTTCATCCAGAGCATATTCTGTAATCTCCTATTGCATTTATTACAATGTATTATAAGAATGTATCTGTTTGCTGGTCTCCCTCCTGGACTGCCAACTCCTTGAGGACTGGCTTTTGTCAGACCTCTCTGGATCTCAGACCTAGAACAATATACAATGTAGCTGCCAACAAGTTCTTGAATGAATGACTGTGTTAGGGAATATCATTTTGTTTTACTATGTGCTGGGAGTATTCCTCCTACAGCCCTAGTGCTTCTAACACTATCTGTCATGTTGCATGAGAAAGGGAGAATTTATGATTAGAAGACAAAAGCTTAAAAGTTCTTCTGAGTGACCTGCAAATATATGAGATCATCAGTAAGAGACAGGAGCCCACATATTCAGGAGCGTCCTTACACGGTCACTGGACAAAAGTGTGTGTGATGCTCTCCCCGAGCACGACTCTGGCAGGGCCACTACCACGCTATTCAGCATTTCTGCACAAATTAGAAAGAGGTTGTCCTCCCTCTGAGCACTCACAGGGCACAGAAAAGCTTGCAGAGCCTGAGCTGGGTGTCAGCTCCCATGCTCCCCAAGCCAGATGCCCTCCTGTAGGGCACAGACTCACAACTGTTCCCGGCAGCCCTGGCCTCCGGGGCAGGTGCAAGGGAAGGAAGGAGACAGGTCACTTGGAAAATCAAACTTGGACACAAAAATAAACTCTGAGGTTTTGCAGATAAGCTATTTCTAGCCCAGGTGCCAAACGAGGTTTTGCAGCAAGGGAGAATTGCTTTGTGTGCCCACCCCACCCCCATTTGCTAAGGGGAACTGCCTCCCTGTGTGTGTGCTCTTCCCGCACAACTCAGCATCCAGAAATCGGGGATCTGCCCTAAGGGCATCTCCTGCTTTTGGCCAATGATCTCAGCACGTTGTTGAGCATGGGGCTGAATCGTGCGGACGGAGGAGGGCAGACAAGGGTGCACAGCTGCCGTCCAGGGCACAGTGATGCTCTGGTGGGCCACCCCATCAGCCCCCTCTTGGCCCCGGTCCCGTGTCAGCACACAGATGCTGTGAACTGACCCAGCCTCTCTCACGGGCCTTGGAGAGCTCTTGGCAGAACTGGCTGTAATTCCACAGTGTGGAGATTACCAGAACCGAGGGTGCCGACCTGGCACCTGTGGGTGGGGAAGGGGGGCTCCAACCCTCTCTCTTTGGATGCCTGACGGGGTGGGAGCTGTGCCCAGGGCCCAGCCAGAGAAAAGCAGGAAGCTTTCTATTCTGTTTGTTTTCACCTCACTGAGTTCAGACAGGACTGAAGGTGACTTAAAAGGATACTGTAAGACAATGTAAACCAAAAGCAGGAGAGAGACAAACAAGCGTAGGGGCGGGAAGTGGCACAGGGCATGCTGCCTCGGGGAAGCCACACCTGGGAAGTTGCCACGTCTGCTAGAGGTGGGTCACACCTCTAGGCTTGGCGGTGCCTCTGACCTTGGCATCCTGTTGGAACTGCCTGGGGAGCGTCACAAAGACACTGATGCCTGGGTCCCATCTGGAGAGATTTTGATCTAATAGATCTGATGTGTAGCCTGGATATCAGCATTTAAAGAACTTCCCTGGGTGATTTTAATATCTGGCCAGGGTTGAGAGCCACTGTTTAGACCTGGAAGAAACAAACAAGGAGCTGATCTGTTACGATGTGATCCAACGTGAGACACTCCGACAGTGGCCCGGGAGGAAAATACGTGCTCAAATCAGAGGCACTTCTCCAAGGGTACCAGTGACGGGGTCACCAGGTCAGGAGGAACATTAACTGCCCCCAAATCCTAAATGTGGGCATCTCCATGTGATCAATAGAAAAAAAAAAAGATCTTCTAACAAGTATGGTTGATGTAAAAGCATTTTTAGGCTGGGGCGAGATGAACAGGGTTGCCACTGGATGATAACCAAGTTCCCTGGCTTTCAGGTGGCTAGATCCAGGGGTTAGGCTTTTAGAACATCTTAAAGAGGAGATAAATTACATATTATCCAGGAATTCTGTTTTGCCAAATCTCCGTAACCTTCGCCTCCATTGCTTAGGGCTTAGAATCCAGGAGTTTGGTAATATCTTTGATTGAGAGTAGTAGTTAAGGCTTTAGGATACACAGATGCCCATCCCCATGAGAACAGCTAAGTTAGAAGGTCTGGGGGAAGAACCCAGGTATGTTACATTGGTTAAAGGCCTCCAGGTGCCCACAGGGTTCACCGAGGGCTGAGCACTGCCGCCCAGGCAGTGTCATTTTCCCGCTGAAGCTGTCAAGCCCCCCCTGGGAGCTAGGATGGTGGGGGATTATTCTCCACCTACAGCAGAGGAGACAGAGGCTCTGAAAGCTGTCTGGGGCTTGCCTGGAGTTAGCGGTGGATTTGGGACAAGGTGGTGGATTGGGGCCAGTCTCCCAGTCTCGGGTCCTGTCCAACCTACATGGCCTGTGAGGTCACTCTGTCCAGCAGTCCTATGCCCTCTGAACTGAATAAGATCATCTGATCCCATGATGGGGAGGTAAAAGAACAGTCCCTGTCCTCCAGAAGCTCATGATCCAGGAGGGAAGATGACAGACTCAAGGCGAAGGAGACGGAGGTTCACAGTCGAGGGAGGGGCGAGCGGTGAGGCACCCCTAGAGGTCTGGCCAGGCTGAGTCTGAGAGAGATCAAGACAGGTGGGTAACGGATTCTCAGGACTCTGGAGAAGTGGTCGGGGCCTTAGGACAGAGGTGCCGCCCCAGAATCAAGCCCCAGGGACAGCTGATGCAGACAGAGGAAAGGGGTCAATGAGAGACAGGAAAGCTGAGGGAAACCTGGGAGCACAGACAACCTCATTTATAGGCAGAAGGAGGAAAAGGGGTTGGGGTGGCCAGAAAGACAGAGATGCCACCCACAATTCTCCACGAGACATTTCTCAATGGGACACAAGCAGTGAGATCATTTGTGGATCCCGAGGTGGACGAGGCCAGCTGGACGACTTTAGGACAATGGAGAAGGCGGGGAACAGCTGCAGGGACTGGGCAGGGAATGGACCAGAGATGTACTAAGGATACCCGGGCCAGGCTGAGGGTTCGGCTGAAGCTCCACCAAAGGACCTGTGCCCGAGCCCACGGGTTACATGGCCTCCTCGGGGGTCTGAGCTCCCAGATGCCCAGAGGAGGTAGGGGCTGCCAAGGTCCCCAGGATGCGGCCAGGACAGGCAAGAACTAAGGACAAGTGGGTGACAGCTTGTATGTGTTGGAGAAAGCAGCACTGAAATGTCAGCCCACAGGTCCATCCTTGGGGTGGAAGCCAAAGGGGGATGGATAAGAAAGAGGAGCCCACAAGGGGTGTATCCCATCAGATATGCCTGGTGACATCACTCTCAAGGTCCTTCCCGATCCTAAAATACATGCTTCTCGAAGCTTGGGATGAATAAGAGCCATGAGCCAGCTTGCGTCAGAGGCAGGGAATAGAAGACCCCAAAAGAGGGGCCATCAACCCACTGCCCTGGGTCTCTCCATCCCCACACCCCCGCCAATGAACAAGGCTGCCTGGAGTGTGGGAGAGAAGGAAGCAGAGGACGTGAGTGTGCTCAGCAAGGGCACCTGCGGGATGGCTTCACTGGGTGAAGCTCCTGTGAGTGTGAAAATCCAGGGCACGGTACACAGTGTCCTCTAGTGGAACAGCTCCCATTAGGTTGGAGACATTTGTGATGTCCTCTCAGGTTGCAGGGCACACAGAGGGGTAAGGGGCCTGCCAGGTAGCCCTGAGACAGTCCCAGGACGGAGGCTGGGATGCCGCAAGGGGGTGCTCCTCAGCACCGATGGGGATCGGCATTCACCCTGAGTCACCTCGGAGCCTAGGTGTCTGTTAATGCCATCCTTGGCTTAGCCTCCACTTCCCCAACTAACCGGGTCCTCAGCTGTACCTCCCCTCAGCCCCACCCCGGCGGGGGTCACACACTGCAGTGCTGGCATCGGATTTCGGTCCTGCTGGCTGGTTCTGGTACCATGCTCTTGCTCATGTAGAGGATCCTCATCACACCACTGACAGGCAGAGAGCAGCCCTCCCTCTTTGCATCCGAGCAGACTCCGCTTTGTAGCAGGATACACAGAGCCCCGTGACCTGGCCCCATTCCACAGGAAAGTGATAGTTCTTCTACTGGTCACCAGGGGCCAAAGTGGGCCATGGAAACTTCCTATCTTCTTGGGAATCAGTGGGAGTCCTGCACATGAGGGAAACATACAACCCAGCACCCGGCCACGTGCTATGGCTGTGTGTGCAGTGAGTATTTATTGAAAGCCCTGGCAGGTGCTGGGTGGGGGAGGTGGAAGGGAATACAGAGAGAATCAGATGTGATTCTCATCCTCCAGGAACTGGCCAGGTGGCAGGGAAGCCCACCGTGAGTTCAGTGGGAAGACCAGTCTGGTCTGGTGAGCACAAGGGGTGTATCCCATCAAATATGCCTGGTGACATCACTCTCAAGGTCCTTCCTGATCCTAAAATACATGCTTCTCGAAGCTTGGGATGAATAAGAGCCATGAGCCAGCTTGCGTCAGAGGCAGGGAATAGAAGACCCCAAAAGAGGGGCCATCAACCCACTGCCCTGGGTCTCTCCATCCCCTGCACCCCCGCCACACTCATACGTCTAAAACTTGAAGGAGTATTCTTAGAAAACTGACTTCTGTGAAGAGCAACTCCAGAATCTTTTCTCAGACACTTAACTCCACGTCTATCCCCACCAGGAGCTGAGAATGCCACGGTCACCAAATCCAAGCTCAGCTGTCTAGTTTTCCAACTCCCCTCCTCTGACCCGACAGCCACAGAAGCAAAGCACTCCCTAGTGTCAAGGACGACCTAGTGTCATGTCAGTGGCGCTCTTAGGAATGTGCCAACAGCCCCACAACACTCAAGGTCAGGAGCCTATCTGCCCGTGCTGGCCGCCCCTACTGGGCTGCTGGGAGGCAGCAGGCTGGATGCATGCGGATGATTCTTCTATTCCGGCGGCTGATTCAGGCCCAGCCTGGAGCCTCCTCCTACTTCCTGCTGACAGCCATGACTGCCCGCAACTCGGGATCCCTTCAGTTTGTGCGAGGGCTCTGGGAGTGGAGGGCGTCTCCAACCCTTCTGTCTCTGAGTCCAAAGAGAAAGCTCTCTGACCAGCAGATAATCCGGACATGGCAGGAACCTTGTCCGTCTGCTGCTGTGGCCCCTGCTGTGTGCGGAGGCTGGAGTTCAGGCTGCAGGCTGGCCTCAGGCATAGGCCACGAGGCTCTGGGTCTGAGGGCACCAGGGCGTGGCGTTGCTGAGAACGTGGCACCTGAGCCATGAGCTCCCCCAGCACCAGCCCTGGGAGGTATGCAGAGGTGGCTTTGCCCATGGGCTTCTACGTGCTCAGGTGCCACCAGGCCAGGCCAGGCCAGGCCAGCTCAGTCTCAGCTGCCCTGCATCTCATGCCCCCCGGCCCCACCTTCATTCCAGCCCAGCTGGCTGATTCATTTCACCAGACTTCTGCCCTCACAAGGGAGGCTGTGTTCCCCCAACTCTCCTGACCCTCTGGTCTTCATAATCTAGGCTGGACAGTCCTGAATCAAAATTTTAGGGCAGATCTCCATAAATTTAATCCAAGGAAATCATCAAATGACTATGCACACATACATACAGAAATGTTTGCTGTAGTATTATTTGTAAGAGTGAAACAGTAGAAACACACTAAATGTTCATTATTAAGGCACTGTAGCTTATTACAAGCATATGATATAAAGCCTTTAGAAATGCTATAGATTTGTATTTACTGACATAAAAAGGAACCTGCGACGTATCGTGAAGTCAAAATAGCGCATCACCGAGCAGTACGTATAGTGTGATCCCATCTGTGTATGTGCGCGCACGCTTGCATATACACATAGGGAAAAAGCATAAAAAAGGACCCTTAAATGCTTATTTCTCAGGATTACAGTTATAAGTAATTTATATAATTTTAGGTGTTATCTTTTAAAATATTTTTCCAATGAACAAATAATATTTTAGTGATATTTAATAACAAGAAAAGTTAAATTACAAAAGAAGAAACTATAGTTTTTGAGGCATGTAAGGGTCACTCAGCTGCTGAGTGTCCCCAGATCCGGCTTCCTGTGGGACCCCAGTCCCAGGTGAGCGAGGAGTGACAGCCATGCTTATGGGTGGATTCCAGGTAGATTGGGGTCCAGATGGCTTAGCTTGGCTCAGGGTACCACTTAATCCCTCCTCTATGGTAAAACTCTCACTGACCAAAAGGGTGAGAGGACCTCACTTCCCCCAGGCAATCAGTGGTAGAGAAGATGCCCTTCTGATTTCCAGGGAGCTGACCTACCTTGCGCCGTCCGTCTCTGGCAAGCTCGGGATTCGTCCCCAGGATGCAGAATCCTTGATAGCCACCAACACTTAGCAGGGTATGAGCATCACCAGGAGGCCAGGCTGTCTAGAGAGAGACAGGAGAGACAGGAGATGGGTAGGGTGGGGTGGGGGAAACGTATCATCTTTGTAGAAAGTTCTCTCTGGAATTCCAGTATTTGGGATGGTTCCCACTCTAAGGGGCAGCTAGTCCTTATCCTGGATTTCCAGGTGTAGGTGATGTCACACAGGGGGTCCCCAAACCCTGCCATGGCACCCCAAGATCACGGGGTCTGAGTGGGCAGCAGAGAGCCCCAAGGGGTAGACACCAGCTTTCGCTCTCCCATCCCCAAACACACAAAGCCCTCATCCCCAGAGTAGAGCCACTGACATTCAATAAGAGAGAATAATGACATTCCCTTCCATCTAATCCAAACCAAGAAATTCCAAACACGGGGAAAAATAAGAAATTTAAGTCTTGAATCTAATGCTGAAAAGGGAACAGGACACAGACCTTAGAATTACAGAAACAAATCATTACTTCTTTTACGCAATGGACAAGAAGACCTTGAGGAGGCAAAGGATGGGCTCCTTGGAGAGAAGGTTTAAAAAAAAATATAGATTTAATACCTCGTAGAAAAAGGCTATCTATTATGAGGAGGCAGGGCTGTTCCTCGTTCCCCCTTTCAAATATAATATATGTGAAAGCCATCTTCACGACAGGAAATGGCATCCTCTACTGCAAAAAATGCATGACTGTCATTACCTGCGAGTCAATATATTTTTCTAAACTGAATATATCATTATCAATTGATTTTCCTTTTTCCTCCTAGCACTCCAGAGTCCCGGCTAGCAGGGGAAAGCTTTAATGTGATATGAAGGATGTGGACAGGTAAATAAGTTATTGTAAACTAATCCCGCTCTAAGACGAGCTTCTCTCCGACGACGCAACGGGTCTTTCTTGGAGCCTCTCAAACTCAAGCTTTCTCAGCTGCTGCTGACACAGACATGTGGGCCATATCAAAGAGCCATTGTAAAGCTGGAGGTGGCAAAAATATTACTTTCCCCCAGGATAGAATGTTTCCTTTATGATTAAGAAATAACCTCTGTAGGGAAGCAAAGTAAGCCAAGGTCACCATTTAATTTCGACACAGAGCCAACGTCGTGAGTACATTTCCTCTACCAAGCTTATGTGAAGCCCACGGATAAATCGATCCCCTTGGCCACAAAGTATTGACAGTACTGGTGATAATAAAAGATCGATGTTTTTCTGGGAAAGATCCTTGACAGGTATGTGTTGGTGAAGGGAGAGGTCCAGTGGACAGCGTTCAGTCCATTTTTAGACCCTTGTGGATCTCATTCATTCACCTACCTATTCATTCATTCATTCATTTGATACATGTGTATGGAGTGCCTGCTACGTACCAGGCAGTGTTCTAGCACTGGGAATCTGAGTGAACCAAACAGGGGGAAAAAATCCCTGCCCTCATGGAGCTCACCTCCTAGTGGGTGGAAACAGAATAAACAATAAACTTAAATAATAAGTACGAATTGTAGCGTGTGTTAGAAGGGAGTACTATTTACTAGGGAAGAAGCAGAGCAGAGGATGTGGGTGGCGGGCTGCGGTGCACTTTAGCAAGGGTGGTCGGGGTAACAAGCCTCACGGGAAGATGACACTCAAGCACACTTGAAGGTGATGAGGGAGTGGGCTGTGCAGGTGTCGGGGAGCATGACTCCTGTGCTCCTGGGTCAGCAAGGACCCCACTGTGGCTGGACATGGGAGATTTTAGTAGGACTCTGAGCTAGAGAGGTGAGTATCCAGACTGGGTAGGGCCTTGCAGGACACTGTAAAGGCTACTAACCGAGAGTCCGAGCACCTGGCCACCCAGCTTTAGGAGGAGCTCTCATTCTCTTGAGATAAGCCTCTCGGTTGCCAGTGTCAGGTTAGGCTGTTTCCCTTCTCTCCAACCCAGGTGACCCAACGCTCCAGGGCTGTCCAAACTGTTCTGATGCCAGTGGCCTCATCCTTCCTCCTCTGTGGTCCCCAGAGGCCACCTCCAGAGGAGATAACTGGAACAAAGTTCTGAACAAAAATAAAAAGCCCATGCAAAGCCACATTCTTCGGGACGGTTCCCTGACATGCTTATGAGAAGATCCTGATGTGAGCCGACATGTGTGACATCACAGCTGGGGATCTTCTGTTTGCTCCTCCAGGTCTGCTTTCCATCTGGTTCTGTGTCCTGGGAGGCTTACTTCATCTGCACGGAGGGCATCACTCCAGCTCTGAGACCCTGTGACTTCTGGTTATGTTTAGGCAATGCAGACACCAGTGGGAGCCTGGGGGTGGGAGTGGGGCTGGGTGTTTATCTCCCTTCCTCCTTGCAGTGCCTTGCAGTGTCTTCATGGGATGGCTGTGACCCTCCACTGAAGGTCAGGGCTCTGGCTGGCGATGGGTAGGTGGAGGCTCCACATAGCTCCCTCTCTGCCTTCCAGGAACAGCTCCCTCCCCCCACCCCCATTATGAGCCCTGGGGTATTGCCCTGCCGTGGTCTCTTCCTACTGTGTCTACACCTTTGTGAATAGTCTTTTCATTGAACTCTCTTCAAATTACACATTTGAATGTGTCTGCTCCTGTCAGGATCCTAATGAATATATTATCAGAGATGGTTAGAAGCAGGACTTTGGAATCAGCCATCTGAACTAGAATTCTAACATGGCTCTTGGTTTTGTGACACCAGCTAAATTATTTAATTTCTATGAACTTTCACTTTCCATTTTTAAAACTAGAGAGACTGGTACATAAGTACCATTCTCAGCATTAGCATCTCAGTATTGCCATCACCCACTCACAGTCCCAGGGCCGGTCACACCTCCTTCATGACATCTTTGCCCATCCCAAACAGATGCTCCTCCCTTGAGGGGTTTCTAGTTGTTCTCAGCTCATATTTGGTGTTAGTTCATGTCTCAGTTATTTCATTTCTTTCCTCTTCTTGCTCTTCTTCCTCCCACCCAACTTCTACTCCTTGCACTCAAATCCTGGGCATCCTGAGGACAGACATTATCTTAATATTTGAATCTCTGGCCTACGACATCCATCACAGGGGGGTACACAATAGACCCTTCGTTCACTATCTTTTCTTCTTAGGAGGCCTAGAAGCTATATCCATGCACCTAAATTCATTCTACTCTAAGGAGATGCATGATATTTAAAGTGATTTTAAAATAAATGACTAGAAACTGATTTCTAGTAATAATTTGTTCCCAAGTTAACACTGTAAAACCTTAAATTTCCCAAGATCATGGCCTGGGAGAAATGAATCTCAGGTAAGAACCCAGGAAATCACAGAGAGGTAGGCACGATTTTCCGTCTCCAGGGGAGATGAAGGTACCACCTCTGGACTTGACCTTTGACAGTTCTGGTCAAACTGATCCTTTCTCTCCCACTCATCTCATCATCAAAGGGCAAGCTTCCAGGCTTAAGAAAGGATGAGTCACTAAAGGATGAGGGACTTTTTACTTTAGTTTAAAAAATACAGTAGGTAATAAGTCAATGCCTGTGAAATTGGTCTTAAGTCCTTTACCTTCTCAAGGCCCTGAAGAGATGCTAACTGAGTTTGACAGGGCATAAAGGCCAATATGAAATCAAGACCCATGAATGGGCTGTTTGGGTTAAATAACTGCCTAAATGCTGGGAGAGCCTCAAAATTAAACTCAAAGAAATTTTTGAGGCCCCCTTCCAACTCGAAGTCTATAATAAAGATGGTTCCTGACATGAACCAAATTGATAGCCAAGAGAATTATAAACAAGGGGCCCAGGATTTTTTTTTTTTTTTTACTTCCTTATAAAAGCTACCAACTTTTTGGAGGAGAAACCAATTAGGGAGTCTCCCGTTTGAGGCAGGATAAGAGAGCAGCCGTGCTTGGGTCTTGACCACGCTACCAATTACAGCTCCAGTGCGTGGGTAGCTCACCACCCCACAGACAACTGGGAAAGAGGATTCTAACTTCCTTGGAAGAAAAAAAGCAGAAGAACAGGAGGCTGTACACTGTAGGGAGGAAACCAGCTCCCATACCCACAGTCCTGTCAGCCCAGGTGCAGGACCCCACTGCACACCAGGCACCGGCTGGGATGTCTGCTCTGAACGTATCCTGCAAGGGGAACTCTGATTCACACTCTCTTTTATGAGAGAAAAACAGGCCAGCCATTAATAATATCAACCATGGGTTCACCAAAGCCTGCAGGCATCTTGCCAATCCCCAAAATAAACACTCTCTCTGAGTGTTTATCCATCAGGTTCTCGACTGAGGGGTCCGGAAGGCACTGCTTTTACAACGAGAGATTGAAGATGTAAAGATGACGCGCGGTCCGAGAGCCCACCCAGCACAACGCAGAGGCTTCCTCTTTCCATTAAAGAGCCAGAACTGGCCATTGATGAGATCCATCATGTATTCTCCAAGTAGGGACGCACCGCCTGGCAAGCTTTTCTGCAGGGTGCGTGTTCTTCAAAGAAAGATAGGATCTTCAGAGACCATGACTTGTGATTGAGGGATAATAACAATACTTTCATAATGTTCGACGATCACAAAGCTAGTCATTCACAGTTTCTCACCTGCCTTCTCTAATAAGTTTATGAATACGTTACTTTTAGTACTCCCATTTTACAGATGAGGAAACTGAGGCTCACGGAAAATAAGAATTACCTGAAGTCACATAGCAAGTGAGGGAGGGAGGGAGCCAGACCTGGAACCCTAGACCTGTGCCTCCCAACCCACATCTTTGTTCTGAATTTCGGCCCCCTTGTTCCTGGGACCTCAAGCAATGAGAAGCTTGGAGCTGTCCTGTGTTTTCTCTGTAGTCACCACCCTGGGCTGAATAAAAGCACAGGTGTCAGTGGGTGTCTGCACCCCAGTCAGGGTCCTGGTGAGCCCAAACCAATCCTACAACTCAAATGGCTACCCCCCAACCCCATCGCCCACTTCTCAGCAGCCTCCAGATGCCCCAGAGGTGGTCAGGTTCCGAACTGACCCCCTCACCCTGAGCAGACCCTCCTACAGTAGAGAAGCCACAGGGGGCCCCCTACACCTACCACAACACCTCTGTCAGCAAGAAGGCAGATCACCTGGATTCTTCGTTACTATTACTCATTGTTTCCAATCTTTTTGTTTTGTTTTGTTTTTCATTTCACCACCTCCCCCTCAACAAGAGAAAAACTAAATTCAATTCTTTCCAATGAGAGAAATTCAATTCTAAGGAGTAAGATTCTGTCAGGTAGGGTGGAGCTTTGGCAGGTCAAACACTGATATACTGAGGATTTTTTGCACTTTCCGCACTTCAGTAATCAATTTTACCCCTGCCCAACTGAGATGCACGTGTTTGTGATTGACTTTCCCCTACTTCTGCCACTGCTGGATCCTCCTCTCAGGGCCTGGCACTGCCCCCCCCCCCCACCCCCAGCACTGCTCCGAACAGTTCTCTCCAATCTCCACTGCCTGGGGCAAGGCCTCCCCACCTCTTACCTGGGTCACAGCAACAGCCTCCCAGTGGCCCTGCTGGTGCTGGAGGAACTATGCTCAGTCCCAGAACCGGTCACATCACTCCCGGACCAGAGGCTCTTCCCAGTGTCCTCCACTGCCCGGGTCTCCTGCGCCTAGACACCCCCAGCTCTCCTCCACTTCTGTGACCAGACATGCACCTGCTCCCCTTTCCTGGACCTCCCCCCCTTCACCCCTTCTCCTACTGAAAACTCCCCCCCAAGAAGTTTTTCCTGCACTCTCTGGAGTACAGACCCTTCTGAGAGAAATCACTGGAGAGTATCAAGATAAGGGCACATTGTCACCCAAGGAGGCTTCGTAATGGCCTGTCTCCTGGTCCCTCTCGGCTGGTCTGGGCAAGGAGAGTGGGGAGATACGGACAACGGGGTGCCTGTGCCTGATCGCACCTTGAGCCATGCCATGGCAGAGCTCTGCCAGAAACCCAGACCCACACGTTTCAGAAAAAAAAGTTGTAAATCAACTCCGCCCACACAAAACATTATTGCAGGGCAGACCTCTCAGTAATTAAATTAACTAGGATCCCCCCATTTCAGCCCCACCACTCAGTGCACCCCTTCCTGAGTTAATAGGGATTTTCCTGTCACTGGATCCGGAACTGGGATGACCTTGCACTTCCCGAAGGTCATTAGCTGGAGAGAAGGGCAGAGGCGCCTGCAGGCCTGTTACACAGACTCACCCGCAGTGGCATTAGATGTGAGCCCAGCGTGTAGTAGCACCTGGCACGTAGTAGATGCTCAGTAAAGCTCTGTTGATGGAAGGAAAACGCCTCTAAGACTCAACTCATTTTCTCCAATTTTGCTTCGAACATCTGGACGTTCACACCACAGCTTCATGATTGGAATACAAACCAGTTTAAAAGAAAATCAGACATCGCTTCCAGATTTCGCTCTTATAAACAGGCCTGCATCCTCCCTTTAAATTGCAATAATTCCTTCCCAGATGTTGCTTCTCCTTTAGACCCATAAATTTAAGCTTTTCATGATGACGCTTCACATTTGCCTGGTGCCGTGGGCTCTTTGGAGTGTTTCTGCATCTTCTCTCCTTCATTAGATGGCCACGCGGACCCCAGGAGAGGCAGGACAGGCGCCGGCATCCCTAATTCACTGACGCGAAGGCCAGCTGCTGATGCTGCTGGGCGGGAGTGCGGCAGGTACGGTGCCCCCTCCTTCCCGGTGCCGAGACACACGGTACCCTCCTCTCCAGCACCTTCTAGGTCGCCGTGTGGGTAGGGCCATCCCCCCCCCCCCATGCTGCCGCTTACAACTCTGACTCAGATGTGGACAAGTCTCTCCCCTTGGTTCTTCCCACACTCCTGGGGCCAGGCTATAACATTTGAACAAGACTTACCTAGAGTCCTAGGGAGTAAAACAGAACAGCGGGCCAGGAGGTGAGTGAGAGCAGTGGAAAGAGGAAGTAGAATGCGGCCGGATAAGCTGGCTGCCCAGCTGTTCTCCAGGAGGGTCCACGGGCCTGGTCAGGCCCATCCCAGCTCCATGTGGCAGCCCCCATCTCCACATCCACCACACCGGAATTCACACCCAGGTGAGAGCCCACCTCAAAGTCCGGACCCCACAAGCAGAGCTCAGAGAGACCGGGGCTTCCCTCTTCCCTCCCACCTTCTCTGCTCCAGTTTCTTATCTGAGGCCTGTCCCCTTCCTGGTGACTGACCCTGGGGACATTTGCCTTGGTTCTTCAAGGGGGTATTTGACCTGTGCTCACAGCACACGAGAGGCCAACCACATTGGCCCTTTATGGGGCCCACCACTATACATGTTAGGGGGCTGGAGACAGCATGGGGACAGGAGAGGCAGCTACCAAACAAGGTCACGGTTCCGGCATCTGCCCATTGCCAGGTCTGGCCGACATCTTGGCTGTCAGGGTTCAGGGTGCCCTGGACTCCCCTGCCCCTTAGAAAGAAGGGATGGGGGAAAAGTGGCTTCACAGGGTAAAACAAGGTAGGCTTTGAGACTCAGTGGGTTTTGGTCTCGGCGTGGAGTTGCAGGGAGGTTTGGGAACCCCTTCTCCCAAGTCTGAACCCTGTAGCCTTGCTCATGGTCTACGCGGCACAATCAGAGCTTGATGTTGATCAGGAGCACGGAAGATTTATCCTCTGAGAGGCCTAGGTCTAACCTGAGCCTAAATCTCTAAGGTTAACGGCAGAGTGATCACATTGCCAACCATCCACTCCACTCCCACCCCTGCCTCAGTCTCCTCCTCTGTAAAATGGGGATGATATGACTGAACATCCATGGTTGTTCTGTGAGTTAACTGTCTGAGTGGAAGAAAGGCACTTGGCATAGCCCCACGGCACCTGTAACTGGTGGCTGTAACATCACTACTACCAGGCCTGCCACCGGGGCACAGGACAGGCGTCCCTGAAATACCTCCAGCGCCCTGGGGACGGCTGGTGCCTTCTCTCCCACCACCTCTCCACCGAAGTGAGGACGCAGGGGACAGCTGGAGAGGGAGCTTCCTCTGGAGCTGGCTGACCAAGGTGCTGACCGTGTGTACAACTGGCCTGGGTCTGTCTGACACTGGTCAGCTACCACTCCCTGCTCCCTCCAGCTCTCTCCCTGAATTTCCTCCAAGGGGACAACTTCAGCCTTTACCATCCCCTTCTCCACCCACCTCCTCCCCAGGAATTGGTAAACAAACTCCAGGACTTCGGGCAGATGCTTTCATAGCTTCTACTCCCTCATTCCATCTTTCCTCCAAGTCCAAGCCCTAGGGCCAGCAGTTGAAAACCGTTTCCCAGCCCCAAGGGGGTCTGAGAGGCATTACTTCGTCACCCAGTAGAAAGCTATTTTATTTGAATAGATCTGAGGCTGTTTTTATGCGCTCAGGGAGAAAAAAAAAATTGTGAAAGAAAAGCCTTTGGAGATTACGGTACTTTTTACCCAGATATGATGAGTTATCCATTTAAAAATAAATCACAGACAGGCAAGTTTCTCTGTACCCAGGCAGAAAGCAGTCATTACCAGGAATTTCTGTAAATTCTCTGCTTTTCTTGGCCAATATAGAAACAGCCTAGGAACTGAAAATAGAATGAGAAACTAATTCTGTTTTCCTGATCTCTACCAATGTGTGTAGGCAAGTGGCTTGATCGCACCATGGCTTCACGTCCCATCTGAAAAAACACAGCACCATCACTCACCAACCTCACGGCACTGGTGTAAACTAACCCAGGGACCAGGGAGTCCGGCCAGAGCCCACAGCAGTCAATACAAATGCACCAAATTGCGGGGCCACAGCCTGGCAGGTCTTGATGTCCAGATGCGGGCAGGAAACAAAAGGCAAGAGCCTGTGAGTGACAAGCTCAAGGTGACACAGCTGATTAGCAGGAGAGCCAGGACCACAGTGCTGGCCTCCAAACTCCCCAGCCACTGTTCTTTTTTTTTTTTTTTTCATCCTGTCATCTCTCTACAGTTTAACTGTAACTGAAGATTCCAGGAAAGTCCCCTAAAAAGGTTAAACAACTTATCCCAACCTAGGCTTCTTTCCTGCATAAAGTCCTCCTCTCTCTGCTCTCTTTTCCAGCGAGCAGTAAATTAAATATTCCTTGCTGCATTACTTTTCAAGCTCGATGTTTCTAAATCCAAAGACATCTATAAATAATACATACTCATTTATATGTACATTTAAAAGATTAAAAAAAAAACCATAACAAAGATACCTGTAGATTCTTCTGAATACTAATGGCCTACTTAAAACACAGTGGAAGCAAATGGCTAATGAACACAGGTAACCACATATGTGAATTTCCCTCCATCTCGGGCCATACCCAGTGAGGGAGCCTCTGTTCTGAACTCACTCCATTCACTGCTTCTCTCCCACGGTCACATTTAGCCATCTGCTGCTTCTTTTATATGTGGGACTGTGTATTTTTTTCCCTCTTCAGTTTTATATGAAACATTTAGCAATGAAGTAGCAAATAAAAATACTACATATCATCTAGAATTCATATAAAATTGTAGTTGGCTTTAACGCATCTAAAGGTTGATAAAAAGAAACACATAGATGCTTCTTAAAGGCTTGTTTATATTTTATTACACATTACACACATCTCACTCCATTGAGAAAATTTAGAAGTTGATGTGGTTCCCTCTGCCACAAGCTGGCAGGGTGAAGATTACCGCGTCTAGAGAACATTTTTCCTTTGGAACACAATGCACTCGCCTTGCAATTACCCCAGCAGACAGAAATGGCACAAATAATCCGTCAGCACTCACATCAGTCTTTGGAAGAAGGGTTTTCTGTACTTTTTTCCCCCCCAAAGGGAGAGCACCCTCAGCGTTGCCTGGCTACCCCATCCTTCACCCCACCAGGCATCTCTGGTCTTTGCTCTAAACTGAGGATGTGGCTAGAGCACTATCACCTCTCAGTAGACGTTCAGGTCAGCTAGGAGCTGGCAGAGTTGGCATCTACCCCATTGCACACCCACGTGCAGAGAAACAGGGGAAGTCACAAGGCTGCAGGTGATGAGGGCTAAGTTAACTCTGCTGGCAGGGCTGAAGGTGGACAGAGGAGGTGGAGCCCCTGGGGTGCAGGAAGCTCCTTGCCAGGCCCTAATCTAGGTCCCGGAGGATGAGCACACCTGAAAGATCAACCTGAAGACGTTCAGAAGGACACACATCTTAGATTGAGCTCCCCTCCAAAGAGGA
Source organism: Camelus ferus (assembly GCF_009834535.1). Classification (NCBI taxonomy): domain Eukaryota; kingdom Metazoa; phylum Chordata; class Mammalia; order Artiodactyla; family Camelidae; genus Camelus; species Camelus ferus. Next base: position 15,958,363 of record NC_045710.1, on the reverse strand, counting down.
CCCTGAAACACTGATTTGGATGTAAGGTTTTTTTGTTTGTTTTTTGAGTTGATCCAACAAAGCACCATGAGGGAGTAGGGATGTGAGACAGGAAACGGGAAAGTCGGTCAAGGAGGCACTGACTGCTATGAGCAACCAGGGCTCATTCCTGCTGGGGATCCTCTGAGTGACTGGGTAGAACATATCTTAAAGTTTCCCCCCAAGACAGGAAGGAAGCTGAGGTATTTATTCATTATTTCCTACTTCTCCTTAGTTGGCAAGTGCTTTGGGGGTATCAGTCCCCCAACACCTCCAGCCTGCCCCGTGAGCACGCTGGGCACCCTCACATAGAGAGAGGAGGAAGTGGGACTGGAACAGTCAGCAGGTGCTCCCCAGGCTGGGGGAAGGGGCGTGGCACTGACAGCCTCTGTTGGGGCAGGTAAGCCAGGGCTCTCATCAGCATCTGGGTACTACAGGGGGCTGCAGCCTCGGCACCTGTTCAGGTGCCGTGATCACCAGGACCCACCCCTTCTGAGTGAGCAGGACCACACGCTGCTTGCCACAGTAGGAGACCTTGAGTTTGCTCCTCCCCACAGTCCATGCTGTGTCAAATGCGTTTGTAATGGGATCATCTGCTGTCTGTTGGCCGTACAGCAACAACGTATGAAAAATAACATTGAGGTGCAAATTAAGTGATCTGTCTGCAAGCAGCCTGTTTAGATGAAGAAGGGCCGCCGTTGACAAATCTATTAAAATTATACATAAATTATCTAAGAGCACATAGATATAGCTCAGAATGAGGACATCGATTATGGGCATTTAAAATACAACCCGGATTAAATCACCTTGTCTCACTTGAATGGGGTAATAATAATTAAGAGAAGAGGGAGAAATAAATTATATCCATCACCTTCCTGACTGAAAAAAAAAAGTTCAGAATTTTCATCTTTCAGGATGAAGATGCCTTAAAACATTAAGACTTCTGGCTGATGCCATGAATCCTCCCCAAAACAGGACAGAGGGACCCAGAGAGCCCTCTGGGTACTCTCCAAATAGGAAGGGGAAAGCTGGGAGACCAGGTGTGCCTCTCTTGGAAAGCAGAACCTAGACAAGAATTTGAGGCAAATGGTTTATTTGGAGAGTGATGCCAGAAAGCTCAGGTAGGTGAATGGGGAAGTAAGACAGGTAAGTGAAGGAAGCCACAGAGACTGCCCTAAATAAGCAAGTCATCACTGCAGACACCAAAGCCAATCTCACTGGGGACCTCTGGGGGACAGAGAAGGGCATGTCTCAGAGTTGTCCCACCTGAGGTGAGAGGAAGCTGGAGTATTTGCCGCCAACTCCTATGTCTCATCGGCTGAGGGCTCCTGTCAGTGAATTAACTCCTTGGCACTTCAGGTCTGTCCCGAGTGGCCAGCAAATGGTCAAGGGGCACTGGGCTGGGGACAACTGTGGGAAAATGAGCCTCCAACATGTGCAAACATACTGTGCTGGAAACTCATAACCTCTGATTACTTGGATGGAATTCAATTTGCCACTTTCCAAAGCCTAACAAAAACAGAACCCCCCCCCCACCACCATGTAACCACTGAATAATATTATAATCATTCTGCATGGAAATTGCATTATTTCCCTGATGGAAGCATAGGCTTTGAACCTCTCAGGGCTTCACCCACTACATTACTTTTCAAAGTATGAAGTAGCAGGTTCCAATTATCTGAAAAAAATTTAAAACAGTCACAGCACAATACATAGTGTGATCCAGACAGAGAGAATGAACGTTCTCCAGGACAGACACCTTGATTAGTGCCTGTGACTGTTAAACACATTTCAGGTAATATAGTGATAATGGACATTAATAGTAGCAATAGTGCTGAAGTGCCTGAATATAATGATTTCTGATTATATTACTATTTCCTTTTGTGGTGCACAGTGCATATTTCCAAACGACTCTATGTTCATTAAACCACACAAAAGCCCAGCGGCAGTTCGGCAGAAAGGTGGCCAGAAGGGGCTTGCAGTTACTGGTGTTTGGGAAGTGGGGAAAGATGGTGGCCAGAGTTCTTGGCGGGGCCCGGCAGGCGTAGCACCACCTTCTGTGACCTGGGGCCATCGGACATATCTGCCTATGCGCAGTGTAATAGGCTGATGGGTGTTAAAGGAGAATTCGGTGAATTAAAATTGTTGGTCTATGCCCAAATATATGACTATCTTTTCTCCTGCATCTCCCTTAATCACTCAGAAAAAAAGGGTGTTGCCTTACATTCAATATAGCCAATGTATCATCTGATGGACTCTACAACCATAGAAAGACTCCTCTTATAGTGCACCCTCCCACCTAATTCAGTTAACACAGATGCAGTGGTTATTCTTGGGATTGTGACTTCACAATTTTAGTGTTGGATGTTGTTGTAAACAAGACTTTGAAAAGTCACTTTTAAAAAGAAACTCAGCAATGGTTAATTGCTGCAAGAGATCGTGAATATTTACCGATAAGGAAAATGAAACAAAAAATCACAACTGCCCCAGCTTATGGGAATTGGGACCTGTGGCTTGGGATGGCACTTTAAAGGAGGGCATAATCCGCAGGTTCAAAAAGAGCCATCTCTCAGGAACACGGATGGAAGTGAGGCACACGAGCCCTGGAAAACTGTCAGGGGACTCAAAAAGCCATTCTAGGGATTAAAAAAATACACTGGGAACAGAACACACTCTGGAGTTGAAACTGCACCTGACAGGTTTGGATAGTGACTCATGAAACATAAGTGGGAGAAAGCAGTATTGAAAAATCAACAGTTTACATATTTTATAAGGTTAAAGATGTGTAACTAAAGTAATTAATTACAAATTATAAGTAAACATTTTGTTGTTTCATTTATACTGCATTCCAAAAATGTACATATATTCAGGTTGGTTAAAAAAATATTTTGAAGCCCTTTTGTTTGGGAAAGTGGGAAACTGCCTTATATTTGGGTGTAAAGTTAGTTTTCTTAGCACTGCAGGTATGTAGTTGCCATCCTAGCAAAGGCTTAATTTAGTCTAGAAATCAACCCCTCTAGGGACAAGAGAAGGTCTGTAGCCTGACAGATCTTTCATCGTGGAGATGCGAAAACTGAAGCCCAGTGAATTCTCTGTCCTACCACGGAAGCCTTAAAGGAAGAATTGAAACGTGGAGAGAGAGCCTGAAAATCAGCAGTTGGCTTTTTAAAAACTGAAGCATAGTTGATGTATGTTGTGTTAGTTTCAAGTGTTCAGCAAAGTGATTCAATTATAAATCAATCAATCAATCAATCAATCCAGATTGTTTTTCATTATAGGTCATTACAAGATACAGAATACTGTTCCCTGTGTTATACAGTGAATCCTTGTTGCTTACCTATTTTATCTACAGTAGTGTATATCTGTTAATTTCAAACTCCTAATTTATCCTTCCTCCTCCTCTTCCCCTTTAGGAATCACAAGTTTGTTTTCTATGTCTCTGAGTCTCTTTTCATTTTGTAAATAAGTTCATTTGTGTCATTTTTTCAGATTCCACATATAAGTGATACCATATGTGGTATGTCTTTGTATCTGTATGACTTACTTCACTTACTAGGTAATCTCTAGGTCATTTCTATGTTGCTGCAAATGGCATTATTTCATTCCTTTTTATGGGTGAGTAGTACTCCACTGTGTGTGTGTAGCACATCTTCTTTATCCATTCATCTGTTGATGGACAATTAGGCTGTTTCCATGTTTTGACTACTGTAAATAGTGTTGCTATGAACACTGGGGTGCATGTATCTTTTCAAATGAGAGTTTTTGTCTTTTCCAGAAAAATGTCTAGGAGTGGGATTGCTAGATCACATGGTAACTCTATTTTTAGTTTTTTAAGGAACCTCCATATTGTTTTCCATGGTCGTTGCACCAATTTACATTCCTACCATCAGCGCAGGAAGAGAACATGGCTTCTTGCAGGGACACCCCACGTGACGGCAGCCAGGCCTAGGCTCTGCACCTGTCAGGCAGGGGTAATTTGGGGCTGTGAACTCACTGGTCACAAGCTAACTTCAAAGAAACCCCCTGTTGGGGTTAATTCCACTGCATAGACACCAGCTTTCTTTTCTAAAGGGCTTTTCCTCTGGATCCCAGACCAGTTTGCCTCTCCTTGGCCCTGCCAGAACCTTGCTACTGCTTTTTAAAAGTGAAGACACATTGATTTAAAAGCATACATAAATATGAAGATAGGTCTCCCGTCTTATTTCCAAATGGGAGGAGCCCTGCCGAGCCCTCTGTTGCCACCTCTGTCCACAACCTCGACCCCCCTGAGCAGCAAAAACCTCTCCTTCCCTCTGTTCAGGGTGCAGTACCGTCCACCTTCAGGCCTCAGTCTCCAGCTCTTTCTGTCTGTCAGTCCTGGGCCAGGAGTTGTTGCATGCAACTATCCCTCCTAATGGGAGGAGGAGGTACTGTAATTAAAACCCAGGAAAGCAGGATCTGTGCTGGCTAATGATGTAGCTTTGGGCTGTGAGATCTACTTTAAATTTTATTAGTTGTGTAAATCCACCCGGCCCAACCCAGCAAAAATAGAGGGAAAAAGGTACATTTGAGAGTGGGTGGGGTGTCCTGATGGAGAAGCTATATGAGATTACCAGGGTCCACATAAAGGTCTCAGTCAGCAAAGATTTCCCAGAAGCAAATGTTTCTCTTTCCACAGGGCATTGCAGCCACAAAGTCTCTAAAAAATTAACAGCTACGTGAGAATTCCTAATCAGGATGAATTAAACTGGCTACTTCAAGGCCACACTCCTCAAAGCTGCAGGCATGGAATTTTTGGAGCAGCTGCAGGGAGAGCTGGAACGGATGAATTATGAACCGAGACCCTGTAGATGCTCCAGTCTGGTTCCAGAGCCCAGACCGAAAGTGGGAGACAGGAAAAACTGCAGGTGACCTCACGCTGGTGCACAAGTCTCAGTCAAGGCTGGGGATCCCCCATTTACAAGCTTTTTTACCCTTTGGCCTCAGTCTCCTCAGCAGTATAATGGGAACAAGAGCACTTCCCCACTAGGGCTGCTGGGAAATTAAACGATGTAATCCAATAAAGTACTCAGAAAAGGGCCCTGACACACAGCAGGCTCTTAATAAATGTTAGCGATTATTGGATTATTATTTGATCTTGCTGCCACCAGAAGGATCTTCCTAAAACACAAATCTGGTTTCGTCTCATTTGGATCCCTTTAGTGGCTTCCCACTAAACAGACAAAATCCAAAATACTTGGCCTGGTATCTGTAGCCTCAGCCCGACTCTCATGACTTCTGCCCTTCCTGGCCATGGTGCCTCCACCCTGAACTACTGGAAGCTTCTGAGTGTGCACCATGCCCCCTCCTGTCTGTCCCTCATCTCCCGCCTGGCCAGCTCCACCGTGTGTGCGTATGTGGTTATCCTCTGGCGCCTGCGCTCGCCATATGCACACATTTATTGAGGCACTTTTCACCCTATTCAGATTTTGGACTGGATGCTTCTTGGTTGTGCGGCTGTGCTGGGCACACTAGGATGTTTAGCAGCATTCTTGGCCTCCACTCACTAGACGCCAGTAGCATCCCTAGTTCCCTCCTCGCACACCCAACCCCAAGCTATGACAACAAATAGATCTCCAGACACTGCCCAGTGTCCTCCAGGGCAGGAAAGGGGATGAAATTACTGCTGGTGGATAACCACTGCACTAAACTATTAAGCCCACAGGCTCTATCTTATTTATTTCTCTATCATGGGGACCTTGTCCAGCACTTGACAAACAGTAAGTGCTCAGTAAGTGCCTGTTGAAAAAGAAAGAAGGAAATAAAATGAATCCAGTGCTTGTAACATAGTAAGCATCTCCCCCAAGGATGAGAAAAGCATGTTGGATCAAATAATGAATAAGTGAATGAGACAGATAAAAGTCTGTTAAGAGACTAACTACACAGTGGAACTGAACAAGTAAGTCCTTCTCATCGCTTAACATCTTCAAGGAAAATTTCAGCCCCACCCCTCAGCCCCATCCAGCTTCCCCTCTGTCTGTCCTACTCAGCCCCTCTGCATCCCAGCAAAACGTCTTTGGGGTTGCCTGGGCCTCCTGTCAACTAACCCACCTCCTATTCCTTCCTCAGCTCACTCTTCTACCCATCACTGCATCTCAGGTTCTCTTGTTAAGGTCACCAGTGATATACTTGTAGCTAAATCCAACAGAAGGTTTCCGCTCTTCTTCTTTGCCATCCTAGAAACCTTCAGCGCTGATGATCATTCCTTGAAAGCAGGGATGAGAATCATGATATTAAACAGCTGGTACAGCAGGGGCACTGACCAATCACAGTGGATGCACTGGCCAGTCAGAATGACAGCTGGGCATCCGCGGTCAGTCCCATTGTGCTGTGTGTCCAGGATGAACACAAGCCTTGCTTAAACATTTCTGTCCCTCAGCTTTGATGCCACAACAGTCTTGTTTTTTCCCCCCACTCCCTTGGTTGTTATTTCAGTGTGTTTTGCAGGATCACCCTCCTCTCTCTGCTATTAAATATCAGAGTTCCTGGAGGATTTTTCCTAAGGCTCTCTACTCTTTTTTTCACTCCGTTCTCTTCCCCCAGATGCTCTAATCCATGCTCAGAGCTTCAATTACCTTCCATATGCTGATGATTCCCCAAAACATATTATCTGCAGCCCCCTCTTTTCCTCTGAGTTCCAGGCTGTACGTCTCATCTGCTTATCTGACACTTCCAACTTAATGTCTCAAAGGCAATGCAACCTGCCCCTTCCTCTGACCCAAACAAAACAAAGCAACAGGGACTTCCCCAGTGCTCTGGTCTCAGTGGGCAGACAGCACCACTAACCAACCAACTGTTCAAACATGACACTGAGGAGCCTCTCCCTCCATACCCACCCCATCAACACTCCTTCTGAAATCTTCATCTCCACGTCTCTCTACCTCCATTGCCACCTTTCTCATTGGTTCCCCTGAATCCTCACTTGCTCTTTTCTGTTCTCATGTTGCAGTCCCCAGAGAGACTTTTCTCAAAATGGGAATCTGATCCTGTGTCTCCCCTGCTTTCAGCTTTTCTCATTAGTCCCAGGTAGATTGGAGCCCCAAGCATGGCCCAGGGCTGTGCATGGACCACTTCCTCTCCTGCCTCATCTCACCCCTCTCCCTGTTCTCCTCCACACTCCACTCCACTGGCCTTCTTTCAATTTCCAAAATGTTCCGTTCTCTTGCCGCAGGGACTTTCCACATGTTGTTTCCTCTCTCTTTAGCTGGTTAATGCTGATTCAGAGCCCAACTCAAGCATCAACTCTTTATTTATTTATTTTTTTGAAGTATAGTTGATTCACAATGTTGTGTTAGTTTCTGGTGGAGAGCATAGTGAATCAGCTATGTATATATTCATAGTGAATATATATATTCTTTTTCATTATAGATTATTACAAACTATTAAATATGGTTCCAACCTGTGCTATATAGTGGGACATTGTTGTTTATCTATTTTGTATATGATAGCTTGTATCTGCTAATCCCAAACTCCTAACTTATCCCCCACCAACCATCTTTACACTTTGGTAACCATAAGTTTGTTTTCCATATCTATGAGTCTGTTTCTATTTTGTAAATAAGTTCATTTGTATCCTTTTTTTTAAGATTCCACATATAAGTGATATCATATGATATTTGTTTTTCTCTGTCTGACTTACTTCACTTAGTATGATAATCTCTAGGTCCATCCACATTGCTGTAAGTGGCATTATTTCATTCTTTTTTAGGACTGAGTATTATTCCATTGCATATAATACCACAAGTTCTTTATACAATCATCTATTGATGGATATTCAGGTTCAAAGCATCAACTCTTGAGGGAAGTCTGCCTTGATCTGAGACTATACATCACATCCTCATTTATAGAGCTATGAGAATTTATCTTTCCTTAAGGCACCTGTGTTCATAATTATAATTTGTTTGTGATTATATGATTAATTTACATTTTCCTTGCTTAGAGTGTAAACTTCACACAGACAGAAGCCATGACTACTTTTGTTCACATCTCTTTATTTCCAGTCCAGGGTGGGCAGCAAACTGTGGTCTGTGGGCCAAACCTAGCTCGATGCCTGTCAGTAAAGTTTTATTGGAAAAAAGCTACACCCATGAGCTTCTGTATTGTTTATGGCTGCTTCTGCCCTACAAAAGTTGACTACGTGCAACAGAGACACCATGGTTCTCAAAGCCTAAAATATTTACTCTACAGAAAAAGTCTGCCAACCTCTGCTCTAGGCTGGAGCACCAGTGCCCAGCAGAAAGCAGACACCAATACAAATTCGCTAAATGAAGAGTAAACAGGCAAGAATGAAATGAGTTTCTAGTAGATGCCTTGCTGTCCGCTGAGTGACTCAAATAAGCCCTCTCTAGAGCAATGTTGGCTGCCGTAGGCCTGCATCAGAACCCGTGGGGCAGTTACCAACGTGTGAACCCTCACTCTTCTCCCCGGGAGTGGGGATCCTTGAATTTCCTTTGGATTTTCAGCCAACAGGTCACCATAGGCAAGGAAGAAGCCATTTGTCTGACTACAGAGCCCTCGCTCCGGTGCTTCAGAGCCAGAGAAACTCTCACTGGCCATCCCGTTCCAGCTGGACCCTGTCAAAATCTTGTGACAACCCTAAAGGAAGAACAGGGAATTTCAGAGCCACACCACCTCAAGGACACTGTGGGGATTCTATGGGTCCAAAGAAGTCTCAATCACACAGTGGGGGTCCTGGGTGGAGAAGGAGCCCAGAACCACACCCCAATCCCTAAAGTGACCAAAGGTCCTCTTGCCCAAAGCCTCCAAGTCCCTGCAGCTCAACAGGAACGTACCCTACCACCCCCAGGAAAAGATCACCTTCCCTACTCCAGCCCCCAGAGACCTGGCCACTCCTCGTGCAGAGCCCACCTTGAATTCAGCCTTTGGTCAAACATCATCCTACACTGGTCACTGTGTTTGCACGGGCCCCTCTCTCTACACCCTGCACTGCTGCAGAGGAAGGCCTGTGCTTTAAACCTCCTCCTGCCTCTGCCACCACCACTTCCAGCTCCAGCCCCTGGACCAGGAAGACACAGAGTATGGCGCACAGAAGGGTCTCAGCAAACACCTGGGAAAAGCCAACGGGCCTCAGAACAGGCTGGATTCGAGCTGCACCGCCCGTGACACCTGAGATACTGATGGCCACCACCCCGCTCCCTTCCGCCCGGGCCTGCTTCTCCTGTGGCATGCGTGACCTGGAGTGACCCTGCCTCCCGCCCGCCTCTGCCCTCCGTCCAGCACTGCAGCTGGACCCTGTCAGCACATTTCAAACCAGCCTGGGTGCATCTACCGTCCAGCCCTGGAGGTTACTGGACTCCAGGGGGCTGCCCTCCTGGTGGGAGAAGACTCCAGAATTTTAATACTCATAAATAAATTGTAGAAAATTCCCGAAGCAGTGATAAAGCTGCATTCAAGCTGAAGAGTTAAATGTGGCAGGAACAGAAAACACAATGTGAGCATTTACACCCAAGCGCAAATAGCCAGAAACCCGCAGAGCTGGAGTGGGAGAACGTTTCCAGCTCTTCACTGGTGGGTGCTAGACGCACGCATCATGTGGCTTTACTAGAGAAAGGGCTTCAGATTTAGTTCTCAGATGGTTTGTTAAGATCCATGGAAAAGAGAAGGAACACTCCTGAGCGAGGCCCAAATCACTGCTCCAAGGATTCTGGATGCCCTCTTGCCGGCATCTTCCCCCTCATCCTTCCGGGTCCCTGGCACAGGTCTGGAAGCACCGGGCCACCCAGGGGCCCCGGCTGGGGGTTCTGTGGAGGCGGCTCCCCCTCGGGCCTGTCCCTGTCATGGCCCCTCTGCGTCAAGGGCTGGGGGCTCCTTTGCCTCGGCTTCTTCATTTACAAAACACGAGAGGACTCCAGCTCCTGTTCTCACACAGGCGTCTGCTCCGAAGCGGAATCCTTCAAAATAGGCTTGGTGGCTGTATCGGTCAGTGAGGGCGCCCATGACAAAATACCACAGGCTGGTGGCCTGAGCAGCAGAAATGAATTTTCTCACAGTCCTGGAGGCTGGAAGTCCAAGGTCAAGTTGCGGCGGTTCTGCTTTCTCCTGAGGCCCCTGTCCTGGCTTGCAGATGGCAGCCTTCTTGCTGGGCCCTCACACAGTCTTTCCTCCATGTGTGCACACATCCCTGGTGTGTCTCTGTGAGTCTAGAGTTCCTCTTTTTCTAAGGACACCAGTTAGATTGGATTAAGGGCCACCTTTGTGACCTCACTTAACTTTAACTGCATCTTTAAAGGCCGTATCTTCACATATAGTCACATTCTGAGGTCCTGGGGGTTAGTGCTCTGACATACCAATTTTGGGGAGACACAGTTCAGTGTGGAACAGTGGCTAACAAATGAGCCAAAGAGATGCTTTACCATGCCATGGGAGAATTAAGGAAAGCAGGGGACCACCCCTCCGTGGACACTTCACCCAATGGATGGATGTACCCAATGGCAAACTTGTGTGCCCTCAGAGGGAGTTCCTGAGCAGAAAGGTGAATATAATTCATACCCCAAAATATCTTATAGTCACTGGATTTCATTTGTGTTTAACAGAAGTCTTCACTGAAGATGGATGGACCAACCAATGAAGATGACAATAATAATAGTAAGACCAACTAACAACCAACCAAACCAAGCAAAGCTACAAACACGTTCATGTTAAAACAGGTTGACAAGCAGCCTGGCTGTTTCCTCCACACTCCACGCCTGGCCCTTGGCATAGAGTCTGGTGAGCAGTAGGCATCCAGAAATATTGATTGCATGAAATTAAAAAAAAAAAAACACATTCACCATGGAAGAAATCTGGGACAGAGGGGAGACAGGCAGAAAAATGCAAGATGAGAGGGACGGTGAAAATCAGAGACACTGTGAGCAGAGCACCTGACAATAAGAGACAGTGCAAATGAAATAAGTAAATTATGATTCCGTTTTCTGATATGATTATAAAAGGAAACAGAAGAAGCAGGATAAATAACTGCTTTCAAATGTCCAATCTGCATCTTTTCAAAAATCAACCCAGGATTTTGTAAAGAATGTACACCAAGGTTACACAAACCATGAAGACTATAGACCAGCCGAAAACCTTGGGGTTTAAATAAAATCCACCCCACTAAACATAAAAATATTAAGTTGTTTTAAAAACAATTACTACATGAAATAAAGAATAAACACCCTAGCTTACTACTCTTTTGCCAAGCTCACCATACAGTACAATACAGTAAGTCCCCTCTGCTGTGTGGACGGGGTGGGGGGGTGGGAGGGGAGGTGGAGGGAGAGGCTGATGTGTGAGGCTAGTCAGAAAGCTGCAGTCAAAGCTTAGAGGGCCTGGCCAGGAGGTTAAGGATTTTGTACTCTCTCCTCTGGCAAGGGGTAGCCAAAGGAGGTTTTAAAGAAAGAACGGCTGCATCAAATTCGTATTTTCAAAAGATGACTCACCGGTTAAAAGCCCCTAATGAAAAGAGTAGCCATCAGCTGAAACAAATACGGAACAATTAGGCACTGAGCAGGACCTCCAGCGCACACATGTTCTCCTAACCTGCCGTCTTCGCTGGACACTAGATGGCAAGAAGCCTCTGGTCCCACGTTTAGGGCTCGCTGCCCTAGTTTCAAATGCTATAAAACCCCCTGCATCATATATCTTCTCCCCAAATGCCGCTCTACAACATCTTCCTTCTTAAAGAGTAAATGCAGGTCAAGTAAAGAGTGCTGGGCTTGCCCATTGTAAGAGCGAGCCTGAATATTCTTTGTCAAAGGAAAAAAACCCCAAATACCAAATCCCTCTTATTTTATGATCTTGCTTTTTCTAAATATTCATATAAGCTGACCTTTTCAAGGCATCGCCTGGAACTGAAAACATGCTGGTAATAAATCCTGTTTCTCTGGCTTAAACGAAGCAGTGTCTTTGCTGTGAGTCACGAGTGTTTCTCATTCCTTGAGATGCCCAGAGAACTGGGCTGCCAGGACCTGGCAGGAGCTCTGGTTCCAGGGGGAAAGGCCCACTCCACACTCTCAGCAAGGATCTTTGTGTGTGTGTGTGTGTGTGTGTGTGTGTGTGTGTTTGTATGTATGTGTGTGTGTGCAAGTCACTCCCCCTACATTTCCCATCTTCAAATCCTCCAAAGCACTTTCCTGGAAACCGTCAGTAGAGGGTAACCTGGGACCAATGGCACCTTTGGCAGCCTGGTGAAAAGCCTGTGGACTCTTCAGAATAATACTTTTGAATACACAAAATAAAGTATGTAGGATGATAAAAGAAACCAGTTACATTTAAGTATAGTTATCAACATACCAAAAAACAAAATGCTAACATAATAAATGTCTTCTTTATTAGTGTATTAAATACTAAAGTCTAGTGGCATGTTTAAAACTATCATAATTTCAAAGTAATGATGAATATAAATGATATTTTGAGACATGTGCAACAGGAGGAGAATATCTGTGATTCCCATAGGTGACAAAGTCACACACTACTGTGGTTTGTCACCTACATTCATGAATCGAAGGGAGCGCCAGCTTTCACTGGGAAAACAGACATATGTTCCCCTGTTCACACTCACAGACGTCCTGTGCTAGACCAAGTACGCAGAACAATTGGCCCACAAATGTGTCCTGCATGCTTTAAGCGGGGGACGCTACTTCCCAACCTGATGTAATCATAGAGCATCTCTTGACCTCTCTTGGGAGGTGACTGCTTGCATGCCGTGGGACTGTTGTACCGATTTAATGGGAAGTTCCTTCCCTTAATTTTGAGTGTTAAGAAAGAAGCAATCAGTGCAAGAGATTAGGAACCGATGCACCCAAGGCCTGGACCTATACCCCCTGGAGATTTGGGCCTCTGGGACATGGTCCTGATGTCAAAATGGTGCTTATCAGGCTCTGGTGGGAAAATGGGGCCATATGCTTTGCGCACCATGAAGGACGGTTCAAACCGGAAAGACTGAAACTTGAAAACAATATTGTTATTCTGCAGTTTCAGGTGAGGTTGGTGGGGCAGGACTCCGGCTTCCACTGTCACTAGCTGTGGGACTTTCAGGTTGTGTTTCTTTTCTGTGCCCCAGTTTCCTTACTGGTAAACAAGCATCTTTTCTTCACAAAGCTTTGTAAAGATGAGATGAGACAACACTACACATCGATGTTGAGAGCAGAGCCTGGCACACAGTAGGCACTCAGTGACCACTGGCCACTTTATTAATTACAGCCCCGTCTCAGGCCATGACGATGCCTTGGTTCCTACATCAGATGCTTCCTCCTTCATCCTCCGACCGTCTGAAATAAAGCAAAAGCCTGGAATAGAGAGTGGATTCTTTTCCCAAAGTTCCCATATGGCAGGGAGGAAACTTTTATTTTCAATAGGATTTCCAAATAGTCTCAATATGGGAGATGTAGTACATGCAAACAAAATCCTGAAGCTTCAGAGAAATCCTACCTCTCGGCCCTGTGCCGGCCACTGATGCATTTTCCTGTCATCTCATACAACACAGGTAGTTCAGGGGACAAAAGACCCCTGCCAGACGGTATGAGGACTAAGCCACGGCTGGGGCAGGGTAGTGTTTTCCAGGCCATTCCCTGAGACACCAGGTCGTCACGTCAGTAAGAAAACGTCGCAGGCATAGATAAGAGACATATTAAAAAATTTCCTTTCCTTTTCTTTCTTTATGGCCTTGAGTTTCTTCAAGTGAGGGAGTGGGGATGGAGGAATGAAGGAAAGTTCTTCTCTTTCTTCTTTCTTTCTTTCTTTTCTTTCTTCTTCTTTCTTTCTTTCTTTCTTCTTCCTTCCTTCCTTCCTTCCTTCCTTCCTTCCTTCCTTCCTTCCTTCCTTCCTTTCTTTCTTTTTGAAAACACACACTCCTATAAAAGGAGACAACACAGTTCTTGATCTTTAGACGTTTACAGTCTCTCAGGGGAGAGAAACCCAGACATGGAAAAGACATAAAAACGCACAAAGAAACCACAGTCCCAGTGTAAACTTGCAGCCACACGGAAGTGCCACTCTAGTGTTCTGGGGTGGGGGAATCCACCTTCTGAGTCTCCCCACTTGGTCTCATAAAATTCTACCCACCTGCAGACGAAAAGAACACCCCAGAAGGAAGTCAGTAAGTATCTCCGGCTTGAGGGATGTAGTTCCCTTTATCCTGTGGCCTTTCTAAAGATGTTTCAATCATTTTTACAGTTGACACTATTAACACGATTGGATGACTGCACGTCAGCAAGTAGGAGTGTGGTTCCTTTCAACAAGGGCCATGGTTATACTTACCCTGTCCCAACTTGGGAGTAGAAATATTGAGGGTACAAAGGGGAGGCCCTCCAGGTGACATTCCCAGAACTATTGTGAACCTCAGAGCCCAGAGAGGGGCCATCAGGCTGCCCCAGGGAGAAGGGGTGGCGTGCAGGTGGACGAGGACTTGCGAGGCCCACGCAGGATTGCCCCATTCCCTGGGACACAGGTGCAGCCTCTGTGGGGAGAGTTGTGCAGACTGAAGTAAATGTTTGCTGGGGGAATGAAAACAGAGAGGCAGGGCCCCCCAAACAGAGCTAGAAACGTCTTCAGGGACAGCCAGGACAAGAAAGATGGTAAGAAATCAGGTTTACTGAAGACTGTGTCCCAGGCAGAGCTTGAAGCCTTCACGTGTGTTAACCCAGTGAGCTTTATGGGAGTGAGCATCGGAACTCTCCCCGTAATGAGATGGGGAAACTGAAGCTCAGAGAGGTCAAGCCATTTGCCTAAACTCACACAGCCAAGTGGTTGTGGAGCCAGGAGTCTTCTGCCTTCAAAGGTGAAACTTGAAAAAATGCACTTGGTTTAAGCCAAGTGACAGAATCCAGTCACAAAATACCACCTATTATAGGACTCCATTCATTTGATACGTCCAGAATAAGGAAATCTATAGAGACAGAAAGTAGATTCGTGGTTGCCAAGGGCTGGGGGAAGAGGGGAACGGGGACTGCTAATGGGTGTGGGTTCCTTTTTGAGGTGATGGAAATATTGACTGTGGTGACGGCTGCACGTATCTGTGACTATATTAAAAAACACTGAATTGTACACCTGCAATGGGTGACCTGTGTGGGATGTGAGTTCTCTCTCAATAAAGCTGTTATTTTTATTTATTTATTTATTCATTCATTTATTTTTACTTAGTTCAAATTCATTTCTTGAGAAGCAAACCAGGGAATACACAATTCTGCTTTCACTGGGGGTCAATTGTGTTTCAAAGGGAAATGGATCCAGATGAAAAAAATGAGAGGAATGCCTGTTTTCTTCAGAGACTCCTGCTGTCAGAACCGCTACCTGACCCTGGCCCTTGGGGGCGTGGGGAGCCCCTCCTGTTCTGCAGAGAAGGGTCTGGCTACACAGGGACCCGGGTCTCCGCTCTGTCCCCACAGCACAGCCACCGGGCAGCACTGTTAGGTTATTAAATATGCATTAAGACGACGTAAGACCTGCCTGCCGAAATCTAAGCTATGGAAAAACAACCCTGACCCTTCACATGATCCTGCGGCGGGGGCAGCCTGGCCGGCGCGACCTGGGAAATCTTGGGAGAGGCGCGCGGTCTCACTGAGAGGCCGGACGAAAGCCCGAGGACAAGGCCGGCGCTTGATTCCTGATTAACTTGCTCATGTTCTCCCCACTTGTGTCCTGAATTGCAGAATTGTTTTCCCTGCTATTTGTCACACTGAGGACATGAGCCTTTTAATTGGCGAGCAAGCAGACATGCCGCTTGAGATGTCAAAAGACTGTCTTTGTTGAGAAGCGGCTCCGTTAAGCAGAGGCCCTGCAAGTCGAGGGCTGTGTCTCTGAGTCAGCTGGCCAGCCTGGCCTGAGCGCAGAACTGAGCCAGCCAAAGGAACAGGGGATTTAGTTTATGCAGGACCTTGTAGGACAGCCCCTGGAGGCTGAATTCTGCATGACATTTGACACTGGAGTTCCAGAAGGCTTGGCCCTCCCTGCTTCCCATCCAATAGCCAAGCAGTGCTTTCCATGGTACCAGGGGCATGGGCTCATCTGAGGGGTTCAATATGGTGCCTTAGGTTAATGGCCCCAACTAATGGCCTCCCCTATCTACACCCTTTGTCCTGGAACTTTGTAGTACCCTTTCCACCATAACCCTGAGCACGACCATGTAACTTGGTTTAGAGAAGTAAATGTGCATCTCCGCTTCCTTTCTCACTTCTCAGGAACTGCTATGAGAACATGCTGGCTGGGTTTGCTGGAGGATGAGACCAGCCCACCCAGCCAGAGATCTGTCAGCTGAAACCAAGCCTGAGAGATGCCAGCCAAAACAACAGAGCCACCTAAATGGCCCACAGCTGACCACACAGGCACAAATGAACCCAGCTAAGACCAGAAGAACCAGTCATCCTACAGACTAGATGAGCAACATTAGATGTTTATTGTCTTAAGCCACTGAGTTTTCTGGTGGCTTAGTTGCATAGCACTGTGGGGTTCATAGGTAACTGATTCACCCAGCCAGTACAGGACAGATGGAGATAATCCATGGTGGTTGGATATCATTAATCACAGCCCACTCCCCAAATTCAGTCTAGCTTTAGAGCCCCCCCCCCCCCGCCCCGCCTTGAGCCATAAAGACACATAGATCAGTTGGAGATGTGCTGAGAATACACGTCACGAGGGACCAGCCAGGCCAGGCATGAGCTCATGGAGAGGCAGTCAAATTTACAGAGCTTAGTCTCTGGAGCCAGACAGTCTGGCTTCAAATTCTGGTTGTACCACCTCCTGTGTCATCTTTGAGAAGTTAATGTACGAAACCATAGATTGGCTCAATGGACATCCATTCAACCTTCCTCCTGATGTGTCTTTAGGAAAGCTAAAATGGCATGTTCCCTGGTACCTCCAGGGACCCAGATGTGTTTTAGGTTCTACCAAGCAGATGGGCTTGTATATGATCTGAGAGGCCACGGAAATGAGGTGGGAGCCATATGGCTTTAGATTCTACTCTCCTCCTGCCAGGCAGAGGCTAGGAGACCAGACGCTGGCTTTGTGGGTGTGTTGGAAGGCAGAATATCCACTCGGAAGCCAACAGTCGTGATGACCCATCCTGGTCCCTGGATGGCAGCGAAGGTGGGTGTCCTGAGGCTGGTATTTCCCACAGTGGGGTCCTGATTCCCAACCTTCCCACCTGCGGAAGCAGCAGTCCTGGTGGTGCATTCTTCAGTGCATGTTGGGAATCATTCCTGGAGGCTGAACCTAGATCCTGCCTTTCTCTCTGGTAATCTCTGTTTAAATAGCCAGAGAGGTTTCTGTTTTCTGGCTTATGAACTGTAATAGAGGCATTTAATCTCTCTGGGCTTCAGTTTCCTCATCTATAAAGGGATATTGATATTTAATGCCTCAAAGGGTTGTCACAAGGATTTGATTAGGTAAGTCATAGTAGGCAATTAGAACAGTGCCTGGCATATGGAAAGCATTTAAAATCTTATTATCAGTAGATTTCTAGAAACTTGCTTGAGCACCCAGCATTGACATATTATTGGGTCTACGAGATGTCCAGTTACATTCTGATTTGGGGACCTTTTTCTAGCCTTCATGCATGTCTTGTGGATCTTCCAAGGATGAGGAAGCTCTTAGTATACTGATTGGGTTTGGATATTTTCAGTCTTGGGCATCATATACTTTCACCTGGCGTGGGCCACTTCTCTGCATGAGTTACCTTGTCAGTCATATGGAGTGAAATTACAGGCATCTCGAGCCTCTGGTTTTATCCAGTTCCATAAACCCTTATCCCAAGTCCTTGGGACCAGATCTACTTTGGAATTCAGAATACAAATGCCATATATCATGATTCTCCCAGGAGGTTTTAGAACAGCACCCCAGAATCAGACATATTAAGTATTTCTATAGCAAAAGTTATGAATATTTACATTTACTGGGATAAATAAGGACTCTAAGTGGCCTTATGTCAGTTTAAGTCAGGTTCTTCTGTCAAATGATTTCTTACTTCCAGAGCTTTGCCTATTTCAGATATTTAGAGAAGGGAGATGGGTCTTTGCGTAAGGAACACTGACATGACAGTGGCCTACATGCCAAGACTGAGGGGAGCACGCTGGGTCACAGAGGGTCGGCTGGGTCCAAGCCCTGGCAGTCATCAGTGTTCGGGAGACAAGGCAGGCTGATGTGTGACTGGTGACTTTTTATATTCACAAGGACACCTGACCGAGTGTAGCAAATGCAGGCACTTCCCAAGCAATGACCCCAGCAAAGCTATCTTCTCCCTTCAAACATTTAAAAGAATGGGAGGACAAGACGCCAAAGGAAGACACGTCTGGGGAGGCAGAGGGCAGTGTCGTCACTTTGGGAAGAAGATGTGTAGCAGAGCACAGGAGGAAGCTGCATGCTTTGAACTAGCAGTCTTCGGGGTTCAGAAACCACTTTGGTGGCAGGAGTTTAATTCTGAGGTTTCTTTTACCTGCTGCCCTGGGCCTCCCCCCAGAGCAGTCTCAGAACCACGGCTCCCCCCTCGCTGTGCCCCTTGCAGAGCCTGCACCGTGAGTGCTGGTGCCCAGGACATCTTTGTCAGCATCACTGAAGGGCAAGATCTTCTTCTACCCACCTGCCTCCCTCCCTACAGGACTGATGTCACAGGACACTCAGGGAGGGCCGTTCTAACTCTGGGATTCTGGGCACAAACCTGTGAGAGAGGAGAACGAATTTATGAAGCAGGAAAGCAAGGTCGATTTTGTCACCTAAGATACAAGCAGAGCCCAGGGCTGGGGAGACTGGAGCAAGGGAATTTAAAGGGAACGAGGCGGCCAAGACTTCCTAGCTGTGGTGTGGTTTACACACAGGTTCAAAGGGCTGCTGGACCAAAGGAGAAGGGTCAGGAAGAGAGGAAGACAGCGACTGCATGGTGGTGAACGCCAGCAGAAAGGTCTGCGTTTGGTCCACGGGGCAGTGCAGCATCCACTCCAGCGCAGGCCCACGATGGCAAAGGTGGGTCAGGGTGCGGCCGTGTTCAATAAAGTCAAACACGAATGCCTCAAGCTGACTTCAGACGCCGAAACACTTGTCTGAACCTGTATCAGCCTTTAAAATCCTTCTGCATTTATTC
Source organism: Camelus ferus (assembly GCF_009834535.1). Classification (NCBI taxonomy): domain Eukaryota; kingdom Metazoa; phylum Chordata; class Mammalia; order Artiodactyla; family Camelidae; genus Camelus; species Camelus ferus. Next base: position 15,939,264 of record NC_045710.1, on the reverse strand, counting down.
CTCTCTGATCTAAAATGACAAGATTTAAAGGATGAAAGCTGCTTGACCTGGAAGCAAAGGTGTTTTTCTGCATTAGGTAAACCTGTCAAAGAGAGGTTCCTTTGAAAAGTGCAGTAAATCTAGGCTGAAATCAAGGACGGCGGCACATTGTTTACATATTTCAGCAGCGCAAAACCATCTGTGTGTGTGATTCCCTTCCTTCCTTCCCTCCTCTTTCAGAAATGTATCCCTCTACTTCAAATCAGTTTGCAAAGATGCAGTTTTAAAAAAGATACAAGTAAAATAATGTCAGGAGATCAGGATAAATATAGGAGAAATACGATAAAACCAGAGAGAATGCCAGAGTGAGTGTTCAGTAATACCCGTGAGTTTCACAGGGTTTTTTTCTTAGCACGTCCCTCAATATAGGACCATGATGAGTCACTAAAGTGTTGTTCATCTAAAGCAATTCCATGGAAGTCAATATAGTCTAGATTGCTATACGGTATCTAAGTGTCCAGCATGACCCAGGAAGAACTTTAGAGCATCCATTCCCCAAAGGACCAGATGCACTGGCCATCCCCCAGACCCCCTCTGTAAGTACTGGTGCCCTTAGCAAAGCTGTTGGTGTGGTTTGGGTTGCTGAGAGTCTGTTATGATGTCCGTCACAGTCTGACTGAATGGACCGCAGCCACTCCATGCTGAGGTTCAGCGGTCACTCATGAGCTTTCGCCCTATGGGGTTGGGCTGACCTAGACAATGTCAGGACATGACAGGGACACACAGTGCTTTTATCCAGAGGCGGGTCAAGGTGATCTTCATGAATCTCAGGCCTGACAGATTCATGAACAGAAAACTGGCAAGTAGACCCAAGTCCATTTGAAAATTTGGTATATGATAAAGGTGGCATCTCAATCCTTTGGGGGAAAAATGCATGGTCTTTGGGAAAAAAACTAAATTTGAATCCATATCTCATACCATTCACTGGAATAAACTCTAAATGGATAAAGTGATCTAAATGGATAATGAAATTAAACATGAACTAGAAGAAGACATGGGTGAATTCCTTGATAACCTGGGAGAGGAGAAGGCTTTTCTAACTTATGACTTAAAATCCAGAGGTAATGCAAGATTGATAAATTTGTCTACATCAAAATAAGACAAATTCATGGTGAAATACATTAAGTAGAGTCAAGATAAATGACAAGACTGAGAAAGGAAAACATTTGCAACTTATATCAGAGACAAAGGTCTTCTCTCTCTACTATTAGAAAAAGCCCTGAAAACTGAGACAAGAAAGGCCCAATGCATGAAGAAAAACAAAGGATGTATTCAGTTCACAAAGAGAGAAAGGGATGTGGCCCTTAGATCTATGAAAAAATGCTCAACCTTACTCAATAAGATAAATACAAATGAAAACTAAACTGGAATACCATCTCTTACTCATCATACTGGCAAAAACCCAACAGTGTGACAAGCATTTTGTGGTTCAGGCTGTGGAGACCGAGGCATTCTCACATATCACTGGGGGAATGCAAAAATGGTCCAGCCCCCAGAGAGGAGAATCTGGGCCTACCTGATGAAATGGTGTACGTTTTAATCTTTTGACCCATTAATCAATCCCACTTGAAGATACACCTTCTCACGTATGAGAAAGCACATGCTAGAGATTACTTATTACGGCATTGTTGGTAAAAAAAAAAAAAGGATGAGAAACAACCCAGCAGCCCATGGATAGGGACTGGCTGAGTCCACTGAGATACAAGGAGTATCACACCTGAGGGAGGAGGAGGACAGCCCTGCTGGACTGATATGGGAGTTCTTCAAGGCTACAGTGAAAAGCGGACAAAGCAAGGCGACGAAGAGCACATACGCTATGCTGGTGGTGTCTAAGAAAGAAGGGGAAATGAGGGTGAATACAAAAAAGATAAACCCAATGCTAACAAAATGGTTACCAACGGCGGGGACGTGATGGAAAAGACAGGAATGGAATCAACGTTTCTTATTACTTCTTACTGTATAGTTTTGACCGTTAAACCATGTAAACACTTTACATTTTCCAAAAAAATTAGTTTAAGAAGGATTAATTTAATTCAAACCTTATAATCCAAAACAAATGTCAACAAATGAAGCTGTTTATCAAACGGATAACATAATCACACAAAGAATGACTTTCGAACACAGCTCTTTCATAATAGGATATACTCGAAGGTAGAAAGACGTGCAAAGAGAAACTTCACTCAGCAGTTTTTCTCTTAGTAATAATATGGGTCTTGTAAGTGGAGAGCTATTTTATGTGTGTATGCGTATTATGTACAAAGAGGTAAATATGTTAATATATAAGATTCAAAATTTTAGCTTGAAAAGATACAAACATAAACAAAACCAAGAAGAAAAAAGCCTTGAGTATTACATTTGAATTGGAAATATGAATCTGAACATATAATTTGTTAAACAAATATATTTCCCAGCTCTATCCACTAAATGGTCTTAGAATGAGCATTCCTAGTGCCTAGATGTTGGTCTTAAATTCCAAACTAAAAAGAACCAGGGTTCCTCAGGAAAATGGCTGATTCTAGGTCTGCAACAGTGAAAACACGAGGTCTGTCTGGGACATATGGTGCCTAAAAGCAAGGAGGAGCTGATTTCAGCCAATAAATATAGAAAGAAAGGCAAAATTAGAAAATTATTGTTCTACACCTGAGATAACTAGCTTGGGTAAGGGTCCTCAAGGGATGCAGAAGTCAGTAGGTAAAAAGTTATTGCAAACAGCATATTTGCCCAGGGCCAAAAAATCACCCCACAGATTACTTGCAATTACAGAGGGAAAAGCCTATGTTTGCAATGGTGTGATGTGACCACTACCTTTAACCCAGTGATTAAACTTAACTTCACCGATAGGGGACACCTGACATTATGTGCCTCTGGGTATGAGGTCATGTAAAGGACACAGCATTATCTATGGTGTATTCTTGACAAAAGCACATATAACCTGAATCCAATCAAGCCTCAAAACCCAACTTCCAATCTACAGGAAATACAGGAGATAGAGGGACAGTTCAGACACCACCACGAGGAAATAACTGAGCAAAATTAGGATGTGGGATACCCCGCAATGCAACTGGCCTGGTCTCTTCAAAAAGTCAATGTCCTGAAAGGAGAAAAAAGGTGTGGGTTTGTTTCAGAATAAGAGACTAGAGAGACATTAACTAAATGTTACGTATGAATGGATTTTTAAAAAAAAGCTATATAAAAAATGTATTTTCTGGCCACTGGGGAAATATGAAGGTATACCAACCAAATGTCAGATGACAGTGGGGAATTATTGTTAATTTTCTTAGCTGTGATAATGGCAATGTGGTAATGTAGGAGACTGACCCTATAGTTAGGACACATGCTAATGTATTTAGGGATGAAGGGTCATGACGTCTGAAACTTTTTACATGATTCCACAAAAAAACTCACCTCTGTATCTATTTATCTAGATCAGTCAACCAATCTACAGACAGATATGCACACACATATAAATTAAGCAAATACGGCAGAATATTAACAATGATTGAATCTAGGTGGTGTGTACACAGAAATTCATTGTACTAGTCTTTTAACTTTTCTCTATGTTTAAATTTTTCAGAGTAAAAATTGGGGAAAGGAAAAAGAATATTAGATTGATTCTAACCTAAAGTGGCATCAGATTCAGCATGGCGGTAACAATTTTAGTTTGAAATAACTATAGAGCATAGATAACTAAATGTCCATCTTGACCAGGAAAAGTGATTTATAAGGCACCCACAAAATATTTAACTTTGAGCAAGATAACTTCCTGATGAAAACCCCATGATATACTGGTTTGTAAAACATATCCTGATTGGGAGGGTAGTCGGTTACCGTGGTGAACCCCCAAGTGAACTAAAGCTCCCATATTCACTCTGTGAACATCTCTCCCACACTGATTCTGGGCGTGGCCATGTGCGTTAGTTTCCTATTGCCGTTATAACAAATGATGACAAACTCAGTGGCTTAAAAGAACACAAATTTATTACTTTACAGTTTCTGGGAATCAGAAGTCTGAAATGAGTCTCACTGGGCTAACAGCAAGGTAACAGCAGGGGCTTCTGGAGCCTCTAGGTAAGAACCCATCTCCTTACCTTTCCAGCTTTGAGAGGCTGCCTGCATTCTTTTGTTCGTGGCCACTTCCTACATCTTCAAAGCCGACCTCTGTGTTACTTCAAACTCTGCTTCTGTCCTCATACCTTTTTCTCTGATACTGACTCTCCTGTGTCCCTCTTTCATTTATAAGAACCCTTGTGATTACACTGAGACACCCATATAATCCAGGGTAACCTCTCCATCTCAAGATCCTTAACTTAATCACATCTATGAAATCCCAATTGCCATGTAACAATAACATTCAGTTTTCGGGGATTAGAATCTGGACATCTTGGCGGGAGGTGGAGGGGTGGTCATTGTGCTGCCTGCTGTACCATGTGACTAGTTTTAGCCAATCAGATATGAGCAAGCATGATTGATATAAGCAGAAGCTTGAAAAGTGCTTGCACTGTGGGGCTTGTGCTCTGGGAACTTTCACTCAAGATACATCCTCTCAGAACCCAACCACCATGCTGTGAAAAACCCACCCCAGCCACACGGGAAGACCACAGCTGAGGCACTGATCGACAGCCCCAGCTGAGCTCCATTCCAACAGCCAGATCCATGAGCCGTCTTGGAAACGCACCTTCCAGCCTCAGTCCAGGCACCCCAGTGGCCATGGTGAAGAGCAGAGATGAACTGACCTGGCTGAGCCCTACTGAACTGCAGGGTCCTGGGCAAATAAATGACTGCTGTTCTTTTATGCTAAATCTGGGGGTGGATTTTTGCCCAGCAATATATGAACTGAGACAGGATAAGTTAGTGCAATGCTGGAGAACAACCCAGAAGTGTTGACTTTGGGTTTATAATAATTATTCAGCAGCCGTCTTTATGATAATAATTGGACAACAGAGCCTGTGCTCTGTTAGGCCCTTTCTGTATCTGTGAAAACAAAACCATGTCACCCATATAAATGACAATGCTTTCTTTCAAGTCTCTCTAGCAAAAGGGATGCCCCCAACTCATCCAACAGTGGGATTAAATCGTTAAGGACTATGTTCAGATGAAGGAGGGCCAGAATACCAGAATTCTGCAGGAGTTTTGCAATTGCAATCTGCTGTATCAAGAAACCAACCTCAGTCTCATGGCATTAAATGAGATTCTGAGATAAACTGCTGCTCCCAGATGCACTAGATCAGGATGATTGTTGGTGTCACCCAAGTCTGTTGTTTTAAGTAACTGATTCAATGCTGGTTTGCATAGACTTGGCCTCCTTACCACATCTTGCCCACACATCCCACTGAACTAGGGCTTTCGATCAAGCCAGCGACCCAGCTAAACCATAGCGCGGGGGATTGATTTTCAGAGTCTTGATCTCGTGATGAGCTTTACGAGGTGGAAACCAGTTACTCTCTGGACTGTGGGGATTTGTGTTTGCAATTTTTTTCCTCTTGGAAAATATGCTTAAAATCATTCATCCTCCATCCCCTTCTGGTCTGCAATGCTCCTAGCAACTGCAAGAGAATAAACAGACCCAGCTTCTTGTCAAAGAGATGGCACCAAAGTCTAAGGAGTTTTTTCTTTTTAATTTATAGCACTGGGCATGAACACGTTGACCTAGCAAGACATGGGCTTAAATGGTGGCCCTGACAGCAAATAGCAGAAATCATTCTCATTTTCTCCACAGCTGCAGAAGCCTGGCCGCGTCTCCAAAGCATTTTTAAGTCTACACGGAACGAACTTGACCCGAGACCCTGCAAATCGTCAAGGCCCCCTCTTCCTGCTTCCCAGCGCAGAAGGCACACCTGCGGCTTTGTCCCGCGAACAAGAGCCGCCCAGCACATCCACACCTGTGACTCATCTGCTTGTCTCCACGCGGCACTCGGTGCCGAAACCCACAATGCGGAAGGCAGAGTGACTCTGCTCTGGAGGCGCAGGTTCCACAGGGCCGTGGGCAATCTCCAATCAATTTACACCACATAGAAGGGAGGGGAAATTGGCTCTGCAACGTGGCTTCGTAACACCAGCCGACAGGAGACTGAAAGGTAAACTCCTTGGATGAGGGAAAAATAGAAGCCTATCTACCTCTCTTAAATCTAGAGGTGTTTACTGAGTCCGGATAATGTGCTCAGCAGAGGGCCAGGCACTGCAGGAATAATACCAAAGGAATATGAAGACATCCCTGTGTGCTTGGCTCCGTCATCCGCAGTAAAGCTTTGGAGGTGGAAGTACCAACGAGGGAAACGGCCATCCAAACGGCCATATACTTTACTTTAAGAAGAGCTGGAGGTTTGAAACACTTGGGGCAGATCAGAATTAGCAGGAGTGCCAGGGTTCCAAAAGCTGTTCAACTGAGAATGATAGCAAAGAAGGGAAGAAAGAATGGGGAGGAAACAATAGCCTTTTTTTTTTTTTTCTTTTTAAGAGAAAATCCAGAAGTAGCTAGATACAACAGCCTGGAGCTGTCCTGTGCTGGGGCAAGGAAGGGGTCCCAGACAACTCGACTGGCCTCGAGGCCCATGAGAACGAGCAGTTACGACTACTCATAGCAACAGTATCATCAGACTGTGGTTACATTATGTTCTACTTCCTCTGCTTAAAAAAGGCAGAGGGCGATGCTCAGCAGTCACTGTTTAGGAAGCCTTCTTCCAAAAGGAGCTAATTTAAGTTTGGGCGCTTAACTGAAGAAACTTAGTGGAGTAGAAAATTGATTTACGTGCAGCAGCAGCTCATTTCCCAAACTTGGGAGTTGAGGTTGACTTGTTTCCCGCGTCACCCACACTGACGCCCCAGGCCTGCAGATTCCACGCCGAGGCCATCAGCACTGTCCTGTTCAGGACTGTCATAGCCACCTGGATGCTCTGGCTCCTAACAGCCGGAAGCTCTTCTCCGATCCAGCCTAGCTTCTGCCTCCACTCGGCAGACCCACCTTCCTAATGTGATGCCATCACTCACATGCACAGAAGGAGACAGACCTCAGGATGGCCTTCAGGAGCATTCAGAACCTGACCCCGTCCCCAGTGTCATCTCCCAGCATGCCACTATGTGCCTTCGATGCTCACCATGCATTTTCATGCCTCTCTGCCTTTGGTCCTGCGGATCCTGCAACCCCAAACACACACCTCACTGCTTCCCCACGTCCCGCTCCACAGGCCACACTCAAAGGCTGCCCCTTTTAGGGTGTCTCCTCCTGTGAATTAATCATATCCTCCTCAATCCTTCCTCACACCCAGTTTCTGCCTCATGCTAGCCCCCAGTACACCATGCTACAGGATGGTGTTTTCCATCAGCTCTGTGAAGTCTTATTTATGGCAATACCATCAGTCTCCTCAGTCAGCCCCAGCCCAGCCCTTCTCCCTGCTTCCCAGATCCTCCCTCAGGCAGGTGGGAAGACAGCACATAACCACGGACAAGTCACTCCCCGCTGCCCACCCCAGGCCTTGACAGGCACAGGCTGCCCAGACCACACGATGGCAGGATGCTTGTGTTCCGCACACAGCTGGACCCCCAGCCCATGGGCCCCCAGGAAGATGAGGATTTAATCATGGTAATGGCTCAGTGCAGCCAGTCTCGCCCCATTACAGACAGCCATTTACAGCATGTCAAAACCCAGCCCCCTGGAAAGCCACTTCATCTGCCCCACATATTTGTCCTTTTGTGAAAATGCATATAAAACCCCAGTAACTGGCTCACCAGAGATAGCCCGGGGCAAGGAATCTTAAGCTCTCCATTTCTTTCTTTCTTCTTTCCTTTCTAAAAGGCCTGAGCATGAAATCAGGAGAACTTCAGTCCACTCTGGAACTGTAATTTATTGACTGCCTAAAGTTTTAATTAGGATTGCATTCTTGACTAGTGCCTTCACCCGATGGGGGGCTTGGGCAAGGCCTTTCTCTCCCACAGAGAAAACAAAACCATGGATCAGTGCTTTGTCAAAGCACAGGGTTCCTGGCTTTGGACCATGCCCCACGGGCCTGTCTCTTTTAAAAGACCACACACTCGCACACACCCCACTACACACACACACACCCTCAAAGAGGGAGAAAACTTACTGCATTTTAAAGGTTCCATTTTTCATCTTTTAAAAAGATATCATGGCTACTCTGTAAAATCTGGTTGGGGATCTGTTCGCCTATGTGATGTGTCTCCTACCAGTGTCTTCATCCCAGCTACCGCAGGGGATGTGGTTTATTCCCAGTCCCAGATCCCACAGGTGCCAGGGCACCTGAACAGCACAGCAAGGTGACGTGTGAGCCTGTGGCCCCCACGTAACCCCCCACTCCTTCCTGGGGAGAGTTGTGCAGCCAAGTCTTAGAATGACAGGATCTGGGCAACGGCCTCATCGGTCTCTAGCAACCATAATTCAGGTGCCCTGGTGACTCTGTAAGATATTTCAGTACACGTGTTGTAGCTTTTGTTGCCACAGCTAACCCTTCTGCTGGTGGAGACTCAGGCCTGGTGTAGACATCCATCCTGCTGGTGGACTTGAGGATGCTCTACAACCCTGCCCAGGGAACTGGCCTTCTCAGGGCGCCCACTCTGGAAATCAGCGAGAAGGCAGCACCAGGCTCCTCGTGGATGAACCCAGACATCTCCTCTGATTCCTCTCTCTCCCTGTTCCTCCTCCCCAGCCCCATCACCATGTCCTGTAGGTTCCAACTCCAAAATAAATCTCGCCTTTGCTGTCTCTTCATCCCCCTGCCCCTTGCCACACCACACTGTTCCCAGAAGGAAATCTACATACTGACCACGGCCTCTGGGTCCCAAGGGCTCTGGTTCCCATGACTTCTCCAACCTTTTCTTTGGACAGTGGTCCCCTGCTCCCTCTGCTCTGCCTCCTCCTTCCTCCACCACACCAGCCCCTCCTGCCTCAGCCCCTGTTCATCATGCTCAGCCCTTCTCTTGCAGGTTTTGGGTCATATGCCTCCTCGTAGAAGCCCCCTCCGACCTCCCACATTCACGCCAGCCCCCCTACCTTCTCCCTCAATCGCTCCATCACATCACACAGTTGATTTCGTGTAGCACTTCTCACAATCTGCAGTGATTTTTAAAATTTACTTGTTTCCTGTTTATGAACCATGCCCCCTTTCTAGAAGTGCTAGGATGGGGGATCTTGTTGTCTGGTGCACTGTTGCAGCCCTAGTATGTGACACAAGGGCTGGCACATAGTGGGAGCTTGGTAAATGGCTGTTTGAACGAATGAATGAATAAACTGCACCATTTAAACATACCCAGTGAACTAACTGGAGGTAACTGGCCAGTACACAACGATGTGTGTATTGTTCAGAGGGCAAAGTTTGAAAATAATTTAAACAGCCAACACAAGAGGACTGTGTCAATCAATGCTTCAGTGTTATTAATTATTGAACGCTATTTTAACAAGGATGAATCAGATCTTCAAGCACTGACATGCAAAGGTGCCCAAGATTCTCTAAGTGAAGAAAGCATGTTACAACATACATAAGCATGAATTTATTTATGGTTTAAAAAAAAGCCCTATAACACCCAATAGCATGTTTATAGGTACATAAAAACCTTAAATGAAATAGAGAATAAGGAAAGAGAAAGGAAGTACGATCTGAAACTGAGAGTCATCATTTTTTCTGGTTATCTTTGGCATGGGTGATATTATGAGGTATTTTCATTCATTTCTTTTTGGTTCATATTTTCTGATTTTTAAATAATGGATGTATATTGCTTTTGTAATAAGAAAAAAATAAGGGCAAATTGGAAATGTAGAATCCGCCATCCATATTCATGGCAGCCACTGAGGAGTAGCTGCAGGTGGAGGGGCCAGGGGGAGCAGGGCCAGCCAAGAGCCTGTCACACAGTCCCCTGGGAGGAGAAGGCGGAGGTGGGGCTTCAGGGAATAATTATTCTTGCCCCATTTTGAGCCTGCTTCAGAGAAAATACACTTGTTAGATAATAAAAACATAAGCCTCCAGGCATATTTCCTTCCCACAGAGAAAGACCAGCTGTGGCTTCCTTCCACATTATTCACTCCATCCTGAGCTCTGCACACAGGTCATGCTTCTAGAGGAAGGACCCATCTGCAAGTTGGGGGCCCCTGTGAACTCAGCTCCCACCCCTGGAGCGTCAGAAGAGCGGAGGGTGCCCTGGCTCCCAGGGGCCCCTTGTACACCTTGGGAATAGGATCTGGGATCCAAGCGCCTTCTCCAGTGGCTACCCATACAGGCATGAGAGAGCCCCTGGTGAGACAGTGGCTGTGGCTCCAGAGGTGGTCCCCAGGCTGCACAGCAGGGTGGGGAGGAGGAGAGGCACTGCACCCCGTCTGTCTCAAGTCTGTATGCTCTCAGTGTAGGGATATCTGGGAAGTCACTTTAAACAGTAAATGCATATCAGCAATAAGGTCAAAAAACAATCTCTGTTGTCATGAATTGATTCAAAACAGTTTGTAGGGACAGAGCTCTGTGTGACCTGGGACAATTCTCTTCACCTCTGGGCCTCAGTTTCATCATCTATACAATGGGAGACTGGACCAAAGGTCTTCCAAGGCCCTTGCAGGACTGACAGTCTGGGCTCTGGGATATCACGATCACTCTCTAGAAGAGACAGAACTCATTCTCAGGTTATAAATGAGGCCTTCAACTACAGTAATACCCATGTAACTGGACTCAGCAAGGAAGAGATCCCAAAGGGCTGGTGCAGGTACGGTGGGCTTCCTGGTGGAGATGAAAGCTGAATTGTGCCTTGAAGAATGGGACAGATGTAGGTAACTGGAAATGGTATTGGGCAATGATGTAATGATCCAACATACTGTCACTTTAGGATCAGCTGGAGGGCCCAGAGAGCCCTTCTCAGGGAGGAATATAACTGTGGATGGTTTTTCCTGGGCTCTTAGCTGAAGACACGGTTTATGAATTCCAGAGCATCAACTAATCAATAAATTTCTTTTAAAGAACATGCACCATACCACATAGCTGCTGAGAGTGATGTTTGTGAAGCTAAACAGCAACAGAGGGGGATGCTTCAGAATGAACAGGGAAATCAGGACCTGGAAGCAGGTCTGCACAGGGAAGCAGCAGAGACCAGGACAGTGGTTCTCAAAGTATGGCTCCCAGGGCAGCAGCCTCAGCGTCACGTGGGAGTTTGCTACAAATGCAGAACCTCGGGCCGGGACCTACTGAATCAGAAACCTCTGGAGATGGGCCGAGCAATCTGTGTCCTAACAGGCCTTCCGGGTGATCTTCCTACAGGTGACACTTGGGAACACTGTGCTAAGGAAGGAGGAAGGGTTCTGGGGTCACAAAGCAGGGGTTTGAATCCCAGCCCTTAGCAGCTGAATATCCTCAGAAACCTGCTCAACCTGGAGACAGTTTTCTCTGCCATAGAATGGGGTCCGTTAATTCCTATCCAGGAAAATTGTGAAGATTCAAGTAATTAATGTGTGCAAAGTGCCTGGCACAGTGCCAAGCATGAAAAGATTTTAAGTACATATTTGAAAAGTCACCAGAAGGAAATTTGCAAAATGACAGGGGCAGCCATTGGGGCTGCATTGTTCTAGGTGACTTCCCTTCCCCTCACCTCTAGTTTCTAAACTTTTGGTAGAGCAGCTTTGTTAGTTACGCAGCAAAAGAGAAACATTTATATAGCATGGTGAGAACCCACCATGGGAGCGCTGCTCTGTCCTTCAGGGCTGAATGATGGTTTACATGGCAAGGAGCACTCGGCAGTGGCCTCTCCCAGGACGTGTGGCTGCCCAGCCCCCAACGCCAGCAACCACTGCTCCCTGTGCTGCACTGAAGGGACTCACATGGAGAGGATGGACCTTGATAACGGTGATAGATTGGGACCCAGCCGGGCACGTCTGTACGTGTGTGTGTGTGCACGCATGTATGTGTGTACATGTGTCTAGGTGCAGGCTTGTCTTGGTAAGAAGTGAATGTTCATAATCATAACTCAGAGAGTCAGTCCTTCGTTCCAGCCGTCTCCTCAAGCACATGGAGAAGCTGAGGCCCAGAGAGGAGAAGGCATATGCTCAGCCAAGGTTATACTCTGAGTTAGCTGCAGTCAAAAGAGAGCCCAGAGCCCAGTCTTGCTCCAGCCTGGGCTGAGAGAGGAAGAGCAGGACTTTCCATGGATTGTCCAGAGAGGTACCTTAATGGGAAAGAGTGGGGCATTTGCAAAGTGAATACCAGAGAAGTATTTGGACGCCCTGCCCATCCTGTTGGGGGAGCTAATGCCCTCAGATCACTCCCTGCTTCTTGTGAAATCTTGTGAAATCTCAGGGTGTGCTGAGCTGTGATTAGACCCTGTGGTTCGGGGACGAGAACACGGCCTTTCCTCTCAGCTCAGCCATACGTTCATTCCTGTTTGACTCGTTTCGGCCACTTAACACTGTGTATCATCCCAAGTCAGCCCAGGCCACATAAGGTGATGTGTGTGGGTGCCTGGGGCAGAATGGGTTGCCTTTCTTGGCCCCAAGATACTATAACCCAGATGCACCCTGGTGGTGCTGGCTGCACACAGGGGTGCGTGGTCATTATTTGTGCTTGTAGGTAAGAGACGAGACACAGACCCTTCATAACGTAAGGCAGGTTAAAGTGATTATGGGACACAAGGAAGGAGGGATGCGATTTGGGGAAAACTAGTAAAATCCTGTGCCCATGTCAGAACCTAAGCACCTCAAAAATATTTCTAGGGGAATGTGGGCCTCAAACTCTCAAACCTCACAGGCAGGGGACAGAGAGACAGAGCAACATGTCCCAGAGTGACTCTGCCCCCCTCCACTTCCACCCTTGCATACTCCTAGTAGCTGCCGCACATGGCATTCCAAGGCCTCCTGCAGACGCGGCTCCAAACTCTGTTCCATCTGCGTGGCTTGTCGTGACTGAGGCCGTGCAGCAGGGGCTCTGTCATTAATCCATCAGCGGCGACAGCCTGCAACACTCTATCAGGGGTGACATATTTCCACACCAATCAAGAAACGAACTTGTGAGCCTGCTGATGGCTCATCCAGGCTCCAGACAGGGACACACTCCGGCACGCTTGTTAATGGCCTTCTCCATTAAACTGGAGCTGCCCAGGTATGAAATAGCTGCCCGGATGGGAACCTCCAGGAGCATAGGAAGACGGGCTGACGGACAGCTGATGGGATCCTGATACTGCTTTGCTTAACCACAACATGCCTCAATAGTCCTTCAGAACAGCTTCCAGTGTTTAAAAATATGTCACAGAACTGACATCAAGGACCTCGCTCATGAACCAACGGGATTTTACATTTTTATCTTTAAATACTTCCCAGTAGGTGAATTATCCAAATTAGTCAATAATAGAACCCAAAATGACTATGGTTAGCCAATTGAGTGTGACACCAAAATGCCTGACCGCATGAGCCATCTCTCCTCAAAGCCCATGAATGTCCCCAGGCGCTGAAGGGTTGCGATAGGCTGCGATGGTGGAGTACCACGGCTGAAGGTTACAAACTAATAAACACGTGTGTGGGCACGCAGAACACGCCACCCTTGGCGCCTCCCACAGAACTCAAAGTTACTGTTAACACATAGAATGTTTAAAAATGTCATTGCCACCAATATCAATTTTTCATCAGGATACATCATTCAGAGCATGACTCCCCACTGCGATAGACTTTGCTGGCAACTTGGGTTAAAGAAGTCATTCAGTAAAGAGTGATTTTTGACAGATTCATTCATTTCCTGGGATAATGCCATATTGTGACGTTCATCTCCATTTTGATGTAAATATAGAACGCTGCAAAAACATTCAGCCTTGGATGATCAACAGGACATATTGTCCTTCTTAGAAGAGGCTCTTGCACGATTACCCTGCTGTGTAATTAGCTGGCGCTTTCTGGTGGAATTTCAGGGGACCCTGAGCTCCAATTAGGTCCTCAGGAAAGAGAGCAGGGGCATCTAGAGGTGCCTCTGGTGGTCTCCGGGCCCGTGAAAAGCCAGATCAAGAGGCCTGGGATCATTAAGTAAATCACTGAAGGTCTGAGGTCCGTGTCACTCTGTGAAAGAGTGACAGGACTTTTCTGGGGAACAGAAAAAGGCCTTAGAAAGAATTGTTCTTTCTGAACAACACATGTGGTCCTTTCAGAGGTGAAATTCCACTGCCCCTGATGCACGCCTCACCCACATGCCAAACTGCATGGCCCCCACTAGAACATGGAAGCTTCCAGAAGAGCTGTCAGCTGTAACCAGGCCCAGCTGCTCAATGAGATCTTGGCACAAAGAGCTGGCAACCCTGTCCTTTGCTGCCTGGTCAGTGCTCCAAGCGCTGCATTTAGTTCTTGGGCCGCGCTTTCCACGGGATGTGGACAAACTGCAGCCCATTCAGAGACGCGTGACTGAGATGCGAGGAGGATGTGAAACATCTCGTGTGAAGAGCAGGGGACCGAGACGCTATTGCTGCCTTGGCATTTATCTGTGGCCACGGGGAAGGTCTTGTCATCATCTGTACATGTCCTGTGGCAGGTGGGCCAGGTGCACTCTGGGTGACCCCAAGGGGCAGAAGGAACAGGAGCCAGAGGGAAAGGGCTAGTCCAGCAGGGCCCTCCCCTCCGCCAGGCTGAGCCTGGAGGAATGGACGGCTGCCGGACAGCGCGCGCATTGCCCTCGGGGGAGACCGGCAGTGGCCGGGAAGTCACTTGGCAGGGGAGCCCCTGGGGAGCTTGTGAGTCAATGATTCTATAAATAATAGTACCTTGGATGGATACATCTGAAGATGGGCTGTGGCAGGTCAACCAACTGGAATAGATACAAATAAATGTTCCCGCAGGATGGGTCACAAAATACCTACAGAGCCCCAACCACAGCAGACGGTCTCTGCTGTTGCTTAACGTAATCTGCCCCAAACATAAGCCTTCTCCCCCATCGAGGCTGTCTCCTGGAGCCTGTGCTCTGTGTGAGAGCCTTTCCCCAGGACCCTGAGGCCATCTCCCAGGGTGTAGCAACGGTGCAATCGTCCTGTGATTAGTACCTTTTAAATGGCACATATGTGTGAACTAGACCACTCTTGAAGATTTTCTGGCATCTTGGGCCACCTGTGTGCAAGCCTCCTCCCATCCCTGGGCCTCGATGTGTCCCCTCTACAGAAAGAGAACTGGCCTGGATGACCCGCGCCCTGTGGTCCTTCCAGCTCTCACAAATGGTGCAGGGGATGAAATTCTCCCTTCGTGGTAGCCTCCTGCCAAGTCATGTGACAGCCAGTTCTCAGAAATGCTGTCACCTGCACCCCACCCACCCAGTCTAATCTAAGGCAGGCTGGCAAAGCAGCTTAGCTAAGGATTAGCCTCGGGATGCACCTTCCACGGCTGCTGTTTGGGGAGATGTACGCTTCATCGGTGGCCACAGGAACAGGGTTGGGTCCTGCTGAGAACCTGGGGTTTCCATCCGCGAAGGATGTACTTTTCATTGTGACTTAGTTTCAGGAAACAAGAGGTAAAGGTAACAAAGATCAGTGCCCTCATCTCTGACTAGCTTTTGGCATTTGCTGTGGGGATGGTCTCTGGCTGGTGAGAGGTGAGAGGGGTATTTGAGCCCAAGCAGAAGCAGCACGCTCCGTTCCAGGCGGGGCTGGTCCCTCCCTGTCCTCACCACCATAGCTCGCCTCTCTTCCCTCCTTCCTGCTCAGGACTGTGACTTCCTGGGTTTTGTGTCTCTAGATCAGCATTTCCAATCCCGGTTTTGACTAATGAACTCTGTTCACGATAATCTATAATTTCATGAACCCCCTACAATTAAAAAATACCATTTTATCACTTTTGCATGGCTTACGGTAAAAAAAGATTTTTAGTTAAATATTTTATATGAGTACATTATTCAAAGATTATATTAAATGAGCATTAAAAGACAATTTTTTAATAACGTTCATTACATATAAAGACACATTTCAACATTTTTCCATTTAACAAGTTGCACACATTTCATTTCTTTTAAATTAGTTGTGCAACGGAAGACTGATTTGTTGACAAATAAAACATGACATTTTGATTCTGAAACCAACATATATTTAAAACATAATTGAAACTTAATTATATGCATCAGCTTTAAAAGTAGATAAAACCTGTATTTTGTGATCTGATCTTTAGAATTCTTGCATTTTGAGCTTAAGAAAATCAACTGCACTATTTTTGTAATGTTCACATGTTACCTAATGATAAGACAAAGCAGGATTCAGAGAGAGATTTAAAAGTTCTTCAAAATAACACATTGCTGGTAATATCCCAATCAATAAAAAGACAACCTAGCTAAACTTTCTCTGTATTTTCTGTGGACTCCAACCCCACGCCTCCCCCCCCCCATTTGACATACTAAAGACATTTAGAAGACCTATATAAGAACTTGGATCAGATGATCACAACTTACGAATCTGGAAGAAATGACTCAGGCAAATTTTCAGAACTATCATTCTTAGGCTCCTCATTAGCTTGTGGTAGTTTAATATAAATGTTCTTTATGTTTTCTGTCTTTGTCACTTTTTATAGCCACACTTTCACTACATGTGAAACCATATATGACAAATAATAAAAGCAATTTAAAAGTATACAGCAGTCAAATTGATCCAAAGTCATAAACCAACTGGTGACTGAGAAATAAGCATGATTATCCAATCTTCACTAGCAATGCATTCTCAGGTGATACACACAGGTACACACATGCATGTGCAGGCACACACTCAGAGGTCCCCAGAGTGCCAGGGAAACTTACATAAGTAGTCATTTACTGGCTTAAAACATAAGTGATTTGAAACAGATGCATTTACCACCTCTAGCAACAGTAAGCCCCAAGCACTTGTTCTAGGAGTATCCAGCGGGAGTGACACGACTCCTGCAGGGGCTGTGCATGGAGGGGACGGCAAGTCAGGCCCGTGGGGGTGAAGGGTGGAGGGCTGGGAAGGAGGTGAGTGAGGAGGGCCCATTAGTAAATGAACTACACGTGAGTGGGAGGGGAGAGTCTGAGCAGCGGTCTCAATTGGGAAACTTCCAGGTCAGAGGCTCTAAACCGGATTTGGAGAATGCACATGGGGATGTGATAGGTGGGATTCCACACACCCTTTTGAGGAAAGCTGTAAGGAAGCCCTGTGCTATTCTTCAGGGAGAAAGACGTTCTGTTGTTTCACACACTTCGCACTGGAGCCTGGGCCACGGGGGAACGTAGCTATGCTTGGGTTACTTGCCTAGGACACTCAGGATAGATGAAGAGCTCAGAGGGAGTCCCTGAGCACAAGCCACGGCCCAGGAGGATGAGAGGCTCCCACAGCCCCGCTAGTGAGGGTCTGGATGATGCTCCCCTGAGACCCCCTCCCCACACCGAGGCTTGGCCTCCCCTGACCTACCCCACCACCAGCAACAGGCCCGCCAGGCTGCAGGGCAATCAGACACTCCAGAAATGACGGAGGCCATTTCCCTACAAGGGAAAGAAGAGCCCAGAGTTCTTCTTTAGATTGTTTGGGAATTTGAGAAGCAAGAGCATTGACTCTGCAGATGTTTGAGAAATTCTCAAAGAGGATTTGAAAGCAAGGGCCAACAGACCACTGGAGAGCCTCCTGCAGGGCAGAAGGAGCCCCTCTGTGAAGAGAAATGACCCCATGCTGGAGGAGCTGGACACAAGGGTCCATCCATGAGGTGACCATGAGGGGGCCCCAGCCCACATGTCAGTTTAGGAGAATCACATGGGCTCCTCCAGAGAGGAGAGAAGCAATAAGCAGGTGGGGAAAAATCACTTCCCACGACGTAAGCAGCTCCTCCAGGGACCACTTGTGGAGCCCGGACAAAGCCACCTGCTCTGCTGGGGCCCAGGTGGCGAGGGAGCCCAGCCCTCTGTCCACACGCCCCACACCTGGAGGCCACCCACCCTGGATGGTGCCAGAAGAGCGTGTTGGCATGACCCCCAGAAGGGCCCCCAGTGACCCACCCAGACACACCTCCCAAGGTGTGTTCTCATGGCCTCCAGCATCAGCGTGGGGCCTGCTCCTGCACATCCTTCCATTCAGCTGGACTAACCCAGCCTAGGGTGGAGCCTTCTGGAATCCTTTACAGGTCCTTGACCACCGCTCAGCACAGGTACCACGGGCTAGGCCCTCATCAAAGGCCCAAGCTCATGCCCAGGGGACCCTGCAGGACCACCGGGTGGCCCCGGCTCCTGTCGCCCTGGCAGGAGTCTCCAGGCTCCAGAGGCCGGCCTCCAGGTACCGGAGGGCAAATCTGCAAGACCCATTCACAGGCTGCTATGGTTGAATGACCTGAGTTTTTCATTTTCTAAGAAACAGGGACATAAATGGCTTGTTGGCATTTTACCGACAGAGGTGTGGGCGAGTGACTGGATCCCTCACAGGCTTGGCGCTGAACGGGAAATTAAAGGCCCCCGACAGGGAGCACGGCGTCATCTGTCAGGAACTCAAGGCAGTGCCCCTGTCTGCTGACTGCCTGCCTGTGCAAGCACATACACTCACAGGCACACAGAGACACACCCAGACACACAAAGGTACGCACAGAGCCACACTCAGACACATACGCACGGACCACAGAGACACACTCACTCACACACACTCACAGTCACACCCACATACACACACAGACCCACAGAGATATGCACAGAGCCACACTCAGACACATACACACAGACCACAGAGACACACACACTCACACACAGACACACACACTCATCTAAAACTTCTTAACCTTCAGGACAAGCAGAAGAGACTCTACCAGAAATCCTGTGCTTCCTCCCTCAAGGAGAAGACATCTAGGCAGAGGACAAAGAAGAGGCTGAGGCTGCCAAGAACCTGACCTCTATTCACCCTCATCCCACAGGTGAGCCCCAATGATGCCCCATCCCACTCTCCCGGTGCTGACCTGACTGTCTAGTGTGGGGAGGAGCAGACACACCGTGGGCAGTGGACACATCAGAGATCACCACAACACAGGGCACCCCCCGGAGATGCCAAAGGACAGGCTCCAACCATCATCCAGTGTATAACAGAAAACAAGGGCTTAAGGGCTCAGAGGGGCGGGAACAGGATAGACAGAACACTGGGCAGGAGTCATGGGGTGGAGATGAGCCTCGGCTGCACCACTGAGTGAGTCACAGGACCTTTCTGGGCCTCAGTTTCCCTTTGTAAAAAGGGAATACAGTTCCCAGAAGGTTGTTACGAGGATTGGGTTAAGGGAGGAGATGTTGATGGAAGCTTCGAGATGGGGACTGGCCCCGTCTCTGCACTGTCCCTGATGACTGGAAAGGAGCAGGAGGAACCCAAAGGGGCTTCTTGCAGGGGCTGGGATCTATGCTGGGATGTGATGGTCGGGTAGGACTTAGGTAGGTGATGGGTTCTATACATGCCTGTGTGCACCTACCATGCTCTTTTCAGACACTCTCCTGCCCAGAGCCCACACTGAGGACTGTGGCCCCAGCAGGACTATTCCTGGCAGAAGGGCGGACACAGGTGGGACTAGAGACGGGCCCTTGACCAAAAGGCAGTCAACACTCAGTCCAGCGGGCACTCTACAGAGAAGCTTTGGCCCAAATAGCTCTGCCCAGTGGGGCAGCGCCAATTCGCTAAGCCCACTGGACTCTGTTCCTTTGGAATTCTCACTAGAAAATACACATTGTGCATCAGCTGATTTCAGGGAAAAAAAGAAAGACAGAGAGGCTGGGCCTGAGCAGGCCTGAGGTGAAGACGTGCAGACACCCACGTCAGCGAGGAGGACACAAGGGGGCGATCTGGTCCTTGGAGCCAGCAGTCTTCCGTACCCATGGGATTCCTTCTCCCCTAAGGGAGTTTCTGACCCTTGCAGCCAGAAGGGTGAGAGGCAGTGGTAACATCGAAAGTTTGGGGGCAGCAAAGAAGGCAAGGAGACTGGGGACTGAGGGGCCACCAAAACATTGGGTGAGTTCCAGCTGGGGGCAGCTCTGAACTGCTGAGGAGGTGCTGCTTGTTTGTGGAGTGTGGGGAGTCCATGAGGGTCCACAGGCAGGGTGGACCTGGGGGTGTGGGCAAAGTCAGGGCTAGTGGGACTCTTCAAGGTTGGCTGGCCCAGAGTGTCCCTATGGTGAGCCAGTGAGAGTGGCCCAGCGGAGGCAATGGCTACCATGTGCTGCCGTGCAGGCCCTCGGTCCCTGGTGGGTCACCACAAGTAGCCTGAATCTCTTGTTTAGAGGAAGCACTGATCTGGCCTCTGTGATGTGTCATGTACGAGGCCCTGAGACTCAGAGAGGGGAAAGGAGCTGTGGAGAGTCATCCAGCCAGTCCAGAGCTGGCTGGGACAGGCGCCCAATCATGGAATAACAGACTGGCCACAAGTCCTTCCTCTACCGAATACCCCAAAGTAAGAGAAGGCAGCCACTATGCAGAAACTGGACACCTTCAAAGTGCAGGCTGACTGGAGCCACCTCAACCCTGCTTAATGTGCCACCTTGGCCACCAAGCACAAACTGGACTTCTCATTCAGGCTGCTGGTATCCCAAAGACTAATTCTGCTCATCACTTTTCAGGGAAAGGGCAATTAAAAATCTATTCTGAATAGAACGAAGACGTATTTTTAGGATGAAATTGAGAAGATACCCTGAAAATAACATAAACCATCCCAGTCCAGAGTAATTAAAAGGAGGTAAGTCAGCTATTCCTGCTCCGAGTCCCAGCGAGGGGCCGTTCCCTGGAGCCACAGGCAGGATAGCCAGCCCAGGACATGCCAGCCCGGAGCTGGCTTCTCCGCCCCGAACAGGCACAGCGAGAGAGGGTTGGGGAGGCGTGACACACTGCCGTGCAGTCACGTGGTCACACTGGCAGGCAGAGATCCAGCCACAGGCCCACCCAGGCTCCCCTAGAAAGTGTAGGCAAGCCGACCACCCAGCAGGGGGTGCTGTGGCAGTCCCCACTCCAACCAGGGCCCATCAGGCCTAGGGGGTCACCTAGAAGGACACAGCTCTCCACCTGGAGCCCTCCTTCACAAACTCCAGGTGTGGCAGCAAATGATGGGAGAGAACTAGCAAAATCGAGAAAAAGAAAAGGAGAGCGTTCTGAGGGTAAAGCCAGTACCTGCAGGGTTCAAAATGTCAAGCCACAAATCTGACTTCATGGAATCTCTTCTCTTTGGGACAGTAATACTGGCCTGGGAATCTAGGAGCCTGGTTTCTTCTGACTCCATCCACTTTAATTTAGTCAGTAGGACAATTTACTAGTTGTAGTCTACAACTCTAGACTCCAAAACAGACTGCCGGGGAACATGACAGGGTAGGAGGCAAAAGCAGAAATGCCCCATGAGGAGAGAAGAAAGCACGTTCACGACACCTCCTCCTTCCCACTCTAACGTACCATCAGGTGCCTTTGGGAACTGCTGTTACAGCAAGCCAGACTTCACATGGGTACTAAGGGACGGTCAAAAGGGGATAAATATTTATTAATCGCATACTATGAGTCAAGCACAGTGTGTTACATTCTTTCTCTCTTAATCCTCACAATAACCCTGAAAGGGAAGGTATGAGTACCTGGGTTCTCTGCTGAAATAGTGGAGAGGCAGAGGGGCGAGGTGGCTAACACAGTTAGCGAGCGGCAGTGCCAGCGTCCCCAGCCGCTGGGGTCCAGCTTCGCCCGCCACCCCACACTGGTCACTGTTTAGCACAGGCTGAAATCTAATCAACAAAGAAAGTTCCTGTGTCAGCAACAGTCCGTGGAAGAGAAAGCGAACATTAACAAATGCCTGATTACTGTAAACTAGCTCAGAAATGCCAGGGCACTAAATCATGCTGAAGGCTAACATTTCCAAACCGAGGCACTCCATCTGCTTCCCGGGCTGTCCCTTCAGGCCACAGGTTGGCTGGAAGGGGCAGGAAGGAGAGAGATCTGCCCTTGACCCAGGACACACCCTCCCAAGGGGGTTCCTAAAACAGCCCGTGCTCACACCATCCCATACAACGTGGATGGCCACAAAGACCACGGAGGAAGAGATCTAGGGGTGGGGTTGGGAAGATAGGCTGGGCTCAGCTTCAGTAGGTGCCTGTGGGATGCCCAGGTTTCTGATATGATCCTCAGAGAGCTTGTTTTATGGACCTTATGGTCAGCAGTGGGGTTTGGGTTGAAGGTCTGGATTGTTCTTGGCAGTTTAGAATAAGATTCAAAAGGAGACTATGCAGAGTGAGAAGAACAAAGATGGAGCCCTGGGAGAGGGAAGAGGGAACCTGACCAGGAGGGTCCCTGTGGGTGAGGCTGGTACTGTACTGAGACACCCCTAATAGGCCACAGTGAATGAAACAGCAGCTCCAGTAAGACTTTCACTAAATCCACAGACAATGGCTCCAGGCGGCATTACTGATGGAGAGTCAGGAACATCTCAAAGGATGGGGTGCCATGAATGTCACGGGCAGCAGAGGACGGTAGTCCTTCCAGCCCAGGACTGTAACTCTACGTAGTACCTCTTAAATTTGCATGAATAGAGCCTGGACTTTATTCTGGGCTCTGCCGCCAGCACACTGGCCAGGTGACCTCGGCCAGTCATTTGCCTTTTACCAAATGAGGAAAACAGAGGCACACAGCAGGAGAGGACAACACAACCTGTCCTGGCCATCCCGATAAGGCTAGAGAAGGAGGAGAGAGAGACAAAGGGGGACAATGCCTGCCGAACCACAGCCCCAAGAACCAAATCCCCACGCCAGGTTGGGCTTGGGTTGCTCTGGTGTTTTGCCAATAGCAGAGCTCTGTGGGGTTAGGGCTTCTGAACCTGGGCTCCATCAATGTTTGGAACACAACAGCTTCTTTCCAGCCTACAGGTGTTAGCAGAGAAGAAATAAATGAGGCTACCCAGGGGTTAAGGACGTCCCCAGGTACCTATTACCGTGATGGCAGACCTCCAACAGGGACACAAACAGAGTCTCAGGTGTCCTGGATTATTTTGGATCTGCCTCGAGAAAGCTGTTCTGGTCAGTCTTGATCCCTCAACCCAGCAGAATCACCAGTTCCTTATTGGCTGCTGGTTATGCACTTTATCCATGTTTTCCTGTTCACTGCTGGCCACAACCCTTACAAGTGAGGATTATGATCTTTGTTGTACATATAAGAAAATGGGGCCTGAGAAATCTGAAGCCACTCACACGAGCCCTGGGATTTGGACCCAGGCTGTCTGGCGCCTAAGGGCATAGTCTAACCCCATGGTTTCCAGTCTTTTGGGTCTCAAGGATTACTAAGCTTCTAAAACATTTGGGGACAAATAACAGGTTGCCACCTTCATATTTTGCCAATTAATAGCAATGTTTTAAACAGCAAACAATGAATCATGTTCACAAAGGAAAGAACATTTTTTTTACCAGGCACACACAAAAGCAGATACGCACAGACACTTAAGGAGGGAAAAGACACAGAAAAACTCCAGTCATTCAGTTTGGCTCTCAGCACCTGAACCCCTGATCTATGTCTGGGAATGCCCTTCCTGAGGAGACAAAAACCCACCTTCCACTGAAGAAGCTGCAAATGGCAAACACACCAATATCCCTTTGTCCACCAATCAGACTCATGGACACCCACTTTTAATCAGAAGCCCGTGAGGCAAAGAAGAGGGGTTGGTGCAGAATCACTGCAGGAGCAACACCCCTCGCTTGGAGCTGGTGGTGGTGGTACAGCTGGAGGTCTGACCCAGCAGGGCAGCTGTGGGATCTTCACTGGGTCAGACCTGGGCACAGCTGGTTGTTATTTCTGGCCATGTGGCCTCTGAACCCTGTTTCCACCCTCCTGGAGACTCTCAGCTGCCTAATACCCTTTTGGTAAATTCCCCCTCTGCTTCAATTAGCCAGAATTGGTTTCTGTTGCTTGCTACTTAGAATCCTGACTGATAGAACAGTCTTAGAATAAAGGCCAACACTTTAAATGGAATGTATTTAGCTCCATGAAAAGCTCCCTACACAGTGTCCGTGCTCTTTTGTTGCAGACCAGTCTCTGACAGTAGGGGCCTGGAGGCTGCAGGCTGGAGTTGGGGACTAACTCTTCTGCATCCCTGCCCTCAGGAGATTATCAACCAGAGTCAGGAGCCCCATAACGGTCACTCTCCTCCTGAAGCATCACCAGTGGGTCCACACTGTCTATGGGAAAAGGTTAAACTGACCTCTCCAGCCCCAACTCCCCTCAGAGATGCTTCAGCTGAGATGGTTTCCATCCAGCCTGCAGGACACAGTCAGCAAGCACATCCCCTCCTCTCACCTCTATTCATACTGATGTCCACCCTCACCCCTTGTTTTCTGCTTTTAAAAGTTCTGTTCATGTTTCCAGTCCTCCTGCAGCCCAGCTTCCCAGCCCTTGGAGATCCTTCCTCCTCCCGTGGTCTTACAGTCTTTCTGCCTCTGTGAATTTCTTGATTTTAAAAATTTTCTTTCAAAGAGAGGGCTGGGATATCTCTTTCTCCCAGAATGTCCCCTCCAGAGCTGCCCACCTTCCGGCCCAGTCTCCCTGCACCCTCCAGGCAGGGGGCTAACTGGCAACTCTGCTTGTTCTTTGCGACCCACTTTGTCGTCTCTCTCCCTTGGTGAGATGGAGAACAACTCATCTCTGTGCTCCTCAGGAGCACTCTTCAGAGACAATTAAGTCCCTCCTCAGCCTCTTTCTTCTGAAATGAAATTATCCCTAATCCTTTACCCTGTCTTCAAGAGCCCTGCTTTCCGGTGCTTTAATGGAGTGGACTCCACCCGAGGAACACCACAACTGGGAGGGTGGACGGGCTCAGACACGGAGTTCGCAGGCATCTGTGCCAGCAGCAGCCTCCTCTCGGATCATCTGCAAAGTGAAACCACCTGGCTGTTTACCAAAGATGGCCTCAGTTCCTTTTCTCTTTGGCTGATGGCAGCTTACCCCACAGAAGGGCACCCAATCCTCACCTGGAACCTATGAAGAAGGGTGGGAAGCCAGACAGAGGAAGGGAGGGTGGCCAAGGCTAACCCGAGGTCCTCAAATGCCAAGTTCAGAACACTGGGTTTTGGTGGAGAGCAATGGACTAATTAAATAGGGAATGAACAGGAAAATTAGCAAGCATCTAAGGATGAGTGGTACATGGCCATGAAACTGTGCTTTCCCTGGTAGGTCAGTGGTTTCCTTCAAGGTGGGGACCAGGGTGTTCTTTTATCTTCCCCAGTGGTATAAACTTAGTTTGGCATTGGAAAGGGGATGGGATTTTTTTTTTGGGGGGGGGTGGGAGGTGGATCTTAATAAGTGAGTGCATAATTACAGAAATCAGATTAATAACCTCTCCCCAAAAATGGCAGTCCTGGCTTGGTGTAGCGGGAAGACAATATTGCAACATCCATGTCTGGAGTGACCGGCCCTTTGCCACAGAGGAAAAGATCACACAGCATGTGGGCATGGTGGGGACAGAAGCGCTAGGCTGGGTGGGTGCCACCCAGGTGCCCTCCTCAACTCACAGGCTGGCCCATGGCTGGCTTCTGCATGGAGAGGGCCCGTGGCCAACTCAGTGCTAATGTGATTCTGCAGAAGAATAATTTTTACTCACAAATAATTCCTAACACAGGGTTGAGGAGTTGCCTTGATCTGTTCAGGAGCAAAAGGTTTATGGCTCAGCCACACCCTTCAAATTCACCAGGTCCAACACCTCGTAGTTCAACCAGTTCATTACACGCATCCTGGGCTTCACCTTTTCCCCAAATGAAATAGAGAACTGCAGGCATTTTCTTGAAGGCAAACAAGAAAATTGTCCAAAGAACCAAGTAATCTTCAAATGTCAAAAACATCCAGTGCGTGAATCACGCTTAAGTAAGAGCACAGGAATTTGGCAAAGTGACAAGCAGTGGTTTACAACATTAAAGGTGACTTGGAGACAGTCGAACAGTCAGAAGCAGAGGTAGAAGGGTACCTGGACCAGCCCTGAACCAGCCATCTCCCGTGACAGGCCCAGCACCTGCCCATTTTCCCATTTGTGAAAGGGCACTCGAGCTGTGAGCTTCCTAAAGAGGAGAAAGGCAATCCTTGGAGCATCACTTGGAGCCCAGTCAGCCTCATCAGACCTGGTAGAAGAGTTCTGCAGCATCACCTCTGACTCCTGAGCAGAGGAGACCTGGGCAGGTGTTCATGCTGTGGTCCAAGCCTGGTACCCACCATCTTCTCCCTCCACCAAATGCAGAGTGATTATCTTCCGAAAGAATCTGTGAAATCCTTTCATCCAGTCCCAGGTGCTCAAAAGAGCTTGCAAGATACCTTTAATCCACTAAAATCTCCACTCCCTCTGATTCTCACAGTGCTGTCCCCAGTTCTAGGGGTTGCAGGCCCCCTTTCCCTCAAGGCAGTGATCTTCAGGTCCTACAGTCTCTCCCCATCCCTGGAGGGCGGATCCAGATTCAGTCCATGCAGCAGAATTTATACACACTGGTCAGGCTTTGAGCTCCGCAGTCCACGGGCCGGTGACACCGACCCCATCTGCCTTGTCTCCGACCCAGTCTTGACTCCTCTCCTCATCTTCCTCTGCCCACCGGTGCCCATTACCAACGGGGCTGTGTGTTCAGTAAAGAGCAGATGAGAGCCTGGTCCAGGAATCAGAGACACTGCTTGGGACCTTAAGTCAGAGCAATGGCATAGATTTCCTTCCATTTCTTCTCTGAAATTTCTTAACTCAACAAGCTTCGAGCAGATCCATGTGTGAGCTGGCTGCTCCCTGACCCTGCGGCACCCCAGGCCCTTGGGTCTGTGTGGAGATGCTGGAGGAAGCCCAGCCCCAGCTGCCTTAGGTCAGAGCCCTATGACACTTCTAAGGAGCCTGGAAGTCAGACACGCCTAAAGGGAACTAAAGGTCATTCCAATGAGAATGTGAGTCAGAAAACATCCATGACTTAAATTCTCCAGAAGGTTATTAGTTATTAGACTGGGCCCACGCACAGGGCCTAAGCGACTCAGATAGAAACTTAACTTTCTCACTTCTGCCAAAAAAAGCCCAAGGAGACCCTCAGAACCAAGCACTCAACGCTGCTGATGCTGGGAGCTGCCATGTCCGTATCTGGGAAGCAGCGGAGGCAGACCAGCAGGACCTGTTAAGATTCCAGTCCAGGTTTTCATTTCCCAATGCTAGAAGAATAAGGATATTTTTGTCTCATCTCATCTCCTGACAGCAGGAACCGATGAGGCCGAGAAAACTCCTCTGGCACACGCAACAAAAGGAAATCCGGCCGACCTCACCACTTTCTTCTCGAGGGCCTGCGTTACCTGGAAGATGCTCACCTTGGCAGCTTCATCATCCCACCCCATCCCCCTGGATCTCCCTCATTCCTCGGGGCTTGTCCTCTCCAATCACACACACACACATACACCTTTCCAGCATGGTATATATTCCAGTCATGGAAACCATGTCACATTCCCCAAATACCACCTCTATGCCCTCACTACCCTGCCCCTGCCCTTTGCCACATGTCACCCTCACCCCAGCCCATTCCTGACTCCCTCCCCTGGCCTCATCTGATACTTGGCACATCCTTGTATTTTAGCATTTGTCCCATCAACATGATAATCCCATCTCTTCTGTCTTTTGTCTCCTCCCCTAGACTAAATGTTCCTAGCATGGGGTATGACTGTGTTTTCTTCACCATTTTCATCCATGCCACCATGCCTGGCACATACAGGCAGACCTTGTTTAATTGGGCTTCACTTTATCGGGCTTCACAGGTATTGCATTTTTTACAAATTACATCAAGCAAATCTATCAGCACCATTTTCCCAACATTATTTGCTCACTTCCTCTCTGTGTGTCACATTTTGGTAATTCTCGCAATAGTTCAAAGTTTTTCCTTGTTGTTATATTTGTTATGTTGATCTGTCTTCAGTGGTCTTTGATGTTACTCCTGCAATTGCTTGGGCATTTTTAAAGTAATACAGTATTTTGTAATTAAGGTAGGTACACAGACATAATGCTATTGCACATTTAACAGACTACAGTATAGTGTAAACATAACTTTAAAAAAATTTTATTTTTATACAATTTTAAAGGTTACTTTCCATTTACAGTTATTACAAGATATTGTCTGTGTTCCCTGTGTTGTACAGTACATCCTTGAGCTTTTCTTACGCTGAATAGTTTGCACCTTCCACTCCTCCATCCCATTGTTGCCTCTCCCCCACCTCCCCACTGGTAACCACTAGCTTGTTCTCTATATCTGTGCTTCTTTTATTTATTTATTTTCTTCTTTTAAAACATAATTTTTATATGCACCAGGAAAAACCCCAAAATTCATGTGACTCGCTTTACTGCAATATTCGCTGTGTTGCAGTGGTCTGGAATCGAACCCACAGAACCTCCGAGGACGCCTGTAGTAGGTGTTTCATAAATATTTATTGCACGTATGATTACAGAAGTGATCTTAAATTGAAGCAAACTTAATGTTCTTCTTGGCTCTTGTAACAGAATGATTGCGCTAGGTATTTTGAGGCTTATTGTTCAGAAATGAGGGGCTTTGGGAAGGCAAGGAAGGCTCAGGACAGAGGAGGGAGGAGGCAGGAGAGACTCTGGTTCCATCTGGTTACGCAGAGACTCACCAGTGAAGGGTGGGATCTACGAGCCTGGAAGGCTAGCGAGTCCATAGATTATTGAGACATGTGGTTTCTCTGTGTTTATGCCCTTTGTATTATCTCAGTGTTGACGCAGCCAGCACGTGGTGAAGGATACACAGGAAATCTCCACACTTGGGGAAGCACCATCTCTGGGAGCCAGAGTGTGGTAGTAGCAAGAGGGCCTGAGAGGACCAGGTCCAGCTGGCCAGCCCAACAGCTTGTCCCCGATATCTAAGGGTCTTCCTGAATCTAACTTGGGTGATTCCCTCCAAAGGTACATCTCTGGCCCTGATCTTTCCTCTGAGCATGTGCCAGACCCACACATTTAACTGCCGATCTGCCATCCTCTCCATGTCTCAGGAGCCCTCACACCTGGTCCTAAAGAACCTCAATCTTCTCCATCACACCTGACTCCTCCCAGTGTTCCCGGCGCCATCAGTACCACCACCATCCATCCACCCAGACCGGAAGTGTTGGTGTCACCCTTGAGGCATCCCTCTCCATTACTTCCTCACATCCAACCCACCACTGAGGCCTGTCACGTCCGCCTTTTAAAGTGTCTCAAACTCACTTACTTCTCTCCAACTGTACCATTACCTAAGTCCCAGTTGCTGCCATCAATTTTCACCTGGACCCTGGCAACCATCCCCTAATTGAACCCCATATTCTTCCTCAGCACTTCCCAGCACATTCCCACTTGGCAGCCAGCACCACCTTTTAAAAAATGTCATTCTGTCCCTTAAGAACCATAAAAGTCAGGCAGTGCTCTTACGATAGACAAAGATCCCATATATGGCCAACAAGACCCTGCCTGCTCTCTCCCTACCTAACTCTCCAGTGTCCTCCTGGACCACACTCCCCCTTGTTTTCTCAGCTCCAGCCTCCCTGGCTTCTCTCCTTTCCTGGAACATGTCATACTCTCTCCTATCCTGGCCAGAGTGCCTCTGTCCCCTCAGTGTATGATTCCCTCCCCAGCTCAACTGCCCTTTAAATCCTGAGGTCAATCACACCTTTCAATCTCAGCTCAGTCATTACCTGCTCCCTGATCCCAAGATGAGGCGGGGCTCCCTGTTACAGCACTGTATGCCTTCTGTCTCAACTCCCTGGTAAATATGTTTCCCCCATGAGACTGTAAGCTCTTTGAGGGAAGGAATCAGGCAGGTTTTTGCTCACCGTTGAGTTCCAACGCCAAGCACAATGCCTGGCATGTAGAAGGTGCTCATATTTGCTGAACCGCAAATAATGAGTTTGGGTTTTATTGAGGAAAGATGCACTGCCTTACAGTCTGGCTTCAGAGGAGATAGTTACAATGTAGAGACTTGCTGATGGCAACATATTCCTTCCGAAGGAGATTTTCAAGTGGGAGAAAAACAACCTTCTCAAACTGGCATAAAAATCAGAGAGTGAAAGAAGAGTTGTCCAACGGAGGAAACGCACACCGTCAGTACTTTCACAAGCTGTCTGTGTGGGGCTGCGGGGAGATTCCGCCCCCGCCCCCAGCCATATGCTGGGGAGAAGCCGGGGAGGAGAAATCCTTCCTTCCCCGAAACCGACAGAAAGCCTGAATTTGGACAGGACGACAATAGAACGTGAACTCGGTACAGCTGCTGAGGACCAAGTGCCCAGATACGACAGTTAAATTCCTGGTCGGCCATCCTCTTCTTCTTTTGCTCACTTTGAGGGGTTGTCTTTGTGCCTGGAAGTCTTGGGTGTCCTTCAGCGCTCATCAGTGGGGAAAGTGGTGTCTGACTCTTCCTTTGCACTCCAGTTTGTCTGGCTGTGAGCGTACATCTGGGTGAGATGAAACCTAACATCATAACAGCAGACTCCACCCAATAGGTCTGGGCCATACGTCCAGGGCTACTTCCTCCATCAGTTCATTATGACTAGTCCCCTCCTGCCCTCCCCACAAGGCGGGGCTGTGAACCCCAAACTCCTGTCTGAACACTGACCTCCTATCTGACTCTTCAGCACATCAGAATCACCAAAGCTGCCCATCTCTTCTGGAGAGGCCAACATGCAAGCATTGCCTGCTGAGGTTGTATGCCCCAAATAAATTGCATTACAGACTCAGGCTTAGTGTCGGGAAGAAATTTCATGGAAACGGTAGATAGGACACAATGAGATGCCATTTTCCTCCAAATTAATAAAGATTCTTAAATATGATAATATAAGCTCTCCCAGACACTGCTGTTGGATCAGCTGTACACACATTCTTTTGGTGAAATGATCAGCATGTTTTGAGAGCCTTAAAAAAGTTCTATTCATTAAAAAGCTCAATAACCTGGCAGGGTACAAAATAAACACATAAAATTAACAGCTTTCTTTTTTGTCAGTAATAAATAACTCATTAGAAGATACAATGGGACAGAAAGACTTCACTCTGTCTGTATGTAGCATCTAGAATGAAGTTTCTAAGAACAGTTCGGAGCTCATATGAAGAAAACCACAAATGTTTACAGAGAGATATGAAAGTAAACTTAAATAAACAGAAAGAGAGAGAGAGTAAATGGAATAGCACGTTCCCGAATGAGCAGTCTCAATACTGCAGTCAGGATGTCAATTCTTTATAAACCAATTTATAGATACCATCTAATTCATATGTTATGTAAAAAAAAAAGTCAACAAGAGATTTTTCAGCATGTTAAAAATGATTCTAAAGTTCACCTGGGCTATTAGATGTGTCAGAGATAGCAGCTAAACATACTTTGGAAAACAATAATAATGAAGTTGATCTGTATATCAGATTTTAAAACATAATATAAAAACATCTGTAATTATAATAATGTGGTATAGACTAGGTCAGAGAGAGAATGAAACAGAATAAATAGCCTGGAAACATGCCCTAGCTTATATAAGAATTCATTCAGTGTATGAGAGAAGTAGCATTTCATATTGGGGGAAAAGAAAGATCATTCAATAAACAGAACTGGGAGAATTACATAACTATTAAGAAAAAAGTTAAATTCCTATCTTATATCTTACAAGAAAACTGGAGCTGGATGAAAATGTGAACCTATAAAATGAAATCATGACACAGCTAGAAGAAAATGTAAATGAATAGATATCTAAAGACAGAGAGGGAAGGATTTTCCAAGCATAAAAACGAGAGGAAACATCAAAGTGAAAAGGCAAATAGGACAACAAACAAATTAAAGGCTTCTATACAATCAAGAAACCATAAGTGAATTTAAAAGACAAATGACAAACTGGGAAAAATATTTCTAACATTACACCAAAAGGTTAATATCCTCTTATGCATAAAGAGCTCTTACAAATCAATAAGAAAAAGATGAATATAAATAGAAGAACAGGCAAAGGACAGGAATGTCAATAAACACAGAAACAAATGCTCCAGCCCACTGGTAATCAAGGGAGTGCAAACTGGGACCATGAGGTACCATCACTCACCCACTGATCCAATGGACTGAGATAGTTTTAAAAATTATAATAGGTGAGCGTGGGGTAAAATAGGTGTTCTTATGCTATTTACGGGAGAGTAAATAGCACATGCTTTTGGGGGTGACCTGGTGATGCAGATCAATGTCTTCAGTATCCTCCTATGGCTAATCTGGCAATAACTGCTCTAGGAATTAATCTTAAGGAAATAACCCCAAAGGTCTGCAGATATTTATTTTCAACAACACCTGATTTCAATGTTATTTATAACAGCAAGTCATTATCTAGAAAAAAAAATCCAACAATAGTAAGTTTGTTAAATAAGATATGGCATATTAATACAATGGAATATAATGAAATACAGCCTTTTACGATGTTTCTGAATATGTAATGACAATGGGAAATCAATACAAGGTTAAGATGGAAAAAGCAGGAGATAAATATATATATAGTACAACTCCAATTCTGCTCAAAGTGACAAATAATAGATTCTAAAATGTTCATTGTTTTTATCTCTTAGTGAGGAGATGAGGCCTGGCTTTTCTTTTTGCTAAAATTTTCCATAAAGAACATTATTCTTATAATTAGAAAGTTATATAATTTTAAAAGATCAAACCTTGGTAATTCTATTTCTGGAACTCGATCCAAAACATCCTTTCATATAACTCTTACAACCCCCCCACTCCATGAGGCTGGTACTATTATCTCCCTGTGACACGTGGAAGACAGAGGCCTGGATAGAAAATGTGATGAGTCTATGTTGCCATCGGAGCTGGGCCTTGTTGTTTTTGCCTGACACCAAAATTATGAACCAAGATAACACATAAGAGGGTTACAGTAGGGAAAAAAAAAACAAACAAACAAAGACACCTGATCGGTGAAATGGCTGAGTAAACCAGATCACAGGCATAATGGAATACCAAGTAGGCACTAAGAAGTGATGTACAGGAATCATTTTCAATGACGTGGGACAACGTTCTAAAGTTTAAAAAAGCATGATGCAAAATCTTACTTGCAATGTGTCCCCGGCTACTGTAAAAATGCAAAACAAAAGGAAGACTAGAAGAAAATATGATAGAATACTAATGACAGCCATCCCTAGACAATAGGTTTTTAGGGATTACTAGTTACTTCATTATGCCTGAAAACATTACACAGTGGGTGTTGCTTTTATTGGGTGTTGGACCACAAGAGGTGTTCCATATTAACTTAAAATAATGAATATGTCACTCGTTATTACCCTCTTCCTCATACCTTTCTATCCTTTAAGGCCAAGTTGAAGGCTTACCTTCCCCAGGAAGCCCTCCTTGATTTGCTCAGCCTGTTCTGTTCTGACCTTTCAAAACATGTCTTCAAAGTAGAGCTTTGACTCTTGGCTTCAGAAACTGTCACACTGATCTCTAAGGGCATCATAGCTCTTGAGCTGAATTCCCTACCAAGTATCCTAGAACCCCTAGGATGGGAAGCACGACACCTTTTGCTCTTGTGTCTTGTATGTGTGGCTGTGAGCTGGGCAGGCTTAAGAAATTGGCGTCAACAGAGCTGCCATTACTGTGCCTTCTGCAGCTTGGGCCTGTGGTTGGGTAAAGGGTAGATGATTATCATGAGTGGCACTAGTCCACGGTGAAGTTCTGGGACCAAGCATGGATGAAAACTCAAGAGTGAATTTTCCAAAACACTAAGTTTATCCTATTTGGAATTATAGCCTTCCTACTCTTTGGTGTTAAAATTTTCATTGTTTTTTGAAATAATGGGGTGAAGAATAGAGGATAATTTATAAATGTTATTTAACACAAACTAGTAACTGTCAACTTCACGTTGCTTCTCCCATTTTCATCATGTTTCATGGTCCATGAGATACTAAACATTGCAACTAACTCTTTTGAAGAAGGGAGTTTAAAGAATTTATTACGTTTGTAATCTAAATAGTACTGGTATCCACTGAACAAAACTAGAATATCATTGGTTCCCCTTCAGAGAAGTATTCCTAACTACCCAATCCAAAATAGCCACCCCTTCCCTTTTCCCAACAATTTTCCCTCATAGCATTTATAATTATCTAGACTATACTTCAGTGTTTCTTTTCTTTTTTTATGCTAAGTCTCCTTATGGAGACTGTATGTTCCATGAAGACAGGGTCTTAGCCTGGCTCCTTGTTGACACACAGTAGTAGGTGCTCAATAAATATTTGTTAATAAATAAAGGAAGGACTCTGGAATAGGAAAGGGTGGGGGCTCATTGTACTAGAGGATTTTGATCAGTCTTAAAATACTGGAAAATCAAATTTAGTAGTAAAAGTCATTGACGGCTAAAATACCAGTTCTAGGAATTGATGATAGCTACAGACTAGCATGTGGTATCCTGCATCTGGAGAAAACTCTTGTGAAGGTTTCCTTTGGTGCCAAGTCATCCTGGGAATAAGACATTAAAAACAGAGTAAACACACTGAGCAGAATTCCTGGCCAGTAGCACTGGCTCCCGCACCGGCAGGACGTATTAAGTGGAAACATACATACAACTCAATTGCAAGTAGTTCTCCATCCCCAGCTTCTGATTAGCACTCTCCATCCCCCAGGCCTCTCAGCTTCTCTTTAAAAACAAATCGTTTTTACAGTAGTTGATGAGAAAATGCCCTCTTGTGGGCGTGACAGTGGACCACCTCGACAGTGTCAAAGATTTCCGAAAACATGGTTATTGAAGAGAACGCTTTCATTAGATTTAAAGATTTTTTTTTAAAATTTCAAACATCAACCCTTTGTTAAAGTGAAAATGCTTTTTCTAAAAGGCCATTAATAGGACTCAATTCACTTCTGCGTGTCTAACTTAGCAATGCAAGTTCTGATTATCTTGAACAGCATCATCACAAAGATAATTATTCTCCTTTCTAAACTTCTATACGATTTGCTAATGACTGGGTGACTTTTTTTTTCTTATCATCACCCAGAATCTGCCTCCTTTCTGCTCCCAGGAAACCATCACCTGAGATTGACAGGCAGCAATTGAAAATAATAAAATTATGTAAGATGAGCTTGTAATCATGAGCATTTCACAAGAAGCAAAATGCATTTCGCTCTGGCTGAGGAACTGAAAGTTTCTTCCCCATTTTAAATCTGTATCAGAGGTAAAGCCTTCTATTAAAACACAATTCTCGGTACACTTAGAGCCTCTGGCAGACTGCCAAGGAGACGATCATGGAACTATTGCTGCAGAGAAGCAGGCCGTCAAAGGCACGGAGGAGCATCCGGAGAAAGGAGCAGAGTCTCTGGAATTCTTGGAGGGTTTTGCTCACAGCCACCCTCACCCCTCTGGCCAGGCTCCTCTGCTGCTGAGAACACGCACATAGACAACGCTTCTTTCTGGAGGGGCGTGGGGAAGGTGAACATTCAGAACATTCTTCCCTGTCTTTTGCTCTACACACACACACACACACACACACACACACACACACACACACACACACACACACACACACAATTTGGTTTCTTCTTCCCTTTCTCACTCCTTTCTGTTTTATATTACTGCCATCATCGTTATTATTAAATTATAAACCCTGTGGTGCAGGATCTGGTTAATTGCAACCTTTTTGCTGGATGTAATTTACAGGTACAAGTGACCACTTGGGGGCACAGTTATTTGAGAAGGCTGGCACTCGGCTAGCATTCACCGAGGCAGGCTTTTTGGGTTTGGAGCCTGCTTTAGCTTAGCTGTCTCTAAGAAGCAAGCCCTCCAATCTTGGATCCTGCAGAAGCCCCAGGATGGAATAAAACCTTGAAAGAATTGTTCATTTAAGAGGGCTCTGAGATTTACTGTGAGGGATATTACATATGGGATTATATGATTATATTTTGTTCTTTCCTCCCTTTTAAATACTGGTTGTTCAAGAATTTCTTCCACATTGAGGCCTGTCCTTTCCATGTTTTTGTTAGTATTTGTGTGGGCATGTACACAAACACATTGCTCACTCTGAGGGTGGCAGGTGGCAAAAATTAACCTTATTAGTGCTGTTAAATTTCTTTCCCTGGTTAAATAAGTTTTAATTTTTCCCATTATGAAAGATACGTTGATTACTTTTTAAAAAATCTATTTTTTAAATAGAGAATTTTAAAATAGAAAGAGGACTGCTGTTAACATTATGGCATATTTTCAGCCTTTTGTTCTACGTCCTTCTTTGTTTTCACATACTTGATATCATAGTATATATATAATGTGTCCCCAATTTCTTTTCATTAAGCAACTTTCCAAAACGATTCTCTCAAATAAACAAACTCATGATAAAGTCAGTTTAGAAATTTTGTTTTCCAGAAACAGACTCACAGACATAGAAAACAAACTCATGGCTACCAGAGGAGAAAGGGGCTGGGAAGGGATAAAATGGGAGTTCGAGATTTGCAGATACTACTATATATAAAATAGATAAACAGTAAGTTTATACTGTATAGCACAGGGAACTATATTCAATATCTTGTAACCTATAATGAAAAAGAATATGAAAAGAAATATACATGTACATGTATGACTGAAACATTATGCTGTATGCCAGAAATTGATGCAACATTGTAAACTAGCTATATTTCAATTAAAAAAAAATATATAAAGAAATTTTATTTTCAAAATCTCCAAAGAAGTGTTTCGTATTTTTCCTTATAGTCTCCTGATCAGAAGAAAGGCAAGGAATGTTTTTCACGCACCTTTTTGCCACCCCTTCTCCAGCACCCAAACACATACTCCGAGGACAGAGTTTCCTCGAGGCAAACCAGGCTGTGTGGTTCACAGCTGGGCAGAGGGATGACACAAACCTGGATGAGGGAGAAGGAAGAGGATGGGGGTGTGGTGCACAGGTAACACCTGGGAGCCGATACAGACTGGACTTTCACCGATGACCCCAGGCCCCAAGAACATCAGATGAGCACACAGGTTTAGTGCCCTACGAAGATTTGTGTGTGATGTGCAGGAGAAATGGAGCAAAGCCCTTTCTTTGTGGCTTAGATTTGGATGCACAGTTATTTTACACCTTGGTGAAGGGATTCCTTATCTAGTCACACATTTCAGGAAATCATCCCTGTTTCCATGTGACAATAACCAACACACAGAGAGAAAATTCCCCGGGCTTTGCACCTTTCCACCCAGCACAGCTTGAAACAGTACCGGTCATGGGAGAGGATCCCTGGGAGCATCTGGACCCTCCGCTGCCATCTCTCCAGCTCGTGACGCTGCTTCCATGATCTAGG
Source organism: Camelus ferus (assembly GCF_009834535.1). Taxonomy (NCBI): domain Eukaryota; kingdom Metazoa; phylum Chordata; class Mammalia; order Artiodactyla; family Camelidae; genus Camelus; species Camelus ferus. The sequence continues at coordinate 15,902,068 of NC_045710.1, read as the reverse complement.
ATTTGGGGTCCTGCTTCTCACTGGCACGTCTTAGATGGCATTCGCCTTCTCTGGGTCTCACTCGATCAAACTGTGACATGCGCCTAGCAGGGCCCTGGGCTTGTAGACGAAAATCAACAAAGGAATATAAACAAAAGATGGGATGATCAAAATTCCCCCAGGAGCACATGGTCAGCTGGGGACCTCTAAGAAGTGGTTACATGGAGAACGTGGTTACGGGCTCCTCCTGGAGGAAGGCATGAATGACAGGCAGGATCTAAACTGAGCAGAGAGATGTGAAAGCCTTCAAGAGATGGAAGAGGGGAGAGGAGAACCAAGGGTGGCCTCCGCCTGGCCAGAGAGTGTGGCTCCTTGGAGCCAGGTGACGGTCCCTCTGTCACCAATGCACCTTCCTACTCTCCAGCCATGTCCTGACTCGCTGAGATGGGCTCCACACTCCATTCCCCCATCCTCTGAGCATCAACACTGCAGGCTCTGGCCAGGGAGCCAACCACACAGTTCTGGGGCTCATGCACCTCTAGCTGAGCCATCGACATCTCTCAGAGGTGAATTCAGCGTAATGCCTCCTTTAGAAATCACAGTGCAAACCCCAGCTGGTCTTTTAAGCTTAGCTCTCGCAGGAGAGAGTAGATCTGTTAGTTGTATTGAGCTGGTGAGCTGGTGGACTTGGGACGGGGGTCAGGGGTGAACAGAGGGAGGCACCTGAATGGAGGGAGGGTGACCATCATCAAGACTCCTGCTCTTGGAGGGTCTCCAAATGCCCTGGTTCCTGGGGCTCCCCAGTGACGACAGCCCGCCCTCATCAGCCACCCCTGTCTTCCCAGCTCTCCCCTGTAGAGCAGTTCCAGCGGCCACCCACACACTCTCCTCCTGTATCGTCTACATCCTGCGATGAGGCAGCACCCAGGAATGTGGACCTCGGGGAGACAACTGAATTCAGCTTTCATGCAGATGAACTTTGTCTGCATTCCTGGAAGGCAAGAACTGCCCTCCCACCCCCACCCCACCCCCTTACAGGCCTGTTACAGGCAGTACATAGGGCAGTAAAGCTATTATTAGTGCCATTATATGAGGTGGCTACGTTCCAAGAGATGAAGTAACTTGCCTAGATTATGCCATGTGTAGGTGGCCTTGCGAGGATGCTGAGTCCAGACCTACCTGGCAGTGAAGGCTGTGGCTCGCGAGCACAAGGCCTCGCTGCTTCAGGAAATGAGATGCTGCCCGGAAATGTGGGAGTGGGGGACGCTGACCTCAGAGTCAGACTGCAGACTCACCAGAGAATGGGTCACAACAGAGAGGGCAAGGTCACTGTAAAGGCAGCTGTCACGCTGCTGTCTCAGACTAAAGGCATTCATGTGGCTACAGAAAGAACCCATCAACCAGCCCTGAGGCTCCAAGCCAGAGAGGAAGGGGCCGAGCCGGGGACAGGCCACCCTGGTCCTACCCCCTGCTATCTGGTCAGTTCTGCGGGTGGCTGCCTGAGCTGGGGCAGTGCAGTCATGGCTTAAGGGCATTGACCTTTAAGACCATCCACCAGCCTGTCCCCAGCGCAGAGTCACCAAGCAGCCTCCTGATAGACACTCAGCTTCCTGTGTGATGTGCCTTCAGGGGATAAATCTGTCTAGGAGCAGCACGAGCATCTGGCTCCCTGGAAGCCATACTTTTAGTGTAAATCACCCAAATGCCATGGCCATGACCCCATGACCTGGAGACCATTCAACTCTGGGTAAGCTGCCTGTCCAGAAGGAAAACCCCCAGCACAGAGAGCTTAAATGACAGCTCCAACCTGTGAGGACACTGCCAGTTAACCAGTCAACATCCTCCCTCGCTGCTGGCTGTCCCCAAACACTGCACCGCTCAATGTCCATCCACAGGAAAGTGGACACACCAACTGTGGCATGTGCCACGGAATACTACTTAGCAATAAAGAACAAACTACTGGGATAAGTGTCAGTGTGGATAAACGGTGCAGCTGGGCACCAGAGTACACACCACATGTTTCCGTTCATAAGAAAGCCAACAGCAGGCAAATCTCATCTATGGTGACTGGTAGCAGAAAATGGTTGGGGAAAGAAGCAGGATTGCTTGGAGGAGGCACACAGGAACTTTCTGGGGGTGATGAAAACGTTTTACATCTTGTTTTGGATGGTGGCTACACAGGTGTATATAGTTATCGCAACTCAGTGAACTAAACACTTAAGATCTGTGGATTTTATTTTCTCTGTACTGCCTCAGCTATTATCCCTCAAGTGAAATAAATAAATACAATGCCCAGCACAGGGCAAGATACACAGCAAATGCTCAGATTGTTGAACTGTTAGTAAATGACTTTTTCCCTCTAAGCAAATTGTTGAAAGAATTTATTAGGAGAACCAGTTTGGAATATGCTTAGAAGTCTATTTTTTTTTATTGTGGTAAAAATATATAACATAAAATATACCATTTTAATCAGTTAAGTGTACTGTTCAGTAGCATTAAGTACATTCATATTGTTGTATAAACATTACTATCATCCATTTCCAGAACTTTTTCATCTTCCTCCACTAAAACTGTACCCACTGAACGATGACTCCCCACTCCCCTCTCTCCCAGCCCCTGGAAAGCACCATTCTACTTTCTGTCTCTATAAACTTGGCTATTCTAGGTACCTCATATGTGTGGAATCACACAATGTTTGTCCTTTTATGACTGGCTTATTTCGCTTGGCATAATGCCTTCAAGGTTCCTTCCTGCTCTAGTATGTGTCAGAACTTCCTTTCTTTTTAAGGCTGAGTAATATTCCATTGTATGTACATAACATATTTTATTTATCCATCACCCATTGATGAATACTTGGGTTGCTTCCACCTTTTGCCTTTTGTGAATAATGCTGCTGTGAACGTGGGTGTATAAATACCTATTTGAGTCCTTGTGTCCTTGTTTTCACTTCTTTTGGGTATATATCCAGAAGCAGAATTAGATGATTATATGATAATTGCATGTTTAATTTTTGAGGAACCTCCATACTGTTTTCCTTGGTGGTCAGATCATTTTATATTGCCATGAGAGCAGTGCATAAGGGTTCCAATTTCTCCACATCTTCACCAACACTTTTTCTTTTCTTTTTAAGTAACAGTCATCCTAACGAATGTGAAGTGGTATCTCACCACGGTTTTAATTTGCATTATCCTAATGATTAGTGATGTTGAGCATCTTTTCATGTGCTTGTTGGCTACTGCTATATGTTCTTCAGAGAAATATCTGCTCAAGTCCTTTGCCCATGTTTTTAATCGAGCTGTCTTTTCGTTGTTGGGCTGAAAGCAAACAAGTTCTAATTGTAACTCTGTTTTGTCCTCCCCACTGTCACAAGCTCAGTCCCTAGATATTGATCTCATGTCCCCATCCTTACCCCTTAGTGGACCCCTGGTCACATGGAGCATGGGAGCCAAGAGTCAGACAGCCAACTGCCTCCTCCTTTCCCTAGGACCAAGGGAGACTACACCTGGCCTAGGTGCCTATGCCAGATACCAAAGAATGTCTGTGAAGGCCAGACATCCTGAGAGGCACACCTGGAATAAAAACAGCTGACAGTTCCTGCTCTTAAGCTGTGACTTCACAGTTCAGTGAGTGCCCACCCCACCCCTGCAGCCTCCCCAGGAGTCCTCATCAACAAAGATGGCTTTTTCTGGTTTCTGCAGAATCTAGGAGAGAAGCTTTACATTCCTAGGGGGGAACCTGCCCAGGGCGGTGGCTCTGGCATGCCCTCTTCACCGGGGGATGTGAGGGACGGAGAGTGGGGAGAGGCAGGGGCTGTCATCACAGCCCCACATGGAAACCCAGGGCTGGAGTCCTGGCTGCAGGATGACGGGTTGTGTGGCTTTATCTCAGCCATGTGGTAGCCTGAGCTGTTTTCCTCTTAGTCTCTCTATTGCAGCCTGCGACCTTCTCCTTATGTCCCAGGCACCAGTCACTGATGTCTCACAGGTCACACAACCCATATCCCCTCCCTCCAGACAGCCCCTGCACCGCCAGACCTCTCCCCCAGGGGTGGCAGAGCAGACCCTGTTAGATACCCAGAGCCAGCGGAAAAATGTCCCTTCAGTTACAAGAGAGGTGGTGACTTCATGGAGGGGAAAAAAATGACTTCCATGAAGCCTGGTTTCCATAAAAATCATTTTTCTCCTTGGGGGGAAAAGAGGAAATTTTAGATCTTAGTGCCATTTGATTGTGGAAAAAGGCAGCTTCCCCACGATGCATGAAGCAATCCAGGTGCTCCTTTTTTTTTTTTTTTTTTGCAATGTGTTGCCATAGATCGGTAGGTTGAGAAGCTTCAGAGCTTCTACTTGGCATACCTAGGTTTCAGCAAGAAATATGTTCCTTTCACAGTTTGAATATTATTCAAGTTCTGATGATTAAAGCTGGTTGGAACAGCATGAACCGAATAGATTACAGCACTCCACTTCTCGCAGGCTCTACGCTGGCCGGAGCAGCCCGGCACACATGCGGTACACAGCCTCCAGGTCTCACTAACCCGGCTTCCAAACGTGCCACTTATGCTTCCCAAATTCTGTGGCCCTTGCTTTGGGTTTGGAAAGCCAGAATCAGAGCATGGTCAGCTTATATTTCTTTAGATCCAACAAATAAGCTACTGAGTGGCAAAATAAACGACCCCAAACAAATCAGCTAATTCAATGGCGAAAGAACACACGCTTAGCTCAAGAAGTCAAAACAGCAGCACTGCAACAAGATGGCCTCATACGAACGTGGGTCTGAGGTTCCTGCACTAAGACCGGAAGCTCAGACTCAGCTTCAGGGAGATGACTGCGGATGCACATAAACACAGAGCAGGCACCCCCATCACAGCCCACCCAACATGGCAATTGTTTTCTGGACAGGACAGAACAAACCAGGCAGCGGCCCCTGCTGCAGTGAACACTGCTGGACTGGCCAAAATTCAATCTGCTTGTTGCCCCAAAGGTGACAAGCCTGGCCTCGCTGATGAGGGATTCTAGATCGGAGCTTTAGAAAATCACTGCATGTGCTCCGGCAAGACAACTGCATCTCGGCTCCCACGCGGCACTCTACCCTTCTGTGTGCTGAAAGACCAGGTTTGAGGGTTTTATTTGTATCTCCAATCTGTTAGGAATCAAAGCGTGGTCCTACCATGCATGGCTAGAGCACAGCTCACATCAAATGCTGCTTTATCAGCAAGTGACGTGGGAGGGTGATGTGGCCCCAACCTAGTGCACACCTTCTTCAATGAGCAAAGCCCAGGGATCACGCTCTTGGCAGTCAAGGCAGTACCAAATCCAACAGAGGTTTCTAAATGCTTATTCTCAATTGCTCTTGTCACAGACTGATAACCAATCTGTGGCCTGGCACCAATCTGAGGACCAGGCTTAGAGGAGCATCATTTGCTATTGGACTGGGCAGCCTGGTCAGCGGCAGCAGCACCCAGGTGGCTGGGCAGGATCACGTAGGGGTCCGCGGCAGCATTCACGATTGTGTTATTCCCCTGTGCTCTATTTTTCAGAACTTCCCAGGAACCTCCTGGACTGGACCACTCGTTGGTCTTACTTCACCTGCTCTCCACATGCCATGGGCTTCTGAGTCAGAATGGGAGCTCTCCTGCTCAGGGCCATGTCTCAGTGAGTACTCAACATGTACCAGGTCCAAGGCTCAAAGACAAAGCTGGTCCCTACCTTCAAGGAGACTGTGATTCCCAAAATGAATCCAGAAACAACCTCTTGTTCATGTGATATGAAACAGAGTACAACCTACCCTTATATGTAGACAGTAGTTAACGATATGCCTGGTACTGTTCTAAGCACTGTAAAGAGGAACCCACTTAATCCTCAAATGTTCAATTCTCATACATTTAAGTCAGGGAACCCTAAGAAGCCTTCTGACCACAAAGAGAAGTAGTCAGTTAGACCTAAGCCTTCAAGATAAACTCAGAATTGAACTTTTGTTCAGTTTACAAACAAGGATGGCAGTGAGTTTAAGTGTGATGGTGTTTGAAATTGTACCAGCGGGGTTTTGGTTTCTCTGAGTTTATTTCAAGCCTCCAAATAAAATTAGTTAGACCTCAATTTATTATGTCAACTGTCGTAGTCAGTGAGCAAGGTGGCTAAGTGTGTATCTATTCTGTTATTTGAATAAAGCAATTTATATTCCATATGAAAGGGAACACTGGCTCTCTTCTTTCTTCATAGGTTGGCAGTTGTCTGGAGGCCAGGCTTGTGCACTCCTTAAACCCCTCCAGCCACCCCTGTTTGTTGACCTGACCTCAGGCAAATGCTCTGTCTCTCTAGAACTCATCTGCAAAATGGGAATGACACTACCCACGTCCCAAGGGGAGCAACAAATGAGATGCCACACGGAGGGAGCGGTTCTCTCCGCTAGACCTGCTCAGGAAACGGTTACTGAGTCTGTACTCATTTAGAAGCTCCAGGAGATGAATTTATATCATTAAAGTTCCTCGGGAGGCTGAGTTCAGCTTTGGTTTTGATCTGAAAGCAAATGCTTAAAGCTGGAAATTTGAAAAGAGAAGGTAAAAGAGAAAGGTGAGGTTTTTGACTTTTTTTTTTTTTTAATTCACATTTTACCTTTCCCCGCCACTTCTCAATTTGCTAAATATCCAAAAGGAAAACAGGGATGATCTGGCAACTGTTAGGTCTCTAATGTGGCCTCAGCCTTTGAAGAGCTTTTTTTTTTTTTTGCTTTCCACAAGACAAAGAGAGTCCCCCTCTCTTCTCATGCCTCATCGTCCCCACCCTGTCCCTGCTCCTAAGAGCTTTGCAGGGACCCCTGAAGAAAAAGAAAGCCTCCCGCCTGATCCTGATTTTACCTTGAGGATAGAAGGGGGAGGTGTGGAGCTGGCAGGCACCCAGGAGCAGCTCGGCCAACCCAGGGCCCCTGCAGCCTCCCCCTTACCCACCATCTTTTCCTGTGCAAGTGCTCACTTACAAGTTTGATCACAGGCACCGTAACCATGCCTTTCTCACAGTGAATTCCAAACTGGAGGAGTCATTCCTTGCCTGAGAGGGGTGGCAAAAGTTAAAACAGGGAGCAAACACATCTTTGTGGTGTCTGCCCCAGGTTCTGTTCACTTTGCCCAACTCCAAAGACGAAACAAAACAAAACAAAAAAACAAAAAGCAAAACAAAACAAGAATAAAACTAGAGAATAAAACTAGAACAGAAGTTGGAAAATACAGTGTTACTGCCCCATCATAGTGGTCTCTGTGATTGAGAGGGGCTTTTATTTCCTTAAAAAAAATGCTTTTATGAAATTCCATAAATTAAAAATCTAAGTCAGGACAACACCTCACAAGTAAGTGTGATGTGAAGGACGGGCTAAGACAGACATTTGTGTCGACTCTCAAAAGTGCCAAATAAATTCAAGTTATTACCGGAATGAAGAAGCTCCAAGAAAATTAGTCTTCAAAGTCTCAAGTCATAAATCCTAGAAGATTCCACTTAGATTAGTTAGAATTCATCAACAAGCATATTTAATAGATATACACCCAAACATAGCACCTAAAATTCCACACAATGAAAATCCATGAAGAGATAGCTACCCACTACTGAGTGAAAGGGAAATCCAAAAAGCAGGCTTTGATGTCTATTACCTGACACCTTCTCTGGGCACAGATTTATCCAGGCAAACATTTTTACTATCAAGTTTTGTGCTAGGCACTGGCACTCACAAGTGAACATGGCCAGATCAGTCTTTAGTGGTCCTGGACGTATCCTTAGTCCTTTCTACATTGTCTGTACCCTTCAATTTGCTATTTATTTATTACACTGGCTCAACATGGAAACAGGTACTATTCTAAGCACCTAAAAGTTTTCCTCGTTAGCCTCCCAGGAATCAGAGTAAATGGAAGCAGGTGGCAAATCCAAAAGTGCTAGGAATGTTGTTCCGACCCAGTGAATATTCCTATTTAAGCTCACGTTTCTGCTAATAGAATTATTTTATTTAAAATGTTAATTAGCAGAGACAACGCGGTACCTGGAACATAATGGGCAGCATGAGGTGGTACAAATGCATTGAGATCCAGTCTGGATTATCACATATGCACACAGACACACACAAACACGGAAAAGAAAAGATAAGACAGATTGGTAGCTGAGGAATCTGGGTTTACGCCTAGATGTACAATGTGGCTAGATCTGTGGCCTTGGGCCAGTTGATTACCTTTCTGAGCCTCATCTTCATTTGTAAAATGTGGATAATCCCTACCTTGCAGCGTTGATATGAGGATTAGAGATAATATATGTAAAGTACTAGAATATAGTGGGCAGCCATAACTGGAACCTATTATTATTATATTATTGGGGCTTGATACAGGTTTGGTGATTGAATAATAGGTAGATTAGCTGACCTCTAAAATCTACATCAACACTAAAATTATGATACTAAAAATGGAATTAAAAGTTCATATATCAAATCCACTCAAGAATATTTTTAACTATTGTAATTGTGATGCAAATCTTTATGCTTTTCAGAATAAGTCCTGATAATGAGACTCAAAGAATATGATATATTTATATATACCCTGGCATATCAAGGAAACATTTATGATCAAATTTAACAGGGTAGGTGTCTATGGTTCTGAAATCTCCAGGGGTTGCTGTTCTGCTGCCTTTTCTAAATTGGCTACTTCACCGAAGCTCTTCTTTCTAGAGCACTTGTCTAGGCCAGACAACGTCATGCAGGTTTTACCAAAGTTACCTTGGCCACGATTACTCCCTCCATTTTCATAAAAGAAAATGGAGTTTTACTGAGATCAAGGATCTTTTCAAGGTCAACAGCTAGTTGGCACCAGGGACTGGACTTCAACTCTGATAACCAAAACCACGCCTTTTCCCACTCTGCCATATCGCTGCAACTCAGGCAAGTCCTAAAAGCAAAACGTAAGAGACTGGAGAGACTTGTAAGGGAATGTATACACAGAAAAGGAAAAAACAAATGTCAGTCACATTCACTGCATTCTTTATCTGACTGAATTCTGTTGACTGCATTTTCACCACGTCTCTTACACATAGCATAAGTGTAACACATTGGTGGAAAAAGTGGAAGAATCCAGCAATCCCTTTTCTGGGTATATCTCCAAAACAACTGAAAGCTGGATCCCGAAGTCATATTTGCTCACCCATGTTCACAGACATGTACTGTAGGATTTCACTTATGTGAGGTATCTGAAGTAGTCAAATTTAAAGAAACAGAAAGTATAATGGTAGGTGCCAGGTGACGGGGGAGGGGGAAATGGATGTGTGATGTTTAATGGGTATAGAGTTTCATTTCTGCATGATAAAAAAGTTCTGGATCTCCACTGTACAACAATAAAATATTAACATTCCTGAACCATACACTTAAAAATAGTAAGGATGGTAAATTTTATGTTACGCGCTTCCTTTTACCACAATTTTAAAAAAAGAAAGAAAAGTGGCAGAATACATATTTGTATATATGTATATACACATATATTATACATAACATATTTGTATGTATGTATGTGTATATATGTATTTATATTTATGTACACACACATCCTTAAAAGAGTCAATGATTTAAAAATTTCAAAACTCCATAAAATAATTATAAAAATTGACAGTTGTGGAGCTAATTGCAGCCTTGAAATGTTTGGGGAGCTGACCTATTGGCCCAAATCTGATCTCTGACCACAACAATGTTCCTTTTCTGGCTTTTGAATCACCATCAGCTGCTGCAGAGTCAAAAATTTAAACCGTGTGAATTTCATGCAGATATCCTCTCTCATGGGAAATGATAAATCTTCCCTTTCCCACTTTAAAGGTGGATATGTCCCAAGACAATAAAGTTCATTTCACCAGGAACTGTGCTGCTACTTCCAAGGATCACCCTACCTCATCTTTTTTTTTTTTTTTTTCTTTTTTTTTTGCAGTGTCGATTTCCCTGTATTCCAGTGATTTCCTTAAAGAGGAGACTACCTTTCTGACCTAGGACTTTGGGAAAGCAAGTGGGTAGCTGTGGTAGGAAGAACCAGAGTTTGCTTTCAGAGTGATCCTGATCTCAGCATTTTTTGATCCAACAGGCAGGTAAAGAATTCCGACACACTTTTTCTTCTTAACCAAAACGATTAAGATCATTTTTTTTTTGCATATTAGGAGATGACATCCTGATTTCCTGAGTAATAAATGATCATCTTCTGCACAAACTACATTCTTCTGGTTTCTAAACATTTGGGTCTACATGTGATTTATCTGTCCACAAAGAACTTTCTTATTCTCCAGTCATCCTACGTGGTTTCTCCCTTGGTTTATCCTCACCCACCGCAACCAAAGGCTGGATTTCTTATTCGTGATGTTTATTCCTCCCCCTACGCTCAAGTAATCACTTAGTTGACCGATTATAGAATCACAAGATTGGTTATAATTCCGTTTCTCCATCTGACTTTGAACTTAAGTGCTCCAATTACTTCGCCTGATCCTAATAAGTCAGTAGTGTGCTAATGCTCGCCTTGATATTTCTGAAATATACCGGGTGCGATTAGCATGGGACTGCATCATTAGAAAGCAAAGTTGAAAGCGGGTGAGCAAAATCATCACTTGCGTTTAAGCAAAACTGCCTGTTCAGTGAACTTACAAGGTTACAATGATCCTAGAGACACTATATGCTGCCACAAAATGTATATTGTACTTGGAAAAATCCTCGGATGCTCCAGAAGCTTCTGTCTTTGTCTACTATTGGAAGAGAAAAGATCCTAATAGAAGGACAAGCCTATTATAATATGCAAAGTCCTGAAGTCTGTTTGAGCCAGATATAGCTGAAGACATAAAGAATCCTTGAACCATAACAGGGTAGGGGGAAAAATGAAGAAAGGAAGGAAGGAATGAGAGAAGAAAAGGAAGGAAGAAAGGAAAGACTTTAGTCAATTTGGCTGAGTTGGATTGACATCTCCAGGCCATAAAGAGAGAAAGCTTTAGGATAAGCCTGCTAGAAGAAGGGGAAAAAACAAACAAACAAAACCAAACCCATGTACACACACATATCACATAAGATACTAAAAAACTACATTAGCATCAGTGGTGTTATTTGAATTAAAAAGTTTAACCCTTTTATATCTGTGTGTAACCAGGAATACTATAAACTTCTGGAAACTAGCAAGGAAAAAAAAAAAAAAGACAGAAACCCTTCAACCTGGGAATGATTTACAGCCAAATCAATTGATAAATGAAAGAAAAAAAGATGGTACAACTGAAATTGATGCCAAAGATTTATAAGGTTGACTAAGTAAACAAAAATGGAATGGATCACCATGGAAATGCATGAATATTGAAACAGGCAAGATTTGAATAGACTAATCATATGCCTCACTTAGACTGACAGGGTGTTGATAACAACTGTGATACTCAATCCACACCAACATCCACACTTCTAACATGTTTATTCCTAGAAAACAGGGGCTAGATTTAAAGGTTCCTTTGGTGAGAGCTTATAAACATAATAAAATTTTAATCTTAAAGGGACTAACTCGATTCTCATCTACTTGAAAAACAAAAACGGTTTTATCCATTCGCTTCCTGGATATGAGGAGCTGCAGTTAGCAGAAGTCATTCTCCTGGGCTCTACTAGTCTTTGTTCCAGTAAACCTCTCACGAAACTGAATTTTTGGTCTCGCTTATCTCCCACACTGAGTACCTGAAGTATGACCACCACTTATTAGAAGCATAATTAAAAAGACACAACACTAGATTCCTCCCTCCCATCACATACAGATGAAAACCAATAACCCTTAATCTATTTGTTACCATGGCTACCATAGGATATTTTATTTCAGTACAACTCTAGGTATTTCGTTTGGATTGTTGCTTGCAAATGAAAGTTGGAGACCTATAAATTTCTGTTAAGTGTGCTAGAAATGGAGAGACTGAACAGAAGAAAATGTTTTTCTTAATCATGGACAAATACGGTTTATAAGATGCTTCTGCAGAAAAGTTATTAAAATTGGTTAAATGCATCAGCTGACAAACTAATTTAAATGACATTAAATTCATATAGAGTTTAAGGGCACATATGCCAGTCATTCCCTGATTTATAGCAGGATGATAAACCAGGTGCACTCAGAACAAGTGGGACGCAGACTATAATCACCAGTGGCACTCAGCTCCATACTTGTATAAATGCCTAGAATATGTGACTACACAAATACACGCATATCAACCAGCCTTTAAAGGATTCACCTGTGTATTATCTGATAATGTTTTGGCCAAGAGTAGGGATAAACAATTTATAAAGTTGTTTATCCCCACACATCCTCCCCCAAAGAGTGAAAAAGTAGTTCTACAGTCCCCAATACAATTTTTAAAAACATTAACAAATGAGGTGGGCTAATTAAATCTGCTGTCATTCATCCTAAACTGAAATAATTCCTTAAATTTGCCCTCCCAGGGCCGAGTGAGAAATAAGACCACATGGCAAGAAAAGGAACGCTGTAGCGACTAGAGAGACAACTTTAAACCGACTGCAATTAGGGTAAATACAGCTGTAACCAGGACAGATCAGTCACTGCAAGAGGAGTCCGAATCCCAGCGTAGCTCGGCTGGTGAGAGGCTGGAGCCTGCAGCAGTGGAGCCTGACCGTCCCTAAGCTGACGAGGTGGAAGTTTCGCGGGCAGCAGCAGCTCGGCGTCCTCAGCGGTCCGGTCCCTCCAGCGCCGAGGTCTCGCCTAATGCTACATAAATACCTGCGTCCACGATTCGCCCCGGGCGCGCCGCGGCGCAAGCACCGTAGGGAGGGAGGAGAGCGTTGGCAGAGCGGCAGGAATGGCAAAGGCGGCGGCTCCTCACCCGTCAGCATCCCTAGGGACCCGCAGGAGGACCCGCCAACTGACCGTTTATACTATTGGGTTCCAGAGTGCAAGAAAGACAACCAGCTTCTCATCTGGAGGACCCAGGCAACCGAGACTCGCGCTTTGGCCCCATCACCGTTGGCTGCAGGCAGGCAGCGCATCCCCGCATTCCCGGGCCAACGCAGACCAGACCTGCCTCGGACCTACCCCTGCTCTCGACTCTGCTCTCCCGACCCCGGGCAAGCGCGCCCCTCCCTCGGGGCTCGGGGCCGGCACTGCCCAGCGCCTGCACCCGCTCCGCGACCGCAGATAACCCTCGAGCTCTCGGCCCGCTCCAGGCCACAGAGACCCGGACGTGAGCCCTTTGCCACCCGGCACCTCCCGCGGCAGTCGGGGCGCGCGTCCACACTCCCATATTACACATCTCCCTGTCCACACTATCCCACACATAAACAACCCCTCCCCACTCGACACCACATCCTCGCCCCTTCACCATCCTCGTAAGCTCTTCTTTCCGTACCCCAAACACCCTGGCACCCATGAGGTATTAAGGGAAGGAGGATCACAGCAAGGTCTGTACGGGTTTCCTCCCGATGGTTTTCACGCTCCTCTACCTTGAAAGTTACTTGGGATTGAGTGAAGAGACCCGGTCCCCAAATGAGGGGTCTGAGGACTAGAGGGGACAGAACCCCCCACCTGGCTTCCCGCTGCATACTGGCGCCCACCTCCCCAAAGGGCCGGGCGCGTGGCTGCCCCCAGGGTCCAACCCTCCGGTGCCTCCTCCTGGCCCCCAGCCCGGCCGGGGCCCTGGGCCGCTCAGAGGAGGTGGCCTGGGGAGGGACGCATGCTGTCGGGCCCAGCGTCCGGGGGCCTGGGGGGGGTCACACTCGTCCCCAGCACCCCGTACCTCGGCGACATTAGCCCAGGGCAGACCCGGTGCATACACACCCGGGGGCAGGAAGTTTTTTTTTCCCCTTGGAGCAGCGCAGGCGCAAGGGCTCCTGCAGCCTTGCGAGTCCAGACGCGGGAGGCTCCTGCCGCCGCCGCCGCGGGAGCCGAGCCCAGCGTTCCGGGTGCTCGGGCCCCGCTCCCAAACCCAGCCGGGCCCCACGCCGCCTCCAGAACCCGGCGTCCCCGGCGCCGCATCCTGGGCGCCCTAGCTTGGCTCTTACCTCCGGCCGCGCCGCTCCGGCCCCGGCCCGACGCGCAGAGAGCCTGGGGTCGCGGGTGGGCGCAGGAGGGCTGATGGATAGCTGAAGGCGCCGGCGGGTAGCGGTAGCTGGGGCCGCTCGGGTCCTGGCCCGGAGAAACGGATCCAGGTCCACCTTCTCGCGTTCCTGCTCTCCGCCTTCACCCCCCTTTCCTTCTCCTCCTCCGCCGCCGCCTCCCGGCAGCCCAGGGAGGATGCCTGGGAGAGGGAAGTCAGTCCTTTTGCCTGTCAGCCTGTGCGGCTACGCGCGGCGCGGCGCGGCTCTCACCGAGGCGGCGGCGGCGGCGGCGGCTCTGGCAGCATCGCCCCCCCACCCCCTCTCTCCGCAGCCGCGGCGGCCGCGGGGCTGGGGTTGGCTCCGGGCTTGGGGCTCGGGCTCCGGGCGGGGGCTGCGCTCAGGCGCGGCGGCTGCCGGGGCTGCGGGCGGGCCCTGAGGAGCCGGGGCCGGGGCTGGAGCGGCAGTTAGATCTGCGGCGGCGGGAACGGCGGCGGCGGCGCGGGGGCTGGCGCGGCCGCGGCGCGGGGACCATGCTCCCTTCTGGCTCGCTCCGCTCCGGGTACCGTCTGCTTTAGCTGCGAGGGAGGCGGGCTTCGGCGCGCAGCCAGGGGCGGGCGGAGCCAATCACGGGCGCCCGAGTGGGCGGGGGCGGAGGGTGGGGGAGGCGGGGCGCCCCCGGCCGGGCACCCGGCGCTGCTCCCCGGGCCCGAGGGATCCCCAGCAGCCGCGCGCGGGGCCCGGGGCGGAGTGCTCGCGGGTGTGTCCATCCGTCCGTCCACCGCCCCCGCCCCCCTGCGGTGGCTCCCGGCTCGCCCCGCTCGGCGGCCGCGCCCGGCAGATGCGCGGCGCGTGGCCCCGGCTCCTGGGCCCCGGCCTCTGGGCCCCGCCGGCCCAGGGTTGTGGGCGACCGGACTGAGGCGAGCTCCCTGTCCGCTCTCAACACCTGAGGAAACTGGCAGAAAAGTTTGAGAACGAAAAGTCCAATCGTCTTTCAGCTTCCGCCCTCCCTGTGACACTCCAGCCACGGTAAGGAGCAGGAATTGTTCAAATCTCTGAAGAACCACGGCTAGCCCTGCAAACCCTGACCACCGACGACCCTCTCTAGTCTGTCCAGGCTCGACTGTCCTCGAGGTACACGGGCTTTCCTGTCTACACTGACCCTCTTGAATCCACAGGACTGCTGTCTGTTTAGTCAGCCCCTACTCAGGCCACAGCAGCCTTTCATGTCCACACTGACTCTCACTGTCTACACTGACTTTCTTAGTCCCATCACTTCTCCGTCTCCACATGCTGTTACACAGACCCTAACTTCAACCCTAATAGGAAAGGTTTGGCTGGAGGCCGTGGCAGCCCCATTGAGGGCTTTTCCATTTTGCCAGAACATTTCATTTCGACACCAGTCTTCCCTTCTCTGATAATTCTCTGGATCTGTTTTTTATTCCCTGACCTCTCCCTCCTACCAGACCTCCCCCTCATCTGGTTTTGACTTTCGGAGGAAATAAACTTTTCCCCCGCCACCCCCACCCCACCCCCACCCCAAGCCTGAATGTAAGGCTGTTAGGTTTCAGCCTCCCCCTCCCCACTCCGTTCTCCCTGGCAGAGCCACTGAGGTCTGAGGCCGGGGTAGAAACTGGGGAGGAGGGGTGTGGTAAGGTAACATAGCTGCTCTCTCTTTGGTCTGAACTGGGAGGAGCCAGCCCGGGGCGGGCTTTGCCAGGCCCCGCCCCCATCTGCCAGGGCAGCGGGAGGGCTCGTTGGTAAATCTCTTTCTCTCAGCTCACGCCTCTGATGTCTGAATCCAGGCCTCTGCTCTCCTTGGCTGTAAACTCGGTGCAGGGATTGTGTCTTCTTTAATATCTTGTGGGAAGCAGAGTACAGTGTAGCGGCTGATAAATAATAAATAATAATAATCTACTGAGGGTAGCGGGAAGACTGTCAGTGAAAGGGAATGAGAACACCGGGGAGATGGCCCATTGGTGTTAGAGTAACTGCATTTCCTGAAAAAAGAAAAAAACGAATGAAGTTTTGGCTTGTGAAGCTGGGGGTGGGGAAGGGACAGAGCAAAGTACTGCAGGGAGCAATCCACCCTTGATGGTGGGGTCAGCCAGGAGAAGTGGTGTGTCTTTAAGACAGGGTGACAGATGGTCCTCCAAGGGGGAGCAGGGTGGGAGTAGGGGCAAGAAAGCTCCCCAAGTTTCCTCCAACAACCTGAAGGGGAGCGATAGACGTGGTTTGAATGCTAAGTTCTTAACGCGGTGTATAAAAAGTGATTGAAGGGTAATGCAGTTGGGAGGAAGGAGAAAGAGGGATTATTTTTGATTTTAAAAAAGGACTCAGGTAGCATCTCAAGCACTGAAAGCAGAGAGGAGACCAAAGGCACAGGTGAGTCAGTGTTCATTCATGCTGTTGGAAGCAGTCCTCTGAAACGATCTGCATGGATCCATCAGCTATGAGCACGTAGGGGAATCCACCCGGCTCTGTCCAGGAACAGAGGCACGTGGTACAGGTGCAGGCATTATGGTAATACGGCTACAGTCTGCAGGGTTAAGGGATAGGTTAAGATCTGGCAATCTGAGGCACTCAGTGTCTTTCAGATCATTTTTGAATGATCCTCAAATGAAAGAAGGAAATATGCACTCCCAAGAATCCTTCCTCAGCTACACCTCTAGGTGAAGGTGTAAGGATTCTCCCAGTTTTCCTGCTGGCATGATCAGAGAAAAGAGTCCATGCTGAATCTGCATCTACCCAGGTGATGTCAAGGGTGCCGGTTCTGGTGTGTTGCAACGCCTTCAGGGTTGGAGCTTGATAACAGCTCACTGGGGGTGCCAGCTTGTCTGGAGAAGGAGAAAAGCTGTGTGAATTAGAATCACAGTGGGCTTGTCTGCCCTCTCTTCACCCCACCCATCTTTCATCCCCAAAGCCTGAATGCAAATGAGGATTTCTGGAGTCTAAAGCCAAGCTCTTCCTCTGCACTGGGGCTCTGCCCAGCTAGGAGCAGTTGGGTTTGGACACTGCCACTTACGATCGGTCGGCTCCGGTGTAGACATAAACTCCCTTTCTCCTGGAGTGCTGCTGTTCGAGTCATCTGCCCCGATTCCCCCAGGGTCTTGGTGACATACACCTTATCTTCTTTGTGTTGTGTACGAAATCTCCCCTCTTCCTGCATAGACCTTGCTGGTAGCAGGGATCTGTTCTGGGTTATTCACCGTCCTGCTTTGTGGTATTTGGGATATGCGCCGTGGTTGGCATGGCTCTCTCTCCCTGGTGAATGGAATTTGTTGGGTGTTATACGTGGGAGCTCCTCTGGTCCTGGTCAAAGGTTGCTCCGTGAAGTGCATGATCAGCTTGGTGAAGTGTGCTTCCAAAGCCAGTTCTCTGTCCTGACAGAGATGCCCTGAGCTGGGCTCTGCAATCAGGACTAATGTGTATGCCCCAAGCAGGTGTGTGGTGAAGGAGTGGACTCGAGGTGCCCAGGGAGGTAGACTGGAATGCTCTAGAACATCCATTCTCTACTCAGAGCATAAACCATTATTTGTGCAGTCGATCAGGCAAGGACTTTGCGCTGGAAAGACTACTACTGTCACCCAGAGAGGCACCAGAGGAGCCACATCTGGACTGTCTGGAAGTGCCCACTGTGGCTGAGATGGCCTTCCCTCCTTATTTGTAGCAATAACCACAACAAAACAACCATTTACTCAATGGCTACATCATGCCCAGCGTTGTACCAGGTATTCTTCCTATACTACCCAATTAATGGTCATGGCAACCTGTGGAATCAGTGTTATCAGCCCTGAAGGCTCAGCCACAAAGAGGGTAGGTGATCTCCTGAAATCACACGGCCAGTAAGTGGCAGAGCTGGAATTTGAGCCTGGTTAGTTGGTTCCAGAGCCTTTGTTCTTTTCACCACACTCAACACACAAATGCAGTTTCTTTTGTCGTTAACCCAGTGCTTGTCCCTTGGAGAAGACCCAGTAGATGCTGATTTTGCCATTATCAGCAGCCAGTCCTGGACCCAGGACTGGAAATCCGTCATACATGATTGTAGGACTGTTGTAGAAGAGGGAAAAGCATCTCTGATTACTGAATGCACAGGTCACTTGGAAGAGTGGACGCCTCATCAGAAACCCTCAGGTCTGAGAGGACATCTGTTTCCAGGAGCGCAGTGGGTATAAATAGAGTAGGAGCCAGCTTCTCTGCTGGTTCAGTTTTGTGTTTGCTGTTTTGTTTTGCTCACATTTTGCTCTGCTAAAACCATCCCCATTTGGCATCAAATGCATTAATAAATCCTACATAAGTCACTGTCCCTCCAGTGGCTAATCAATCCATAAAAATCTATTTGGCACCTACTGTGTGTCCTGCATTTCAACTCCATGGTGTTGATTAAAGCAGGAAGTAAAAAGTCACAGCTGCTGGATTTTCACTGTGGCCACCCTGTTCTGTAGATGTGTCACAAAGGCACACGCTAATCATTCAACCGGCCATTTTCGGAGGGCCTCATGCATGCTCAGCCTTGTGCTGGGTGCTTGCTTTCAGGAATACAGGGAAGGTACAAGGTGGTTCATACTCCGCTCATTTTTACCCTGACTGTTCCCCCGAAGGGGCTGAGGCATCCAAATACAAGATAGGGGTCTCCCCCTTATCCACAGTTTCAATTACTGTGGTCAACCTCTGTCTGAAGAAATTAAATGGAAAATTTGAGAAATAAACAATTCATAAGTTTTAAATTGTGTGCCATTCTGAGTAGCCTGATGAAATCTTGTGCCATCCTGCCCAAGACATGAATCATCCTCTTGTCCAGTGTATCCATGCTGTGCATACTACCTGTCTGTTATTGTAGGAAAAAATCCCAGGTCCTATAATGTTTGGTACTGTCTGCAATTTCAGGCATCCACTGGGGGTCTTGGGACATATTCCCTGCAGACAAGGTGAGACTACTGTACTTGCTTCTTGTTCTTGACAGAGGTTAAGGTAACAGTGGTTGTTACCAAGAAACAGAACCTGGTGCTTAGTTGTGGGGAAAAGGCTCTAAGTGTTGTGAGCATCTGGGGGATGATCTGTAAGAGTTGTGCTGGTCAGGATGGCTTCCTGGAAGAGGCAAGTCTCGTACTGGATCTGAAGAGTGAGAAGGTTTCCATAGGAGGCAGGAGCCCAGATCAGTCGGAGTAGAAGGCAGTGACCAGGAGGTTAGGGGAGATGGGATCCCTGGACTGGGGAGCTCATCCCGGTATGATAGTTTCTGAAACACGACATGTTGTTAACAGTCATTTCCTTTGGGTGAAAATGAAAATGTATTTCCCTTCTTTGTTCAAATCAGTGAAATATTGGATTCTAAGATGCAGAGTGAAATCGGTGGTGTCTTTTTGGCATTCTCAGTGGTGGGAATTCAGCACCTTTTTTTAGTACCAGCTGTTTGCAGGTGGCAGGAGTGCTAATTAGATGGAGCCACTAGCAATTTTCCTGGGTGGTTCCGACTCCCTAACTGACAGGAAACACTGCTTGGGCGTTTTAAAAGAGCAGATTCTACTCTCCCTGTTGATAAAGTGATTCTTCAAACACAGTGGTCAAAGGAATGGGTTTAGTAGTTGCTTAATACATATTTATTGGGTGTTGAATTGTTCACAGCGACCAAAATTCCTCTTTATTTTTTCCATGTTTAAGAAGGGCCGGGTATTTCTCTATGAGACAGTATAAAAAGAAGACCCAAATGATTGGGAGGGTGGTTGTAGGAACATTTAATTTGAGTGTTAGGATTCTTTTGCTCACTGAAGCAGGTTTTTTCACTAAAGGGAAAATTCAAGAGACTTTTGAGAGAAGATTGGATCCTCATAGTTCTTTGCATACATATTTTTCGAGCTGTTTTTAAGAATAAAAGAGGTAACAGGCCTGCCAGTTCCCTGTTTGACTCCAGAATCCACAGGTGCCAGTGACTTTTATTTCCCTCTGAGTTTTCAGGAGAACTTGGGGCCTGGACCATGTCATTAGTGGGGTCATCCTACAGCCTTGAATTTGGCCAGAGGCAGGACAAATACTCCGGGGCAGGTGACTGCCCTGCTTTGCTCCAGGACAGAGACCCTTACACTCTCTGCCCTCTGCCTGGACTCAAGCTGCCTGAGAGAGTCTCTCAGTCCACGTGGGCTGTGGGAGAAGCAGAGTAGGATGCAGAGGACCACCGTGCAGAGCCTTTGGCTGCAAATCTCATTTTCATCAGCTGTTGAATGAACACAGCCAGGTCCAGGCCTCTGTCTCAGGAATTATTGTTTATTCCCATATCCCCAAAGCAGAGGCTGCCGGTCCTGTTCACAAGCAAAAGGCAGCCCCACCAGGGAACAAATTCACTATTCTCCCTGAAGACAGAGGTGTTGGGAATCGAGCCTCAGGATCTCTCAGAGTTTGAGAGAATTCTCCCTTTGCGGGGCGAAGTATCTATTGGTTTCAGCTGTTTCAGGTCCTTTGAAATATGTGTCCCTGCATTCCATCTTCATGTTTATCCCCACTAGAATCTGTGAAGCTGCGTGCACTTTCCATGCAGTGGGTCTAAGGGGAAGAATTTGTGAGGTCATGCCCAGTGGAAACATGACTGTCAACACATGACTGTCAACACAACACAGAGGCCCTGTCCCCAAGGAGTTGGAGGCAACAGGGAAGAGAAAAGCCATAGGTCCTGAACTCAGGGTACTTAAAAATAGCCTAAGCCTGTGATAAAAGTCACCATCTGGTCCAGGTGCATCTTACTATAAGAAAATATGATATATGAAAATTCAAAATGATTAAACAGAAGGATTTGCTAGTTTACATTACAAAAGGATGCATGAACTGCCTGCAAGTGAAGTTTTCTCCTTTGATATTTAATCTGTGGCTGATTTATTTAACATTCTGTTCTTATACAACTGGTCAGAAACACATTAATTTATTTTTATTTATTTAGGGCCTGTCACCTACCTGCTTTCAAGATGTCTTGATCAATTTATAGGTTAAAATGTAGGGCAAAAGGAGACATTTAGGAATGAAATAGAACAGACAGCACCCAAAGGGTGGAGGTGGGGTTCGAGGCATCAAGCATACAAGATGAATAGGTTCTACAGTTAGGATCTCTAAGGGAAAAAAGGGCAAATGTGCCAGATTACTTGATTGTATAAAGGAAGGCACATTTGTATCAGGTCATAAAAGATGTCTTGAATAGAAACTGCTTTAAAAAATCAGAGACTGTTACAAACGGAAGAATGTAGTATTGAGATAAAAGGTTTCTCCTTTAGACTTTGGAGACAAATGCTAATCGTGTAAAAGTGTAACACTACAGGCCTGTTCTGTTAACATTTTTCACTCCTTCTAAGCCTTTGAAAAATATTTACCAGACGATTTCATTTAAAGAACATCTCAATTGTTTATAGATTTACTTATTGCCAACTCAGGAAAAGGGTTGCAAATCAGACACGTTTCCTTGAGGTGGTTGTGAATTTTCCTACAAGGCAATAGGTCGGTATCTTCTAACTTAAGTCTAAACTCCTGGTATTTTCAGTGTAGCTTTAGGTCAATTTCAAAATTAGAGAGTTTTGGCTAATATAAAATTTCATTAGAAACAACCAAAACTTAAACATTAGAATAAGCAGGTTTAGAAAAACCTAGGAGGGCTTGGAAAGAGTCAGAGCAATATTTGGAAATGAGATGTTTATATACCAGTCTGCAAATAGACATATCCTATTAATGAACTTAGGATTTTAAAAGGGTTGCAGATATGAACTCATCATTATAATCAAGAACGTTTTTCCTGGGAATTAAGATCGACATGTGGCAATAGATGTGTATGTGTTGTTCAAAACCAACAGAGATGTTAGTTGGGGTGGCAGTATATAAAGTAATGAAGTACTGATGATGAAAATATCAATAATAGCTGATATTGGTTTAACGCTATGTGCCAGATACTGTTCTCAACCTTTAATTTTATTAAAAATGTTCTTCTTATATTCCTTACAACAAAGAACGTGGGAACTGATGAATCCTTAGTCTAAAAATTTTAATGCAGACACTTAGAGAGGGGGTAGATGTTCCATTATCAGTAGGGAGTCTGATATGACCCATTGATTAGAGGAGAGATGTGGCTGGCTC
Organism: Camelus ferus; assembly: GCF_009834535.1. Classification (NCBI taxonomy): domain Eukaryota; kingdom Metazoa; phylum Chordata; class Mammalia; order Artiodactyla; family Camelidae; genus Camelus; species Camelus ferus. The sequence continues at coordinate 15,879,940 of NC_045710.1, read as the reverse complement.
ATTCTGGACACATGTCTCAAAGCCAGAATGGAAGCTGGATGTCATGTTGTGCCTTTTTACCACCTAAGCATATACCAGGTACCTCACACTGGTGAGCTCTGGGCATCCCCAGCCGATGGTTGTACCACTCATGCCACTGAAATCTGAGCTAAAGGAGACTGGAAAGTAAGATTAGAATGAGACACAACCCAATTGTGTTAGTTATCTATGGCTGTATAACAAATTTCCCCAAACCTTAGCAGCTTAAACAACATTCATTATCTCACTCAGGGCCTAAGGCTCAGGAGTCCAGGAGCAGCATAGCTGGGTGGTCTGGCTCAGGATTTCCCATGAAGTTGCAGTTAGACATCAGCTGGGGCCGCAGTTATCTCAAGGCTCCACTGGGGCTGGAGGACTTGGTTCCAAGCTCACTTTCATGGCTGTGGGCTAGAGGCCCCAGTTCCTTGCCTTGTGGGTCTCTTTACAGTGCTGTCTCAAGACATGGCAGCTGACTTCTCCCTGAGCAGCAAGTGGTCTGGGTGAGGGGGAGTGTGGGAGGGCAAGACAGAAGCTGTAATGTCTTTTATAACTGAATCTTGGACAAACAACACAGACCAATGGAGGTTTGATGTGAGAAGGGCCACAAGGCTATGAATACCAGGAGGTGGGCTCGTGGGAACCATGCTGGAGGCTGACTAACACAACAGTCACCTTAGATTCCACGGCTTTCAGAGAGAGGAAGAGTGGTCATGGTAGGAGGTAGTCACTGGATTTCAGGACTTCAGGCTTCAGAAGGTCCCCAAGAAATCGGAGGACATTACGTGGGACTCCAAAAGAGAAGATGGCTCAAGAACCCTTGTTAATAGAATTCTTAATGTGTGGTTGCCAATGCTCTTGAAGAGGAATAGGTGGGAATGGGTGTTGATGAAACCAGAGTGGCTGTTGGAAGGTTCATCTTTGAGTGCAGCTGGCAAAAGGAGAGAAGAGGCATAAATGTGGTAGAGTTACACTCACCTAATTAATGCTAATTAACTAAGGCAAAATGGTCAGGATGACAAAAAGCTTTCCTCATCTGACATGAGCAGAATATCAAGAAAGGATCTGATTGGTGATTGTGGTAAGATGTCTAAAACTAAGGATTTCTGTGGAGCAAACCCTTACTGGATGCCACCGTATACCAGGCAAAGTGCCAGGTGCTGAGGATACAAAGATAATCAAGACAAGGTCACTGCCCTCGAGAATCTCCCAGTCTAATGGGGAGACACACACCTATGAACAAAGCATGATCAGTACTGTAATGAGATTCAGTACAGATAGAACCAGAACCTTAGGAGGGGTCCTGCCAGTGCGATTTGGAGGCAGGTGGCTCGGAGAAAGAGAGAAGAGATTACACTTGAGCTGAGTCCTGAAGGATAAGCAGAATTTTGCCAAATGAACAGTAGGAGGAAGGGCAAGGAGAACAAGAATCTCCAAGCACAGGCTGGGGTAGCTGCTAGTGCTGCATATGATTGGAGCAGGGTGGAGAGTGCAAGCAGGGCTAGAGCAGAAAGAGGGGCCACTTTACCTTGGAGGCTCTGCACTGGGGATGCACAGGGCAGTGTTGCTTAGAGTGGGGCCCTACATCAGGATCATGTGGGAGGCTGTTTCCTAAGCCTAACTCTATGTCCACATCAGCAGATTGTTCACCATAACCATTTTCTCTTCTTCCTGGGCTAGACTACACCTCCCAGTGTCCTTTGCAGTAGGACTGCAGCTCCCAGCCTCCTTTGCAGTTAGACTATATTGCCCAGTCTCCTTTATAGTTAGGTGCACTCGTGTCAATGGAATGTGAGTGGAAGTAATATGTACCATTTCCAAATCTGACTCGTTAAAATCTGCCCTGAATGCTTTCCATGCTCTTTTACCTCTCTCCATGTTGGTGCAGGCAAGTACAGGGATCTTGGAAGCTACATGTTACAGATGGCAGGGCAACAAAACCCAGGAAGCCCTGGGTTTCTGAATTTGGGCATTAAGAAAATGAGAAATAAAATTATATTGTGTTTGAGCTGTTTTATTATTTTGGGTTTGTTTGTTTTTGCAGCTAATGTTACCCTAACTAATACAGCAATTGACTCAGCCTCTGAGAGGGGAAGTCTCTGGAGAATCTGCATTTTAAACAAGTACCTTAGGGAAGTTTGAGAATCCCTGCTGGAGGCGAAGGGGAATCAGCCACTCATGGGCTTAGAGGAGACCAAGTAATGTGATGCTGTTTGCATTTTAGAATAGCAGGAGGAAAGCAGAATTTTACCTCTTTCTTTGTGAAGGAGAACAATCTACTGACTAAAAAGAAAAAGAAAACTGTGGGAAGAGAAAATTGAAGTTCAAGATGAGTAAAGAGATTATAACAAGCATCAAGCTGCTGTAAATGATCTCAGGTCTCTTGGCCGGGACAAATTACACCCCAGGGAGCAGCAAGAACTCACCATCAAAGCAGTAGAGCCTCTGCTGATAATCTTTAAGGAACATGGAGAGTGGGAAAGAAAATGGAGTGCTGGAGATAGGAAAATACATCTTTCATTAGTAAAGAGGGGGGATGATTCTGCAGACTACAAAAGTGGGGGTCTCCTCTACCCTCATTAAGTTGATTATTTAAGGCTGATTTGTGAGCATATGAAAAATGAGGAATTCTCTGGAAACCTGTGTGGCTTCTTTAAGAGCAAGCCACCACAAGGTAACTGTATTCCCAGTTTTGCTATAGACTTGCTAGATTATTATGTCAGGGAATTGTGTTAGCTATGGTAGAGGCAAAGCATACCTCAGCTTGGTATTTGTCAAGGAATCTCATGATAAATTTGTGCACAAGTAATTTCAATTGCAGACTAGTATTTGGGTAATACATACCCAAAGATGCTGATCAATGTCAGTATGAAAGTACATTTCTTGTGTTTCCATGTGATATTTTTATTAGTGATGCATAAGACATAATTGAGTTAGTTCGTACTTAACAGATTTTGAGATGACATGGAGAGAAGACATGGTTGACGTAACAAGGTCCAAAGAATAGGCTTAAGTATTAAGCTAAATGTAATGATATGAGATGAAACAGACAAATGATAGGATTGAGCATGGGGTCCCAACAGTAGCTGTGGTCTGAGAGAAAAATACAGGAACGTGGCATCAGTCAGCAGGGATGTTCAGCTGCCCAAGGCTCTGTACAGACTCAGAGCTTAGCTGGGAAGCCTCTGGGATTAGCTGAGACCTGTGTGTGGTTATCTGAAGAGGTGTCAGAAGCAGAGGGCACCAGGCAGATTTCAGAGGGCCAGATTTCCGGTCCAAGTAGAGAATGAGCTCTCTACAACCATTTCACAGCTGCCCGGAACAACAGGCCGCTCGGAGATAGGCGCACTTGTCAATGGACGGGACCAAGTGGAGGAAGAAAATCCCTTGGTGAGACATCAAGGAAGGGATGAAGGCACCTGATGGGTGTTTGGCCACAAAAAAATTGTTAGAGTCCCTCCAAATATTAGTAGCTACTATTACTGGCTCCCTTAACATGTGCCAGGCACAGTGCTGAAGTGGGCTCAAAAATCCCGTGTTAGTTTTCTCTTGCTGCTGTAACAAATTACTACAAAACTAGTGGCTTAAAACAATACATATCTAATATCTTACAATTCTGGAGGACGGAAGTCCAAAATCAAGGTATCTGCAGGGCTCGCTATGTTTCTTCTGGAAGCTTTAGGGGAGGATCCTTTCCTTTGCCTTCTCCAGCTTCAAGAGGCTGCCTGTGTTCCATGGCTTTTGGCCCCTTCCTCCATCTTCAAGGTTAGCAGTGTAGCATCTTCAACTTTATCTGTCTGTCTGCCTATCTATCTGTCTTCCTCTCTGTTATCATATCTCCTCTAACCCTGATCCTCTTACCTTCCTCTCGGAAGGACTCCAGTAATTATATTGGGTTCACCCAGATCATCTAGATTCATCTCCCCATCACCAGGTCCTTAGCTTAAGCACATCTGCAAAGTCCCCTTTGCTATGTAAGGTACCATAGTCAGGTTTTGGGGACTGGGATGACAATATCTTTGTTGGGGGTTGTATTCTGTTTACTGCAAGCCCTTTATCTATTGTCTCATTTAATTTAATCCCTCACTCTCTCAAGTAGTTGGGCACCATTTCCACTTAACAAATGGAAAGTTGGAGCCACGGCAGAGTGAAGTAACACACTGCACTGCCATGAAACAGTGTGACTGGGATTCAGAGTGGGTTCTGACTCTAAGACCTGGGATTCTCACCAACCTAACGCTGTACTGCGTATGTTACTATCATTCTTAGAGCCATAGTTTTAAGCGCTAATAACTGCTCTTCTTTAATGGTGTTAATTTAGCAGTGACATTTTTGCAGCTTGTTTTTCTAAAATGTCACAAAATTCAGACAATTCTGGCTACCTATGAAATGTAACTGGCCTCCCCTGCTATCATCTCCTTAGCATCCTTGGCTCACGGCTCTTGCCCCTCCTGAATTTTGTCACCTTGGGCCGTCTCAGCTCCAGGACTTTGGAACAGTGTTATTTTCTGAATTCGGATCTGATCATCTTTGTTGACTAAAGGTTACATAGCTGTAAGAGTTTGGTTTTAACCCAAAGTAACAGAGTTATCAGGTAGAATGTAAAAAGATCCAAGAAATGTAGGCTAAAAACCTAGCGATTCAGTGAGATGAGAGGAGCAGCCTGGTGATGATGGCATTTGGGCCATAGGGTGGACATAAAAGTGGCAGTGCCTGGTTGAAGCCCACTTTCCCCGAAACTGGAGGAGTCTCCTGCTCAGGCCCTCTGTGCTGGAATATTTCTTCCAGCATCTGCACATCTGCAGGCTTGTCTAACCCACTGCAAAGCTGAGGGAGAGACAAGCCAGTGCCCCATTTTACGGGATGGGGACCCTCAGAGGCTCAGAGCTGTGCTCAAGGTCACATGAGCAACTCATGGCAGAGACTAGGCCCAAAATCAAGGACCCTGGGTTCTAGTCCTGGCTCTGCCACTAGCTGCTGCTCTGGAACAATGAGCATGACAGTGAACATGTCATGTCTTTTCTCTGGTCATCCTTCCAGCAAGCTCCATCTTGACCATTTGGAAACACAGTATGTCAGCATTGTCCAACCTCCATCTGTAGCCCAGTTCTCATTGTGCTTGGCTGTGCAGGGCTGGGCCCTGGGTCAAAGCTGAGCTGGATGTGGGTTAAGCACAGCCTGGCTAGAGAGAGGCCTGAGGCACATGTCAAGAGGGGTGGTCACTGATGACACCAGGAAGTATTTGCCAGCAAGAGTTTCCACGGGGCACGGGAGGGGCTTGGTTTGGGCTGTAGGCCGTGAGCTGACTGTGATGCTGAGTGGTCGCTGGATGGCAGGAAAGGAGGGGAAGGACCTCGAGTCTACTGGGTTCAGCTCCTGTTCAACTACTGGGACCCAGTTTACCCTCCCGGAAGGTGGTTTCTAGATGGTTCACACAGCAGTGCCATGGCAGCTTTCATCAAGGCTGTGTTGTAAGGTTGGTATTGATTGAGCACCGAGAGTCTAAAAGGGAAGGAAACTAACATTTTTAAACACCTTGTTCATGCCAGGTACTCAGCTAGAAAAGACAGAAACTGCCCTTACTGAGAACCTAGTTTGTGCTAGGCACTGGCTGGAGGTTTTCACTGACCCTGGATACAAGGAGGAATACGACACAATTCCTGCCCTTAGAGAGGTTAAAGTCCGCATGTCTGTGGATACTAACCTTTACTAGACAACATAAGGACTAAACAAGGTGGTAATTAATGAAGATAAAAGGAAGTAGCAAGAGTAGCAAGTGAGGAAGTGCTGGGTTTGGGAGTACCAAGGGTCTGTTTTCCTTCCAGAACTCTGGTGTTAAGGCATGAGAGGTGTTACTTTTAGAACATTTCCCCAAAGGGGACTTGATTTCTTAAAAATAACATTCCACTGCTAACTTGTGTTCGTTCAGTTTGGTTCATTCAGTTTGTGGTCCACTAGGACTCTTGGATCTTCTTTTCTCCATGCTTGCTTCTAGCTTTTGTGTAGTTGCTATCTTTCCCTGGAATGCTCCCTTCTCAACACTCAGCATTCCTGTGACAAGATGAGGGGAACAAAGGAACTCGTTTATTAAATGTTCAATTGATTTTCGTTTTCCCCTTTTTTTTTCAAAACAGCTTTATTGAGTTATAACTTACAGACCAAAACATTTACCCATTTTAAGTGTGCAGTTTTAGTAAATGTACGGAGATGTGCAAGCATCACCACAGCCAATTTTAGAATGTTTCCCTCACCAGAGGGAATAATTTAAGGGCACAATACAAGAAATATGGGTTTATTCAACCAACTTGAACATGCATTTCTGAAATTATTGTATGTAAAACTGTCAGCAAATTTTGAGTCACTTCACAGTATACTTCTGCAAAAAAAAGCAAAATGAAGTGGAAGGAGGAACCGCTGTGCTTTAAATCTTAAGAAACTATTATCCATTTTGCAGATTACTTCGTTAATAAACAAATTATTATAAAAGTAATTATTTTAGAGATGGCAACTGCCATTAGCAAGGACTGTGTTGTTGTCTACTGGGACTCATAAAAAGTCTTTTTAATTTGCTCTTCAAAAATCACTTATACCCACAAGACCACTTCAGTCAACGAAATAAATCTAGGTATGGGCAAACCTTAGTTACCATGGCAAAAACAGCTTTACCTTTTTACCTTTCTCATTTATTTCCGGTCAGATTGTCTTTCTTCTCCAGAACTCCCTGATTTGTGGAAGGACTTGTCTAGTGAATCCCATTCCATCCCTTTGCAAAAGTGGCCATTCTTTGGCCTGAAAGGCACCATTCAGTCATTCAGCCCTTCGGGGTGAAGAGTACACTAAATAATGGATGCTTGAATGGTTTCCATTGTAAATACCCATTTGAGAACACTCAAGAGCCAGAAAGTTCAGAATCTCTTGCTGGCTGCTCTGTTTGTTAGATAGACCATTGCTTGCGAGGCTTATCGCTCTGATGGGGTTTATTGGTGGGGTCCAATCTCCTTCCTTCTCATCTCATATTCTACCCTCCTTCTGCTGTAGATCCATCAAATATAGAGAATTATTTATTCCCAAGCAGAAGGGGAATCATTCTTCCAAAAAAGGTATAGGAAGAGCATGATCCTAGGTTGGAAGCTCTGAAAATGCTCTCCAGTTCTATTTGTGAGAGTAGGGTTAAACTCTGTGTTGCCGTCTACTGTTTGTGAGAAAGAGACAGATACCCAGGAACGAACTTGCATCACAGGCATATTTAGTATTTACTTGTAAGTTACCAGCGTTAAGTTATCAAACATTCAGTGCAAGATCTCAAGAAAATATAAATTTTCACACAGTGAGCATGCTCTCGCAAAGATAGAGAACATTGCTCACACTCCCAAGGCTTCCTTTACCCTCTGCCCAGTCATTACCTCCATCAAGTAATCAACATCTGTCTTTGATGCCATATAAATGGAATCACATAGTGTGTACTTTTTTGTATCTTTTTCACTCAACATTAGTGTGTGAAATTCATCCATGTTGTTGCCTATATATAGCAGGAGTTCAGCTTTTACATTGCTGTGTATCGTGTGCCATTGTATGACTGTACCGTGATAAGGTTAGCTTTCCTACTGTTGATGGACATCTGGGTAACTTCTAGTTTTTATCTGTTAGAAATCGTGTCTTTATGAACATTCCTTACACATATTTCTATGCACCGAGGTAAGCATTTCTGTTGGAGTAGAATTGCCGAATCTTGGGAACACCATGTTCAGCTTTAGTAGATAGGATAATTAAGACTTTCTAATTCTTCTTGTGTCAGTGTTTTCAGGTCATGGTTTTTAAAAAAGAATTTGTCTATTTCACCTAAGTTGTCGGATTTATTGTTATAACATCTTCTCATTGCCCCTTTGATGTTTGTAAGAATTCTAATGCTGGCACTTAAAAAAATCATTAATATTAGTAGTTTGTTCCTTCCTTTTTCTTGAGCAGTCTTTGTAGGGATTTTAATTAGTCTTTTCAAAGGACCAATTTTTGGCTTGGTTGATATTTCTCTATGTTACAGTTTTTTATTTCATTTTTCTCCTATTTTTATTATTTATTTCCTTCTAGTTTATTTACCTTGAATTTGATGTTCTTTTCTAACTCCTTGAAGTCACTGATTTTCTGTTATTCTTTTTTTCTAAAATACACATTTAAGTAAGGGTATATATTTTTCTTTTAAACTTAATTTAAGCTCTGTGCTACAAGTTTTTAACATGTTCGTTTACCATTATTATTCAGTTGAGAATATTTCCTAATTTCCATGCAAATTTCTAAGTTCTGATTTGTTTTTTGAATCACTGGTTATTTAGAAGTGTTATTTAGTAATTTTCAAACATTTGAGGATTTTAAAAGTGCTTCACATTGATTTCTAGGATTTTTCTATTCTGGTAAGAGGATATACTCTGTTGAATTTCAGCCTTTGCAATTTTTTGAAACCTGCCTTGTGACTAGACTATGGTTTATATAGTTAAATGTCCCGTGCACACTTGAAAAGAACGTAATTCTGCTGTTACTGAGTTCAGGGTTCTATATATGCTGACAGGGTCGAGTATGTTTATCCTGTTGTTTAAGTCTTCTTTATCTTTACTGATTTATTGTCTGATTGCTCTGTTAGTGGCTGAAAGATGTATTTGAAATCTTCAACGGTAATACTGGATTTATTTGTTTTTCCTTTTGGTTCTGTCAGTTTCTGCTTAGCATGTTTTAGGTTTTGTTTTTAGGTGCATACAAGTTTCAGATTTTTAAATAATATTCCTGCTGAATTGAATTTTTTCCATTATGAAATGCTCCACTTTATCTCTGAGAATACTTCTTGCCTTAAACTCTTGCTTTGCTTGATATCAGTATGGCTAAACAGCCCCCCCCTTTTATTTGGTTAGTATTTTCAGGGCATATTGTTTTATATCCTTTTATGTTTTATACCCTTAGTGCGTCTCTCTGTTGTAAGCAACACAGAGTTGAGTCTTGCTGTTTTCTATTGTATTTCCAGTCTGATAACCTTTTAATTTTGATTGGATTATGGAGTCTACCTACATTTAACAAATTCCTGATTTTTTGGTTTGAATTCCATCATCTTATTATTTGTTTTATATTTGGTCCACCTGCTTTTTGTTCTCTTTTCCTCTTCTTATTTTAATAAAGAGATTTTTGTTATTCTATTTCCTCCCTTTATTAGATTTTGTTATAAACTCTTTTATTATCTGTTTAGTGTTACCCTAGGGCAGGAGTTGGAGTTCTTTTCTGTAAAGGGACAGACAGTACATATTTTAGGTGTTGAGGGCCACATACATTTTCTGACTCCGTCCCCTTCACCCACCTCCTCCCACCCGCCCCGTTCCTCTCCCTTGTCCTCCTTCTCCTTTTCCTTCTTCAACGATGTTTTAAAAATGCAAAATAATTCTTAGCTCCTAAGCTGTGCAAAATAGGCTGTGGGACAGATTGGACATGGATGATAGTTTGCCAAACTCTGCTAGAGGTTTACCAGATACCTTCACAGAATCTACTTTTCAATTAATAATTTTACTACTTCCTGGACAATACATGGACCTTGCAACACTTTAATTCTATTTACAAAACTTTCTTCTTTTTGTGCTATTTTGATCATGTATTTTACTTCTCCATATATTTGAAACCCCACAATACATTATTACTTTCACTGTTTTAAATAGTCACTACTAATTTTGGTTTACTCTTAAATAGACCATTTCTGGTGCTCCCCATTGCATTCTGCATTACTATTCAGCCAACTGGAATCATTTTGTCTGAATAACTTCCTTTAGTGTTTCTTTTAGAGTGTATGTCTATTGACAATACATTTTCTTAATTTTTATTTGCCTGACATTTTCATCTTAATTTTTAAGAGTATTTCTACTGGATATAGGAGCCTGGATTAGCAGGTCTTTTCCCTCTCTCTGCATTTTAGCTTTGTCATTGTATTGTCTTCTGGCTTCTGTTGTTTGTGCTAAGTGTTGTTTGTTCTTATTATTGCTCCAAATGTATCCTTTATTCCTCTTCTGGCAATTTTAAGATTTTTCTTTTTGTCTTTTGTTTTTTTAAGGTTTACTATGATGTGCCTTTGTGTAGTTTTCTTTGTTTTTATGTGTCAAATTCCACAGTAGTTATTTTTCACTCTCTCTCCCTTTTTTTCCCCCTTATTTTTCTCTCTGTTCTGTTTCTTTTTGTGTATGTATGTGTGCATGTGTTTAATCTTTTTTTTCCATGCTTCAGTTTGGTTATTTTTCTATTTTTCTGTGGACTTATTTTCCAATTTACTAATTCTCTTTTCTGCTGTGTCTAATCTGCTCTTAAACCTATCTATACCCTATTTATTGAATCTTGAATTTTTGTTACCATATTTTTCAGTTCTGGAATTTCTATTTGTGTCTTTTAAAACAGATTCTGTTTTTTTCTATCTTTTTACGTATTTGTTTGAACATATTAATCCTAGGTTGATAAATTCTTTGATAATTACAGTATCTGGGTCCCCTGAATGTATCTTTCTAAGGTCTTTGGCTTTTTTATAACTTGGTTTTATTTCCTGTCTCCTAGAATGCTGGGTAATTTTTTGCTAAATATTGAATATTGTAATGAAAAACTGTCCAGGCTCTGCATAATGTTACCTTCGTTTAGAGAGGATTTTATTTTTTTTCTCTAGGAGGCAGTTAAAGAATGGGAAAATCACCTTGGTCCTGTCAGAAACAGATAGTTTAAGGCTGAATTTTAGGCTTTGTGAGGGCTGGTGTCTGTCTGGCTTGTCATTTCCCTTCGTGTGTAATCCTTCAGTTGTCTCAATGAAAATCTAGGTTATTTGCCAAAATTTGCCCTCCTTGATGGGCCCTGAACTTCAATATTTTTTTCTTTCTAACACTTTGAGACTGCTCAAACTCTCACGGTTTCCCAGGCTTTTAGAAGCTGTTTATAGCTTAGTTTCTTGGATTCCTGCCTATCACATGGAAAGCTAAGGAATGAGAAAGTTCCTTGAGAGGAATTCATATTCAGGATCCTGGCTTATTTCTGTTCGGGCCCTTTCTCCAGGATAAGTGTTCCCTGTGTTCTGGCTTTCTTGGTAGCTTTGAATTCCAATTTTTGTCTTCTCAGACCAGCAAGGCTGCTGTGGTTCTAGACATATATTTCTTCTCTGTCTCAGTGATGTCCTTTGAGAACTGATAAATGCCCTGAAGGAAAAACATGAGGGACCTTTAGGGTTTACTCCTGTGTTTCCCTTTTCTCCAGAATCTTGGCCCCTAAAGTCCTGGCTGCTTTTGTTCCTCTCCTATGACTCCAAACAGCTGTTTTCTGCAATATATTTAGCTTTTATAGTTGCTCTCAGCAGGATGGTTAACCTGATACAAGCCACTCTGTCAAAGGCAGAAGCCAACGTCTCCAGATATTTATTTTTAAAAGTGGTTTCCAGGACATGTCCTGAGGCCATTGCACATATTTAGCTCTGTCTCCTGCATTTTTTTGAGGCATCTCCAACTGAGGGCTGGCAAGATCTTTCGGCATCTTCAACATTATTGATAATAAATTATTAAGCGCTGTTTAATATAATTTCTAAATATTAAATATTTTGTAAGTATTTTGAAATTGGGATTAAAGTGCCAAGCATGATCATTCTCAATCAGATCACTCAGTTTAGCATAACACACACTGATTCTCTATGAAATAAAGTTTACCATCTTTCACTTTAAATTGTGAGGCATTCCATTTCAGACTTCACACACACGTACACACACACACACACACACACACACACATACACACACATATCATGCCTCTTTCTGCCCCTCTGGGAACCCTGACCTGAGCTGATATTCTGACTCCGCTATTACACTGTAATATGACTGTGGTCAAGCCCTCTTTCAACCCCTGGCCCTTAGTTTCCTCATTTGGAATATGAGTTTTAGGTGGGAAGTGGGATAGGACCAGGCAAGTGCCCAGGGTCCTCCCAGCTCTGATGCTCAATCTGTCTTCTATGCTTTGATTTGGGGAATCCTTGGTGGAGCAATCAGATACTTAACTACTCTGAGCAATGAGTCCTCACTCAGACTGCAGAACTCACTCCCCTAAGTCAGCCAGTCTCGTGGCTGTGGGCCAGTCCTCTCTGGGGCATAAGGACTGAATGGACCAGGCTGGGTCTATGTTCCTGACGGGCAGGCACCCTGGGCAGTGGGCCTCCCAAGGAACTGTACCCTGTGTGAATGACAGGAGAGAAAACATCTCATGCTGCCCCTAGTCCCCCAAACCTGCATCATTCAACCATCTTGGCCAGGAATTTCAAATCTACAGGTGGTTGCCTCTCAAACGTGTCCAAAATGTCCCCTTCCTGCTCGTTCTGAATGTGCTGTCTTGTAAAAATTGTCTGAGAGAGATTGACCCCTCCTTTGCCCAGTTATAAATTTAAAATCTTTGCTTTAGAATTAGTCCCTGAGCTCCACCTGAGCCTGTTCCCTCTCTTCCCCTGCTCGGCTCTGGACCATGGCTGGTACAGACATGTGCTGCCTGCTCTTCCATGCTCCCAGGCAGCAGGCTCCTGGTTGGATTTGGCCAGTGAGAAGCACTGGAGGGAAACTGAGGGCAAGAAGAAGGGAGAAGCCAGCTTATTTCTGTCCTTTTCTCTTTGCCTTGGGTTGACTGAATCCTTGGCAGAATCTACACATTCCATGGTCCCAGCTCCTCATGGATGGGCTCCCTGCGGTTTTCAGCCTCTCCTGGGTAACCCCAGCTCCCTGCTCAGGTAACTCTGGCTTTTCTTTGTCCCTTCAGCTGAAGGTTGGTCATAGTTTCCTGCTGTGCTCATCTCTAGGGTACCTCACCATCCCCTGTCATCTTCCCAGCCTCTTTTCTTATGTGGAAAACCAATAAGCATCATTAAATCCCCTGTATGTGAGTACTCGGAGGACTTGCTGCTTTCTTGTTTAGATTCCAACCAGCTGAGTTGCTAAAAACTGTACTTCAAGCATCGTTTTCTTTCATGAGTATCTAATTTAAGCACCACTGAAGCACATTCATCCTCATTTCCTTTATCACCTCCTAAGGTAGACAGGACTGTGCTCAGGGACACAGCAGTGAACAAAACAGGCAATATCTCTGGTCTTGTAACACTCACAGCTTTGTGGGCAAGACAGCCTCAAATTCTTAGAATCAAGTGTGTTGAGAATGAGACATAGAGATTTAGGACATGGACAGAATTGGGCTCAGGCCTCAGCCCTGTGACTTACTGCAGGCTGTAAAAACGCAGGCAAAGGACTTTGCCTCCTTATGCTTTAGTTTCCCCTTCTTTAAAAGAGCACTTAGTTACTCGATTTGCAACCACTTTACATGTCCAGGGAGGATGCTGATGCTGCTAACTTCATAGGATTGATCATGATTAAATGAGTTGCTAGAGACAGAGGTCCAGGAAACAAACTCACATCAAAGGTTTATTTTTAAAAGCAGCTTCTGGGGAGCACACATTCAACACTGCTGAGCGTCAGGTCCGACAGGCGAGGTGAGGCTGGAGATGTGACAAGAAGAGGCGAAGTCTAGACAGTGCTGGGAGGAGCACCCAGTCACAAGGCTGGAATTACGCCCATGGCGATTTCTGCTGGGAGCCAATCTGTAGCCGCACCGGTCTGCGTGCAAGTGGGGGCAAGAGCCTTCCTCTCTCCTCTGTTTGGCCAGGATGTCAGTCCCCCTGGGAAGGACTCACTGACGTCTAGTCTGGGCTGGCCTCCCTGGACTTTTCTCGTCACTGTTGTGCTCGTGGCCATCAGCATCACCATCATCTTCATCGTCATCGTCATCACATCATCACTAATGTTTACTGAATGGGGGATCTGCCGTGCTCCAGACATTGAGCTGTGGCTTCTCATGGCAGTCTGGGTTAATTCCAGTCCTTTTATTTTTCCTCATCATTAAGACTGAATGGTTCCCAGAGTGGGGAGGGAGGAGTACGTGTGTATGTGTGTGTGTGTGTGTGTGTGTGTGTGTGTGTGTGTGTGTGTAAATCTGCATGTGCCACAATAATTTAAATTTGATGCAGGACATTTCAAATCATCAAAGATTCAAAGTTAAGCTATGCTGAATATGATTTCAAATTTAATTGTGTTGCAAGTTTTTGAAAATTTAGATTCCACACAGGTTGGAGGGACACAGGCACTGGCTGCAGAGGGTTGAAAGACCTGGATTTGTTACTTGTTCTTTGTTCTTATCCTCAAGGCTGCATGTGGTCAGTCTCGCAGTGGGTCCCTGCAGCTCTGGACCCATTTTCTTGCTGCCCTCTTGTCTCCCCTGCTAGACCACAGTCTGGGTCCTCCTTGTGGTTCTCTCATCTCCTTAGATTCAGATTTAAGTGAATCATTTATTTACATTTTAATCACAATTTTTAATCATCCTACATAACAGCGTTCTAATAGCATTAAATAATTGCAAAATCTAATAAAAACCAGTCTTAACCTCATTGGAATCTCATTAAGAATAGGGATGCTCTTTTCGCTAAATTGTTGGAAGATTGTTTTGTCTGGTTTTGTTTTGTTTGCACTGCCCAGGAGAGCTGGGGCAGAAATGGAGTCAAAAGATGTAGGTTCACACACTGAAAAATTTTAGAATCCACCTTTGTAAGTTTACAGATGAAGAATCTGAAGTCTGAAGAAAGGAGGGGACTTTTCCAAAGTCACACATGAAACTTGTGGCCACTATGAACCAAAACTCAGGCCTCCTGCCCCTTAGTCTAGTATCTCCCCCACAGGATCTGGGCCTTGGGCTCAGGCATCAATTTGTGGATTTTGATGAGTGTATCATCAATTGAGCAACCACTAGATGATCAGCCAAGCCCTGCTTCACCCAACAAGTCTGGAGCCGCAGGATGGACACCAGCAGGTTTGAAAGATGCAGAAGAAACAGGCCTTGCCCTCTGGAAAACTGGACCGCCTCCAGGGATGAGGTTTACAGGATGAGGTTTACATGCAAATGATGAGATACAGTCTCCTTAAGTACTTGCTCTGGTCACACTGCTCACCCAGGCTTTTTCATGTCAGCCCAAGGGTGGCAGTTCTTCCAGTCTGTTCGGTGCAGGCCGGTACTGACAAAGGCTTCCCATAGCCCTGGCACTGAGACAGCCCCGAACTCCTTGTCCACTCTAACAAACAACATCTCCCTCAAAAGGACTCATTTGGTAGGACTGGGGAAGTCACAGGCTGGAGGGAGAGAAGGGAACGAGGCTCAGGCAGGAAGCCGTTTTATGATTCATCAACGCACAAATGCTGGCATCTCTCTCTCTTGGAAAAAAAAAAAACCCACCTCTAATATTAATAATTATGCCAGCTTTTGTACAGCACTTTGCAGTTGACAACGTGCTTTTGAATCCATTATCTCGTCTCAGCGTGTCTGTGGGAGAGTGGGGAAGTGGGAGAGCGCTCAGGGCTGGCATCTTTGGGGAATTAGCAGCCTTTGTTTCCCTCAGAGTCCAGCCCGGCCAGGTGGGTGGGTGTTGTCGCAGTGGCTGAGCTGGTGCTGAAGTTATTCTTGCTGTGGCTGTGCCATCTAGGACGACCCCCTGAGTTGCTGTTTTCCCAGGAAAACTTTAGCAAGTCTGTCCAGACCAGAATCTGGAGTGGTTCCGAGTTGTCCTGCCTGGAACTTCATTTCTCCTCAAGCTGAATGCTTGGCTAGTGCTGGACATCCTCCCTGGCCCTTGCAGGCCACTCTGAGAAGGGCTGGGCTCTGTCCTTGTGCCTGGAGCTGTGGGTAGAGTCGTCCTTTAACACAGCTGGGACCCCCCTGGGACAAAGGTGCTGCCCTGATGGACTTTGCCGAGTGCCACAGTCCTGAGATTCCTGCTGCCACATGTGCCCATTCACGACAGGCCCTTTAAACCCTGACGGGGGTGGAGGGGCTGAAACGTAACTGGCAAGTATTAGTATGTTCAGGAAAATGGAGCGTTAAAATTTTTTTCCAGAAATGGGGAATTCATCTTGCTTTCTTGCTGCTAGCAGGAGAGACACCAAGAATAATAAAAACCACAAATACTACCACCACCACCACCACCACTAAAAACAGTCCCTAACCTGACAATGAAGGTAGCGTTATTTCTTTTAGCTTAAGGAGTGCCCCTCTTGCTGCTCCAGTAAGTAAATCAATTAAAATGCGTCTTGTCCTTCAGGTCTGTGAAGCCCCTCAGGCGGGCTCTGCTCCTCTTACTCCTCCTCCCACTTTCCAGGGAGGGTGCCTGGGTTCAGGACAAGCTCTTGTCTCCCGGTTTTGATGGGCTTGCCTGGTCCATGCAGGGGTCCCTGGCTGACCTGTGTGCCCACTTGTCCTGGGGCAGCCTCTGGCCTCACCAGCTCCACCCCTGCAGTGTCCACTGCTGAGGACGGGGTCGGGGCGGGGGGGAGCTCGTAGTCTGTGTTCTTGACCGTTGACCCTGGTCCTGATGCAGCAGTCCCAGGACAGCAGGAGATGAGGAGGGAGTGCCATCCTGGGCCAGCTAGACACTCAGCCACTTCAACGTACCACCCTGGGTGGTGGTGGACCGCTTGCCCAAGGGATGGGTTTTCTGCAGACACTCTGATTTTCCTGACATATGCCCTGGGAGGTCAGGAGTAAGCTGCCGTGTGCTGGAATTTCCCTGCAAACTTGTCTGGCAACCCTACCAGTTTCTCTTTTACCCCCAGAGATTTCAACCACTAGAGAGAGCCATTAATGCCCGTCTGACCTTTTCAACATACTTTTCTCTCCGTGGGCTCCACCACTAGCCACGAAGGATGTTCTACTTCATTTTTCTGGTGTTTGGGGAATCTTTGTGTCACACCCTGCTTCTATGACCTTCTTTGAAGCCTTCTTCCACTTTCACTGGGCAATAAGCTTTATCATCTAGCCTGGCAGAAAGGATGCAAGGAAAAGAAAAAAGCCTGGACCCATGCAATTACATTGGGAGTCATTTCCAAAAAACCGTGGCACTTTATAACATCAATGTCACCAGGGATTGAAGAGCACCTTGGACCCCGTGAATCAGTCACCCTCTTTGGATCAGGTTCCTACAGCCCAGCCCTGCCCGGCCTGGTCCACTCCACTTTTCATGCGGCCTCAGAGTGACCCACAGGCACTTTGTCACCCTCAGCTTTCCTTCTGGACTCAGCCTACTTAAAAGAGAATTATTTGCCCAAAATTGGGCTGGTAAGTACTCCAAATAGAATTTAGGCAAGTGGATAAAGTTCCACATGCACTATCTTAATTTCTGAGTCTCTCTTTATGTGCACTCAAACCAGGAGTCCTGAAAGTTCACCCTTCAGATATGCTTTTAAACAAAATAACATGTTTTTGTTAATTTGGAGACAAACCTTTCACTAAACAGATAGAGCCAGAGGTGGTCTGCACCCTGCAATATATGCACCACTTATGATCTTTGAAAATAAAGATGAATAGCAGGCAGTAAATCCCACGGCTTTATGAGGACCCGTTGTCCTGTGGAACTGGAGTGAGGAGAGGGGGCTTGTGCTTTATTTTGGGATAGAACTGTGCACTTTGTTGACCTGCTTTCTCTTTTCCCCCAAATATCTATATGGTTCAAAGCTTGGCCAAGGCTCATGTTCTAATAAATTGCGTTACAGTATTAAGCTGGCTTGTCCGTGTGTTTGCAGTGAATGTGGAATCAGGACAGAGTTTGGTTGGAGGCTTGCTGTGAGGCTTCTGGTGGGTTCCTAGGGTGGTCAGAGGTGCATACAAAGCTCAAGTCAGGTGAGATCCCACCTGAGGACAGAGAGCCCACCTTACTCCAGCTGGCTCTTCCTCCGGGGGCACACCTCATGGCTCTGCTGTTGGGTTCCTGCCCTTCCCCTCTGTTTACTACCTACACTGGTCTCCCCGCTGGCCCCCAGACACATCCTACCTTCCAGCTTTGGACTTGTGCTCGGGCCCTTCCCCTGCTGGTGGTGCACCCTCTGCCCTCTCTCTGAGTCCTCCAGGACCCTCCCAGCTCACGGTCTCCGCCGCTCTGTGCTCCCCAAACCGCCTTGGCATAGCCCTGTCTTCCCACAGGCTCCCACAACTTCGAGTCCTGAGTTATTTGGCCTTAAGTGCACGCAGACCGGCTTTGCTGTGAACTTGGCACGTGCCCTTTTCTTTGGTTTTTCTGGGACTAGGATTGGGTTTTCCTCTTTTGTTCTGGTGTCATCTACCTTGGGTCTTGGTCCATCGTCATGATCAATAACTGATGACTGGGTGATGGATGACATCTGTCTTTTCCTCCTGACTCCAGTTTGTTTATATCTGAATTACCCTTAACATTCAGAAATGATTGGGACAAAGCTACATCTGAACAAAAATCTTGCTAATTCCTCCTCCCCTAACTTCGACTGTGTCTGCCGCCCACACTCCCCCGATGGCTGGGGCCCTGTGGCTGAGAGAAGAGGCTGAGTCACCCCATTCATAAACAGCACAAGTTGGAGTTGTCTTTGCCTCTGGAATGGGATTCTTGAGAAGCCTTTTATTTTCACCCAGCTTTTTCTGTAAATCATGAAAACAATGTGATTGTGTCTCAGAAATACAGAAATGTACCAGCTTTTCTCAATGGACCCAGAACAAATTTTTTAGTGAAGGCTGATTTTTCAGAAAAATAAAACTTGGGAATTTTTCTGTAGATTTTTATTGGATAAAACAAAGCTCTTCCATCAGTGGAGTGATAATGATGATGGTGATGATGGTGATGATGTGTGTGTGTGTATATGTGTGTGGCGGGGTGGGTATGTGGGTGGTCACAACTGGCTGGGCTTCTTCCTTCCCATTTGTGCCTGAGTGTGGACACACGGAGCTTCAGTTTCTTGTTTTCTTAAAACCTGAGAGTGTCATCCCAGTCTTGGTGCCGGTTGGTAATGGCTGTGTTGTAACAACATTCCTACCGTGGTGATGATTTATTGACATGCAGTCCAGCTGCTTGATAAGAGCACGTTTCCCCGTTTTGGGGGCAAGCCCACTTGCTGTCCCGAGTCTGGCCGGCTGCCCCAGTCTCCATTGCTCTCACCTGGTCAGGGGGCTGCGCACGGTTGGGTTGTGTATCTGCGTATGCACACTGAGAAACCAACCTGTGATTGACTGGAGGAAAAGCTGTTCAATCAAACTTCCATTTACATGAGACCAAATGGCCAGAATCACGTGTGAATTTTTTCCCCCTTCTAAACTGACAGAGTTGACTTATTGTTTTGGCACCTGGGAGACGCAAGTATAGAGAAAAGCTTCAAAAGCTTCAAAGCTCTCCCCAGGTGAGCTCATCCGTACCCATGCCTTGAAATGCCACCTCTATCCTGACAGTCCCTAATTTGCATCTCTAGGAAGGCCTCAGGCTCAGGGCTCCAGGCTCCTATCCAATTGCTGGCTTGACCTTTCCAGGTGGGGGTTACACAAGCATCTTAAACTAACCGTGTCTCTCACAGAACTCTTGATGTTTCTCCAAACCCATTTCTTCTCTCCTCTTTCCCACCTCAGTAGATGGCACTGTCATTTACTGATTTCCACAAACCAAAATCTTGGAGCACATGTGATGTATCCCCCTTCCTTGTGTCTTCTCTTCAGTGTGGCTCTCGTCGCCTTGTCCGTGACAGGCATCCCTGCCTGGACTGCCCGAGAGCCTCCCAGCAGGGCTTCCTGCCCCTTCTCTTGCTCTTCAGTTCATCCTCCACACAGCAATCTTTTCAGAACATAAATTGGATCGCATCACTCCCCTTTCCAAAACTTTACGCTGAATCCAACTGCACAGAAAATAAAATCCAAACTCCTTATCTTGACTTGTGAGGCCCTTCCTGACCTGCCCCTGGGGATCTCTGCAGCCCTGTCTGGTGCCTCTTCCCCTGTCCCTGCATTCCAGCTGCAATGGCTTCCCCCTGTTCCTGGACCACACCAGCCTCTTTTCCTCCCCAGAGCTCTTGCTGTTCCCTCTGCAGGAAACACTGTCTCCCTCTGACCACATGTCCGGTGCCTTCTTAAGGTTGCCCCTGAAAACCACATCTTTAGGGAGGGCTCTCCTGACCTCTCAGGTGAGTATATTCTCTGCCCGCTTTGCTGTTCTCCATCTCTGCTCCTCTCTTAGTTTTATTCCCAGAACTTCACCTTTTGTAATTAGTTGCCTACTTGTCTAGGTTCCTTCCTGGGGCTGTGAGTTCTGGGAGGCGCAATGCAGTATCTGCCTTGTTCACCTGGACCCACAGTATTCAACTATAACAAGTATTTGTTGAAGAAACACTGAAGACCTGCAGAATAGAGCTAGGAATACCACACAGGTTCTGCCCTGCTGGGTTAAAAGAGGTGTTGGGTATGCAAGTGCTGGGCAAACCAGATAGTGGTATCCGTGTTGTCAGTGGTTAACTGAGTACCTGGGGAGAAGCAAGTGTTGGGGGCAGTAAGGCTCCAAGCTTGACTGAAACCCTGAGAGCAGCTCTGCTCTCCTAATTCTTGGAGAAAAGTGAATTAGAGAGTTGTTTCCAGCCCAACAGTGATGCCAGTGGAACAACTATATAATGCACATTTCTTCATGCCTCTCTTTTTGCCTTTGGTGTTAAAAAGCTTAAAGCTAAACTGGGACTCAATTATCATGCAAAAATTAGCTCAAATTTTTTTTGTTAAAAACAGACAATGTTTTGTGAAAGTACCTAGCACCCTGCCTGACACACAGAGGAAGCTCAAAATTAAGCAGTAATATGTGAATAGGCTTGGATTTGATTGTGTCTTTGCCATTTTTAGAGTACATGACCTCATATCCTCTTTGGAGGCAGGGAAAACATCAAGTGGTTTTTTTTTTTTATTACTGTAAAAATAAAATGATTACTACTAGCCCAAAGTGGAAACAGCCGAAATGTCCATCACTGATAAGTGGATAAATAAAATATATATAGTCATCCCATTGAATATTATTAGGCAATAAAAAGAAATGGAGTATGGACACATGCTATGACATTGATGGACCTTGAGAGCACTAGGCCAAGTACAAGAAGCCGGTCACTCAAGACCACATATTATTTGATTCCATTCATATGAAATGTCCACAATGGGCACATTGGTAGAGACAGAAAGTAGACTGGTGGTTGCCTAGGGCTGGGGGATTTGGGGGGAATGAGGCGTGATTGTGAGTGGGAGTGGAGTTTCTATTTGGGGTCATGAAAATGGTGATGGTGATGAATGTACAACTCTTTGAATATAGTAAAAATCATTGAATTGCACTTTAAACGGGTGAATTGTATGGTATGTGAATTATACTTCAATAAAGCTGTTAGCATTGATTAATTAAGTTAGAGTAAGAGCACCCCTGGCTCTCTGATGATAGCATGACTGAACAGGCCGATCGGAGTGGGCGTGAATCGAATGCCAGCTTTGACTGGACGAGAATAATAGGTCCTTCCTCTCTCTCTCCATTCTCTCTTCAAACATTTCTCCTTCCCTCCTTCACTAAAGGATTTTCTCCACATTCTTCTGGAGGCTCTGACCCAGAGATAAAGTGGACATGGCCTTCATCCTCAAGGAGCTAGGTTTCGTTGAGGGCAGAGCAGGGTGGAGAGGAGAGGGGTAAAGGATGAGACTGAACGTAACTCACTGGGCACAGATAGAGTGTCCTGGTGATTCTGGCAAAACAGATCCTCTTTGTGTCGAGGAACATCTTTTGTTACAGCAAATACTGTTTTATTTCTTCTTATATGAATTCAACAGACGGTTACTGTGTGTGGTGCTGAGGATACAGAGATGAATAAGAGTGTGTCCCCATGGGCTGGGTGGGGCACGTGATGCGACTCTGCTTGCTCAGTGGGGTAGGGGCTGGAGGCTGAGGGAGGCCTGCAGGGTGCTGCAGGGGGCGGGAGAGGGATGGGAGTGGCAGGGGTGGGGTGGGGTGGGGGGGTGAAGCTTCCTGTGCAGTCCCTGTTGGAAAGATGAGAGTGCTCTTGGCAAAGCAGCCCGAGACCTTGCAGAAGGCTCAAGTTTGGGGCAGGACACACAGCTTTCCTGTCCGGTTACTGACTTAACCAAGGCAGAGAGCAGTTTGGCGGCCTCCCCTCCTCCCAGTCTGGGGATCCGCTGTGAACTCCGGGCTGGGAGCGGCCTGAGGCCGGAGGGGCTCCTCTGCTGTGGCATAAACTTTCCTCTGGCACAAGTGGGGGGCCCTGCTCCCTAAAGTGAGGAGGTCACCACTTCCACTTGGGAGAGGAGGACAGGCCCTGTGGTCCCTGCGGGAGAGTCTGCACGGCCTGGAAGGCCCTCCGGGCGAACGCCGGGCTCTGTGCGGGATGTTCGCCACTAGAGGGAGTGCTGTGTCATTTTCTGTCACCAGCGCTGGGCTCCCAGGCCTGGAGTCCGGGTGGGCGGCAGCCAGGGCTTGGAGGTTCCTGGGAAACTCCCTCCTTTGCCCTTTTCCATTGAAAGATGTCTCAGAAGCAGCTGGACTCAAGCATCCTTAGTGCTGTTTGTCAGGAATTTGCAGAACCCTCGAGTCCGGGGTACAGTCTCAGGCCTGCTGCAAACCCTGGGGCTGCTGTGGCCAGGATTCTGGGAGCCCAGAGAAGCTGTCCTGTGCTCCCAGGACCCGAAGACCTGAGAAAAGGCCTCAGTTCGTTCCTCTGTGGAGAGTCTGGTCTGGCCCTCAGAGCTTCCAAGGACAGGTTCCAGGGTTCTCGGCAGTGCCTCAGCCCTGTGCTACCTGGAAAAACAGTTCAGTGCTTGACAGGAGGGAAAGGTGGAGAGCCAGCTTAGGAAGAAGTGAGGCCAGGCTGGTAGGACATGCAGCTGGTGTCAGAGGTCAGGGGATAGGGAAAGCTGGCTCTCCAAATCTCAAACATGGGGTCAGTGGAGCTGATGGGCATGGTGGGGTGGGTCAGAGGGGCAGCACCCAAATTTCACAAGAATGAGTCAGCTGTGGCTTTTTTGACATGGCCCTTAGTTCAAGGGCAAAGGAAGGTTGCTTATGGATGCCCCTAATTCCTGCCAGGAGGGGCTCCCATAGGTTCAGGTCAGGCTGGCCTCCTGTGGTGACTGGCTGAGGGCTGCTGTCTTTGAAGGCAGGGATAGGACTGGACAGGGAGTTCAGAGAATGAGCCCTGGTCCTTGGCTACCACCAACATGGCCACTAAGACCCTGGGCATGTCCTAGACTTCTTGTGCCCCAGGCCCTGCTCAGGGTACCCAAGGCTCAGGGCCCATTTCTCCCTCCAACGTTGACTGCTGGGTCTGGTAGGTAGACCATCTTTTGCAGCCCCTGGGCACAGGCAGCAGGGGTGAGAGCTGGGGGCCCATGGGTGGCAGGAAGCTGGTGTACCATCTGCAGTAGGAGCAGGTCAGAGCCGGCTGGCTGAGGCTCCTGTCACTGCCGTGGTTAATGCTGGTGATTACCATGGTTACCCGAGCCTGGAAGCTCTGACAGTCAAAGGCAGAGCAGGAGAAGGATGTCCTGTCCCTGCTCGGAGCCACATGACTGCCTCTGCCTCCCCAGGCAATATTCTCCTGGCAAATATAAGAGCCTGGACCAGAGAAGTTATTTTGCCACGGTTCTGCTGGTCCAGGCATCATCAATCACCAAGCATAAGTGATCTTTGGGGGGCCCTGTCCTGAGCACATTCAGTGTGAGGGATGCAGAGGGGGTGTCTGGACTCTGCCCTCAGTCTTCTTAGTCTTGGGAGGACAGAGGAAGAGCAAGAGATGTTAGCCTGATGCTCGGGGAGCTCCGAGACAGAGGAGGGAAGCAGTTAGAAGAAGAGATGGAATTCAACATAGACTCTCGAGGTTACAGGAATGACTTTCTGGGCCTGTGCTTCCAGTGCCAGCTTGAGGCTGGGATCGCACCCTCTCCAATAGGGCACTGGCTGGGGAGTCAGGCCGCCTGCTTTGCCAGTGGTTATGAGCTTCAGCTCCTGCTGGGTCCTGGTTTCTCCATCTGCAAAATGGGGTTAATGATTACTAATCCCCCACCTACTTCAAGTCTGTGGGGAGGATTTTTTAAATGAATAATTTTGTGCATTGAAATGAGCCAACAGATTTCAAGCCTTTGGAGAAAAGGCCTTATTTATTATTATCATTCAACTCACTGAGCAGAAATTCCATTTATCGCCTTTGCTGCCTCTCCAGTGCTGCGTGAACTAAGAACCATATTACCGTCGGTGAGATGACAGGGCTCTTCACAGCCACCCAGATCCTAGCCCTAGGAATTGCTGGGGGCCTGGGGAGGCTGGGTGGGGCTTCCTCTGAGCTTTAAGGGGGTTTTATGGCCAAGAGCAGAGCAGGAACTTCATGTCCAAACACTGCAGCAAAGTCTGAATCTTCTCCCGCAGGGTGCCTAGCCTGGGGTGTGAGACCTGGGAGGAGGGAGGTGGGTGGAGGAGGCCTGCTCTGAAGCTCTTTCTTTTTGGTTCACTATCATTATATGTTGACTTTAAAGATGAGAAATAAAGACATATGAAAAGAAAGAAAAGTAAATTACTTAAATTAATTAAATTCTGATATTCAGGGCTGGTAAAACGTCTAACATACAGGTTCTCGTATGTTTCCAAGGGAATGAATGAATGCAGAAGACTGTAATCTGTCTGATAAATATCTGATCAACTTTGTTAAAGATAAAGATTGTATTTTTTTAGAGAAAAACCCCACTGATGTGGTTTGAGATTCACTGCAAAACTGAGAGGGAGGTCTGGAGATTTCCGTGTATTCCCTGCCCCTACACATGCACAGCCTTCCCCGTCACCAACATCCCCTGCCAGAGGGGGTCATTATCACCCAAAGTCCATGGTTGACATTAGGGTTCACCCTTGGTGTTGTACATTCTATAGATTTGGACCAACAGATAATGATATGCACCCACTATTATAGTATCAGACAGAATTTCACTGCCCTAAAAATCCTCTATCAGACTTTTGACCCTCTGTATATGTGCATATATAAATACTCTGTCCATTATAGTAATAGATACTATTTTTAAATATAGGATTACACCATAATATTGATTTAAAACCTGTTTTGTCTCAGAAAAATGTAATGAGGATTAGAAGTTTGAAACACCTCCTTCTCAACAATTTGGGTTTGACCCTTTAAGTCTGTTATTCAGACAAGATCATGAGGCTGAAGTAAGGAAGAAGGACACCACGTGACAAAGGACAGAGTCCCCCTGAGGCTGGGCAGGAGAGGAGGCAGAGAAAGGCAATGGGTGAGACAGAACATCCTTCAGCTGCCCGGTGCTCCCTTCCCTTTGTTCTCCGCAAAAGCTGTGCCCGCCCTCTCAGTCATAACTTCCTTTTCCAGAGTTCCTTACTCCTTGAGGGAGGTCACTTACTGAAAAAAAGATGCCTGCTAGTAAGATGTATCCCTATCTATCTATCTGTCTCTGTCGCTATCTACATATCTTTATCTCTATCTATGTATTTTTTGGTTCGTTGAGCCTTGCCAGCGTTCCCTGGACCCCTAGCAAATCAGCGGGTGTCTCCTGCGTCTCTCAGAGCCTTCCTGCACATGGGCTCAGAAGAGTCTTCCGTAACTCTAAGCCTCTGATTGTCCACAGCACTTCCTCTGTCTGTCTTATCTGTGCTGACAGCTACTCCTTTGTCTCCGCGGGTCAGACTCTTAAGTTTCCATGCCTGCTGGGCTGCACTCGAAGGACCCCCTACTTCCTCACTAGTCCTCTGGTTTCCTCACATCCTATTGGCTTGGTCCAGACTGGCTCAGTGGCCCACGGCAATGGCTGGGGGAGAAGGTGGGGCAGTGCCATCCCAGTGGACCCAGCACCGGCCCACCAAGCAGGGGTCACCCCGACCTGCCGGCGAGTCTGCAGAAGCAGTGCGCCGAGATCTCCTCCTTCCAGCGTGATAAGACTCCGGGGGTGTCCGACACCAGCTCCAGCTCGGCTGGTTAGGAAGGTGCTTTGTATTGCTGTTTCCCGGAGGGTGCAGCTTTGCACACCTTTGCTCATCACCCAGGACCTATTCCTCACCATGGAGCTGGCTGTTTACGAAGACTGAGCCATTTGTTCCTAAAAATCAGGGCTGCTGAAGGCTCTGCTTTTAAAGTTCTCCTGTCAAATCTTTATTCTTTCTCCGTCTCAGGTGATGTGCCTGAGGGCTCTGCTGTTCACCCACTAGAGTCACATCTCCTTCTTGCCTGGCCTATGTCTGTGGCACAGAGCTGTGAGGTAAAGCTGGCTTGTTGGCTGACAGGCTGCATCAAGGGGCCTAAATTTACAAAGAGAAACTCAGTGGGGCAGACTTCAAGTTTCCCAGCCAGGCCTTCTCTCCACAAAGGACTGCACGGATACCTGCGCACAGATGCCCACACTCAGAATGCTAAGGACATGCTCAAGACCCAAGGTGCATCATGCCCTTTTTTTGCCTAAAATGCACCAGTGTCTTCTTCCTGCACTCAGAATGAACTCTGCTCCTTTCACGGCCAACTGGACCTGTTGACCCTTCGCCGTCTCCGGGTCCTGCCACCTGGCCTGCCTTCAGCTGCCTTCACGTCTCAGCCCTTTCCTGCTGCTGACTTCAGGGCTGACTCCTGCCTGGCCAGCTTCCTTGGCCTCCTTCTCAGACGTCGGGAATTCACCTCTTTGGAGGGGCCATCCCTGGCCACCACATCCGACTTAGCTTTCCCTCTCCCCTCCTCGTATTACCTATTCTTTTTCTTCATAGCATGTATTTCAATTTTCTTATTTTTTGGTCTCTTTACTTATTTCTTATCTGTCTCTCCAAGTAGCCTCCATGAGAGCCTGGACACTTTTGACAATTCTCCTTACCACCACATCCCCAGCACTGGCAGGATGCAGGCCATGTCACACGAGCCCCATAAGTACTTACTGATGGTGGTTAAGCAGGACACGTAAGACTGTCTTGACTCCAGGAGACTTTAAATGCAACTTGAGTAAGACATTAGACTGGTCACTGCCTGACGGATACTTGCTCAGAACCAGGGAGAGCATCACCCCGTTCTGCTTACACAGATGTGGTAGTTCTGGAGCTCTGGGCACAGTTCTGGGTTCTCAGCATGAGAAGTATGTTAACAAAATGGTGGGTGCCTCGAGGAAACTGGGACTCGAAACCATGAGCTTTGACAGAAAGAAACTCAAAGCCTTTCACTTAGAAAGGGGAAGGCTTAGGGGATACCTATGTGCTAGCCACTGATAACTGAGTCATTACCATACTGTGAGAGAAGACTCATTTTGTGTGCTTAGAGTGGGTTGCCATTACTGGAGCTGTTACTAAAAACTTCCCTTGGTGAAGATGTGGGACTAGATGGCTTTTAAAATTGCCTTCAGTTCCACATTCAAAATTGTCCTTGTTGAGCTGCTCCAACAAGCATAGGACAGGTAAAAGGGGCAGGCACTTGTTTTATAGGACTTGTGGCCTTGCTGAAAAGCAGTTCTCTCTGGCCCTGTAAGTCTGTCTGTGTGTGTGCGTGTGTGTGTGTGTTTGTGGTAGATAGAATTGTTGTTGAGCAAACAGTCACTCAGTATCCCCTCTCTCTTCCTTCTCAGGATGGTGCGTGTTTATTTGCTTCATCCACTTCGGGCATGGCTGTGTAACCAGTGCTCAATGGCAAAAGTGTGCCTGGGCCTTGAATGTTTAGGTTTGCCCTCTGGTGCTCCTGCCTCCATCATGAGGTATGTATACCCTGGGTGAATCCCAGTTCCATGATGGAGAGACACATGGAGCAGATCTACCCAAGCCCAGCTGAGTCCAGCCAACCTGTGGACCCATGAATGAAGAGAAAGAAATGTCTGTTGTAAGCCACTGAGAGTTGTGGATTATTTGTTACAAAGCACCATCCCAGCAGAGCCTGACTAATGAGTGTTCATGGTTTTCTTTACATGGAACTGCTCCAATACTCAGATCTGATATGCGTGCTCTAATGCATATCATTGAGGAATTTGGATTTAGTAAGCGATTTTTTCCCCCCCTCCAGACTCCTTTCCATGGTCTCTTCCTGGAGTGTGCATCTCCTATATTTATAGGACAGTTAACTACATTGAAAAACTCTGCCTTCTCCCCAGCAAGCCCCTCTGCAGACTCTCAGACCTGCCTGTGTCTGATAAGGGCTGTTCTTGTCGTGGGAGGACCTCAGCTTTATGGGGAGGACGATGAGGCTGGAGCTCAAAGAGAAGGGGGATCCTCTGAGGCTGCAGCAGCAGGAGCAGAAGGCACAGCCGCAGGGCCCTCTGGAAGGAACAGAGAAGAGAGGCGGCTGAATGCTCGCGCTGCACGAGGACGTCGCAGACCCGAACCGGGATGTTCTCTGTGATGTCAGGTGAGCTGTTCCTTAAGCGCCTCTACCTCCAACCTACCCCGCACAGACACGCTGGAAAGTGGCTTTCAACGTGCCTTTGACTCTTCTCTCTCTTACATCACCCTGTGAAATGAAATCTCAAACACTTTAGTGGGGTTTGATGCAGAGAACAGTAAGCAGGTAGTGGTTCAAGCAGAAACAGAACAGGAGTCAAAAGCCCTGGAGAAAAGCATGAATGGGCTTGGAGAGGACAAATAAAATAGCGGAGACATTTATACGGGTCTCCCCTACCTCTCAGAACAAAACAATTATGAGATAAGAGAGGCACGGATGGGAGGGAATTCTTTCCTTTTTCACATTGCAAGCTAGAGAGATCCAATAGCCTGTTTATGAAGAACAATAAAGAAGATACATGAACTCATGAACTCAGTAAAGAGGTTGTTACACATATATTGGGTGGTTTTGAAAGTCCAGGGTTTTCTCCCCACTTTTGGATAATATTGTCAGCTAAGTATTAAACAATTTTTTTTCTTTTTCTTTCTTTCTTCTTCCTTTTTTTTTTTCAAAAAGCAATAACTGGCACCAACAGTTTGTTACAATTGGCAGAAAGAGTTATCACTTTTATTTAGGATTTGGAAATGCAATCAAAGAGGGGCAGATTGGAGCTTGAATTAAATGAAGCTTAAACAAGCAAAAGAAAAATCTCCGCTGGTCTTTTAAACAAACAAACACAAAAATTACAGCTCCTTGTTGTTAATTTGAAGCTATAAAAAATTTGACACTCACATTTGATAAAATGGTGCCAAGCAGAATGGTTGCTACTTTTTTTGTGTGTTGAGTACTGAATGTTCCAATCATTTTAAAAAATAAAAACCTATTGTTTTTGGAAACTCTCTGATGGGACCTGACTAGCTTATAGGCTGGAAGTTGCAGTGAAGGTTTTTTTTTTTTTTTCTGTTGGCTTTAGAGAAAATTATTCTTCCACGGATAACTTAAATAGACAGAAAAGCTGGGAGGATCAGGTTTGTTTTGTTATCTATTTTCACATTTGTTGTGTTTTGTGATTCCTGAATACCAAACTGCCCCGTGAAGGTGTGGAAACATTCCTACGTGACTTGCTCTTTGTTATTATTTCAATTTTGTTTAACTCATTCTGATACAGAAAGTCTCCATGTTATCTGGTAACTTGCCTTATCTAGATCACAGCTCTAAGAATCAGAATAGAAGCAAAAAATGTTCCCCTGAGAAGATAAAAGAGATGTCACAAAATGTTTGCTCTATATCTCCAGCATTTTACCTCCAGGTCTGTGAATCCATTCAAGGTTCTTAAATTCCAACTAGAGCAGCATTCTTGTTTTAAAACCCAGAGTGAATTAGAAATGAGGAGAGGTTCATCTGTGGGCAGGGATAGCGACCACCAGCAGTGACAGCAGGCAGTCTGGTAATAAGAGACAGGAAAACTACAAAACAGACACAAAATGAAAGAACTCAACAGCTTGGTTCTACTTAGTAAAGGATAAATACTTTCTTGAGTGTGAGGTTTAATTTTATGTCAATTTGATGGCCATGGGATGCTTAGATACTGGGTCAAACATTATTCTGGGTGTGTTCTGGGTGTGTGAGAGTGTTTTGGATGAGATTAACATTCCAGTCAATAGACTGAGTAAAGCAGATTGCCCTCCCCAATGTTGGTGGGACTCATCCAATCAGTTGATGGCTTCCATAGAACAAAAGGCTGACCTTACTGTGAATAAGAAGCAACTCTTTTGACTGACTTGACCTGGGATGTTGGCCTTCTCCCGCCTTTGGACTCAGACTCAGACTGGAACTTTACCATTGGCTCTCCTGGGTCTCCAGCTTCTAACTCTATAGCTCTTGGGACTTCTCTGCCTCCATAACTTGATTAAGAAATTCCTTATAATCCCTATCTGTCTGTCTGTCTGCTTATCTATCTATCTATCTATCTATCTATCTATCTACCTACCTATCTACCTATCTACCTACCTACCTACCTCATCCTAGGTTCTGTTTCTCTGGAGAAACCAGACTAATAGACCAAGCAGACTTTGGTCTTTGGGCTCCATCTGATTGGATTGACAGCACTCATCTGTGTCATGAAGAGAAGGTACAGGGCTTCTACTCCAGTCTCAGATCATCTGTCCCCTCCCCTGGACTCTGCCCAGCACTGGTACCTGTGTCTGTTCTGCCTGCTCAGGGCTGTGCCTAACTGGCTGTTTCTAATTTTGAGCATCGCTTCAGCTTCTAGAATATGGGCTCTGAGGGACGGTAAGTGACTGGTCCTCTGCTGTCTGCCTGTGCCCACACACACATAGTGACCTATCTCCTATAAACCGTTGTTAGATAAATGACTGTTCTCTGCACCCTTTCACAATGGCATTGAGTAGAAATAGTTGAAGACTTTTTTTTTTTCACTAGCTGGAATTTCCTAAAAAGTGTTAATGTTTAGAGAGAAAACTCTCATGCTTTGTAAACACCCTTACCTTGTCCCTCAGCACCTCCTTCTTCAGCCCTCCCCTCTGCCATTGCCCGTGAGTGTGGGATGTGCACACGGGCACGGCCAGGTGTCGTGAGAGATGTGTTGCAAGGGAACAGTGCAAATCAGATCTTATTTCCTCACTGAAACACTGCTGCAACACGGGCGTATTCCTGATTCACAACTTTTCATACAAACATGTGATATTTAAATCCTGAAGTAGATGTTGGCCTGGAATCAGAGCTGTGGTTGAATCCTGCTTCTTGCAGCCAGTAGCCTTGTAACCGTGGGCAGGTCCCTGATCCTCTGTAGGTCTCAGTTTCCTCATCTACTAAGTAGGGAAAAATGCCCACTTCACAGGGCTGTCGTGAGGATTAAACTCAATAATGTATGCAAAGTACTGTGTGTATTACCTGGTGCATAATAAGTGCTCAATAAATTTTAATACCCTTTCTCCCTTCTCCTCTTGCCAGTTCAATCAAGGATTATGATAGATGTGTTTCCTGTTCAGTGTAAAGCTTTTTAAAGGGCATATAAATCAGTTAAATAGGCCAATGCAGCAATTGATCACATAACATTTGTTTAAGAGATCCTGGGGAGAGGGGCAGAAGATTAGGGGCTTGTGGAAACCTCTGGAGAGCTCCTCGGAGGGGGCTCTTCAGACGGGGAATCCTGTGATGTGGTATGTGCCCGCTCTGCTTTAAAAATTCTGTGAGAAAGGGCAGGGCGTTGTGATGGGTTGTGACTTACGTCTGGGAACTTACACTTCAGGAGAGTGACCCTGAGTGGTCCTGGCTGCCAGGTGGGCCCCCACAGGAAAAGGCAAAATGGTCTGAGGAGTCACTGAAATGGCCATCTGACCTGCCTTCTGAATGCAAGGATTCGTGAACTAATCTCCTCAATGAGGGCCGCAGATAAGCCAGATGACTCAACTCTAGGTTTCTCACACTTGCCTGCTGTGAAGAGGAAGGCACGTTGGCAGGCCCCTTCCCCACTCTGGCTGCTTCAGTGAGCGAACCCGGAGGGCAGGATCCTCCAGGCTGTGTTTGGGTGACTCTGGGGACACCGGTACTGGGGGGGTGGGGGTGCCACGTGTCACAGAGAGAGGAAGGCGTTTGAGAGCTGTAAGGGGTGCTCATTCAGGGGCCACAGAATGGCCTCAAATGAGATTCAGATTTAAAGCAATTCTAAAAACATCCCCAGAGCATCATCTTCCCTGGGGGAGCACAGAGGGGATTCTGTTTGTCCACGCATGGTTCTTTTCTTCTCTGGTCCCTGGACCCTGGAGGACCCATGTTTTAGAGTGGAATTTAGAGGATGCGTTCTTCAGAATGAGCCTCTCTAGCGTGACTTTGTCTCAGCCACCCCTCAGGATCAGGCTCAAGGACTTCCCCTCCCTGCAGCGTCCCTGCCTGCTCCATCCTGTGCTCTCCCCAGGGACGAGGCGGGAGCTGTCTCGGAAGGGGTAGGACTCTATCTCTCTGCAGTTTGTGAGTGTTGCAAGATGATTCTCTGGGGGTTTCTGGCATTTCTGCAAGTCTTGTGAGCAGAGGCACTGACGGCCTTTGTTCTAGACTCTGTCTTCTGGGATATGTGTACAGCAAACAGCCTTGGAAGATACAGATAGTGTCTCCCTCCGGGGTAAGGAGCAGATAGCAGGTATTGTTACTGCCCAGTATAGTAAAGAGAATGACTCCCTCCAGGACAAAAGCCAGGTGGGTTTATGCCCATGTTGAAAGGTTTGGGTTTTCTAAGCTTGGATTCCGTCAGCTGTCAAGCAGACCTACTGTGTGTGCAGCATCTGCCTGGGCCCCTCCACATGGTCCCTGTGGGACTCGAGTGGACAAGATTGTCCCCATGGGACTTGGGTGGACAAGAGGCACCAGTGCAAATGCAGGGCTCATGCTGCCTGCTGGGCGGTGAGGAATAAAGAGCTTTATTTCATGTCTTCTACCCTTATCTGTAGAACGAAGGCTGACTTGTTAGCTGGCAAGAGGATGAAATCTGCGACCTTCCACAGCTCTTGACAGTGAACTCCTCACAGAGGGAGACTAGTGACTGTCCAGGGCTGGGGGCAAGGCTGTGCCCACTGGCAGGAGGCCACTGTCATGCCTAATAATGACCTGGGCAGCATCTTTCCCTCACTGAGCCCTCTCCCAGTCTCTCTCTGTCTCTGTGTCTCCTGGCCTCCCCTGCACCTCCTCCTGTTAGGATTTCCTGCATCTCTGGGCCTTGTGAGATGACTGGGTGTTTTATCTCTCCCCACTTTCCCCAGGGATGGATCTCTGGGCTCCAGCAAGCTCCAACGTCCTCTGCTCTACAAGGAGCAGTTTGTGTCAAGCCTTCTGCACCTGACGCCTGTCCCCGCCCACCCTGTGGCTTCCCTCTCTTTTCCCATGGAGGTGTGGCCTGGCGCTTCTCTTCGTTGTAATCCAGGCTTTGATGGCCCACTTTCCAGCATGCCTGACTACACCTCTTGTTTGGTAATTTTCCCACCCTCAGGGAGAGAAGGATGTTCCGGGGATGCCAGCACTGAGGGCAGACTTGCTAGAGAACCCTATCAAGTGTGAGGCATGTCCACAGCACTCCTGGGGCTCTTCATGGCCTGCCTAGATTGCAGAAACACGAGTGCCTGCCTTACGGTGTCGGCCAGGCCTGGGCCTGCTTGTTTTGTGTGTCCCCCCGACCCTGCTCTAACCCTTCACCAGCCGGGATCTATCATGGTGCCTGGCTCCCATTGGGGATGCAGAGAGACACAGATGAACAAAAAATGGGACCAGATCCAAAGCCGTCTGCAGCAGGCAGCTGGCACTGTCCCTCACTATTTCTTCTCTGTGTGTACTCACTTCTTGATCTTTCTATGTCATGTGATAGTCCCTTTCTCAATCTGCCCTCCTGTTGAAAAATACTATTCCTATAATCATGACCAAGCGAAAAACCAGCTAGCCTTGACTGAGGCTGCTCAGCCATGGACCTGGTTGTGGTCATGCTGGAGAGAGCTGGGGGCTCACCTCTGAGGGGAGCAAGGGAGGAAGTGCCCCCGCGGTGACACAGTGTGGGGCACAGGAGAGGGATGCTCTCCAAGCCCTCAGCATGTGTCTGTAGCAGACTGGAAGTCCCGGAATTTGGCCCAATGCCTGCTTCTTCAGGGCATCGAGGCTTAAGGTGGCCTCGCATGCATCCACTCCCCGCCTCAACCAGTGTCTGAGAAGATATTTTAGGTCCTCTCCTTCCCTAGATCCTTCTTTGGTCATCCCCAAAGGGCAGACAGTTGCATTTGCTCATTTTTTTCCCACAAAGAGGCATGCACTTCACCTGTTCTAGGTGATAAAAGGCTCTTCCTCTTTAGGGACAAATGGAATAGATTAAGGAATGTGAAGAATCCTGGAGGCTTTCAGCCTAGACTATTCTTGTTCCCCTCTTAAGTATTCATTCATTTATCTGTTTATCTGTCCATCCATCCATCCATGAATCCATCCATCCATCCATCCATCTATGCATCTATCCATCCACATCCATTCATTCATTTGTCTCAGTGAGTATCACTTAATGAACCTCTACTCTGTGCTGGACTCTGTGCCAGGCCTTGTGCTGCATGAACAGAGGCAAACAGAACAGGCATGTCTTCATTCTTGGGGAACTTGCAAGCTAATGAGGGAGACAAATGAGCCATAAATACCAACTGTCCTCATGCTTTGCAGGAAAAGCTCAGGGTGTTTTGAAAGCAAATCATAGAAGGGCTATCGTAAGTTGGGTGGCCAGAGGTAACGTGCTGTGGAAGTGACATTCCTGCAGAGGTCTAAAGAGTGAGTAGAATTAGCTGGGTGATGAGAGGGGGAGAAAGCACCCTGGGCAGAATTTAGCATGCTGGGCCCTGTGATGCCGGGATACAGTCAGAGCAGCATAGTGAGTGGAGGAAGACACAAAACAAAAATGAAAATGTCAAACCAACTAACCAAATAGACAAAGCATTCCTTAGTCTCAAGAGGACCTGAGAAATGGGCTGATCTGGGTCCTCCTGTTTGATAGACACACTGAGTTTCTTGTTCCCTGTCTGGCTCCAAGCAGCAGCTCCCCTGGGGTGAGACCAAGGGGGGGCACCAGGGCTGTGAGGCTGGATGATGGGAGATCACAGATCAATTGCCAGGCCGCTGGTGACTCTGGGCTTCTCATCCAGCCTCACAGACCTCTTACCTATAACATAATTTTTGCAAATGCTTTGCCAAGATGGACTCCCTGGACTTAGTCACCCCTGGCTGAGTCTTCGACTGAGATGCAGCCACCATGAAATTGAGTCTGAATCCCGGCTGCACGGTTCAGAGGCCAGGACCCCTACCACCGAGGGCAGAGGACAGGGGCACCTGTTGTGAAGACTGGTGGCCATGGTGGTATCAGCAGCTTTTTGTGCTGCGGTCGGGAGAAGCCCATCTAACATTTTCTAACATTTGCCCGATTGAATGAGTGGTTGTGGGTGCCACGAGAATGCTCATCTGTCAGTTTTGACAATGTAACAGAGTGCACATTATTTATGCTAAAAATAGTCTGTACAAAAGACGAGGCTCCAGTGGCAGCGCCAATGAAGTCTTAAGCTTCCGCCAGATCCCCTTTCCTCAGAGGTGATTGACAAAGTAATTTTCTGTTGGGCTTTCCTAAGCCAGAGCACATCATCCACACCAGCAGCCTTTGTGGCCCCACGGCATCACTCAGGCTCCTCGAGTCCAGAAACAGGGGTGGCTCTGTAGAGTCCACTGCCTACTCTCTCCATCAGGACCATGGTCATAATAGCTGCTGTTTACTGAGGGCTTACTCTGTGCCAGCCCTGTGCTGAGTGCTTTACCAGGATGATCTTGTGGTTTTCACATCAGTCCTAAGCAGAGGTGACACTAACACCAGAGGAGACTGAGGCTTCTTGAGGACTCACAGGGAAATTAGTCACTCCTCCTGACCACATCTAGGGGAAGGGAGTAGGGAGGTCTGATTCTGTGAACTGTGGGCTGGATGGTGATTTTTTTTTTTTCCCCATGGTCTCAGTGTTGGGAGTGAGAGGAGGTGGGGAGGATGGTTTCCAGGGGGAGAGAGGCAAACTGAAGGGTTCCAAATGGCTCTTGCATGTTTTTTGAAAGGCTGTTGAAGGCACTTGCTTTTAAATTGGGCCACATCTCTCCCACATCCCTGCCATGTTTTAGATGCAGAAAGTGGAATAGAGAAGCTTTGGTTTCATTTTTGTGAGAGAAGACCAGCTCAGGCAGGCTGCCTCAGCCCTGAAACTCCAAAGAGTGCAGAGCAGCACACAGTAGGTGCTTATTTGTTTGTGGAATTAATTTGAGTCACTTCTTAGGGAACGCATGTCTGCCCCTGTTTCCGAGGACAGCCAGGCTCTCCCATGGTCTCGGTCGTGCCATGTTCATGATCTCTCATGTGATGCTTGTGACCGGGATCAGCAGGGGCGGGGAGTGGATTCTGTCTTCAGAAGGGACCTGCGCCATTTACTCAGAGGCTGTGACTGCAGGGAGGCCAGGGTGTGAGGCTGGGTTACATTGGCTAAAGATTCTCTGGTGCTCTGAGCATCTGCAGCCCAGGGTCTCAAGAGACCCACAGTATTTTTTAATGGTGTTTTTGGACAAAAAGAGTGGAAGACGGGCCCCATTGCTGGCAGTGGGAAAAGTCCAGTTTTCATTTTCCCCCTTCTCCAGGAGTGAGCTTGTTTGAGAGAGTAGGAGGGCCAGGCTGGCTTCCTTCAGAGGCCAGATCTCCTGCCTTCGCCCTGCATTTGTCTGCCGGCCACAGACCGTGGCCTGATTGGAACTGACTTCCCCCCAGGCGCTCAGCAGAGGCCTATTAGCCTGACAGTCTGTAATGTGCTGGGAGAGGCCCTGGGTTAGCGCTGCTCCCAGGTGAGCCTCTCTCTGTCCCTCGAGGGCTGAATCACAGATGCTCCCTGACACCTGCATGCGCCTGGGCCTGTGCCAGACTGAGCTGGGGTGGGGGGTGCTCCTGGAGCACCGACCTGAGGCAGATTACTGCCCAGGATGACTTGGGAGTCCAGAGAGGAAGCCTGCCCACCTGTCATCAGACCCCAGGGCAAGGTGGGGATGGGCAGGAGGTCAGAAGACCTGCATTCTCATCCTGGACCTCAAGAGCAAGCCTTTCTGGGACTCAGCGTCCCATCTGTAAAACAACAGGATTGGAGCCTAAGATTTCTAAGAGTTCTTCTGCCTTTGATATTCTAGTTCCTTCTGATCCCTCAGCCCCTCTTCTGCCCCTGCTCCCAGGCCTGGCATGGAACTGATCACACAGTTGGTGCTTGATAAATGCTCACTGGCCAGCATTATGCACCATAGCCCAGATCTTTGAGCACAAATGGTCCCTCAGCCTTCCTTTCGCCTCCCAGAGGTCCAGGGCCCCACCACCCACCCTGCTGGAGAACTCGCCGAGCCAGTTTATGGGGCTCTCAATCACTCACTCACTTAAAGGATGCCTGCTGTGTGCATGGCCCTGGGCTGGCTGGGCTGTGGATGCAGAGGGAACTGAGGCAGCATCCCCCCGGGTGTCATCCCTGGCTGGCCCGGGGGGGGGGGAGGCCCAGCCCCTGGTTCTGTGGGCCCACTTGTCATAGGGTAGCGTCACCCTTAGTTCAGGGGACATTATATCCTGGGGCATCCTGACAGTGCGCTCATATTCCAGAGCTCACATTCAAGGTCTTCGCTAGGGCTTCAGCCAAGAAGAGAGAATCGCAGCCTTGTGACTCAAAGCAGCTTCGGCATCACCAGATGCTGACATGCAGGATCGCCACCCCATCCCAGGCCTCCGGAATCAGACCGTGCATTTTAACGAGGCCTCCAGCTGATATGGATCCACAGTAAATCTGGGGGAGCCCTGGCATGGACCAGTCTCCCCAGGTGCGGGGCTCAGGGCTTCCATTGCCTCTCCATAGCCCGTGGCCATGATTAACCTGTTAGGTGATACACCTGTTCTTGCCGAAGCCCGCAGGGGAAGAGTCTCCAGCTCTTCCGAGAGTCCCAGGGCTGAGTGTTGACTCCTCAGTGAGAGTCTTTTCTGAGAACGGCTCACACAGGACCACCCTCCTCTTTGGATCCTCACACTCACTTATTTGCAGAAAGGCTTCCAAAATTTCAAATGGAACAAATTAAAAGCTCTCTTAGACTATGCCTGAAGAAATGCAGCTCAGCTGTTTTCTTGTAAACACACACATATATGCGGAGAGAGGGAGGGGGAGAGAGAGAGAGAGAAATAAGTAGGAAAATCTTTAAAAGAGACATTGCCTATATAATGGCTTCTTAACCAGGTCTGAGGGTCTGTGATTGGAGCTTCTAGTGGAGTCTCTGAACCCCTGAATTAATATATGGAATATGTGTTTCTGTGCATTTTCCCGGTGAGAGAGAGGGTCCATGCTTTTCCAGTTTCTCAAAGGAGTCTATGACCTAAAAAAGTCAAAGAACCCTTGGTCTTGGTCCAAGTCTGTTTCTTGGGATTTATTGAACTCCTTGCTGTTTGGAGACAAATCAGGGACTAACTGAAGGGTTTTTTATGAAAACAACTTCAGGGCTGCGGTGAGGCATGCCTTTCCTTCCCTCTCTCTGCTCCTCCAAATTTCTCTTTGTTCTTCCTATTATCTCTATCAAGGGCTATTTTCAGGGCTGATTGGAAACGGAGAGTGGGTCTGGCGGCACAGCGACAGGAGAGCATGTTTGCCGGAAAAAGCACGGGCTCTCGTTGAGAGCAGAGGCAATTAGCCCTCAGAATTGGCCCATATTCCTTCCTTTCCTTTCCTTCTTTTTTTTTTTTTTTAAACAAGTGAAACCAGTGAAGCCATTTCTAGAAAATGGCAAAGAGCAGATTCAGGCCTGCAATTTCCTTGCCTCTGCCCAGATGGATGTTCTGGGACAGGTGCCATGTCACCGTGCTCTGGACTGAACACGGTGTTCTGGTCTCAGGGTCTGATTCTCTATTCATCCCTAAGGGTTTTGCTGTACCATGGGTGGGGGGCGCCTCATGGATAAGTCTGTTCCCTGTGGCTGTGAGGCCGGCCCCACTGGGTAGAAGTGAGTTCACCCCTCTCAAAACTGTTTGTCCCCAGCCACCTGCACCTTTAACCCATGTGGCTGCAGGATGACCACCTGTGACATTTATACTGCAGCCAGAAGCACTTCCAAGAACCCTCAGCCTGGCTCTTGCTTCTAGTTTCTGACCCATGCGGTGGCCTGACCTCTTATTTCTGGATACAAGTGGCCAGCTGCTCGCTTGTGAAGACAGAAATTGAGATTTCTACCTTTGTGCCATAACTCTTCTGAGAATGTGGCACTCAGCTCTCCCCACATTTCCTACCTCTTCAAATCTTCCTGACCACTTCTAATAATCGGTAACCCATCCCAGACCCTTGCTGGGCCTTGCTCATTGCAAGGGGAGATTTGGCCAACACAGGGCCTTTGCTTCAGCCAATCAGCTTTACTTACTAGCCCCAGACACACCTGTGATCCCTACCGCTGCATCCTGGCTGACACGTTTACCACCTTTCTGACCTTTCTACTTAAATTCTAGCCCTTCCAAATCCCACTTCTCTAACATAGCATCTCCCATCGGAATGTATTTATTCCAACCTCCTTTCAGGCCCAGATTCTTCCTTCACTTGCCAGGGGACCCTCTGGCCTGTGAACCTCTCGTGGACATGGGACTCATTTACTCGACACAGCCTACCCATCACCGGCCTTTAGCAATGTCTTCTTTACGCTGTGCTGACCTCTGCCTTGGAGTCTTCTCTCTACCGGCAGGTGTCCTCTGGGATTGCACTGTGGGTAGCAGCACTGGTTTTGGAGTCAACAGAGTGGAGTGTAAATTTCATCTCTCTCATTTACTGGCTTTGTGACCTCAGGAAAATCACTTAACCTCTCTAAGCATGAGTTTTCTCATTGTGAACTGGGGCTAATAATCATACCTATTTCGGTAAGTTGTGAAGAGTAAAGATCTTTGCGGCACAGAGTGGGCGTGGATTCTGAGAATAGGTGCTCTTGTTATAATGTTACTTTCTGCCTCCCTTAAACAGTCTCATTTGCCCTTAAATTGCTCTTACTTCATCTCATTTTTCAGGTATGTGTCTGGTTGACTTAACTAGACTGAGCTCTCAGATGGCAGGGTAATATCTTCATCTCTATCTCCAGCCCACTGTTCTCGGTGGGGCTGGGTGCACCATACGTGCTCATCAGTGGGTGGTTGATTGAGTCAAACCAACAAGCAAACACCTGCTCCATGTGTATTTATATTAAAGAAAACCTGCAGGTAGTTCAGATTCAACCTTGATTATCCAAGCTTGGTGGGTTTGCACCAAACGGGACAGTGATTATTCTCCAAACCGCCTCTTCTCTCTCCACATGGCCCTGAAAAGGCACACAAGTGGGACTCAGTCCCCTGAAGGAGGTGGGGGAACACTCCCAGTGCTGTTTCCAAGAGTGTTGCATTCAGAGCTGTGGCATCCGTCCACAAGTCAGCCTGGCACTGCCAGTCTGAGAGCCGGGGGAGGACTTCGGGATGGAGCAGGTCCCTCCCTGGAATGGGGATGGGAGGTACCGGGAGCCGTGTGGAGGTAATGCCGGGGGCGAGGTCACTGTCACTGCTCTCGGCAGCATCACCAGGCTGTTCAGGCTCTCGCTGGAAGGAGGTGCAAGGGACCAAGGGCCCACGGCCGGACCAGTTCCAGTGGTTAGAGCGCCTGCGTCCTGCTCCTTTTATGGGGCACAATGCTCACCATGGAACATCTTGAAAGTGACTTCCTGGGCTGCTGAGACACACAGAAAATCATACTCCAGGGGGAAGCTGCTGGGGACCACCCCCCCCCCCCCCAGGTCTCCGGCTGCTTGTTTTTCTCCAGGCCTCGGGCTGGCCCTGATGCTTGCGATTCCTGTGAGATCCGCTGACGCCGAGATTTATTAGTGTCTGTACCTCTGGGAGTGCGCTCCCCGAGGGAGAGGAGGCTGTGGTTTTACTTCCTTGTGATCAAGGCAGACTGTGGGGAAGAAGAAAGTGTGGAGATTAAGGACTGAATCCTCTAACGAAGGGAACGAAACTTTCATAGTTTATGTGCCACCCGGACCTCTTGCAGTGAGTGGGTTTGTGTTCAACGAAAACACTCTTATTTATTTATTTATCACAAAGGAAATTGGATCAGGGGAACATTAAAGGTCGGGGAGCGAAATGCAGAGAGCAGAGCTCCCAGCAAGGCACAACTTGGAGCCGGCCGTGCTCGCAAACCAAGGAGGAAAGCGACTCATTAGAAGGTGGCTCTCATTGGATTCCTGGATGTGAAGTCTCCCCTCCTTCTCCCACAGGACTGCCTAGAGGGAAAAAGGAAGCAGAACTCAAATTGGGCAGCGGTCCTGGGGAACCAGCCAAGTTCATCGGCCTCACCTGTTATGTGCCTGCTTGGGAGGGGGTCGCTCCCCTGGGCAGTGGCACTTCAGCCTGGCCTTGGTGGTGGGAGGCTCTGCCCACCAGGTAAAGGGGCACCAGCCATGAGGACTGGAACCCCAGGCAGTTCCTCTTCTTGTAGCCTGGGTATTATTTCAACCCCAGTGGCTCATCTCATGTCAACAGAAGCTTATTCAGAGGGAGTGTGTGGGGGAAGCCCTCCGCAGAGCCAGCCTGAAGTCATGGGAGATCATTCTTAAGGACTCCAAGAGGACAGATATTGCAAGAGCTCATCCTAACCTGACCAGGTGGGAAAGACCTAGAGAAAAGAGTCCCCTGGAGTCTTACCAAGGAACCTCTCACTGGGAGGAGAGGTCAGGAAAGCTGGCAAGGCATGGTAGGGGACCTGCCATTTTCTTCCCTCATCCACCCCTGAGGGGAGAACACTCCAAGGAGCTTGTGGGGAGTAGGATAAGGTGCTAGAGGGAGGGGCCCTGGGTCTCTGAGACACTACTTAAGGAGAGCCACACGGGAGAGCAATGCTGCATGGTGGGGGGGCGGGCCATAAGAAACGAATGTTTATTGTTGAAGCCACCGGGATCTGGGGTTGTTTGTCACAACAGTTAGTGTATCCTGCCTAGTACAGTGCTTAACTCCGCTTCTGACTTTGTAAGCTTTAGCCCAGCCCGTGGACAGGACTCATTTGGTCAACAAATAGTTTTTGAGCACCAGTTGTGGGCTAAGCAGGCAGTGAGGGCAGCCTGAGGAGCCTAAGCAGACAGGCACAGAGAGCACTTCAGAGTAAAAGGGGAGGATCGTAAGGACAGGGGTGCAGCCCACCAAGCTGGCTTTGTGCACACCTGGCCCGGTTTCAGGGAAAAGACATTGACCTTGCTTTGTTGAGCTCCAGATCTGTACCTGTCAGCTGTGGTGGTAGGGGTGGGTGGTGTGACCAGCCTGGCCATCAGACTTTAGCCTTTATACAGTGTCCTTGGAAGATATCACAACCCACACCCAGCAGGTCACCCTGGCACCTGGGGCCTGGATCACCCTGAAAGCCACTCGGGAGAAATGATTGCAGCTTCCCCATGTTTTGAATGATAAATACCGTCCTTTCACCTCCTGGCTTTTACACAGGCAAAGAGAAATGTGGATAAGGAGAGAAATGACATTGTACCCTCTGTGTGCTTGGTAGGAAGCGGTGAGGACAGGCAAGGGGAGTGCTCACAGCAGTCGACCAGATGCCCCGCTCCGGGTACCATTGGCAGCAGGCCTGGGAGGTGCTGGCACATCTCCCCCTGAGCCATCCACCAGCCTCTCCCAGGGCCACCCTGCCATTGCAGCACATGCATCTTTAATTTTTTCAATTAACAACAATATAGAACAAATGGAGTAGAGTTTTAATTATTCATAATTCATTTAGGAATAAAATCTCTGTAAACTAAAGGAAAGGAAGGGTCATATTACCTGTTCTTTAAAAAAAAAAGAAAAGCAGTGAAAGAGGAGGGAAAAATCTACTTATATTGACCTAATTTTTCTAAAGCTTTCCCTTTGGTCCATGCAGTTAGAGACAAGAGAGATAAATGGGAGAAAAGCCCCTTCTCTGCTAGTGGGTCAGAGGGCTGCTTTTTACCCCCACCCTGGCCTGGTCACTGATGCACTGTGTGACCTATAGCTTATAACTGTCCC
Organism: Camelus ferus; assembly: GCF_009834535.1. Taxonomy (NCBI): domain Eukaryota; kingdom Metazoa; phylum Chordata; class Mammalia; order Artiodactyla; family Camelidae; genus Camelus; species Camelus ferus. The sequence continues at coordinate 15,837,097 of NC_045710.1, read as the reverse complement.
TTCCTGAGTCCACGTGACCTGTCCCTATGAAAAGGACTGAGGTGACTAGGGCCACCAGTATGGAGTGAATTTAGATCCTATATATTGACAAGTATCGACAAAGTACCTTCACGGTGTGCACGTGCAGTGGGGTCCAAGGGGACACGGCAGGACCCCTGTCCACCCAGAACTTACAGGAAAGCCTCCCAGAAACATATGTCTCTATATGTACCTATACATCTATACATATGCACACATACATACACCCCCACGCCCCGAGCAGTGTTGGGAAGGGAAACTAGGACATCGTCGGGTCTAAATTTTACAGTCTAAGAGTCTGGGTTCAGAGAAGGGTGGCCAGGACAGATGCATCAGTCAGAAAAGGCTGCTCCTGGAGTCATCCTTGAAAGCTAGGGAGAGCTTAAATAAAAGCAGGAAGGAAGGAAGGGGATTACAGGTGAGAGATGTGCAAGGGCAAAGCACAGAGGTGGGTGGGAATGAGACTGGTCCCAGAGGGCAGAGCATCAGTCCATAATAGGGGGTGTGGCTCCACGCTGGGGTCTGGGTTCTGATTCCTCCCTCAGCGTTCCCTGCCATGGCTCTGGTTCAGACCAGCATCATCTCTTGCCTGGTCTCCATACTTCCATCATAATCCCAGCATCTTGTTGAAGCATCTATTCTCAGGAACCTCTCATTTGCTTAACCTCTTTAATGACTCCCCATAATCCTCAGAGTTGAGTCTAAGCATTTGCACAGGGCAGACCAGACCTTCTGTGTAGCAGCTCTTCCTTCTCCTGCCTGTCGTTACTGCAGTCGCCAACCAAGCTGGACTCTCCAGCCATGACTCTCCTATTCTTTTGTCATTATACATGCTATTTCCTCTGCTTGGAGATACTTTCTCCTCTCCTCTGTTTGCCAGGAGATCTCATTTATTCTTGAAGATGCATGTTAAATGCCCTTTGTCTGTAAGGACTTTTTTTCCTCCTCTCTGTACCCCAGATCCTATTTGAATTGGATACTTGGTAAAGTCTTGCTCAACTGAACGAATCTGAGATTGGCTTAAGAGGTATGAAGAGTGTAGCTAGAGGGTAACATGAGATACTGTTGGATTAAGAGGATGACAGAATACATCAGGATTCTTGGTTATATGTGTCAGAACTTAGATCAATTGCTTAAGCAAAAGAGGGGATATAATGGTGCCTGTGCTGAACTCCCAGAGTAGGCAGAAGTTGAACCAGCCTCAGAACTCTGTCCTCCCCCCGCCCCTCCTCTCTTCACTGCTTCCTTCTATGTGAGAGCTTTGTTCTCTCAAGCTAGCAGTTCCCATGAGGTGGAACCAAGGATACAAGTAGCTCCAGCTTAGATGCTTACAACCTCACAAGCAGAGAAAAGAAAGGGATTTTCCCCACCAAGTCTGCTTAGGAAAACCTCTCAGGGAGGACCTCTGACTGGCCCAGCTCGAGGCACATGCCCATGCCTGCATCACTTACATGGCTGGGATGTGGGAAACTATGACTGCCCCGCCTGGGTCATCTGGCCACCCCTGTGATGAAAGGGAGAAGGTTATTTTGCTAGAGGATGCCTTTTTGGGTGGTATATAGTTTCCTATGGCTGCTGTAACAGATTACTACACACCTGGTGGCTTAAAACAATGGAAATTTATTCTCTCACAGTTCTGGTGGCTAGAAGATTGAAATCAAATCACAGGGCTGAAATCAAGGTATTGGCCAAGCCTTGTTCCCTTCAAAGGCCCTACAGGAGAATCAGTTCCTTGCCCCTTCCAGCATCTGGGGGCTGTCAGCATTCCTTGGACTGTGGCTGCATCACTTTAATTGTCAAGGCCAGCATCTTCGAATCTCTCTCTGTTCCAGCTCACATCACGTCTTCCTTTGTGTGTGTTAGAGCTCCATCTGACTCTCTCATATGGACACTTGTGATGGCATTTAGGGCCCACCTGGATAATCCAGGATAATCTCCCCATATCAAGACCCTTGGCTTAATCACATTTACAAAGACTATTTTTCTATATAAGATAACACGGGTTCCAGGGAATAGGGCCTGATATCTTTGGAGGTCATTATTCAGCCCACTGTAGTCTGCTTGCTGGATCCTAAAAATTCACATCCATTCTGCATGCAAAAGACATTCACCTCATCCTAACAGCCCCAAAGACTCAACCCTTTATTGCATCAATTCAAGTCCCAAATCTCATTTAAGTGTCATCAACTCAAAAGTGCCAAATCTGATCTAAATCAGGTATGGGTGACACTCTGGATATGATACATCCCAGGGCAAAATTCTCCATCTGTGAACCTGTGAAATTAGAAAACAAGTTATCTACTATATCAAAGTACAATGGTGGGACAGGAAGGAGGTAATAGTGATAGACATTCTCATTCCAAAAAGGGAGTAAATGGAAGGAAGAAAGGAGCCACTGATCCAAAGCAGTTCAAAATCCAGCAGGATAAATTCCGTTAGGTTTTAAGACCTGGGAATTATCATTTGTGGCTCAAGGCTCAGCCCTCAGGGTCCACAGCTCTACACTCTGGACTGTGGCTCTGACCTTGGGGTCATTCTTCCTTTTTCTTGAAAGAGAGTGCATGTTTGCAGCTGTGTGGCTTTATCAGCCTGTTTCCTGCTTGTAAAATTTTGGGGAGGTCTGACAGTCTTCTTTTATTTCATCTTGTCTCTGTCCCTTTCGGTGCAATCTGGCAGAGTTTCTAAGGATATAACATTCTCAAAAACCTTGTGAGTCTCCTGTGTATGTCATCACGTCATTAAACAAGAGAGTCCTTTCACAGAGCTTTCGTAGATAATCCCACCTCTATTCCTGGTTTTGGGTGAGGTGGTTGAAGGGATCTGTGAATCATATGCCTAATCTCTTCAGTGCTAGAAAAAGCTTGTCAATTTATATCCTTGGACTTTTTTTCCAGAGAAGATGGGAACCTGGGAAGGCAAAAAGAAAAAAAAAAAAAGCTAATATAGGCTAGATTGTAGGGCACTTGAACTCCATGACGTATGGTGATAGTTCACGTGTAGAAATATCCATAGTGTCAGAAGTGCCTGAGTTCACCAAGATTGTGTAACAGGAGGAAATCCATCAGGATAAAGCAGATGGATTCCCCCAAACCCTGCTTCTCCCAAAGGCAGCTCTGTGGAGTGCAGGGTTTAAGATTTATCAAGCACTATGTGTCAGGCACGGGACTACCTGCTTTATGGACAATATCTTCCCTAATCCTCTCTACAACCCCATCAGGGTTTGTGGCTCAGGGAAGTTAGTATGAAACTAAATCAGGCTTCAAGTCAGTGTTTCAATGGGACCAAACCCTGCTCCAGAGGAAGGTGGGGAGAGGGCTTGTAAAAGTTTCGGGAGGTCTGACTGTCTTCCTTTATTTCATCTTGTCTCTTTCCATAGGTTGGTGATAGGTAATCAAGGAGGTCTTTGAAAATTAACCTGGTGCCGCAAAGGACCATGTCCTTACTCTGGATCTTAGTGTCTGACCAGTATGTCTAGTTCTGATTTGGTTGGTGGGTAGGGGAGATGGTGGCAGGGGCAATAGAGATTGAAAATGTAGCAGAGAACAGAGAAATGCCTTGGAACCTTAAACTGTGCGGAAATGGAGTCAGGCCTGCATAGACACCCCAATATACAACTTCCCACACTGTTCCACCCCAGCTCCTCCCCTCTAGAAAACCGCTCAGAGGCTGGCCACTGCCACAGCACAGGCAGATGACATGGCAGGGACAGCAGCTGAAAGTCACGGCTGCTTAAGCCCAGACGGGAGCATAGCCTGTATAGCACAAAACGTGGGCTCCGAGGCCGAGTCACAGACCTGAGAAAGTGCCGCAGAGACAGAGTCAGGCTGGGTGCAGACTCGGGCACAGAGATGCCGGCACAGAGACCTGGTCACGGGTACCGCAAGGTGGACCCTGAGCCACGGTTGCAGGCACAGAGAGAGTCCCTCAACCCACAGACAGAGGGGTGTGGTCACAAACGTGTGGCGTGAAGACTGAGACCAAATCCTGGGTGCTTGATGGCAGAGGGGGCCTGGCCCAGCAGCAGGCAACAGACTCCGCTGCCAGAAGGGGCGCAGGCAGAGGGACAAAGACGGTGGTAGGGAGCTGGACGGGGAGTGGAGTTTCCTCGTTGCTCTTGAATTGTCAGCCGAGGAAGAGGGGCTGAGTACCCTGCATGCTAAAGATAGAATCTGCCAACAATGGAGACCAGACATCTATCCCCCAAGTCAGGACTCTCATCTGACCCTCCGCCTCCAGCTTCCTTTTCCATGAAAGAAGGTACACAGGGAGAGAGGGGCCCCTGCTCAGGTTGACAGCGGTGCAGAATTTGTGACGGGAAGTTGGTGACAGCTTCCCTTCTGCTGCCTGCTCCCTCCCCCAAATCACGTGAGAGTGTTCCATTGGGTGATTTGGGAACACTGGTATCCTGGTCATCAGGAGTCAGGACTGTGGAGGGAGTAGCAGAGATCTTTGGAGAACCTGACCCTTTGAGTTTCAGGGTCCTCCTGACCATAGTTGCTGATGCCTGCTTGTCCACTGGAGATTTTTGAAATCAGGGGGTTCAAAGAAGGGACCTGGGGAGACTGCCTATGAAGAAGGGGATGAGATGGGGGCTTGTGCCTTTGGGTTTTCTGAGGACCAGAAAGGAGGCCTCATTGGCTCCTGTGGTTCCCTGGGAAAGAGCATGGAGACTGGGGTGCAGGAGCCACAGGCAGCCCAGGTGGCTGCTGCTATCACTCATTGATACCCTTTGAGGGGCTGTTGGGTGCGGACTGCTGATGGGGCCAAAGGGAGCTGTCCTCAGTGATGGAGGGAGCTGTGGTGACACTGGTCACACACCCGAGGAAGCTGCAGACAGATCTACCCAACGTGTATTACAGCCACAACCAGTGACCAAGTAAACCAGATGGAGCCAGGGTGAAATCAGGGACCCCACCACCACACCACCACAGGTGACCAATCATGTAAGAGGACACCTGCCGTCTATCCCATCTCCCCTCCTGACTTCTGTTTCCAAACAGGAGATGAAAGGAGGTGGGAGGGAGAAGCTGGTGCTGTCTCGTCTCCTGGTCCCACAGCCCGTCTGTTCTGGGTTTAAATCAGGAATACCCCATGGGCTGGACCAGACTTCCAATAACCGAGAATCACTGGAGAGCAAGTGGGATCCACTCAAGATGTCATTAAATGACAGAGAAGGGTTTTGACAGAGCATGGTTGAAGGCAGTGATGGCAAAAATAAAGCACTTGTGTGATAAGACATTACCGAATGGAGACTGCTCAGTAGCTCGTGTGCGGACTGGGTGAAGTGCCTCCATACAGCCACACTGCTTGTTCACGGAGGGCATCTGCTCTGACTGGGCGGTGCTGGACTAGTCCTTAAGTATTCTGAATATCAGGTGTAATCACAATGGCAGGAAACATTCACCAATCAGAAATGACCACAGGTACAATCCAACAATCATAATTCTAGGAACAGGCAGTAATTATGCATAGACGTAGCTCTGGACCTGGGAAGTCAGGGGAAAGATCTCAGATATGGTTGGCCTTGGACAGTTCTGATCAGGCACAGGCTTGACCCAGCGAAGCAAAGCAGGGAGGCACTGTCCAGGGCAGGGATCGGGGTGCGGACAGGTGCGCACAGACAGGCCCGCTGTCATAGAAGAACAGCAGGAACAAAGCCTCAAATGCTGACATGCAAGGGCACCGTCTCAGACATGGAAACCAAACTGCTCTCAGCCTTCCCTGCCTGATGCTGTCGGGGGATGATATTTCAGAGGGAAGAGTCTGTTTATGTTCCGGGGAATAACAAAGGACACCCTGTGCTTTAAAGTTCACCTCTTGTTCCTGGCTCCCTGGCTGCATTCAGTCTCCTGGAGGCTGTCACGTTTCCCACAGCAGGTATGGCAGTGTGGAGATTGCAGAGACAAGCAGTCACAGGCGGTAGGCGCTTTCTGGAGGGGCAGGGGGCCGAGGTAAGACGCGGGGGAGGACTTCTGTCTGTGGTTACCTCTGCTGTCGGGTGTGCTCAGGCTTGTGTGAGCAGGCTGCTGGTGAGTGGGTGATGGAGAGCTCTCAGACAGAAAGCCACCGTGCTAAAGCAGCTTCTCTAAGGAGGCCCCGTCCTTGGCTTTGCTCAGCCTGGGAACAGTGTCCTGAAATGATGGCAGGGCTCACTCCAACCACACGTTTGTCAACAGCAGTGTGCGGAGGAGTAGTCTCGATGAAGTTATTAATAGAGCTGGGTTGAGAAGAATGCAATGAGAAAGACCTAGAAATGGTGGCCAGACAGGGCATATAAGCATGCTTAGTACAACAACTACTATCACAGTGGGTTCCGTCACTCCTTGGCAATTCCTTCTCACCTAGACTGTTATCTCTGCCCTGGTTCAGTTCAGTCTCTTCATTTCTCCTGGGCGTCTCTGGCTGTCCTCACCTGATCAGCTCTGGATTTCAGAGTTTTGACCTGGAGAAAACTCTTTGTTCCTGCTTCTGCGCTGGCTCAGAGGTCTTTAATGGGCCAAATCTTTGTCATTACATTGCTGAGGAGCTGGACATCCCTTGAGTCCCCTCTGCATGAGGTTGTGATCTGCCTTCTTCAGAACTGGACAGTGGCTTCTTTGCCTATTGGCTTGCAAACACCTGAAAGCTCTGTGTTCACTGGGTAAATGTCTACACGTGAGCTATTGATGGTGGTTCAGGGTTTCAGAGTATTCCTCCTTTGGCAGACGTGGGCATTGTAGCAATTGTTGTGTACACCACTGAATGTTTTCACTAGCACCAAACACTCAAAGATTTCCACTTCCAGTATTACCTGCATGTCTGCTGGGGTTTATCTGTGGATCTGTGACCCCAGATTCTCAGAATCTCCATTACACACCCTTAGGTCATGGCCATGACTTGCAGTGAAATCCAAGGAAATGTATGGCTACTTCCGATTTTCTGGTATATTGGTCAGCTCCTCGATTTGCTAGGGATTCCCAGAGGATAGTTTTCTCTCTCTAAACTAGCGTTGTAAGCCTGAACTGTGCCCTTTGAGCCAGAGTTATTGTAAGGAACCAGAGAAACATTTATCCAGGCCAGATGTTTCTGCATGATTCTGAGTATCGGTGAGACGGTACATGCCCTTGGGGTTGAGGGCTGCCACTGAAGGTGTGCCTGGGCTCTGGCAGGTTTTCTCAGGCATTTAAAGTGCTTAGAGAGAAGAAAGCCTTTGTTTATGGCCGAGATCACCAAAGCCTTACCAGTGTTACCTGTGAACCATATCTGTGCATTGGTGACATGACTAGGAGATATACCTTGGATAACAAAAGCCTGGAACTACAAAAGCTGAAGCACCTAGATTACCTGTCCATCTTTGGCATCCCCGCTCCCTCCCCTTGCTTCTGGCACAGAACAAGGCAAGGTAGGCAAGGGAGAAGCTCAGAGATACTTGGAGATCCTGCTTTCTCTCTGAATCTCTTGTTAGAATCTCAATCTCTTTCTCCTCTTGGTTTCCAAGATGCTCCCTTGAGAAGTGCCCCAGACTATGCAACATTATTTATTATATTGATCGCCCGTAACATCCCCCAAAGGCTCGATGGAGAGGGAAGAGACTGGTCCTAATGGCCCAATTAAGTTGATTATCTTCTGGCTCCTGATGTAATGTTTCTGTCGCAGACTCCGCAGCAAAGGAAAGGAGCCTGGTGTGGGGAAGGAGCGGGGATGGGGAATCTGGAGGCCAGAGTGTGGTTCTAGCTCTGCCATTAGCTCACTGTGCGACCTTGGGTAGAATTTTACTCCTCCTTCCTCTCCTAGTTCTAAAAACAATAAAGAGCATTTATTGAGTTATGAGGCAGTGGGCTAAATGCATTATATGAATCATCTCATTGAAATCTCCCAACAAACCTAGGAAGTAGATACTATTATTATACCAAGGTGAGGAAACTGAGGCTCAGAAACATTAAGTGACTTGCCTAAGTTCTGATCTCTGGGAAACCAGAGGCTGGGTTTCAACATAAGATGTGTGAGTTTAGAGTCTACCCTCTGAAGCCCTCTGCTCTCCTGCACCTTCAGCCATCCTAAGGAGACCTGCTAAACAGGTGGGAGAGCTGGCTCTTGCTGCCAATCTTGATGCTATTCCAGCCACTCCTGCTCTCTGCGTCGGGTCCACGAACATCGCAAAGACCCATCCCATCTTGGGTCTTGTAATTAAGAGACTCCAGCTAGCCCTTACAATGTGCTGCTGGAATTCAGAATCCACTTGCATTTATATTATATTTGTACTTATAGCTCTTTAATAAATATAATATATACATGTATAAACGTATTTTTACTATTTGGTAAGACTGGTGCCCCTCATTGTGCCTCTTGCCTTTTGTTTTCTACCTTTTGTGCTCTCGCCTGCCTAGCAGGGGCTGCCACCTTGGACCAGCCCCCAGGGAGCCTCACTGGAGCTGAAATGGATCTTGTTTGCAGTGGTGGCCACTTGACATAATGAGATGGATGTTTGCGGAGCATCACTGGAGGCCGTGCAGAAGAAGTTTGGAATGAGGAGAGTGAGAATGGAGAAGAAGGCGGGAGATATATTTGAGGTTCGAGGTAGAACCTCAAAGATGTTATTTTAATTTTATTTTGTTTCCTCTGGTAGTTTTATGTATTCTATTTTTACATTTGTTTTTTTAAAAATTTAATACAATTTCTACAGCTCTCTTTCCATTTATAGTTATTACAAAATACTGGCTATGTTCCCCATGTTGCACAATGCATCCTACACCCAGTAGTTTGTACCTTGTATTCCCCAGCTCCCGTATTGCCCCTCTCCCCTCTCCTCACTGGTAACCACTAGTTTAGAACCTTGAAGATTTTAGCCAGAGACTTATCAGCTGTCAGGTGCTCAGCCCCCTTCTGGACCTCGCTCACTGTCGGTTTGACTTGACTTTGGATTCTGGGAGCCTACAGTTTTCCATCCCGGCCCCCTTTTCCTTCTCTCCCACCTCATTTGTTGGCTTGAGCACCAGAAGCCCAATCCAGGTGTGCCCGGCCTGGGACGGTGCTCATGTTGGAATTTCTGGCATGCTCCGTGTTTGCCCTTTCACTTCATCCTGCTGTAGTATTAGTGCCTCTTGAATTCAGCATGCACATTTAAGGGTGGCCTCTCAAACTGAACGAGAACCCTGAGCGCCCCTGGGGACTGGTGGCTGCTGTGGCAGTCCCAGCTCTGGAGCCCAGGGCTCTGTTGGGGGAGAGAGCGGGCGCTTTGTCCCTGTCCCGGAGCCTGGGGGGGTGAGACCAAGGGCTGCCAGGTGCGCTCTAATGATTGTTTTCACTGAAGAATTTTGGACTCCGCGCTATACAATTTTCATCCTTTTTGCAAAATGGATGATAATTTGAGTCTGTCTTGACTGCCAGTTTTGCATTGCTAATATTGGTGGGAGGAGGATTTTCGCCCAAGTTCTCTTAAAATATGAGAATTTCAGTCCAAAATATGTGAATTTTTAATTGCAATTCTGGCAGCCCTGGGTGGGTTTTGTGTGCAGCATCTGTTCCTTCCTCCATGCTCCTCCTGCAGTCTCTGCCTCGCATCCCTTTTCCTTTCAACCTTTTTCCTGGCCTGGAGCTGCCCCCTGATTTTCCTCCCCCTCAGCAGCCCTGACCCAGCTCTTCCTCCTGCCCCGGGGCGTGGTCAGCATCTTTGCATCACCACTCTTGCCCTCACAAATGCTATTTTCCAGGGGCTCTTAACCAAGTTACCCACATTTATTTGGGTTTGGAACCTGGCCTCCCAGGCGGGGTCTTGGCCCTTGCCCCAGCCTCGTGGTTCTGTGTGAAATCTCATTGCTGTCATTTCGGCCATTTTCCTGGTTGAGAAACTGGGTGGTGGATGCGTTCAGATGCCATTTCTTCGTCATGTTTGCACTGCAAGGGCAGCAACTGTTAAAGAAACAGTTGCCCCTCTTCTCCTGTGATCCTGCCCAGCCCACCAGTGATCAAACACGACCTGTGCTGGTGCTGCCAGAAGCCTGAAAATGTACAGTTTTCCCCAAGCTCCTTGGCTTTACACAGCAACGCGGTTTGACATTTAAAATTAATCTACGCAGTAAAGTTATTAACGTTTGAATGTTAGCACTGGAATATCCACAGTGACCTCTCCTCCCACGCTGGTGTTTGTTTGATAAGGATTCCCAAGCTGTGTCAGAGCTGAGAGCAACACAGTCCACTTGCTTTTTATTACTTCGGATACTGGGCCTCGCCTGGGGAGATCTCCAAGCGCTCTGTAGGAGCGCTCCGATTTCTCCAGGCGGAAGATGAAAGAGCGGGGAGCCAGCTATTGCAAATGCCAAATAGCCTCCTTCAACCTACAGAGACAATGAAGACCCAGAGAGAGGCCAACAGGATTTTTAATAGCTGCCGAGGGCCCATTGTTCTGAGGCCGTGGGGAACACAGATTCCCATGGTCTTGGGGCGTGAGCTCACATCCACACCTTTCTGTGTGTCCACGAGGGTGTACAATTGCACGTTGTGGTTACTGACCATCAGCTGGCCAATATCTATCCACAGTGATGAGAGGACCGACTGGTCCCCCTGTCTCTGCCTGTCTGCAGCATGGCTTAATGTACCTACATGTTAGTTTCTGGGTGACCTAATATTGATGGAGTCGTAAGAACTGACTTAGGGAATGTGTTCACAAACTTCTCTGGCAGGCATGATAGTCCAGGCAGGAAAGGCATTCCAGCAGTGGAACAGCATAAATAAAGAAACGGTGACAAAAAAGCAAGGGAAGTAAATGGCGAGGAAGTGATTTAGCTAGATCAAGGGTCTCTGTAGGGGAGCAATTACAAGATGAGTCAGGTGGAGAGTTTTGCAAGAAACTTAATAGCAGTGTAAGATGGTAGTGTCTTCGGGGCATTTGGAATTAGCAGAGGTCATGGTCAGATGGCACTCTCTGAGGATTAATGCCACAGCAGATTGGAGGATGGACGGAGCAGGGCAGCTATGTCTGCATATGGCTGCTGTCCACTGCAGCCAGCTATGTCTGGGTGAGATTCTTGCCTGGAAATTTCTCCTTCCTAGTCTCCAAGCTCTTCCACCTCCTGCTTTTCCTCCTTCCTCTATCACTCAGACTCCTTGTCCTTCTTCATCTGCTCAGACTGCCCCTTATAAAGTAGTATTCTCCAGGACTCTGATTAATAGCGTTCTTACTCTGCGCCCTCTCCACGGTGACTTCACACACTCTTACAGCCACAGCGACCATCCAGGTGCTGTTAACACGCAGCACCCCATCTCCTGCCTGACTTTGCTCTGAGCACCAGTTCTCGGTACCCAACTGTACGCTTATCTCCACCCCTTCGTGGAGACTCACAGACAGGGATGCAGGATCCACACCCATGAGCCACCTTGGAGGGCTCAATATTTTACTTTATGCCAAACCTACTCTGGTTTTAGAAGCCCCATCTTTGCTCCTCCTGTGTTGTATCTAGCATTTGTGAATTTCCCCTTTCTTTGTGGATTCTTACGCTTGAGAGCATCTCTTGCATTTCTACCACCATCTCTGTGTTCATATGCCTCCGCTCTCCCTGACATGCCACCCTTCCCTTGTAGCTCTGCCTGTAGACATCCTTTTTGGGCCCTAAACAGCTTCAAATGTCAGCTCCTCCAAGAAGCTGCTCCTTCATGTGATCTCTATGCCTTTCACTGCTTTGTTTCAGTTGAGGGCTGGGTACCTGTAAATGAACTCTGCTTTCTCGCCCCTCTCATTTCTCCAGGGTGGGCGTTGGTTAAGCTCTGTGACAGTATGGCCCTTCAGCGTACTGGGCCGCAACCTGAATAGAAGGGGTGGGCCTTATCCTAAGTGTTGTGTCCCCCAACCATCATGATTCTGTAAGGCAAGACCCTCAAGGTGAATGGGACCCTTAGGTGGCTCACGGAGTGAGGGTTACTTTAGCCTTGGGGTTGAGAGGACTAAGAAGGCTAAGAGGGTGGGAAGGAATATGGCCCTGAGCTGGGAAGTAAGGAACTGTGGCAGGGCTTATGCACTAGGTGTGTCAGCTTGAATGGTTCGGAGTTTCTGCACCTGAGAGGGGGTTGGCCAGGGCGAGTCTGATTCCTAGGTGTGTGAACCTGAGGGGCTTAGGTTTCCTGTTCTCTGCTTCCGTATTTACCCCACTGTGTTCTGTCATGTACAGCGGAGACCTTGTGGACTCAAGTCGGTTTCAGCTGGGCTCAGAGAAGCCAAAGGGAGGGCTTGCTGCTCTGGTGACACCATAGCTTCTGGGGGCTGGGTGGTGTGTCCAGAGTGAGGCATCCCAGGGGAAGGCACAGGTGGTGGGTGGTCCAGCCCCCTTGCACCAGCCCCTCCCAAGGTCCTTTCTCAAACATGCGAAGTGCTAGATGTTGTTTTTGGAAGAAGCTGACTCCCTCACAGCAGAATCCACGTGGGCTTCCTGAAGGTCAGGAGCTCAGTCTTTGTCATCTTCACTGAGCCCACATCCTCTCTCTGAGCAGATCCAATACACACCTTTTATTTTCTTCTCATCTTTCCTTCCTCCTCTCTTTCTTCCACTACAAACACACACATTTATTGTGAGATGAATGTCATTTACCAGTTTGAGAATGATGGTTCGGGGAGAAACGGAAGTCTCTGTACTTTTGCAGTTGATGACTGCGTGTGTGTGTGTGTGTGTGTGTGTGTGTGTGTCTGTGTGTCTGTGTGTCTGTGTGTCTGTGTGAATGTGAAGGAGGGGGAGCAGGAAAGAGGAGCCTTAGAGGTGAGTTTAATGGCTGGTGGGAGGAGCAAAGCCTCCGCTGGACCACAGCAACCTTTACCACCCAGTTTCCTCCAGTCCTTTAGACACGTTCCAGCCCTTGGCCAGGGTCTGTGTTTCTGGTCTGTGATCCTGATTCAGCCGTGGGGCTGCTGTGGGGAGGAAGGTGACTTTGGGAGGGAGCCGGCGCTTCTGCTCCCTCTTTCCATCAAGTCTTCCCTTCCTTCCAAACGTGATTGGCCTCTGTCCAGCGACAGGCTAGAAGCATTCTCCAGGCGAGGAAAAGTGATTTCCTTGACCCTCCTCCTTCCCTCAGTCCCAAGCTATGTAAATGGCAAGGCCCACCCACCCTCTGGAAAAAAAAAGGCACTCAACTATGAGGAAACATTCCTATCCATTTTCATGCTGCTCTGGAAAATGTTCAATCAAAATAGCTTTAAGGCTTGAATACTTAAGGCTTAAGATTTCTCTTCTAGTGCTGTGACTGAAGAGCACAGAATCCCATTTTGTATGAAGATACAATTATTCGAGTTATTATATAAAATATATAACACTCAAGATACATATTTATTTATGTACCTACACAGAAACACACCAAAAGGCAGCAAGATCTAGAATCTACATTTTGTCAGCCATCGGGGGGCTCTGTGAGGTTCTCCAGCATGTGACTTGGAGAAAGACTTAGTTTCCATTTTAGGCCTTATCACCAATCTGGTGACTGGTTTAATTTTGAATTGCCTTTCAAAATGTGAGCTAGTTTTTATACCACGCTTGTTTATTTATTTACTTGGTTAGGGAGCAGTGGGGAATATGGGAAGCGCTGTGACTCCATGCATTTGTAGCCTGGCATGGGGATGTGTTAATTAGTTATTTAATATGGCTACAGTTCTCTCCCAAGGAAAAACAAAAATCCACAAACACAACAAGTAATTGCTATTAATCTTAATTATTATAATAACCTTCCTATAAACAATAACGGTCTGGCTACCTTATCACGTGTTGATTTCATTACTGACAAGAGAGATCTTTAAACTCTCATGATAAATTAATGCTTTTGCCATTAGCTTCAGTACGTTGGCCATGGGGAAGAAAAATGATTGCTCAGTTTACAAAGCTGTTGAAAAAAATTTTTCTGCTCCAGCTCTCATATTCTAGATTTCTCATCTTAATATAATTCTTGATTTTTTATTTCCTTTTCTCCAAGCCTCTTCCCAATTTTGACTTTCTCTGTGTAAATGACTGTTGTTTCTTCCTTGCTCAGATTGGTCGCATGTGTCTGCTTTGGAACAATGTTTACAAGAATCCTCAAAGGATTTAGTGATTGGTCTCAGTGGTATAAGTGCCTGTTTTGTTGATGGGTTTTTTTTTCCTCTTTTTTCGCCTCAGGTCACAGTAGATCATGCTTAGCCTTGTCTTAAATAGTAAGGGGATGTGTTTATCTGGCATCTACAGATTTATTGTGAGCAGAGAGGTTAAGATACTTGCCCTGAGATACCCAGCGAATGAGTTATAGAAACAGGACCAGAATGTACCTATGTATGGGTTGCCAAATGCTGGATCCCAGAAGATCACCACGACAACCTGTAGGTAAGCGAAGGAAGCTGAGTTTATTGCTCACTGTGGTAAGAGGGCACCAGCTTGAGTCTAGTTGCATCTCACTGGGGCAAGAGCAAAGTTGGAATATTTACTGAGAATTTCAAGTCTGGTTTGAGGTGGACCTTTCAAGGCAGAAGCTTGGTAAGGACCAGGTAAGAATCATGATTTAATGGTTTAGGATTGGTGGACACACCAAGGTGAGGAGTTTGAGAGATGGGTTCAAAGGGTCTTGGGGGATAAAGTGCTGTGTGATGCTTTCTATTTAAGAGTTGAGTTTTGAACAACTCTTAACTTCCTGAGCAAGATTCTCCTAGAAAAGTGAAGTCAAGTTAATGTTGGCAGAATTGTGTGGATGTTTTGATTCTTAGCATGTGTGTATTGAGTTATTGAAGCATTAATTATTTTTATTCATCTTTAGATGTTTGTGGATTTTGTACTTGCACCACCATTGGCTACAGGGGTCTAGTTCACACTAGCTATTTCATATTCACTGTCGTAGTCAGTGAATTCCCCCTCCCCGATCTGAAAGGTACCAAACACTCTGAAATAGAAACAGAAACTTCAGGCCCCCTTGACTTTGAGCCATCAAGTCAAATTTGACTTTCGCAGAAATACTTCCCTGTGTGAGTGAAATACTTCCTGAAATTACTCCCGGATACCCTGTCTCTTTGGACTTGGAGAAACTCATGAAGGATGCTTGGGTATTTTCAACCTTTGAACTGGTGGTCCTCAACCAGTATGCCCTAGTACCCTAGAGAGAGACTTATGAACCCTTACAGATGAGTAGCCAGAATATTGAGCAGTGCATAAGATGAACTTTTTTAAAACAACCCACTCTGGTAGGGCTAGGACTGGAATGTTGAGCTGAATGGAATGGGCGACACAGTATAGAGATGATAGAATATGTTGCAAGAATGATGGCATCATGACACATCCATGCCATAGGGCAATCACATGTTCACTGCAAAAGCCAAGTACTTTGCCTCCTTCATATGTAATAGATCAAGTAAATCGACCCACTTAGGCAGTGACACAGTGCTGAAATGAGTAGTGTGACAATTTGCATGGAATGTATTCCCTTCAAGTGCATTGGCAAAAATTCTAACATTTGAAAATATGCCTAAACACAGAAATGAGAGAACACTATTCAAATAGCTTACTAATATATTAGTTAGGATAACTCTGGCTCTCGACATATACCATCTATATTTCAAAGGCTTAACACAATAAAGGTTTATTTCCTCCCTTGTGTAATAGTTACGCCTGGGATGCAGTTGGCAGGTGATCTTTTTCCAAATGGTGGTTCAGGGATCCAGCCATTTTCTGTCGTTAGACTCTACCACTGCCTAAGACTTCAGAGTCTTCTGCTTCCAGCAGGGAGAAAGGGAAAAGAAGAGTGAAGATGAAAACACCCCAGCTTGAAAGCGCTATTTATCTTTATCATGCACATTCCTTTGGGAAGAGTGGGGACACACCTAAATGCAAGGGGAGAGCTGGGAAATGCAGTCCCCGGCTGCACAGTGGCCTCCCAGAGACAGCTCTGCACGATGGAAGGGGCAACATGAATTGGTGGACAGCTAGTTGTCGCTGTCACTGTCTGTCCCCAGGATACCAAAAACCCAATGCACACCCTCCTTCTCACACTTTGAGTGTCCTCACTTCTCCCCAAAGTTAAATTCATGCATCCAGCTCAAATTTGTGGGATTTAAACCAGCAGGTCTGGATATGGCTCATTGTGCCCTAGCAACCAATGAACCAAAAGACATGCCCTCTGCCCCCCTCCCCCCTTCTAGCTACTCATGTAAATGGTGGAGCAGAGACAGCATCAGCACAGTGAGCCCCCCAAGTCACAAGAGGGAGGAATGGAAGACAGCAGACACTGGCCTATGGTGAGAACTCCTGTGCAGCTGTTGGGGGGGGGGTGTCCCTTGATGAGCCCTGATTCTGCATTCAGGGAGAAACTCTTGTCCACTCATCCCATGGTTCCCATTTTCTGGAAGGTATTTCTTTGTCCATCACCCTTTATCTGAACACATCTGA
Organism: Camelus ferus; assembly: GCF_009834535.1. Lineage (NCBI taxonomy): Eukaryota > Metazoa > Chordata > Mammalia > Artiodactyla > Camelidae > Camelus > Camelus ferus. The sequence goes on along the minus strand of NC_045710.1, from coordinate 15,820,724 downwards.
GTGGGCACTGGGGGAGTGTTCCCTCCTTACTTGCATTTTCATGGTGCAAGTTGAAGGGGATTGAGAATTGTTTAACAAATACAAGCTTTTTATAGAAGTCCAGGATTATGTTTCTTTGGTAATACAATTTTGTCAAGAATTTAACAGGCTTCTGATGGACTTGCTGTTTACAGTTGCATGTGTCCATAACTTCACCCAGAGTTCTTTCCTAGATACAATTATTAAGCCAGCCTGATTTCTTATTTTCCTTCATTCTTCTGTCTCAGCAGGATGGCAGCTGTCTTGAGATTGTCTCAACCGATAGGCCTGGGTGGGAATCCTGCACTTAACTCTTTGCTGCAGGATTGAGTCCTCCTGCTTCACTGAGAAATCTTCATGGACTTAGTTGCCCAAAGAACTTTTCAGTCTTTTTCTGTTTAGGGGTGTAGCAGGTGGCAGTCTTTTCTTTTACTGTCTGGGGGTGTAGCAGGTGGGCCCTATTATCTGAATTGTCTCTATCCCCTTTCATTTTTTGCTTGCGAATCAGCCAGTGTTTCTTCTGAGTGCACATCTTTTTGTTACACCTTGTAAAATGCTGGGAGAAGCAACCAAGACACAGTAGCATTCTAGCTCTTTCCAACCATTCCCTCTAAGCTGTAGCTGAGTAGGTGATTTGTCTGCCTCCCAATAATAGCAAGTGACAGTCTTGAATTCTTTGCCATCACATAACACGGGTCTCCTGCTTTCCAGCTTCTGATACCTTGAGCGTTGCCATCTGCTGCCCTGTCCCACCACTAAGGGGACAACATATATTTATATTTTTTGTTTTTGTGGCATGCCACTCGTTCTGCTGTCTGACCCTGTGCCAGCTAAGCTGGCTTTCTCTGTGTCATTGTCCCTGACTGCTCTGGACCACACTCCTCTCTCCCTTCTGAAGCTCCTCTGTCTGAACCCAAGTTTCTGGGCTCATTGTGGTATTTCAAATGCTCTTGGCATTTTTGTGATGCTTTTCATTTGATTATTAGCCACAAATTATAGGTAATTTTTCAATTGATTTTTGCTGCTTACAACGTGTGTCATTAATTAATGCTCTAGCTAAGCTATTGCATTCTGAAAATGAGGGTGGGCATAGACTCTGAGTGTGAGCAGTTCATGACCGCCCAGTTCTGACCGGTCGAATTTCCATGTGGATTGATTGATTTTAACATCAGTCAGGGAGACACATTCATATGGAGACAGGTTGCAGCAACCATTCTTATGGTGAAATCAAGGGGTGCACATTTTCTATGTCATGGTGTACATGATAGTATTAACATATTTTTTTTCTAGGTAAAGAATTGAGCATGTCCAATTCAATGGCTAAAATGTCACTAAACATAAAATAAAACATTTATATTCTTTGGTTATCATGGACCACCTTTTGGTAAGTGGTATATATTTATGGTGTATGACGTGATGTTTTTATAAACATATACACTGTGAAATGATAGCCACAATCAATCTGATTTTAACACATCCATCACTTCACCTCGTTACATTTTTTGTGTCTATGTGGTGAGAACACTTCAGATCTATTCTCTTAGCAAACTTCAAATATATAATACAGTATTATTAAAATAGTTATCAGATTATACATTAGGTCCCCAAAACTTATTCATCTTATAACTGAAAGTTCATACTCTTTGACCACCATTTCTCCCTTTTCCTACCCTACAACCTCTGGCAACCACAACTCTACTCTCTGCTCCTATCAGTTCAACTTTCAGTGTTCACATTTAGTGGTTAGGCCAGGAGGGTGTTCAGTGAAGTCTAGCTTTACAGTAGAACTTCATGTGCTCTTGGAGTCCTCCTTAGTTTAACTAACCAATATCCAAAGTCTGCTGAGATGGAATTTTCATTGGTGACTAGATTTATGGAAAGATGGAAAGTTCTGTATTGGTCAGGATAGGCTATGCTATGCTGTGGTGATATGACTAACCCTCAAGTTTCAGTGACTTGACCTAAAAAAGGTCTATTTTTCTCTCTTGCTTCACTATCTGATGTGAGTGGAAAGGCTTTTCTGGGAGCTCTGCCTCAAGGGATGACCAAGGTACTCAGACTTCTTCTATCTCGACATGTTGCTGTTCTCAATATGTAGCCTTCGTGGTTGCTGTGGAAGGGGAAAGGAGAGTGTGGACAGTTGTTGTTTTATGGCTGAGACTGAAAATCCTATGTATGATTTCTCCCCACAGCCCATATCACCTGGCCACCATGTAACTGCAAGGAAGTCTGGGAAATGTAGTCTTCCTGTGGGTCTAGAAAGGGGAAATGAGATTGGTGAGCATTTAGCCAGTTTCTACTTTGGAAACATAATGGTATCCCTTTAAATGTGAGGTGAGGAGAGGGTACAAGGCTGAGGGAACAGGAAGGGAGGACAGTGTATGCCAACAGTGGAGTCCACTGGCCGGTGGGAGTAGTTAGAAGTGGAGTGTGATGAAGCGGGAAGGAGTTTTTGTGCCGAGCTTCTGGGAGGAAGGGAGAGGGCTGCTTTTGCCTGGAGTGGAGAGGAGACTGAAGAGTCTATTGCATATAAACCCTTGCTCATGCCTCTCTTCTGACCCCATTTATATTTATTTCCCCTTATGAGAAATTGGTCTTCACACTGACATCATTTTGAGCCTGCAAAGCGGCAGTCTCAAGACCATAAGAATGTAGAGATAGGTTCTAATGGTTTGCTGGGCATGTTTTGTCTGCAGCATATGTAGGGTTAAGATTTTTTGCCTCCTTTGGGTAAATCAGTACTCCATTTTAGTTTTTAGAAGGTTCAGGAAAAGTGTCAGGCCATCTTTGCTGAGCTTAAGTTTTCTCATCTAATTGCACTATTAAATCAGCCTTCACCAATCAAGGCCTCCTAGGATTGAGGATGAAAAATCTTTTCCTCTTGATAATATGAATTAATGGTTAATAAAATACATCCTTGTTTATTTTCCAAGGTGAATGCATTGTGGCTGCCTGCACAGAGCACTCTGAAATGGAAATGGGGCTATTTGGTCATTATTTGGTGAACTTGAGTCTTTCTGGTAACTAAAAGGATATTTGGCCAATAAACACATGAAAAGATGCTCCACATGGCTAATCATTAGGGAATTGCAAATCAAAACCACAGTGAGGTATCATGTCAAACACATTAGGGTAGCTATTATAAAAATAAAAACAGTGTTGGTGACGATGTGGAGAAATTGGTACCCTTATGCACTGCCGGTGCTAAAAATGGTGTAGCCACTCTGGAAAATGGTATGGAAGTTCCTCATAAAAGTAAAAGTAGAATTACCATATGATCCGGCAATTCTACATCTGGGTATATACCTAAAAGACTTGAAAACAGAGACTTTCACAGATATTTATACACCCATGTAATGACAGTGTTATTCACAATAGCTGAAAGGTGGAAGAAACCGAAGCATCCTTTGAAGATGAATTGATAAACAAAATGTAGCACATACATATATTGGAACATTATTCAGCCTTAAAAAAGGATAGTCTGACACATGGTACACCACTGATGAATCTTGACGAAGACATTATACTAAGTGAAATTAGCCAGTCACAAAAGGAAAAATACTGTATGATTCCACTAATACAAGGTACCTAGAGTTGTCAGATTAATAGAGACAGAGAGTAGAATGGTGGCTGCCAGGGACCAGGGGAGGGGGAAGTAGGGAGTTAGTGTTAATTGGGTACCAAGTTTCAGTTTGACAAGATGAAGAATGTTCTGGATATAGATGGTGATGGTTTCACAGCAATGTCAATGTACTTAATGTCATTGAACTCTATACTTCAAAATGGTCAAAATTGTAACTTTTATGTTTTATGTGTTCTACCATAAGTAAAAAAATATTTGTACACATTTTCCATCATCCAACATTTGTGGAGCCAGGGAGAGGTGGGTTCTGGGTGAGGATGGCTGAGTGAGGCTGTAGTGCAGCTGCAGTCCGTGTTTGGTTGTCACCCACACAGTAAGCTACCCATCGCTAAACAGGGCTCAGCTTTTTTTCTGCCTCCATCAGCAGTCCTAAGGAATCCCTCCTGCCGCCACAGATGTGGGTTGATAGAGAGGTGCCGGTCAATAAGAGTGGACAGCAGGAGTTTGAGCTATCTGCTCCTGCAGCTTACTAGTGCCCTATGGCTCTGTTTGTGCCCTGCCCCAAATGCAGAGCCTTGATCTTAATAAGGATTATTGCTGGGCTCTCTTATGACTTGATGGATCTGATGGAACTAGTCTATGGTGGGTAATTCTGCCCACATGGTCTTCTTGATGCCCCAGGATTAGATTCTTTATTTCTGCTAGGGCCCAGGATTCTGCCGGAAGCTCCTTTTTGAGCGGTGTGTAGTTCTCTGTTACAGAGGGCATGGCCTTTCCTCCAGAACTCCAGGGCACCAGGCTGGGATTCCTCTGTCAGAGTTTGCTGTAAACACCACATGGCGTCTTTTTCCTGCGCTCTAACAAAGTGGTAAATCAAGACATGTGAAGGTACTTATCAGAACAAAGAGGCAGAAGATACCAGAGCTGTTGTCGCTTGAGATCAGGACTGGTGGATGAGGGGAGAGACGGAAGGAGGTTTCCGCCTCCCTTTTAAGTGTTAGCTCTATGTGACTTTTATTTAGACTAGGTGCATGTTATTTTGATATAAACAAGCATTAGGTAAAAATAAATATTATAATCACTTTTTCCCTGTGATCTAGACATTCATTTATTCATGCATTCGTGCGAGCCTTTTTTCATTTGTTTAGTCATTCCATAAATATTTCTTCAGCTCCCTCCTCTGGGGCAGAAATTGGGCTGGGGCTGGGGGTGGGGAGGCAAAGGATCGTGGTCTCTCGCCTTCGCGTATTTTGAGGCTTAATTGGAGAACAGGCAACCCGAGATGATCCGTGCTGTAACAGCACTGAGAATGGAGTCACTAGCCCTGGGGAATTTTCTCCTGGAGCCTTCTAGATGAGCACCCCCACCCCTAGTCTTCATTCAGGCCAACTTAAATACGTAAATCCTGTGGTTGGAGGGCCTAGGTTGCTTCCTGGGTTGGTGTCTTGTGAATTCGCGCTGAGCTGGGAGCCACCCTGGGGCACTGTCCAGACCTGTCCTCAGATCCAGGTGGTTGTGATCTCTTGCTCTCCGTCTGAGCCAGGGGTGGGGAAGAGGCCCAGGTAGGAGAGAAAGGAGAATATGAGACAAGAAGGAAGGGCCGTGTTGAGAGGGAGGATGCGAAGGGAGAGATGTAACTGACAGAGGCTACCACGGAGAGACTGCCAGGGAGGAAAAAAGGGACTTCTGTTTAGACATTGTTTTCAAATACCATTGAAGTGATTTCTTGTTTTTATTTTCCATCTTGATGGAAATTTCGTTATTTTTACACTGTCATGGAACAAATGGAACTGTGACTTAGAGATCACAATGTATATAGCTGTTTTGATGTACTTTTGACAGTTCTGACAGGCACGATTTTTTCTCCCCTGGGATAGCAGGTGTGGGGAGACAGGCTGCCCAGATGTTCTGCGTTTGTCAGGACTGTGTCCACGTGTGCAGCCTTGCCAGGGCATGGGGAAGCTTCTGAAAGGCCAGCCCCAGGCCTTGGGAACCCAAAGAGCAAGGGCTTGGCTTCTAGGAGGGGGCGAGGGGGCAATGAGTTGGAGGCAGAGACGGGTTCTTGGAGCCCTGTGGTGGTCAACATCAGCCTCTCAGTTGAAATCCAAGTCCAACACTGCAAAAATCACATTAGTCACGGAAGAGGAGGAAGCATGGGAGCCAAGTGGGAGGCGCCGTGGCAGGCTCTGCGTGGAGATGTGAAGTAAGCAGGATGGCGGCCAGCAGGAAGGTCTGGGGCTCCAGCACCCTCTGACGAACAGTGCGTTGAGGCTGGAACCTCAGCTGTCTGCACAAAGGTGCCCTCGTATCCTGGTTTCCCTTGATTCCTACGGAATGAGCAAGTGTGAGGCCTGGAGCAGGTGGGGGTAGAGGAGTAGGGGTGGGTGGGGGGCCTTTGGGCAGAAAAGTTTGCTTGTTGAGTGAATGCACGCATGAGTGAATGGACTGCGGTCAGGCAGCAGCCCTTCTCTAGAGAAAAGTTTGTCCGACTTGATCTCCACTGGTTTTACATCTCATATTCTGTGTTCTAAATCCTTCACACAGCCTCCTGACCTGTGAGTTGGCACCCGAAGCCTTGTGACATCTCTCTAGATGCAAGGATCCAATAGGTTTTCCAAGGTGCCTGGAAGGAGAACCCATCATCAGTTGTTGCCAAAACAGTTGATGTACAACCCAGAGGAAATCCAAGCCTGGACTAGTCCATTCTGTGAGGTCTTTACAAAGGATGAGAAGGGAGTGGGTGAGAAATGGCTTCTGGGTCTAAAGGATCATTTCTGTTGTCCATGGTATGAAGTTAACTTTAGTCATCTGTCCTTATTGTCTGGCTCTTATGGAGAGGTCATGCTGTGGCTTGTGGAAATCATGTTACGAGCTGGAAGTGGTTTCCACTTATTTATATCCACATGACATATACTGGACACCTGTCAAGTACCAAGCACCATGTTTAGGGTTCTACAGGGTTTACACAAGACAGTCAATTCAGGACACGTGCTAAGACCCGCTCTTCTCCTAAGGGGAGGCACGGAGGAGTGGTGGATTGTCTAGACTCTAGAGCCAGACGACTTGGCTTCAAGTCCTGGCTCTGACTCGTGCTGGCCATCTGTCCCTGGGAGAGTTACTTAAGTCCTCTGTGCCTTGTTTTCCTCAACGCAAAGAGTCATTTTCCTACCATATGGGGCTTTAATTTTTTAAAAAAAACTTTTAATTGAACATAACATACATACAGAAAATGGCACACATATAACTGTTTGGCAGATTGAATTTTTCACAGAGCGAACACACCCATAAAACCAGCACTAAGTTCAAGAAACTGATTGTCACTCCTACCTCAGAAACCTCCCTCGTGCTTCCGCACAGCAGGAGAGGATACACCAGTCCCCACCCCAAGGATAACCACCAACCTGACTTCTAACTCCTTAGGTTGGTTGGCTGTGCCCGTTTGTGACCTTGGCATTGATGGGATCGTGCAGTATGTGGTCTTCTGTGCCGTTTCCTTCTCCTGGCATGTTTGTGAGACTCCTCCACACTGCTGTGTGTCCTTGCACTTACTCATTCCCGTTTAATTTGGGAGGTTCTGGGACGGTCGTGCTGCGACTGTACACATCTTTGGGGCACATACGGACACGTTCCTGCACCTAGGAGTGGAATGGCTTGGCTATGACGTGTATGCATGTTCCCTGTCGGTAGATCCTCCTGAACAGTTTCCCACAGTGGTTGTACAACTCGCAGTGACGGGGATCTTCAGCTGCCCCATGTCCATGTCAACACTTGTGATTTTCATTGTAGCTCTTCTGGGGGGTGCATAGGGGTTCTGCATTGGGGGTCCAATTTACACATCACGCATCTGAATAATTAGATATGTCGATGTACAAACAGCCCTCAGTGCCTGTGCAGAGGGAGCACGTGCCATCCTTCACCTAATCTCATTAGGTGCCTTGAGGTCAGGATGTCCCTGAGAACTCGCAGTACACAGGTCCTGATTCCCCTCTTCCAGCACGAGCTGTGGTGTCTGGGGTTTGAGGTTGTCAGTGATGGCAGCTGAGATTCTCAGAAGAGTCTGGAATCCCCAGGGACTGAGTGATGAGACAGACACTTTGCTTGCTAGAGTCTCTTAATGATTGGCAGCCCCAGGAGGGATTTCTTCCCTGACGGCCCACCTGGCTCCAACTACGAGCTGGTCAGGAGGGTGCTGGAGCTGGTGCAAGTTAGGATTTATGGTTCTTTCCTACCACGATGCTCCAAGCTCAAGTCAGCATGAAGCACTGGGTGTTGGAGTTTAAGCTCATCAGCATCCTGCACCCTAAAGGTGCCACTCAGACACCAGGGTTGGGGAAGGGCAGGGAGAGGGCACCGGGTTTGTGTGGAGAAGGTCACCGTGGGAACTGAAATGGCAGTCTGCTTGCCTGTAGTCCTTCTTCCTCAGATTTTAAAGACATCCTTCATCCATGCATGCAACCAGTGGCCAAGGCTGGTCTGTATTCCCTTCTAATTCCTTCCATCCATTCTCCCAGCCTCTGCCTTGGATCAGGCTGAGATGGCCTTGTGCCTGGACTCTTGGGACAGCTTCCAGCTGCTTCCAGAGAGCTCTTTCCAAGAGAACCTGACTGTATTGGTTTGCTAGGGCCGTCTAACAAACTTTTAGTGCCACAGATGGGGGGCTTAAATGGCAGAAGTTTATTTTCTCACAGTTCTGGAGCCTGGAAGTCCAAAATCAAGGGCTGGGCAGGGCTGGTTTCTTCTAAGGCCTCCCGTCTTGGCTTGCAGATGGCTGCCCCTCTCTGAGCCCTCACATGGTCTTCCCCCTGTGCCTCTGTGTCCTGATCTCCTCTTCTTAGCAAGGCATCAGTGCTATTGGTTGATGGCCCACTCATATGACTTCATTTTACCCTCATCACCTCTTCAAAGGTCTTATTTCCAACGCAGTCACATTCTGAGGTCCTAGTGATTAGAACTTCAACATACGAATTTTAGGGGTGGGGAATACAATTCAGTCCTAACACAGACCATGCATTTTTCTGACTGTGACACATGCAGGTCACATCTTCCCTAACGTAATTTTTATCTGACTTTCTTACCTTGGCTTGCACTGTTCTCCTGGCTTTAGATTCTCCCCTTAATCTTTGTGTCTCAGAGCCTCCAGTTCAGTCCTCTGCCTCCACCAGGAAGCCTTCCATCCCCATAGACCGTTGTCCTTGCTCTCCTAGAGTGTTTTCCGTCTGGTTCACTAGACTGAATGCCTAATCCCAGTTTTCTCCTGCCCCCTGTTGTTTCACAGAGCGTGGTGTGCCTCTTCCATTTGACTGTGTGCTCCTCGAGGACAAAACTCATGTTTCTCTTTCACCTGCATCTGTTTCATGTCAGGTGTTCAGCTGGTGACAGATAATGTTGATGACTGATTAAAAACTGCCCTTGCCTGTGCCCTGTGAGGAGCTCCTTAAACGCTGAACAAAAAAATACTTCTTTGGTGGGCGTGGGGTGGGGGTGTGCTATCATCCCGAACGGCCTCAGGAGCCTGTGGCAAAGGCACTCTCACTTTAAGAGGCAGTGAATTCGGGAACCTGGGAAAGGTTTAAACATGAGTCTTAAATTATTTGCTCAGCTTTGATTTTTATTTTACAAGATGCTGGGGCAGTGCTGGGAGCTATTTGCAGAAGGGGTGCGTCAGAGAGATGAAGAGAGACTGGGAGTGGATTTACCTAGATGTTGCCTCACAGAGAAATATGTGCACTGGCAGGGGCCTCTCTGATTCTGAGGCAGAAAGAACCCCAGTTTCTGCCCCTGGGCTCACTGGAGGGAGATTTGATTTCTGGTTTCGGCGTTTTTGTCCTTCTGCCGGGGATGCATTGAGCTAAGCCACGGTTGAGAACGGCCCCTTCGAGGAAGCAAAGGAAGATCAGCTATTTATAGGCTGAAGTCAGACGCGACCCACCTTTTCAGCCTGTAATTTACAGCATATGATGAGAAAATGAACTTCTATTGCCGCAAGAATGTGAAAGGACAGGAGACCAATTTTTCAGCAGCTTGGGGTTTGGCTTATGTGCTTATGAAAAGTCTGTGAAAATGGTCACTTTGCTTTGCCAGACGTCTCTTCCCCTGGTCCAGAGTCATCAATGCAAAGGGTGCCCCTGGCCTGTCTCTCTCTCTGTCTCAGGGACTGCTGGCATCTTCACAGCTGCATGGGTGGTGGAGGGAGGGATAGTCTGTACCAGGGAGGGGAAAAAAGAGGGACAGGAAGAAATGAGCAGGGATATGGTGTCTTATGATTTAAGACAGCCCTCTGGGTTTTACAAAGCAGTGCGTGTAGCATCCAAGAAGCGGCCTCCCTGGAGTTTGACCATGATCTTGGCTATTGTTTGGGCTAGAGCTCCTGGCCTGAGTCAGAGTCCTTGAGGAAGCTCAGAGATTGATGATAACTTTCCATCCCTCAACAGACTATATTTCTGGAGCTCTCTAGAGAACATGCAAAGTTCATTGTGTGCCCATTCAAGTAATAAACTTTTATCAAGTGTCTATTATAGGCGAGGTGTAGAGGTGAATAGGACACACGTGGTCCCTGCTCTGAATTTAGAGGGAGACTGTCACCCTTCCAGGTCTCCCAGCTTCCATCCACCGTAAAACCATGGCATCCACCAGGCTGCTCACCAAGGAAGCCTGCAGGCTGTACCCACATCCATGCTGGCTCCTGCACTAAACCCTTGCCTTCTAAACTTGCATTTCTGACATAAACCCATGATGCAAAATAAGGTTGTCAGGGAGGTTGTTGGAAGGGGATGACAAGAGAAGAGGACAGAAACTTGGGAAAACCAGCAGATGAAGTCAAACATGTAAAAGAAACAGTGAATGAGCAGAAAGAGAAATGGGAAACTAGCATCATGGAAGGATAGTTATCAGAAAGTTTCAAGGAGAGTGTAACCAACAGTTTTAAAAGCAGAAGCATAAAGATTTGGTAGCTGGGAGGTCGTCGATTACTCTTGGGGGCCACTGTTTCAGAGAAGGGCTGGGAGTGGAGGCAGTTGGTTGAAAAGTGGATGGGAAGTGAGGAAGTATAGTGAGGTCTCTCTATAGATGCTCATTAGATCAAGTTTTTAATTATGTTATTCGAATCTTCTATGCCTTTGCTAGTTTATGTTCTCCTTAATGCATTAATTATTGGGAGACTGCTAAAATTATTGAGGGGTGCTAAATTTTCCTATTGTGATTGCTGGCTTGTCAATTTCACTATAATTTCATGTATGACTATATGGCAATTCTGTCAGTCTTTGCTTTACATATTTTGCAATTGTGTTTTTAGATGTGACCAGTGTTAGTATTGAGATATCTTCCTGAGAAATCTTTTTTTGTTTTGTTTTGTTAATGGGTAGTGAACATCTTTGTCTGTAATAATGCTTTTCCCTTGAAACTTAATTTTATCAGGCTTCTTTTGGTTGGTGGTTGTCTGGTACATCTTTTCTCCATCTTTTTACATGCAGTAGCTGTCTTTTGTTTGAAGCATGCTTCTTGTAAACAACATGTAACTAGATTTAGTTTTTCTATCCAGTCTTACAATCTGGGTTTTAATGGCTGAGCTCAATTCATTCAATTTCTTGTGATGACTGATTATTTGGATTTATTCTTTTTTTTTTCCTTTTGCTATGATTTCTCCTCTCCCTTCCTAAGTTCTGTGGATGGAAAGCATTTTCTTTATTCTTCCTTAGCCCTTCTACATATTTGAAAGTTACATATCCTTTTCTCATTTTTTATTTTATTTTATTTTTTATTATTATTCTTTTGTATATATATATATATATTTATTGAAGTATAGTTAGTTTATAATGTTGTATCAATTTCCAGTGTACAACATAATGCTTCAATCATACATGGACATGCATATATTCGTTTTCATATTCTTTATATTGTTTCTTTTGTCCAATGTTTGTAGTTCCATCTTGATTTTTATGGTCCCCAAATTAATCCTGATTTTTATCATTTATATGGTTATTGTTTAGGTTTATAAACATGCTTACTCATTTCTTTTTACATCTTGCTCCTCTGGCTTCTGTTTCCATTTTCTTAATTTTCATCCTTTGTATTTGGAAGAAGAAAATTATTCTTTCAGCAAAAGTCTATTAGTGGTATGTTCTTTCAATCTTTACTCTTATTCTTCAGTGATAACTTAGCAGAGTATGGAATTCTAAGTAGATCATTAATTTTTTTTAAGGTCTTTGAAAATAATATTCTTTTGTCTTCAGTCTTCTGTTGGGGCTGCTAAGATGTTTGCTGATACTCTTCGCAGGTAATGTGAACTTTTCAACTGGCATTGTCTCATGATAGTACAAACTGACCCCCAAATGCTGTTTTTCATCAACGTTCCAAGAACATCACCCTGAATTTTACATGATTGAAAAAGTTTTTCAACTTTTCAAACTTACTGAGATTAGGACTCTACTTATTGGATTATGGCAGAGTTCTGCTGAATTAGTAAAACATAATTTTACTTATATACTTTTAGATCAAATAAGTAAAAGTTAAGATTCTAACATTTAATTCCTACTCTCTAATAGATCATCTTGTGAGTACCGTGTGGTTCTAAAAGTGGTGTGTGCACAAAATCATCCATTTTAGAAGGCTTCCTTTTAAATAAAAGGGTGGGAGGGGGGAGTTTATATAGATTTTCTTAATATAAGAGATAAGCTTAACAATTTGTGATCTGTGAAGAAAGACCCAGAAGAGTGGGGAATCTGAGAATATAAATAGGGAAGGGAACACTGGGGGATGGAGACTAGAGACCTAGGCACCAAGCAGAACTTCTTTTCCTCCTAGGTGGGGATTCTGTATTTTCTGCCTTGGATTCTTCAGCTTCCGTATCTTTCTCCCAAAGGCAAAGTTCACTCATACCACTTCCAGTCCTTCCACTTGGACCCTGGCTCTGATCATGATCTTCAATAGCTTCTTGTTGCCTAATGAAAAATGTCTAAGCTTCCAAAATGACATTCAGAAACCTCTGAGATTTAGACTCTTCTTAAATTAGACCGTTTCTTGCATGGTCTTATCTCTCACGTCTCCTCCTCACATACCCTGTCTAGTGAAATTAGTCTGCTTGCTATTTTCTGAGCATGCCCTGCATCCTCTCATCTCCCTGTTTCTGGTCCTGAGTGCTCTCTCCCTGGCAGGCTAGTTCCCTCTCATTTTCCCATCTATCCAGACATCTCTCTTTCAAGGTCCAACACAATTTCTTCTCTTCTGTGGTTCCTTTTTCTTGATTTCTCCAACTAGAAGGAATCTCCTTCCTCTGCGGCCCCACAGAGCCGTGGACCCTTCCTGGGGATAGTTCTCATGGCCTGCCTTGTATTCCTTTATTGAATACAAGTTTCCTTCTACCAGACTAAGAACTTCTGAGGGCAGGAAACATGTCCAATTCACCTCTGTGACCCTCAGTGTACCTCATGCATTAGCGTTACCCTCCAATGGTCATGGATGAATGTGAAAGGGATTTTTATCTACATCAATATAAAAATTGTTGTCAAGAGTTATGAGAACTGTCTCTGCTATCTGGGTGCCCTGTAGGTCTCACAGCAGAGGGGGCAACTGCTGTAGAGTGTCCGTGACCCCTCGGGTGGGAGTGGGCCTCATCCTGGGCTCCTGCTCAGTCCTCTTATGCGGAGGGGCCGCAGGACTTACTCTGCAGACTTGGGTAGCAGAGAAATAGTGAGATACCTAATTGGGAGAACATTGCAAGAGAGAGGAGCTCTTGACTTTGGTTACTAAGAAGTCTCGGCCTGGCAGGAAGAATTGACCCAGCCTCAGACCCATTCCACCTGGAGATTTCTGGGAGGATGAATTTGGCCACTCCCCTTCTCTGGAGCATCTGCAGACACAGGAGGAAAAAGAATGGATTAGAAGATCTCCAGGTGATGTTCCACTCTGACAGTCTCAGAGCCTCTCCAGACAGGACCCTCGTCTTTCATCTCCCTTTCTTCCCACTGCTTGTTCCCTTGCCTGTATTTGGCTCCTCCTGTGATATTCAGAGAGGATCAGCCACTTAATCTGTCCAGCTGGTCCCAGTGAAGAAAGACCAAGAGTCTGGATATTCATGAGCCTACAGTCAGTTTCTAAAGGAGAGACACAAAGCAGTGAGCGGAAGCCCAAGATTGTGCCAGCACCTGACAGAGATAAGGAGGTATCTTTGCTAGGAAGGCAAGGATCTGTACTGTCTGGGTCCTTGAGAAAAGTTAGTGCCTTGGTTGGCTGATAACACCAACACTCCTGAATGCTATCCTTCTCATGAAGAACTCCCGGGGAGGGGGCGAGTGGATTCACCTGTGTGTGCCCACCACATTCTAGGACCCGTGCTAGGGGCCTGATGTGCCCAGTGTGCGATACAGGATGGTTCATGGTGACCCTCCTCCCCTGGGAGTTCATGATGAGAATGGCAGCGTGAAATACACTAAGCTTCTTGCCACACAAATTAAAGGCTTTGTTCTAAGAACAGCAAAGGCCATTGCCTCCAAGAGCAACTTCCAGCAGCTCCTCTGTGCCTGGCGTCTGCATGCAGAGCAAACTGCCCACAGGGGGCAGAGGCATTGGCTGGGGAAATTTTATATGATTAGTGGGGTGGAGTCAGACCCTTAGCAGCTTGGTGCCCTGCCAGGCCTGCTGAGCAGCCACCCCTTGGTTGAGGGCAAGGCTATCCACAGTACTTGTTTTCTTCTCTTTTTTCCTGAATTGCGAAATGTGGCTGAATGACGGATGGGACAGGGGGAAGCAGTCTGGGACCGAATTCTTGGATGCTTCAACAATTGTGGGTTCTGGAGGACAGGGCTGGCTAGCCAGTCAGTTTTGGGCACCCATTCTGGTCACTTGAGAGACAGTCTGTTACTCACCCCATCCTGGGTGCCCCAGCAGACCCTGCACTGTTTCTTTTCCACGTACCAAGATGGTGCCTTCCCTCTGGGACGCCCTGAGTCTAGTGGAGGAGCCGGAGGCATGCAGGGAACTGAGGCAGAATGTGAACAGTGTAGTACAGTGTGTCTCAGCCTTTTAAACATATGTCTCCTGTGGAGAAACATATAAATCTTGAAAATTCTTTTAAAGTTTGTGTTTCAAAAGCAATAGAGTAGGTTTTTTTTTTTTGGTTTCCAAATATGAAATTATAATATTGAATATATTTTAAAAACTACACATGTCCTCCCTGAGATGTTTTTCAAAAAAAATTTTATTGAGGTATAACATGCATATATAGCATAGTGTATGAATTTTTACATACATATGCATTGGTATGAATACCACCCAGATATACGTGGAGTGTTTCCAACACTCCAAGAAACTCCCTCATGTCCCTCCCAAGTTAGTCTCCCCACCCTGCTCACCCAGAAGTCACCACTTCTCACCACTTTTTAAATTTCTATTAGTATGGATTAGTTTTGCTTGTTCTTTTTATTTTTTTCAATGAAATATAGTCGATTTACAAAGTTGTGTTAGTTTCTGGTGTATAGCATAGTGATTCAGTTATACACACACACACAAATACACACACACACACACACACATATATTCCTTTTCATATTCTTTTTCATTGTAGGCAATTACAAATATTGAATATAGTTCCCTGTGCTATACAGTATAAACTTGTTGTTCATCTTTTATATATAGCAGTTAGTATCTGCAAATCCCAAACTCTCAGTTTATCCCTCCCCACTACTCCCTTCCTTGAACCTCATATAAGTAAGCCCTACAGTCGTGCTTTGTGTCTGGCTCCTTTGTATATGTTACGTATTGGTGTATGTGGCAGTGGTTTATCCTTTTTTGGTGCTGGGCAGTACTCCATTATGTGACCCCACACGATTTATGTCTCCATCCTTGTCATTTGAGAATCACTGGTGTCGCAGCTTAAGGGCTGTCTTTGGAGCCAGACAGACTTAGAGAGTCATCCCCCACTTTCCTAATGCTTGTCCGGAGCAAGTCCGTTCACCCGGAGCTTTGGGTTCCTCACTTGCAGAATTGGGGTCACCGTGTTGTCTCAGGGTGTGAGGAGAGGAGCCAACGTGGGGGAAGCCCTGGCATGGTGCCAGGCACACAGCAGGCCCCCGGTGGATGGCACGGTGATTACTGAGGGCTACAGGGTCAGGTGTTTGTTGCTGTGGAGCGCAGAGGCTGCAGAGCTCCCCTCCTGGACAGGACATCCAGGAAGGCTTTGGTCAGGCTCGCAGAGCAAGGTGCACTGTAGTAAGAGGTGCCCTGGGAGGTGTCATGTGTGCAGGGGGCTGACATTGCTGGGTGTGTTGAGGGCACAGCCCTGAGGAGAATGCAGAGAGGTGAAGCTGTAGCGTCTTCATGCCTGACGGGCTCCCCAGGAGCTGAGAAGAGCACTCGGACTGTGCTCAGGGCCGAACAAAACCCTGCTGGCCTGAGCTGCGGGAGCCCAGAGGTGGAGAGGCTCTGTGTGCTAGAGAGAAAACCCTCCGGAAGAAAGCAGGGCTGGAGCTGGAGAAGAGGCGGGAGGCGCTGTGGGAAGTGGACGGGGAGGGAAGAGCAAGGCCAAGGCCACGCAAGTGGGGAAGCTGGAGCAGATCTGGGGGACGACAAAGTCTGGCCCAGGCTTCCCACTGCTGCTTCCACTGCTCCTCTGGCCAGTGTGTTTGGAGCACTCGCTGTGTGCCAGGCACTGTGTGAAAAGGAACACGGATATTCTCATTCAATCTTCATACGGTTCAATGAAGTACATCTGATTCTTTTCTTTGTGTACAGATCAAGAGACCGAGGTTCTGGGAAGTCCACTAGCGAGGCTGAGGTTCTGCAGCCATTTCCTCCAGGGTTTACTTTTCCTCTTGGGGGCATAAAGATTTAACACATGGCCTCACCTCCCTCGGGCAGCTGAGCTAGCACCTCTGGTGGTGACCGCTTATCCCTTCTCAGTGCCTTGGAACTGGGCAGCCTCATATCTGGGTGGACGGTTGGTTCCAATTCAGTTGCCCTAAAGGGCTGTGGCTGTGGGGTTGGGGTGTTCCTGAGATGTGGGTGAGCAATTTCCATGTCCTTGGGAGAGATTGAAGCTGGGTCTTTATTTTTCTCTCCCAGTTACTCGGGTCTGACTTGAGGAGAGAATTTGCAACAGGGTGTGTTATGGTTTGAATTGTTTCCCCTCCAGATTCATGTGTTCAAGTCCTAACCCCTGGTACCTCAGAACGTGACTATACTTGGAGACAGAGAATTTAAAGAGGCAGTTAAGTTAAAACTGGG
The DNA here is from genome assembly GCF_009834535.1 of Camelus ferus. Lineage (NCBI taxonomy): Eukaryota > Metazoa > Chordata > Mammalia > Artiodactyla > Camelidae > Camelus > Camelus ferus. Next base: position 15,803,908 of record NC_045710.1, on the reverse strand, counting down.
GTCATTAGGATGGGCCCTAATCCAATGTGACTGGTGTCCTTGCAAGAAGAGACTGACACGTGCAGTACAAAGAGAAGACGATGTGAAACATAAGAAGACACAAGGAGAAAATGACCATCTGCCTGCCAAGGAGAGAAGCCTCAGAAGAAACCAAACTTAATGATACCTTAGTCTCAGAAGTTCAGATTCCATGACTGAGAAAATAAATTTCTGTTCTTTAAGCCACCCAGTCTGCAGGACTTCATTAAGGCAGCCCTAGCAGACTAATACAGGGGATCAGCCCAGTCATCTGAAGCTCTGAGAGGAAAACGTATGGTTTTAAAAATAACAACAACAATAATAATATTAACAAGCAGTGTTAATTATCATTGTCAATGTACTTTGCATGTGTAAACACAGAAAGGCCATTTTGTAGGTGATGTGACTTGGGTATAAACAGGACAATATGTTTCTTACCAATCAAGCTGAATTTCTTTTTAAAATCTCCACCTTGACATAGCCCCAGGGAATTGAAATACAAAATAATTAACCTTGATTTACCTGCTTGTGTGCTGAGGAACGCTTGCACCCCTTGCCCCCCCCGCCGTGGGGAGCAGGGCTGTGGGGAGCCGGCAGGAAGCCCTGCAACAGGGCCTTGGGTTCCTTTTTTGCAAACATCCTTTGCAATGAGATGTGTCTGGACTCCAGGGGCAGCCAGAGAGCTCACGGAGGGGGAGGCTTATCACGGAGATGTATATCCCAGGACAGTCGTAAATGTCTCAGCTCATGATGTGTCTGGGTGAGTTACAGAGCCAATAGTTTTGATCAAGTGCCCAGCTCTGCTCGATTAGCAGAAGGATAATGAGAACTGAACAGCAAGGGGGGCACGAGGGAAGAAAGTGGGGCGGCCCGGGGTGGCGGGGGGAGCCGAAGGCGTTGGTTTGATCAGAGGAGGCCCCTCTCTACGCTTCCTGGGTGGGGCCTGACCTCTGCAGGGTTGGGGGGTCCTGGAGAGGCTCTCTCTCGGTTAGGCTTTCCCAGTCGTGCGAGGCACTTTCGCAGCTATCCACCCAAGCCCCTCCTCCCCGCAGCGCTGTGGGCAGAGAGGCGGGAAAGTGCATGGTCAGCTCTCAGATGAATTTGGGAGGGGAGTGAGACCTGAACCCCCTTGAGGCCTGCAGGAGTCAGGCGAGGGGTCAGGGGTTAGCCAAGGTCAAGCTCTGAGTCCCAGCAGGCGCTCTGGCTGTGCTGTGGAGGGGGGGGCGGCCTTGGCACTTTATTTTTTCTCTCTTTCCATTTTCCTTCTCGACTCCCCACTCTTCCCCTTCCTTCTTTCTTCTTTCATCCCTCCTGTTTCCTCTTTCCTCTCTTCCTTTCCAGTCTTTCTTGTAAATCCCCTTCCCTTTCCTCTTTCTTCCTTTCCTTTTTTCTTCCCCTCTTTCCTTCTCCTCCTAATTTTTCTCCATAGCATTAATAATTAATTACTTAAAATAATCTGCACCAGGGTTTGGCATCCAACACGCACCAGGTACAGGGGACAGGCTGACAAAGAGTGGAGAGACTGTCCTCACAGAGCTGAGCGACCGGAGGGCAACGCTGATGATTAAATAAGTAATTGTTAGAAGGCAAAGGTCTAAAGACAACCTCTCCTCTTTTTCACCCGATTTCTGGGCCAACGGAGAAATAAGACGAAAGGTAAAGGCAGATGGAAATCAAACGGCACTGAAATCCACGAGGAAGCTGCCCTGGAGAACGCGGCTCTGCTCCTCAGGCATGCGGGCCGCTTGACGCTGAATCTCAGAGCTTCCCGTGTGGCCACCAACCAAAGGCAGCCTGGGCCAGGGTGAAGGCGTCCCTAGAAAAATCCACAGTGAGAGGAGCAGCAGGCATGGGGTGTGCCTCCTGCAGGGAACTGGGGAGGAGGAGGTGGAGGAGGAGGAGGAGGAGGGCTGGGGTCCCCAGGCCCAGGCTCCCCTGCACTGTCTCCTTGGTCCCCTTTATAGAAATCAGTGTAAACTCAGCACAAGTGAACGAGGAGCAGTGAGAGAGGCCAGGAGCCCAAGGCTGGTGGAAGCACCTCTCAGGAGGAGGAGAACACCAGGAGTGGGGACGGAGTTCCTCCCCTGCCCTCTGCTCTGCACCACCACTCACAGGGTGTGTGTGTGTGTGTGTGTGTCTGTGTGAGACAGTGCACAGGAGAGGCCCTCACCCAGTATCAGGGCAACAACAGACGGCCTCACCTCACATGGGAAGTGACGTTTAATCTGAGACTTAAAGGATTGCTACCTATGTCTATGTGATAAAGTGCCAAACATAATCCAGAACAAATTAGGCAAATTTACTTCTTTCCTTCCTTCTCTAAGCTGCTTCTTTATAAAGTAAAACTCTGGGGAAGTGTTTCATTCAGTTATTCTGTCAACAAATATATATTTAACGCTTATTCAACGCAAGCCACTTTACCAGGCAGGAGGAACAGAAAGATGAATCGGATGTGGCTTCAGCCCTCCAGGAGCGTTTGGGTTGGATGCCGGCTAAGACATCCTCATAGACAGCAGACATGTGTGATGGGGTCTGGGGTGTTTGTTGCTCGCTGTTGAAACAAAGTGAGAGCTCTAAGTGAGCTGCACGAGGTGAGGGTTTTAAGGGGTTCATATGGGGAAGAAGAAACTTTCCTGTTAAGGGGAGGAGATGGTATTTGAGTTAAGCCTTGAACAGAGCACAGGCTACAAACAAATAGTGCCTTGGCCTTCCAAGTAGAGAGAATAGCCTTCAGCAGAAGCGCAGGGGCGGGTAATCAAAGATGGATACTTGCAGGGATCAGTAAGCAGTCCAGTGTGTCTTACATACTGTCTAAGAACGAAGATGCTGGCAAAATCAACTTTGAAGAAGGGGTGGGAATCCAGACCCTCGAAAGTTGGTGTCACAGTTTGGGCAACAGTGGTGCCGATGAAAGTTGTGTGACTTGATTGGATGTGCATTTTAGAACAATTGCTCTCTGGGCTGGAGGGTGCAGAACTCGGAGAATGTTGGATAGTTTTGGAATAGTTCTGGGTAGAAGTTCTGATTATCGGCAGTGGAAGCGAGGGTGGGGAAGTGGGTAGGTCGGAGGGTTTGCCCTATTCTGTGGCCTCCCAGCAGTGCCCCGGGGCCCATGAACACAGGAGGAGAAGAAGCCAGGGGGTGGCTTACTCTAATGGGATCTGATCAGCATAGGCACAGAGGAAGATCTCAGCTGTGGAATGCAGCCCTGGGCGAGAGGGCTGCGGGGCTGCAGCGGGACAGGATCTCAGGCTAAGTCCTGTGTGGCTGGGGAGTGGGAAGGGCGGTGAAACAGGGGACCGGAGCGGCAGGCTGGTGCTCGGTGAGGCCCTTGGGTTCTGCAGGAGCACCAAGGCCCATGAGCCCTCTCTGTTGGGCCTCGTTTCACCATGTAACAATTAGGTTCTACCAAAGGCAGACGATAAGGAAAGCCAGACCCAGAGAGTCAGACTTAAAGACAAACTCCTGATCACAAAGAAGCCAGATCGGAGCAGTGTTCCAAGCCCCTGCGTGCAGGTCCCCGCTGCAGGACGTCCCTTCCTGAGGTGCCTGCCTTCCTCCATTGCAACTTGGACTTCATGACTTTCTCGTTCTCAGAAAGAGAAAGGAGCTTATTAAGTGAGGTGGCTGCCAAGTGTATTTTAAGATGAACAAAGCCTAGATCGTTTTTTTCTCACCACATACCATACATAATTGTATGAAGGGCAGGATTTATTTGGTTTGCATTATGATTTTTTTTTCCCCCTAAGCTTAATTACAGTGTTAAAAAGGCAATTGCAACTTGAAAGAAACAAACTCCATGGTCATAGAGACCAGCATGACCATTTTGGGTTTCAAACAGTTTCTTTGTGAAGGGAATTAATTGTATGAGAAACTTTGGGGCTTATGTAAAACACATTTTTATGAAAATAAACTTGAACAGTCATTAAAAGGAATAGTTGTTTTAAATAAGACTCAAAACTGCATGGTGGTGCCAAGGAATTTTAGATTCCTTCTTTATTGGCTTTGTTTTGGGTTCAACTTGGCATTTTCTAAGACAATATCTGGGCCCCAGAGGTTAAGTCTTAGCTTATAACTGGAAATCAAATGTATAATTCCAATGATAGATTATTAGAGGAACTAAGGGAATGAAAAAGCTTGAATAGTATTTTGGTCTAAATAACTTCATGAATAAGTAATTCTGTGTTGGAGAATCCAACAAGTTAGCAGGAAGTATTGCCTGGTAGTCTGGCCTCAGACCAAGGAACCAATTAATAGAACTCAGCCTTCCAGGTTTGGGATGCTCCCTGGGCATCCTATAAATCAGAAATGTGCGAGATGATCCTAACTTTCTCATCTGCCAGCATTGACAAGGAGCACCTCAGGCTTAGACATCCATGTAGTTCAGGGGCAAGTCCAGAGCTGAGCTCTCAGCCGGGCTAGCTACTCCTGAGACTTGAGTAGCTTAAACAGTGCACTTCTCTGGGGTTCATCAAAGGTGAGAAAAGGGGCCGTGGACTTAGGGGTCCTACACAGCTGTGTCCAGAAAGGTCGAGGCGCGTTGGGGTGGGACACCTTTGGGCCTAGTGTTCTGTACCTCTCCTCTCGTTGGGAGTGGAGCTGGAGCAACACTGCTTAGCTGTGTGGGCTCAACTCCTGTTCCAGGGCAGATGGGAAAGTGACATCCTTTTTAATTGGTGGGAACTTGAGCTCATGGTCCCCAATCCTTGGAAGAATGCCTCACTGCTTTCCACACCCCCCACCACCCTACACACACATGGTCCCTACCCCACTAAATCACTAGCATTTCTCCTCTCCTTCAAGGCGTATTTCCCTCCCTGCGCTGAGATCCTTACAGTTATTTAGACAAAAACCTGCATCAGGGGAAAGAAGGGCGGCTCTTGGAGTTGTATGTAGGACGTACGAGAAGAGGTCCTCATCTGGTTGTGTCTTAGGGTACATAATTTAATGGGTGGCCCCACTGGCCTCAATTTCAGAACAGGTAATGACGCCATTTTGTGCTTCCCAGAGGGATGTTGTGAGTTCTCATCCTGTAGAGCGATAGCCCTTCCCAACCCACTTCTCTGAGTCCCTGCTGTGGTTCTTCTTGCCTGGATGGAACAGGGGGACCTAGAGGCAATCAGAGGCCTCCAGAATGATGGTGATTCGTGTAGTGAAGTGAGAGAGTGCCCAGGTGGTAGCTGCCAGGCAGCAGTGTGATGTCTCCCCTGGAACCTCTAGGTGCCAGTCTGAGCTGCTGTAAGGAGGTCTTCTTCACTTCTGCAGGGGCTGCTGGATGCAGAATTATCACTGCTGGTCTCTGGACACGTTTCTCCACCAGTTTGTCTCCATCCCCCTGACCATGGTGAGGATGTTTGTAGACTGTGATGGTATCAGATATATTGGTCCCATGGAAACTACAACCTGGGCTTCTTGGAATAGTAAAGCTGGCTCTCTCTTATCCCTTAGGTGTGGAGTTGACGCCCACATCCCCATGGTTAACTGCCCAAAAGTGAGGACCAGGGAGGCTCCACCTTCTGTTCCATTGAGAGAGACCCGGGGAAAGGCAGGGAACACCATAAATGCTTGGGAAGTCTTGTCCAGTGATTTCTTTTTCCTGGTGAAAACACATTCAAACCTAGAAGTTCTGAGGTGCTTTTTGATCTGGCCCCCAAAAGCATGCCTGGAAACACGAAAGCTTGCCACTTCCCTTCTTTTTCAGCGGCATGGCTCAGTGAATCAGTTCAAACCCATTAAGATCCTCAGAATGACAGGAGGAGGAAAATCCTTCCAGTGAACACTCTTAGGATACTGTGACCGAACACCATTTCCTTGGACCTGGACCATTTTCTCGTTTTGAAAATCCCATCAATTGCAATCCCTTCCTCGAGGCTGAGCATCTGGTTTTTAACTTTCCTATTTGTTGACACAAAAGCCTATAGCAAAGGTTTGTAGATACATGAATTACATACTTGTTAGTAACACCGTGTTGCCCCATGTTTAAGAGGTGATGTGGAAAGCGTTTTCAATTTTTCTGGGTTTGTAAATCTAAAGTGATAATTATCCTTTGAAATAGTGGGAGCGGCCACCAGGGTCAGGAAACTGGGCATGCAGACCTGGACTCTGCTCTTAACCCATCTTGTTATCCTTGTTGTTAGGATTCTTAAGTGAAACAGCAAGTGTGTGTGTCTCTGTGTGTGTGTTGTGTGTATGAGTGTGTGTGTGAGATGTCTTAAGCAAACTGTTTTTCTGTGGGAGCACAATTGAATTAAAAAAAAATCTAAATTAAGCACATCTTCTCCAGGAACACATCTGTTGCACAGAGTGAGGCCCCTTCCATCAATACAGTTGCCTGCAGAGCAATGAAGTCATCCCCATCTACTACCTGAAACCAGAAATGAGGATAACCGGCCAGTATTAAATATTAAAGTTTTTCACATTTTTGCTGTTCTCTTCCAGAGAACACAGAGAACACTGACATATTTTTCAGAGCTCAGGTGGAAAGCTAATGGACTGGAGAAGCTTTCAACTCAACTGGAGCGACACATAAAGAGAAAACTTAATTACGGTTAGGATTCAGTGGGTTAACTGGATAAACAAGTAGCCTGTGTGTTTCAAAGCATCTAAGACACTATTGATTTTAAGATGCACCATTATTTTATGTCCCTCTGAGGAAAAAAGCACTGCCAATTAAACTATGACCACATTGCCTTATAACTTAGAATTGTAATTTTATACTTAGTGTAAGAGCTCCTTAAGGCTTAGGGAGACACTTGTGCACACAGTAAAATGAAAATATAAGCCAAATACATTGGTGGCAATATTCTTAAACTGTCTTCATAAGGTGGGGTCTTCTGAAAGGCTCTCTGACTTAGCGTCGCTGCTTCTGTGGTTCTCCACGCCTCCCTCCCTGATGTCAACAGCAGTGACTACGAGCCTTTCTATCCCAGAGCATGACACTGCTGATCTGGGATTTTCTTCCCTAAACTTGACACCCATTTTCAAGTTCTAGAGCTGGTGCTCTCTCGATCTTACCAGAAGGTAAGAACCCAGAACTCATTTTTTTTTTCTCAAATGATCTTTAAAGAGTTTGTTGACTGTAAGACCAAGGTTTGCAATTATGTCAACTTGCCACCAGAACAACAGCCAAGTGTGCTTACGTGTGGCAGTGACAATGCCAGAATCTCCACCTTGCCCAGCAACAGCTGTGAGGTGCCACCTCCAACACTGTGAGGGCTGCCCTGGTAAGCTGCCTCCTACTTCCTTCCTCCCTGCTCTCAGAGAGCCATTATTTGTAGGACAGTCTAGGTATACAGCTCATCCAATGCAACACACGAATGAGGATGTCCACTATCCTATGTGGCCATGCCTTGTGAGTTTATTCCGTGGAAATAAGAAGTAGAAGAGGGGGTGGGGCATGGATTCTTGCCTTTGAGGACCAGTGACTGCACTCAGTGGTAATATATAGTTCAAGGAATGATCCGGCTTAAATAGTAGCTCCTGCTTCTGCAGCCTTCGTCAGTACCCTTTCTGTCTAATGTAGAACCTTGTCTACAAGGTTTACGTTTACGTGTTTATGGTGACCTCTTTGGGAGCAGCAGCCATATCTGTTCATCTTTGTAACCCAGTTTGTGGTGCAATGCCCAGGCCTCAGCAGGCTTTGGCTGACCGTTTGTCAGAAGACTGAGGATGGAGACAACGGGTTTAGAGATGATGGAGTCGTGCTGTTTGACTGAGGTCGGGGGTGTGTGACAGGAAGCAGGGGAAAGTCGGAGCAAGAGGGGAGGCTGGCGCCAGTCCATGGAGGGCCTGGGGTTCTGCCAGGAGGGAGCTCACTGGGTGGCACAGAACTTGACAAAGACTGTTTCAGAGCTCCTAAGTGTACTCCAGTGTGGATACTGAGTCACAGATGACGGTTCATGTGGCAGAATGAATTGGTCAGTATTAACCCTGCTGCAGGTGAGGTCATCCAAGCAGAGAAACTGATATGCCTGAAACCTGAGTAAAGAAGGTTATTTTTTAATAGAAACATTCATTCATTCAAAGATTCTACTATATGGTCACTATAGTGACCATGGACCAGACACTGATGAATACACGTGGATGAATAATGCATAATTTGCCTTTGGATAAATAAGTATCTAAGGTGTTTGTAAGACAGGAGAATATTTGGGATCCAGTGTACTTTATTCAGAGAACTGTGGGGGCACAAAGTAGGGTTCATCTTTACCTGGAGGGTGGGTCAAAGAAAATTCCACAGAGCCAAGGTGTTCCCTATAATATTTACGACCAAGGCAGAGGTCCTTTATAGAAGTATTTCCTGAAGAAGACTGGCATCCCTTGACAAAATTCTTCTGTGCTCAGTTAGGTTCTGAAAATGGTTCATGCTCCACTCCCATCCTGGAATTCGCAGTGTGTGGTAGTGTATTAAAGCTCCTTCAGAATTTGGTGGTGAAAACAAGCAATAAACAGAATGCCAACTTATTTGGTTTGGTTTAATCTACCATTTTTCCCAAAGTGAGTTGGCCACTGAACCTTTCTGTGGCAGAACACCTTTTAATATCTAAATATTTTAACACTCGTTACTCTCTCATACTTCTTAATATGTATCTTCACATTATAGTTTAGGAAACATAACTGATGTCTGACGTGGGTGAGGCTTATCTGAGAGCAGTGGTCATTGGGTAGCCTTTCTAATACTGTGAATTTCTGCTCTGAGAGTTCTCATAAAAACTGATATTTTTGTTATAGGTGTGTGAATGCATGGGTTTGTGCCTTTTGGTATCCAAAATTCTCTTAAAGACCAAAAAAAAGAAAAAATGTATGTATATATATAGCTTCTTCTTCAAAAGCCATATAACTGTGTGTGAGAATGACTACTGTACTGACATCAGCTGTTGTTACACTCTAAAATGCAAATAATGTTTATGAAATAACTTAGAGACTGGAAAAAATTACACACTTTGGGCACTGTCCTTAGTCCTTCTACTAAGTAGATTAAAGGCTTCTAAGACATTCTAGCTAGTTGCAATGCGCTCTTAGACTTTGTGTGTAATTTTGATATCTATGCAGAAATCACTGGTCAAATTACCTGGAAATTTTTTTCATCTCCATGGCTGAATATTGTAACACTCGAGATAAAATGCAGCCCTATTGTTTTAATGCAAAAGTTCAGTTTTAACTGAGCAATGAAAAGAAATCTTCACTCATAAACTTATTCTGAAGATTCTATTGGGCCTAGAAGGTTTGAAATGACTTTGGCTTTTTGGTGACCAACGTTCTGGATTGAGACATCCCCATCAAACACGTCTGTTAAAGTAAAATGTTGTATACCAAACCCATATTTCCAGTTTAACCAGAAATATATTCTGATTAGTAGACCCATCCATAGACAATGTTCAGTTCCTGCTTATTGATTGATTGGCTGAGAACGCTCAAATATGGACTCGGTCATCTGTCGTCTTCCAGATGCCCAGTTCCCTTTTTATACTCCAGGAAGAGGTTACAGCAGAATTTAGAAAGCATTGCAGCTGATGACGAGAAAAACATCATAAGCAGTTGCTTTGGGATTGTTTGAGATGCGGCTTCAATATAGTGTCATGCTGACACGATTTCCTTTGTGTGTATTTGGGTAAAAAGAAGGTTTTCGAGAATTATTTGTTAAATGAATGAATGAATGAATGCCTGGCCACCTTAAGCAACAATCAGACTTGAGTTTTTACACATCGGAGGGTAGAGCTGTGGATTTCTGGGCCAGGACCGAACCCTCCCCTCCATGTACACACTCAGATGATATTCAGCTAGTCCTAAGGATAGCTAGACCTGAAAAACCTTTCTTTTCACCTTCCTTCCAAAGTTGTTCCCCTCAACAGCCCTCCAGCCAAGTACCCCTGCCTGGGAAAAGTGCCAGGAGGGAGGAGTCAGCGAGCAAGGCTTGAAAGGCATCTGAGGGTAATGAGAAAAACACGTCTCACTGCGCACACGGCTCCTTCCTTGGCTTTGCCAGTGTGAGCTCGTGGGAGAGGCTGAAAAGCACATTCTTTAAAATCCTGGCCCTTAAAAGGAATGCATCTTGGGCAGAAATGTCAGCTTGGCTCTGCCCGGACTGCAGGACAGTTCTTTTATTGCTGACTTTTTGACATGGCAAAACCCAGCCTCTTCCCCTGCACTCTGGGGATGGTTCATAGAACTGATGGAATTTCAAGCCCTCACTCAGTCCAGTTATATTGGATTTTTATCACAACACAAAGATTTTACAAATTGCATTTCTATCCTTCCTCTTTGACCCCCCTCCATCGCATTTCAAAACCATGTCTTATCCGGAACCAGCCGCATTAGATGTCCGAGAAAGCTTTGGCTCTGGACCCTGGGGTCAGCCGAGTCACATCCATTTCTCTCCACCTTTTAAAAAGCCAGTCTGAGCCTGCACCTCACTCGCCCGCAGCAGCAGGTTGGGTCAGATTGTGGGCGGCCCGAGGATGAGCTCATCTGCTTGTCTCACTGCCCAGCTTACAGCTCATCTTGCTGAACTGTCACTTGCTGAGTTAAATCTGAGTTCCTAAAACATCATTCTTCAGCTATTTTCATCTTGGGAGATTTCAAGCATTGCTTCTTCAAATGTATTCCAACTTTGTTTGGAAATTTGGCTTTGCTGACTTCTGATCTTCCACGAGGCCCCCCTGAGTTTAATTGCCTGACGTTACTTTAGAACGAACCAGACATTACTGCTTCCCTTTCCTTGCATTTGGAAAGACAAACTGTGACTCCTACAGACAAGGGGCTTCTAACTGGGCTGGCTCATCCCTGTTCTGGATTTTCATAGGCAGACTATGTGCCTCTGAACAAGGGATCACACTGATCCATCTGATTAGTTTCTCAAAGAAAAGGCTGACCCAACATTTCCACAGACAAACATTCATTGGGTACCTACTTTACGAGAGATGATCAGGGTGGTCTGACAAGACCACTGTGCGTGGAGTGGAGCCTCGATTTAGACAAAAGCCTCATTTGTTCATTTGTTTGTTTGGGTATTCTACATCATAGCACTGCAGGAGGGAGTAAGCAGGTAATAGGATGGATGGTCTACCTTTTAGGGGTTTAGACTTAAAGAGAGATAAGATGTACATACTCACAGCAAAGTTATGTCCCAGCAAGACTAAGGTATCATGAGCAAAGTTTCTGGGTTCACAGGAAGGAGCAGAAGTGTGGCTGGGAATTAAGCAAACGTGGTCAACCAGGTGTCCTGAGCACTAAGTGAAGCTTCGACAGAGCCTGAGTGGGGCAGAGAGAGGAGCACCCCAGCCTCAGGAACTTACAGTCAGCTGGCGGGGAGAGGAGGAGCATGCAGGAGACTGAACCCTTGTCCAGGGAGAGGCACATCCTGAGACTGTGAGCTCTGGCTGGCTGTCACTGTCCTGTTAGCCCTGGTCATCTGTTCCTCCCACTGCCTGGAGGGCAAATCGCCCCTGGAAATTACAGTGATTCTAAAAAGATTTGATCTCCATTGACAGCCACATCTAGCTGGAATGACCAGGAAAAGCTGGTAATCAGCTCAGGTTTGGAGGCTCTTTTCCATCCTTGTACTTTTCTCCAAACCAGATTCCAGCCATTTCCATTTTCTGTGTTCCTAAGTGACTTTGATTTTTCAATATAGTTACAAGTGTCTTGGGCTTTAAGCTTAATGAAATGGCTTTTAAATAAGTGCAGAAACACTGGAGAAAAGGGCATGACAGATTTTCACCTGATCTCCCTAGCCATTAACCACTGGTCTTTGTTTGCCTGACCGCTGGAGTACTGTCCAGAATAAAGTACACTGACTCCTGGCCACTCAGGGGATGCGAGGCACAGTCTGCAGGAAGAGGGGAAAGGCCTCAGGAATCTGCATTTTGAGTGCTGAATTCCATTAGTTTTTTCACTTTGTGTCCCTGTCACAGAAGTGGGCTGCCATATTTTCAGTTCTTCCTGTCAGTGGTCTCTCTGAGTAGGTGGGACATGGCCAGGCTGAAGGGATGTTGGTGCTGTGCCTTATACATGTGCTTTGAAAGCCCTCATGTCTTCTCTTTGTATCGTGTCTTTCTCCTGTGTATGTGTGCATGCACGTAGATATGGACCCAGACACGTGTGGCTCCTCCAGAAGTATAGTGTAAGGCAAATGTTAGCCATTTTGCAAAGCCAGGTCTGTAAAGCCAGTGAAGTGTTGTGACGAAGCCCTGGCTAGGGGACTGGGAGGCTTCAGTTCTGGTCCTGGTTTTTAGCCCAGTATGGCTCTGGGCAAGTTGTCTTCCCTTTTGCCTCTTATTATTTCTCAATTGTACTGTTAGGTGTTTGACAATACCATCTTTAAGGGCTTTCTATGAGTCTAAGGATTTTTTTCCCTATCTTATTGGCCTCTCCTGATTTGAGGCAAGGATTGGCTGTTGACATAGATCAAACCTCACTTCCCACTGGGCCTGGGGTGGGAGTGGAAGTGGAAGTGTCAACATGGTAAGTTGTCTCTTATAGGGGATTGTTGGAGCCAAAGTTGACAATTGAGTCTAAGTGTGTTGTCCATCAGTTAGCTCCAAGGAAACCCTGGGAGTCAAGGTGCAGTGCTTCATGGATCTGGATCATGGGAGAGGGACATCAAGAAAGCAGGGCCACTATAATGCCCACACCTGCAGGGAACTTTATTTCTAGGCTCAATTTGCACAGATGGGCTGATTTATTTAAGGGAGCTAGGATGGAGTGAGTTCTGACTTTTCAAATTCCTTACTGGAAATGAGGAAACCTGATAATTTCCTTTAATGAGCAGTATGTTTTCCTTCCTCGGTGACATGCCAAGTGTTCCAGAATAAATCACTTAAAACACACTTAAGCTAGATCCAGGAGATTTTCAAATTAAATGGGAAACACAATAGTTTCTCTGTGGGATGTACTCAAGGACCAGAGTTGCTCAAGGGTAGAGACAATTGAGACTTACATTATAATCCATGAATACCAGAAGAGTTGGAGTCATTAAGAACCCTGAAGAGATGCAAATAAGTCTTTCTATCTCAAGTTCAAGAGTCAAGAATGGTCACCTAAACCAATAGCCTAATTATAATCACTGAAGAGGGTCTGGGCGAAGTTGTAAGTTCTGGGAGGAAAACATTTCTCAGTCAGCCCATCTTCACTCTGGTCCCATGATCCATGTGACTCTTTCTGGTAACTAATTTGGAGTTTATGAATGTTGGAGAATGGCCTAGTGTAGCTTTTCTATCCTAATCATGTACTTTCCGTTCATCAATCCATCATCCATCTATCCATCATCCATCCATCCATCCATCATCCATCTATCCATCTATCTCACCCATTCAAATATCAAACATTCCCTGAACACTTACTCCGTGCCACATGCCAATCTAGGTGGTGGAGATAAGATGGTATAATGGGTATTTATTCGTTTCCTCCTTAGGATTTAGTCCCTTGTTTCTTTTGCCAAAAAAAATTTTCCAAGGATTACTTTATAAGGGATTGCCTCTATCTCCAGTCATAGTTGTGGTCCTGATTAATTGGATCAGTGAACCCCATCACCACCACACCATCCTCCCAGTAGCTGGTCACAGTGATAAATTTGGTGAATGTCTTATGACCTACTTCAGGTCATCAAGGGTCATCAGGAGTCAACCCAAAGACTTTTGTTTGAGATATCAGGTATGTGGACCTCTCTTTTCCTCTGAATTAGAGCCTGGAAGCACATCCAGGAACTATGAATAGCCATCTGGTAATGATCAGGAGAGCCTGCTGAAGTTAGAGCCACGGCCAAAAAACTTTGGCTGAGAATTTGAGAGTTAGAACTCAGGTCCTCGTCACATCTCTTGAGCCTTTAAATCAAGTTTTGCCTAAAGCCACACCTAATTCAATTATGGGGGCCAATAACTCTCTTTTAATGTTCAAGCCAATTTGAGATTGTTACTTACAACTAAAAGCATCCTAACAGATGCAGAGGCAACATTAGTGTAGAGGTTAAGAGCTTGGATCCCCAGGATAAAAAAAAAGAGCTTGGACCAGGCTGCTTGGGTTTGAATCTCAATTTCACCACCCACTAGCCTCAGTGATCTCTTCATGCCTCATTTTGTTCATCAATAAAGTGGACATAGTATTCCTGCTTCATAGGATTGTTATAAGGATCAAGTTAGAGTATAAAGGCACTTAAAATGGTGCTTGGCACATAGTAAATGGAACATAATATCTAAATAACAAAAAGAGTAAATAAAGTAGTGAAAAACACTTAGTGTTCATTCTGGGGAAGCTTTCCCTTCTGGCTGCTACCTCCATGGAGGGGTGGCACCATATAATGGTAACATTAATCATCACAGGAACTGCTAATCTGAATAAAGAGTTCTCAGCATTTATTATAAAAACTGAGGAAAATATAAAACTTCTCCATCATTTAAAATGGTCAATTAGCTTTATAACTATGTATGTGAACAATATCACTTTCATTAAGAGTGGATGCTATCAAGCTCACTTGTAACAATGGCACAGCAAATTTGTCATACCACTTTTATGTGTCTTTTAGTTGCTAAGATGCTGATTGCATACAACAGCCTGGTTCTCTCTGTCATATTGCCCAACTGTATCGCTATGGAAGGAAGACATAATAAATGCGTGCCATGGTCATGCCATGGTAGGTTGTCTATAAAGACAATGAAAAAGATGTCACATCTGTCACTATGACATGGTATCCCTGACATAATAATTGGTATACATGTGTGTCACCATAATAGATGGTATCTGTCTGTCACTGTGACATGAAGTAACTGTCGAGGTGTCATTATAGTATTTTTCCATCATGATGACACAATGTCAGTTATGGTGACCTGGTATACCTATCATATACATAGGCTTATCTAATCTCTCCCCTTTCTTACTCCCTGTAACCAGTGAGTCATCAAGCCCTATTGCATCACTTCCTGAATATCCCCTAACCTGTCCCTTCCTTTCCATTCCTGCCGTTCCTGTTGGAGCTTTGGCTCTGGACTCCCTGACTCCAGAGCTGCTCCTAGCTGATCCATTCTCAACTCTACAACAGACTGATCCCTCTAACAGACTGACAGAGTCAGCCCTTTTCCTAAGAGCAACAAACCACCAATGGCACTTCATGTTTTCCAAATACAATAAATTCTCATATTCTCATTCTAGGTTCTCCAGGATTTGGTTCCAGCTAGCTTTTTTCCCTATCTTTATTGAGATATAACTGACATATAGCATCATGTAACTTTAAAGTGTATGATGTGATGATTTTATATATGTATTCTTTGTAAAATGATGACCACAAAAAGGTTCATTAACACATTTATCACTTCACATAGTAACCACTTTTGTTTGTTTGTTTGTTTTGTGGTGAGAATGTTGCTACTCTCTTAGCAGCTTTCAAGTATACAATACAGTATTGTTAACTGTAGTTATCATGCTGTACGTTAGATTTCCAGAACTTGTTTATCTTATAATTGAAAATTTGTACCTTTTAAACCAATATTTTCCTGTTTTCCCCACCTCCCAGCCTCTAGCAACCACCAATTTACTTTCTGTTTTTATGGGTTTGGTTTTTCAAGATTCCACATGCAAGTGAGATCATCCAGTGTTTATCTTTCTTTGTCTGACTTATTTCACTTAACTTGATGCCCTCAAAGTCCATCCACATTGTTACAAATGGTAGAATTTTCTACTTTTTACGACTGAATAATATTCCACTGTGTATACACACTCATATATAGACTACATTTTCTTTATTCAATCTTACATCACAGGAACTTAGGTTATCTATATGTCTTGGATCTTGTGAATAATGCTACGATGAACATCGAGTGCAAATATTTATTTGAGATAGTTATCTCATTTCCTTCAGCTGTACTCTCAGAAGTGGAATTCCTGAGTCATATGGTAGATCTATTTCAAATTTGTTGAGCAATCTCTATACTGTTTTCCGTAGTGACTGAAGCAATTTACAGTCCCACTAACAATGCATAAGGGTTTCTGTTTCTCTAAATCCTTGCCAGGACTTGTGATCTCTTATCTTTTTGAGAACAGCCATTTTAATAGGTGTGAGGTGATTGATACCTTATTGTGGTTTTGCTTTGCATTTCTCAGATGATGAGTCATGTTGCGAACCTTTTCATGTAGCTGTTGGCCATTCGTGTATCTTCTTTGGAAAAAATGTTTATTCAAGTCCTTTGTCTGTTTTTAAATTGAATTTTTTTTCTCTTGAGTTGTATGAGTTTTAATATCAAGCCCTTATTAGATATATGAGTTTTGGATATCAACCCCTTGTCAGATACATGGTTTGAACTATTTCTTCCCTTTCATAGGTTGCCTATTCATTTTGTTGATTATTTCTTTTGCTGTGCAGAAGAGTTTTTAGTTTGATGTTGTCCCACTTATTTATTTTTGCTTTTGTTGCTTGTGCTTTGGTGTCATATCCAAAAAATCACTGCCAAGACCAGTGCTAAGGAACTTTCCCCCTATGTTTTCTTCTAGGAGTTTTACAGTTTTGAGTCTTATATTTAAGTTTTTAATTCTTTTTGAGTTAATTTTTTGAATGATATAAGATAGGGGTCCATTTCTTTCTTTTGCATGTGAAAATCCAGTTTTTCCAGCACCATTTATTGAAGAGACTATTCTTTCTCCGTTGAATATTCTTGATTCCTTCATCAAATATGAGTTGACTGTATATGCATGAGTTTATTTCTGGGCTGTCTATTTTGTTCCATTGTTCTGTATATCTGTTTTTATGCTAGTATCATACTATGTTGATTACTATGGCTTTGTAGTGTACATAGTTTGAAATCAGGAAGTATGATGCCTCCAGCTCTGTTCTTCTTTCACAGAACTGCTTTGGCTATTCAGGGTCTTTTGTGGTTCCACATGGTTTTTTTTTCTATTTCTGTGAAAAATGCCATTGGAATTTTGATATGGATTACATTGAAACTATAGATGGCTTTGGCTAGTGTGGACATTTTTACAATATTGACTCTTAAAATCTGTGAACACAGGATATCTTTCCATTTATTTGTATTTTCTTTAATTTCTTTCATCAATGTTTTATAGTTTTCAGTGTTACAGATCTTTCACTTCCTTGGTTGAATTTATTCCCTAAGTATTTTATTGTTTTTGATGGTATTGTAAATGGCATTTTTTCCTTATTTCTTTTTAAGAGGGTTTGTGCTTAGTATATAGAAGCACAACTGATATTTGTATGTTGACTTTGTATTCTGAAACTATATTGAATTCATGTATTAGTTCTAAAAATTTATTTTGGTGAAGTATTTAGAATTTTCTATTTACAAGATGATGTCATTTGCAAAGGGAGATAGTGTTTTTTTAACTGAGTTATAGTCAGTTTACAATGTTGTGTCAATTTCCAGTGTAGAGCACAATTTTTCAGTTATACATGAACATACTTATATTCATTGTCACATTCTTTTTCGCTGTGAGCTACCACAAGATGCAAACAGAGATAGTTTTAATTCTTCCTTTCCTATTTGGTTGCCTTTTCTTTCTTTTTCTTTCTTTTTTCCTTTTTTAAAAAATTTTTTTTTTGCTTGGTAGCTCTGGCTAGGACTTCTAATAGTATGTTGAATAGCAGTGTTAGGAGCGGGCATCCTTGTCTCATTCCTCATATTACACAAAAAGCTTTCAACCTTTCACCATTGAGTATAGTGTCAGCTCTGGACTTGTCATATATGCCTTTATTATATTGAAGTATGTTTCTTTTATACCCAATTTATTGGGAGTTTATTTTTATCATGAAAGGATAGTAAATTTTGTAAAATGCTTTTTCTGTATCTGTTGAGATGGTCATGATTTTTATCTTTTATTCTGTTAATGTGTATCACATTTATTGATGGATATATGTTGAAGCATCCTTGCATTCTAGGGATAAATCCCACTTGATCATGGTGTATGATTTTTTTTAATGTGCTGTTGAATTTGGCTTACAGTATTTTGTTGAGAGTTTTTGCATCTATATTCATCAGGGATTTGGCTTGTAGTTTTCTTTTCTTGTAATGTCCTTATCTGGCTTTGTTATCAGAGTAATGATGGCCTTGTAAAATGAGTTTTTGGAGTGTTCCCTCCTCTTAAGTTTTTTGAAAGCGTTTGTGAAGGATTGGCATTAATTTTTCTTTTAATGTCGCTCTACTGTTCTCTGCCACCTGCTTCTGGCAGACACCTGGTATTTAATGGGGGTGGGGGTGGTAAATAAATTCTTTTACGTGTACGCTTATAGTTTTCTTAATAAATTAGAGAATCTTTGTAGATGTATTATTTGTTGTCTACCTTTATGTCCAAGTTGGAGTCAGAATCTGATATTTATGAATAGATTAGCTACTTGGAAATGGGCACATTTCTGTGTATTTACCTTGATGTATATGTACTAATGGCAGCAAGAATCATTAGTGAATTCATTAGTTTCGAATCCAAGTTGCACTTCTACTGCTAAGGTTAATTATTGATTTGTTTTATTCTGTGATTAAAGCCATTAACCACTATTAGCAAATGATGATGTTTATGCATGTTTGAATATCAGCTGGGTTGCATTTCATAGCAGGGGCCCAAGCTAAATTAGTATT
This sequence comes from Camelus ferus, assembly GCF_009834535.1. Lineage (NCBI taxonomy): Eukaryota > Metazoa > Chordata > Mammalia > Artiodactyla > Camelidae > Camelus > Camelus ferus. The sequence goes on along the minus strand of NC_045710.1, from coordinate 15,785,321 downwards.
CTCTGGGACTGACAGCTAGAATGGTGATACATAGACTTGCTAAGGGTAACCAATGATTTTTCCTTGCGATAGAAGGATAAATAGTGCCTGATTGTCTTTGTTAATTATTCTTCCTGAGTGCAGTCACTGACCGGAATTTAGTTTTAGTTGAATCTGGCCTCTGTCCTTTCTGATTCTGAATAATCAGAGACTTCTGAGTAGGATTTCCAGAGAAGCTAAGAAGGGCTCTGACTCTCCTGCCTGAAGACTCTGATTTTAAACTTTCCTGTATCCAGGAAGTAGAATGGGCTCACTTGCTCCTTGAAATAGTTGGGGATGGACTTTGCAGATCAGTTTGGCTTCAAAGCTTCTGCCAATGAGAGGAAGGCACTGCTTTTTGAAGTGCTCTCTGAGTGGGTCACATTTCTCTAACTGGAGGTGGGGTGGTCTGGATGTACTGGGATTGATGGAGCCAAGTGGCCAGAAATCTCATACGCTCAACTGCAAGGAAGTGTGTGTAGCCTGGCGGCTCTGTCTGGCAAAGGAAGAGAAATAGTTTGGAAAGTAACTAGCCAGCGTCTACTGCACTCTCCTTTGCTTCTTTCTAGCAGGTGAAACTAACCCATGCTAAGAGGGTTTTCATACTTGGGCCACTTTCTCAGTCCATCATCTTTTCACAAGGAAGCTGACCTTCAAGCTCATCCTTCCCCAAATCATCTTCAGATTTCGCCAGACAAAGGCATAAAAATAGCTTGAGGGCAAAGACAGCCACAAACCTGAATTCCTGAGATTCCAGCATGGTGTGGGGCACATGGTAAACATCTATTGAGTGATGATTAGCTGACTGAATAATGTTAGGTGAACCTAAGCTTCTTGTCATCTGACTTCGACATATATTCATTTTAGAAGACTCATCTCTTTACCCTTTGCACAAGCCTTCCTGATTGTTATCTACAGTTCATCTTTCCCAGGGAGATGGTTCAATTAAGACAACTCAGAATGAGTCCATGATTCAAAGGTACAGCTGACTGCACTCTGATTAACTTCCTATTCATCAGTCACAGAGACATATGATGGGAATTACCAGGGCAAGCAGAAGAGAGGGCAGGCGGGCTAGTGGGGAAGGGAGATAGAGCAGGCTGGGGGATCGTGGTTTGGGGGTACAAAGAAGATGAGGAAAGTGTTGGTGGGGGCGGGGGGCCCGAGACGAGGAGAAGCCTGGAAGACAGCATGAGATTGCACACATTCTTCTAGGAAATATAATTTGAAGCCTCGCTTTAGAGCATCTGACTCCAAAGTTAAATTGAACTTTCTTATGATGTGAAAAGTAATATAAATGTTAGATGGCAGAAAAGCCTGATGACTCCGAGGCTCCACTGAAGGAATTTTTGAGATCTGGAAGTCCAGCCTCCCGTCAGCAACGTGATCCCAGTACTTGCCTGAATGCACGAGTGATGGTTCTTCTTGGCCAGGGAGGATGCTGCTCCCCCTGTCACGGTTATAATTGTAGGACAGACCTCACACCCGCATTGTGGTTTCATTATTAAGGGTATACTGAAAACACTCAACCCCATACCCAAGCCCAGAATCCTTACCCGATGCCAGATCCCTCCATCCCAATGTCTGTCGAACGTCTCACCTGAATGGCTCATGAGCAGCTCCACGAGAACAGGGGAGAAACTGAGCCCTTCCTCTCCCCTTTCCTGTTTGCTCCTCCACTGTGGTTCCTAGCTCAAGGGACCACTATCTACACAGTCTCCAGAAATGCGGGCATCCTCTGTGACCGAACCCCTGCTCTCTCTCACCTATTACATTCAATTGTCCACGAGATCTTACAGTTTTGCCCTCTTAATCTCTCTCCAACCCCTGCCACTTTCTGAGTTTAGGCTACTGGGACGTTTGACCTGGATTATGGTACCAGTTTCCTAACTGAGCTCCTGGCCTCCGGTCTTGCCCGACCCCAATCCAACTTTGGTACAGGTGACAGAGTGACCTTTCCAGAGTGAAATTTGCTTAAATCATTGGCTCCCCATTGTGTTCAGCACAAAGCCTGATCTTCTGAATTGTTGTGTCTGACTGCTGCTTGTTTCTCCATCCTCATCTCTGGCCAGTCTTGCTTTTCACTCTCTGTTCCAGCCATATGAAAGCTCTAGTCCTTAGAAGACAGCCTGCTCGTATCTCCACACCTCTGCAGTTTCCTCTGCCTGAAACTCTTTATCCCCACCCTGCTCCCATTCACCCACAAACATCGACTCAATTCTCATGAGGCAGAGTGGGCACGACTTCCTCACCTTCCAACCTGGGACCCCTCTTCTCGGCTTCCATGACACTGTGCTGTCTCCTGTGTGGAGCTATCATGTTGTACTGCACTGATGTATTTTCCTTTCAGTTTTTCATGACCAGTCGACTCCAGGTTACCGTGATTTCTCTTGCCTGGGCTGTTTTCAAACCTGGCATCATACACCCTACCCAAAGCTGGACTTCTTGCTCCTAGACCTAGCCTGCTCCAGTTTAATCTCTAGAGCATTACTTCTGAAACACAAGTAAGAATTAGATCATGTCTCAGCTTCAAACTCTTTAGGGCGTTCCCTTTGCCTTTAGTATACGTTAAAAAAAAATTCTTAACCACTTTTTCATCAGCCTTTATCCATTTGCCTCTCCAGTCTCATCTTCCCTCCCTAAATTCTCATTGCAGTTTCTCTGAGCAACAGCAGCTGTCATGCCCCAGATGTACCCAGCTTTCTCTGGTCTCACCTCTAGACCTTTGTACTTGCTGTTCCTTCTGCTGGAAGGTTCCTCTCCTCCACTTCCCCTTTCCTCCTGCAGTGAGTAACAGTTTATGCTCCGATTCGACCTCTTTTCCTCTGTCAAACCTCCCTCTAAGTCCCAAGAGTATCCTGCAGTTCCCTGCCTGGTCACAGTAGGTGGGTGGGAATTGCATCTGATTCATTCTTGTATCCCAGAGTCTAACACAGTGGCTGGCATGAGAGCTAGCTTCATGGCTGTGTGACCAGGGCAGCTGCAAAAGGCAAAAGCCCTGTGCTCAACCCCTGCACTTGGGGTTTAATGTTCTGGGGTTGCTGACTTGACATTATCTTTGAACTTGTGTTTTGTAAGTGAAGTCCAGTGGAACATGGAAATAGAGCTATGCTGGGGGTCCCATGCTCCTACCACATCCCCAGGATGGGCTCATAGCTGCTCACTCCTCTGCCTTGACCCAGCAGCTTCTGCCACCCTCTGTTCCCAGAAGGGACCTGGGCAAGGGTGTGGCACCAACTTACAGAGCAGGACCTGTGATGGACTGGGCTTGCCCAGTGCATATCTGTGAGGCAGGCCCATTCCAGGAAGGTGCAGGTCTCCTCACATACAAAACTTTGGCTTAAGGTCTTACACTAGCCTTGTGAGCCTTTGGAAGGTTGCTGCAGTCCAGAGAGATGGAGAGAGTGAAGTAGAAGGGAACAGTTTTTCCTGCTTTTGGATCAAGTGGCCCCGTGTTTCCTGGATTTTCATATTGAAACAAGCCCTGAAGACCATAGGTTGTGGAAGACAAACTATCTGCCTGGCATATGGTGATGCTCAGGGATGGCTAGGTCTTAGTCTTCTTAATTATCTCTAATCCGCCCACATCCCTTCCCTTCAGCTTCCATGACCTTAATCCAGGGCCAAGCTGCTCCCTCGGACAGTTTCAACAGCCTCTGGTTGATCCTTGAATCCCAGGTGCCTAGTAGAGGGTTTGCACAGACAGGACCTCAATACGATGGTATACGATGAGCAAATGAATTAATTTAATAAGAATGAAAAATAGTCTTTAAAACAGCATGCTATTTAACAGCAGTTCTGCAGGTTAGAGGGCTTCAGTAAAGTGCCTCCCAGGGACACCATTGATAAATATCCCTGGGAGTTATTTAATCAGTCCTGCACTCTGGCCTCTGCCTGGAGCTGTCCAGAGCCCTGGGCTGCTCTATCTGTATAGACAGCCACTGCCCCACCCTTCTCCTTCCAAGAGCCCAACTTCAGGGAGCAGGTGCACAGCTGGGGAACCACAGAGCTTTCAAATGCTGAAAGCAGTTTCTGAGGCATTCTGAGTGACCAAGGAGGCAGCGTTTATTGCCAGAAACAAAGACCTATTAGGTCTTCAGTGATTTTCACAGGCCGTCTCTAGATAGTAACAGCTCTGCTGGAAGAGGAAGCCGTGTGGCCTGAGAGCTTGCACATGATAGTGCAAGGAGGTGAGGAGGTGAGAATGTAGTGCTAGCTTTTGGTTTTACCCCACTGCTTCAGTTCACCCGATGGAGTGTTTTCCCTATGGGACTCCAGGAGGTGTTTGCCGTAGTGTATGAGAGAATTGCTCTGAAGAAGTCGTGCAACGTCGCCCACCCGTGTTCTGGCTGGTTTAGTCTCTGCCACTCTGGCTTCACTAAACCTTTAGTGCAGACTCAAAGATCCATTGGGCTGAATCTGCTTTGCCTTCAAAGACATACCACCCAATCGAGGTTTCCATCTCCATGGGTGCAGAATTTATATCTGCCCATCACTGCGTTGGTCTCATCCTCTAATGCTTCAGTGGCTCTCACCATTGGGCAGCCGTCAAGAAATTTATAGCTGTGATGTGCATAACAGCACACACCACTGCTGGCACATTCTGCTGATGAAGTGCAGAGAAGTACATTTAGTGGTCCTTACAATAACATTGGGCCAGTTTTATTGGAGCAGGTATATTTTTCTGTGGTTCATGCAGTTTGGAGCAGGGCAAGATATATCTGTCAAGTGTTGATGTGACAGGTGTCATTGCTAGGGAGGGTAAGTACTGTCAGTGTGTGGAAGGTTTTTCAATGGTTCTGTTGGCACCGGTGACTCATGGTGAGAGGAGTGAGATCTGCTTCTTGATGGCTGTGGCCGCCATAAACCAACAAGGGATAAAGGCGTCTGCTGTTCTCCATCCACTTCCTTTACTAACGGGAGATAGAATTCAGTTGCTGTGGACAGTTTGGAAGTTCTTTCCAAGGTCTTTATGGGATCCACCACTGAATTCACACTAAGGTTGTATTTCCTGAAGGCTGTTTCTAAACAATGACTAAGCATAGCACGGGTGCTAAGGCAGGCCCATTTCAGCAAGATGCAGGCCTGCACCGACAGATGAATTTGGCTTGAGTATTTCCGGTGGCCTTGCAGAATCTTTCTTGAAACTGTGCTGCTGTCCAAGATGCTTCCTTCAGAGTCCTCTTTCCTTCCTGCTGTCCTTTTAGAAATGTCAGATCTGCACCGTAATCTGAAGATGGTCCCTTTATTCCCCTGCTCCCTTCTCCAGCCAGTCTTTTGCATGTCTACTCCTGTTTTGACTTCTCAGGGACCTAAATGAATGCAGTCCCTTCCCCCATCTAGCCATCCTCAGGTATAAGTAAACTTGCAGTCTCTGTATTTCAGGATAATGGAGGGGGTGGGGATCAAGCTGTTCTATTCAAGAAGTGGAGGAGATATAGTTGGGGAAGGGAGGCTGGAAAGGGAGTCTGGGGTTTGGGCATCTTTGAAAATTTTGGAAACTGACACTGTCTCACATGCAGGGTGCAGAGAAAGGAGGGTACAGAAGCTTTGATAGCAGTGGTGGAGGTTTCATGCCCAGCTTGCATTCAGTTAGTAACACCACCACAAGGAGTAACTCTGACCCCACAGAGGTAGTGGTGATTGAGATTACTAAAGACCAGATTCATAGTCAATGACCAAAGCGTTCTCCATTTTGCAATAAAAATAAAAAATATGACAAGTGAAAATTTGTGGGATGCATCTAAAATAGTACTTAGAAATTTATCGCACTAAGTGCCTATGTTAGAAAGATGAAAGGTCTCAAACTGATGATTAACTGAGGCTTGTCAAATTATGGCAGATGAGCAAAACTGAACCTGCTGCCTGTTTTTATAAACAAAGTTTTATTGAAACACAGCCATGTTCATTCACTTACATATTGTCTATGGCTTCTTTCATGCTACAACAATAGAGTTGATTAGTTGCAACAGGGATCATATGAATCTCAAAACCTAAAATGATTATTCTCTGACCCTTTATGGAAAACTTTTGCTGATCCTTGACCTAAGCTTCCACTTTAGAAACTAGAAAAAGAAGGCATGAAACACAAAGTAAGCATGAAAAAGGAAATAATAAAGCTAAGACCAGAAATCAGTGAAATAGAAAAAACAAAAACAGTAAGAATAAGCAATGAAATTAAAATATGGTCCCTTGAGAAGATCAATAAAATTGATAAACCCAAGCAATACAGAACAGGGAAAAAAAGAAAAGATACAAATTGCCAATATCAGAAATAAGAGAGGGAACAGCACTAAAGATTCTACAAACATGAAAATATAATACAGGAATATTAGGAACAATTTTATGACCATGAGTTTGATAATTTCAATAAAATGGATAGACTACTCAAAAGACACAAACTACCAGACTGTATTCTAAAAGAAATAAATAATCTGAAAAGCTCTATGTCTAGTAAAGGACTTGAATTTGTAGGTAAAAGAAATTCCCATAAATAAACTCTAGGTTCAAATGGCTTCACTGGTGAATTCTAGAAATACTTAAAGGGAAAAAAAGATACCAATTCTGCATGCTCTTCCAGAAAATCAGAGAACGAAATTTAAAGAACCAACTCATTCTATGAGGCCAGAATTACTCTGATACCGAACTGAGGGATAGATATTATAAGAAAAGAAATTGGCAGACCAATGTCCCTTATAAAAATAGATAAACATTTTGAGTTTTAGCTAATTAGGTTCAACACTACATAAAAAGAATAATGTATCATGACCAAGTGGGGTTAAACCCCAAAATGCAAAATTGGTTCAAATTTGAAAACTCAGTCAATGTCATTTACCATATTAGCAGACTACAAAAACCTCCTCTGCTCACCTCAACTGATGCAGCAAAAGCATATGACATGTGATAAAAACTTACAACAAACTAGAAATAGAAGTAGATTTTCTTAACCTGATGGAGTGAACCTATGAATAATTTATAGCAAGTAGTATACTTAATTCTGAAAGAATTAATGCTTTCCACTTAAGATCAGAAAGAAAGCACGAATGTCTGCTCTCCCCAGTTCCATTCAACATTGTACTAGAGAAACTAGCAATTGCCTTAAAGCAAGAAATAAAAAACATCCAAACTGGAGATGAATGAACTTTATTTGTAAATGACATGATCATCCAGGTAAAAAACCCTAAGGAATTTACAACAAAGCCCTTATAAAACTAATAAACTTAGAAAAATTTAGAAAAATTACAGGATGTAAGATTGACACAAAAATCAATTGTATGTATTCCAACCATTACTATATGCAACAATGAGCAATCAGAGAATGAAAAATTTAAAAACAACTGTATTAAAAATAGTGTAAGTGTGAAATACATAGGGATAAATTTGACAAAAATCATGCCAGCTGTACCCTGGAAACTAAAGAGCTTTGCTGAGAGCCTTAAAGAAAACACAAATAACTGGAGATGTAAACTATTTTCATGATGTAAAGATATAATAGTGTCAAGAAGTCAGTTCTCTCCAAATTGATGTATAAATTCCAGTGAATTTCAATTAGATTCTAGCAGTCTTCTTTTTCTATAAATTTGTAAGCAGATTCTAAAGTTTCTATAGGAATACATAGGATCCAGAATAACTGAAACAACTTTGAAAAAGAAGAACAGAGTTTGATTTCAAGACTGATTATAAAACTACAGTAATCAAGGAACTGTACTATGGACATACATATATATGCTGGTAGATTAATCGAACAGAATTGAAACGGAAGAAACAGAGGTGCATATATTTGGCCAATTGATTTTCTATAAAGCTTAATATAATTTAATGGTAAAATGACTTTTCTTCAACCAACTGTGCTGGAAGAATCACAATATGCAGAAAAATGGATCTTGACACTTAGCTCATACCATATAGAAAAATTAACTTGAAATAGATCATAGACCTAAGTGCAAGAGCTAAATTACAAAACCGTTAGGAGAAAACATAGGAGAAAATCTTAGTGCATTTGGGCTTGGCAAAGATGGTTTAAATATGTCCAAAAAAACCCAAATTATAAACAGAAAAATTCAATAATGAAAAATCATCAAAGTTAAAAATGTTAATTCTTTAAAGTAAAAGGCAAGCCATAGACTGTAAGAAAATATTTGCAAAACATGTATCTTACAAAGGACTGTTTATGAAGAATGTATAAAAACTCATCTGACAAAATTGTAAAAGATAAATAACCCAATTTAAAAAAGCGGCAAAACCTTGCACATAGTCTTCACCAAAGAAGATATATGGATGACAAATAAGTACATGAAAAGATGTTCAACATCTTTAGTCATTAGGAAAATGCAAGTAGAACCACATGACATATCACAACACATACACTATAATGGCTAAAAATAAAAAAGACTGACTACTAATTGTTGGAAAAGATGTGGAGCAACTGGAATTCTCATAAACTGTTGGTAAGAATGTAAAATAGTACAATCGTTTTGGGAAAATTTGGCAGTTTGTTGGTAAGTTAAGTGTACACCTATTATGCAATCCAGTCATTCTACTCCTAGGTATTTACTCAAGCGAAAAGAAAGCATATATCTAACACAAAGACTTACAAGAAAAGTCTATAGAAGCTTTATGTAGTATAGCTCAAACTTAGAAATAGGCCAAATGTCCATTGCCAGATGAAAAACTAAATTGTGGTACATCCACATAGTAGAATGCTATCAGCTCTAAAAAAGAATAAGCTACTGGTACATGCAACAATATGAATGAATCTCAAAATAATTTTCCAGAATGAAAGAATCAAGACAGAATGGATACATGTTATTTGTTCCCATGTATATCAAGTTCTAGAAAATGTAAGCTACTTTACAGTGATAGAAAGAAGATCAGTAGGAAACTTGAGATGGGGAGAGGGTAAGGCAAGCCTAGATTATAAAAAGATATGAAGAAACTTTTGGGGATGATAGTTATGCTCATTATCTTGATTTTGGTACTGGTTTCCCATGTGTACACATATGGCAAAAGTTATCAAATTGTACGCTTTAAATATGTCCTGCTTATTGTTCATTGATTATACCACAATAGAGCTGTAAATAAAGCAAGTTACTACTGGTAGACTGAAAACAGAAATATCTGAACCAAAACTGAGAAAACTAAAGACAGAAATAGACAAATCAACAGTCATAAATTGAGATTTTAACGTCTATAACTTAGTCATTGAGAGAACAAACAGAGAAGACGTCAATAAGGAAATAGGATGCTTGAACAGCATCATCCAAACTGACCTATTTGACAGTCATAGAAAAATCCCTCCATATTCTTTAAGTGTACATAGGATATTTACTAAGACAGATCAGATTCTGGACCACAAAACAAGACTCAGTAAATTTCAAATGGTTGGAATTAGATATATTGGAAATACCCTATTTTTTGGAAATAAAACTGCACTTGTAAATAACCAAGGAGTCAAAGGAGAAATCACAAGAAAAATAAGCAAATATTTCAAACAAAATCACCAAGGAAATATAACCTAACAAAATAAGTGAGATTATGCTAAGCTAGTTCTTTAAGTAAAATTTGAAATTTTAAAGCTTATATTAGAAATAAAGAAATGTTTCATTATTGAATTATTTAAACTTCCACCTAAAGAAGCCAGAAAATGAAGACCAAATTTAAATCAAACTAAGAAGAATCTAAAAGAGATAAAAGTGGAAATCAACAAAATAAAAGCCAAATAATAAAGACAATCCAAAGAGCTAAAACCTGACAAGAATATAAGAAAAGAAAATTGCAGAGCAATATCCTTATATATAAGAACACAGATGTCATCAGCAAGTTACCAGTGAATCAAATCTAACAATACGTATGAAGGACCAATTGTGTTTTTTTCCAAGAATGCAAAATTTCTTTAACATTAGAAAATCAACCAATGTTGGCCACCATGTCATCAGAGTAAAAGATCCTCACATAATCATCTCAGTATCTGTGGAAAATCAACATTCATTCATGATAAAAACTACTGACAAACTAGAAATGGAATGGAATTTTATCAGTTTGATAAAGGGAATCTACGGAAAACCTACAACAAACATCCCACACAAAACATTAGACATCATATAGTGAAACATTAAATGCTACCTTTCCTCCAAGAAACAAGGCAAGGATATCTACCCTCAAAATTTCTAGTCTACATTACACCAGAGGTCTTAGCCAGTGTAATAAGGTAAGAAAACAATAGAAAGATTGGAAAGGAAGAAGTAAAACTGTCTTTCTTTCTAGATGGCATGACAATGTACGTAAAAAATCCTGAGAAATCTATATATATATATTAAAAAAAACTTACTAGAGCAAATAAGTGAATTTGGCAATTCTACAGATCAAAGTTCAATATACGAAAATTGGTTGCACTTACATGTTTTAGCAACAATGAAAAATGGAATGGAATAAAAATATCATTTACATAAAATTAAATTAAAAACAAAATACATGGGAATATATTTAACATAAGATGTGCTAGCTCTTTATACTACTATAAAATATGAAACAGAAATTAAGGAAAATCTAATAAATGGGGAGATATGTCATTTAATACATTGGAAAACTCACTATTATTAAGATGTTCATTTTCCCTGAATTGGACTATAGATTCAACATAATCCCCATCAAAATCGCCCCAGGCTTTCTCTTTTTAAGAAATTGAGAGGCTAATTCTAAAAATAATAAGGAAATACTAAGAACCTCGAATAGACAAAACTTTATGAATAAGAAGAAGAAAGTTAGACGATACCTATCTGATTTCAAGGCTTTTTGTAAAGGTATGGTGATCAAAGCCAATTTTTTTTAAGGTACACAGATGGATCAGTGGTACAGATATGAAAATACCAAAACATATCCACACAGATACAATCAACTTATTTTCAACAATAATGACAGTGTGATTTAATGGGGAGTGGGAATATTTTTAATAAATAATGTTGGGACAACTGGATAGCTATACATCAAAAACTCCCTAAACCTTAAACCCTAATTTATAGTACACACAAAAAATTATTCAAGATGTGTACACACTTAAACATACAAGGTAAAATTATAGGGCCCCTAGAAGAAAATATTGGAAAATATCTTTTTGACCACAGTAAGCAAAATTTGTTTAAAGGACATTAAAAGGCACTACCTATAAGAGAGGAAAAATTGATCAATTGGACTTCATTAAAGTGAAAAACATTTGCTCTTCAAAAGACACTCTTCAGGAAGTTCAAAGGCAAGTTGCAAGCTTGGTGAAAATATTTGCAAGAACCATTTTGAACAGACCCTTTCCAGAGAAAGATATATGAAATGCTAACAACACATAAAGAAAGCACTCAGCACCATCAATAATTGGATAAACATGCATTAAAACCACAAAGAGATACCACCTTACACCCACTTAGATGGTTAAAATTAAAAACTCTTACAGTGTTGGAGAGGATGCAGAACATCTGGCACTTGGTGGTAAAATCTGATCACTTTGAAAACTGTTAGGTGATTTATTATGGAGTTATATATGCAACTACATTATAGCCCAGCTAATCTGTTAGATATTTACCAAGAGGAGTGACAATATACTGTGCAAGACTGTGTATAGTAGCTTTATTTATAATCAGCAAAAGCTGGAAACGACTCAAATATCTATCAACAGAAGAATGTATAAGGCACACTGTAGTATAGCCATACATTATTACTCAACAATAAACTGTAAGCTCCTGATATGTGCAACAAGATGGATGACTCTTAAAAACATCTTGAGTGAAAGACACCGAACACATACGACTCCATTTACATAAAGTTCTAGAACAGATGGAAATCAGAACAGTGGTTGCCTCTGGGGTCTGGAGAATTGACTGAAAGAGGCATGAGGGTACTTTCTGGGGGTGAAGGAAATGTTACACATTTTTTGGTTGGAGTAATTATATGGGTTTATACATTTGTCAAAATTAGACTGTATACTTAAGATTTATGCATTTTATTCCATATATATTACACCTCGATTAAAAACAGAGTATGGGAGAAATAAATGAATAAAACTGCTTCTCCCTGTCTCCCTTGACTGCCTCTACCTTCAGAGATAACCACCATTAACCATCTATCTCGTATTGTTTATTTCTTTCATAGCACGTCTCCAATTTGTACCATATAGACGTGTATGTATACATAAGTATATGTACATACAAAATTATTTAGCTTCCATTTAAACGTAGGTTCAGTGCTCATTATAGGTCTCTTTACCACCACTTCTCCATTCATTCTTGAATGGCTAGATTTTGTCATCGAATTTTTTCTCCTAGGGGATTACCGGGTGCTGTATTTCCTTAGTTCTTATGAATCTGTGAATGCCTGTCTGACACCTTTACACTCGAACAACATTTTGTTGGGCCTACAATTTTTGGATCACACTTTCTTCCTTCAGAAACTCACATATGCTGTTCCCTTTTCCCCCTGTATTTTAATGTTGCTATAAAGAAACTTGAGGCTAGCCTTATTTATCGGCCTTTTAAGTACATTTTTTTTGGTTTCCTCTTTTCAAATGCCTAAGGAATTCTCTCAGTTGTTTTTTTTTAATGTTCAGTAATTTACTAGGATTGATCTTGGTAGTGCTCATTCTGTCTCAAATTTCCTGCAACCTGGTCCACTTGGAATGTTCTTTTAATTACAGAGATTTAGTTCTTCATTCATTTAAGGGAAGTTTTTTTTTCCTATTATGTCTTTCATTTATTTTGTGCACTTGTTGTGTCTCTACTTCAGGGATACCAGTCATCCTTTGATCTATTGTCATCATTGGAAGATATCTATTATCTTGCAATTGTTTTAATGCATTTATCCTAAGTACACAGGCGCCAGCACTCTGCCTGTTTCCCATGTTGTGAGCTCTATGGTCTCTGATAGGAGGCCTTGCAGACAATCTAGAATAATAGGATCCTACCCAGGCATCACCGTTTCTGCAGCGGGACCTCTGCCCCCTGCCCCAGGGAACCATCTCAAGCTCCAAGAGCAGATACTCAGCAGCAGAGGCCTCACCGTGGGGTTGGACGGGTTTTCCTTTGTCCCTCAGCCCTTCATTTCAGTTCCCCTTTCCCATAATTTCTGTCCTCTTTCATGCCAACTCAGGTCTCAGAACAGGATCTGTTTTGACCACCAAGCTCCTCTCTCCCAAGCTGCACTTCCAACTCCTTTGGTCCCAAATCCTTCCCTGGGTTTGCAGACCTCAGACTAAGCTGTGGGGAACTGAGGGATTTTCCTGGACCTGCTGACGATTGGGTGGTCAGACTTACTCATCCTCCCGATTCTTTGCAGCTGATGGGTCTCACATCTCCATGTCTTAACCCCCATGGCCCTGATTCATGCAATGCACCTGTCCTTGTCATCCGGGGAGGGGGCTGCAGGAGTGTTTGCTCTGTTCCCTACCTACCCACTGACTTTGGCACCTACTTTGAAGGGCATCTGGTTCCTCACTCATCAGGGTTTTTCGTCTCAGGCAGTTGATGCTGTGCACGAGAGTCCTCTCACTCTCAAATGAGCTGTCAGTTTCTAGTTTATTGGAAACATCTAATATTTGTGGGAAACTTGATAAAGTATTAAGTTGGGGGAGGAAACATCCACAGACAGAGAGCTTTTCTGTTAAGGTGTAATTGCTTTTTATCACCTTTCTGGAAAAAGTGCTCGTTAGCTTAGCTACTTGAATTGCACTTTTCCCCTCTTTGATTTATTTTAAGGATCATTGAGATTTTAAAATATCTCTCACAATAGTTATTTCCAGCATTGGTTTTATGCACCCGAAGGTAGTAAGATGGGTGGGCTTGCAAAGTCCTGTTTCTTTCCCTCCTTGGGTGGAAATGCTGTTTCTTGCAGTCACTGGCTTCTTGTGCTCACAGCAAACTTTTTCTTTCCGATTACACTCAGCCCCATCAGGAAGTGAGGTGTTTACCTGCCCATCTCTTCATCCACTTAGATGGTGATATTCTTGCCGGCACCCAGAATTATGTGAGGCCCAGCAGAGGCCCTAGTGTTTGCTGAATGTTTGGTGGCTTTCTAATCATCAGCGGGGAAAAGACTTTTGAAATGCTTGTGCTGCCGCGGACTGGTTATTGCAACCCAATTCCTGGTTTTCTCCTTTAAAAATAATGCTTTGTTTCTGACGAGTGGTTTTAAAACATAAAAATCTCAGCCAGCGTGGTCAGTCAATCTGACCTTCAAACTGAATATTTCCTCATTTATATGGTTGACTTGTTTGAAACACAATACAAAAGGGAATGGAATGATGATTTTTAAGTAAGGTTCTACTGACCTCAATTTGAATAATTCTTTCAGCCCATTGGATGACGGAGCCTGGATATTAAGTGTCACTCAAAGGTAACTTGCAAAGCAGACAGATTACTATTGCTGGTAAACCATAACTTTTCATTCTTAAGCTGTGTTGCTTTTAAATTCTTAACCCCAATGTCATAGCAATGCATTGCATTGAATAATAATTGTGTTTCTCATAGGACGTCACCAATTTTTTGTCTGACCTTTAAAAGGAGCAGCTTTTTAATTTTAACCCAAGTATTTCCTTTTGAACTTTAAGGAAGAGCTTCTCTTAAGACCTTGACAAAGAGACATCTCTACTTGAGCCAAAGGTTGTTCACTATTTACTAGAGTGGACCTCATCTTGGGTATTAATGAAGTGCAGACTAATGGGAACAAATTGATCTCTTCATAATTTGTCAAGTGAAGTGCGGCTAGCTGAAAATTTCATTATCAGCACTGTTCTAGGGGAACTGTGAAAAAAAGTTAGCAAGAGTCAGTTTCATAGAGTTCCCTTTCAGGGTGAGGAGGATTCCTGGTTGTCATTCGTCAAAGAATCTGCTGTGGTTTCTATGAGGCTGTAGCAAATAAAAAAGTGATTTGTGAAGTTCCTCTCAACTCCCTTTGAAATGAGGGAGAGCCTCATTCCATTTTCTGAAACTGAAATATGATTTAAGGAGCAGCATTAAGAATTGCTGCTCTAGCCATTAAAACTATGATGTAGCTGCACATTTATCGACATTGAGAGATATTCACATTATGTTAGCGTAAAAAGTGGGTTACAGAATAGGATATAAAGTATGATCCTATTTTGGTTTTAAAAAAGTATGTGTATTTGTATGGGAAAAGTCTGGGAAGACATACTTGCATAACCACAGCGGGAAATAAATAAGGAAAAGGATAAACACACCAACAAAAATGAGCAAAACATATCAATATATAATTCATAGAAAAGAAATGCAAATACACAAAAATAAAGGAATATTTTATACTTCATTTGAAAGGGCAGAAACATAATTTAAAATGATAATGAGATTCCTTTATTTTTGTTTATCAGCTTGGCAAAAATATTTAAAATATAAGGATACCCAGTGTTCACGACGGAGAAGACAAAAGGCAGGCCCGTACATTGCTGGTGGTGGTTTATTTTAGCACAAATTTTAAAAAGAGTATGTTTACAACTTTATTAAGGTGTAATTAACACAGAAAACTGCACACAGCACACTGTGCATAGTGTAAACAAGGTGTACTCTATTTAAAGTGTATGATTTGATAACATTTGACATAAGTATATACTCATGAAATTATTACAATCATCAAGATAATGAATATACCCATCACCCCCAAAAGTTTCTTCCTGCCGTTTGTATTTCTTTCCTCCTGCACCTCCATGTCCCACCCCCATCCCAGGCATCCACTGATCTACTCTCAGTCAATATAGAGTGCATTTTCTGGAATTTTATACAAGTGGAACTGTACCCTACATACCCCCTTTATGTTCTGGCTTCTTTCATTCATCCAGCATGATTATTTTGAGAGTCATCCATGTTATTGCACGTACCTATAATTCACTTCTTATTTATAGCTGAGTAGTATTCCTTTATATGAATATTACCATGCTTAAAAAAAAAAAAACTCTATGTGTTAGATTGTTTTTATCTCTCTTCGTAAGAGTAGGAAGCTGAGTTTAGAGAGCTAAATTCACCGAAGGTAACTCAGATAATAAATGATAGAGACAGAATTTGAACCCAGAAGCTCTTACTCTAGAATTCCACATTCCCAATCACAAACTTTGAAATATTGTTCATATGATTTAGAAATATTTTAAAATCCCATCAATAGGGAAATGACATAATTATTTTACATTTGTGTAATAAAATTCATGCAAGCATTTAAAAATGATCTTGTAGAAGAAAATTTGAAAAAGACTTTAAGGATACATAATAAAATAACCCTGGTTATCCCAGGTGATGAAATCATGGTGATGTTAATTTTCTTTTTCTTTTTTTCCCTTCCTTAGAGTTTCCAGATCTCTTAACTTTGCTCATAAAGAAAAATAAGTAAATGAATGGGATTGCAGCCTCAGAGGCTTCCCTGTCCATCAGCCATGAATGAGATCTAAAACTGGACTTTTGGCCTACATTTCTGATGTTTGCAGCTTTCTTTTTCTTTCCCATTCTCATCTTTTCCATCTTTTCAGATTTTAGTCTGTCCTTTGTGGTCCAGCTCATGTTCAAATTCTCCTGGGCAGTCTTTTCTGATTACATCTACCACCATTTTCCTGCAGCACATAGCAGTCTGGATAGGAGCATTTAACTCATCTAATGATTGTCTTTGGGTGTTGTTCCTCTCTTCCGAGTCTGATTATGAACTCCTTGAGGGCAGTGCCTGACTCTACATGATCATATTTCCCCTTCTCTGGCCTGGGGCCATGGTGAGCACATCATGATGATAACACACCCTTTTCTGAGCTTAGGGCCACACAGTGACAAACTGCTTCCTTGGCTATTGGCTCATTTCAATCCTTTAGCAAACCCTCTGCAGTAGTGGTGGTTGGCGGGGGGAGGTCTTGTAACCTCTGTTTTATAGGGAAGTGTTCTGAAGCCTAGACTGGGTAAGCAACTTTCTTGAATATCACAACTAGTAAGTAGCGGAGCAGGAATTAAAACACAGATATCCCAAGCGTGAGCCGTGGTTCTTTCTACTCTTTGAAAGGCTGTGGGAATGGTCATGAAGCCTAGATTCCAAGGCTGAGCTCTCCCTTTCCACCTTGCTCTTGTCTGATTCCAGCCTCTTATCCTGGCTGCCTCTGGCTGCTTTTTTTTTTTTTCCTGGCTGAGGTGCTAACATGAACTTAGAGGCCATCAATGCTTCTCCCTGGATTATCTACCCAGTGGGTTGGAAGACATTTGCTTTTTTTTTTTAATTGAAGTACAGTCAGTTTACAATGTTGTGTCAATTTCTGGTGTACAGCATAATGTCTCAGTCATACATATACATACATATACTTTTTTCATATTTTTTTCATTGTAGGTTAATACAAGATATTGAATATAGTTCCCTCTGCTATACAGAAGAAACTTGTTATTTATCTACTTTATATATAGTAGTTAATATTTGCAAATCTCAAACTCCCACTTTATCCCTTCCCACCCCCTTTTCCCACGGTAACCATAGTTTGTTTACTGTGTCTGAGTTTGTTTCTGTTTTGTAGATAAGTTCTTTAGTGTCTTTTCTCTTTTTTTAGATTCCACATATGAGTGATATCATGTGGTATTTTTCTTTCTCTTTCTGGCTTGCTTCACTTAGAATGATGATCTCCATGTCCACCCATGTTGCTGCAAATGGCATTATTTTATTCTTTTTATGGCCAAATAGCATTCCATTGTATAAATATACCACGGCATCTTTATCCAGTCATCTGTTGATGGACATTTAGGCTGCTTCCATGTCTTGGCTATTGTAAAGAGTGCTGCTATGAACATTGGGGTGCATATATCTTTTTGAATTAGAGTTTCCTCCAGATATATGCCCAGGAGTGGGATTGCTGGATCACAGGGTAAATCTATTTTTAGTTTTTTGAGGAAGGAAGACATCTGCTTTTAAAAACTAAGCACATCCTCTATTATTGGCTCACTCTTTCCAGGCCCCAGGAAGTGAATTCTTAATTTCCCTCTGCCATTGCTCGGGACTAATTTGAATGTCCTGGGCCTGTTTAGTTGGTTTCCAAACCTGAAGGAATATGCAGCTCAAGTCTGTGCTTCCCTCGGCAGGATAAAGTGCCCTTTTCTCTCCCCAGTGAATAAACAGCTTTTCTATTGGAAATTCCCTCCTGACCTCCCCACTGTTAACCCCACAAGTGTCTAATGTGGTGCATTTTGACCGTGGAATTTATAGATTTTAGTGGTCTAAGTGGATGCTTTCCTGGATCCCGGGAGAAACTGGCCGTTGGTTTGAAAAAGAGCTGCATGCCCCTGATGCCCCTAGTAGACTGGGAGGGCAGGCAGCAGACAGAACAAGACACTGGGGCCTCAGCCAAGAAGGTGGCTTTAGACAGCGGCAGTGGTTTTGGTTCCAGGCCTAGGTTTACTGACCACTCACCCACTTTGCCTTTTTTGAGCTCAGCAGGGAGGAGAGCCCACTCTCATTCAGTCCTTTTCTAGAAATTTTGGCCTCCCTGTTGTATCCTCCCTGGTCCATGTAACCGCCCAGACTCGTGCTCAGGAGTGCCTGCCTCCTCATTTTGACTCATCCTGCTTTTTCCCATTTCTTACTGCCTCTGAAAAAGTGGCAACTCTCCTCCTTCTCCGAGTGGCCCATGGTTCTCTGGCTCTCTAGGCTTTGCTCCACTCTTCCTTCTCCTTCACAGGTTCAAGCTCTGCTCTGTCTTGGAGGCTTAGCTCAAGTTCTTACTTCCTCCAGGAAGCCTTCCTGGTAAATCCCATCCCATCAGTCTTTTCCCCTCCAGAGAACTCACTCGGGCGTTATTGTATTCGGGTGTCACTTTAGCATGACACTGTCTCGCTTCTTCATGGCCGGGCAGCATGTGTCTCAGTAGGCTGCGAATTACCCAAGGGCAGGAGTGTTTCTGCGATGCCTCACTCAGTGCACCCAGTAACTGATCAATGGCCTGAATTGTCAAGGTGTTGTGCAATCGCTTTAATGATAGCATCTTCTGATACTGAGCTGTTTGTTCAGATGAGAGATAATGAGAACTCTAGTCGGGGGGTAGAGAGTAAGGTATTCAGGGGTTAGGGTAGATAGTGCTTAGAGTTCATGGCTATTGGGGAATGGAGGGAGGAGGGGAGATTTGAGAATTATCCAGGGTTTGGTTCGAGCAGCTTGGAGGCTCATGAGCTCATTCATCAAGACAGGAATTTAAGAAGAGGAGTGCGTGTCTGTGTGTGTTGCACACATGTGTCCGTGCTGTGCGTGTGGTATATGTGGGTGTGTGTGTGTGGAGGGGGTTGTGGAGATGATGCATTCCATTTGGATATGTTACATTGGAGGCATGTGCAGCCGCAAACCTCCCTTGGGCCAGGAGTCTTGGACAGAGAGCTGTTCCTCAGAGATTCCAGCTTCTTCTGTGTGTTAGCCAGGAGAAGAAAGAGCCAGAACAATGAGGGAGCCAAAGTCTTAGTAATGCTGAGAGTCAAGTCAGGAAAATCGATGCACTGTGCGTTGTCTGGCTTCTCTCCGAATCCCCATGCAGGTCACCTTTGACAGGCTGGTCATGGGCTGCTGGCCTCCGATATAGAAAAGAATGGCTTTTTCCTTGGGACAATCAGCCATATTAGTTTCAATATTATTAAAAGGTGACATATACGTGGGAAAATTTGAATTCTTCTGTGCATCAGAAAAATGTGCCCAAGAACTTTTTATTCTAGTATGTTCTATCTGGGATGAAATATAGTACTTTTAATGACAAGTTGGTTGAGTTACCTTTTCTTTTTTGAGTCTAATGATTGAAATTCAAACAACTCAGCAATCATTCCTGTCACCTCCATCTAATTTCATATTGCGGAAGACAATGTTATCTGAGGGAAGGCAAATACATAATTCAAGTTTAAATTTAATAGGGAATAGAGATTTGAAGATGAGAGGGACTTTGCCATGGTCTAGAGCAGCTCAGGCTTTCTCGAGCTAGGGCCAGGCATGTCTGAGGGCAGGGGGACAGGACACAGGGGTTCAGCAGCTGGATGGCATTCTGGAGGGGATGCTATGCGGTGTCATGACACCATAGGCACTGCCCTTGGGAGTCAATAGCCTCCATGTCTCAGAGTTTGAGTCCCAGAATTAAAAATGAAACCTCTTTGTTCTTACTCTTGGATTCCTCTGGCACTCTGTAAATCCCCATCCTGGAATTTTGCAGCCCTGTGGACAAAGAGCTCCTGAATGGGGGAATATAATCTTCAGCCATCCTCACAATCCCTTAAATACAAAAGCCAAAGGCACAGCGTATTTTTGTCAGTCTTCTCTAGATGAGCATAATGCTATGAACAAGCATAATAACCAGCCCCAGGGAACAGCAACCATATCCTGGTTAAGTTACTCCCTGGCGTGGCCCAGTTGGTAAAGAGAGAAGGCCAGGCCCTGGAGGGGTGCCAGCTGTCCGTGGCCAGGGCTTTGTTGGTGTCATGCAGCCTGATGTGGTCGCTGCTTTCAGTCCGTGTGCTCAGACACCCAGTAGTCTCTTTATATACCGAGGTGGCCAGGTCCTCAGAGGAGAAGATACTCACCACAGTGGGCCTGTTGTGTAAGTGGGGACCAGATCATGCATTTCCAATGGCAGATGCGTAGATGGTGACAAGAATGCTTCAACTTGTCACTCAGGGCAGGCCGATCTCTGGACAGTGCTTCTGGAAGGATGAGATGTCACCTCAAACTGCTGAGTGGAATTAGAGCTGAGGAATTAGAGCCAAGGGGGAGACTTGATTTGGGCCTTGGTGGAGTCTGAGGGACACTCCCAGCTGAGAGAGGAGGGCACCTCACTGGTGGCCAAAATTCTAAGCCTCATGCTGGGCCTCCCTCTCAGGCACTGCTGGACACATGTCCTAAACTTGAGCTGTCATTTCATAGCCCAGGCTCCCTGAGGCTCCACCCAGGCATGTCAGTGGTCAGCATCTCAGCCTAGTTCTGGCAGATCGGATCCTGGCTTCCTTTTGTGGCTGGCTTAGCTCTTCCTGGGCAAACTGACTTGGCTTGATACCCAGAAGTTCTCTTTATTTACAAGTTTTGGGATAATCTGCACCCTCCCCCCTTAAATTAAGATTATACAAATCAAGGCCATTGTGACATGGAAACTACAGAAACTTGGAAAAAGTACAAAACAGATAAAAATACCATAAAAATAGGATACACAATTTTATGTAACCTCTTCTTACGGCTGTAAAAAAAAATGTGTATGTGGAGAAGGAGGACCAGAGATGATGGAGAAATGGAAACTTGACAGGATCAGATAGTAGGATTTTGTGTGTGACATTATAAATATGTTTTCATCATCAATGACAAAAAAAAAAAAAACCCACAAAACCTTGATTTTTATGTCCAACCAGCCGTGAGGGGGCCATCCGTTCATCTGGGTCAGAAGAGGCTGGAACCAGCTTCTCGCCAGAGCAGACCTCTCCTTGGATTCCAGTCTCTGTGGTCAGAATCTTCACTTTCTGCCTAAACACACACCCTGCCTTGCCCAGGCCCCACTGGGGGCGGTGCAGGTTCTCTGGAACTCGTTTTGCAAACTCCAGTGCTGGGAATTCTGATGGGTCTGAGGCCAGTGCCTTGCCACAAAGCCTGGTGATTTCTATTTCAGTCAGATTCTTAGGCTTGAGCTCCTCAAAAGGGAGATCACGATGGGGACGTAGGCTTTCAACCCCCAACACCAAAAAAGAAAAATATGTTTACGTCAAGCCCCACCCATGAGTGTGAATCTCTTTTTCTGATGGACCCTTCTGTTATTCAGCTCTCTCTCCCTTTTCCTTTCCTCTCTCCCTAAACAAAGAACCCCTGTGTTTATTTACTTGATCAAGTGAGATCTAATCAGTGGAAGTTATTTGTAAGACACAGAGCGCTGTGCAATGGAGAGGGTTACTCGTGGCTCTTTTGCCAGTGCCTATTTTGAAGGATCTAACAAAAGCATTATTTTATTAAAGAATTAATACCATAGAATTCTAATATATGTCTGTTCATCAAGGGAGGTGGGAAGTTAGTTGAGCAAAGCAGAAAACA
Organism: Camelus ferus; assembly: GCF_009834535.1. Taxonomy (NCBI): domain Eukaryota; kingdom Metazoa; phylum Chordata; class Mammalia; order Artiodactyla; family Camelidae; genus Camelus; species Camelus ferus. The sequence goes on along the minus strand of NC_045710.1, from coordinate 15,763,274 downwards.
GACTCAGTGTTGGAAAAATCACTTTGGCATATTAGAACCTTGAACGCATAATGATTCCTTGGGTGGCTGGTGTTGAGGCGGGGATGAAGCACCTGGTGGGGAAGTGTCTGGAGAGCAGGACTCAAATTCTCTTAGACACTTATGCCTTAGTGTCCTCATATGTAAAATGAGGGGGTTGACTGGGTGATCTCCGAAGGTGCTTCTAGGTATGTGTGTCTAGGCGTTTGTGACCCACAAAAACTTAATTGAGATATTTGGTTTCTAATATCTGATTGGTCTGTATTTTGTATTTATACTTAACATATATATTTGGTAAGTCTGATTGTTTATCACAGTGAGACACAGTTAGTCACAGGTTACTTTTGTACAATAGCCACAACTTAGAGTTAGAAATCCAGGGGAAGTGTTGCAGAGTGAGGTTTCTGAGATTTGTGGTTTCTTTTTTATTGGAAGTTCTCATTTGTAATAGAAAGTTGCAAAGGTACACTCTGGGGTCGGTACCCAGAGCAGACAGAGAATTTCCTATTCCATGCCTGGTGGGCAGGCAGGAGAGATATCACAGCATGAAAGATGGAAGAGGTCGAAGACAAGAACCCAATGTGGTGAGCACAGCCAGGGTCCAGGTTTCTGCCAGGAGAAAGTTTGGCCTCTCAGGATGCATCGGTGGCCTCAACCCATAAAACGATCATGGAAATCTAATTCTAGTACTTTTCATGGGTCTGAGCATATAATGTCTCCTCACATAAAAGATGCCCTAGAGGAGAAAAACCAGGATGAGGTACTTTATTTTTATGCATTGTGGGTCCTCTGCTGAAGAAAGCCAAAGAAGTTACGGAGTTGGTTAGACTTAAATTGTGGTTAGGAATTACCCACAGATCAGAACATTAACTGATGATTCAAATTCCCTTGTGTCTTGCTAGGGTAGTTGAATGGGGCTTTGATGAATATGGCTGCCGTGTGATGTGTTTCATTGCATGTCGTTCTAAGGTCATGTCTGTGCCTTATATAAAATGTTATGTAGAAGTTTAAAAATTATATGTGTCCATAAACTGTTAGGTAGTATCAGTTGTTATGTATATACTGTGTACACAAATATATATGGCAAGTGTAAATACAATACAATTTGGGGGGGAAGCCTTCAAACAGGAGCAAGGATGAAATTCTTATTTAAGCTTTATAGCAGGTTTACAAATTTCCTTGTGCTCTTCTTAACAGTCGTCCTTGACCCTGGAGGGCTGAGTCATTGGGTGATGCTGCATATCCCATACCTCCAGGCTCATGTTTGCATATGGCACTGTGGAAGGGTCAACTGGAGCTGAGGTGGCCTGGATAGGGCTCATCTTTCATTGAACAGGCTTGACTGGAGGCACCAACATAATGTCTAGACCCAAATCTCAGCATTGTTACTACCTGCTGACAGCATCACAATAACAAAAAAGATAAGTTCCATTCAAAGATAGTTGAGAACCCACGTTGACTGCACCTACCGAGGATTTGAAACTGATACCAGCTGTAGCCCTTGACCTAAGGAATTTATTGTTTCTGAGTTCTGGAGGTTGCTGGAGTTTGCATAGTTTTCGTAAACAGACTTAGAGAGATAAGTACAGCTGATGGGTCATTGGAGGAGGGAAAGGAGAGAAAGCTTGGGGAACACATGACCAGGAAGCCCAGATCTGCTGCTGGGGGGAGGCTGGGGGCATCCATCATAATTTTGAGAATTTTCCTAAAGTAGAATATTGAGACTTCAAAATAGGGAAAGAAGCAAAAATGATGCAGGAGAACAAATACATTTCTAGTAAGATAGTTCAAAAATGTTTGCAGTTCAGTCTATTTCTAGATTTTAATCTGGGATAGAGCTGGACCATGATAATCATGAATGTTTGGTCTTGAGCCACGGAGGATTGGGTCCCCCAGCCCGAGAGCCTCAAACTGAAACCCAAGGCCTCTGATTCTTTTGAGTGGCTTTTGGAAAATATCCACATGAGGAGATTATATCATAATGAAAAGATCTTTTTATTTTGTTATTATTTATTTCTAAATAGCCTTGGAAACCCAAGAGTAAAGATCATAAGCATTATCAGAATGCAAGGAAAAAGTAAAGTGAAACATACAATTAAAATATTTACCGAGGTACCATGTGTGATGTGGTTCACTCCTTGTAATTATGTATGTGACATGTATGAAGTATGTTTTATTATCCTAATTTTATAGGTTAGTCATTAATTAGGACAGCAGCCAAAATGGAAAGCATGGTTAAACAGGTTAAGAACTGAACTGTCAAACATGGCGCACTGGTTAATGGCGGGTTGTCGATGGATATTATCTGGCTGGTGGGTCTTCGATAAACTCTGCATTGACTTCTGCTCAGAGAAAAGTCTTGGGTAAAAACAAATTTATCTGAAACAAACATCACAATATTATGTTTTAAATCTCATGTATAAAAATTCAAATATAGAGTACACATATAATTTTCCCCTTCTTTTTAGGTCCCTTTGATTTTAAAACTGCTGTAACAATCACAGTCAATTTTAAAGTGTTGATGATAACAATACCGTCCTGAATTTTTATAGAGACTTTTTCTTGCAAGGACCTTGAAGTGCTAAAAATGTTGTCATCCATATAGGCAAACCTTGGGAATATCTAATTTAGCAAATGTCAGTGATAAATTCTTCTGGTGCCATTCTCCATGTCTTTGAATATATTAGAACGCCCTGGAAATAAGAATGTTTATTCTGCAGCAATTGACTGCTGGTAATATGGTTAGTTGGTATAATTCCACTTGTATTTACTGTTTATCTTTTAAATAGCTGCTGGGATTAAAAAAAATCCTTTATGTTTTCTTCCTATTTCTAAAGTGGTAGGTATTACCCACTGTTCAGTGCTTTCTCCAGGTGGGCTAAGGAAACACTGTCTTTAGCTAACTTCATCCTTATGCTGCTGAACACCCTTTCACAAACAAAACTAGAATTAGAATAAAAATTGGAACTTTAAAGTCCAAAACACACAGTTCCTGCACAAACAGAAAGGAGCAGAAACCGCAAGGTCACGTAAAGGAGTGAAGGATGCTGGGAGCAGATATCATGGACCTGCCTGGGCTCTGCTAAGTCCACTCACCCATTAACTGCCCAAGCTGGTCCTCGTTGGAGACTCCTGGGATGAGACTGAGGGTGTCCCTTTTTTTTTTTTTTTTTTTTTTTTGCAGATTACAAAGTCATTCTGTTTCACTGGGTGATTCCAAACAGTTCAGTCTTTGCTCTTTATTTCAATTTCCAATGACTTAATTAGTGGTAACTAAACTTTGTCCACAATAGCAGCATTATGTTTGAGTCAATTAAGTGCCAGACAGTGTCATTAAATGGGATAGCGCAGATGGCAGGATCTGTGGGAGCTGGCAAGCTGGGCTCCTCAGGGATGCGGTCAGGGCCTGGCCTCAGATCCCTGTCCCTGTGCCCTCCGCTGCCCACTCGCTGGTGGCCAGATTCCTCACTCTTTCCCACATCAGTGCCATCATGCCCTCAGGCCGTCTTCCCACCCCTCTCACAGATCTAAAGCCTCTCTACTCTTTAAGTTCCAGCTTAGATCACTTCCTCCATAAAACCATCTCCTATTCCCCTGCTCATTGTCAGCCCCCAGTGATGTTGACAAGAACCCCAATTATACTTGGGGAACAGCTGTTTGTTTCTGTATCTGAGGGTGGATCTGTTAAGTCTCAGCCCAGGCAGGATATAAGGTAGGGACATGCCTGGATTACATTTGGGAATAGGACTTAATTGCAAAAGTCCTTGGGAGCCTGAGGAAAGAAGGGGAGAGGGCTCATCTCCAGGAGGCTGGCTGGGGCCTGCCTTGCCTTGTGGGGGCACAGAGGATTCTCAGACCTTGGAGACAATGGCAGGTGTGCTCAGTATGGGGATTGGTTGACCAGCATCCTGGGACTGAGTGATGCCCCACACCCACAGTGATCTTCGGTGTGGCCCTAGATTCTTAATCCCCAAAGGGAGGACCTGCTTGCACTGTGTAGAGGCCCCTGATCCTGGGGGCCTTTTCCAGGTGGAGCGCGGACCTATCAAGAGAGTCATGGCTGAAAGGCAAGGAAGGGTGGGGATGCGGTCCTGTAAAAGTCCAGAGAATTAGGATATCTGTTTAATTCAGTACTCAAGTGATCATTGTTAATGTTATGATTAATGCTGGGACCAGAACCATCCTGGGCAAACTAGATGGGTGGTCCCCTGACCCAGAAGCCACCCAGTGTGATGACCGTCCACAGCCTCTCTCTGCCTCTCTCTCCCCTGTACTGGCTCACTGCCGGTTTAGATGTTCCACTGTGCAAATGGAGAGAAAAGAACTTGCAAGAGGGTCCCGGAATGGTTGATGGATGCAGATGTAGCCATGAGCTCACACCTGTGTTCCACCTTAGTGGTGAGAAGGAGCCCCACTGGTGACACCCCTCAGCCCTCCTGCACAGGGACCGGTTTCCTGGAAGTGCCTGAGCCGTGCCGTCTGTTCTAGGACAGGCACCTGCAAAGCCACTGCCCTGAGAAAAGGACTCAGAGCCCCTCAGAGCCCTGCTGATGTATGGACCTGAAGGCCTAAAGTCATAAATGCACCAGAGGGTCTCTTCTGCTGTCCACTGGCTCCACCTGCAAGGTTGTTCTCGGGTCTCAAAACAGCAAGCTGCCTCTTCTCGTGAGGGCCCTACCCCACGCTGTTGCCCTGTTTCCCCCTGAAATCCAGCAACGTGTAGGGCGTTCACGTCACCAGAGTCATTTTCCAAATGAACAAATTGTGTTTTCTTCTTCGTTGAACCTGATATTTGAGCCAATCTGTGCAGGCAATTTCCTCCTCTTTGTTTTGCTGACCCTGAGCACTCTCGCAGCCCCACAGTAATTATAGGGCCTCGCCCGCCGCTGGGAGTGCGGTCCTGTTCAACAACAGTGACGATTTTGCTGAACATGAAAAGAAAAAGGCCCCAATTCCCGGGTTTTGTCTCCCTTTCAGATTTTGGTTATTTACAAAGGCTTCATTTCAGTGTTGAGTTAGAATTTCTGGCGTCGCATGGGAAGCCATGGCCTGTGGCCTCTCCCTCCAGAGAGAGGCAGACGGCTCCCCGGGGTGTGTGTGTGAGGACAGCAGCCCCCCAAGGACAGGCTCACGTCACATGTCACACACACCCCTTGTTGCTGCTCTCCACGCATGTACATCAGGACAACACCGAGAATCTTTCCTGAGGCTCAGAAGGGGACAAAGGAATTATCATCTTGAAAAGCAAGGAGAAAGGGAAGGATGTGGCCAAGTAGAAAGGGTCCAGGACTGGGAGAGACTCTCCCGACACGTTTATCCCACCTTTTGCTCAGGGTCAAACACTTATTCAGCAGCCTTTCTGTTTTCTATCCATCCAACTGTCCATCTGTCGTCACCCCTCTCTTCTACCTGGCCCACAACATTTATTAAGCACTTAGTTTATTAGTGGTTATTATGAGCTGACTTGTGTTTTCCACAAAACTTGTATGTTGACCTCCTAACCCCAGGAGCAGAGATTGTGACTGTATTTGGAGACAGGGCCTTTAAAGAGGTAGTTAAGGTAAGATGAGATCATGTGTGTGGCCCTTAATTCAGTCTAAGAAGTGTCCTCAGAAGAGATTAGGACAGAGACACAGAGGGAGGACCATGTGAAGACACAGGAAGGAGATGGCCACCTACAAGCCAAGGGGAGAGGCCTCAGAATGAAATCAAACTGAATGAAATACCTTGATCTCAGACTGAGAAAATAAACTTCTGTTGTTCAAGCCACCCAGACTGTGGCATTTTGTTCTGGCAGCCCTAGCTGACTGATATGGTGGTCTCTTCCAGGTAAAGGAGACCCAGTGATGAGTAAAGACGGCTCAAGCTGCTCAGAGCCGAGTGGCGGACCTGGAGCCCTGCAGAAGCACTGGCAGAAGGAGGTAGGTGGGCAGCTCCCAGGCTTGCCCTTTCTTTGCATCATCCATCAAACAACGCACAAGGGAAGGAAGAGTCTTGCTAGAGCAGTCAGAGGGGTGTCTGCAGGATGGATCCTGGCAGGACAGTGTGGCCAGTGACAGAAGCCATTTGGTGGCTTCACAAGACAGAGTAGAGAAATGTAAGATGGGACCTTCCCAAGGACACGCTAAGGGGCTAAGTTAATGAAGCAAAATTGATTACGATTGCGGGACCCTGGTTTATACTCATACGCATTGGTTATACATGAACACTGGTCCATATTTTTGACATTAATCACCAAGTGTTTATTAAGCAAAGAGCCTTATCCTTTGAGTGGGCTGATTCTGCTGTGGGAGACTGAGGGGGAGGAAACTAGGGCCTGTTCTTGTCTCAAAAGACCTGGTCCTGCCCTTGGGGACACTACCAGTCATGGCAGGGGAGATTCATCCATGAGAGGATGGGAGGGATGTTCTGGGAAATGGGTAAGTGCCAGAGCGAGCAGCTCAGACCACGGCCGCTCCATGGGGTCAGAGCCGAGGAAGATCAATGTGGGCTAGAGCAGTTCATTTAAGTAGCAATTAGTTATAATTAATCAATTATGTAATTGAGCAGCACTTAATTATTTACTGCCTTGTTCAGTTTTCCAACTACTCACAAATGTCAGCTTTGTTTTCCCAGCCAGAGCTGAAGCTCCCCGAGAACAGGGGTGGGTTCCTTCCTTGGCGTCCAGCGGGGCCAGGGTCAGATTCTCACATCTAAGGGCAGTGGTCTGTGGCAACAGAAAGCATGGGACCGTCACTCTGAGGTCAAAACTGTGGTTCTGCCAAGAAATGACTGTCGAGTGAGTCAGCCTTCCAAATAAATGCAGAACGTGAGGAACAAATGCAGCTTAGAAGGGGGCGTGGTTTTTCAACTGAACTGAGGCGGAAGGAGGGCCACTGGGAGCATTGGCCCTCTGGGGAATGAATGGTGACAAGTAACACTCATGATGTCTCCAGCATCCGAGGGGTGTCCTCACAGCTTCCCTGGTATGGAGTTGTGGGTCTTTTTGATGCTTCCTGAGGGATCCCAGGCTGACCCTCTGAGCTGACACCCAGCAGGTCCATGAGGTGCTCTGAGAGTTAGCACCAAGGGCTGGAGGATGTTGTACAAGCTCAGATAGAGGACTTGGGCTAATTTCACCTCACAGGCGTTTGGTGCTGTCACGGTGTTATTCTCTGGGAGCTGCCACTTGGAAGCCAGATAAAAAATCAAAGGTAATGCAATGAATGGCTTCTTGAAAATAAGTGTAGAGTATCCTAGGATTTTAGGCTTATCGGAGGCACTGCTAAGCCCCAGCCATATGGCAGCCAAATGAGTCTGAAGTTCCTTAAAGGACAGATTCCTATAGTTAATGCTTAATGGGGTCTTGAACTTTGTGGGGAAGTCCAAACAGAGCGACCTCCTAAATTCCAGGTTTCCCTGGCTGGCTCAGGTCTGGCTCAGGTCTGGCTCATTTGCAGAGAACAGTGGTGCCTCCTCTCCCTCCACGAGGTCAGTGGGTGTTATTACCTGTCTCCAAATGGGGCAGAACACCCCGAGACTTGCAGACTGATTGCTTTCATTAACTTTAATTGGATTCTTTCGCACGTGGAAAGAGAAGTGTAACCAGGGTTTAATTGGAAGAGCATCTCAGACCCAGGGTGACACAGGATTGCAAACATTAAAAGTGCTACAGCTGTGTTGGTGGGAAATGTTGAAGTCACTTATGTTGTTTGTAAGAATAGCTCATAGACTTGGGGATGTTAGGAAGCTCTGGGCATGTCCAATTTGGGGATTATTTTTGTGCTTGTCCTGAAAAAAAGTAATGTGAAATCAGATGTGTGCAAGTGAAATTACAGAAGAGACCAAACACATTCCAACTGTGCCGTGTGCCAAAAGAAATCTACAGAAGCTGGGAGACCCTCAGTGTAAGTCCAGTGTCTGAGCTGGCCTGGGGCAGCATGCGAGGTCTTCTACGTTGGATTCCACCTTGTAAGCCCTCTCGACTCTGTTGCTTTGTAACTGTTGTGTCTTCTGCCTGAGATGTTCCTCTCTCGTTTTCCTACATGGCAAACTCCCACCCAGGCTTTAAGTCCTGGCTCTTATGTTACAGCTCTGAAGTCTTGGCCAACGGCTCTACAAGAGTTACTTCCTCTGTGCTCTGTGCTTCTTCTACAGAACTTTGTTCATTCAGTGAACACTCAGCAACCCAGGGAATAGAGAGCAGGAGAGGGAGAAAGAAGGGTCTCAGATTCAGGATTCCAAAATTGGTAAAGATACAATTATTTGAGGGAAGGTGATCTTTTTTTGTAATTAAAATATAGTTGATTTACAATATTGTGTTAGTTTTGGGCGTACACCAAAGTGATTCAGTTATATATATACTTTTTTTTCTGATTGTTTTCCATTATACATTATTACAGGATACTGAATATAGTTCCCCGTGCTATATAATAAATCCTTGCTACTTATCTATTTTATATATAGTGGTTTGTATCTGCTAATCTCATACTCTTAATTTATCCCCCCTACCTTCTCTTTCTCCTTTGGTAACCATAAATGTGTTTTCTATGTCTGTGAGGCTATTTTTGTTTCATATATAGATTCATTTGTATGACTATTTAGATTCTACATATATTTGTCTTCGTCTGACTTGCTTCATTTAATATGATAATCTCTAGGTCCGCCCATGTTGCTGCAAATGGCAATATTTCATTCTTTTTATGGCTGAATAATAATCCATTTTATATATATATAAATATATATATATACACACACACACACATCGTATCTTCCTAAACCAGTCATCTATTGATGGGCACTTGGGTTGTTTGCATGTTGAGATGATCTTTTTAAGAAGCTAAGTCGGGACTCTGGTGTTTAATATGCACCTGTTGAGCATGAGGATAAGTGGACTGATTGATAACCCTGGGAACTGCCCACCTCTCCTTTAGCATCTGCTACTGGCCTCATGGAGATGGATGCTGGAGAAGTCAGGCAAACTTTGGCTGACAGCCTGCCCGGAGAGCGCCCAAAGAATCCCCAAGAACGGAGTGGTGCCTGAGTCGCTGCCATAGCCCTCTGTTCCTTTCTTGCATGCCCAGTCCTGAGCACTGGGCCCAGCACCGAGATGGCATCAGGCAACATTTGTCCACCATGCCCTGTCTGCCATTCTGTATTCTTTCCCAGACTTTTCTTTTCCAGGACCTGCCCCTAGGTTCCCTCCTCACTCTGGGCTGACAATGAGTGTCTCCTCCTGGAGTGTTAAGTTTTAGGCAGATGTGCTGATGGTGGCACTGCTGAGCCCCACAAGGGGGCGATGGGGCCACGACGTCGTTTCATGCATTATCTTGTTACTGCTTCCTGGTCTGGGAGGTTCTGAGCCTCCTGCACAGCCTGGATTAGATAGATTTTCAAAGAAACGTCTCCAGCACGTTTTCCCACTTACCCCTCCAGGAGCCCGCTTTCATCTCTTTGCTCCCCGGCTGGCTTCCCCTCTGACCTGTGGGTGGCTCGCTGGTGCAAGAGGGCTCGACACTCACCTTCCTGGGATGTGATGAGCTTTCCATCTGGAGGCCAGTGCTCCTGAAGGCTCAAGTGCACGTGCAGGTCACTGGTGAGGAAGCCACTTCCCCCTAAAGATTGTTCTTTGATTTTAAAAATAGCCTTTTCCAATTCACATGAAGAAGTAAAACATCTCAGAAAAATTTTTAAAGGAGTTAACTGTTTCATCAGGGCTCAGAATGGCTGCTCAGATGGGAGATCCCATGAGATGCAAGGTTGGGCTGGCGGGGCTGAGGGGAGAGTTGGCACTGGCTGCCTACTCAGGTCCTGTGGGCACAGAGGCTGGCTTCCTCTGGTCCGTTTCAGACTGACAGACGAGGCACACTGGCAAATGCCACAGTGAGTCCGGGCACCCGGGCATGGTTCCCAGGCCTAGTCTGGAACATCACAGTGGGGTATGGAGGGCTTTGAATGAGATCATTTAGTCTGCACTATTCAAAAGGAAGGCCAGGGCCACAGGTGGCTACTGAGCACATGACATGTGTCTGGTCCACACTAAGATGTGCTATGTGCAAAACACACACACCAGATTTCCAAGACTTAATCCAAAGAAAGAATGGGCAATGTCTCATGAATAATGTTTCATGTTGATTACGTGTTGAGATGATCGCATTTTGAGTACGTTGGGTTAAACACAACATACTATTGAAATAAATTTCACCTGTTTCAGTTTTAAGTCACACTTTAAAAAGTGTGGCTACTAGAAAATTTAAACTTATTTGTGGCTTGCATATTGGTCAGTGCTGGTCTATGTCCTCTAAGAACAGTGAGGGTGAGGGGACATGAGGATGGCCTTGAGCTGGTGTCAAATCTGAGAAGCTGGTTGGGGCCAGAGAACTTGAATACATGCTATGTATTTGAGGAGGGGGGAGAAATATCTTCCGGTAACTTGTCCTAAAAACAACTGAGGTGAGGTTTCCCTTGGAATATCATCAATCCCTCTTTTTTGGATCTGGGGCAAGTATAATATGAAGCCCAAATTTTCAGACAGAATTGGACCTTCTTCAGACCCTGTTCTGGGAGAGAACCCAGTTTAGTTGATCCACCTACTTGGGGCTTCATTATTTTGACTACGGTTGCCAAGTTGAGTTTCCCTGGTTGAGATAATCCATTCACAAAAATTCCCAAACCAGTTCTTCAACTCCAGCTGGCTAATGACCACAAAATGATTAATTGAGGACACTCGCAATATGAAATAAGACCTAGGCAGAGTTTACTAACCTAAGTTAAGCCTGAGCACACACAAGTAACTCTATTCACTATGTGCCTTGGGGTCTGATTTAATTTCCAATTGGTTTTTAGGGTAGAATTGATGAATTTCTTGGAGAAATCTCTCCCTCCGAGTTCCACCTTGTTCTTTGTCTTTTACTGCCATGCTTTTGTTTCCATATCATGAACACATCTTCTTCTGCATTCTGCATGCTCCATGCTCTGTGCTAGTCTGTGTCAGAAAAGTCACTTGAGACTTCTTGGTCCCACCAAACATGATTTTTCAGGAATATATGTATATTTAATTCAAATATTGGAATTAAATATCTTATGTATATTTTGTTATATTTTATATATATTTATATATTTTATTATATTTGAATTAAATATTTTATTATCACAGTGTTCACTCTGAACTTGTTAGTTATAATCATATACACTTCTTTGTGTATTTATACTAATGATACATTAATTTTAATAAGGAACATTAGAAACAGTTTAAATGTTCATCAGTAAAGGAATGTTAAAAAAATGCATTACCAGTTCTATGGAATATATCACATAACCATTAAAAAGTAATTAAAAATTTGTGCATCTATATTGCATGGAATTACCAATAGACTTTATATTATTTGTCAAGTTGCACTTTCTCCTCTCTTTCACCTGTTTAATGTTTATAATTTTTTACTTGAATTTTTTAAAAAATAAGACCTGTATGTACTAAGGTATACAACATGATGTTTTGGTATATATACACACATTGTGAAATAATTAGTATAGTCAAGCAAATTAACATATTCATCACTTCACATGGTTACCTTTTTGTGTGGATGTGGTGAGAACACTTAAATCTCACTCTCAGCAAATTTCAAGTATATAATACAATGTTATTAACTATAGTCACTGTGCTGTACATTAGATCTGTAGAATTTATTCATCCTGTATAACTGAAACTTCATATTGCTTGACCAATATCTTCCCGCTTCCCTTAACCCCTACTCCTGACCCTGTAACCACCATTCTACTCTCTGCTTCTATGAATTCAACATTTTTAGGTTTCACATATAAGATAATGCAGTATTTTTCTGGCTTTTTTCACTTAGCATAGTGTCCTTCAGCTTCACATGCTGTCACAGGATTCTCTTCTTTTTTAAGGCTGAATAATTGTGTGTGTGTCTGTGTGAGCATATGTATATGTGTATATATATGTATATATGTGTACATGTGTATATATTTATATATAATGGATACAATTTCTTCACTCATCTGTTGATGGATACTTAAGCTGTTCCTTATCTTGAGTATTGTGGATAAGGCTGCAGTGAACATGGGCGTGCAGATGTCTCTTTGAGATACTGATTTCATTTCCTTTGGATACATACTCAGAAGTGGAATTGCTGAATCATATGGTAGTTCTATTTTTAATTTTTTGAGGAATCTCCTTATTATTTTCTGTAATGACCGTACCAATTTACATTCCCACCAACCGTGCACAAGGGTTCTCTTTTCTCTACATCCTTGCCAACATTTGCTATCTTTTGTCTTTTTTGATAATAGCCATCCTAACAGGTGTGAGGTGATTTCTCAATATGGTTTTGATTTGCATTTCCTGATAATTAGAGACATTGAGGATCTTTTCATGTATCTATTGTCCATTTGTAAGTCTTCTTTTAAGAAATGTCTATTCAGATACTTTGCATGTTGAGCTCTAAATATGTAAATTTTGGGTATTAACCCTACGATATTCAGGTGACCAAATATATTTCTGAAATGTATTTTGATCTTCTGCCACTGTTCCTGCCTCATAGCTCCCAAAGCCCTTGGAATTTCCTAAGTGTTGAGAGCGGTAAAGATGTCTTTTGCTATGTTGAGGAGGTGACTTTTCAAAAGCACTTAAGGGTGAGGGCTGCTTGCCAGTGGAACTAACCTTGTGATCAGAGGGTTGGAACTTTCAGCCCCCACCCCCTGACCTCCTGGGAGGAGAGTGGGCCTAGAGGTTGAATCAATTGCCAATGGCCAGTGATTTAATCAGTTGTGACTATGTAATGAAGCCTCCATAAAACCCCAAGAGAACAGGGTTCAGAGACCTTCCAGGTCAGTGAACATGTGATCTGGGGAGAGTGGCTCACCCCTTCCCCATAACTTGCCCTAGGCATCTCTTCCATCTGGCTGTTCCTAAGGTTTATCCCTTTATGATGAATTGGTAATCTAGTAACTAAAATGTTTCTCTGAGTTCTGTGAGGCTCCCTAACAAATTAATTGAACCCGAGGTGGAGGTTTTGGGAGCCTCTGACTTACGCTAGCTGGTTGGTCAGAAGTACAAGTAGCAACCTTCGACGGTGTCTGAAGTCCAAGTGAGGTAATCCCACTTGTTTATTTTGCTTTTGTTGCTCATGCTTTTAGTGTCATATCAAAAACAAAAAATCATTGTGAGACTAATGTCAAGGAGATTTTCCCTTTGTTTTCTTTCAGGAGTTTTACAGTTTCAGGTCATGAATTTAAGGCTTTCATCCCTGTATATGATACACTATAAGAGTCCAGTTTCATTCCCTGGCATGTGGACATAAAGTCTTCCCAAAACTACTTATTAAAAAAACCTTTTCCATTGTTTATTTTTGGTGCCCTTGTTGAAGATTAGTTGACTGTACATATGGGGGTTTATTTCTAGGCTCTAAAGTCTGTTCCATTGCTCTGTGTCTGATTTTATGCTGGTGCAACACTATTTTGATCACTATAGTTATTCTGAAATCAGGAAATGTCATGCAGCCAACTTTGTTCCTCTTTCTCAAGATTGCTTTGGCTATTCAGGGTCTTTTGTGGTTCCTTATGAATTTTAGGATTGCTCTTTCTATTTCTGGGAAAATGTTGGAGTGTTGATGGGGGTTGCATTGAATCTGTAGATCATATTGGTCCTGGGCTTTCCTTTTTGGGGAGGTTTTATACAGATTAACTCGCCTTATTTGTTACTCATCTGTTCAGGCTTTCTACCTTTTCTTCATTTAGTTTGGTAGATTGTCTGTTTCTAGAAATTCCCCCCCCCTTTTTTAGGTTGTCCAATTTGTTGATGTATAATTGTTATTAAAGTCCCTTCTGATCCTTTTTTACTTATGAGGCATCTGTTGTAATGTCTGCTCTTTCATTGCTGATTTTCTCTAAGACTTCTCTCTTTTTTCTTAGTCTAGCTAAGGGTTTGTCAATTTTTATTAACATTTTATTTTTTTCAAAAAATGAAATCTTTTATTGATTTTTTTCTATTTGATTTATTTCTACTCCAATTTGTAATATTTCCTTCTTTCTTCCAACTTTGGGCCTAGTCTGTCTTCTTTTTCTAGTTCCTTGAGATGTAAGGTTAGATTGTTTATTTGAGATCTTTTCTTTCTGGTTTTTGTTTGTTTGTTTGTTTGTTTGTTTTTTGTACTTTTTTGCTATAAAACTTCCTTAGTACTGTTTTTACTACATCTTATAAGTTTTGGTGTGTTGTGTTTTTGTTTTTTTTTTTTTTTGATCTCAAGATATTTAAAAAATTCCCTTTGATTTCCTTTTTGACTCAGTGGTTCTTCAAGAGTGTGTCATTTAGTTTTCATGTATTTATGAATTTTCCCATTTTCTTGCTGTCATTGATTTCTAGTTTCATTCCACTGTGGTCGGCAAAGATTCTTCGAATTATTCTATCTCCTTAAATTTGTGAAGGCTTGTTTTGTGACTTGTGATTTAGCCTGGAGAATGTTTTGTGTGCACTTGGAAAGAATGTGTATTCTGCTGTTGGGTGGAAAGTTCTTAATATATCTTTTAGGTCCATTTGGTCTATAGCATTGTTCAACTCAACTGTTTCTTTATTGATTTTCTGTCTGGATTTTCTATCCATTATTGCAAGTGGGGTATTGAAGTCTCCTGCTACTATTGTATTACTGTCAATTTCTCCCTTTAGAGCTGTCAATATTTGGTTTACATATTTAGGTGCTCTCTCTGATGTAGGGTGCGTATATGTTTGTAGTTGTTAGATCATCCTGTGAATTCACCTTTTTATCATTAAATAATGACCTTCTTCATCTCTGGGATAGTTCTTGACTTAAAGTCCATTTTGTTTTTCTGTCTTAAGTATACATACCCCTCCTTTCTTTTGGTTACCATTTGTGCAGAATTTCTTTTCCATTCCTTCACTTTCAGCCTATGTGTGTCCTTAAGTCTAATGTGGAGCTCTTGCAGATAGCACATTGCTATATCTTGCTTTTTTATCTATTCAGCCACTCTAAGCCTTTTGATTGGGGAGTTTAATCCATTTACATTTAAAAATAATTATTGATAGGTGAAGACTTAAGTATTGCTGTTTTGTTAGGAGTTTCCTATCTCTTTTGCTCTTATTTTATTCCATTCTTCTTCCCTTGCTATCTTCCTTTGTTATGTGATGATTTCTGGGTTATATTTAGGTTGTGTCTTTATTTTGGCTGCTTTTGGTTAGCTCTAGTGACACTGGTTCCTATTCAGGTGGTGCAAATAGAGTTTCCTTTTTTCCAGTAAGTGATCAGCAAAATGCCTACCATAGTGCCTGCCACAAAAGTTAGAAGTGATCTTTGATCCTCTAATTTGCTGAATCTCTTGTTTTGCTGCAGCAGAAACTGGAGTTGTGCAGTTAACCCTAAATTCTGTTGGGAGGAGAGTAACTCCCATCTTGAGTGGATTTGAAAAATTTTCTTTCCACAGCACAAAAATCATTGACCCAAATACCCTTCCTGCCTCATGGGTGGATGAGACAAGCAGTTGTCACCAAGGTATAGTTTGAGGGGAATTCTGACAACCATCCTATTAAGACCAGCTTTGACATGGGTCTTCTTCAAATATCCCAAAGTCCCACAATATAGGCAGTGTTTTCAGTAGAATTGTCCTTGACAGAGGTCTAAGCTAGAGCAAGTCACGAACACCTTAGTGTGAGTTAGGTTATTGTGTTCTTTCCTCCTGCTAAGGCAACCTTTAGGGAACTATATGCTAAATAGATAGAATAACCCTTGATATATAATTAAAAAAAATAAACACTTAACCATGAAATAAGTATAAGAAGGTCCAAGAAAATTCTTGTTTCCCCTAGAATGATGACTTGGGTGATTTTTGAAGTATTTCAAGTATCACATTTGTTCAAATACATATTTTGGTGCTTCTGTTTTGTCAGTGCCCTGATTATAGCTTAGATTGGCTAATAGATCAGGGCTGTGGGGCATGAAATGGGAGGAGGGTATGAGGGATAAAAATCTGCAGAGGAGGCAGTGAGAACTTCACTGATGGTCCCTGGTGTGGGGGGGTCACTGGCCTCGAATTTCAGAACTTATGGGCTGGGCTCCAGTCCCTGTACAGCAAGTAGTCAGGGGAGGCAAACTTTTATCTTATTTCTCTTTGTACGTGTTGTGTTCAGTGACCTACGTTAGAACACCTGTTACTGATGTAGAGCTCATAAAGAGATCAAGTCTGCACAGCCTACTCCAAACAACACCCTTATTTCTGAACGAGGAGAAAGAATACAATCTGCAGAGAGATGGACAGAATCCCAGAACCCCTCTCAGTCTGTCGTGGGTGCAGAGAATGCATATCCCAAAATGTTCCTTGCACAGTGCCCGGTATATGGTAGACCTTCAGTACATTTTTCCTGATCAAATGAATAATTTTATCAATGGTGGTTTCAAGCCATATGGCATCCTTCTCAATCAGACATTGGGACAACCAAACCTTTTAATATTTGGCTAAATTTCTTGAAATGATCATAGATACCAAATATTTACTTATCTGTTAGATTTTTAGAGCAGCATTCTTCATTCTAAAACCTCAGGGTGCATGTGAATAAAATTACAAATAATTAAAATCTTTAAAAAAAACCCCATAAAAACCTTAAAAGCAAAAATGATATTTTATGGTTAATAAAGCTAGAATATAGGCATGATTATAATGCTATATAATCACGTATGTAATTATTACATAAATAATATATAATCATCCTAATAAACCATGCAATTTCAGCCACTCCTTCCCCTGAAGCTTCTCTATTTATAGGCGTGATGTGGTTGCCAGGGGGGGAAAGATAGATTTAGGGGAGGCTTGAAGATTAAGCACAGTGTGTAGCTTGGAAGGGCCCGTGCGGTTTACTAATTTAAGAGAATCTGCATCTGAACTGAATGAGGAAAACCAGCTTTGGGCTCAGAGGGGCTCTTAAGGGAATCACCTGGACACAGCGAAACTGGTCCCTCTCCATCCCCCTCCCAGCTACCCTGCTTCCCGCTTGGGTGCTCATCAGACTCCCCATCTCCAACTGCACACAGGAGTGCCTTCCTCATCTCTGCCTTTTCACATCCAACTTAGTCCCTGAAGGCTCATTGCTCTCCTCCCCAGACCCTCCCACCTGCTGAGCAGTGCCAGTCACTGAGCAAGGTAAACCAGTTACACGGTCTGGGGGTTTCTGGCCCTTTGCTGATTGTCTGTGGATGCTGTTCTTGCTCCCATTAACCTTGAACTTTCCCCAAGGCTGGGACACGGGGTGGGCCCTTCTCTTCTCTGTATCTCTCTCATCCCCTTGTCTGTCCCAGGCTGAGGAGGGCCTGGTGGGCTTAAGCAAGGCAGTAGCCGTCATCTTGGGATGGAGACACACCTACTTCAGACAAGTCATAAGTTCCTTTGAGCAGTGGTTCCACGGTTAAGTGCACTTTAGAATCACCGGCAGGGCAGGTTAAACACGGCTTTCTCCTCCTTCCTCCTCTCTCTGCATTAGGATTTCTGATCTGGTGAGTCCGGGTGTTGACAATTGGCATTATCAAATCCCTATGTGATCACAAGTTTCTTGGTGATGCTGGTGAGGGGGCTGCACTTTGAGAACTGCTGGATTAAGGGAAGATCATAGGGGCCCATCATGGTGTCAAGACTGATGGCTTCCAACGTGAAAATGATAGTTATCACCTATGGCTGTAAGTGCTTTACTGTTTACAAAATGCTTTCTCATACATTCTTTCACAACCATCCCAGGCAAGAGAGGGGATCGATGTTGATTCTTGTCTAATGGTGGAAAGGTTGAGTGACATGCTCAGGGCCCCCAGATAATGAGCAGGGGAGCTGGGGTTTGAGTCCAGCCCCTTTCCCGTATTCTTCAGTGCCTCCCAGCATTTTGTCTTTGGATGAGACTTGTTCTGTTGGTTTGAATTTTCAGGGAGCTCTTCATCCAAGGATGCAGGCAGTGAAACAAAATGTTCACTAGTTTCCTGGAGGGCTGATTGCTCCACTAGTCCTCTAGAATCCCTCATCCCAGACTCTTCAGTCGATAAAGCACATCTTTCTCACATGGGAAGGGAAACCAGGCAGTCATTTGCAAGATGAAACACCCTGAAGTTTGGGCCCATCTCAGGGGCTGTTAGTAGCAGTGACGGTTGTCAGGGAAGAGAAAAGGCCCACCAAGTTTCACTGTTGCTCCCTGCCCCTTGTCCAGATGATCTGTCCAGTGACATCTCCCTGACCCCAGGTTCTGGAAGGCCATGGGCTTCAAAGTATACAGCCTGAGACCACATCTCAGGGAGAATTTACCCCACGTTCCAAGGGCCTTAGGTAATGGTGGAGTACACGGGAGTAGACATATTACCAATCTCACTGTCCACTTCAATCTGAACTTCACATTCTGTCCTCCTTTCTAACTACTGTTTGTAAAATCTAGTAGAGAGATAATCTATTTATGACAGATTTCTCTTTTCTGTTAGAATAGAAATGCGGTATCTTGGCAGATTATTGCCCAGGGACCCCTCCTGATAGCTTCTGCACCATTTACTCCCCTACTTGTTCAGGGAACATCCTGAGGTGCTCACGAAGCCTCTAGGTCACGGTCAGCTGCCTGAGTCTTCAGGTCCTGGAGTGATGCTCAGAAAGAAGAGCACAGCTGAGATCTGTGTTTTATTTTCTGGTTCTATTTTGTCTTACTTGGAAAACACCAGTAGCGAAAAGAAGACTGTCTCAGAGACATCTGTATTTTCAACAACGATGCTCATAACACAGAAGAAAATCTAATCAGCAGCTTCTGTGTTGAAGAAGAGAGCTTGGGTTGGAAATGATTTGAAATGCGGAAGCCAAGGCTGAGACCTCCGTTTTGGAGGCGGACTCTTGCATTGTTTCCTGGGCATTGATCGTATCGAGGACTCAGTGGCTTTAATTGTCACGGTCACACTGTCCCGTCTTCATGGTGCAATGGATGCTGAGCCATGCTGCCTTCAATGATGTCTTTTTTTAGGGCTTGTTTATCCTTGGGGCTCTGCGGGGAGCTGATGAGCCTTTCACGGGATGCGCATGCCTCCAGGACCGCGGCACAGGATGGACAATCGATGACCTTGTGGTCGCTGCCGTCCTGCAGAGGGCGAGGCTGGGGTTATTCACAGCTTGGTAATTGGCCCCTATGCTGAGATCTTCATCCTGAGCAAATGCAGGCATCAGGGGGGCAGTTACAGATCAATGCAGGGGCGCTGAATACACAGGCCCCAGAAAAAAATACCAAAATCAAAAATGGATTTGTGTTTAGCGTGCATTGTATATCCTGGTCTGGTTATGAATAATTTAGCCTTCCCCAGGCTGAATAGACTATATTTAGCAAGCCTATTTTGCTTATAATATGTCCTCTCCTTTTATGAAGCAGCATAAAGCATAAGAGAAGTGCTCAGAATTTGGGGTGACTTCATTCGGTGGGAGCAGGAGCGTGGAGGCATCCTCTTCGGCAGTCCCAGGCTTACTGCATACTCCTGGGATGGACAAGGGCAGAAGGCTCTGGGTGCAGGAGCTGAAAATGGCCTCTGGAGTGTCTCTCCCTGATTGGGCAGGGGACAGGGCTACTCTGCCTTTGTCACTGGTGGCTCCCAGCTGGGTCATCTGTCCACGAAAGGGGAAGCGGCAAGGGGAGAGGGGAAGTGGCAAGAGTTGAGGGGCCCGAGAGGTTTTACTTTCCTTCTGTACTGTTACTTCCCAGCAGGACGAGGGTGGCTGCAATTTGAGGGGGCTTTAATAGATTCTGTCCAAAGGTGGAGGCAGAATGAAGGGAACCCACAGGGGATAATGCAGATTCCCAGGGCAGGAACAGCAGGGCTTCTTGCCTCCCCTGGGCCTGAAAAAGCAAGGGTAGGGAGCAGTTCCTCCACCCAGAAAGGGAGGGCTGTGCGGACAAGGTGTCTAATGGGAGTTGAGGCTTTGGTTGGGGCTGAAACTTGTACTCTCCTCCCTTTTCTCGTCTCCTGTGGGTGTTCCACTATTGACCAAACCCAGTAGAAAGCCAGAAGCAAGGGAGCCCCTCATGTAATCCGTGGAGGTCAGCCTCCCAGGGAGACAGAATGGAGAGTGGATCTGGAGGAGCCAGGGGAAGATCCCAGTGCCCCCTGCAACACCTCTTGTAATGCCATTCCTGCTGCAGGCGCACCGCACTGTCTCTAGGAGGTACCTAGTAACTTGCAAACCTCTAACCTTGGGAAAGTGATGGCTTAGCCATTCATAACAAGTCCGAGATGGCTATCAGATTGGTTGGCTATCAGCTGTCTGAGGGATGGAACATGGGACAGGTACATTTTTATAGGTAAGGTGAACACAGTAGCAACAAGAGGCTAATGGTTCAGGCTTGGGGGCTCAGCGAGAAGCAGTCAAAGCAAGCTCTCCACTGGGCGCCTTTGTCTGTGTAACTGCTCTAGGCACCCGAATGGTGGTGGGAAGGGGCTATGGGGGAGGGGGTCTACAGATATGGAAAATGGAAGTCACCAGCATTGTTTTAGGGCCTGCCAGACTCTGAGGTCCTTGGGAGGCAGATACTCAGTCCCACTGCTGACTGCCAGGGGTATCCCAGGAACTCATCCCTAAGTCCATTTTTTCAGAATGTAAAACATATTTCCTTATAAATAGCAATTCCATGAAAACTGATTAAGATTCTTGACTGCTCCTCAAAAGTCGATTTAAATGCTAGGTGGTAAGTACAAGGGCAGTTTGTTAAATTATTTTCTGTTTTTCTTTTCTGTATGTTTGAAATATTTCATATGTAAAAATAAAACAAATTAAAAATTCAATTTAATACATATTATTTTGACCTCATGTCATGGGAAGAGGGTCAATGGAGGTGAGGGAGGAGAAGTTAAAGATGGAAGGGAGGATAAATTAGGGGCTTGGGATTAACAGATACACACTACTATATATAAAATAGATGATCAACAATGTCCTACTGTACAGCACAGGGAACTATAGTCAATATGTTGTAATAACCTATAATGGAAAAGAATCTGAAAAAGAATAATAGATATATATTTATAATTATATAAATAATATATAATGTATTTATATATATATATATAAATTACTGAGTCACTTTGCTGTATACCAGAAACTAACACAATATTATAAATCAGCAATACTTCAATGAACTAAATAAATAAAAGAAAAAAAAAGAAGAAAAAATAAAAAAAAAGAAGGAAGAGAATCCTCTTTCCCTTGATTTCTTTTTGGGCAAAACTTTGAAACAGGGTATAGATATGTCCTTGGCTTCCGCTCACATTCCCTCTTGTAACCTCACCCAGCTGTCACCTCATCCGCTGTGACAATCCCACAGCGCCAGTCAGCCCTTGAACACAGTGCTTCCCTGTTCTCCCCCCTTCAAAACTATAGTGTGGCTAGTCTTGGGGAGTGGTTAGAAAGTTCTTCAATTTCCTATTGATGCTCAGTGAACTGTCTTAAAACTTAGTAGCTTAAAACAACAGCCATTTCACTTGGTCACACTTCTGAGGGGCAGGAATTTGGATAGGGCTTAGGGGGACGTATCACTGACAGTTTGTGTGTGATCCGTGATGTCTGGTTTCGACTGGAAAGGCTCAGGTGGCCAAGGGCTGGCTGGGCAGCTCAGCTGGGCCGTATGTCTGGGGCTCTGCTGCTGGCGGCCAGCTGAGTTCTCTGGTTTTCCTCCATGTGGCTGCTCCATGAGGCCAGCTTGGGCTTCCTCACAGCGTGGTGGTCTCAGAGTAGTTTGGTGTTCAACTTCTCCCAGAAGAATTGGAAGCTGCTATCCTTTGAGAGGCCAGTCCAGTTACTGCAGGGTCACGCTCCCTTGTGCTGTATTGATAAAGCCAGCCCAGATCCAAAGGGAGGGGAATGAGATGCCACCTTCAGTGAGCAAAGTGACACACGTGTAACAGTGGAGGAAGGGAAGGAATCCATGGTGACCACCCTTGGAGGCTAAATTTCCCATAAAAGAATCAGCCTGGCTTAGATCTGTCCTGGGGTGAATGTCACTAGCCTTATGTGGAATTAAGAAAATGGCTGCAAATTCCTCTCCTTGAATCTGGGTTGGCATGTGGCTGTTTAACTAAAAGAATTTGGTGGAAGTGACTCTGGGGGACATCAAGGCTAGATTAAAAGGGCCACGAAGATTCTGCCTGGTTCTCTCCAGACTCTCAGTTGAGGGGAAGCCAGGTGCCCTTGTAAGTCTGATCATCCAGAGGCCACCATGCTGGAGAGACCACGTATAGGGGTATCCAGTCTACACCGCAGCTGAGCTTCCAGCCAACAGCCAGCATCCACTGCCCTGTATGAGTGACCGTCTTGGACGTCCAGTCCAGTGAGCCTTCATATGACATGGCCCCAACTGCCATCTCTCTACAACCCCAAACTTGGTCCTACTGAGAGACCCCAAGTAAGAACCCCTCAGATAAGCCCTTCCCAAATTTCTGACCTATGAAATGGTGAGAATAATAAAATGGTTATTTTAAGCCTTTACATTTTTTAGGGGGATTTGTTATACAGCAATATCACTGGAACATCTCATAAACTTCCTGGAGGTATTTCCATTTAAGCTATTTCCATTTGCAGAATTGAAATTCAGCAGAGAAGTAAAAATCTGGGTAATGGGGTAAGGATATTTGAGCCTGGAGGAGGTTCAAAGTCAGATTCACTTTGACCAAGAGTCTGGCTTCTCTAAGTAGCTCCTACTTTGCACAAACTCTTTCCTTCCTCCAGTTATGAACCCACAGATGATCACAACCTCTAGGTAAGATGGGTGCCACTTCCCTTTCTGAACCCCAGTGCTCTTGTCTGAAAAAGGGTACAGATACTTCCTTGAGTTCCTGTGAGGTAACTTTAAGAAATCATCTAGCATGTTGCCTGCCGTATAATTGTGCAACGATTTATTGATTTATTGATTTTATGAATCTGAGAACGTACTCATTCAATAATATCAACTAGTTTTGAAATCTTATGTTAGGTGCCAGATTTCAGGGGGTTCTTCGGAGAAGAAATTGTACAGAGGTATCTCTTGATTAGTTTATGTCCAGTGTCTGTACCTACTAGGTCGCCTCATATTAGGGATGGAAAAAGAGAGTAAACAGTCATGGGTGGAGGAAGAAATTTCATTCCTAAGGTGTAGTTTCATCTGATCTCTCACAAGGAGCACAGGGCACAGAAGGTCTCAGGGGTTCCACGTCAGGAAATGTTTAAGATTTAACATGGTGATTAGGAAGATGCAGTTGAGGGGGTCAGAAAGCCTGGCCCCAAATCCTAGATTTTCCATGTATTAGCTAATGAAATAGTGATAATCATAGCCATTAACCTCATGTGATTATTGTGAGCCTTCAAGTTGAGTGTCAGGCACATTCCAGTCCTTGGTCTAGACCACCCAGTTCTGCTGCTGATGATATTATTATATTATCATTGTCATTACACTTAACCTTGAAAACTCTACTTAGACAGGTACAGGCAAGTTCCGGGGCTAGGCTGGTGAGGTCTCGAGTGGGAAGCATAGGCAGTTTGTCCTATAGACAAGGGGAGATTTCTAGCTGTGGAATGACCAAATCAGGCTTCATCTCCCTCCCTTTCTTCTGCTCCCTCTGCCCTTGCTTTCTCATTTCCTCTCCTCTCCCCTCCTTTAAAATGATGACGGTATGTTCAAGTTGTGCAAATCAAAGGAATAGATTAGAAACAGGAGAATAAATGTGCTTAGCAGACCCAGGAAATCTCCAGGGGATTAGAATTGATTACCCAGCATGTAATATACAAAACCATCATTTTTCTGCATGTGGTGAACAATGGGAGTGAAGTAACCTCCCATTCCAATCCTCCTCATCTGGTGGGGTTTTTCTCAGTGATGTTATGGAATCATAGGGGTGAGCAGGCACAAGCTGGGCCACCTCCCAGTGGCCTCTTTTCTGGAACGGTTGGCGTCAGGGGAAGATCAGAACCCTTTCCAGTGAATTCATCTATCTGGTTTAATTTGAAGAAGACCTTGCCTGTCCTGGGAGACGCTGGGACCTTGGAAAGTTGTGTAGATGAAAAGATTGATGCTTTATAACTGAGGCTTATAAAATATATCCTGTTGCCTTTCTCCATGTGAGGAAGGACCTCTTTATGTGGGCTCTGTGTGAGCCCCACATAGCCCCATTGTCATCTGGGATGGCTCTGGTACTGGATTTCTCTTGATTCAACAGGGCCAAATTTACTTCAGTATTTGGAGAGCCTTGATTATAAGATGGATGCAGGTTAGAGAATGTCATTCAGGCTTTGAGCTTTGGAGTTTTGTTTTGCAATTCATTTTAGTTTCAGCTGAGATTGGCCATGAGAACTTGGCTTTCGTGAGTTCAAATCACTGTAGGGAATGAAGTCACCATTTTGGTTAAGCTGCTCATCCATCTATCTGGAAGGGTAAGATTCTTGTTTTCACCTGCTGCTCATCTTTTTTCATCCTGAAGTTGTGATTTATTTGAATAAAGGGATGACAGGTAACATGAGCTGCCAGCCTATATGATGTCTTTGCATATATTAGAAAGAAGCACCCTTTCAGAGCATACGTAGCATGTTAAACTCATGACTCAGGAGTGAGCATGGCCTGTACTTTAGCCCCCTAGTTCTCTCCTGATCATGGAGGATTTGAGCAGTGCCCAACTTGCACGTGTAGATGTGGCAGCCTGCATGAAGTGAAAATACGTTATAATAGGCTGACTCAGGGCTTCAGAAGAGTAGCTGATCCTGGGTGGCCTTTCTGATTTAGTGGTTTCTGATAAGTAGTTTAGAGTTTCTGATTTAGGAGGTCTGAGGTAGGACCCAATAATTTGTATCTCTAGTAAGTTCCTAAGTGATGCTGATGCCCTTGGTCTGGGGGCCGCATTTTAAGAGCACTTCTCTGCAGTGTAATTCCCTGACCCAGATTTTCCCACTTCCAGGCATTAGTTATCTGATTTGCTCATCAAAACCAAAGATGTTTTCTTACTTAGTGGTGTAGGTTAGTCTCAAATATATGGCTTCACTGGAACTTTCTGGAAGAGGGTCCCTCTGGCTTTTTCTTAGCAGTTCCCTCTGCTCTAGGAGAACATTGATAAGCTTGGTGGGTCTGCAGCACCTCAACCAGCTCAGCCATCAGCATGAGAGTGGAGTTGAACCAGTTCTCTTTTTTCCAAACCCCTTGGATCCTTCATAATTCTCTCCTAGAGTATTGTTTCTTAGACTCAAATGTCGCCTGCTCAATTTTAATCTAGAGATCTATTTTTCATAGTCTGTAGAAAATATTCTCTGCTGTTTTTTCTTACCTAAGTGTAAAAAAACAAAACAAAACTTAGTGTACTAGGAAATTTTGCAGAGACAGTTGAATACTTAGACAACTTAAAACACACGTACACAGACACACACGCACGCGTGGCGATGCAAGCTTTAATGGGCTGATTGGGCACTTGCGGTGGAGCCAATGAGATTTAGTTTTGCTCAACCAACTTGGAGTTTGGTTATCGGTGTTATGACACTCCCTCTGGGCCATGAAGAAGTGAGCCTGGGATGCTCATTTTGGAATGTCATGCTCCTTCACGGTCTTGGCAATGGGCTTGGTGTGCTTTCAGATGTCGATGGCTTTCCCACTGACACTTTGCAGGACCATGGGGCATTTTTTAAAAGGTTGAGCACCAATTCCCCACATCTCGTTAGTGGCAGCAGTTGCTTTATCTGTGAGAATAACTGTCCTTCCTAGCTTCTCAATTTGTCAGCTGTACAGTGATTTATTACCTTCCAAAGCTGCAGTAATTGTATAATGATGCAAAAATAATGACAAGCCATTCTGATAAACTTTATTACCTGTAGCATCTTGTATTCAGACTGCATTCCAGCATGTTCTATAGGATTACAGAGCACACCCCCATGGGTGACGGCTAGTAGGGAGGGCAGCTTCTCAAGCCTGAGAGGAAAACAGAAAAAGAAATAGGACTCAAACTTCCTGAACAGAGGCTAAGAAGAATTGGTCTGGGATGAGTTGATTCCATCTGGGGAACACATCAAATAGAGTTAGCTTCATTTTTATCCCAAGAATGTGGTATTCACTTGACTATTTTAAATTGGGAATATAGAATTGGCCCTTAAAAATCTTTAATGAAATATATATTCAAAAGAATGTATATTAATGGCATGCAGTTGAACTCCCATTTTTAGCTTTAACCCCCACCTTTAGAACATCTCCTTTTTATCAAATGACTAAGCTTTCTGCTTTCACACAGGCTCAGACACACCTTCACTTGAGCTGAGTTGTAAGGCGTTGGATGATGTTCTGGGGCTAAGGGTATAAAGGACTCAAGAAGGCGGTATTAGGAAGTAACTTTCAGATTTGCTTCTCATTTTGGAAAAATATATGAAGTTAAAATCTCTTTCATGTGGAGTTGAGAACTGAGATACAAAATCATAATCAAGTGTGGTTGTTAAGAGAGTTCTTTTAGAAAACAGAACTTACCTAACTTGGGTCTATGGTTGGAGGGTCAGGTCATCAATTATTTTCCTGAACCAAAGAGTAATGAGGTCCCTTGTGGAGCTGACTGTGGAGGCAAAGATAATGGATAGGAGTCTTGTGCTGTCTTCCGTCTCCTTTCAGACCACCTGCCAATGACCTCAGGCAATACCTGTTTCTTTTATGACGGATTCTCTTGGGATTGTACCAGGGGGCTTAGGCCAAGTCTGTATCCTGAGTGTGGGGCTTTGAAAGTGAGGAAACATAGGGATTATATTAGAGGACAGATGTTGCCAGTGTTGACCAGCGTCCACTTTTCTCATCTCCACAGGCTTGCAGTTGGATTGCATTTCCCAGCCTCTCTTACGGTTAGATGGGGACACATGATTTGCTCTGGCCAATAGAATGTAGATACTTCCAGGACTAGCCGTAACAATCTCTCATTCATGGTCCTCCCTCCTCTCCCTCCGTCACCAGCCACTGGAGAAGGTGGGTGCAAGACAGAAGGATTGTAGATGGAAGTGGCCTATGAAGGTTGAGTCACTTCTTAGAGGAGAGACTCCTAGGATTCCACTGGACTGTGATGTGAATAAGGAATACATCCTTTTTTGTCTGTTAAAACATTGAAACTTCAGAGTTAACTTGTTAGCATAGCATAATTTATCCTATTCTGACTTCTTGGCTCTGACAATCCATGGAAGAAGTTAGTTCTATGCCCACAGCTATACCTGAGCCTCCTGGAATCTGGCCACGGTCTTTCTGATTGACCAGGGCTGTATTTCCTTCTTCTGAGTTCTCAAAATTGGGTGCATCCCATTTCCCCACCAAATTGTGACAGTCAAAATATCTCAAGACATCGCTAAATGTCCCTGGGATGGGGGCAGAAGCACCCCTAGCTGGGAACCACTAGGCAAGTCCCCAGCTTGGGACATTGGGAACATGAGTTTTCTTCTCTTTGTGGCCAGAGGAATGCCTTCCTGCTTCTTTTCCCTACTTCATGCCATGGCTTCCTGACTGCCCTAACTTTGTATTTCCCTCTCATAGTGTAGAATGGTGATCAGAACTGGTCACCCAGCCAGGGTCTACATTTCTCAGCCTTTATTTGCCTCTAGGTGGGTCCATGTGACTGAGCTTGGGTCCTAGAAGGTGGATGGAAGTGATATATGCCTCTTCTGGGCATGGCCCATAAATACTTCCCATTTGGCTCCCCATGTCCCACCCTCCCCCATCTGCTGGCTGGAGGTATGTGCCCAGAGCAACACTGGAGGTTACATGGTGTGGATGGCAGGCTTCACCTCTGTTAATGGGGTCCTGAATGATTCTGTGGAGCTGACTGTCTGCTCCTCCCACCATGAGAGAGACAATACGTTTCTAATGTGTCAAGCCTGTAAGATGTCAGCGTTTGTTTATTACAGAAGCTAGCATCACTTAAAGATGATAATCACTTTTTAACTGTTGGGAAAATCACTTAACTATTCTTGCCTCAGTGTTTTCATCTATAAACCGGGGATAATAAAAGTTATTATTACTTAGGGTTGTAATAATGAATAAATGAAACAAGTCCACATAAAGCACTTAAAACAGTGTCTGGCCGGTAGAACATTCTTACTAATCTTATCTATTCTTACTGTTAATTAGAATAAATAATTGCCATCTGCCTGAGCTCGATTATGGGGAAAAGACTTTTTGCTTCAAAGCAATTTCCTTTTCTGATCTGTGGAGACTTGCAGGGATCCAGCTGGGACCCAGCTATAAGAGAAATCTCTTGTGTAGCCTGGCTTAAGGAAAATCCAGGTGGGCACAGGGGCGGGGACTGCATAATCAGTCTCTGGGGTCCTGGCTGTCCACAGGCTTGAGAGGCGCTGTGGCTGTGGGCATGGGAGAGGCATCCTCCCCACGCAAACATCTGATGGCCAGGCCGTGCCCGACCAAGGCACCGGTGGACAACTGGCCGCAGTAGGGCAGGAGCTGGGCAGTGGCTGCTCAGGCTGTGTGGCAGCTTCCTTGGATTCTTCACCTTCCAGCAGGGAGTTAGCAGGCTCTTGGTCCTTGCTAAGCTCATTCCAAAAATCAAAGGAGTAAAGCATCCTGCCTCCCCTTTAACAACCTTCATTCCTGCTTGGCTCAGCCGTTTCCCCACTTGTGAGACCATGGAATGGCCATTTTTGCCTCAGTGGCTGAGCTGGGGTGGGAGGACATCACTTTGACTCTGCATCACGCCCCACTTTTACTCGCTACCATTTTTCTGTCGGGATGCGTCAGGCGCTCTGGGGGGATCTGTAGTGGTCCTCCCGGTCTTATTGAGCTAGGAGATGCACTTGGGGAAGGCTTCGCTACCTCAACGTTTTGGCTCCATCTGTACAGGCTGGGGATTTACTGAGGTCAGCAACGGTCAGATGATCAATAAAGCATTTCAGATAAAACTCCACTTTTGCCTCCAGCAAATTCCCAGCGTTACTTTGCCTTTGTAAACAACATCTTAAGCAATGCTGATTGTAAATCATCTCCAATGCATCTTTACATCCCTCATGCCGTTTGTTCTCCCTAATAATTTTTTTTCTTTTTTTTTTACGGAAGGCAAAAAAGAGTGTTTGTGCCAATGAAGAAACTGAAGCCCAGAGGATTTGGGTGACTTGCCTGAGGTCACCGTGAGTTAGGTGGGCACAGATGGACTCCCAGGCTCTCAGCAATGGCCTGGGGCATTTGCCCCTGCCCGGCACAGTCTCCAGCCTCTCAGTTAACTCAAGGCTTTCTCCTGACCTGGCTCTGGGCCCCCTGTGTGGCTGATGAGTGCTAACCGGTGGGTGGGGTGCGGGCAGCCACAAGTTCTCAAACATTGTCGGAGCTGAAGGCTTACCTCACCTGCTGTCTGGGCAGGCTGGCGGGTGATCACATGTTCCTCTGGACCCAATTATTGGAGGAAAAAAGAATATTTCCTGTAAATTCCTTGAACTCCCCTCTAAGCAGCCTATAGGCAGAGGTAAACTGAGGCTGGGTCTTGCCCCTGGAGGGAAAGATCCGAGTGCGTGTGGATGGGCCGATGCAGCATGACCTGATGCTGACTGTGTGTGTCCAGAATTTCAGCTCTTCAGGCTTCTCATCAATCAGAGAGAAGCGCCTTCCAGCCTGTACTTAGTGCAGTGACGTCAGTGACCTCCAGATGTGGTGATGGACGAGGGTGGCTGGAGGGCATTGCCCCATTTCTGGGCAAAATGGCAGTGAGAAAGTGAACCACAGGGCACATCGCATCTTTAGAACAGGCCTGAAGGATGCAGGAGGCGGGGCTGAAGGTCCCTTGGAATTCTTTCACCAAACCCTACAGACGTCTCGGGGGAGCCAGCGGGGTTCCTGCATTAAGCAAGGATTTCTCTAAGGTGCTGGTGGGCGAAGGGATGTATCCAGGGGTTGCAAGTACTGGGACCCACTGTCGTACTTGAAATGTCTCCATCCCTTACCCCAAGCTCTCAAGTCACCTTCTGCAGAAGACAGAGGGGAGTTGCTTAGCCGCATGCACACATGCCAGAGCAGGTCCAAAGCGAGCAGAGGGGCACAGTGCTGCGGACCTGCTGTGGGCGGGAGGGCAGGCGTGGACGGCAGGCAGTGAGCTGCATCTCGACTGACCTGTTCTAGGGTTAAAGGTCTGCTCTGATGTCACTTAGGGTTCATGTGCTGCAGCCAGCTCCTGGGATCACAAGAGCCAATTGTTAACTTTTCAGGAATTTGCTGCATTCATTGATGTCTTCCTGAGAGTTTCCAGTTGGTCATGGTGGGGATATTTACACCATGAAAACCGGCAGTGCTCCACCCAGCTATGAAACACTTACCAGCCCATCCCCATGCAGGGTTCTCCCGAAGGACCTTAGTGAAATGCTGATATGCCCAGACTGTGCTGTGACTTACACATTGTGGCTTCCAGGCAACCTCTCTCCTGCCTCGGTGTGACCTAGGTCCCCTCTTCGCTCTGCTCTGACAGGTGTGCTGCAGGCTGCCATGGGGCACCCTGCAGGGTAGGAATTCTCTGTCCCCCTCAGCAAGGGGAGAGGCTGGTCCGCCTTCAGGTGACGGCTGTGATTCCTCTTCTTGCTGCTTGTCAGACACACATGCCGAGCCGCTCTGACCTCCAGCTCCTCTTGTTCTTTCCTCCATCCTGGCCCTGAAGCTGATCACTGCCATCTGCTCAATCCTCCTCCTTGCTCTTGGGGCGGACCCTCCGCTGGGCCAGCATACGCTGCCCAGGAGCCCACTGGGCTGTGTCAGGAACCAGCATTTGTTGCATTTGGGGATCTCCTTTTTGTTTAACTTTCAGGGCTCAGCTGATCTAAGGGATGACCCCTAATTTCACACCATCCTCTTTAGCCAGCCTTCCACCTGGGTGCTGACTGCATGCCAGGACCTGCGATGCACGCCTTGTCATTCCAGGTGCTTTTCACAAGGGCCCTACGAAGCAGGCATGGCTGTGAACTCTAGGCCACTGATGAGGAAGGGCGGCCAGCTGTGCCCCCGTCACGCAGCTAGTAAATGGCAAGACACAAACCCAAAAGCAGGTCGGTTTCGTTTTAAAGCCCAGGCTCATAACAACTCTATTTCAATGTCTCTCTGTCGCAGGGACAGGCAGGGAGATGCCATGACGGCCAGGAGTGAGGCATCTGCAGGGTTTGGAAGCCTGCAGTAACCGGTGCAGTGGTAGCGGTGGCCCAGAGGTTTCAGAGCTGGTTCCCTGCGTTTGGGATGGACATCGAGTAGGAAACGTACTTTCTCTCTCTATTGCTTTCTTTTTGTATTAGTTTGCTAGGGCTGCTGTGACTACAAACTGGGGGGCTCAAACAACAGAAATGTATTGTCTCACAGCTCTGGAGGCTGGAAGTCCAAGATAGAGGAGTAAGTGCAGCTGGGGTCTTGTAGGGACACAAGGCAGAGTCTGTTCCAGGCTACCGTTCTGGCCTCTGGTGGCTTGCTGGCCACCTTTGGTCTTCCTTGGCTTGTGAAGGCGTCACCCAGACCCTGCCCTCATCTTCACATGGCATCCTCCCTGTGTACACTTGTTGGTGTCCAGCTCTCTCTGTTTCACAAGGACACCAGTCAGATTGGATTGGGGCCCACCCTAGTACCTCATCGTAACCAATTATAACTTCAATGACCCTGTTTCCAAATAAGGTCACGTTTTGCGGCAGTGAGGTACTGGGTGTTAGGACTTCAACCTGGGAATTTTGTGGGGAACATAATTCAACTCACAACAATTGTGTTCATATTTGCTCTCAACCTGAGAAAAACTGTTAAAGGAAAATCTTTGTTCTTTCCCTTTCTTGTCATAAGACATTTTCTGCACTGCAACTTCTGATCAAGATGAAGTAGACACGTGCTTGCTCTTCTGAACTGACCCCTGTCTCCTCACCGTCACCTACGGGAACTCCCTGGGTCGCCTGGGTCTGCCTTCCTTGGCTCCCTATAAGCTTCTCTGGGACCTGTCCCCCGGATGTGGTGAAACCACAGGCAGGGCTGGTGCCTTTTCTCCCCCAGTGATCTGAGCTGCTTCTCTCCCAGACCTGAGTTTCCTTCTCTAGTGGGCTTTATTTGATTTGAATGTCCTGAATATTCTGCACTCTGCAGGTAGAACCCCCAGCACAGATGAAATGCCTTGACTAGTTCTGGTCAAACTAGTACTGCTGCTGCTTGGGCTGTGAGGAGCTTCACTCTAAGCAAGGTGCCCCCCACCCCAATGCAATAAAAGCTCTTCAGAGACTCAGGTGGGACATGGCTGCTGAGAGCAAGGAAGACAGGCTTTGTTTGTGAAGAGACGCCGCCTCTTCCCACCGTGGATGGGCTACAGGAGAGGTGGGAGCCGGGGAGGAAACAGGGCGGGTGCTTAGCCCTCGGTGCTGCTTCTCTTGAGTGTGACTTCGCAGTCCCCTCTCTCAGGGGCACAGCCTCGAGGCCCTGGAGGACTCTCCAGAGTCCCCCCTGCCCAGCGGCAGAGGCTGCTCCTTCCATCATGCATGAAAGCCTTAGGGACCACGTGATCATTCCCCAAACTCAATCTGAGACCCAAGTATTTCTCCTGAACTCCCAGACCAGACGTTTCCATTTGAT
This sequence comes from Camelus ferus, assembly GCF_009834535.1. NCBI lineage: Eukaryota > Metazoa > Chordata > Mammalia > Artiodactyla > Camelidae > Camelus > Camelus ferus. The sequence goes on along the minus strand of NC_045710.1, from coordinate 15,730,720 downwards.
CTCAACACTTACTCACCCATTTCTTCATTCCACCAAGGACAAGACTGGCTGAAAAGGGGTTCGAGTTGGGGAGGGGAGAGTGCACTGGTCACAGAGACAGAAGGCCAGGGGGTCAAAGGTGACTGAGAACATGGCCTATGCCTAACATGAACGAAGGTGGCTCTGGTTGGAGGGGAGGGTGAAGGGGGGTGAGTGCTAGAGAACAGGTGGACACCACATCAGGAAAGTTCATACTCACGAGATTTATCTTGAGGTCATTGAATGGTCTGAAGTATGAGAGTGTGAAAATTAATAAACAGAAACCTCAATTAAAATTGAGTCAGGAGGCCAGAAAGGGGAGCTCTCCTGCCCTGCGAGGCTAGCAGAGCCCAACAGGAGGAAGAAAGCCTTCCTCTTCTTACCTGGCAAGAGCCCAGCCAGCGAGAGGCTATCACAAGGCAGCCAATGAAAAGCTCCTGTACTTCGAACTCTCAGTTGCTCCAATGGACTCTGTTCAGTGCAGGCCTCCCAACTTCGTTTCCCCTCCATAAAGGAGTTCTCTTCTCCTTGTTGGCTTGAGACTCGTACACAGCTCACCATGGTTGCAGCCCCCAAATTGCAATTCTTTGCTGATCCTGAGTAAACCCATTTTTGCTGGAGAAATAACTGGCAGCCTATTTGTTTAAGGTCAACAAGTGTGACATGAAAGATTACTCTGGAAGTACGTGAAGAATGATTCGGATAGAGGTGAGATTAGAGTCAAAAGACAACTTAAGGGGCTATTACAATAATGCAAATATTCACTCCCTCACCCGCTGACGAGTTCCTAAGTGTTCTCCCTGGGTCTGTGGGGAGTAGGTGGAGTGAGCGAGGGGTGCGGTGCCTTCGTGACTCCTGCTCACAGCTGGTGGAGGCAGCTCTCCCTCCCCTTCACTGGGACGCAGCAGCTACTGGGCTGGAGTGCTCCAGGCTGAGCCCTGTACTTTCTTTTCCTCATTCTAAAAAAAAAATGCTGGGAGAGCAGGAGGCTGTCAGCTGTGTTTCCTGCTTCACAAGGAGAGCTTTGTTTGAAGAAGTTTCAGAGTGCAAAAGTCAGATGGAATACAGTGGAGACACAAAATGAAATTGCTCTTTACAAGAAATACAGGTGCAATAAAATGGAGATACACTTGCTTTAACACTGCAAATGTCCTGAGGATTTCTACAGGCTACTGAGCAGGTTGAGCAAAAGTCCAGTTGGGAAAGGAAAGGGGGAAGGCTGGTCAGAGGCTGGTGGGAAGGAGGGTGTGTGCACGTGGGTTGAAAGCATGGACTGGGCAGACTTGATGCAAGTGCTCTGAGCACCAGTTAAAACCCCAGCGTGGGACAGAGGCTACACTGTAGTGAGAACCATGGTCTCTTCCCTGCCCAGCTCTCATCCCACTGGCAGTTCTGTCCTCTGTACCCCTATGTTTGGCATTGCCTCCATGCAGAGAGGATGAGCCTCTCCCCAGTGACCAGTGCGTTGGCAGACACCCCCTGCCCCTGGATCAGAGACCATGGGAGAGAGGGGTGAGACGCAGGACGCTCCACAAACTGTATCTGCAAAATGGGAGGCTCTCTTCCTGAAACGAGACTCTAATACTGGTCTAGGGTACTTTCTATGGGTGAGTACTTGGTACTTTATACTGAGTCAGTCATCAGCCAACAGCTGTTTTTTAAGTGCCTGCTGTAGTTCTGCACTGTTGTAGGGGCAAAACTTGCAATCAGACTGACAGTTTGTGGATCTAAATTGTTTTGTTTGACTTGACCAGTGCTAGCTGTTTCTTTCTTTCTTTCATTCATTCATTCATTCATGTCTGAATGCCTTTAGATGGAGCAAGTACTTGCCAGTTAATTATAGTTGTCTTACACCCAGTTGTTGTTTTACTTGCAATTCAGGCCAAGAGACTCCCACACATGAAAGAATTGTGTCCCTTCCATTCAAGGTATGAATCAAGGTTTTGGGCAAAGAGAGTCTGAGGCAGCCGGTACCTGAGAGAGCCATGGGGAGCAGGGGGAGGCTTTGAGGCAGCAGGCGTGCTCTCTGAAGTCAAAATGGTTAAAGTGCTATTGAACTTTTTTGTGCTTAACGCAGCTTCTATTTGCAAGAGCTTTGGACTTTGGTCCCCAGACAAGTTGGAGTTTAGAGGAAACAAGTGATTGGAATGACTAAAGAGGAGACTTTCAAAATGTGTTTCTAACATTGGGTCCAAACTGAGATGAGACTGGGGTGGAGCCCAGTTTCTCAGTCTGGACGCTCTCTTCTAAGCTGACTACATCCTTCCTCTGATTCATTCTCGGCATTACCCTACAACGAGGCTAGACTGAAGCCAGAGGTGGGAGTAGTTAACTGGGTCTTACCCATCCTGCTCGTGAGTATTCATGTCCTTTTATTCATCTAGTCATTCATTCAATTGATTATCGAGCACCTAATACGTGCCAGGCACTGTCCTAGATGCTGGGGTACAGCAGTAAGCGACACAGACACAAATCCTTGCATTCATGGTATTACATTCTGGTGTGTGTGGGGGTGGGAAGGGGAAACAGAACAGACAATAATATAAATGAGTAAATTACATGATACGTGAGGAGATAAAATGCTATGGGGAGCAGGATAGGACAGCCATTGGGGCAGATGGGGGAATGATGCAACGTTAAATAGACTGATCAGGGAAGACCACCGAGAAGGTGACATCTGATGCAGGACCTGAAGGAAGTAAGGGACAGTAATGCGGCAATCAGGGAGAAGAACATTCCAGACAGAAAGACTGCTCAGTGCAAAGGCCCTGAGGCAGAAATAGGCCTGCTGTGTCAGAGGAACAGGAAGTAGGCCAGTGGGATGGAGACTGGACAGGACAGCAATGGAAGTGGAACACACTGCACCTTGTAGGTGATTGTGGGGACTGTGGCATTCACTCTGATGAGGACAGGAGCCATTGCAGGGTTTTACGTAGAATTATGGTCTCTGCTTACCTTTTATTAGAATCATTCTGATAGACTGTAGGGGGCAAGGGTGAAGCAGAGGTTCACTTTGGAGGCTACTGCAATGGGCCAGGTAAGAGGTGATCATGGCTTGGACCACAGGGGTGCAGTGGCCATGGTGAGATGTGGCTGGATTATGGATAATCTGAAGGCAGAGCGACCATTTATCTCCTGGTCACTGTGGTCTCACTGAGGTAACAGGTAGGTTGGGAATCTGTTCTTCCCACTCTGTGTCAAGCACTGTCCTATGTGCTTCACGTAGTATCATCTCATTTAATCCTCTGGCATCCTGTTGAGTATGTGGTTTTCCCCATTTTACGGGAAGAAGTTGAAGCCTGAAGATATGATGAACTGGCCCACGACCCATATAAAGGGCAGAGGTGCGTGTCCCATTGGCACTCAACTCCCACCCTCCCCCAAATTGAAGAAGGAGTGTGGTAACTTCTGGTTCCAGTGGACCCTTCCGGTGGAATCTTCCAGTGGAAGATGTTGGTGCTCTGCCTGAATGAGATCAGCTCTGACTCAGCTGGGAGTGTCCGAAACATGGAGCCTTTATGGAGCCCTGGAGGTCTCTCTGGGTGTTCACATGTCAGGTGGTTCTGCAGATCGGGGGGCGGGGGCTCCCCTGGGGCTTCCTTCACTCCCTGCCTGTCCCAGGCAGGGCCGACCTCTGCAGCTGTGCCTTGAGCAGCCTTTTCTTGCCCTGTGGCAGTTTTAGCTGGCCCTTGGACTTCACTCTTTAACCAAAGCCTGGATCAAGTAAAACTGAATTCTCCCCTTTTCTAAAATGTGAGCTAAACGCAAAGGAAGTAGAAGGCCAATTTAGACCTAAATCTAAACTCGCACACATAGCAGGAAGTTGAATGGATTTCCCTGTTGACCCAGAATTGGTGATCGGGGCTGAAACTATGTCCAAAGAGATGCTGAGTTCTTTACATGCTGGGGAGAACCAGCAACATTTAGACTCCACACTAGTCCTGTTACCATCAGCTCTGCCCTAAACCCCTCCCCAGTTTGTATATGAGAAGGGACGAAGTGGGAGAAGACTCTGACCGAGGTCATTATCACCCAGGGTTCTCTATGAGAAGTGATTCCCTCGTCTCTCACCCCAACCTCGCAAGTCAAGAGAAATGGGGGTTCTTACAACAAGGAAGTGAAGCTCATATTCTAACTCCAGATGACATGTCTTCTTAGATTGCCAACTTTCTGATCTGGCCCTATACATGGAAGAATAGGAGGAGAGAGAACTAGGGAGACAGGGCAGCATGGACACGGAGGTGAACAGGGGAGAGCCTGTACGCCTGTGTTTTGGTGTTTCGGGGGCATGAGTTCTCCATGGGTCTAGCAGGCAGTGTGGACAGGGCTGGGCTTGCAGTATCCTGCCTGTCGCGCCTGTTGCCTGATGGGTGGCGGATGCCCGCAGCAGGGACTGGGATGTGTGTTGGCACGGTATCTTAGTCTGTAAGTATTATTATTACCAAGGCAACACAGACTGGGCAGCTTAAACAAGAAACATTTATTTCTCACAGTTCTGGAGGCTGGGAAATCTAAGATCAAGTTTCTGGCAGGTTAGGCATCTGAGGAAGACCCATCGATGCTGGCTTCTTACTGTGCTCTCACGTGATGGGAGGGGTGAAGGTGGTGTTGGGGGAGGGCCCCGTTGTAAGGTACTAATCCCATTCACAAGAGCGTCATTCTCATGACCTAATCACCTCCCAAAGGGCCCACCTCCTAACACCTTCGCATTAGGGGTTAGGGTTTCGGCATATGAACTTGAGGGGGAGACAAAGGCATTTGGTCCATAGCACACAATACAAGATAAGAGCTGGACTTGGACTTCTGATCCGAATGACGTGTGCAGGGGAGGGGGTGGCTCCGAAGAAGTCTACCTGTGCCCTGGAGAGAGCTGGGACCACCAGCAGAGTTAAGCAGTGATGCTTGATTCCTTGTTCTCCTCTCTTCCCAGCCCATCAGCAGAGTGGCCAGGCCTTGAAGGGTTGGGAGGACCAGGGGGCCACAGTCCCCCACTGCAAGCCGTCAAGGTCCCTGTCAGCCTTGCTGAGAAGGAGAGGAGCAGCGGACATTTAGTTTGACGTGGAAGTTGTAAACGTACATGACTTTTAATGACCAAAAGTGATCAGAAGGTCATGAAATTTGAGGAAGGTGTTGTTAAGGGCTGGGAATGGGAGATTGGATGAGGTTTGATCACAGGCAGTGAATCGAGAACACTCATATTTATATCCCATCATGTTAAAATCACTCAGTAAACGAGTTGCACCTACTTCAAGGCGTTATCAAAGCAGAACTAATACCAGAAAAACATCAACTATTCAAACCCAGCCCTGCAATGACCTAGATGGCCCTGCCTGGATTCCTTCACCTGCCTGGGCTGTGGAACCCTTGGTGTTCCTCTGGCCAAACTGTAGAATCGAACGTCATCCAAGTCACAGTAACAAGCGGAGAAGCTCTTTAAAAACCTTTAGTGAGCACCAATTGATTGTATTAATAATTAAAGTGTGCACAACAAGGAGGAAAGCAAGAGAAGTTTCTCCTTAAGCATCTTGCAACTGGGAAAACCCCAAAGAGGCAGCAGGCAGCCACCATCTGACATAAGCCTCATCCATGCTGAGAATGTTCTGGGCCAACTCTTTCCGATTGTGAATTTTATGGACTATTTGGAACAATAACAGCCACTGGGACTGCCTGAACTTTTCATCATCAGGAGCCAGGGAGCCTCCCCAACAACTGGGAACCAACTAATCAGGGCATCCTTTTGTGTAAAACCTTCTCGTAAAAGGTTTTTATAAAAAATTGAGGACTTCTTTTATATAGATGGGAAACCCATCCATAATTCCCCCAATTCCTTCTTCCCTAACAGAATATCTGGCTTCTGTTTGGCATATCTTGTGTTTTGGCCACAGATATGTATTTTCACCCAGCTGTAATCATAGTGCAGATGGAACTTTGGTCTCTTCTTTAACTGTAAGCGAAGACTTCCGACTACTCCTCTTCGTAGCTAGAGGATGTCTTATTGTCAGTGCCAGGGCACACTGAGCTGTTCCTGTGCTGATTCGTATTTTTAAGACCACAGATGCGACTGCAGTGAACATCTTCCTACATGTATAGAGCTTTGTCCTCTTGAATCATGTTCTGAAGATATCATCCCAGAGGTGAGATTTCAGCATCAGATTGGATGGGAATCATTGCCCACAGTGATGTTTCCCTGTGCGTGGTCCTTACTTACACACTGTACACCATGTAACAGGGGTGTTCCCTGGAGAGATGAGTGGGTGGTCCCATAAGGACCCCTCCCCAGCAGAGCCACACTGCACAGGAGAAGGAAATGCTTGAATATTTGTGGGCAGCCTGTTGACAGGATAAAGATCTTTGAAGGGACTGAGTTGACTTGTCATGTCTTACATAGGGCATTTATTCATCTCTCCTACCTACCTACCTAAGGTCCTTATGGTTAAACCTTTAAAAGCCTACTTACTATTTGTCACTATAAACCTGAATGGCCCCCAGGTTAGGTGGAGCCCAAGTCATTTATTCACCTTAAATCTAGCTCCAGAAGTGATCCCCGTGCCTAGACCTGTGTTCCTTGGTCTCATGGGGGAGGGAAAAGGTGGAGAACACGTAACTGTTACTTAGATGAAGCTTCCGTCCCTCCTCGGGACATTCTCTGATTGCTGCCCTGTTGTCTTCATCACCATCCTCAGCTGCACATGAACACTGACTCTGCACCAAGCACTGTCTACACCTCACCATCTCATTTCACCTTCACGTCACCTGTAAGGTAGGTTATGTGACTGTCCCTGTTTATAGAGACAGAAACCGAGGCATAGAGGGCACATAGCTAAGAAGCGGTTGTATTGGGCCATGAAGGTGGAAAGTTGACTAGGACAGTCTCTGGCACTAAGGGGCTCACTGTGTGTGTGTGTATGTGATATAATGACAATGGATAAGACAGACTTTGTAGTGGCACTGAGAGCTCACAAGGGTCCACCTTCCCCCTTGCTTGGTGGTGGTGGGGTAGTCAAAGAATGGTTTCCAGGGTAGGAAATGATAGTTAAATATTGAAGGAAGACTAGGAGTTAGATAGAAGATTACTCTGTGGTTAAAGAAGAGATAAAATTATAATATGACTCATTATGGTCGGGGGCAAAATGTGCGCCCCAGGCACTGGGTGAGAGTTATCAGCTAGAAGGGATAAAATGATTGCTGAGACAGTAGAGAACATGGTAGGAGCCATTTCTGACCTGAGGAAAGGATGAGTAGGGAAGAGGAATGCTGGGTCTGTCTTTCCCCTGACGGCTGAGCTGGGGTGTTCAGCAATGGGCCAGGCTGCCAGAACATTCCAGCTGTCAGGATAGGTGTGGTGATATCTCTTGTTTCCTTCAGTAGACACTCATTTCTTGCTCATTGATGATCAAGGCTATGCTGTATTTCTTGATCCTAAGACACCACTGATGTTTTGGACTAAATGGTGTACCTCCCAAATTCATACACTGAAGCCCTAACCCCACAGTGTGACTGTCTCTGGAGATGGGACCTTTAGAGAGGTAACAAGGGTTAAATGGGGTCATGAGGGTGGACCCTAACCGAACATGACTGGTGCCCATGTAAGAGGAAGAAGAGTCAGCAAGGATGCGAGGGAGCAAGAGAGAAGGCCAGGTGAGCATGCAGTGAGAAGTTGCCGCCTGCAAGCCAGGGAGAGAGGATCCAGGAGAAACCAGACTCACCCACACCTTGATCTTGGACTTCCAACTTTCTGGACTGTGAGCAAATACATTTCTGTTGCTTAAGCCACTGTGACTGAGGTGTTTTATTCTGGCAGCCACACACATGAATCCAACTAACTTAAGACACACCATCAATTTAATAGCACTTTTTGGGGGGAGAAAAGAAACACTTCATTACATGCCTATATCAGTTGCAAGTGTGCATCCAAATTTCAAAGATGTTAAAACATGAGAAATTGTGCATGATTCCCAGATTTGTAACTAGTAGAGCAAAGAATGTAAACATTTTATGATTCTTGATACACCGTACAAAACATTTTAGGTAATGCTATTCTTAATTCCCTTTTCTAACCTGGACACTCCATTTCAGATCTGATGTGACCAGCAGATATAAAACAAAGCTATGATTTCTCTCTCCTGGATACAATAGACAAATTAACGTAGTAGAAACACAGGGGTATTTTTTATCTTCTTGCATTTGTTTTGATTTTAAGCTAGAGAGTAATGGCTACCTTTCAGAAACAGAGCTGAGATCATGTGTAAGACGCAATCCCATTGTCCCAGAATTTGTTATGGTGGTGCAGGGGGGTCTGGGTGAGGTATGGTTTGGGCTGTATCACTCAGACCGTTAAAAGGAGCCCCACTGTCCCTTCCAGGTCAGGACCCTGTGGGGACAGAGGGTATCTCATTTTCCACCCTCTTTGGAGCTGGCTTGAGTAATGCAAGACTCCAGCATTTATGACCAAAGACCCAGGCTGCCATCGGAACGTCTTGGCCACACCACCCCAGCTCCATGAAATCAGGTAGAAGAGTGTGCAGAAATCTCACTTAGACTCACTGTGGGCGGGGGCCGTGACCTTTGCTTCTCCTCCTTGGATCTTTCCCTTAAGGATCCCTTCACATGAAGTTTCACTCCCCCACCCAGGACAACATAATGTTTTTAAAAGGATTAGTACGTGATGAATTTCTGGATCCATCACAGTTTTAAGACCATAAGCTGAAAGGTAGGACTTGGTATTTTATTTGGACCGTGCTTTGCTTTAACCTTGTTCTCGGCACCGCATCTTTAATATAGATCTATATGTCACGTACATTGCTGTTACATTGTTTTCATATAACCATATTTGACACCCCACTTGACAATGTCAACGTTCACAGTGGTTCCTCAATGCATTTGACAGTATCAACCCTTAAAATGTTTTCACAATACTTACATGTAAGCACATTTGACAGGATCAGCAGCTGAAATGTTCCACAAAACTGTGTATTCACAGTTTAGAATACCAGCAGCTACTGTGTTTACAATAGCTCTGCAGAGTGACTGTTCATTCAGCACACTTTGGGGTTTTGTTTTGTTTTGTTTTTTGAGAATTTATGAACCACCAGGCTCTGTGATAGGCTTTTTTTGACATTGGGTAGAAAGATTATTAAGATTTAACTGACCCTTCCATAAAAACTTTTAGTTCACCAAAAATCAAATACCTAGTAACCAGCATTTATTGAGCACTTACTAGGTGTCATGCACGGATCCAGTGGTTTTCATACAGCAATTCACTTAATCCTCCCAACCACCTTATTCATATGAGGTCACGCACAGCCATCCCATTTTACAGATGAGGAAACAGGTACTGAATGGATAAGCAGTTAGCGTGAGAGCCCTCAGCTAGAAAGAGGCAGAACTGGGATTGGAATCCAAGCCATTTTCCCCTAGTGCTCTCCTGCTCTCTCTCTTCAGTGTGTTCTGTGTGTTACATCATGATGATTACAAGACTGTGTGAGCAAATAGTGTGGACAAAGTGTTTGGTGTGCAAGGCAAAAGGGCCATTCGTTGCCTGGTGATGTTGAAAGAAGGCTTCAGGAGAGGAAAATATTTGAAGGGACTTCAAGGTTTTACTTGGAGTTGGGTCAAACAGAGAAGCCGGGAGAATGCAAGCGTGTGTGTAAATTCTAGGAGGCACTTACAAGCATGGTTTGAGAACCAGGTCAAGTTTAACGGGGAGCTGGAAAGTGTATGTGATAGAGGCAAGATTGGGAAGCACTTGAATGTGTTGGGGAGGAAAAAATTTTCTCTACCCTCTTAGGTTCAGTTCCTGGGGAAGCATGTATTAAATGAACAAAAGATAGAATAATAGAAAAAAAGGCATATAATTTTTTTTAAGTATTTGTATGCATGGGAGTTCACAGAAATGGAGCTAAACTCAAAGAAATGGTTAGGTGTTGGGTGCTTATATACCATTTTAACAACAGAAAGAGGCTTTGGGCTTCAAGGAAGCAATACATTGTGGGGAAGTGACTAGGACATACAGGGTTGACTCGTGGAAGATAAGGGTTATTACAGTGAGGTCTGTTTATGCAAACTCATCTCAGTGTTGACTCTCCGTCTCCAGTGATAAGACTTCTCTTGCCTTCCTGGTACCAGGGCTAAAGGACCTTCACAAAAGGAAATGTATGCCCTGTTTTTAGGCAGATAAGGGGAGGGCAGAGAACTCTTCCTGCATCTGTTGATTCTCAATTGCCTTACACGCAAAATAATCCTGATGCCAAAGTGGCATATTCTGGGGTAGCGTGTTCTGATCGCCTTCAAAAGCCATGCTAGAGAATTTGGTCTTTATTTTATATGATGAGAGGTTTAAAGCCTCAAGTGTGACATGGTCAGATCTGTGTGCTTGGAAACGCCTTCTGGCTGCAGTGTGGAGAAAGGTTTAGAAGAGGAGATGCTGGAAGCAGGGAGGCCTGTTCCAGTCTGGGTTCTACCCCCCTGGAGAAGAGAGAGAGAGAAAGAGACAGAAACCTGCAGTGGGATTCCCTCCCTTCTTTACGTCTCCCTGAAGGAAAGCTGGGATTTCAATTTGTATCCTCCTGTGCGGCTGCAGTTTGGAGGCCGCCGCGTCTGTGCAGGGCTTATCGCTGCGGCTTTCCATGACGCAGAACCCCAGAGAGCATCTCTAGCTCTACAAAACCCACCTGGGGAGCGAGCGTGCATTGATCACCCCAAACCTCTTGAAGGATCTCAGCAGAGGCAGCACGGAGGAGCCGCTTCTGCCTCGTACACTGTTGCCTGGTCCTCGGCAGCATCTGTCTTATCAGCGCTGCTTCCACCATCCTTCATCCCTTTCTTTGCAAACACTTAACTTCAGAGATCAGCTGCTCTGGGTGACACGCAATGGGGGCTTCATATTTCTAGTTCATTTTACAGCCTGGGGGAGCAGCCACAGACACATGCACAGGGGCAGGAGGAAGGAGGGGGGCCCTGTTCCCCTCTCAGCACAGGCAGGCAGAGAACATTCCCCTGCTCAGGCCTGTGCAGCCCCGGGAGGTTTCTTGGCTCTCCTCTCCCCCTCCCCAGGTTCCTGGGAGACTAACAACCCTGTTCAGATCTCCTTGGGCCAGCGGCTTCTCTCCCTGAGAGCATTTCTCTCCAGAGCTGGTATCATAGCTTAATGATGTTCCTCCAATAAGGGGAAGGTAATTGATTGTTAAGTGAAAATATAAATTGTAATTGAATCCGTCACATTTCAGTTTTTCATTATCGTGTGACAAGTCTGTTAGAGCATTTGCAAGGACTGCAGGGATGGGGGAGGGGTGGAGAGAGAGGAAGACAATTGTCCTGTGTTCCCATTTCCAGCGTGGTGGGTGTGCCTCGCTGGGCCTCCTGCACACGCCAGAGTGTGCCTGGGTGTGCACACACTTACCTCTGCATGGGGTCAAATGAAGCTGCGTTAAAAAAATGAGGGGAAATGCCTCCAAGCCCTCGACTGGAATATGTGGGTCTAGTTCAAACTTCAGATTTGTATTTCTAGCTTCCTTGGGCATTCAGATTCTTTAGTAAGCTCACACTGTCATGGGCATCATGCCAGGTGAGTTCACTGTTTTGATCTCATTTACTAATTTTTTTCTTTTTTTTAAATTGAAGTATAGTCAATTTACAATGTTGTGTCCATATAATAGTTCAGTCAAACATATACATACATATATTCATTTGCATATTCTTTTTCATTATAGGTTACTAACATATTGAGTATAGTTTCCTGTGCTATACAGTATAAACCTGTTGCTTATTTATTTTATATATAGTAGTTAGTATCTGCAAATCTCAAACTCCCAATTTCTCCCTTCCCACCCTCTTCCTCTCTCCCCGTAACTATAAGTTTGTTTTCTATGTCTGTGAGTCTGTTTCTGTTTTGTAAGTTTGTTTGTCTTTTTTTTTTTAGATTCCACATAAAAGTGATATCATATGGTATTTTTCTTTCTCTTTCTGGCTTACTTCACTTAAAATGACAATCTCCAGGTCCATCCATGTTGCTGCAAATGGCATTATTTTATCCATTTTCATGGCTGAGTAGTATTCCATTGTATAACTATAGCACAACTTCTTTACCCAGTCATCTGTCGATAGACATTTATGTTGTTTCCATGTCTTGGCTATTGTAAGGAGTGCTGCTATGAACACTGAGGTGCACGTATCTTTTCAAATTAAAGTTCCCTCTGGATACATGCCCAGGAGTGGGATTGCTGGATCATATGGTAAGTCTATTTTTATGAAGGATGGAGTATAGCACAGTGGTTAGGAAGTGGGCTTGAGAACCAGGCTGCTTGGATTAGTCAAGTTGTTTTGCCATTTACTGTGTAGTCTTGGGTGAGTTAGTAACCTACCTGTTCCTCTGTTTTCTCATCTGTAAAGTAAGGATCATGATAAATACTGCTTAGGGCTGTTGTGAGGATTAGACAGGGTTAATTTAGGTAAAGCACTTAGAAAAATACACATTAAAAATTAATACTTATTAAAAATTATTAGTATTATTCTCTTTCTGAAGCAGTTCTGTGTTATTATGAGCTTGGGTATCTAGAAAACAGAGCCCGAGGCAAAGCTCCAGTGCTAGTGGTTTATTGGGAAGCTGGGAGGGTTAATCCCCAGGTAGCAAGTGAGGAATAAAGAGAAGGGAGGCAGGGAAGGAAGGGGAAAATGCCAGGGGGGCTTTTGTCAGGGTTCCAGTTTGCCCCAGCTTCTCAAGAACACACAAGATTTCTCTAGGGGGCCATATGGAATGACTGCACCTGAGAATAGTATGGGGCAGGGGGTGTGGGGAGTGTAGGGGAGGGGGAGAAGGAAGGCTAAAAAATGTATTGATTGAGTCTTCCTAGCTCCTGTCTCTGATGGGTCAAAGTTCACTCCATGGGGCATTGTGTTCCTGGAATTTCCCAACTATGTTATGCAGCCTTTCCTGGCAGCTGTAGGGAAGTCAGAGCCTGGGTGCCTTTCCTTAGGCCAGACCTGGGCACTGGAGCGCCGGAGGCCCCCTGCCCTGCGCAATGAGTAGGAAGCTTTACCAGCCCACCCCTGAGCCACCACCTGTGTTTAGCAGGGGAGTTGGGGGGTGGGGGAGTAGCAGTGGGGAGTAGGGTGGGATTGGAGTGGTGGGGGGGGGATGGTGACCAGGGTTCTCCACTGACCACAGAGCTGAGGCCTGGGGGATATGTGGGTCCCAATACGGTTTCCTTGTGTCACCAAAATCCATCATACCCTCTTATGACCTTGTGTTGTTTTCTTGTTTTAAAGATCTCACCTGAGGGAACAATGCCCTGACTTTTTCCCTGAAGGAGAGGATGCTCTCCCACTCCTTCAGGGAATGTAAGCTCCATAAAGGCAATAATAGATACACTCTTACTCTCAGCTGGTGGTGAAGTATCTGCTACAGACAGAATGCTCAATGAATGTGTTGAATAACATCCCTCCATATTTTCGTTCATTCATGTTTTGTTGATATTTAATTTATATAAAATAAAATGCATAGATCCTAAGGGTTCAATTTGACTGGTTTCGACAATTGTATACACTTAGGTAATTGCCTCTGAAAACAACATGTAAAACATGTCCCTCATTCTAGAAACTTCCCTCATTCAGAGTAATTCCTCTTGTCCTGTTTTCAAGTTCATGAATCCTCTTCTCTACTTTGTCCAATTTGTTTTTTAACTCTATCGAAGGAATTCTTCACTTCTGATATTGTTTTTCTTATTTATAGCATTTCTGTTCTGTTCTTTTTTGCACTTTCCATCTCTCTGATCAATCTCTCATCTTCTCACATATACTGTTCATGATTTCTTTTAGATCCTTTAACATATTTATCATAGACTTTTTTTTTCTTCAAATTCCCTGCCTGATAAATCCAATATTTGGACTTTTTCTCAGTCTGATTCCATTGCTCTTTTTTTTTCTTTTAATCATGGATCATATTTCTTGCTTCTTTGTGTTTCCTAATTTTTTTAAACTATGTGCAGAGATCATATGTATAAAAAAGGACTGAAGAGGTAGAAGCAAATAAACTTTACGTCTAGGAAAGAAAAAGTCCCATCTTTTGTCAGGCTGGTAGTTTGGAAGGATGAGTTAATCTGATGTGTTGGGCTGGGCCTGAGCTTTATTGTGGCTCTGGTTAGATCCAGTTCACTTCTAGCCTTGAAAGATCGGAGGATATGATCAAGACTCTCCCTTCAGCAGGGCCTGGGATCTGAACACAGGCGAGATTAAAGAGATCTTTAAGTTTTACAGCTTCTTGAACAATGGAAGACTCTGTCGTAACAGACTCCCCGCCGACTTCTTGGGTCACGGGAGACTTCTCTGTTTTCTTTAGTCCTGATGCTGATTTTCCATTTCTTGGGAAGTTTCTTTGCATCCTGTTCCCCTGCTCCCAGCCTTCAGCGGCTCCAGTGCACTAAGCAAAGACCTCCAGGGGCTGTGCCTGGGCACCTAATAGAAGTCCGTGGTGTCTCAGGAAGATTTTCTCAGCCCTCTTGCTCTACGTCCACCTTGCAGGGGCTGCTGTCTTGAGATTCCAGAAGGTCTCATATGCTGTGGGAGGGGGGATCTCTCTCAGGTCTCTGCCCTGTCCCCAGCCTTTAATATACTACTCCCATATGCTTGTTGAAGGCCTATGGGAAAGGTAGGGGGGCATGGGTAGTGAGTAGTTCTGTAGATGGGATACCAGGGGCTTCCTATCTCACCAGCTCACACAAGCTTGTGGGAGATTCATGAAATGTTGGGCTGGTTTCTTTGTACCTTTGTCTCTGTTGAATTCCTCCTTTTCCACCATTTTACTAAGGATGCTGGTAACTCTGAGTCTCTACTCTCCAAGGAAAGGCTCGTTGCTTTCTGGAATTTAATTCATTTAGACTTACTGATATCCTCAGCTCTCTGATGAGTTTAAAAACTATAATTTTACAGTTTACCTAGCTTCTTCTAATGGTAACATGGAAGTGACACTCCCTTGTGACTTTCTGCATTCTAAACCAAACAACCATGTGTTGTTATAGCTCTGCTCTCTGGAAGTCTTCACTGGGGGCAACCACAAGTTTCATATCTGGACAGCGAAAGATTATTAAACTCCAACCAATGGCTGTTTTGTTCTTCTGACATCCAAAGAGCCATGCATTTAGATGCAGACATCAACACTCTTAAATAAAGCTTTTCACTTTTCCAGGTCATTGCCCCTAACATTTGGAAAGCAGTATCAGGAAGCAATATTAATCTGAATAGGCTGATTTTGGTTAGGGGGGTTTTATAAAGTAAATATTTTCTCTCTGACTTTGAGCAGTGGTTCAAACCTTCCACAGCACGTTAGAGATCAGAGCCTTCCCCCGCCCTCTGCTAGATCTAGGCCTGCTGTCTGGGGGCGGAGGAGGAGTTTCACAGAGTAGAGGAGCCATCTAGTTTCTCTTTGACTTTCATTTTTTTCCTGTAATCAGGGATGACTGCTCCGAATGACCCCTCGTATTCACCACCCACTTGACATAAGAACACCTACTCTGTCTGAGGTCTAATTTCTTCTGGAAGCTCAAGTCTGCTTCTGCTTTGGGTTTAGGGCTCTACTCCTCCTCCTGGTACCTTGACATCCCACAGCATCCTTTGGGATGGAATGCTGAGAAATCACTAGACATTGACAAGGTACCTTGGAGGGCAAAAGGGCTCAGTAAATTAGGAGGAGGTGGTACACGTAGCACTTTGTCAAAAATCGCAGCTACTGCAATGAGTACTGCAGTCGTTGTAAATCCCTGGGCTCCATGAGGTGGAAACGCTGTAGGCGTGATTACGATGCTGGAGCTAATGAGCCATTTTTCATAGCATAGTATTAATAAGGTTAATTAATGAAGAAGGCTCTTCACTCTCACAGGCGACCACGCACCCGGGTGCACTCAGGACCGTGTGCGTCTTCCCGCTTTCCTTTCCCATGGCTCGTGGTGTCAAGTTCACTCTCTGTGTCACGGGTTTGGCCTGTGACGACAAAGCAGGGAAAGCTAGCTCCAAGGTGGATTTCTAGTGCTGGTTAGAAACACTTTCGTCAGATGTCTACAAACAGATCCATAAAAGCTTGAAGTGGCGTGTTTCTCATAATTTTATCATAAAATTGTAAAAAATAATTGTTCTGGAACCGTTTGTACAATAAAGTAAGATATTGGTGATATAGAGTGTGGCCCCTGACTCCTAGGTCAGTGTTGCCACTAGATATGGTGATTGTCAGTGTTATTACAAGCAGCTTCGTAGATTTTAATCTACGTCCATTGACTTGAGGAAACCAATGAGCAAGTTTCTATTTTCGTAGGTATGGTCTGCAGAGTCATACGTGATGTTGCCACTGGGTGTCTAATACACAATTCAGATTTGACAACTTCGGTTACAGAACTCTTGATTTTTCTGTAAACCTCATGCCTCAATCCTTCTCATCCACTGGTTTTAAAGCCACAAATCTAAGCACCACCTTTGATGTTCTCTTTCAATTTATTCTCTACATCCAGACCAGCTGCAAATCCTATTGCCTTTACCTACCACAGATATCCCAAATCGATCCAGACTGTGAATGCATATGTGTCCATACATGTTCACATGTGCACGCACATATATGTGTATGCTTTTACGTATACATATGTATGCATATATGTGTGTGTGAATATATATTTTGTACTTCTCTTCCTACCTTCCCACCTAGCATGTGAGCTGTGCGAGTATCTTGACTATCACCTTGGTATCCTTAGTGCTTAGGACACTGAATACCTGAATGAACCCTGAAAGAAAACATCTGGAATTGCAGTTGGGAATTAAAATATCTTCTACACAGAGGGCACCAAGGTCCAGGGAGATAGAATTATTTGCCTAATTTCACTGGAGAAACAAGGTCTTGGTCCAAATGGATACTGTGGAGACACCTGGTAATGATACAAATGACGGATTCAATGTTCTTTGCAATAAGGTTGCCCACTGATGGCCCGAGGTCCAGATCTGGCCTGCATAATAGTTTAAAACATTTGGATTACTGGAAAACATAAAACAGAATCCATTTTCTGTGTCTCTTGGAAGTCTGCGTTGTCTGGCCACATAGGACTTGTCTTCCTGTCCAGCAACACACTGATGACACTAGAACTGAGAAGTGGCTGTCCTGGAGCCAGGATGCAGGCAGGCTCTCTAGTTGGCCACAGAAGGTTCTTGCTCAGCCCATTTCCCTCATTTACATTACCTGCCTGGCCTCCGTAGGCCACTGAGTTCGCGATCTTGTCCAGTCTGCATTTCTACAGACCATCCCCACGAGCAGGCATGTGGCGAGGACCCTTCCACGGCCCCCTCCCGTTATCACCAGCCTGCATCAGCCTCCAGTCCTAGATGGACACATGGAGACTTGAGGGCCAGGGCCTGGTCCCCGTTTGGACCTGGTCAAGTCAGACACAACCCAGCATCTTCCTTGATCTCTGGCTATTTCCCAGACGTTTTCATAAAAGCATGGTGAAGAGAGGGTGAATGCTTGAATCCACCACAGCCTCCACTCCTGAGGAAATGACCCAACATTCAGGTCCTGCTGATTTGGCCCTTTGGGTCATCTGCCTAAAGACCTTCTATTGACTGGAAGAAGTCATGACTCTTGCCCTTCTTTGTCATCCACGACCAGAACATGTTCTCCTCCACTTCACCTTGACCTACGCAGTGAGACGTTTCTCTGAAGTCCAGTCCTTCATCTTCCTCACACTTGTGGTTAAGGAAGCCGGTACCCTTCCAAGAAAAGAAAAAGCCTGCCTGGGTGAGAACCTGGGTGTCACTCATCCCGTGTTCTTGTTCTCTCGTACATGTGGCCAATTTCCTAGAGATTTTTATATTTCTCAAGGGCGGCAGGAGGTCAGACTTCTGTGAGAAATGACTCCCTTAGATGAAGTTGTGAATCCAAATTTCTCTTAATGTTTACACAACCATACAGCATCACTATGGCGTCCAGGAGACTTCCCCTGGGTTAGAAATGCCTATTCATTTTGTTATGTTGGTGGGTTGTTTTTAAGCCACAGAAGGAATACAAATAGACCACACCAAACTAGCACATGCAGCATAAAACTCGGGCTCAGACGGCAACCTCTGAATTCCACACGGTAGTTACATGCCAGCTGTGTTCTCGTTTATCCAGCTGCTGTTTTAGGACATTCCAGTGATCAATAGGTTTAACTCCTGTCGGGGAGGCTCCAGTAATGAACAAAAGGTGTTGGCTGCAGAAGGTGCCACGTTCTATGGTTACGAGCAATTTGCTAGTTTTCTCAGAAGAAGAGCTTAAGAAGTTTTCGTGAAATGTCTGCCTTCAGAATCGTTAACCATTGGTTAAACTCTCCATTTTACCTTAGGCAAATTTTGTTGAAAACAACTAACAGGGTGAGTAGGAGTGCTGACCACGGGGCGAGATCCCAGGAGGGTCGGGCCTGAGCCCACATGTGAGGTGCTCTGTTTCAGGCTCTTTGGAGAGCAGAGCTGGCCGTGTACCTTTTGCCTGTCCTGGGCGTCCAGTTTCTGTGACAGCTGTGTGTTTCGCTGCCGAGGTTCAACCTTTATGCTGGTTTCTATTAGTGAATTTATAAATACAGTCTGAAGAACGCTACCTGTCCCTTAGCTCTTGAACCATCATTACGATCCAGAATGGTAAATCCTTTGTAGGAGTCACCTTGGTTCAGCCGAGGAAAAAAAAATAAAAAATTACTGATGTGCTTTCAAAAGGTAGAAAGAAAAGTAGAGAGAGAGAGAGTTAGAAGTTTTTTTTTTTTTTTTTTTTTTAATATAGCTGAATAGGATTTTAAGAAAGCAGAATTATAATGTGGAGTGAAAGGAAAGCGAGAGGTTGGGTCAGAAACTGGGTTATCAGTACAAAGCAGAAAGGGAAAATAAATGCTAATAGACTGCACATGTGCCCTTCCTGCTAGATTAGAGACCAGGAGGGCGCCTACTGAAAGCTGCCCATTGTGTGGCTGAACAGAACACAGGGTCTGGGCTATTATCCCCTCCACGCCCCCTTGTGCCGCAGACGGTGGTTCTTCCTTCTCTTATCGGGGCCATGCATTCCATCCCTGTAGCCTGATCTCTTCTTCACTCTTCTGCTCTTACAGAATGGATTGATCTGCTGAAAGAGAGGGCCTGGGAGAGGGGCTTGCCTGGGAGGAGAGGGGAGCATGTGAAGGCAGTCAGCCTGGGAGGCCGGCTGCATGGGCAGGGCGGGGAGAGGGGCCGGCCCCCGGGGTATGGCAGGCACCAGGGTCAGCTCCCTGGCTTTCCCTCAGCCCTGGACCCAGCCACCTGGAAAACAGCGCCAAAGCTCTCAGCTGTTGAACAAGCAGCCTGACTCCCTCCCCTGGGGACACCGAGCCTTCACTGCTCCATCCCCAGGAGACCCGGGGCGCTGCCTTCTTGCTGGCTGACTGCAGCTGAAATTCAGCAGAGGTGAGCAGGGGCGGAGGACACAGGGCTGGCTGGGAATGATCCCTCCCAAGAGAGCCCGCCTGGAAGGATGAAGGGGTCAGCCTCGGGGCTGAATCCAGAGCCCAGGGTGGGCCTGGCCACAGCCTCTCCTCCTGATCCCCATGAAGCCCTGTGACTGCGTTCACATCCAGTTCTCCTACTTAGCAGCTGGGGGACCTGGGGAAATCTACTTAGCTTCTCTGGGCTATAGTCTTCTCCCCTACAAAGTGGTACCAAATTGACAGCATTACTGTGAAGATGAAAAAAGCTAATTCATGGAAAGGGCTTGGAATGCTGAGTGGCTTAGAACAGCACCTTAGAAAGTTGGCCATCATCATCCTCGTTACTATTACACATCTTTATCATCGTTGCCGTTATCGGTCCTAACATTACATGTTATTAATAGTATAACATACATGTGTTCTAAAGTATTTCATAATGGATGTGTATATACATTTATATATGGCATCATTTGTGTGATTTTGGGTGAGGTACTCAGTCTCTCTGAGCCTCATTTTCTTTTCTGTGATGCGGGGTTCACAAGCGGGATTATTGGGAGGGTAATGAGATAATGAATATAAATTACCCAGGACAGAGGCTGGCACATTGGAGAAGCTCAGCAAACGGGCTCTGGTGTTATTTTTACCTGCCCATGTGAACATGTGCTGTGTGCACCTGCCTGGGTGCTGTTTGTGTCCGGGTGGTTAGGTTTCGGTCCGTGCTTGTTTCACATGCATTTGTAGGATGCCACGTGTGTGTGGGCAGTGTGTGTGGGCATTGCCTGTGGGCTGGTGGTCTGAGGCTTAATTGGTCAGGCCCTGTTTGTGGCTCTTATGAACCCCTGAGCACAGTTTATGTCTCTCTTGGAACTGAGCTGCCTGGTGTACCTTGAAGCCCTGAAATGCAGCTTCGGTCAGGGAGTTAAGAGATCTGAGTTAATCCTAGCTCCCCGCTGTGCCCCCAGTGGAAAATGGGGATTGGGACACCTTCCCCTCCAGGCAACTTGTTTCACCATATTTAAGCCAGGGGGCTGGGCCGGATGAAGCCCAGATCCCTCCCAGCTCTGATCCAGGTTGGTTCCATGATTCCTAAGTTTTATGCATCTCCTTTCTGTACTTTCCCCACCCTCCGGCCCCCAAAGAGTCCTTCTCTTCCATTCCTCTAGAGGAGAAGGATATGCTCTCAGGAAAGAGTGAATGAATGGTGTGTGCCCAGGGGAATGTCATATGCAGATGCAGTGTCCTGTTTTCTGAGCATCCCTGCACTCTACCTTTGCAGTGGAAGCAGCCGTGACCGTCAGTGTGAACCTAGAGGCGAAGTGTCTGATACAGCCGCCCCGTCTGAAGCAGGGAAGGGGCTGGCAAGAACCAACGTAAGCAGAAAGAGAGGAGGACATCAGGATTCCCTTCTTTGTTGTGGGACAGGAGTTCTCATCTGAGTGAGGGCTGGAGGAAACTGTGAAGGGGCAGGCTGAGCGGCTCCAGGTCCCAGGTGCGGACTCCTAATAGTTAACTCAGCCGTGCCCTCCCCCCGCCTGCTGTAGAGGTGAGGGGTCGGCTCCCGGTTGTGCACTGCGCCTGGACAACCCCAGGGAGCGTTACTCACATTCCTCGTCATCCTAAGTTTATATCACCGTTATGCCAATTTTCCAGCAGATGGCCATAAAGTGTCTTGAGAAAGCAAGGTCTGTTTCTTCTTTTATAATTCGTGCAAGGTCACCATCTTGGCTAGTAAGGGGTCTGTGCTTCCGGACCACTTTTGCTGCCTCCGTCTGTTCTCCAGCCCTCCCTGTGTCCCCCTTCCAGGTCCCCTGCCACAGCCTCCTTCCTCCTCCCTCACCCCTAACTCTCTGTTTACCCCTGAGATTTTCATTTAGTAATTGCAGGAATCAGGTAAAAATGAACAGCCACGGGGAAGGTACACAGCTCGAAGCTGCTGTGAAGTGTGCCCACCTCAGTTTTCCTCCCGAGTGAGGTGCGCTGTGATGGCGCTGAGCCCCTTCCTTGATAGGATTCACTTCTGACCTCTCCTCTTTTTGGTTTCTTGGATCAGCCCTCCCCACTCCCTGTCCAGTCTTGCTTGTCAAATATTCCTGGGTTGAAGGACCTTAGTCTCCTCTCCCCCATCCTTGTTATGCTGTACGGTAGCTCTTGCCCCTGACTGCAGAGGAGAGAGGGAGGCCCCCTTAATGTGTAAGTCCTATTGCTGGGCCTGTGAATCCAAACATCTTGGATGAGACTTGCTGATGACAAGATTGGACATGCTGGCTTCTGTCTCCTTAGGACTTTGCTGGTTCATCTAGGCTAGGTGATCCAGGTAGTTCGTAGAAACAATAGAAACAAAGCCATGCTGACGACAGGAAAGTTAATATTTTAGAACAGGCATCTTGAGTGCTGAGGGTAGAGGCTCCTGGGTGCCAGTGGATTCTGCTACGTAGTCCCTTTAGCTTTCATAAAGAAGATCATCTCTTGGAAAGATCTTGGACTTGGAGGTCAACAGAGTTTGAGTCCCAGTTCTGCTACTTTCTACCTCTGCCACCTTTGATATGAATTTTCAACCTCAACTTTATCTGTAAAATGGAATAATAGTAGTTACCTTGCCTATAGAACTGGATTTTTTTGACCCTAAGCTGGGATGAAGCATAAGAAAGACTTTTGAGGACTGTGAACATCTTAAGTGAAAGATTATCCATATCTATGTCAAGAATTCTTAACCCATCCCTTACCCTCACCTCTCAGGCAGTAACACAATTTTGAGGCCTAGCAGTTTTGGACTCACTTTCTGCCTCAAGGATAGATCAACATTAATTATGTTTGATGATTTATTTCAATGCCCTTCTTTATTTCCCCAACGTTTGGTATTAAGCCCCTGCTAGACATCAAGTGTGTCATGGAGAAATGTGGTCAGCACACAAAGGGGATGCCCACTGGGGAAACCCATCCACCCTGCTGGGACTAACAGGACCAATGGTTGGCCAGTGATAAAATAAATCCAGTCTGAGGAATAAGCACTTGTGCTTAATGTACCATTGCATCCAGGGAACTATGACCCCTTCAAGCCCTCCCTTCCCAGGACCAGCTGATGCGCACAGGCTCTTCAGATGCCAGGGCTCTGTTGGAGGGATGAGGCTTGTGCATTGCAGCCTCCGGCTGGGCTTCTCAGCCTTCCGCTCCAGGTGGGTTCCCAGGACGTGAATGTACAGGTGATCCCTTCCCCCAGATCCAGAGCCCAATCCCGCTGAACCCGGACATCTCAGCATGCCGACGGGGGCTCTGCATGGAGTCTGCGGGCAAAGGATGGAACCTGTTCCCTTCCCTGCTGAGAAGAGCTGGGAGTGGGCAATTCATGGATCTGCCTGAGCCATTTCTTCTTTGATTTTCCCCGGGGTCACTTGCCGAAACAAAACTGACTCAGAGAAAGGAGTTCCCCAGCATTTGGAATACATTGATACATAGGTGAAGCAAATCAGTTTGATTTTTCCCTACACTTTCAACACTTTGTTTCTGAATAATAATAAAAAAAAATTCCCTGAAGCAAATACTATTTTTAGACTTTAGTTTCTGGAGGCTCCTAGC